>NW_028274808.1:17595000-18872500 GCF_037043125.1 Eumetopias jubatus
AAAAAGGCATCTTAGAACCAGAATGAGGGGAAGGGAAGGCCGTTCAAGGTCTGTCTTCTGGTAAAAGAAGAAACAGTTGACAGCCTCACAGTGACTAAAGACACAAGCAAATTATAAAATGCTGAGCAAACATTCATTCTGGTGAATAAAACCTTAAATTGTAAGGGAAATATGGCACAGATACGAATAAAATCAGTTATTAGATAGCTGAAAAGTTGCCTTGTCTAAACTGCTTCCTTCAGAACTAGTCCTGGGACTTTCCTCTGGGAATGACCAAAGCAAGGAGCCATTGCTTTTCTAAGTAGTTCTCTTCTTCTCACCATCTTCCCATACCTCAAGCCATTGTCAGTGCCCATGAGGGCAGTGCCCATCTGAGATGTCTTTCTCCCCCTCCAATAAGACCTGGCATCGAGTTATATCTTTAAACAGAATGCAGAGTGGATTTATATTGCACGGACTAAGCTGAAAGGATGTTTGAATGCAGGGCTCCAGGGTCATGTTCCCTAGCAGAGACAAGCTGCGTGAGATGTGAAGACGTGGAAGTGAAGGGCAGTCAGGCTCTCTCCGCCCTCCAAAGCTCGGTGTGCAGCACCAGGTACCATGGCGGCTCTGGCTCTTTGACTCCTATCCACTGGCCTGCAGTGATGGTGGGGGTGAGGTGGGGGGAGGTAGGGGGAGGTGCAGCGTGCCCACAGCTCTTGCTCCTGCTCTGAGCTCCACCCCGGCTTGGGGAAAGTGAGAGACTGGCAGGAATTCAGTTCATCCTCCTGGGTTCCAGTCCTTCCTCCAAGGTTCTCCTTGCTTTCCGTTTTGACATCCATCTTTTCTTTTTTTTTTTTAATTAATTTATTTATTTATTTATTCATGAGAGACAGAGGGAGAGAGAGAGAGGGAGAGAAGCAGAGGGAGAAGCAGGCTCCCAAGGAGCAGGGAGCCCGATGCGGCACTCGATCCCAGGAACCTGGGATCATGACCTGAGCCAAAGGCAGATGCTTAACCATCTGAGCCACCCAGGCACCCATCCATCTTTTCTTCTCAGCTGCCTTATCTATGGACTTGAGGCTTGTGATGGTTAATTTTATGTGTCAACCTGACCAGGTCATGGGGTGCTCAGAGAGCTGGTTAAACATTACTTCTAGGTGTGTCTATGAGCGTGTTTCCAGAGGAGATTAGCATTTGAATAGGCCTGGTAAAGTTGTTGTCCTCTTCATTGTGGTGGAGCATTATCCAACTCATTAAGGGATTGAATAAAACAAAAAAGTTGAAGGAAAGGGGAACTCACTCTCTCTGCCTACGTGGGCTGGATACCAGTCTTCTCAGCCTGTAAACTGTAACTGACACCATAGGTGCTCCTGGACCGTGGACCCCCAAGTGATGGTGTGATCTGAAAGATCTCTTATAGACTTTGTATTGTCTGAGCCACCAGATCATAAAGTTGGCATGCACAGCATCAAATAGAAGTGATATAGACAAAATCTGGCTCAAGTATATACTGATGGCACAAGTAAATTGCATGAGCAAGTGTCACAGATGCCCATGGCCCACATTCCTTCATCATTGCCCCCTTTTTCTCAGCCTGCGCCTATGGCCTCATGAGAAGTCCCCTTTGGTCAGTTAATAAGGAAGAAAAAATCTTTTGGCATGCTTTACAGATGGGTTTTCATGATAGGCTGGTGCTGCCCAAAATTAGATGTTGTAGCACTCGGGACAAGGTCAAATCCAGAGACAAGGATAAAGGAAAATCCTCCTAGTGCAGAGAACTTTGAACAGAACTTCAAACTGGTTGTTCATTTTGCCTGGACAGAGCGACTGTCACAGGTACGTGTTTACATTGATTCATGGAGAGTGGCTAATGGTATAGCTAGACAGTCAAAGGTTGGAAGGAACAGGTTTAGAAAACTGGTAACACAGCAATCTGGAGAAGGGGTAGGAGCATACACCTCTCGGGATGGGCACTGAGTGTGAAGATACTTGTGTCCCATACGAACACTCACCAAAGAGCAACCTCAGTAGAAAAGAATTTGTTTTTGTTTTGTTTTGTTAGCAGAAGAGGATCTTAATGTCACAACCTGTGGACATTAATCTTTCCTCGGTCACCACTGTCCCTGACCAATAAGCTCACAAAGTTATCATGCAGCAGAAATTTAGAAATTACTAATGGGCCTAGCCACATAGACTACTACTCATGAAAATGATGTGATTATAGCCACTGCTGTGCTGACGAATGCCCAACCTGTCAACAACAGAGACCAACACTGATATGGCACCATTCCCCAGGAATATCAGCCAGACAATGGTGGTAGATTGATTACATTGGACCACTTCCATCATCAAAGAGGAAGTACTTTGTTCTCAGTGGAACAGAAGCATATTCTGGATATGGATTTGCCTTTCCTACCCTTAATTATTCACCAGTCTGACATCCATAGAATTACAAGGTCTTTGTTTATGATAAAAACATTGCTTCTGACTGAGGAACTCAATTTGTAGCAAGTGAAGCAAGGCATTGTGGTAGAATGGCTTATGAAGGTTTAGTTTCAGCACCAGCTGAATGAGCAGAGGGTAATGTCCCCCAGGGTGTAGTATGCGTTATAAATCAAGGACTGGATTCAGAGATCAGAAAATCAAGGGTGGGAATGGTCATTTTTCCTCTCACAATTATCCTAGTGACACCCTAGCAAAATATTTCCTTCCTGTCCCCACAACTAGGTTCTGTTGTTCTAAAGTCTTGGTTTCCAAGGGAGGAATGCTCTACCAAGAGACATAATAGTGGTTTCCTTAAACTGGAAGTTGAGACTGCCACCTGGCTACTTTGGACTCCTCATTCCAGGGAATCCATACACTAAGCATGGGGTCACTGTCCAAGTGGGGTGATTGATCCTGATTATCAAGGGAAAATTGGGTTGTTCCTACACAGTAGGAGCAAGGATGTATATGTCTGCAGTGCAGGAGCTCCCTCCCCTGGAGTGCCCCAGGACTGCCATGCCCTGTGATTAAAGCCAATGGAAAACGAAGCATCCCAATCCAGGCAGGAATGCCAATGTGCCGGAGCTTTAGGAAGGAAGGTTTGAGTCACCCGGACAGGCAAGAAATCTCTCTCCCCATCTCACACTGTACAAAGTTGGGGCCTTGAGTTTGTCTTCATCAGCACGTTTCTATGGCTCTAGCTATCTAGTTCCTAATTTGGTAACAGTTGAATCTGTGTGATGATTTCACCTGAGGAGAATTCATTTCCTTGTGTGGGCTCCCCTCAAAACTCTGGCTGGGGGGTGCCCATTACTATGGCAAGCTGGTTTCTGGGTTGTTTCTCACATCCTGTGTCCTAGGCGTTGGAGTAGATGCTGCCAATACCTTTTCCAAGTGCCCTCTGCCAGGCTGGTGCACTTACTACTGAATTTTGATGAGTGTTGGGTGCTTCCATTTACTTGCAGCTGCCTCCTCCAGAGAATTGCCCTCAGTTGAGTAGACAATGAATGACCAGTTGACAACAGAGTAGAAAAGGCCAGTCCCTTCACCTTTAGTGATTGCAACTTTGTGGTCAGATTTATAACCAGAGGCCTCGGCTTATTGGATCGGGCCAAGTCTAGGCTTCGCCTGAGATCCCATCCTTGCTTGACGCTTCCCCTGCCCTAGGCAGCTTCTCTCACCCACTACAGGTTTGTCCTGAGAGCACTCCCTCAATAAAGCATGAGTAGCGAAACTGCCACCTCCCTCTCAGGTTCTGTTTGTAGGCAACCTAAGGTGGACCTTCAGCTCTGTGATGAGCTTACGTGGTTTTCTAGAGTGGTTTTCTAAAGTCACCCACTTCTTAGAATAAAAGAGGGACTACTTACTACGTTACTTACAGAAACAAACCAACCAGCGGAAGTTCCAGACTTAAATGCCTTTTGGTCTTGCTTTTTAATCTTTTCGTCCTTGCTATTCTTCTAACATCAAACCAACATGTGACTCCACCCATATGCGTAGAAGTCCGTCTCCCTCTGAGACCTCTTGAGGTCCAGGGCTCTGACAGCACCGTGCCTGGCACACAGTAGGTGCTCGGTAATGGTTTGCTGGATGAACTTAAGTCTCTAAACTCCACTCCATACAAAAGTAGAAATTAGTTGCTTTCTTTGCACTTATTTGCCAGGATGTTATTTTTTTTTTCAACAGGCCAGGATTCATTCCTTCTTTCATTTTAGCCTGGACTTGAACTTGGAAAGCAAGATTAGAAACCCACGGAATTATTGTTCATAACTTAAAAAATAAAACCCTGGGATGCCTGGGTGGCTCAGTCGGTTGAGTGTCCGACTCTTGATTTCAACTCAGGTCATGATCTCAGAGTTGTGAGATCGAGCCCTGCATCAAGCTCCACACTGGGCATGGAGTCTGCTTGGGATTCTCTCTCTCCCTCTTCCTCTGCCTCCCCCCCCCCACCACTCCACTCGCACATGCTCTCTAAAAAAAAAAAATAATAACAAGATAAATAAAACCCTGACTGTGCCTGAACTGTGCCCAGCATCAAACAGAGATAAAGACCAGTTTAAACAGGAAAACTTTGGCTAGTCTTGAAAACATTTTTCATGTGTTTTACATAGCAAATCCACAGACTCAGATCTAAAAAATTTGGCTTAAGGAAGAATCTATTTATTTTGTACATCAGAGCTCACAGGCAATGTCTTACATTCTTAAATTTCAAAGGACTATATTTGAGAAACTTGTCTTTGCAGATTGTTAGAGGCAACGTGGACCTTAAGTTTAGAAACAAACACATCTGCATTCAGATCCTGGCTATGACACTTGCTAAATGACCTTGGGTAAGTCATAGCTTCCCAGAGCCTCAATCTCTTAATATGTAAAAAATCAAGATAATAATAATAATGACCATGGTGAGGGGGCGCCTGGGTGGCTCAGTCGTTAAGCGTCTGCCTTCGGCTCAGGTCATGATCCCCGGGTCCTGGGATCGAGCCCCGCATGGGGCTCTCTGCTGGGCGGGAAGCCTGCTTCTCCCTCTCCCACTCCCCCTGCTTGTGTTCCCACTCTCGCTGTGTCTCTCTCTGTCAAATAAATAAATAAAATCTTTAAAAAAAACAATGATGACCATGGTGAGGGTTTGAGAGAGTGCCCAGAACACCTTTGGCTTTGGATAATTACTCATTCCTTCTCTTCCACCGTGATGGAAACTACATGTCGTGCTTCTCAGAAGGCTCCTCCCCTGGTCAGATGGCCCCGGCTGGAACATCTCTCCTGGCAAGGGCTTGTCCCTCCCCTAATGCCTGTCCTCTGGCAGAGCTTTTCCTTTGGGGAATAAGCCTCTTCGTACCCTCCTGTCCTTCTCGCTATCAGCCCTTCCCTCTCCCTTCACACGTATCAGACAAGGCTGCCCCCTCTGTGTCCTTCCCGCCTATTTTAAATTTATCTTCCTATAATATCTGGGTTCTACCCACACCACGTTGCTGAAACTTCTCTCCGGTCATCAGTGCCACTCTTACTGAGCCTTCTCTCAGCCTTCATCCTCCTTAAAGTCCTGAAACATGATACCCTATTCATGTAACACCTGTCCACATATTACCACCCTGTGTGAAGAGTGGAAGATACTACGCATGTGGTACTGAGCACATCTAAGAACCTCGCTCCGTTGCCTCCTTGACCCCAGTTGCCTCCCTGGCTCTTCGGTCTCTGTATCTCACTGTCTTCCCTGACCTACCTACTCCCTAGCTTGGTGGTGACTCCCTAATACTGTAAGCATTGTTGATTTAGGGGTTGTCTTGACTGTTCTGTTACTGTAGCATATGTGCAATAAAAGAGGCTAAGAAAACTTCAGTATATAATAAACTAACACACATAACCCTATTGCTCTAGTTCAGTTTTCAGTCAATTTTTAAAAGTGTGAAATCCTACCAGGAATTCTTCTCATTTTCTAGATCTGGTTACTCTTTTCTCAGAAGGGTTGTTTAGCGGGATATTTGTAATATGTAAATCTCCACATTACAGCCAGATTGATTCAGCCTTTCATCTAGAAGCTAAATACAAACTACTGATGTCTATAGGGAGCTTGGGAAGATGGCAGAGTAGGAGGACCCTGAGCTGACTGCATACCACGTTTACAACTAGATACCATCCACATCCAAGTCAGTACATCAGAGAGCAACCTGAAGGCTGCAGAACAGACTCCACAACTAAATATGGAGAAGTTGCATCTGAAAGGTTAGGAAGGTCAGAAAGGCAGAGAGAGGCTACCTGCAGGAGGGAGGGAGCTGCATATACGCAGAGGGCAGAGAAATGGGCCCTTGCAACAGGGAGCTCACTCGGGGAAAACTAATCTCCATAAGGTTTGGCTTTAAAACCAGAGGGGATGAATTCCATGAGTTTGTAAAACCAGTGAGACTTGGAGCCTGGGGCTTTAAAAGTCAGCGGATTCAGCACTGGGTGAGCCAGGAGGGCGAGTGATAGCCAGATGGCCACCCTTAAAGAGACAGCAGCCTGCATGAAGAGGCAACATAACAATAGCAGTTTATAGAACACTGGGGACAAACAGGAGAGATCTGTTCATATTAATTTTGGAGCATGTTGGGGGACTTCTTTGAAAACAAGGGAGCTGGCAGATGCCACTTTCCTCCTCTGCCCCCCAGCATAAACACAGAGCCACCTACAGGAGGCAGGGCTTCACACACATGTCTAGCTTCAGCAGAGGGGTCAAGGCAAATTTTATTAAAGCTGGGCACATGCCCTACCCCACCAGCAGGGCCACAGCTGCCACTGGGTCCAGCTGCTGCTGCATGCCTACTAGTGCATTCCCAGCCACTGTTGCACACGGTGCCCAGACACTGGGTGCATGGCTACCTCCACACACCATGCCCCATGCCCAGCTGTGCACTCAGCATACAGCCGCTAGCCACCACTGTGCTTCAGTGGATCCAGCATAGAACTAGTGGCCCAATGCAAATTTTGCTAACACTGGTGCCCCACTCCCAAGTTCCCTGCAGACATGCACCCTCGGAGCTGGCCTGCCTGGCATGCACCCTCAGAGCTGGCCAACCAACAACAGGCAAAAAGCCAGTGCAGATTACTGCATGGAAAGGAAAAGTGACTCAGACACACTAGGACATAAGCAACACACTTAGGTCACTCTCCTAAAGGGCCAGGTTCTGGTGAACAGGGGACACGGCACTGCAGGGGACTCCAGGACCTCCTCTTCATAGTCACTGCCTTCAAAAGCAGTGTCGTAGCTGGCTTTCTTCACACAAAGAAACAGACACAGAGAGGCAGACAAAGTGAGGAAGACATGAACAGACTCTTCTCCAAAGAAGACATCCAGACATCATTGGTTTTTTAAATACCTAAACGTGTTAAACATTGTACTCTGCCTTAGAAGTAAAAATATATTCACCCATCTTAATTCTACCCAAATACTAAATAAAAAAGAGTTTATTGTATTTCCCATTATGTTATATTTAAAGCACAATGAACTTTAAGCTTAGCAATCCCATAATCCTTACAGTATTAGTAGTGTCCTAAATTAAAAAGTGAGGAAATGAAACAAGTCATTTGCCCAAGGTCATACCCATTGGATGGCAGAGTTACGATTTTATACCAGGTCCTTTGGTTCCAGAGCCCACATTATTCAAAGGGTACATATCACCCCAAAAACTTGAGTCTATAATAGAACTAATTTTCCATGGATAAGGATTCTTTTGTATATAAAGTATATATAAAACAACTTTATGTATGTATAACCTTTATGTTGTATATAAAACAACTTTATATATGTATAATCAATATAAAATATAACCTGTTTTGTAAATAGTCTTTTTAAAAAAACTTATGTGGTAAGCGGCACCTGGGTGGCTCAGTTGGTTAAGTGTCCAACTCTTGATTTTGGCTCAGGTTATGATTTCAGGGTTGTGAGATCGAGCACTGTGTCAGGCTCCACACTCAGAGGGGAGTCTGCTTAAGTTTCTCTCTCCCTCTGCCCCTCCCAAATAAATAAATAAATCTAAAATAAACCAGTTTGTGTTGTAAGAGAATATAATACCTATACACACAGCCCAAAAATGAAAATAGCTCAAGGTATTCCAAACAAAAATATAGGAAATAATTAAAGGTAAACTAATAGGATGAATTAGATAACAAAGGCATAAATGAAATTGAAACTATTTTTTAATTGGCAAATAAAGCTCTTAAAAGTAAAAATTAAAACTTAAGCCAAATCTTAAAATAAGAATGAATTAACTGGAATAGCATTTGTCTTGCCACAGAACTCTGTCCCAAGCTCCAAAATTATCCCAGACCTGGCACGGAGGAAACATTCAACAGGCATTTAAAAATAAAGGGGGGGGGATGAATGCATGAAGGATAAAAGCACATTATCATTTTCAAGATCACATAAGAGAGTTTTATATTTTGAAATGTGTTAAGAAAATTATAAAAGAGGAAATACTAGTTACTGATTAAAATATTTATCATCTTCCATTTAAGAAGTATGTGAGAAAATGTTTTAAAATTTAAGTTAGCGGGCTTGTTGTCAAACCTCCAAGTGGTATTTTTACAGGCTATATTACTTTCTTCAAAAGATACGGAGCCAATGTATTATTTGCCAATAGCTATGCTTTGTCTCCATTATTAACAATTATTTTGAAGCTCTCTCCTTGATTCTGCCCCATGTATGAAGTAGCTTTCATATTTCCCTATTTATTACCTATTCTTTCATCCTGATATTAATACTAACATCTTTTGTGTATTTTTAATTTGAATTTTAGCTATACTGCAAATAAGTTTTTTAATTATTTTAAATTTTTTTACTTTTAATTGAAGTACAGTTGACGTATAATATAAGTTTCAGGTGTACAACACAGTGATTCAGCATTCACGTATATCACAAAATGCTCACCAGGATGAGCGTAGTTACCATCTGTCAGGCAGTATCTTTTAAAACAACTCATGAGTACTTCATCTACCAACCAAGTTTCAAATTTCTCTCAAAAAATTTTTCTGCTCATGTTTGTAGTCTTAAACCTTTGTATGCCATATCTTATTTTTTATTTGAAAATAAAAGAATTTTAAGTGCCTTGATTGAAAGTAATCTCTTTGAAAGTAGGATTCATGTTTTACACAAGCTTAGCACATTGTCTTGTATTTTGACAAACCAGCAAGAATTTGCTGACAATTTATATTCCATCTTATACTGTAGGTATGCAATAAATATTTATTTAAATGAATATTCAGTAAGCTCCAAAAGTGCTCCAAGATCAGAGCAGGTAATCATCCTTTTAAACCAGAAGCTCCACAACTCAAATTCAGTAAGTAGCCTGAAAAATATTCAGCACAAAGATTTGTTTTTCTTTTTCTTTTCCCTTTTTCTAAAACTAATGCCTTCAATGTGATTGCCAAAAGTGGATTGCTCTATAGAAGAATAGATCTTAGAGCACCTCAACCAGAAAATCCAGAATTTTATTCTCCAATTGTAGCATCATTGAATTTCACTGAAATTTCCTGAGATGTCACATAGAGCTGTCATGTGTCAGGTCAGCTTGGTTAGCCAACCTATCTGAAAGGTGAGAAAATTAGGATGCTGATTAAGGAAGCATCTTTAGACTCTTTAGGAGAGTGGATGATACTGATGATACCATGCAGAGTTCTGAGCATGAACAACTGCTTCTTTAAAAGCAGTTAATTGGGGCATCTGGGTGGCTCAGTCAGCTGAGTATTGGACTCTTGATTTCGGCTCAGGTCATGATCTCAGGGTCCTGGGATTGAGCCCTGTGTCAGGCTCCACACTCAGTGGGGAGTCTTCTTGAGATTCTCTCTCCTCCCTCTGCCCCTCCCCCTACCTGCTCACGTGCGTGTTCTCTCTCTCACTCTCAAAATAAATAAATAAATCTTTTAAAAAAATAAAAGCAGCTAATTGCCTCTGGTGGCCTAGAAAATCCTGAGAGTGTGTGTATTTCATTTTTATAAAATAGGACATTTCTGTCAGCTAGGCAACTTAAAACTCCTTAGGAAAAGGGAGGAAATTCAAGCCACCTTATAAAGACCTTAGTTTTCACCTCAAATATTCCAATTACCGTTTTTTTAAGGATACTAATAAAGAATGAGCAGAACAAGGTCCAGAGACTCTATAGAGATTTAAAATGACTTCCAAAGCAGATATTTTTCAAAACAGGTATTTTTTTCCATTGGAGGTATAGTTGACACACAATGTTACATTAGTTTCTGGTATACAATACAGTGATTCAGCAACTGTATATGTGATGCTGTGCTCACCACAAGTGTAGCTACCGTGCGTCCCCATACACCATTACAGTACCATTGGCTACACTACGCTGTACCTCCCATTCCCCCCACCCCCCTCCTCTCTGACAACCACCAGTTCTCTGTATTTATGGGTCTTTTTTTTTTTTTTAAGATTTTCTTTATTTATTTGTTGGAGAGAGACACAGCGAGAGAGGGAATGCAGGGGGAGCGGGAGAGGGAGAGGGAGAAGCAGGCTTCCCGCTGAGCAGGGAGCCCTACGCAGGGATCCATCCCGGGACCCTGAGATCATGACCTGAGGCGAAGGCAGACACTTAACGACTGAGCCCCCCAAGCGCCCCTATGGGTCTTTTTCTGTTTTGTTTGGTTTTGTTTGTTTGTTCTTTTTTTTTTTTAGATTCCACATATAAGTGAAATCATATTGTGTTTGTCTTTAACTTATTTCACTTAGCATAATATCCCCCTAGGTCCACCCATGTTGTCACAAATGGCAAGATCTTATTTTTTTTATGATTAATACTGCATTGTGTGTGTGTGTGTGTGTGTGTGTCTGTATATGTGTGTGTGTATATATATATCCAGATACACTATATATTCTTTATCCATGCATTTGTCGATGGACACTTAGGTTGTTTCCACATCTCAGCTGTTGTAAATAATGCTGCAGTGAATATGGGGCATATATCTTTTCAGGTTGGTGTTTCTGTTTCCTTTGGATAAATATTCCAGAAGTGGAATTGCTAGATTATATGGTAGTTCCATTTTTAAGTTTTTGAGGAACCTCCATACTGTTTTCTACAGTGGCTGCACCAATTTACATTCCCACCAATAGTGCACAAGGGTTCCCCTTTCTCCGCATCCTTGCCAACACTTGTTATTTCTTCTTTTTGATAATAGCCATCCCAACAGGTATGAGGTGATATCTCATTGTGGTTTTGATTTGCATTTTCCTGATGATTAGCAATGTTGAGCATCTTCTCATGTGTCTGTTGGCCATCTGTATGTCTTCTCTGGAAAAATGTGTATTCAGATCTTCTGTCCAATTTTTTGTTCAGATTGTTGTTTTGATGTTGAGTTGCATAAGTTCTTTATATATTTTGGATATTAACTCCTTTTTGGATGTATCATCTGCAAATAACTTCTTGCATTTGGTAGGTTGACTTTCAGTTTTGTTGATGGTTACCTTCTCTGTGCAAAAACTTTTTATTTTGATATAGTTCCAATAGTTTATTTTTGCTTTTGTTTCCTTTGCCTGAGGAGACACTCCTAGGAAAATGTTACAATGGCCAATGTCCGAGAAATGACTACCTGTGTTCTCTTCTAGGATTTTTATGGTTTCAGATCTCACATTTAGGTCTTTAGTCCATTTTGAGTTTATTTTGTGTATGGTGTAAGAAAGTGGTCCACTTTCATTCTTTTGCATGTAGCTCTCCAGTTTTCCCAGAACCATTTGCTAAAGAGACTATCTATTCTCCACTGTATATTCTTGCCTCCTTTGTCATAAATTAATTGATCATATAAGTGGGGGTTTATTTCTGGGCTTTCTATTCTGTTCCACTTATCTATGTGTCTATTTTTGTGTCAGTACCGTACTGTTCTGATTATTACAGCTATATATTATATCTTGAAATCTGGGATTGTGATACCTCTAGCTCTGTTCTTCTTTCTCAAGATTGCTTTGGCTTTTGTGGCCTTTTTGTGGTTCCATACAAATTTTAGGATTATTTATTCTCGTCCTGTGAAAAATACTATGGTGTTTTGATAAGGATTGCATTGAATCTGTAGATTACTCTGGGTAGTATGGACATCTTAACAATATGAATTATTCTAGTCCATGAGCATGGAATATCTTTCCATTTGTGCCATCTTCAATTTCTTTAATCAGTATTTTATAGTTTTTGAAGTATAGATCTTTTCATCTCCTTGGTTAAGTTTATTCCCAAGAATTTATTCTTTTTGGTGCAATTGTAAATGGAATTGTTTTCAATTCAGATATTTTCAGATATTTTTCAAATCAGGTATTTTTGAAAAACAGAGCCATCAGGTGTTAGTAAGAACTAAATGCAGGAGGTGTAATTTAGGACATTTTACCTTTGCTTAACTTTCAGAACTGTCAAGAGAAAAATGATTGTGCTAAGCTCCATCTTATCTGTGATTAATTTAATGCTAAAAACTGCTACTTTCTTATGAGATGAATAGCTGGAAGATCCAAAGATCAGATCTAAATTTAATCATGTAGACCCCCAAATCAATTATGTATTTAGGAGTCTTAATCCACTGTCATAAGGTTTCCAAGCAATTCTGAGGATTGCTTTGGCAAATTTGGATAAAATTTAGAGTTCAATAATAATAAACTACACAGACCAGGAAAAAAGTCATGAAACTTTAAACAGTGGCTAAGAATGCAAGGGGAAAAAGTCAAGAAAATGCCTTTAAAAATAAAAAATTGCCTTGAATCAATAATTTCAAATCTCATGAAGAGCTATAGGAGGAAAATGTCAACAGTACTGACAAGAACTCTATCAGATTAAGTATTATATTAAACATTGACTTTGTTAGCATGAAATCATTTTCCAAGTCTGTACATACAGTTAGGTCATAACTTTTTGAATGGTAACATACTTGTCTGAGAAAGTTATTGCAGCTTCCAGAGCAGATTCATTTTAAATTAGAGAACAGCTTGGATATTGAAATAATCAGCCTCTCAAAGGCTGGATATTGAAACAGTCAGAATCTTGGTCCTACTTGCTGTGGAGAGAAAATGTTTATTATGAGAGGGAAAATGGTGACATCAGAGAATTTGTATAATTTCCATAATGCTGCAAAAGAGAATTAGATTCTAACTGATTTCACTTCTTACTGTTCGTATTGTCCACTTACTTAAAAAATACATTTAAAAAATAATAACATAAAAACTAATTATAGAATATATACTAATAACATAATACCATTATTTCTGTAGTGTTTTGCAACTTCAAAGCGATTGGTAGACAGGATGGGCAGAATCTAAACCCTGTGAGAAGAGTACCCCACTGGACAGATGGAGAAACTAAGACTTAGAAAGATTGAGTAACTAGATCCCACACATAGTACAAATAAAGGTATTGCAGATATGAAAGACTCAGCCTGGGTCTGATTTTAATTCCTGTACTCCTTCCACTGTCACACTGGGTTGTGTGCTGGAGTAAGAAATACTGATCATTTATCTGTGAATTTGGGGTTTTAGTTTTTTTTTATCTACCTGAGGGGGTTTTTATAAGGACGAATAAAACATAATGTGGGAAAATGCTTTGAAAACAGAATCACTCTGTGTACATAAATACAAAGCACTAGACATTCCAAATAAGAAGTTATTTTTCTACTTCATCTACAGAAATCAGATCAAAATAGCTGTCTGAAAAGTAAACCACAAACTACAATTTCACCAATTGCTTACTTTAATTTTCTCAAGTTTGAAAAATGTTTCAAACAAATCAATAAATTTTTAAAATAAAATTGGATGGAAAAATTAAATTCCTTTAACAATTTGGGTTAGGTTGATAAGGGTGCTATAAAATACTTATAATTTTAAGTGGAAATGTTCACCAAAAGATGACCAGTGGCTTTTGCAAAATCAGTTATGGACCAGAACAATTAAAAAAAAAAAGACTTAAGTTTTATCTCAAAAGGTTAAGACTGTCAATGAATACAGCAGAGCAGATTGTTGAGGAATACTGTCTATCTGTTGTAATTGCTCATGCCCCAGAAGTGAGACCTTTGTCACAATTCTATTTACCTTATATCTGATGTCCATGGATATTAAGTGAATCACAGCAAAGCATTACTTACAGTAAGAAGAGACTATAGGATGCAAAATGAATCTTTATGAAGAAAAATTTTGAAAGGATAAACTGCCTTAATAGTATTGTCCAAAATGCATTTTCTTTTTCTTTTGGGATTTGGGCAATTGGTTCATATACAGATTTTTTTTTTATGTTTTTGGCTTTAACGATCCCACAGAACACTGGTTTTTAAATCACCAGTAAATCATGTTACTAGTCACCTTTGGACCTCAATAGAGACATCGTGAATTGATTCTACAGGAGACATTGTCTGATTCTTTATTTTATAATGTGGTGAAGGGCTTATCTTCCATCCACTTTTGAACACCTAAGTGAGAGTGACGTGCTCACTCGAGTGAACCCCCCATGTTCTTTAGATGTGTGTCATCACAAACGGAATGGCCAGGCTGGCTGCCAATTTAGGCTGTTTCTCCTGAGTAGTTACATTTTGAAGGGGTCACTGCAGGCCTGGAAGAGCCCATCTGACCACAGGATCGCTCCCCCTAGGAGGAGTGTTCACTCACACACACCACACGTCAGCTCATCATCAGTGTCCCCACCTCATCCTACCCAAACTCACAAAAACTGCCTAAGTTCCAGAGGACCAACCCATTGCTTCTGTGTAGTTGGTTACTTCATTCTCTTCCAAGAAGGGAGAACTACATGGGAAATTTCTAAAACTTGCGTACATTTCTTGGGAAATAAAACAGGGAAACCAGATGTCTTTTCCTGCAGAGGTCTTTTTCTCTAGCAGATATGAGACAAGTGACCCAGATAGTTTAGGACAAGTGAGGCACAGTTTCATAAGCACACCATTTCCTAGGTTTGTGATGTCTGTCATCACTGCATGTGTCTGTGTCATTGTACCCACAGTTCTTACTGCTAGTCACTTTCATTGCGTTCTAATCTCCAACTCCATAATGAGTTTAATAATCATGTAAACACAAGGATACCAGAATCAAAAAGGACTCCAGATTTTGTCCAACCCCATTATTTTAGTGATGTGAAAACAGTCCAGGGAGATGATGATTTATCTGCAGTCGCAAATCCATTCAGTAAAGATCTGGAGTCCAGTTTCTGGATCCATTCTCTCTACAAACTCCTCCCACACTTCCCTGGAGGATCTGGTATGTTTGTCCCCAACACAGGAGCACTCGACTGTGAGCAAATGGGTACACTTATACTTGTTTCCACCCCATCTCTGATGCTAAACCCACTCTATCATCATGTCTTGCCCCTGAGTTCTGTCCTGACATTTCTAAGTTAGGAAAGGAAGCTTCTACCTGTCCCTTCCACACCACTCTTCCTCAGTCTCACAGGATCCCAAAAGGGTCAGAACTTAGAACAGGGCAGCTTGATTTCAAGAGCTCATGAATGTCCTATGACCCAGCAATTCCAAATATTATTTCAGCCATATTGTTGGTTTGAATAATTTTCTGAGCCAGCCCTGAAGCCAAATACCGTATCATATATTCTTTAAGACACTTATAAGTGAACTTCTAGAATAAAATATGTTTGTAAGTTTGGGACTATCTTTTTTGCTGATGCACAACAGACACAATTAGGAAACATACATATGTGACCTCTACTAAGAGATCAAATCTAATGATGGTGATCAAAAGGTATTGAAGAACAGGGACTAAGAAACAATGGGGAAGAAGAAAAGAGAAGGCAAAGGAAGAGAAGGAAAGAGAGCAAAGAGAAAATGAAAGCCAGGATATGGTGAACAGAATGGCGAAGGGCTCCGTCAAGGCAGCTATGAGGACATTCACTGGGACCTAGCCTGGGGTACGAGTGACCAGATGGTGAGAGTGGCCATGGGTCATGGAGAAGGCAGTGAGCCTCTGCCTTTAGTATCGAGCAATGGCTACAGAGAGAGAGAGAGCCAAGTTCAATGCAGACAACCATCTGCTTGCGGTTGGTAAAAGAGAAAAATGGACATGGGTGGTTTCCAGTACTTAGATTGGGCATAAGTTCTCGTTCAAGTTGTGAGTAATAATACTACCAACTAGCAACAGCCTCATTTCATTTCTCAGAAGTGATGGTCACGTGTACATACATAGGGAAAAATACATCAAGCAGGGTCTTTGTTTTGTGCACTTGACTGTGTTATGCCTCGATTTAAAAACAGCCTTTTTTCAGTAGGCAAGCATGCCTGAGACTATAACATCTTAAAAATAGCCCTGGGGTGTCCCTCAGATCTCTGAGACCCTACGTCCATGTTGTCTCCATACTCTTTGCAGCTTCTCTGAGTAGAAATGCAGGATGGAGAGAGAGAACACTCAGTGTAGGCCTGAAAGAAACAAGGGCAAGCATTTTTGCAGCTAACAAGAGTTACACTCAAGCACGTAAACACAGTGCTGACGCTCCAGTCTTATGGTCATTCTGGGGAACTTTTTATATTATTTTATTTTTTTACAATACTGAGAGTCTACCCCACTGTGTACCAGATTTAAAAATAATAAACTACTTTAGATAGGTAACTTTCTAAAATCTTATGGCCCTGTCTTCTTAAAAAGAACACACTGGATGTGACTGGACCTTTCCTTGAACGCTCAGGATCACAATTAATAAATGCATTATTGGACTATGTGTTTTCAGGAGCAGTTAATGGTGAGCAGTTATTTGCTTTACAACTTGCCTCCCAAAGGTTGTGCTTGTTTTTAAGACCTGCTTTTAATGAGTCTATTTCAACCCATGCTGTTTGCCACATGTGCTGTTCCTTTAAATGTGTCAGTCATCCTCCTAATATATGACAATCTGGACACTAGGCTCACTCTGTAGGGTGCTCTAAAAACAAATCAGCTATGGGAGAAAGCCTGTTATTTTTGCTGATTTTCATTTATTGGCTGTATTCTAGATAGGTTCGATTGCCAGATAATTGAATTTTGAATAGAATAGAATAAATAGAATTTATTTTTTTTAGTAAAAGTTTTAGTTAAGCATGATGTACATAGAGAAAAGTACACAAATCATAAGTCTACAGTTCAACTGTTTTTAACAGATTTCAACAACAAAAAAGGTTGTTTGGGAGTGCCTGCGTGGCTCAGGCTGTTAAGCTTCTGACTCTTGATTTCAGCTCAGGTCATGATCTCAGGATCCTGGGATTGAAGCCTGTGTCCAGCCCCACTTCAGGCTCTATGCTCAGTGGGGAGTCTGCTTGAGATTCTCTCTTTCCCTCTCCCTCTGCCCCTCCCCACGCACACTCTCTGGCTCTCTCTCTAAAATAAATAAATACATCTTTTTAAAAAATTAAAGTTGTTTTTGGGACACCTGGATGGCTCAGTCGGTTAAGCGCCTGCCTACAGCTCAGGTCATGATCCCAGGTTCCTGGGATGAAGTCCCACATCGGGCTCCCTGCTCCACTGGAAGCCTGCTTCTCCCTCTGCCTCTGCTCCCCCTGGTTGTGCTCTCTCTCTCTCTCTCTCTCTCTGACAAATAAAATCTTTAAAAATAATTAAAGTTGTTTTTAACATACCTTTGTTAGGTATACTTAGGAGAAAAGAGCACATAACATTACCTACTTTGTCCTTTTCAAAATATGCATCATTTTCCATATGCAAAGTATTTTTCCCATATGTGTGAGGCTAAGAAAATAGATATTTTCTCTATCTGACACATGTACAAAATAGAGGCTTGGATCACTGATTTCTCAGATCACAGAGTAGAGAGCAAGGATATTACTCCTAGTGTTCCAGTGCAGGAATGTTCCCATTACTGTTGTAATGAAATTTACTCAGAAGGAGCAAATATGGTAGTATCAATATCTGGTATCAAAATGAGCAGACATTCTGCCATCACCTAAGAGCCTGGTGGGTGTTTGAAACCTTGTCTTCTCTGATTGACCAGTGCCCCTGACATACAGCTCTTAAACATTTTGTATTTCTTCTCTGGGGAGTCGAATGTCAACATGCTCTCTTGAGGGAGGGTGGGGGCATAAGTAACCCTACCATTATACCAGATCTCCAAAAGAAATTTCACAGCTTACGATGCCTTAGCATTCTTATTTCCTTATATCATTTCTTCTGTTCTCTTCTTTGCATCTTTTATCCCTAATGCCAACACAATAATTTAACTGAAAGGGAAGGATTGAACAATCGTAAGAACTTTCGATAACCATCCCAAAACTCATTGGAATCAGCTATTTCTCTCCCTGTTTCAAATTACCATCCATTCTAGAAAGCCTCACATGGTTTGAATTGGAATGGTGAAACATCTGAATAAAAAGTCCCAATTATACAAATATGAAAGTTCAAAAGCTTCACAAACTAAAGCTCATTCCAAGTCTCCCATTAGCTACAGAAAGGCATTTTATAGACTGCCCTGCTGAAAAATTGCTTAGCACATAACAGAATACAAAATACAAAGTAGTGTGGAAGGTGCATTTTTTACCATTCTTTTTCATAAAGCAGAAGAAGTAGAATTATTTTGGGCATGTGAATATTTTTTTTTTAAATGAAAGTTCCTGCAAGATTCAAACTTTCCAAGTGCTGCAATCGTTGCTACTAACAGAGCAGAATGAGCTCTAGGGACAAGCTCTGTGTATTTTAACCCACCACTTAGGGGATGTAGGACCAATCTTTGTCTTCAGTTCCTCCTTTGTGAAGAGGCTCACAGTGGCATTTCCCACCACAGGGCTTCCCCGAGAATTCAGTTAACATAGCCTTTAGAACTGTGTCTGGCCTGCAGAAAACTGCTTCTAGTGCCAGAAGGAAAGGAGCCTCTTTTTTGTTTGTTTTTACAAGGGAACAAAGGAATGCATCGGACAGGTCAAAGCAAAAGTCCTATTATCAAATCCTAATCTAAGGAATTAAAATAAGTAGTAATGCAACATGGAGATTGCAAAGCAGATTAACCTGTCATAATAGAGCCAGCTCTCCCGGACCCCAGAGATAGAAGGTACAGTGGACATTGGCAAGAAATCAGCCATGATGAAAAAACAGGCTTTCCCCACAGCTTCGCTCCTGGGTATGAGACAGATAATTCTTTTTTTTTTTTTAAGATTTTAAGTAGTCTCTCCACTCATCGTGGGGCTCGAACCCACAACCCCAAGATCTAGAGTCGCATGTTCCACCCACTGAGCCAGCCAGGCGCCCCAAGACAGATAATTCTTATACCATGCTCCTAGCACTGTGTTCTCTCCTACCTTCTTTTTCTTTTTTTCACCCAATGTGTTTAAACTAGACCAAAAGCAAAACCAATTCACCCATTTCTCTCATCAATCTATATCTATGAGCTTGTTTTTCTATTTTCTTAGATTCCACATCTAAGATTATATGGTATTGGTCTTTCTCTGATTGATTTCACTTAGCATAATGCCCTTAAGGTCTATCTGTGTTGTCACAAATAGCAAGATTTCATTCATATATATATATAAGCTCTTTATGTATGTATGTATATTTATGTGTTCATATATGTATGTGTGTATGTGTATATATATATATATATATTACATTTTCTTTATCCATTCATCTGTTGATGGACACTTAGGCTGTTTGTGTATCTTGACTATTGTAAATAATGCTACAGTGAACATGGGGGTTCAGATAGCTTTTTGAGTTAGTGTTTTTGTTTTCTTTGAATAAATACCTAGAAGTGGAATTCCTGGCTCATAGGGTAGTCTCCTGGTTTTAATTTTTTGAGGAACCTCCATATTGTTCCACAGTGGCTGCACCAGTTTGCATTCCAGCAATTTACAACAGTGCATATGGGTCCTCGCCAACACTTGTTATTTCTTCTTTTTGATAATAGTAATCTGATGGGTGTGAGGTGATAGCTCATTATGGTTTTGATTTGCATTTCCCTGATGATGAGTGATATTGAGCATCTTGTCATGTACCTATTGGCCATCTGGATGTCTTAAAAAAAAAAAATGTCTATTCAGGGGCGCCTGGGTGGCTCAGTTGGTTGAGTGGACAACTCTTGATTTCGGCTTGGGTCCTGATCTCCGGGTCCTGGGATTGAGCCCCTGAGTCCTCTGCACTCAAGCAGGGAGTCTGCTTGAGGATTCTCTGGCTCTCTCCCTCCACTCCTCCCCCGATTCAAGTGCACTCTCTCCTCTCTCTCAAAAAAAAAAAACAAAACAAAGTCTATTTAGATCTTCTGCCCATTTTTAAATCAGATTTTTTTTTGCTGCTGAGGTGTGTGACTTCTGCATATATTTTAAATATTAGCCCCTTATCAAATGTGATTTGCAAATATCTCCTCCCATTCAGCAGGTTGCCTTTTCATTTTGTGGATGGTTTCCTTTCCTGTGCAGAAACTTTTTAGTTTGATGTAGTCCCACTTCTTTTTGCTTTTGTTGTTTTGGGTTTGGTGTTAGATTTAAAAACTCATCACACAGACTGTGTCAAGGAGCTTACTGCCTATGTTTCTTCAAAGAGCCTCTTCTTTGGTGTTAGATTTAAAAACTCATCACACAGACTGTGTCAAGGAGCTTACTGCCTATGTTTCTTCAAAGAGCCTCTTCTTGAAGGCAGAATTCCTCTAGATTAAGCCAATCATATATGAAATGAGGTTATTAAATGGACTAACTCAAAATCAGTTCATGTTAGCAGGTGACAATGAAGTTACTTCTTAAGCTACTCACTGTCCAAAGCATTAAAAGGAAAAGGGGGGCCCTCCTGGGAGAAAGCTAAAGAAAATCACAGCATTGATCAACTAACTACCTTAGAACAACAACAACAACAACAAAAAATACTGCTTTTGACAAACACGAGTGCATGGTTCTTCCCCCTTGTCACCCCCACCTCCAAAATGTCAGCTTCTAAATAACTAGGCACCTAATCATCTCTTAAAGATCTGAACATCCAGTGTCCTATGGAAAATCATCCCTGGCCTCCCACCCAAGAGAAACCAATTTCAATTCATTGCTTGGAGGATAAAGTAAGTTTAACTCAAACACAAAATTAGTTTTAGTAGTATATTATATGTAAATATACTCTTTACTGTAACATTTTTATTTTTAAAATGGAAACTTGTTTAACTTGGAAGAGTAATAATCATGTTTAGGGGCCTTGGGAGTCTTTTTAAATTGCACGCTTCAAACTGAAAACTACCCCTGACAACAAAACCAAAGTAAAGCTGCTCATTTCACAGGCTTATTATTGTCTCCTATTTTAACCAAGTTGGGGGAAAAATTATATGTAAAAGCAAGCAGCTGATAAGTTCATTGATCTGATTTGGAAGGACTTCTTGAACTTTCAGCAACCTGTATCTGATGTCTCTCAAGCTAATAAACCTCAGAAATTGATCATTGTACAGTGAGGTTTTCCCCTAAAATAAAGAGAACCTGACTCTGGCAAAGTGTTCTACCCCTTAGGGACTTAAGACTCCTAGTTTCATTGTGGGAGGTGGCAGGAGGGAAAGAAAAAAAAAAAAACTTACACAGGTTAAAGGAAAAGGAAACTCACAGGCTTCTCCCTGTGGTGGGAAAAAGAACTCAAAGTTCCCAGTTTTTTTTTTTTTTTTTTAAGAAAAGTCACTTTTTTAGAAAAAGCTAATTGACAGCTGAGGAGAGGGTTGTGTTCTGGAAATTGGCCCCGGAAAGGCGGGGAGGCGGCCGCCGGGTGAACGTTGGGTGCTGCCCGGCCCCGGGAGGGAGCCCCTACCTGCGTTCCTCAGCTTCTTGTTCCAGCACACGGAGAGGATGACCAGGAGGTTGCCCAGGACGTCCACCACGATGGTGAAGATGAGGATGAAGGCAAGCGTGCAGGCCACCCACGAGGGTCGCGGCCCCGCGCTCTCCCCACTGCCCGGCGCCCCCTGAGAGGCATTGAGCAGCGTGCTGCCATTGCCCCTCGGGGTCCCTCCCGGCGCACCCCACCGCCCGGCCATCGCGCTCTGGGAGCTCAGCGCCACCCCTTTCACCACGGCTTATGGCTCTCCGCACCTCTCCCCGCGCCTACTCCGCATCGCAAGTGCTCCTTCGCCGCCGCCCTGCCCCCTCCACCTCCTGCCCGGCGGCGGGACTCTGCACCTGCAGCCCCAGCGCCGCCCGGTGACACCTGGCATCCTCCTGGAGGCTTCTCGGCCTTGGGGCTCCCTGTCCCATCCCCGCAGCCCGTGCCGACAGCACCCCCGCGCGGGGTGCCTGCACCGTGCGCCGCCTGCGCTCTAGCCGGGCAGTGAGTCCAGGGGAGCCAGAGGTGAAAGAAATCAGGGAATTTTCTCAGGAATTGCACCACTCCTGGAATGGAAATCATTCCCTCCCCGCCCCCCGCCGCCCCACCCCCACCCCACGGACTGCAAAGGCCAGCCAGAATTTTCATAATCTTCCCCGCAAAGCTACTTCTCTTTTGATATTTCTTGAACGCTGTCCTTAAAATTTTAGTATGCCAACTATTTTTCAATTAAAATAAAAATAAACTTTCCAATTTAAAAATTCCAAGTTCTTGTCCTCAACCTCTGTGCATGCCCCTGGTTGCTTCCCCAAGTAATCAGAAGGAGAATGACACTTGAAATGTCAGCGTGAAATGACAGAGGAGTCCACTGGGCAGGCAGATTCAAAGCAACTCTAAACTTTTTATTTCGATTTCAAATGTCAATGGATTGAATAGTTTCAAAGTAGCCACAGTCTTGCTTCAACACCCAACACAGGCAGATATTCTCTAGCAGATTTCTTCCAGGAGTAGTACAGATCTGAGACACCTTTAGCCACCACACCCTGCTCGTTCTCCCAGTAGGCATCCAGGCTTATCTCCTGCTCCCTTTCCCCCTCCTCTCCCCCTTTTTTATGAACTGAAGATCTTTTTAATATGGACACCAACACACTCATCTGTTTAAAACATGTACATGTTAACCCAACGCATATATTCAGATAAGTTTAAAAACTCCACAATGCTAATAAAAAACTAGTACTTATATACGCAAATTTGATATAAATGACACTTTTTGAGGCTTTTTTTACTTTTTATTTACAATGCCCTCTCTATTTTTTTAAAATAATAGCTTTATAGAGATACATTTCACATGCCATACAATTCGTCCGTTGTTGGATTCAGAGTCATGTGATCATCATCATAATCAGTTTTAGAACATTTTCATTACCCCCCCCCCCACCGAATTCAGTATCCATTGGCTATTACTCCCCATTTCTTCCCAGCCCTCCCTGACCTAGAAAACCATTTTCTGTCTCAATGGATTTGCCTATTCTGGACATTTCATATAAATGGAACCCTACAATATGTGGTACTTTGCGACAGGCATCTTTCACATAGCAAGATGTTTTCAAGGTTTGTGGATGGTGAAGCATCTATTGGTACTCCCTCTTGTTTATCGCCACGTGATACTCCATTGTATGGATATACCACATTTACTTATCTGTCCATCAGATGATGGACATTTGTTTCTACTTCTTTGGCTATTAACAGCAAACATCAGTTTTGCCACCTTGAGAACTTTATGTGGTGAATCCATACATACATAAATGTTTGCCTTTCTGTCCAACTTCTTTTGTTCAATATTAAATTTGTGAGATTGGGGGCGCCTAGTTGGCTCAGTCAGTGGAGTATGCAACTCTTGATCTTAGAGTTGTAAGTTCTAGCCCCAAGTTGTCACCCTATAGCTTTTAAAAACAATTCCGTTTGATCATTGAAGGTGTCCAGGAAATCTGCAACCTCAGTATGTAACTACCAGCCACCAGGTCTTGGAAATCATTCCAAAAGAATTTGAATTGTGGCAAGACAAGGGCAGCCTGGAACTTTTCAGTAAAGCAGCCAAAGACTGGTATGGTACTTACCGAGGAAATAAATAAATCCCCACCTATCCCAGGGTACTACAGCTCCCACTTTCCCTTTTAGATCTCTCCTGTATCCGTGCCTGAGCAGGGAAGTCTTGAGTTAAGTCAGTTCCCTTGCATTCATTAATGTACTTGTTCAGGAAATACTTTACATACGTGGCTCTATGCTCAAAACACAGTCCTGACCCTCCAAATGGCAGCATGGGTTGTGGATGCAGATGTGAGATACAGAAGTGAAATGCAGAGTCCACAAAAAAGGAGAGCATTGAGGAAGGAATTTAGAAATTGATACATTAAATGAGTTGAATAAGAGGGTTTATAATTAATAAATTTTATTTTTTTTAATTTTTTATTGTTATGTTAATCACCATATATTACATCATTAGTTTTTGATGCAGTGTTCCATGATTCATTGTTTGTTCATAACACCCAGTGCTCCATGCAGAACGTGCCCTCCTCAATACCCATCACCAGGCTAACCCATCCCCCTACCCCCCTCCCCTCTAGAACCCTCAGTGTGTTTTTCAGAGTCCATCATCTCTCATCGTTCGTCTCCCCCTCTGACATACTCCCCTTTTCTTCCTCTCCTGTTACCTTCTTCTTTTTCTTTTTTCTTAAAATATGTTGCGTTATTTGTTTCAGAAGTACAGATCTGTGATTCAACAGTCTTGCACAATTCACAGCGCTCACCGTAGCACATACCCTCCCCAATGTCTATCACCCAACCACCCCATCCCTCCCACCCCCAACCATTCCAGTAACACTCAGTTTGTTTCCTGAGATTAAGAATTCCTCATATCAGTGAGGTCATGTGATACATGTCTTTCTCTTATTGACTTATTTCACTCAGCATAACACGCTCCAGTTCCATCCATGTCGTTGCAAATGGCAAGATCTCATTCCTTTTGATGGCTGCATAATATTCCATTGTGTATATATACCACATCTTCTTTATCCATTCATCTGTCGATGGGCATCTTGGCTCTTTCCACAGTTTGGCTATTGTGGACATTGCTGCTATAAACATTGGGGTACACGTACCCCTTCGGGTCCCTACATTTGTATCTTTGTGGTAAATACCCAGTAGTGCAATTGCTGGATCGAACGGTAGCTCTAATTTCAACTGTTTGAGGAACCTCCATACTGTTTTCCAGAGTGGTTGCACCAGCTTGCATTCCCACCAACAATGTAGGAGGGTTCCCCTTTCTCCGCATCCCCGCCAACATCTGTCGTTCCCTGACTTGTTAATTTTAGCCATTCTGACGGGTGTGAGGTGGTATCTCATTGAGGTTTTGATTTGGATTTCCCTGATGCCGAGCGATGTTGAGCACTTTTTCATGTGCCTGTTGGCCATTTGGATGTCTTCTTTGGAGAAATGTCTGTTCATGTCTTCTGCCCATTTCTTGATTGGATTATTTGTTCTTTGGGTGTTGAGTTTGATAAGTTCTTTATAGATTTTGGATACTAGCCCTTTATCTGATATGTAATTTGCAAATATTTTCTCCCATTCTGTCGGTTGTCTTTTGGTTTTGTGGACTGTTTCTTTTGCTGTGCAAAAGCTTTTTATCTTGATGAAATCCCAATAGTTCATTTTTGCCCTGGCTTCCCGTGCCTTTGGCGATGTTTCTAGGAAGAAGTGGCTGCGGCTAAGGTCGAAAAGGTTGCTACCTGTGTTCTCCTTTAGGATTTGGATGGACTCCTGTCTCACGTTTAGGTCTTTCAACCATTTGGAGTCTATTTTTGTGTGTGGTGTAAGGAAATGGTCCAGTTTCATTCTTCTGCATGTGGCTGTCCAATTTTCCCAACACCATTTGTTGAAGAGACTGTCTTTTTGCCATTGGACATTCTTTCCTGCTTTGTCAAAAATAAGTTGACCATAGAGTTGAGGGTCCATTTCTGGGCTCTGGATTCTGTTCCATTGATCGATGTGTCTGTTTTTGTGCCAGTACCATACAGTCTTTATGATGACAGCTTTGTAATAGAGCTGGAAGTCCGGAATTGTGATGCCGCCAGCTTTGCTTTTCTTTTTCAGTATTCCTCTGGCTATTCTGGGTCTCTTCTGGTTCCATACAAATTTTAGGATTATTTGTTCCATTTCTTTGAAAAAAGTGGACGGTATTTTGATGGGGACTGCATTGAATGTGTAGATTGCTCTAGGTAGCATTGACATCTTCACAATGTTGATTCTCCCAATCCATGAGCATGGAACGTTTTTCCATTTCTTTGTGTCTTCTTCAATTTCTTTCATGAGTATTTTATAGTTTTCTGAGTACAGATCCTTTGCCTCTTTGGTTAGATTTATTCCTAGGTATCTAATGGTTTTGGGTGCAATTGTAAATGGGATAGACTCCTTGATTTGTCTCTCTTCTGTCTTGTTGTTGGTGTATAGGAATGCCACTGATTTCTGTGCATTGATTTTATATCCTGCTACTTTACTGAATTCCTGTATGAGTTCTAGCAGTTTTGGGGTGGAGTCTTTTGGGTTTTCCACATACAGCATCATATCATCTGCAAAGAGTGAGAGTTTGACTTCCCCTTTGCCGATTTGGATGCCTTTGATTTCTTTTTGTTGTCTGATTGCTGTGGCTAGGACTTCTAATACTATGTTGAATAGCAGTGGTGAGAGTGGACATCCCTGCCGCGTTCCTGACCTTAGGGGAAAGGCTCTCAGCCTTTCCCCTTTGAGAATGATATTCGCTGTAGGTTTTTCATAGATGGCTTTTATGATATTGAGGTATGTACCCTCTATCCCTATACTCTGAAGAGTTTTGATCAAGAAAGGATGTTGTACTTTGTCAAATGCTTTTTCTGCATCTATTGAGAGGATCATATGATTCTTGTTCTTTCTTTTGTTAATGTATTGTATCACGTTGATTGATTTGCGGATGTTGAACCAACCTTGCAGCCCAGGGATAAATCCCACTTGGTCGTGGTGAATAATCCTTTTAATGTACTGTTGGATCCTATTGGCTAGTATTTTGGTGAGAATTTTTGCATCCATGTTCATCAAGGATATTGGTCTGTAATTCTCTTTTTTGATAGGGTCTTTGTCTGGTTTTGGGATCAAGGTAATGCTGGCCTCATAAAATGAGTTTGGAAGTTTCCCTTCCATTTCTACTTTTTGGAACAGTTTCAGGAGAATAGGTATTAATTCTTCTTGAAATGTCTGATAGAATTCCCCTGGGAAGCCATCTGGCCCTGGGCTTTTGTTTCTTGGGAGATTTTTGATGACTGTTTCAATTTCCTTCGTGGTTATAGGTCTGTTGAGGTTTTCTATTTCTTCCTGGTTCAATTTTGGTAGTTGATACATCTCTAGGAATGCACCCATTTCTTCCAGGTTATCTAATTTGCTGGCATAGAGTTGCTCATAATATGTTCTTATAATTGTTTGTATTTCTTTGGTGTTGGTTGTGATCTCTCCTCTTTCATTCATGATTTTGTTGATTTGGGTCATTTCTCTTTTCTTTTTGATCAGTCTGGCCAGGGGTTTATCAATCTTGTTAATTCTTTCAAAGAACCAGCTCCTAGTTTCGTGGATCTGTTCTACTGTTCTTTTGGTTTCTAGTTCATTGATTTCTGCTCTGATCTTTATGATTTCTCTTCTCCTGCTGGGTTTAGGCTTTATTTGCTGTTCTTTCTCCAGCTCCTTTAGGTGTAGGGTTAGGTTATGTATTTGAGACCTTTCTTGTTTCTTGAGAAAGGCTTGTATTGCTATATACTTTCCTCTCAGGACTGCCTTTGCTTTATCCCAAAGATTTTGAACAGTTGTGTTTTCATTTTCATTGGTTTCCATGAATTTTTTTAATTCTTCTTTAATTTCTTGGTTGACCCATTCATTCTTTAGTAGGATGCTCTTTAGCCTCCATGTATTTGAGTTCTTTCCGACTTTCCTCTTGTGGTTGAGTTCTAGTTTCAAAGCATTGTGGTCTGAAAATATGCAGGGAATGATCCCAGTCTTTTGGTACCGATTGAGACCTGATTTGTGACCTAGGATGTGATCAATTCTGGAGAATGTTCCATGGGCACTAGAGAAGAATGTGTATTCCGTTGCTTTGGGATAGAATGTTCTGAATATGTCTGTGAAGTCCATTTGGTCCAGTGTGTCATTTAAAGTCTTTATTTCCTTGTTGATCTTTTGCTTAGATGATCTGTCCATTTCAGTCAGGGGGGTGTTAAAGTCCCCCACTATTATTGTATTGTTGTCAATGTGTTTCTTTGCTTTTGTTATTAATTGCCTTATATAATTGGCTGCTCCCATGTTCAGGGCATAGATATTTACAATTGTTAGATCTTCTTGTTGGATAGACCCTTTCAGTAGGATATAGTGTCCTTCCTCATCTCTTATTACAGTCTTTGTTTTAAAATCTAGTTTGTCTGATATAAGGATTGCCACCCCAGCTATCTTTTGGTGTCCATTAGCATGGTAAATGGTTTTCCACCCCCTCACTTTCAATGTGGGGGTATCTTTGGGTCTAAAATGAGTCTCTTGCAGACAGCATATGGATGGGTCTTGTTTTTTAATCCAATCTGATAGCCTGTGTCTTTTGATTGGGGCATTCAGCCCATTTACATTCAGGGTAACTATTGAAACGTATGAATTTAGTGCCATTGTATTACCTGTAAGGTGACTGTTAACTGTCTGTTGTCTGTGTTCGTTTCTGCTCTTTGCTGCTTTTAGGTTCTCTCTTTGCTTAGAGGACCCCTCTCAATATTTCTTGGAGGGCTGGTTTCTTGTTTGCAAATTCCTTTAGTTTTTGTTTGTTCTGGAAGCTTTTTATCTCTCCTTCTATTTTCAATGATAGCCTAGCTGGATATAGTATTCTTGGCTGCATATTTTTCTCATTTAGTGCTCTGAAGATATCTTGCCAGTCCTTTCTGGCCTGCCAGGTCTCTGTGGATAGGTCTGTTGCCAATCTAATGTTTCTACCATTGTAGGTAACAGAGCTCTTCTCCCGAGCTGCTTTCAGGATTTTCTCTTTGTCTCTGAGACTCGTAAGTTTTACTATTAGATGTCGGGGTGTTGACCTATTATTATTGATTTTGAGAGGGGTTCTCTGTGCCTCCTGGATTTTGATGCCTGTTTCCTTCCTCACATTAGGGAAGTTCTCTGCTATAATTTGCTCCAATATACCTTCTGCCCCTCTCTCTCTCTCTTCTTCTTCTGGGATCCCAATTATTCTAATATTGTTTCATCTTATTGTATCACTTATCTCTTGAATTCTGCCCTCGTGATCCTGTAGTTGTTTCTCTCTCTTTTTCTCAGCCTCTTTATTTTCCATCATTTGGTCTTCTATATCGCTGATTCTCTCTTCTGCCTCATTTATCCTAGCAGTTAGTGCCCCCATTTTTTACTACACCTCATCAATAGCCTTTTTGATTTCGACTTGGTTAGATTTTAGTTCTTTTATTTCTCCAGAAAGGGTTTCTCTAATAACTTCCACGCTTTTTTCAAGCCCAGCTAGTATCTTTAAAGTCATGATTCTGAACTCTAGGTCCGACATCGTACTAATGTCTGTATTGAGTAGGTCCCTGGCTGACGGTACTACCTCTTGTTCTTTTTGCTGAGGTGATTTCTTTCGTCTTGTCATTTTGTCCAGAGGAGACTAGATGAATGAGAGAACAAAATGCTAACAGGTTTACAACGTCCCCAGCAAATATACTCTATACAAATCAGAAAAGACCTGAAACCAGGGGAAAAGAAAGGGAAAGAAAGAAAAAAGAAAGAGAAAAAAAAAAGAAAAAAAAAGATAAAAACAAAAACAGAACAATACAAAAAAAAAGCAGAATATGATCAAATATGATCAGGCTAGTGCATAGATCAGTGCCACACACTAGATTTTGGGCGTATTTTGGTCTGTTAGAAAAAAGTGCCTCCTAAAATTTTAAAGGAAGCAAGACATATATGTACAAAATAGGGGTTGATACAATGAAGGGATGGAAGATGACTGTAAAGATGAAAATTATAAAAGATTTTATATAAGGACTTGGTAAGATAAGTTGTTTGAAAAAAGAAAGAAGATTTAAGAAAAAAAAAAGAAAAAGGGAGAGAATGTGATCAGGCAGGAGACTAGAACAAAGCCATACACTAGTGATTTAGGGTATCTTTTGATCTGTTAGAAGAAACTGTACCTCAAAATTTTAAAGAGAGAACAACTTATATATATATGCCAAAAATAAGGGTAACTACTATGAAGGGATAAAATATGACTCTAAAAATGAAAAATAAAATTTTTTTTTTTTTTAAAAAAAGGGATTGATAAGACGTTGGTTGAAAAAGGGAAAAAGAAAAATAAAAAAAAAACAGTCAACAAAAATTAACTTTGATGAAATAATGAATCATGGTAAAAAAAAAAAAAAAAAGCCATGAATCTATGTGCAGTATTCCCCTAGTGCTGGAGTTCTCCCATTCTCCTTGATCGATCAACTTGGTCTTGGCTTGCTGGCTGTTTGTGCTGATCTTCTGGGGGAGGGGCCTGTTGCCATGGTTCCCAAATGTCTTTGCCGGAGGCGGAATTGCCCCGCCCTTGTCGGTCCGGGCTAAGGAAGCTGCTCTGGTTTGCTCTCAGGAGCTTATGTTCCCTGCAAGCTCTCGGTACAGCTTTGGAGGACCAGGGCAGAAATGGTGGCCTCCCAATCTCCACCCAGAGGAGCTGAGAACTCGGGGCCCCGCTCCTCAGTGTGCCCCCAGAGAAAAGCAGTCACTTCCGTGTCCCCGGTCTCCGGCCGCACTCCGTGCTCACCCGGCCTGTGACTGAGCGTTGCTATCTCTGGCACCCGACCCCGCGCGGAGTCTCCAAACCCAGCAGATCCCTGCGGTGCGCTCCCGCGCCGCTCCTCCCGGGGGAGGAAGGGGAGTCTCCGCGGCTCTGCCGCTTGTTGGGTCCCTGCTGGAGGAGCAGTGGCCCGACTGGGCCGTGGATCACAGTCTATGGCAACCCCGAGCTGAGAGCCCGCGCCTCGGCTCCGTCTCTGCAGCCGGCTCCCCCGCTCCGATACCTGGGAGCTCTGGCGCACTCAGGCACCCCCAGTCTCTCTGTGACCCCGAGGGTCCTGAGACCACACTGTCCCGGGAGGGTTCCACCCCCCGCTTAGCCACTGCAGCGACGTCCCTCAGCGGATCCGACTTCTAAAAGGTCCGATTTTGTGCTCCGCAGCTCTGTCACTTGCCAGAAGCGGTGGACGGAGGGCCCCTCCCCCGCCGTCTATCCTCCTGAATATTGCCTCGGATTCACTTCTCTGCACGTCCTACCTTCCAGAAAGTGGTCGCTTCTCTGTTCAGAGAGTTGTTGCTACTCTCCTGTTCGATCTCCTGTTGAGTTCGTAGGTGTTCAGAATGGTTTGATCCCTATTCAGCTGAATCCCTGAGACCAGACGAAATCTAGGTCTCCTACTCCTCTGCCATCTTGCTCCGCCCCAATAAATTTTATTTTTTAGAACAATTTTAGGCTTACAGCAAAATTGAGAGAAAGTACAGAAATTTCCCATATACCCCATCCCCACACATGCACATTCTCCCCCACTAACTACATCCCACACCACGGTGGTACATTTGTGACAATCTGTGAACCCACACTGACTCATCATTGTTGTCTGAAGTCATAGTTTACATCAGGGTTCATCATTGGTGTTCTACATTCTGTGGGTTTGGACAATTGTATAATGACAGGTATCCACCATTATAATATGCCCACTGCCTAAGAATCCTCTGTCCTTTGCCTGTTCTTCCCTCCCTCTCCTCATCCCTCACAACCACTGACCTTTTTATCTTTTTTTATTATGTTCTGTTACTCACCATACATTACATCATTGGGTTTTGAGGTAGTGTTCCATGATTCATTGTTTGTGCATAACACCCAGTGCTCCACGCAGAACGTGCCCTCTTTAATACCCATCACCAGGCTAACACATCCCCCCACCCCCCTCCCCTCTAGAACGCTCTGTTTGTTTCTCAGAGTCTATAGTGTCTCATGGTTCATTTCCCCCTCCAATTTCCCCACCTTCATTTTTCCCTTCCTGCTATCTTCTTCTTCTTCTTCTTCTTCTTCTCTTCTCCTCCTCCTCCTCCTCCTCCTCCTCCTCCTCCTCCTCCTCCTCCAACATATAATGTATTATTTGTTTCAGAGGTACAGATCTGTGATTCAACAGTCTTACACAATTCACAGCGCTCACCATAGTACATACCCTCCCCAATGTCTGTCACCCAGCCACCCCCTCCCTCCCACCTCCCACCACTCCAGCAACCCTCAGTTTGTTTCCTGAGATTAAGAATTCCTCATATCAGTGAGGTCATAAGATACATATCTTTCTCTGATTGAGTTATTTCGTTCAGCATAACACCCTCCAGTTCCAGCCACATCATTGCCAATGGCAAGATCTCATTCCTTTTGATGGCTGCATAATATTCCATGTGTGTGTGTGTGTGTCTGTGTGGGTGTGTATATATATATATACATACCACATCTTTATCCATTCATCTGTCGATGGACATCTTGGCTCTTTCCACAGTTTGGCTCTTGTGGATATTGCTGCTATAAACATCGGGGTGCACATACCCCTTCGGATCCCTACATTTGTATCTTTGGGGTAAATACCCAGTAGTGCAATTGCTGGATCATATGGTAGCTCTATTTTCAACTGTTTGAGGAACCTCCATACTGTTCTCCAGAGTGGCTGCACCAGCTTGCCTTCCCACCAACAGTGTAGGAGGGTTCCCCTTTCTCCGCATCTCCGCCAACATCTCTCGTTTCCTGACTTGTTAATTTCGGCCATTCTGACTGGTGTGAGGTGATATCTCATTGACGTTTTGATTTGGACTTCCCTGATGCCAAGCAATGTTGAGCACTTTTTCATGTGTCTGTTGGCCATTTGGACATCTTCTTTGGAAAAATGTCTGTTCATGTCTTCTGCCCATTTCTTGATTGGATTATTTGTTCTTTGGGTGTTGAGTTTAAGAAGTTCTATAGATTTTGGATACTAGCCCTTTATCTGCTATGTCATTTGCAAATATTGTCTCCCATTCCGGGCTGCAAGGTTGGTTCAACATCCACAAATCAATCAACATGATACAATACATTAATAAAAGAAAGAACAAGAATCATATGATCCTCTCAATAGATGCAGAAAAAGCATTTGACAAAGTACAGCATCCTTTCTTGATCAAAACTCTTCAGACTATAGGGATAGAGGGTACATACCTCAATATCATAAAAGCCATCTATGAAAAACCCACAGCGAATATCATTGTCAATGGGGAAAAACTGAGAGCTTCCCCCCTAAGGTCAGGAACGCAGCAGGGATGTCCACTATCACCACTGCTATTCAACATAGTATTAGAAGCTCTAACCACAGCAATCAGACAACAAAAAGAAATAAAAGGCATCCATATTGGCAAAGAAGAACTTAAACTCTCACTCTTTGCAGATGATATGATACTTTATGTGGAAAACCCAAAAGACTCCACCCCAAAACTGCTAGAACTCATACAGGAATTCAGTAAAGTGGCAGGATAGAAAATCAATGCCCAGAAGTCAGTGGCATTCCTATAAACCAACAAGACAGAAGAAAGAGAAATTAAGGAGTCAATCCCATTTACAATTGCACCTAAAACCATAAGATACCTAGGAATAAATCTAACCAAAGAGGCAAAGGATCTGTACTCAGAACACTATAAAATACTCATGAAAGAAATTGAAGAAGACACAAAGAAATGGAAAAACATTCCATGCTCATGGATTGGAAGAACAAATATTGTGAAGATATCAATGCTACCTAGAGCAATCTACACATTCAATGCAATCCCCATCAAAATACCATCCACTCTTCTCAAAGAAATGGAACAAATAATCCTAAAATTTGTATGGAACCAGAAAATACCCCGAATAGCCAGAGGAATGTTGAAAAAGAAAAGCAAAGCTAGTGGCATCACAATTCCGGACTTCCAGCTCTATTACAAAGCTGTCATCATCAAGACAGTATGGTACTGGCACAAAAACAGACACATCGATCAATGGAACAGAATCCAGAGCCCAGAAATGGACCCTCAACTCTATGGTCAACTAATCTTTGACAAAGCAGAAAGAATGTCCAGTGGAAAAAAGACAGTCTCTTCAACAAATGGTGTTGGGAAAATTGGACAGCCACATGCAGAAGAATGAAACTGGACCATTTCCTTACACCACACACAAAAATAGACTCCAAATGGTTGAAAGACCTAAATGTGAGACAGGAGTCTATCAAAATCCTAAAGGAGAACACAGGCAGCAACCTCTTCGACCTCAGCCGCAGCCACTTCTTCCTAGAAACATCGCCAAAGGCAAGGGAAGCAAGGGCAAAAATGAACTGTTGGGACTTCGTCAAGATAAAAAGCTTTTGCACAGCAAAAGAAACAGTCAACAAAACCAAAAGACAACTGAAAGAATGTGAGGTGGTATCTCATTGAGGTTTTGATTTGGATTTCCCTGATGCCAAGCAATGTTGAGCACTTTTTCATGTGTCCGTTGGCCATTTGGATGTCTTCTTTGGAAAAATGTCAGTTCATGTCTTCTGCCCATTTCTTGATTGGATTATTTGTTCTTTGGGTGTTGAGTTTGATAAGTTCTTTATAGATTTTGGATACTAGCCCTTTATCTGATACGTCATTTGCAAATATTTTCTCCCAATCTGTCAGTTGTCTTTTGGTTTTGTTGACTGTTTCTTTTGCTGTGCAAAAGAAATAAAATCATGAATGAAAGAGGAGAGATCACAACCAACACCAAAGAAATACAAACAATTATAAGAACATATTATGAGCAACTCTATGCCAGCAAATTAGATAATCTGGAAGAAATGGATGCATTCCTAGAGATGTATAAACTACCAAAACTGAACCAGGACGAAATAGAAAACCTGAACAGACCTATAACCACTAAGGAAATTGAAGCAGTCATCAAAAATCTCCAACAAACAAAAGCCCAGGGCCAGATGGCTTCCCAGGGGAATTCCACCAAACATTTAAAGAAGAATTAATACTTATTCTTCTGAAACTGTTCCAAAAAATAGAAATGGAAGGAAAACTTCCAAACTCATTTTATGAGGCCACCATTACCTCGATCCCCAAACGAGACAAAGACCCCATCAAAAAGGAGAATTACAGACCAATATCCTTGATGAACTTGGATGCAAAAATTCTCACCAAAATACTAGCCAATAGGCTCCAACAGTACATTAAAAGGATTATTCACCACGACCAAGTGGGATTTATTCCTGGGCTGCAAGCTTGGTTCAACATCTGCAAATCAATCAATGTGATACAATACATTAATAAAAGAAAGAACAAGAACCATATGATCTTCTCAATAGATTCAGAAAAAGCATTTAACAAAGTACAGCATCCTTTCTTGAGCAAAACTCTTCAGAGTATAGGGATAGAGGGTATATACCTCAATATCATAAAAGCCATCTATGAAAAACCCACAGCGAATATCATTGTCAATGGGGAAAACCTGAGAGCTTCCCCCCTAAGGTCAGGAACGCGGCAGGGATGTCCACTATCACCACTGCTCTTCAACATAGTATTAGAAGCTCTAGCCACAGCAATCAGACAACAAAAAGAGATAAAAGGCATCTGAATTGGCAAAAAAGAAGTCAAACTCTCACTCTTTGCAGATGATATGATACTTTATGTGGAAAACCCAAAAGACTCCACCCCAAAACTGCTAGAACTCATACAGGAATTCAGTAAAGTGGCAGGATATAAAATCAATGCCCAGAAATCAGTGGCATTCCTATACACCAACAACAAGACCACTGACCTTTTTAGTGTCTCCATAGTTTTTGGCTTTTCCTGAATGTCCTCTGGTTGGTATCATACAGTATGGGGCCTTATCCGTTTGGCGTCTTTCACTTAGTAATCTACTTTTGAGTCTCTTCAATGCCTTTTCATGGCTTAATAGCTCATTCTTTTTAGTGCTGAATAATATTCCATTGTCTGGATGTACCATAGTTTATTTATCCGTTCACCTAATGAAGAGCATCTTCATTGCTTCCAAATTTTGGCAATGAAGAATAAAGCTTCTCTGAATATCCATGTGCAGGTTTTGTATGGATATAAGTTTTCAGCTCCTTTGGATAAATACCAAGAGGCACCATTGCTGGAGTGTATGTTAAGAGTATGTTTAGTTTTGTAAGAAACCACCCAACTGTCTTCCAAAGTGGCTGTACCATTTTCCTTCCCTGCACCCCCCCCTCCCAAGTGATGAATCCACATCTTCATCAGCATTTGGCATTGTCAGTGTTCCAGATTTGGGTCATTCCAATAGGTGTGTAGTTGTATCTTAAGTTGTTTTAATTTGCAGTTCCCTAGTGATATATGATGTTGAAAATCTTTTCATATGTTGACTTGTCATCTGTGTGTCTTCTTTAGTGAGGTATCTATTCTGGTCTTTTGCCCATTTTTTAGAACACATTATTTGTTTTCTGACTGTTTTAAGTATTATTTGTGTATTTTAGACAACAGCCCTTTATCAGATGAGTCTTTTGCATATATTTTCTTCCAGTCTGTGGCTTATCTTCTCATTCTCTTCATGTAGTTGTTCACAGAGCAGAAATTTTTAATTTTAATGACATGTGCCTTATCAGTTATTTCTTTCATGGATCATGTCTTTGGTGTTGTATCCAAAAAGTTGTCTCCACACCCAAGGTTACTGAGGTATTCTCCCATCTTATCTTCTAGAAGTCTTAGAGTTTTGCATTTTACATTCAGGTCTGTGATCCATTTGAGTTAACTTTGTGAAAGGCATGAAGTCTGTGTACTTGCAGGTGGATGTCCAGTTGCTCCAGCACCATTTGTTGAAAAGACTGTCTTTGTCCCACTATATCTTGCCTTTGCTCCTTCTCAAAGGTCAGTTGACTGTATTTGTGGGTCTATTTCTGGGATCTCTGTTCTATTCTATTTATTTACTTGTCTCTTCTTTCACAAATACCACACTGTCTTGATTACTGTAGCTCTTTGGCAAGTTTTGAAGTCAGGTAAGTGCCATTCCTCTGACTTTGTTCTTCTCCGTTAATACTCAGTTGGCTTTCTATCTTTTGCCTCTCTGTATAAATGTTAGAACTGATGTGTCCACAGACACAAAACAACTTGCTGGGATTTTGATTCACACTGCGTTGACTCTATAGATAAAGGTGGGAAACTGACATCTTGACAATATTGAGTTTTCTAATGTACAAACACAGACTATATCTCCATTTTTTAAGTTCTCCTTGGATGCCTCTCATTACAGTTTTATAATTTTTCTCATATAGGTGTTGTACATATTTTTTTAGATTTATACCTGTTTCTTTTTTTAGTGGCACTAATGGAAATGGTAAAGTATTTTTTTTATTTCAAATTTTGCTTGTTCCTTACTGGTATGTGGGAAAGCAATTTAACCTTGTAGTCTGCAACCTTGCTATAACCACTTATTAGTTCCAGGCATTTTTTGGTGTGTGTATTCTTTTGGGTTTTCTACATAGACGATCATGTCATCTGTGAAAAAAGTACAGACTATCATGTCTGTATACCTCTTATTTCCTTTTCTTGTCTTACTGAATTAGCTATAATTTCCAGTATAATGTTGAAAAGCAGTGGTAAGAGGTCATATCCTTGTGTTGTTCCCATCATAGTGGAAAAACTTTGGGTTTCTTACCATTAAGTATGATGTTAGCTGTAGCTTTTTTGTAAATATTCTTTATCAAGTAGAGAAAGTTCTTTCTATTCATAGTTTACTGAGTTTTTATCCTTAATGGGTATTGGATTTTGTCAAATTCTTTTTCTGCATCTATTGATGTGATTGATTTTTCTTTTTTAGCTTATTGCTGTGGCAGATTACATTAATTGATTTTCAGATGTTGAACCAGGCTTATATATACCTGGGGTTTATCCCACATATATACTATAAATTACCCTCTAAGCACTCCTTTCAGCATATTCCACAAATTTTGATGTTTTCCTTTTTATTTAAAATTATTTTTAATTGCTTGTGGGATTTCTTCTTTGACCCATGTGTTATTTAGAAATGTACTGCTTAATCTCCAAGTATTTAGAGATTTTCCAGCTATCTTTCTATTATTAATGTCTGGTTTAATTTCATTGTGGTCTGAGAGTAGATAATGTATGATTCCTATTCTCTTAAGTTTGTTAAGGTGTATTTTATGACCCAGAATGTGGTCTAACTTGGTAAACTTTCCCCGTGAACTTGAGAAGAATGTGTAATGTGCTCTTGTTGGATGATGTAATCTGTAGATGTCAATTATATCTAGTTGATTAATTGTGCTCTTAAGTTCAAAAATGTCCTTACTCATTTTCTGCATGTTGGATCTGTCCATTTCTGATAGAAAAATGTTTAAAGTCTCCAACTATAATAGTAGATTCATCTATTTCTCTAGTTTTATCAGTTTATGCCTCATGTATTTTGAGACTCTGTTGTTAGGTGCATACATGTTAAGGATTGTTAACAGTTAAACCCTTTATCATTATGTAATGCCCCTCCTTATCCCTCAAAACTCTGAAGTCAGCTCTGTCTAAAATTAATATAGCTACTCCTGTTTCCTTTTGATTAGTGTTAGCATGATATATCTTTCCTCATCCCTTTAATTTTGATCTATATATGTCCTTATATTTAAAGTGGGCTTTTTTTTGATCCTCTCTGACAATCTCTTTTAAGTGGTAAACCATATATGTTCAAGGTGATTATTGATACGGTTGGATTAATATCTACCATATTCATTATGGTTTTTCTATTTTTTGCATTTGCCCTTTGTTCCTACCTTTGTCATTTACTTTTTTTTCTGTCTTTTGTTTTAGTTGAACATTTTATGTGATTTCATTTTCTCCTTTCTTAGCATATCCTTTTGTTTTTTTTAACTTTTTTTAGTGGTTGAGAGTTTGCAATGTACATTTATAACTAATCCTTAGGGCACTTGGGTGGCTCAGTCAGTTAAGCATCTACCTTTGGCTCAGGTCATGATCTCAGGGTCCTGAGATCGAGCCCCTCATCCAGCTCCCTGCTCAGTGGGGAGTCTGCTTTCTGCTTCTCCCTCTCCCTCTACCCCCTCCTCCCATTGTGCTCTCTCTCTCTCTGTCTCAAATAAAAAAAACAAAATCTTAAAAAAAAAATAATCCAAGTCCACTTTCAAATAACACAATACCACTTCATGGGTAGTGTAAGTACTTTATAATAACAAAATATTTCTGATTTCTCCCTCCCATCCTTTGTATCATTGCTGTCATTCATTTTACTTAGATATAAGTATACATAAGTAATACGTGTACATAAGCATACATAATCAAATACATGGTTGCTCTTATTATTTTGAGCAAAATCTGTTAGATCAATTAAGAATAATAAAAAGAAGTTATTTTATCTTTATTCATTATTGGATACTCTTCTTTAGGTAGATCCAAGTTTCTGACCTCTATTATCCTTCTCTCTAAAGAATGTCTTTTAACTTTTCTTATAAGGCAAGTCTACTGGCACTAAATTCCCTCACTCTTTGCTTGTCTGAGAAAGTCTTCATTTTGCCTTTGCCTTTGCCTTTAAAAAATAATATCTCAGGGTACAGAATTCTAGGTTGGCGGTTTTTTCTCTCAAACTTCTAATATTTCCCTTTACTCTCTTTTTGCTTACATGGTTTCTGAAAAGTCAGATGTAATTGTTATATTTGCTCCTTTATAGGCAAGACATTTTTTCTCCTCCTTTTATCTTTAATCTTCTGCAGTTTGGATATAATATGCCCAGATATTGGGGCAGGGGGGTTGTTGTTGTTTCCTTATTTCTGATGGGGGGGAGTGGGGTTTGTGGGGCGGGGGTTGCACTTATCCTGCTTGCTGTTCTCCAAGTTTCCTAGATCTGTAGTTTGGTGTTTGACATTATTTTGGGGGAAATTCTCAGTCATTACTGCTTCAGATATTGTTTCTGTTTCTTTGTCTTTTTTTTCCTTCTGATATTCTCATTACACATATGTTATGCCTTTTGTAAGTAACTTACAGTTCTTGGACATCCTGGTTTTTTTCAGGATTTTTTTTCTATTTGCTTTTCCATTTTAGAATTTTCTCTTGTCATATCCTCAAACTCAGAGATTCTTTCCTCAGTCATGTCCAGTCTACTAATGACCCCATCAAGGACATTCTCCATTTCTATCGCAGTGTTTTTGATTGTTAGCGTTTCTTTTCTATTCTTTCTTAGAATTTCCATCTCTGTGACTACATTATCCATGTGTTGCCTCCTTTTTCCATTAAAGCTGTTAGCATATTAATCATAGTCTTAAAAAAATTCTGATCTGATAATTCCAGCATTCCTGCTATCTCTGGCTCTATTTCTGATGCTTCTTCTCTTCAAGCTGGATTTGCCTTTTAGTATGCCTTGTACTTTTTTGTTCAAAGGTGGACATGATCTGTTTTATCCAATAGAGAAAAGGAACTGTGGTAAATAGGCCTTTAATAATGTAGCGGTAAGGTGTGAAAGGAGGGAAGTGTTCTATAGGCCTCTGATTAGGGCTGTTAGTGAGCCTGCACCCCTGAACTGTGAACTTCACTCGTGCTTTTCACGTTCCCCAACCTTTTGTGGGACAGGATGGCCTGAAGGGATTGTGGATTTGTATTTCCTTTCCCCCACGTAGAAGTCTAGAGCTGGCTGGAGTTGGGTATTTCTCTCCCCCCAGGTAGGTTAGGCTTTGATTAAAAACCCCAGGGGCTTAGAATCTGGTTAAACAGTTTCTCCTGAGGGCAGGCCTTGTTAAGAAGAACAGAATGCTCTGGCCTATCTCAAAATGTTGTTTTGTTTTTTTTTTTTCCCTCGGCCTGTTGGAAGCAGTAGAGAATTTTTCTGTGATACTCTCTGTGAGGGCCTGGAAGGACTCCCAGAGGGAAACTCACAGAAGTGTGGGTGCCCTCTGTAATTGAGTCCTTCTGGAGTTTTTAACTCTCAGACTTGTCCACACTGAGCCTCTACTAATTCAATTACAGTTCAGATTTTCCTGTTGCAGCTGGTGGGTTTCTGCTCTGCTGAGTTGTGATACTCTGTATCCACCTCTCTCTCTCTTCAATTTTGGGGGCATTAGTTTGCCTGTGCCCTCACTTCTCTTATGGCTCTAGGAAGAGTTGCTGATTTTTCCTCTTGTTTAGATTTTTTACTTGCAGTTAGAATGGAGTGGTGACTCCATTTTATTTACAATTATTTACAAAATTATTTTACAAAATTATTTACAAAAATAGTTTATTACAGCCAAATGGGGTTAATTCCAGAAACCCAGGGTTTGTAGAGCATAAAATATATTAATATAAGTTACCATATGGATAGATAAAGGAGATAAACCACACGATCATCTTAATACATGCTAAAATGGATTTAAAAATTCCTTATCCACTCCCAGTTTTTGAAAGTTTCTATAACTTCAATAAGAACAGAGTGAATACTCTAAAGAACATTTCAAAATAATGTCTATCTTAGAAATGTGAGAGTTATTTTCCTTTAAGTTGGGAAGGAGAAGTAATGCCTGCTAACATCACACCTATTTAGCATTGTGTTTCTGATAATGAAAAGATATTAAAAGAGAAAAATGTAAAAATCAATATTTGCAGATAGGAGTGTATGTATGTTCTTAAATTCCAGGAAAAATGAGAGCACATAATGAGAAGATCTGATATATAATAGTAATCAGTGTACAATTACTAGAAACTGGCTTCATTAGCAGTGTGCAGGGCAATGTGTAAAATTTTTTTAAAAAACTCAAAACTTCACTTAGAATCATGAAAGAAAACTACAAGGGGAGAGTCACACCATGTTCCTGGATTGGAAGCCTGAAAATTAATTTCCCGAATACTTTTTGCCAGCCCAACAAAAATACCAATAGAGATTAAAAAAAAAAAAGTGAAGTTCCTTGAAAGAAAGTGTAGCAAAAAGGATTTGAACAAATGAGGGGGAAAGGGTGTTAGTTGCCAATATTAAAACGTCCATTAAAAGTTACAATAACCGAAAGCAGGTGAACGTCCTCAGCAATTGAAGGACGGTACAAGATAAAGGTTTGATAAGGTTAATGTTTCACATCAGTGGGGGAGGCTCAGAATATAAAAACAAAGATTCATTTAAAGAAAATGTAGGTAAAAAAATAAAATATAGGTTAAAAAACAAAATAAAATGTAGGTAAATACTTATGTAACCTTGGTGTGGAAAGAACTCTGGCATGGAAAAGAAGATAGGACAGAAAATACTCATCACCATAGGAAGAACAGTAGTAGCTACTGTTTGCTGCACACTTAGCATGTTCCAGCTCTGGAATAAGTATTCTCCATGCATTATCCCACACAATGTGTTAGTGGTCCTAAAAGGCTGGGCATTGCTGGGAGTATTTTATGGGACGAGAGACTGGTGGCTCTAGAAGGTCTTGTGGTGCACCAAAGGCCCACAGCTAATAAGGGATAGAGGCAGGATTTGTATTTTGGTAGCTCAGACTCCAAAGCAACCACCCTTGTTATTCAGAGGTAGTGTTTCTCAGCCAGGATAGATTTGACTGCACGAAAGTTAAAAGTTCTTCTGTTTAAAAAAAAAAAAAAAAAAAAAAAATACCATGAATAAGTAAACGCCAGATAGACCAGGGAAATGGTTTGCAACCTATCATACAAAATATCAATGACCTTAATTATATAGAGGATTTTTTCAAATAAGAAAAATGATGGAAATATATTTAAAGGATGTAATTAGAGAATTAAAAACTAAAAACATATATGCAGCCTCTCTGAGAAAACAAAAATCAAATGTATGGGAAGTTACCATTGCAGCTACTACTTTTGAAAACATTAAGAGGAATGGTAGTTCCAAGTGTGATCAAAAAAACATTAAAATCTGAGAAAAAGCATTCCTGTGCACTACATGTAAGTCTTAAAACCGCATACCCATTTGACCCAGTAATTCCACTAATAGAAAATAATTGGACACATGTTCAAATATGCATGGACACGTGGTTGTTCCTCACAGCATTGTTTGTAACATTTAAAACCTAAACCTCCTATAATTGGGGTTTTGATAAATCAATGTAATCAATAGATGAACAGAGTGGCATAGATGGCTCTCTCTCTCCCCCGACACAATGCGGTGGGTGTGGTGCATCTGGAAAACCCCACAGTGTTTCTGACTGGGGATGAGGGGAGGGAAGTGGGGAAACCATGAATAGGCAAAGAACGGGAAATCCCCAAAGGGAAAGAGCCAGGGGCTGGATTCCCCAGACTCTAACAGCCCCGTCAGAAAGTGAGTGGTGTCCAAAACCACACACATAAGGAGTCCACTCAAAGCAGCCCTACAGACAAGGGCTAACTCAGACTGGAGCGGCCACCCTTCAACGATGCCCCTTGCTCCTTGACCTTGGCCTTTCCAGCCTTGACCTTCCTAACCATCCTTTCCTTCAGCCAGGGCATCTGGTCCACCCTCCAACACTTGAACTTTCTCCCATTCCTCAAACATCCTATTACCCACTTCCTGTTTCCCACACATTCCTTCTGCATGGAATGCTCCTTCCACACCCTTCTCTGGAATCGCTTTGCTCTCCCCATGAGGTCAGGCCCCACATCTTGCTTATGCTTTCCTCCTTTGTGCTTCTGCAGATCAGAGTTTGCTCTGTATCCTAATACTTACCACAAGCCATACTGTACCTGTTTACTTGCTGGAATCCCACCACAAGGCTGTTAAGCTGGGCCTGGGGCTTGTTTTCGGTTGCATCCCCAAGACTGAGCACAGCATCTGGCCTACAGTAGACACCAAGAATTATTTGTTGAATAAAATGAGAAAATAAATGATTCCATTATTGCCTGCTGGCTTTAAGATGATGTAATTTCCATGAAATTATGTCTTTCATCATATTTGGAAAAGCGTTGCTATTTGTCAGACTAATGGATTTTTAATGCATTTGTCACCCTCAAGTCATGAGACATTTTCTCTATATTTCTCCAGTTAATAATGAGGAGGAAGTATATTTTTTCAAAGAATTTTTAAGTTACATTATAATAGATAATATGTGTTTTATTTCCTGGCCTGCTCTAAGAAGAACGTTACAGTTAAGTACTCTAGAAGATGTAAACAACACAAGAATTTACATTTTATTTAGAGTATATATATTTTCACTAAATGTACCTGTATCCTAATTTCAAGAGCTAAATATACCCTTAAAGACATAACTTTTTTACCATTACTTTATGTAATTCACAAAGTTTCATTTCATACTAAGACAAGAGAAATATTGCTTGCAGAAGAAAATAAATAGTTCAAGGAATATTAGGGATAGTTGAAGTTTTCTTGGGAATGTGTGTGAAAATACACAACAGAATAGTAACTACACGCACCATGGTGGGGGTTATAAAATAAAGGTACCCCATGATTTCGGCTGGAAATCAGTGGAGTTAACAGGAGAGGTAGGTGCTTGTATGAGAACAGACCAGCTGGAATTGGAACTGGCAAGTGAGGGGTGGTTTGGCCAGAAAGTCCTGAGACTTCCCTCCTGACTCAGGGGCCTCCTCTGCAGACCCCAAGGGTAGCTATGGTCTGAGGCACCATACTTGTGTGTTTCTTGGGTCTTTGGGAGGCAAGTTGAGAAGGCAGAAAAATGCCAGTCAATTCATGATCAAGTTCCAAAGTGTGTATTATAACATTTCCAGTAGTAGGGATGAAGGGAAAAGCTGCATAAAACTGAATGAATGAATGAATGAATGAATGAGTGAATGAGTGAATGAATGAATGAATGAATGAATAAGGAAACATCCCCCCCCCCCAAACTGTAGGAATATAGAAGGATTGAGATAGGCAGAAAAGATGGGTGTGGTGCCATCTGAAAAAGAGGGGAATACCATTATCAAATGTACAGGGCAGGGAGTGGGGTCGACGGGGCAGAAGAGGAGCTCGGTCTGTCAGTGCAGAGGGGTAGAGAGGGATCTGTTCTCCAAGGAAAGGTGAGAAATTGCTTCATTCATTTTTTAAAAATTTACTTGCCACCTTCGGAAAAATTAACACAAGAGCGAAATACCTTAAAACACCTTTTTTTTTTCTTCTGCCATCAAAGGAGAAGGTGCGAGAGGCAAAGATACAGATTTGAATACTGCCTGCCGCACTCAAACACAATGACGATAAAATGGGTGCAAAGGAGCAAACACCGACACACCAGCACAATTCCCCACAGACAGCAGTCCTGAAGACCCTTCCTGGGTGAAGCAGTCTGTAGTGTCGTCAAGGACGTGGGCTCGGCTCTCCGTCCAGGTGGCCCTTGATGGGAGCCCCGAGTTCCTCTCCGGCGGGCCGAGCCCTCAGCTTCCAGCCCGCGCCAGGGGCTTCTGCCCCTTTGATCTGCGTGGGGATCCTGTTTCTCCAGGGGTTCGCCACCCGCTTGTATCAGGACCCGGGCCTGCATTCCACGAGCGATTTCAGGGCAAACACCTACTGGGCACTTGTGAGAAATTGCAGTAAGTCAGAACAGGAGTAACCCAGAAAGTACGGCTGTGTAAATGAGGTTTTACCACACGCGGGGGGGGGGGGGGGGGGAAGCATCTGACATGGCCGCGAGTGCGCATGCGCTGGGCGCTGGTCAAGGCCACTCCTAAAACGGAGCCCGCCGCACGCAAATGCTCCCCGCACAGGTTACGGGTGATTTCACGGTGACACCCCGGAGCTCCCCGTCCCAGCTCTGGGGCTGCGTGAACACTCCCGGCTGGAGGGCGCGCGCGTCGGCCCCGCGCCCGTTCTCCTTGTCACTGAAGGAGTGCTCACGGTTCCTTTTGGGGAGCCCTGGCGTCGGCAACCCCAGGGCAGAAGCTGGGTTTGTTGTGCCGCCGTTAACTGCCAAGCACTGACGAATAATCCCCTAGCCCCCCCGTTACTGTCCCTGCTGAGGCTGTACAGATAAACGGGGCAGAGATCGCTTCTTCTGCTTCGAGTTAACGTGCAGAAAACTCTTAAGACACCAGCAAATTTCTCCTTTTGATTTACTCTGTTACCTCTAAACGTGTGACTGTTATTTCAGCATTGACATATTCTGGCGTTTTAGGCATTGGGAGAAAGAGTGTTCAACTTCATAGGTCAGTTTTTATTCAGTGTGTTTCTGCGTAGCCCACAACCCTTGACCACCCTGAATTTTTTTTTTTCCTGAAACTTCCTAAGCAAGTTTTCAGTTTTATGTGAGCAGGATATAGCAAAGGGTAGACTAGACTGATACTTGTTAATGCAACCCAGAAAATAATTTGAGCGAATGAACGAATGTGTAAATGATTGGGTGGGTGGGTGGAGACAAGGGGCAGAGTGTGAGGAGGGGCACTTGAGCCTCAGGAGCACTATTTGAATCCCAGGTGAATGGAGAGTATTTTTTTTATCTTGTTAAATGAAGCAGGTGGAAAAATAAGACACAGGGTAGTAAGCTGTAAACTTGACCCTGAACACTCATCTCATTCCTAAGCGTCAGACTTTGTCTTGTTCGTCCTTCACCGAATGGCAAACATGATGCTTCTGGCCTTCATTTAGAGCAGATACTCAGAAACAGCTTTTGGATGAATGGACAGCGAAAGTGGCATCTTGAGACTTCACTTGCACCCACATCAGCCAGTGTCCAATGTGGAATGCACTGACTTAGTAGAAAACAAGCAAGATGCAAATGGCCAAACCTCTCTTGGCTTAGAGGCAATTAGTCAAATCTAAACTAGGTTAGCAAGCTTCTTTGAATTACAGCATGTTCTATAAAGGCACTAAGAAAATGAAACTCTCAGGGATGCCTGGGTGGCTCAGTCGGTTAAGCATCTTGATTTCGGCTCAAGTCATGATCTCAGGGTTGTGAGACTGAACCCTGCGTGAGGCTCTGTGCTGGGCATGGAACCTGCTTAGGATTCTTTCTCCTCCTCTCCCTCTGCCCCTCCCTCCTAAAAAATATGAAACTTTCATATGATACATTTTAAAAGTAAACTATTAAAATACCTATTTGAAGATTGGGATGGCAGTGAGGGAGGAAACAGTAACAGCAGTTAAAGCATTTGGTGAACATCGACTTTGTGCCAGAATGCTGGTGTGAGGAACTTCACCACCTGCAGGTTGGTTCCTTTCAGAGACACTTCAGAAAGAAGGCCTGGGGGATGGAGCTTTGAGACCAGAATCAGGGCTTCGAATTTCAGTCCGAACACTGACCTGTGGAGTGACCTTCAGAAAATTATCTAGTGCCTGGGTTTCCTGATCTGGAAAGTGGGAATAATGAGGGTCACTGGATGGATTCAGAGTTACTAATTGCAGAATGTTTGGAATGTAATAAGCTCTCCTAAGAACCCTCATTTAGATTGTTGGTTTGATTCCACAGAACTCCTGTAGGGTATTTATTAGTTGCTCCTTTTCAGTAGAGGAACATAAATAGAAGTAGTTGGTTTAACATCATACAGCTGACGAGTGGTAGGGCGCAACTTTGAACTGAGGTCTGTGACTCAGAAGCCAGCAGTCTCCACCTGCCACCGATGCTGGAAGGGAAGGCACGGGAGTTTTTGAGTATACCCTGAGGATCCATGGTTTTAAAAATGTGCCTTCTCGCCCATGGAGTTAAACCAAACCCGAGGTTGCAGAGCTACCTAAGCAGGGGTGGGGGCTGCGGTCCGATCCTGGAATGGCCCGCCTGAGGGAAGCAGGGCATCTGCCGGGCGGGGCAGCAGGTCCTGGTCAGGAGGGTAGGCTCTGGCCTCAGACCCCCAAGGTCGAATGGGGCCTTACCGCTTGCCAGCTTCGTCACAGACAAATGTTTCTCTTACATAAAATGCAAACAATGATAAGAGATACTCCCCCCGCCCCGTCCATGGTGGTTGTAAGGATTATGTAGCCACAGCTCTTAGAATAAAAGCATGGTGCAGACATCAGTGTTTGTTGCTGTTGTTAATCCAGCAAAGATCAAACCCAGCTCTGACATTCATTGTGAGGATATCTCCAGAACCCCAGTGTGACTCAAAATTATGGCACAGAAATTAAAGGTCAGACCACGGTTTTCAATGACCGGAGGGTATTTTTAAATCTTGTGAAATTCCCCATTAGAAGTAAAAACTCAGCATTTGAGATCATTATTAAAAACGATCTCAAGCCAGTAAGAGCTCTTTAGTTGGAGAACCTTTGTACATTTTACACATTCGGTTTAAAGAAATTTTAGTAAAGTCTACAAATAAAATTTTATTTTGTTCCAACTTGTCTTAAAGCATCTATTTCGAGTAGTATAACCTTTGAAAGAAGAGAAAAAGACTCATTTAAGGTAATTATTTACAAACACAGATCACGAGAGCATCGTCGAAAAATGTTTGCAATCCTCGTTTGCAGGGGGGGCTAGTATTCCGTATTTGGCAAGGAAGTGGGGCTGTGCTTCTATTAGGTCTTTGACAGGCCGGAGGAGGCTGACACACCATCGGCGTAGATGATAATTTGTTCTTCTTGCTATATTCTTCCCTTATCCTAAAACTGTTAGGTGGCATCTACAAACATTACAATGAATTGAAGCAATCATCATTAGACATTATGGGAATTTCTTTTTACCCCTTGAGACAACTGGATAATGGCTCTGGTTTAGAATCACTGAGCTCCTATTTGTCATCTCGCCTACAGAGACCCTGCACTCATAGCTCTTTGTAAGATCTATTTGGTCCAGTGACCTCTGGATTCAAATGTTACACGTTTTCTATGTCTAGCATCCTTTGAAAACCTAGCCTCTCTCAGGGCCACACTTTCTAACAGCACGGGGACAAGTGCATTCATTCCCTAAGTGTTCATACAAGCAGAGGTTTTCTTGGGGGTAAAAAAATACTTGTCATTCTTTCCGAGTGGCTTATTCTGTTTGCAGTAGAGGCAGTAAACTGCTGGTGAGGAAATGAAATTCTGACAAATAACTTGCTCTCAGCTGGTGCACTAATTGAAATTGAACCTAATGCTGCTGATGAAGAGCGATCAGAAAGTACACAACGCCAGACTGCAAAAGAGAATGAGCAGCCCACGTTGACCTTCAGAAAGTTACTGAGCCGAGTCAGTGGGCTGGGAGAAGGCAGAGACTGCAGAGGGGAACCCAGAACTGGAGAAAGGCTGGGGGCGGTGGATGGGCGTTGGGGTAGTTTTTCCAGGTCTGACAGATTACAAACCTAACTGCTACATTTCTATGAAGTCGCTGAAAACTCAATAGGAATTCAAGCTAATTTTGTGAGGATGATCCAGTTCCTGACTAGACTTTATTTTTCACAGAAAACAACTCACAGGAAGAGGAGAGCAGGACTTCCCAGAGTCCTCTCTACCGAAGCTTCCTCGCATTGAGATGCTGACCGTGCAGCCCTCGGGGCAGCAGGGAGGAGCCTGGGCATCACCCCACGCAGCTGGTACCTGTGGTTTTCAGCAGCCTCCCCGCTTCGTGCCACCGGGCCATCAAAGTAAAAATGGTATCCTCTTCTGCCTCGGCCATGGACAGGGGGTGGACAGGGTAGGGAGTTTCTGTCTTTTCGTGAAGAATAACATATAGTAGGTGATCAAAAAATGTGTTTGGGATAAATGAATGAAAGAGTCACAGATTTTAAAAAGTAAAAGAAAAATTAAAGCAGGGAACTGTTTCAGAAAAAGGGAAAGTAACGAAGTAAATGGAAACAAACATCACATACTACACTTAGCGCAGCATTGAATATTTATACCACCAAAACAATGAGAACCGTGTATGTGGATTAATCCAAAAGTTAGGGTGTAACTACATGGAGGTGGGTTAGGTTACATGGCCTTCCTCAAACATCACACCGAATTAATACACAATTCCTTAAAAAAAAAAAAAAAGTGACTAGAAACAATATAGAGACCTAACAATATGACCAGGAAACAGGAAACAGCTTGGAGTTGTAAGTGGCTACTGCAGCAGGTATGAGCGTGCTGGTTTTTCGTTACCAGAGCTAGCTCTGGTGCTCAGACCATGTATCTAGTCTCATCTGATAAATGAAAAAACTGTCTTTCTGAAGTTCTAAGGATGCCTGACTGACACATAGTAGATAAATATTTGTTGGATGGATGGATTTCACTGTATACACATGCAAAATAGCTTCTTGATTTCACACTAAATCCTACACAAGTAGGAGGTGTTCTTTGGTTACAGAAGATAAAATGCTTTATACTTTGTTTTTGATAGAAGTCATAGGTTGAAGACCATAGAAGCCTTTAAATGATACCCAGTAAATACTGAGAAGATGTATAGAGGAAAATTTTCTTGACGTTTTAGTTGGAAAAACATAAAAGAACGTGGTTTTCTGTTTACACCTATAGTTCTGAGCAGGCTCGAGTAGCCATGCACTGCTGCCTAGTGGCTACATCTGTAAGTACCTCCTGGTTGGGCACCTGGACCCTTCACATTTAAGGCCACAAAGAGCTAACATCTCTACATCCATCCAGCCTTCTCTGTCAACTCCTTAACTGAATCCCAAACAAGAGTCTAAATCCAGAGGAAAAACAGGCTGTAAAACTAAATTATTTTATTAATAATTTATTGTCAGTAAGAAAGACTGGCTAATGGTAGTTTTCAGTAAAAACCTTTACAAGACCGTTGCATCACAAATATACAGACACTATAAAAACTGTGTCGTGACGGTTTTGGTTCTAAACAGGTATGCAGAAGGTCCCCATTACACTTTCCAGTAATGAAAAATGTTTATAATTCTAAAATACAGTCACGCATTTAAGACATGTCCATGTAGAAGATCTTTCCCCCTCCTATGTACAGCTAGAAATGAAGGACTGATATTGAAATGTCTTAATGGAATGTCATACCTCAACGGAAGAGGACATAGAATGAAACCCTGGTTATATTAAAAAAAAAAATCAGGGTGCTAGGTAATGACGCTAACACCACCAAATTTCAGTCAAAAACAAATGCACCATATGTTTTGAAAATCTAGTGAAAACTATGAAAAATCAAATCTGTACATAAAATTTACACAAAGAAAAGGAAAATTAAAATCAAATCTATATAAATACATGAATCATGCTAACAAGATGACAGGGCTGATTTCTCGTTTCATTATTTTAACAGCCCAATGTAAATGCACACAGGTGTTCAGAAATGGCACGGCCAAAGGAAATCCCCTCCCGTTACAGTAGGTTCGGACACCGGAAATGGCTAACTTGTCAAGAGGTGCGTGATTCAGTGCAGCCATGCCCATTTTAGCTCACACACACACACACACAAAAAAACCAAACAAACAAAAAAAAAAACACTGAAGCACTGCTGCAGAGAATGATGCAGAAGATCATTTATGTAATAATCTCCAGGTTCGTTAAAGTCCAGGCACTTTGGGGGGAGTCTGAGCGTCAGACCTGCGTGTGTTGCTGGGCATCCAGCGGAGGGACCGTCACCTCTTCGAAGTGACCATCATCCCCGCTCTCATAGTCACTCATCATGACCTCAGACTCCGCTTCACAGCACGCCGACACATCAGAGCAGGAGGCCGTGGAGGTATACACAGACATGGGCATGTTTTCTACAGGAGGAGCTTCAAAGTTTCTGGAATACCCTGGAGGGTAGGAGGCGTAGGGTTCTCTGCACGTACTGTTCTCGCCGCGGCCTGTTTTTTGAGGTTCAGACATATCAACGGGATAGAAATTGGGCAGATACTGATTCAAGTGGAACCTCTGCCGGTTTCTCGAGGAAGAGCCCAGACTACCTGCGGCGGGCATGTCTCTGGGAGGGTGTACGGACTCAAACTGGTCGCTGAATTCCGGAGGCAAGGGGGGCAGTTCGTCAGGCACGGGGAAGTCTTCTGGTGGTGGTGGGAAATCACTCTCAATGTCGTAGCCGCCAGGGTAATAGTCTGTGTCGATGGCGTTTGGGTCTGCTGAGTACAGAGGGGTCTGCTCGTCAATGACCTCGTAATTGGGGAACTCTTGTATACCTGGTAGAGGAACGCTGGGCATCCAATCCGATGTGTCCCAGTGATACCCTTGGTAGAAAAGAGAACAGACTTCAGTGTCTCTTCTCCCCAGAGACTGCGAGAGTGGGCTAAGAGCTCACTGTAACACAAGGGCAAAGGCTTCCCACGGCTTCTTCCCTGTGGAAACCTCTGCTCATTGTTTGAGGGCCTCCCCCCGCGCAAGTGTGACAACCTCTCTGAACTAGGCGCTAGTTCCAAATGGGGACCGAGTTTCATGTAGGGACCTAACTTTCAAGGAGACAGAAGTCCGACCAGAAGCAGGGTGCTAGCGTCTAAAGGACATGCACTCTCCACAAGCGATTCCCATCAGCCCTTCAGCTCCTGCCTGTCATTCAGAACCCACTGCTCTACGTGAAGGTATCCGTTCAGGCTCAGGACACAGTGAAGAAGTCTGGTCCTTTAAACACTTGATGCAACTGTTTAAGGTAATAAAAGTAATCTTTAACATGCTAACATTTAAAAAATAAAATTCCTTTATAACCATACAAGCTTTATACTAAAAACTACAAATGATATTAATGTAAGTATGTAACAAAGCATGCCTCCAAATCAAGCAAAATGCAATCCGACACTGAAACACAGAGCACAATTTTTGATCGATTACAACAACCAGTTTTTTTGTTACTTTAACAAGGGCAAAGGGGCATTTTAGGCTGTATTTTTTTTTTTTTTTTAAAAAAAACCTCCCGATGTGGGAATGCCTCCCCCTCCCCCGGCAAGGATTACGGAACTCCTCTGACACACAGGCGAGGCGACGTGTTTAGAGTGCAGCGTACAAACAGCTCTGGACTTAGTTACTGCAGCAAACAAGTGAAGCAAGTCAGCCTTGGGTCAAATCTTTACCAATGTTTTTTAGTGAGTATCAATGAACAACTGGCATGCATAAGTCACCTCTTGATTTGCTGAGGTCAGGAGCAGCCAAAGACTCTTTTGGTGGCAGAGTAGAGAGAAAAGAAAACATTTATAATTAAAACAGAAAGACGGCTGAAAAGGCAATCAAGATCAGTACATAATACAATGCCAACTGTTTATCAAGGCCCAGTCAGCCATGGACCAGGCCTCTAAGCCATGATCTACGGAAGTTCCGAACGGCTGAGAAATGTACAGAGCGCAAATGGAACGGGACAGGGGAGGGGAGGAAGAGATCGGGATCATGAGCTTTGCCGGGGAACTCAAACATGAATTTACTTTCTTTTCCCTTTTTTCTGGCAATCTGAACCTGAAAGCACAATTTGGTTAGGAATAATTAAAGTCTATAGGCTCTACTAACATGTAAATAGGAACTTAAATGATACCTTCGTGATACTGAATATAATGACAGAATCCAAATACATCTAAAGCTACACTAAGACACACTTTACAGCACATTACGGCGCTCGAACATACGTTACATTCAGACACATTCACCAACGCAGGGACTCGTGAATCGCTAGAAGAAACCCTCCGCAAACCTTGCCCATTCTGAATGTGACCTGACATTCCCACTGCATTTGTCCCCTTCTCCTGGGAGAGAGCATGGGCTGTGCTTACTCCTGTCCCCACCCCAGATCTGCAAGGCCACTCGCTCCTTCAGAACTGCCATGTCATACACAGAACTCCAGCACGAAGGCCGGGAAAGAAGATGTAAATTCCACGTCAGTCAGGGCCATGGCCCTGGACAGGCTGCTTACCCTGGCTAAGCTTCAGGTTCTGACATTTGAAAGGGGAGTAGAAATCCCTTTATTAGGAGGATTAAATCAGCTAATGTAGGTCGAGCCCGAACTCTGAGGATTGTCATGATCCTTATTCTTGGAAAGTAGTAATCATGGTAGAAACAGGGTCACTGCAGTGCTTTTCCGAACAAAACCAATGCTTTCCATGCATTCTACAACGTTCCTGAAAACCCATGTAACAAATTTGGAACAAACAGGATCTGATTGATGGTTCCCTTCCAGGAATTTAAAGCTAAAACTGACACGACCATGGTCGTTCTAAAAAATTGAATAAGCCAGTATTCAGTCAATGTGTATCTACAGAATTGTTCTTAAAGTCTACTAAACATGTGGTAATTTCTTTGAGAGGACTGACAACCTCTGTGACTCCAGAGGCACTCGATTCTTAAAATTCAAGCAAGCATTCAACTTTAAAATACAGTTTCTATTATTTTTCAACGAAGGAAATCCCATGAAAGAACTGTTTTAAAGCTCTGTTTTTTAAAATTCCATCAATATTTATAACTAAAATCCACTAGACAAAATACAGATTACTTTCTGATTGACCAAGACACAGTACCTGTTCTTAGGAAGGTACAACCCTCGGCCTGGCCTGCCCATCCCGAAACCATCCTTCTCAACTCAATCCTGAAAACATACATGTCCTCCCAAAGACGATCCCCTATGCCTAACGCACTCTTGATGGTGTATAAAAAGGTAAATTCTAAGCCCTCCTGGGGATGGGATTTACAGTTTAAAAGCTACTAGGCTGTGCAATTTACACGTATTACTCAAATTTCAGTGCATTAATAAAGGGCTGATTTAATTTAACTTTTGGTGCGGATCAATGCCCTTTCACAGAATTTTGAACAGAGAGATAAAAGCTCCATATTAATTTTCACTAAACCATATAATGAAAATAATTACTTTCTGCCATGTTCTATCATTATCCTTGATCACACTCAGGTAATTATAAAAGCTGTGTGTTAGTGTTATTCCTATGAAGAGGGTTTTAAAAAAAATGTTTAGCTAGAATGACTTCTAAGCTTCTTAATACTGTGTCATGTAAAGCCAAGTTGTCAAGATCCTACGGGTCATTTCCGGGATCTACACAAATTCACTATGGGTGGAAAAAGTGACAAGGACGCAACATACATCAGAATATTTTTGTAATGTGCCTGGACGATGAATATACATACACACCTGCACAAAGTACTCAACCCCGTCAGAACCACAAACGACTTTATAACACTGCAAAAGGCAGAAGCACACTGTTCTAGTGGCAGTCACTATACACACAAACACACAGCACACTTTGGGTGACTGTACCTTCTTCATCCACCGTGTCAACGACAGCGTTGACAAGGTGTACTACAGTCACTACGGAAGCTTGTAAAAAGGTACAAAAGGAGTGAATTAGGAACATCTTCAGTTAGAAAACAGTGTGTTAAATAGGATTTCTTTATATTATATAATTTCTACCTAATTTAAAAATGTGAAAACTTCAGCATAACACATAATATAATTATGCACGACCCCTATACTCTTGCTATTATATAGCTTAGACATTTTTCTAATCAAGCTATATATATTTGTTATTAATCAAAGGGATAAGTAACCACATTATACTGTAATTTAAGACATATTTTAGCTCTTAAGTTTTCTCACCTACAGATCTAGTCATGCCAAAACAATCCTTATTTCAACATCTCATGGGCAAAAGACTTCACGTTTAAACATTAAAGTGCTTGCTAAGCCAATTTGCTGGGTTTATTTAATGAATTTGTACATTCCAAGAAAAAGCGTTACATAATTGAAGATAAAATATGTAATATAAATACAAAACTGGCTTTAATTCTGTTCCGTGTGCTCCCACCTCCAAATTTCTTGTCTTTTTTGCAGACAGGCTAACAGCTGGGGAGCTAACATACCAGCAGAGAAATGCAGGCTATCTGCCTGGCTGTTTCCTAGGTAAATTCCCTTTTATTTGTAGATCAGATTGTTTTAAAGCATCTATGCCAAGATAAACATGTGTGCGTATGGTAAACTGAAAAATGGCCCTCCAAGATGTCCACATCTAATCCTGGGAGACGGGGAATGTGTTAGCATCCCTGGCAAAGGGACCGACTTGGCTGAAGTGATTAAAGATCTAGAGATGGGGGAGATTTTCCTAAGTGGTCTGTAGGAGCCCAGTGTATTCACAAAGGTCCTTAAAAGGGCAGAATCTCTCCTAGCTGTGGGTGGAGGGAGCAAAGACTACAGGAGAATGGCTGAAGAGAGGCAATGCTATCTTTGCAAGAAGACGGGCTTCTAGAAGCTGGGGAAGGTCAGGGAGCAGTATCTCCTCTAGAGGGGGCAGAAACACAGTCGCCCTGCCAATACCTCCCGGTGAGCCCACTGACCTGTGGTGGGATTCCTAAACTACGGAACTGTAAGATGATACATGTATGTACCTGTTTTAAGCCACCACATTCATGGTAATCTGTTACAAAAGCCTCAGAAAACTAAAAATATAATGAACAGACTTTATGACTGATAAAAATTAAAATACAAACACTCCTGGATATGTTTTCTTTCTCACACTGCATTTTCCAGAAATTAACTTTCATAACTAATGGACCACAGTTTATTACAAGTATTTAGGAGTATTAAGAAGAACGATGTTTCGAGGAAAACACTGACAAGATTCTGAAATGTATTTATGAAGAGCATTTTAGGAACCAAAATATAAGTTACATTAACTGGCAACACTACTGTTTTAAGTTAAACCTAATGGAAGAAAGAATTCTATTCTTTTGGTTTAACAAGCAAAGCTATGCTCACAGACTCCGTCACTAAGTAATGAGTAATAAACACAGGTGAACTCTGATCCGACACGTAACATGCTTGAAATCAGAAATGAATGGAGTCAACTCATGGCCATCTTTAGTTTGGAAAAAGACTGCAATATATTATGAAATATATTACTCTGGGTTTAGAAATAAATGATAATGAGTTATTTCTTTCCAGCAAATATTTGAAATGGTTAAACACATTACATTTTTAAGGGGAAAAAAAAAAAGTCAAACTTACTAATTCTGAGCTGCAAAAATTTCCACCAACAACTATTTTATTACTGAATATTGACCATTTTCTCTACTGGTATGTGTTAACATGGCAAAGCTGGTTATTAACGCAGTTTACCTAGGGAAATCAGATTAACATAACTGGCATCAAAGATCCCACTGTCAGACTTTCTTCATTAGAAATATAATCAAACTTACTAGCAATCTCTTAAACTGTGCTCTCAGTCAGTACGCTCTGATCCAAATGGGAGCTGGGGCCGCAGGGGAGTTGGGGGAAGAGACAAATAAAACCTTGTAATAGCGAAGGAGCTACCGGAGCTGAACATTTCCGACTACCGCATCGCCACCCCGGGGTGCAGGAGTAGGAGTGTGGGTCGGGGGCTGTGCTTAAGAAAGCTGCTGCAAGCATTTTTTTTTTTTTTTTTTAAACCCCACAACACCTCTAGAACATTTACTGTTGTGAAAAAACAAAAACAAAAACAAAAAAAAACCCTAATGAGAAAACATCTTCAGTATACTTTCTTCCCTATATCTGACAAGCTGCTGCAATTCAAATGCCTATCCCATCAGGAATGTCTGAACTCTTTTCCCCCGCAGATGTTCATGCAGGTTGTACAAGGGGCTGCGGGCTGTGTACCGGTGCTCCCGAGTGGGACGTGACCACAGTCTGAGCCTCCACGAGGGCACCGGGCACATCCGCGACATTCCACACGCCACACCATGCCCACAGCGAAGTGTTTCAAAACTCTTTACTCACCATTGTCGTCGCACGACTCGGACTGGAAAGAGCTGAGGGACTGCACCTCCGACAGGCTTTCCCGGGCACTGTATGGGTGGGAAGGCTTTTCCTCCAGGGGTTTCTTGGAGAGACAGGGATCGAGGTCCACTACCTTAGCTGAAAGGAAGAGATGACAACGGTCAGCCCCGTGAGGGTAAGGCCTCTGGGTGGTTCACTGCTGTGTTCTCACACAGAGCAAGCAGCACCCAAATACTGCCTGAGCCTGACCAACTATGGGAACAATTGAAAGAAAAAGGAGAAGCATCTGAAAAACAAACCAAAAACCTACAAAGCTGCAAGCATTCTTGCAGATTCACAGAACAGAAAAATTCTCAATAACCCCGCTCGTGGAGATCATGAGACAGTATGGGGAATTAAAACTTCCTCTTAAAAAGGTACATACAGCCATTTTTAAAGCATCAAAAGATATGTTAGGCCGCTGCTATAAATGCTACCACTTCTATTTTTTTAAAAATCCATCATGCCAAATGCCCTTCCTAATTTGTCATAAAAAGCCCCCAAGATCCTAGAGAGCCCATATCCATCCCCAAAATGAAATGATCTCTCCTGAATATTAGTGTGAGCAGGACTAGATTCAGGTCCTTGATTCACGGGACATCACAGCCCCGGCGCTCAGCCAGGGCAGGTTTCTCACATCATACCCAGGGTCTCGGGAGTGTGAGCCTACGTACCACCACCAGGGGCTCCACCACGTGACTAGACCCACCCGAAGCTCTGGCAAAATGTACAGGGTCACCGTTCAGCTCGGTGACATTTTATGCAGATGCAAAGGGCCACTCTTACTGTCGTAGTCGAAGTCCCAGCTGGGTTTCTGTATGGAGTCGCTGTCGGAAGGGGAGTTTGAAGGTGGCGGCGGAGGCAAATTTGGGGCCACGCTGCAGACGGCCACGGCTTTCCGGTGTCCGTGCACAGACTCGGGGTTAAAGGTGCTGAACTCCGGATGCTCCGGGATGGCAGATCCTTCAAAGGAATTGCGGTCCAGGTTGTTCCTGGAGTCGCTCGGAATGCTTGGAGTGTAGGAGATAGGACGGACAGGCACCTGGGGGGGTATGTCTGAGTAAACGTTCTTGTTGAGCTTTGCATCGAAATACGGTCTTTGCAAGAAAGCGGCGGTGGGGCCCAGGTGCTTGTCTTCGGGTTCAGCCTGGTGTTTCTTCTTCCGACTGATCATCTTGCGGCAGAGGACAAACACCACCACCAGCAAAAATATCCCCATTATGAAGACGAGAATGCCTATGCCCTCAGCCAGTCCGATGTTCCACGGAGTGGACACGTACTGATTGGGCGAGGCGTCCTCACAGTGTCTGCCCCTGTACTCTCGGCTGCAGTTGCAGTGATAGGAGCCGTGCGTGTTCTCACACAGCGCCCCGTTGCGGCAGGGGCTGGTGGCACACTCGTCAACGTCGCTCTGACACCTGCCAAGAACGAGGACAGACACTTTGCCACACATGTCATGACAGGCCAGGCCCGTGGTTCCCAGAGACCACGGACTGAACCCAAACAAAACACAGTAGGTGACCACCAGGAACACACTACCAACAGTCATGACCACAAAACACCTCTCGAGGAGTAATTAATCACGCGAGTCTATACTGGGGCCTTCGGGGAGATAAGCATCATGTCACGCCCTATTTAAAAGCCATTTCTCTAGGATGCCACAGGTGACTAAACCAAACTCACGGGCTAAGCATTCAGTCTGTGTCTGATTCTCGTTGTTCAGAATGTGCATTTGGATAAACCGTAGGCTGGAAACTGTCCTAACAGGCTAAGCTTAGATTTCTAATCTTCCTGTATGGAAAATGACAGCTGCATAAAACATGTGAAAGGTTAGAAAACTGTTTTCCATTTTAAGACATTTCTCCTGCTGAAAACCTCCCACAGCCCCTCACCTGACGGAACATTCCCGGGCCTCTCCACGCCCTCTGCCTTTCCAAACGGGGCCCGTGCAGGTGTGCCCGACACGTCTCAAACCCTCCCTCCTTTAATAAAATCTACAAGGACCTAAGGGTGGGGAACATGAAAGTCTAAAGCAACGTCGCCCAAACGAATAAAGTTCTGTCACATCTGCGAATTGATGTGACACGACAGGGAGGCACAAATACAAATGTTGGAAGAGGCCAGTTACCTTTCTCCCCTAAAACCCGAATCACACTGACAGACAGCACCGTCCAAACTGTCAAAGCACGTCCCACCATTTTTACAGGGCTCATCCTTGCAGTAAGGGCTCAGCTGACACCTGGGGGAGGACACGGAAAGAGGCATCAGCATCACACTTCTACTGCAAAGGAATACGGCACAACAGAGAACAAGTAAACGTAATGCTATGTATAAAAGGGAGGCATTTTAAGGAGTTTCATCCTGAGGGCTACACCGACCTCTGACCGGTGTATAATCCTCTGCACTGACACAGGAAGTCCCCGTTGTCCACGATGCACGTGCCACCATAAAGACACGGGTTGGAGGAACACGGATTGACGCTCAACTCACAGTATGTCCCTATGTACGGGGCGCTGCATTTGCAGTAATAACCTACAGGAGCAAAAGGGAACAAAAAAGTCCAATCATTCAGTAACTCAAAGAATCTATCTCAGTATAATATTGGTTTTGACTTTTAAGAGAAGCCTTCGTTCTCTGAGACCCGTAGAAGTTAGTACAATTCGTATTCCCTCTGGGTACGATGTCGTCGTTATCAACAAGATCTAACTTCCACCGTTGGTATAACCAAACCAAAAGAGCTGAAGAGAGAACTCATAATCAGCTTGACTTAATCATAATTTATGTAAGGTCACTGGCCCAAGCATAGAGAGCAAGGAAAAACAGTCCTTATTTGAGTAGCCATGCCAACTAACAACACTTAACTACTGAACATCCCATTTGCAGCTCCCAAACTTTGAAAGGCTGAGATGATAATGTGAAAGTATTCAGAAGACTATGAACTACCGTCAAGGGAAGGTGATTGTCAAAGGTGTCCAAAGGAACAAAAAGAACGTCAGACTTTTGCAAAGACTTAGACATGGGACAGTGTGGTAGACTTTTTCCAACTGTTTTTGGGGCAGGACTGCACTTCCCTGCTGCCTCTGAAGGTGGGCACGGCTGTGGGAGTTTCTTTGGCCAAAGATGTGATACTCCGAGCTAGAAGCTTTACGAGCCCGTGTGTGGCACCACTTTGCCGCCCTCCTGCTGCTCCAGGGATCGTGGTTGCACGTTTCAAGAAAATGCTTTTCTCAGTCTCATCCCTGAGTGAGTCAGCGAGGACGGCGTCCTTGCTGCCCTGACTTGGACGTGGAACGTGAACACAGGATACACTTTCACGCAGAGTATTATTTTGGGGATAACCTGGCCTGTTCTTTGCGTGGAGTATGCACAAACACTTCCCAAAGAAAATAACACAAAGCCAAATCCCTGGAAATCCCAGTGAAGTGCTATTCTGATTTTTGCTCCATTAATTGCACAAAACTCTCTCCTGATGAGGCACCATGACTGTCCTTTCATAGCTTCTATTACCGGGAGGGGGCCAAAGAGGGCAGGTTTACAAATGCCACAGAGTACTCTACTATGCTGAGGCTTCAGGACACGACTGGCGACACTTCAGGAGGGTTCAAGGCATTCTGGAAAACCAAACCCCACCTGTAGCGACACTAGCAGTCCCTAGGTGCTGAGCCATCAGATCTAAGGGGGCCCTCAAGGAGGACTGAGTGTACAGTTCTGTGGCTGGAAGAAGCGTGTGCCAAACAAACACGCAGCACAAGGAAGAAGAGCACAGAGGTGGCTGTGGTTCACCAGTGGTTCCTGGTGCAGAACGAGGAGGCCCTGCAGCCTGACTGCGGTTAGAATCCTGAGTCCAGCCCTGCTCTGGCTTCCCTCCATTCCAACACTGCCTGCAGGATCTGACACCATCGTGCGAGTGGGAAGGGAAAACAAAGACTTGAGGAACCTGCCAAGGGTCTCCACGCGTAATACTCTGAAGATGACTAGCATGACGAGGCCTACCTCCAGCAGGTGAGGGGTGGCAGATGCCTCCGTTCTGGCAAGGGCTGCTCGAGCAGTCTTCGGTAGCTGTTAGGAAGCACCCAGGAGAGACATCCACCCATTCTTCAATGTGCGCGTGGCTTCTTGGCTTGTTATTCAGAGGGAGCTCCTGCCCATTCAAGTAAATGGAGTCCATACAGCCCCTGAAACCGTTCCCGACTTGGGGGCTTCTCCCGTGCCTGGTGCCTTGCTGACGGATATGGCCACCGAAAAACACATGGTTATCCAGGTTTAGGGTTTTCAGGGTCCCGGGGGCTGTGCCTGATGCAGTGTGAACTTGGTCTAGAACCAACCTAGCATAGTTTCCATTCACTTCTAGAGACACGGCATGCCACAGCCCATCATTGACTTGAATGCTCTGCACAGACACGATGCCAGGACCACTCCCACAGTCAAACTTGTACTGCAGCCTTCCGTTATGAATCTGTGATAAAGACAATTACCGTCCACGTTACTCTCGCAGGATCATCAACGAGGAACTCTGATCAAACATCCAAAGGAGAGGTACGTTTAGCGGCTGAAGGGAAACTGAGTGAGACTGCATTTAAGCGCTGCAGAACACGCGCTCGTCTCATCACTGCACAAAGAGTAAAAATGAACCTAACACAAGTTCAAGTGCCAACTGCACCTCCAAAAAGCATCATGGAAATCACCCACAATTAACTGACCGTTAACTGAATAACAACCAAAAATAGCATCAGTTAAAATCAAAAGTGGATCACGCATTTAAAAAAAAAAAAGATAATTATCACTTATAAGCACTTGTGAATACTCACTATAAACTCTCTATGTAACATTAATAAGATGTAATACCCCTTGGAGTTTGAATGTTAACTGTCACATGACCGAAAAAAGTTGTGAGACACAGAAGTCCATTTCTATACTACTGCAGAGCAAAAATAGCTTCTTAACCTAAGAGTCTAAAACTCATAGTTATCAAGGAACTATTTAAGCGTGGAATAAAATCATTTCCCTTAATTTTTTTTTTAAATGGACAATGTGAACATGAAATGGAATTTCGTGTTTTTAAAGTCTTCAGGTACAAAAACGTACCTCCAAGATGCTGTAGTCAGTCCCACGTGCGTACATCACAACCGCATGAGCTGAGTATGTTCTGAGCCTCATGGTCAGTTTCATCTCTAATTTGTTTTCATTTTCCATTAGACGGTATTTCACAAAGCTGTTTCCAGTAAATGTTACAGATGAACTCCCTGTGAATCACAAAGAGGAAAACATAAATCAGAACCAAGCTGAAGCGTATTTGTAAAAGTGAGATTTCCCCCACCACTGATCCAAGTTTTTATTTAACGTTACAACGTTATAAAATTCAGTTCAATGGAAAATGTCTATTTACTTTAATAAAAACCAATAGCATAACTGGATTTCCTTTTGGAAGAGAAGTGGACTACTGTATCAGAGAGAAATGAATTCTAAAACAATGAAAGATCTAAATATAAAAAGGTTCAATATAAAATTATTAGAAGACAATTGAGGAAAGTATTTACACAGCCTCAGGTGGTTTGGGGAACCTTTTCAAGCGAAATATAATCCCCAGTTTCCAAAAATGGTGGAAATAATTAGGTAAAATTATACAGAACTGACAAAAATTAAATTTCAAAATGACAAGAGATACTGTAAACAAATCAAAACACCAGTAACAGACAGTGGGATGGAGATAACATTCATGCTCACAGCACACAGAATGTTCTACACACTAAAAACAAGAAACAGACAAATAACCCCAATAAGCAAGCAAAGAATATGACCAGGTCAGTCCAAGAGAGGAAATGCTAGTAGGAATAAACAAAACTTTCACAAGAAGCTGGAGCAATGCAAACTAAAATAACTAGGTATCATTTCATGCCCACTGGATGGGGGAATTTGTTTTTTAATTGAAAACCATATATTGGTAAGAGAATGGGGAGTGAGATGGTCACACATGACTACAAGAAAGGAATTGGTGTAACTTTCTGGGAAACTAATGGTACATTTAAAAATGAAAAATGTAGTTAATTTTTTTTTTTTTTTAAGATTTTATTTATTTGACAGAGACACAGAGAGAAAGGGAACACAAGTGGGGGGAGCAGGAGAGGGAGAAGCAGGCTTCCCGCCAAGCAGGGAGCCCGATGCGGGGCTCGATTCCCAGGACCCTGGGATCATGACCTGAGCCGAAGGCAGACGCCTAATGACTGAGCCACCCAGGAGCCCCAAAAATGTAGTTAATCTTTGACGTAGTAAATCCTAGTTTTAGAAAGCACCAATAAATAAAGCCGTATGTATAAAAGTACTTTTTAAAAAATTAAAAGTATAATTAGCAATGCTATATTAGTTTTAGGACTACCACAGAATGACTCAGCAATTCTGTCCACTCCTCAGCACCTCACCATGATTAAGTGTAGAAAAGGATTCATTTTTAACACATGAAAACATCTTTACAACCTCAACCTCTATGAATAAGGACAAAGTTGGAAAACCATGGTATAACCCCTGGAAAGCATTAGTTTACGGCCACGGACTCAGGAAGATGCCCACGACATGCGCTAAGCCACGGAAAAGCAAGCAGTGGACTCTGTGAGATGTGGTAACTTTTTAGTTTTTCTTTTTTTCTTTTGGTAAAGATAATGTGGGAAAAATCACTCTGCATGTGTACATATGGGAGTGTCTGTTGACCACGATTACAGAGAAGGAAGAGCATCACTGGTAACTCAGGGGCGGGCTGTCATACGAAGAGGAAGGAAAGGTGACTAGCGCTCTCGATCCATGCGTACGCCAGACTTGCTACTATGAATGCACTTTACGACGTCTGTCGACCCCAATAAAGAAAACGATGGCAAGAAACACTGGAAGTGACTTTTAAAAACAGGAGCGTGCTTCATCACTGAACTCTTACCTGGGCACTGACCAAACCTGCCCCCCGGGCAGACGCAGGTGTATCTGTCGTCTCTGGGATCGGGGACGCACTCGGATCCCTCAGGGCATGGACTGTCTTCACATCCGTGATGGACAAGTGGGCATCTTCCCTCTTTGTTTAAAAAACAGAGGGGAGGGGGGGAAAGCTAATTAACAGGAACTTCAAGAAAATGATCGTTACTGCGTAGCCGTCAAAGGCTTCCCGTGAAATGATCTGTACCCCTGCTTTCATCTACTTGTGTTACCTTTGCAGAGACACACGGCTGCTCTGTGGTGGTGCGGAGTCACAAAACTCAGTCGGGCCGTGCTATGCGTTGACATAACGTTTTCATCCACGGTCACCTTCTCGTCACAGAATTTCCATGGGCAATCCAGTCCTGCACAGAGCTTCTGGAATACATCCAGTATCCTAACACCAATGATTTCCTCAATATCGGTCACGGAAGAATTAATCTTGTGCAGAAGTTGTTTGGTTGAAACCGGGGCACTACCTGATTTCTCTATGAAAAGCAAGACATCCAGATGTGGATGAGGTTCAGAGGGCTGCAGACTGACAATCTGTATGTCGTTCCTTCTCACACCCAAGACATTCCGTAAAGCCCGCTGAAAGTTGCGCCAGTAGTCACCAACGAATTCTTCCGGGGTGAGATTGGCGAAGCGGATAGCAATGGTGTGGTTCAGCATCTCCTGTGTTATCTGTCGGATGTGCACTGTGATGTCCGCCACTGTCGTAAATTTCCCATCGGTGACGCTGACGTTAAGAAGGTACTGCCCTACATCTAGCTTTTTGTGGGCTATCAGCTTACCCCCGGTGCTGGAAACAGAGAAAAGCTTGTCCATTTGGGGATCCAGACTGTAGCTTAACGTGTCATACACGTCTTGGTCCGTTGCGTGAATCTTCCCAATGACGCCGCCTGAGTATTCCTCTCCAAAAGCAGTAATGAAAATCTCTAGTGGTAGGATTGCAGGCGGATAAATGCTCTCCTCAATGACCCTGATGTCAATGTATGTCAAAGATGACAAGGGAGGCTTTCCGTTATCTGCCACCTGTGAGAAAATTAACAAAACAAAAACACCTTTGTCGCCTTTGTCATTGTTTACTTCTTACTAAAAATATATTTACATTGTTCATGTTTTAAAAAATTACCAATTACTTATTTCTCCATAAGAAGCCTACAAGAAAAAGGGTAAATACTTCTTCACGGCCCTTTCGCTAACTCAGAAGGAAGCTTAGCTCCGTCAATGTCCATGATGAAGTAACCAAATGAATAAATAAGACCCCCTCAACGTGCCCTGGGATAAAAACAAAGGTATGGCCAAAAAAAAAAAAAAAAAACAAAAAAGACCAAAATTCTATTCGTTTTGTTTTATCATGAAACGTAAGCTATTTACATACAAGGAGACAGCCCCCAAAGGATCTCTCCTCTAGGAATCCACAATAAAATCATAAAGACTTTCATACCTTAACATGCAGTAGGTAATGATCTTTCACCTTCCTCTTTATGGCAGCTGATGTCAGGAGAGCCCCTTGCTGGTTCACTTCAAAGGCCCCGTGGTCATTCCCACTCACAACAGTAAAGAAGAAGGGCGGGCCGTTGTGCGAGGAGTCCTTGTCAGTCACAACCAGCTGCAATACGCTGAAACCCACCGGCTTGTTTTCCTGCAGGGTACAAGAACCAAAAACCCCTCGACTCTCAACAAAACCAAATCTACACGGTGGGAGACACAGGCAGGTTTTCTGTAACGTGATGTATACAGCAAACAAAGCCTTGCTGCGTCCCACTGCACAGGAGGAGAGAGAAGAGGGGTGAGGGCGGGGGCAGTGATCGGGAGGAGACAGGGGCGAAGGAAAGGTGGGAGCCTGGGGAGGGCACACGTGAGAAGAAGGGATGCATGGGGAGCAGAAGTGCAAGAGGGGTGGGGTGGGGGAGGAGGAGGAGAGAAACGTGGATGAGGTTCTCGGAGGCTGCTCAAATACGGGACCGCAGAAAATCAGATGAAGGATCAAGCTAGTGAGAAGGTCTTAAAAAGCAAAGCACAAAAAGGAGAGAGAAAAGCTTGGCTGGATCTTGAAAGCGCTCATTTTTTTAGTATTGACGGACTCGTTTTACTCTTCCCGTTTTTCTAAAAAGTGGTCTTTGGAAAAGATATTTCAAACGAACGACTGAGACCAAAAGAAGAGCTCATTTCAAAGGTATGTGCTCGATGAACCCCTGAGCACCCCCGAGATTACCTGGATAATGACACTGTAGTTTCCCTTGGAGAAGACCGGAGCATTGTCATTGACATCCGACACGTCAATGTTCACGGTGGTCGTGTTGACCCTGGGCGGACTGCCATTATCAGACGCCTGAACTGTGAGTGTGTAACCTGAAATCTTTTCAGACACAAAACAAAGAGAACACATGTCCACTTCACAAGGCCCAAACGCAGGGTTTCATCAGAAGGGGACTGACAGCCCGGAAGGGCAGACCTGAGTACCCGTCCTCACTTGCCGTCTCGTCTGTGGGCAATTCCCCAATCTACAAACAAGCACACTGCAAATATCTACACAACGGAACGTATGCGCGCAACAGGGAAAGTTACCAATGGTGGTTAGCTTCTCTGATGCCTCTCTAGACATACTCATTCCATCTTTAAAAACCTGCAGATTAACAGAAATTAAGACAGAGAAGTAACACAAACAATGAGAAAAATGTTAACAGGGCTCAAAAGCTATTGCTTTTGTAAGTAACAGGGATGGCAGCTTTCTCTAAGGCCCAAGTGGGACTGTCAGCCCGAAGCCAGAGGAAGTGGTCTTCCAGCTCCAAGGGCTCACTCATCTTCAACACCTCAGGACGTGCCAGATCACCCTCCGCCATCACTCTTACCCTCAGATTACAGTCCCCTGTCCAAATCCCTGAGGAGGAGTTCTTCGTGACCTCCTACAAAGGAAACTGCGTCAAGTGAGGTGGGTTCTGTTTGAGGGCAGTCCCCTGTGACGCTTTCTCCTCAAGAAAGAGAGGTGGAAGACGCCAGAAAGCGAGCCAAACGCCAGAGTATGTTCCGCAGAATATGAGCCCTGCAAGATGCTCCAACGGAACAGGGCAAATGGCCCGGGACACACTGCACGCCATCACACTGGACGTCAGTGCATTAAGGGAGCTGAAAGCACGTCAGTCACCAACACTCAGTTTTGTTAGGCCGGCAGCATGGCGACCTTCGGCCTAACAGTCGTGCTTCCTAAGCTCTTGCAAAGTCCCTGCTCAGAAGTGACAGGATGCAAAAGGAATGAAAGAATTGAGACTTGAATGAGGTAGCTCATCACTCTCTTCCCAAATTCCTCTCCTCTTAGCTTTACCTGCTAAGTGTTCTGAAACTATACTCCATTATCACCGATGTCCTTTGAATTCACTTCTGGACTTGGTGACCTCTCCAGGCAGCTCCCTGAGTCTGAGTGGACAGACAGAGGGACGGAGGGACGGGGGTGCAGCCCGGCTTTCCTCTCTCCGGTTGCTCACGTTTGTCTCACTCCCTCCGACCGCCTCTGTCATCATCTCCAGAGAGAGGCCTGTGCCATATCTGTATTTCCAGGTTTCAAGTCTCTTAAGTTTGAGTAAAATCTCTAAATACTGGCTGAAAATTTTTCCTTCATGTGCCACTCTCTAAAACTCGACACATCAGACCCCACAGGCCACCACCTCTCCCAGGGCAAAGTCGACGGCCTCCCGACGCCCCGGCTCTCTAGGAGGGCGGTCCCCAGCCACGGCCAGGTGGGAGAGAACCGACATCTCGGACGCCACCGCTTCCTATGCGGGGCTGTATTGGAGCTTTGCGGACCCGGACTTCTCCTTCACGAAGTCTCTGCATTTGTCTTCTCGCTCACTCGCTTGCTCGTCATGGCACCTCCCAACCGGGCTCTTGTTGCCTCACGGTACGGTAACTGGCGCTGGTGAACACTGCTCACTCCCACTGTGACACTCACCTTCACACCGGTCTCCCCGGAGAATTACACCCAGGCTCCCAGCTGCTTGCTAACTCCCTTGCCACCTGCAGCATCCAGCCTGAGCCTCTGATCCGTTCCTCGCACACCTTTCTACCGTGTCCCTCACTTCTTGGTAGGATTCCTCTACTCAATACAACCCAAGATAATCACCTAAATATATACCACATCCTCCTTGCCCCATGCCTCTGTTCACGCAGTTCCTCACGGGGACTCCCCTTCTCTCAACGACTATAGTTTTCTGAGTCTCTGCCATTATTGAAAACCCAGCGACTAGCTCCATGAAGTGCCTCCAAACACTGGAGCCAAGAATAGTTTCTTCCTGAAGATAAACTTTTTTATCCAAACTTCTATCAGTATGAAATACATCTCTTATATTCTTGAGATTTTCCTACTGGAATTGCTTTTCCAAGTGTTTGTACCTCGCTTGTCAGTGCCTGAACAAGGCTGGTTCTACCCTTCTCGTACATCCCATCATGTGACAGATGTGAGCACAAGGAACCTCTATGTACTGATTTGGTCATTTGTAAACAATTTAAGCCAAACTTTTGCACGTACTGTTTCCCGGTCTAGAAGCTTGGTCACTTTCACTTCTCCCCTGGTAGGGTCAATTGTAAATGGACTTCCTTGGTTACCATCTGTAATTGAATAGCGAATGTGGCTGTTTGAAGGTCCATCGGCATCATCGGCCATAACCTAGAAAACATCACATCCCTGCTTAGGAAACAGCTAAGGAAGGCGTGGGAGTCTACTAAGCCAATTTCTGATATCAATAGCTAGCTGTTGTAAGGCAGTAATTTATAATAGAGCCAGTAACTGACTGGGATAACAAAAGACATTTCCACATCTTCCAATTATTTTCGAATAAGGCCACGACAAAAACTGGATGGATCCTCCGGAAATTTCCTGCAAAGATCGAGAAGAAGAATACGGCAGGGGAGAAAATACACACCGTGATGACAGACTGCTCGAGAGGGGCATCCTCACTGACCACTGCCGTGTAGGTGTCTTGGCTGAACACAGGGGAATTGTCGTTGATGTCGGTTACATTAATGTTCACAGTTGCAACATCACTTAATGAAGGCGAGCCTCCGTCAGTGGCCTCAACAGTCAGGTAATATTCATGAGAGCTTTCATAATCCAGATTCTCAAGGATAAATATGGCCCCTGGATGGAAAAGCAAAATGACTTCCAGGACTTTTAAATGCTACCACTTTCTCCAACTGTGACGGGAACACACTTCCAAACAAACCATTTCTGCCTCAAAAGTCTGCTTATCATTTATGTAGGCTTTCTAATATCTTAATTCAGCAATTACAAATTATGAGTTTGCCCATCCCCGGATGCTCATTTATTTCTCTGTGGTATTTAAGTTGCTTCCCCAGTCAACACAACCCACATCCCACTGCAAAAATGATTATATTTCTCCTCTCTTCCAAACCACAGTTTACTATAGACATCCCTCTAATAATGTAGAAAGGAAACAGAAGAATTCTACTCTTGGGCTTTTATTTCCCTTTCCCTTCTCTCATTGTTTTTCTTTTAGAGAAATGTGTATCTTTTTAATATCTCCAGAATAACTATTTACATCTTGTCACTAAAAAAGAATCCCTTTTTAACAATTCCTTTAACACCCTTCTTTATAGTCCATCCTATAAAGGAGCCCTAAAAATAATAATTCTATGATATGCATTAAAAATAGGTTTTAAAATAGCATCACCACACACCTACTCGTCATCTGAAATAGTCACACGCAATTAAATACGGTTTGAATGGAGTGACTTTTTGCAAGGTTCGAAGACTTACCGCCCTTTTGGACCACAGGTTAACAACACAACAAAAGTGTTTACGCAAGTGCCAATAGCTCCTACGACTCTGACCTTGTCCATAGTCATTCAGTTTGATTCAGAGTACTTCGGCTATTCTATGTAACTAGCATAATGAAGACGCCAATTTTAATGAATTATCAGATGCCCCCTATCGAACCTAAGATCAAAGGGGCCGAAACCACTGTTTCACGTAAGAAGCTACTTTCACATGGGTTCAATATGGGAGCGAGCAAGGGGCCCTTCCACGAGATTCTCTTCCTCCTCTTCCATCATCTACTCTTTATCTCGACTAACTTACTACATCTGACATCTTGACTGAATTACCAGAGTGTGATTCTTTAATTTTCCACTCAAAAGTTCTAAACCACTAGGAATCCCACTTAAAGTGACAACACAAAGAAAAGTCGAGTTTTATCTTTTCAGAGTAGCTGCTGCCGATTTCTGCTCTGTCTCTCTGCATCAGGTGACGTGCTGGTGAGCTAGCCGTTGGGGCAGAGCAAAGGGCTTCCTCTCATTCACAGGGTAGGTTACCTGTTTTAGAATCAATACTGAATTTTCCGTGTTCATTCCCACTTATTATCGAGTAGGTGATTTCCGCATTTGCTTCAACATCCCGACTGGCCGCATACACTTGAAGGACTTCTGTTCCGATGAGAACGTCCTCAGCCACGGCAGCGCCATACTCACGATACTCAAACACGGGAGGGTTGTCATTTATGTCCAAAACGGACACAACAACAGTGCCCGTCGCGGTCAACCTCCTTGGCAGACCCTGATCTACAGCTTTCAAAGTGAGGGTGTACACAGCCTGCTGTTCTCGATCCAAGGGCTTCTCTAACTGAATGATTCCGGAGAATTCATTAATGGAGAACTGCCCGTCAGCAGAGTTAATCAGTGAGTAGGAGATCTTCCGATTCAGTCCTGGTGACACATGACCATACATCAGATTGTTTTATTTCGAGACATTTAAACAAAACTCTTTTTTTGGGGAAAACATGTAGCATATTTTAAAAGGGAAAGTGCTAACACGCATTACTTAGACATTCTTATGACTATCATCTTTAAAAAGCAAACATTTTCGTTAACAATTTACTAACTTAAATATGACTTCATTGTTATCTGGCTTTTTAAGACTACGCGAATGTACGCTAGAATACCCAACAGCACTTTTATAATGAAGTCTATTATTTAGCCTGTGTCAAAGATCCGAAAAGTAACATTTTTGTTATTGCTCTAATTCTTCACTACTATTATGACTTAAGAAATTATTTTTATTCTCTGCTACGGAAATGTTATAAATATGTATCCTAGAGGATTATACTCTCCATAAAAATTGTGAAAGGTCTGTAAAACTATACCAATGTAACATTTGCTTCTGTTCTGTTTCCACATTAAAATCTCCATCACTGATGGTTTATTCGCAAAAATAACTCTTCACTTAATTAATTCAAATGGGTATGAAGATCAGTTAATACAGTCACTAACCATAATTTTAGGGACACCACAGATGTCTTACGATATTAAGTACATGGGGCACAATTTGGGGACTTCAAATATTCATTAAAAATGAATTCACTATTCTAAAAATTTCATTCCACTCCTAAGGCTGAGGAATTAAATAATACAACGAGTTATTTGATATGCCTAAGGTAAGAGAAGTTAGAGAGACTGAATTTGAGATGTGTTTTGGACAGAGGTTCCTGCAATCTTCGAGCACGGCTTAAAGGCAAAAGACATCACCGAGACAGTACCTGAGTCCGCGTCTGTGGCCTGCACCCTGGTCAGCAGCGTCCCAGGCTCTGTGTTCTCAAACACGGTGATGGTGTGCGGGTCGGCGGAGAACTCAGGGGCGTTATCATTCACATCTTCTAATGTGAGCACAAGATTAGCTTGACAAAATCTGCCCCCTCCATCTGTGGCCTTGACCAGAAGGTTATAAACTGCTTGCTCCTCACGATCAAGAGGGGCCAGTGTTTTTAGTTCACCTAAAAACAAAAATAAATGCATTCACTTGAAATGTAAGATGAGAACTCCAAGTGCACATCTTATTTCTTCCCCTTTTCTCTTACGATGACAGAACTGGGGGGGCTCGATGGTATCAGTGACAGGAGACCCCAGTGAGATCCAGGTTTCCAGACCCTGTTGGCGGCTGGCTCCTCAAGTCATAAAGATTTCAAGGCTAGGGCCCCTCAGATTATATATAATGTCACAAAAATGGGGGGGGGAAGGCACTTCCTAATTTACCAAATTTAAATATTTTTAAACTGGCTCATAGCTTCATATGTTTACAATTAGTTCTGGGGGGGGGGGGGCTGCCAGAAAACTGTAATTTTAACAAAATACAAATTATAAGAGGGAAAACAGTCTTAAAGATTTACTTACAAATAGAATACTATTAATTATTTTAAGGAGTATGCTAAATTATTAGTTTATGCCCACAGACTCAAGAAAACAAACTATATACAAAATGGATGAAGCAGAAAGTTTGAGATATACTTAAATTTCAGAACTATTTTTAAAACAGAGAAGTTGATATTAATCTAAATTTTAAATCCTTGGTTCAAGTAGGTGATTTTTTTTTTAAATCTCACCCCAAATTTTACACAGCAAATTGCTGTGATTTCTAAAAGATGCTGATTTTGTAGTATCTGAGTAAATTTTATAGGACCAGAACGTAATTTCAAATTTTACATGGGACCTAAAACCACCCACATCCGTGAGATGACTTTATTGGAACGTAGTTAATTTTGCCCCAAGCCCCATCTTTACCTGTGTCTGGATTTAGTTTGAACTTCTCTGCACCTGGACCAAACAATGTGTAAGTGATTTCGGCATTGGAGCGGATGTCCGCATCTGTGGCAGACACCTGCATGATCAGCTTCCCGGGAAAGGCATCTTCTGGAATCGTGTCTGAGTATAAAGTCTACAAAGATTTTAAGCAATGTCGTGAACACAAAACATGAAGGGTTAACATGACTGCCAAGGGAATAATGGAAAAAATAAAAGACGTTTAACTTGAGTCACAGAAAATATGGGAAATGATGGAATTTAAAATCCAAGGAGTTTGAAAACTATTTTTCTTATAAGACACATTTAAAACAAAACGGGAGTCAGGTAACAGGTAACAACTCCTCCGTGTCACTGAAAGAGTTTAACCTGGCATTTACCTACAGAATTCTCAATACCTGACGTCCTTGAGTTGGGTTCATGTTTAAGTTCTTGTAAGAAAATATAAGTAGTATTCCATATTTATCCAAAAACTGGAGAGTAAATGACTGTCTCCTTTTCAATACAGGAAATTTATTCTTTGCAATCCTTCCCAACACATGACCAGATATAACTGCAGTTGAGACATCAGTGACCTCCATGTCACGGGAGAAAACAAAGAGCCCCCAAGGCCCCCGGGGTGGGAGGGCTCCTGTGCTAGCCTCCACCACCCCCCTCCCGCCCCAGCTCACCGAACTCAAACATAATGAACAGTTAGTTCCAGTTCTAACTAATTAGAAACTCCTGCCATAACCCAAAACATAAGACAAACAGGCCGAGATTTTGTTGACTTTTTTTTCTTAATGTGAGCTCAGTTTTAGGTAAATGACATTTTATGGCTCATGAAACAGGGTCTATTTTGCAATACTGCTGATTTCAAATGATCTAATGTCCTAATTTTGTTATTCCCAAAGATCACAAGGCATCGTATCCAAGTAATATGCCAAGTGTTTAAAAAAAAAACAAAGGCAAAACACACACATTTCTTTTCTGTAAGACACACGCAGACATCCTCCACCCCTCCACCACTCACCCACCCACAACCCCGCTGCCAGAAAGTCTGCATGTGGATCGAACTCCTCATTCCTCTGGAGCTTCCCCCTTCCCCGCTGACCGCACCGTACTTGCCGGAGAACAGCTCTGTCCCCTTCCACAGCGGTGACGCTGCTCAGCTTCTCTGTCCCTCCTCAGGACCGCTGTCCCTCACTCTCCCCAGCCCTCCCCTTAGTCTCTCAGTCCTTCCTTCCTCCGACTCTCCTCCACGTGCTATTCACACACACCCTCCCTGCAGTCAGGCATCCGACCGCAACTGGATACAGAGCCCATGGTCTGCAGGCCAGTGTGCGAGTCCCAAAGTCCTGTTCCACATTTCACTCATCTGCTTGGCCGCCAAACCTCTACTCACTGTCCTGCCTCCGAAACATCCTCTCCTCCTGCGCGCTCCGTAACACTGCCGCGCATGGTTCTCCTCCGCCCGCCTCTGCTGCTCCCTCCCTTCTCCCCAGGAAAGGAAATGTGCCTATGGACTCTCTGTCTCTCTTTGTTATTATCCTCCCAAATGGATTCCGCTGTCAGTTCTCCATGGAAACGGCCACGTTTACATCTGTCCTGATCTCCATCTTCAGTCTTGCCATCTCTGAATGTCTACAAAACCTAGTCCACTGAATGTCCCGTTACCTAACACCAAGTCTGAAGTGGAACACGACACGTTTCCTCTTAGACCAACTCCAGCCCAGGCTTGTATCTTTGGTCTCTCTCCCTCTCACCCCCGTAGGAAACAGCAGAGTCAATCCTGGTAAACACGCCTGCCGTGCTGCCCCACGCCGGCAGCACCAAGGGCACCAGCTTGTCCTTTCTCCTCTTCGGCCACCTCGGCCTCCCCTCCCACCCCGCGCTCTCACACGCGCCCACCTACATGCACACCACCCCACCAAACTCATCTTCTGTCAGAACTCTTCGTTCAGGTCCTCTCCACCCTTCAAACACAAAAGGAGGCCGAGTCCCTCTTTTCTCTAGGAGAGAGTCCCAATTCCCTTATCTCAGCACCCCCTCCCCCCCCCCCCCCACCGCAGCAGGGAGCACCACCGCTCCAGGTCTCCCCAAGCAGCGCCAGACGGGAACAGCTCCTCTCCGGTCTACCTGTTCTCCTAGGAAATGGGCGCCCCAGCTGCGAGAGCACCCTCATTAACCTCTGTTTCCGTGGTGTGTGGAAGAGCAAGTGCCCCCCAAAACCAACTTGTTAGCGCAAAATGGAGCTTTGTAGATGAACTACTGCTCAACCCCAGAATCATCTCATCCCCCAAGAACGGGAATGATAAACGTCATAAAGCATTTTTAGAGTTAAACACAAACTGTAATCCTGCCCATAATTCACAGTATTTTTGAATGAGATTTTAAGCTACTTAGCATTCCCCAAAATAGGTCCCGAGCTAATCCTACTCTTGCTCCACTGAACACTCAGCTCTGCTTAAACAGTGAGGCTATAAAATGAAACGCATCTGAATTACACCCAGCATCACATGACAATCCTACCGAGAGGGTGAAGAAAGAAATCCAAACTCACAATATAGAAAGAAAGAACAGCCCACCTTTTCACACACTGGACTGTTGTCATTTGCATCAAGAACTTTCACTTCGACTATGGCTTTTGATGAGAAGGTCCCATCAGTTGCTGTGATGGTCAGAAGATAACTGTCCCTTTTTTCCCTGTCTAGAGGTTTCTTTACATAGACCTTCCATTCATTCTGTATATTTTCAATAGCAAACTGTCCCAAAGGATCTCCTCCTATTAAATTAACAGAGGAAGAGGTCAGTCAAAATTTGTTGAAATAAGGAAAGATCTAAGTAATAGGAGAAATAAACCGCTCAAAATATATATGTAATATTATGGTTTAGAAGAATTAAGGTTTTTTTAAAAAAATACTACATTTAAATTTGGTATGTTAGCTTTCCCATTTACCACCCCCCCAAGGCATTAAATCAAGGCATTAAAATGTGTACTGAAACACAGCATTAAGCTAAATAAAATGCAAAGCCTACTAAGCAATACTTCAGCCTATACTGAAACTAGAGTTAATTATAATATACCTACCATATGCTAAGCGTAAAGTTCAACAGAATGAGTCCTAAACATCAATAACAGTCGAATGGGACAACTCTTCACTTTCCTCAGGCAAAGAACTTGAAATGCAGCTTAAGAGTTATTTCTACTTACTTTAGACATAACTATGTCCAAATAATAGATTATTTCTACTTATTTTAGACATAACTACTAAAATCATCCCCTTAACTCCCCATTTCCCTAAAACATGCACTTCAACACGTATACCTCTAGTACAATTTATTTTTAACTTACACCCTTTCATGTAAATGTTTTTACCTGTGATGTAATATGTAACTTGTCTGTTCATTTCTTCAGAGTCGGCATCTGTGGTACTTAAGATGGCAATGACACCGCCCGGGGGATCGTCTTCGCTCACAGTCCCTTTGTAAATCTCTGCCGTGAACCGCGGGGGGCTGTCATTGACATCAGTGACGGTAACATCCACAATGGCTGTGGAGGACAGCTGAACCTTCTCACCGTGATCTGAGGCAACCACTTGAATCTGGTAATTGTCTCTCTTTTCATGGTCAAGTTCCTTTAGGGTTGTAATCCAGCCTGTCTCCACGTTAATGGCAAAAGATTCGATGACTTCTACACTTTGTGATTGATCTAGACTGTACATGACCTGGCCGTTGGTTCCTGAATCTAGATCAGATGCCCGGATCTGGAGGACTCTACTTCCCCCTGGCAGGTTTTCAACAATAAATGCCTCATATGGGTTCGACTCTAAGACAGGGCTGTTGTCATTGGCATCTTTCACTTGGACGCTAACATCCACAGAAGCCACCACTTCGTAGTCATCGTGAGTGCACCTGGCAAGCACGGAAAACTGGTACCACTTCGTTGTCTCGTGATCGAGACTCTTCTCCAGCTTCAGTCTGCCACTCTGTCTGTCGATCACAAAGAACTCATCCCTGTTACTTTCGGGAGTATTGCCTTTGATCAGGCTGTAAAGAACAGTCCCACTATGTTCTGCTCGGATGAGATCGATCTCTGTCCCAATAGGCATGTCTTCTGAAACTGTGTAGGTATAAAATGGCTCGGAAAATTTTGGAAGTTGTATTTCTGGTGGAAGTATTTTCACATAGACGGGAACAACAGATTCTTTGGATGGAGACCCACTATCCACAGCTCTCACAAAGAAAGTGAAGAACTCATTTTCCAAGCCAATTAAACTCTCTTTTGTAGTTATTATGCCAGACAGTTTGTTAATTTCCAAATTCTCTTTGACGCTTTCAGAATCTGCTTCGATGGCATAGGTGACATCAGCATTGGATCCCTCATCAGCATCACTCGCAAGAACTTTAATGACTGACGTCCCTTTGGGAGCACTGGATCCGATGTCCACTTCATACTTGGTTGCTCGAAACTGGGGTGCATTGTCATTGTCATCTGTAAGGATGACATTAATGGTGCAGAAAGCAACCTTTCCTCCAGCATCCTTAGCCATTAAACGAATCGAGATCACTTTCTCTGCTGGGGTTTCTCGATCAAGTTTCTCCAGAGTAAGTATCTGTCCTCTCTCATTTGTGTAAAATCGGTCTTTGGCAAAGTCATTTACAATATGGTAAGTAATGTGACCGTAGATACCAGAATCCCCATCAGTTGCTTTAACCTCAATCACCAGGGTGTGTAAGGGAGCATTTTCGGCTAATTCCACTTCATATTCGCTCTGAAGAAAAACAGGGCTGTGCAGATTGCCTCCAATTACAGTTATGTGAACCTGAGCTGAACTCCTAAAAACTCCATCAGAAACAGAAACGTTAAGACTATAAAATGGCTTCAAGGTGTGCCGGCGCAGGTTGGAGAGTGTGATAATCCCCGTTTCACTGTCAATGACAAAATTCTTATGATCGTTGCCAGACAGAATGGAATAGTCCAACTTGTCTATGTCTGAACTGTCTGCATCATAGGCTTTAACACACGTCACGAAATGCCCATGAGCAGCATGCTCACTAATTCTGGCTTCATAAATCTGCTGGTCAAACAGTGGCGGGTTATCGTTGAGGTCCGTGACATCCACGGTGACAATCACATCACTGCTCAGTGGGGGCATGCCACCATCCACAGCCCTTACAAAAACCTTGTGCTGCTGGAACTGCTCATAATCCAAAGTCCTGACTAGCGAAATGAGGCCAGTGCTGCTGTCTATGTGGAAATGATCGTGACTCTTGTTATGATTCCCAAACATGTGGTATGAAATTCCTCTATTGGGTTCTGAATCCGAATCTGTCGCTCTAACTTGAACGACAGACGTGCCAATGACAGATGCCTCAGACAGGGTTGTGGCGTAAGACTGCTGAACAAAGACAGGAGGGTTATCGTTGATGTCCTCCACGATTATGTCAACAAACACCTCAGCATGAGCGCCAGTCAGGGAGTCGGTTGCTCGGATGCTCAGCTTATACGCTGGGTGGGACTCAAAGTCCAGAGGGGCTATGACATTTATGACTCCAGTGTTGAAGTTAATGGTAAACTGGCTGAAGGGATCTCCATCTGCGATGCTGTAGAACACTTTCAATCCTTCTGGACTGTTGGCTTGTATGTGGACAACCGGACTGTGCATCTGGATATTCTCTGGAACCTCTGCACTGTAGAAAGGCTTTTCAAACACAGGCATGGCTTTATTCATAACAGTGATGGGAACTATAACTTCAGCGGAGAAGGCTGGGTTTCCTCCATCTTTTGCAACCACTGTGATGAGGTATTCTTTATTTAAGGTGTCAGGCTCAAATTGCTTTTTCAGTGAAATTTCGCCTGAGGATCCAATTTGAAAATGTTCGTGATGTTCCTTCAGGTAGTAATGCACTTCCCCATTTCTGCCGCTGTCTCGGTCCACGGCGGTAACGTAGCGAATCACGTGGCCCACCACGGTGTCCACTTTGACGACAGCATAGTAAGGAAGGTTGACAAACACTGGTGCATTGTCATTCTGGTCTTCTATGATGACCTTGACGACGACGTGGGCCACCGCCGAAGGCTTCTGTTCTTGGGTCACTTCTACGACCACATCAAATGCCTCCTGCTGTTCGCGATCGAACGGTATGCCAGTGGTTGAGAGGACTCCTGACGTCCGGCTTATTTTAAACCTGCGGTCTGGGTTGAGGATCTGATAAAACAAGGGCTCATTGATTGGGTTCCCAATGGCAGTAATGACAGCTAATGTTCTGGCTTCGGTGGAATTCTCTTTCACTACTGCGGAGTAGAAATCCTGGGTAAACCTCAGTTGACTTTCTTTGCTTTCTTTCACGTTAATTTTCACAGAGGTAAAGCTTACAAATCTGCCATCGGAAGCTCTCACGGTTAACTCGTAGCGGCTTCTCAACTGAGTTGTGTTCTGTACGGTTATAGTTCCTGTCTGGGGGTCCATAAAAAACTTCTCCCCGATGTTGCCTTCAGTGATGGAGTACATTAACTGTGAGAATGCACTCGAATCGGCATCTGTAGCATTTACTGTGATGACTTTTACTCCTCTGTATGTTGGCAGCAAGAGAGAAGCTTCATATAATGATCTGGAGAACGCAGGAGGGCAATCATTAATGTCGATTACACGGATGGTCACGTTAGCTGCATACTCAGCAAACAAACGTGGCGTCCCCATGTCATGCACTTGTACAGTAAAGTGAAAAGTATTTGTTTCTTCATAGTCCAAACTCAGCACTGTATGAATAGCACCAGTGCTAGAATCAATAGCAAAGTATTTGTGTATAGATGGTTCAACAATGTGATAAACAAGCAAAGCATTGGATTCTTTATCAGCATCAGTTGCTCGAATCACTAATGGGACATTCTTGTCTGTCAGGACCACACTGTTGATTGAAGCCGATTCGCTAATGAGTCCCGTATACTCTGCCTGCATAAAGACCGGCACGTTGTCATTTTCATCCTGTAGGTGCACTAGAACAGTTGTGTTAGTAGACAAACCAGCCATGTTAGTTCCTTGGATAATCAATGTGTAAATGGGCAAAGTCTCAAAATCCACGGCTTTCTGAGTAATGATACTTCCCGAATGTGGATTAATATCAAAAGCATCGGCTACATTTCCATCTTTTATTTCATACACCACTGATGATTGACTGTGGGCTGTAACCATTCCGACAAAACTCCCAATGCCGACAGTTTCACTGATTTCCACAGAATATTCTTTTGATGTAAACTTAGGAGAAGCGTTGTCTGCAATCGTAACAAAGATGTGCACAGAAGCTATTTCACTCATTGGTGGATTGCCTTGATCTGCAGCTTTTACCATTAAGTCATATTCCACTTGGCTACTTCGATCTAATTCTTTGGCAGTTTTTATAGAGCCCAAGATGGGATCAATTGTGAAAGAATTGCCAATATTTCCTAGGAGGAGGGGGGAAGAAAACCATGTTAGAGAAAAATACAAGGACCAATCAATACAATTCATAGTTGGGAGATACAGAAACAAAGCTACCTTTAGAAGTGATATTCTAAAATTAAACAGAAGTTCGGGGGTTATTGACATTTGAAGGGAACTCATTTCATTTTTAGCCACCTAAAATGCCACAGACTTTTCTGAGTTTTGTCCATAAATTATGAAAAGCAAGAAACAGAAGAAAGATTACTCTATAAACCTAAAGCCGAACTCACTTGCCATCGGTTGAGCCAGGGATGTGTTGTGGAAAGTATGGTTATCCCTTGGTAAGGCAGATATGAATTTTCCAACAGTCCCAAAAAAAACCCTCTGAAACATACTTCTGGTTTCAGCATTTATTACCTGTAAGTTCTCAAGATTCTTATTCATTATGAAAGGGAAGATGTCAATTCACTAAGAAATTTTAACAAGCTTCAAGAGAGTTGTCCCTTATTTTAAATATTCAGGGAACTGATGAATGAGTTTGTGTATAATCTGCCCCCCTATGTATGTTTCAAAAATTTCAGTCATATTCCCTTCCTTAATCATTTTCAGGACAATCTGCTCTGTGGTTCTCTCTACTGAGGGAGGACATGCAACAATGTCCAGACACATTTTTGGTTATCACTACCTACAGTGTGCTAACACCCACTGAGTAGAGACCAGGGATGCTGCTAAACATCCTACAATGCGCGCACAGCCCCCACAACAAAGGATTTTTTGCTCCAAAGTACCAACAGTGCTGAGACAGAGAAACCCCACTCTAGAACAGACTGTTTTCCTTGCTTCTCTTTGGACCTTTTCCAGCCATACTGTATACATATATTTAGCTTCAAATGCAACTCTATAATCATTCCCAGTTTTGTATCATCACAGAAATCTTTCTGAAGACACCAGCAGTTTATTCAAGTTTAGCAGTTTACTATCTTTTTGGATAGATTCAGGCAGTGTTGTGAAGGTCCTCAGATTTGATCCATCTGCCCACACTTCATCCCCATTCTGTTTCACACCAGAGTCCAGAATCCATCATCCTAGTCACAGAACTGAATTTATTCTCCCCAAATGAACTATTACACTTCCCCACAACAAAGCTGACTTGCCCCTTAACTGCTTTTTCAAGTTCTGTTTTCTAGGTTTGCAACCACATGAGGTACTTCATAGGCCAGAACGACTTACCGTGTGATTTGCAAACCAGGAGACTGACCAAGCACTCCTTTCCCCACATCATTACTAGTAAACACTTCCTCTACAGCCTTCATTTCCTTCTGTTAATACATTTTCCAAAAATCCATGATAAAATTTTTTCTGAGGCCAGATCCAGTCTGGTTTTCATTAAGCCTGCCCGGCTCTGCGTCTAGGCCCCACCACCGTGCACCACAGTCTGCAACAGTGCAGAGGCCTGGGCTTTCTCCAGGCCCCCAAGTTCTGAGCTGAACCCTCACCCACAAACGGGGTCACACTGCCTCCACCATGCCTCGTAGACCCTAATTTCTGCCTGTCTGCATTTATGACTCAGCAATCACAGATTATCTCATTGTGCTTTAGTCAGTCAGAATTCCAAGGACCTCTCTCATCCTACGTGGGTGTCACCCCATCTTTCAAAACCGTGACTGGCTGCCTGGGACTGACAGAGCGACCATGAAAACCTGTGGATGACAGTCTTCACCCCCACCCCTTGGGCTATCCTATGTCTGTACTAATGAAGCAGCCAACCTACCACAGTTTACATTCAATCATCTCCATCCCTTTCTCTCATTTTGCACAGTGAAATCTTAAAGCTTCAAACACGAAAGGCCCTAGAGAGCAGAATGAATAGATTTCACCTGCGTTAAAGCAAGCTGGTGGCGTGAGAACCCACCACTGTCTACACAACGTACTCCCCCTGCCCTCCAGCCATACTGGCTCCTCACTCCTCAACCAGGAGAGCACATGCTCATCTCAGGAGGAACGTATGTGGGGGTCCTCTCTGGAACAGTCTTCCCCAGCTATTCTCATTGCTTCTCATTCATTCATTCACTCAGGTTTTACCCAAATGTCCCTCTGCTTAGAGAATGTGACGGTGAAGCCTCCCTTTACTTCCCTAATCACAATGGCTGTTTCTGTCCCCATACCCTGTTTTTTTCTTTAGAGCACATATTGCAACCTTCTTAGCCATTCTCCCACTAGAACATTAAGTCCCCATTTAAACATGGCTTGTTTTATTCGTTATTTATCACCTGTGCTTAGAAAAATGCCTGACACATAGGACACACTAAGTATTTGTTGAATTTGTTGTATGGAAAGATAACAAGGCACTATTTTTATTTTTCTGCATTTTACCTCTATCACTACCAACAACCATTTGTTAGATTAAGCACTACATTTCTAAGTATTAACTAAAGAAATGTGTACTAATTGGAAATTTCTGATAAATTTTTATCAGCATGTAAAATTCAGAAACATTACTACCTGGAGTATCTTAACAAGGTCAAACAGGAACCCAGGTAGCCAATTAACAGACGGCACCTACATACATCTATCCTGTGGCAGAAATCATCAGATTTGCAGATGGGCAAGCAACATGTTTATGTGGAAGAACACTAAGCGTCGCTGCATGGCTTGCACACGCTCCTGTCTGATCCAATAACAGATACATTCATCAAATACTGAAATACACATGCGGTATTTGTGAGGGAATTAATAGGGCAAGTGGTAGAGTCTGTACCAGGTTGGGGGCTTAGTCATTCTCTTGAGCTGGAGATACTGGTGATTTCTAAACAGCCTTAGATTGTTCTCTTTGAAGAAGGCAATTATCCAGACAAACGTGAATCTGTGCTCACTAGCAAGGACTGTATTACATACGTGCACCCCAAAGGGCAAGTCAGAGCTGTGCGCAGAAACCCATGTCTTCCCACTGTGCACTTGCTGTGGGCGCCCAGTAAAGTGCTGACCGCCCGACCGGTGGGAGCCTCAAGTGGGAAACCTCAAGTTTCACCTGCAATTATATTTAACCTAAGTCTGGGGAAGGAAATCAATGCTAGTTAATAAGTACATATACTGAGTGCCTTCTATTTCCAGGCATGAGGATAGTTTTGAAGTTACAATAATCTACTTTAAAAAAAAGAAAGAAAACACCATACAGTCCAGAGTATGGCCCTGATTGTCTCTAAACACGTAAGTCAATTGTTACGGAAAGCAGCCTTTAATTAATTCTTTTCCCTAAAGTCTCCTAATCAGACCAAACGCTTCGCTCAATAAATTTTTGGTAATTAAACATGCAGTGTTACAGCCTGAATCTATAACTAGTTTTTTGAACTTTATTAAATGTAATCTGACACAAATGAGAAGCAGGTGAATATAAGAACTTAGTATGACCATTTTACCTTTCCCATTATTTCAACATTCACATACACACACTTTTGCATTTTAATGATAGCTGTTGCCTACGAAGTAATTCTTTAGCACCCTTTTTGTATTACCAAATCTATAAAGATTATCTTCTTAGAAGTCCAAATTCTATATCAAAATAGGCCGTTGGTATCATCTATTCTTTGAGGGGAGATACAGTTCCATTCTTGGAATACCAAATTACTAATCCCATCAGTCATTACAAGCATTTCAAGAATGCACATGCCTTCAGTCAGGCACCAACAATCATATTTTAACCACCCAGTTGTTGAAAATTATGTGAAAGCTAAGGGAAAAGTTTAACATTTTCTCCTACACAAACCCAGGCGGTTTGTCTATGAGAAAATTATTCTGCCGAACTGCTCAGGCATGCACAAATGGAATGCACTGTTTTTTTTTTAACAGCTAAATTTCTGAACCAGTGGAAAAACCTTCATCTTTGTTCAAGGTGCTAACTAGACTACATTTTAATCCTGAACCCCGGGCAGTAGAAAAAATCTTATTTGTGGGTAATGGACTAAATTTGGTTGGTTTTGGGGAAACAAATGAGGCTTCAAGTGTATTAAGAAATAAAAGTAGTTTAAATCACATAAAACACATCGATTAAGTGGTTTTTTTTTTTTATTACTCCCCATGCTCAGCTTTTGATTATATGACCTACAGTTAATTGGTACCTCTACCAATTCTAACGTCTAGGAAAGGCACAGTGTCAATACGCAAAGGAATGGACTTACACAAATCAAGTTAAATGCATGATATTCTAAAATCATTATAAAGACAAAAGGATGAGAGAGACTATATTCTTTGTACTAACAATTACCTTGAGAAACATGGAAAAATGGAAGCAGGCTTCTTGATACTTAATCACTTTTCACTGTATGTGGCATGAATAGGGAAGGTCCCAAAACAAAATGAATTCTGACTATACAAATCATATACTCTAAAGCAGATCCCTATTTCAATCAGGGGCTTCCCTTTTGCACGAACATACACTTGTGGACCAATGATAGCCTCTACATATATCACGCTCCTAGCACGGCACTTGATACAGAAAATATGCTTCATTAGTCCATGGAATGAATAGATGAAAGACTATGAAGAGCATTATAAAAGAGAAGAGAGAACAAAACTTTCACTTTGATCCTTCTTGTAACTACCAGCAAGACTCTGGACCTCTTGCCCTGTCATATGTAGAAAAAATGTTCAAGGCCTTCCTTGCCCAACTCTCCAGCAGACTCCTTGGGCTTTTCAACATCTCCAAATCGCAACCCTGGGGCCTACTGTTAACAACCCAATTCCATGAATGAAATTCAACTGTTAAAGGTGCAGGGGGGTGAAAGGGGAAGCAGAGGCATGACACCTAGCACTCTGTCGTGGAAATTCCTACTGTGCCCAAGAACAAATGCTCTAAAAGTTAAAATACCGAGGCCAGTGGTTTCTTAAGAGTGTTTCACAGTTAACAAATAGTATGAAGGAAAATGTTGCATGGTTAAAACATTGTGGATATACTGAATTGGATCAAATACAGTTTTCTTTACTGCAGAACTTCTCAGAGCCTTGAACTATGCTAATAATGTGAATCCTTCTATTAAACATAGGACTCTCTCTCTCTGCTTTCTATTGAGTTAAAAGCTTAAAAGACAAAAGAAGTCTTCTTTCTCCTAATATGAAAAATGGTAGCTAAAGATCAATTTAAGCAATTTTTATGGTGACATACAGAAATGTTTTCACACACAGAACTAGTTTTAGAAAATAAATGTACTTTTTCAAGTTAATCTACTAAGTGCTCCAAAAATACCTGATTCGATCGAATACAGCACTTCAGCATTCTTCCCTTTGTCCCTGTCCAGAGCTGTAACCTGCAACACCACTGAGCCGACAGCCGCTGATTCATAAACCCGCCCTTCATAGGAGGAACTCGTGAACCAAGGAGCATGGTCGTTTGTGTCACTGACATTAACAACAATCCGTGCGTAGTTGCGTTTTACAGGGACATCTTGATCCCGCACCTGAAAGAATCAATATGTTATCAATGCTGTCAGGGGTTGCCCTATAATTGATGAAAAATCACTCTCAAACATATGAAACCCTTCAGAATCTAAATGGTGGCCAAAGAATGAGCAGGAAGCCGTACCATGACTGTAAGAACGTGCTGGTGGATGGCTTCATGATCAAGTGTTTGAGAAGTATAGAGAGAGCCCGTTGCAGGATCAAGTCGAAATTTCTTGAGACTCAATGGATCGATGCTGCTCTGCAGAGTATAGATTAGCCTGTTTTTCTCATCCTTATCCATTGCACTGATTTGCAAAATTTCTGTTTCTGGCACTGTGTCTTCAGGAATAACAACTTCGTACTTTGATGTGGAAAACTGAGGACGATGGTCATTTGTATCTATTACTTTGATAAATACCTATAAGGACAAAAATGACTCACATTATAGTAATATCCTTAATTATGCTATTTTGTTATTTACAGAATCAAGGGGAAACATGAGATGCACACTGAAAAAAACCGATTTTGTTAGCAAAATGAAACAAAACGAGAAAAGCAACAAAAATCCAGAATAAAAAAAAATCTTTAAAATTTTCCATTGATCCATTGCCCATATGAGTAAGATAATGAAGAACTTTCTTAATTCTTGAAACTAACTTTGGAGGGCATATGTAACATCTTTCACACACTTCTTCCCGAATGCACATTTAATTTCTCTCAGGTCTCCACAGGAGAGAGATTATTCTAGAGTACTCATTTAAGGATAACAGAGAATTTACTTGAGCAGGATTTACAGAAGATAATTTCCCATATCAGATCTGAATCTGCAACTACCAAGCTAGCAAGGTGAGTATGGTACTAGATAAATATCCTATTTAAATTTCTGATTCTAATCGTTGAGACTCCAAATTCCTACCAATAAATTAGAAATGTGCTTTAAAAATCTTTACTACATTTTTGTGATCATAAAACCTACATATAAATAGTAAACACACTCATTTTCTAAAAGCAATTTAAGTATACTGAAAAGATAAGCTCTCTTAAATAAATAAAAACCTTAAAGGGGGGGGAAACCAATATTAAAAAAACAGTCCTAAGCTGAATTAAAAAAAATTTCTTTTTTTACTTTAACACTAAGAGGATTAATTTTCAGATTGAAAAGATGTGTGTGGATAAGGCATAGTGGAAATCAGTACTGATTACAAAGATGGTTTATAGTTACGAGCAAGAAATCTGAGCTTCACTGGCATGCATGGAGTAAAGAGGTTTGCTAGTCCAAATGGCACAGGAGGCCAAAGTCGCAGGAATGCATAGGTGAAGCTATTAACCACCCTGGTGCAGGCATATGAGCTACAGGTCTTTCCATGAAGACTATACCAGTGTTCTCATAAAACACTACAATGTCAGTGATGGATTTGTAACATTAAACTTTATATACACACTAAATGCATTCGCTAAACCACAGAAAGGTTTTATGTGAAAGTTATATAAACATTTAAAACTACAGACCATTTTTAAAGGTCAATGATGATCCAGAAGAGATGATTTTATAATTTCTCTAAGTTAAATCATTATATATTCATTTCCACTATAAATTTACACAGTACTTTTCTAATGGAGTGAGTGTTGGGTAGAGGTAGTTTAATCCTGCTCTAAAGTCAATTAATCACAACTAAATAGGAACAAGGAAGGTAAAAATAGCCAATTTTGATACGGGAATTCAAATGACGCACATTCACAGGGCCCTTATACACTCAGCACGTACCTACACATTACTGGGGTGCAAATAAAATGAATGTACAACAATCCCTGCCCTCAGGAAGCTTTCAAGCTTGGCAGGTGATGTCTTACACATACGAGGCATAATGAGGTTCTGCATATTATCAAGTGAGTTATCAAGTAAGTCTTTAGGAGTCCAGAGTCGGCACGGGATGTTTGGAAAGCTTTCAAGGAGGAGGTAATAAGGCTTTGTTTGTGTAGGTCTTAGGTTGGTGGATCAGTGTACACTGAGATGGGAGTCGCGGGGAGACCTTGGTCAGAGACATGAAGGCAAGAAGTGGCATCAAACACCCTGTCTTTTTGAGACCAGAGCAGGGAGCAGGGAGAAGGCGGCATCCAGTACGCGGAGCCTGGACTCCCAAGCAGAGGCCTGAGGGCTATATATCCTGTATGCCCTGAACTAGCTGATCCCAGGAAATTCACCTGCCCCTCCTCTTCCTAACCGGGCAGACCCCTCTGGTAGTGGGCAGTGCGAGGTGAACTGCAGAGACAGAGAACAGAGACAGGGAGGGGACTGAAGTGTCCAGCAGGGAGTCCACACCAGTGCTCTGTGAGCATGCGTGGACAGCAGCTCCACGGGCTTTCAGCGCCAGCGCCCGCGTGCTACACCTCACTTACCCTCAGAGTGCCTGGGAGGACAAAATCACCAAGCCCAGTTCCCCAAGGACCAAAGGGAAGCCCAGAGGGTTCCAGCCCAGGGACAGGATGAGAGGCAGAGCCAAGATTCCCAAACCAATCGACCCGGGCGTAATGCTGATGCATTATTTGAACTGATACAGTTATACTCTTTAAACCTTTCAAAATTTATCCTGTTAAATTTATTACAACTCTGTGTTTTTCTCCTCATTTTCATGCTCTAAAGTCTAACTTCTATAATGAGAAGTTATTGACAGAAGTGTAATTTTAATACTGTACTAAAACTTTTACATGACAATCTCAAAATGACCCCAAAGCATCGTACGTATGTCAATTTTAAATACACTAAAAATCACAACCATGTGGAGAAAGGAAGGTCTTTTCATAACTGGCTCTGAATCATCTACTCATTTGTTAATTGAAAAGACATCACAGACTCTTTTATTCTTCAGTGCAACTAAATGATTTAACAGATGATCTCTCTCATCTGAGATTTAAAATAGTATCATCTAAAGATAAAAAAAAAAACTGGAATTCGGAACACTTTATCTTCTAGTATTTAATTTCTTCCTTTGTCCTTTAGGACATAGCAGATTATATGTAAATCTCAGCTTCCACCATCCTAAGGTAAGCTCTATGAGGGTAAGATTTTTTTCCCCAGTATTCAGCTTCCAGAACAATACCTGGCATATAACAAATGTTCAACAAATTCTCAAACAGTCCGCACTGAGAATCAAAGAGAATTTAATGTATCAGGTTTGAACATTTAAATTTGAAATCCCAGTAATCTGGCTATCTCTTAATCACCAGATAGGAACAAATAAAGATGTTAAAGGAATTACGAGAACAATTTTTATCATTCATTTTATACAACCCTTATTAAAGTAGCCAAAAGAGAAAAAAATTTCAAAAAAGTGATTTAAAAGATCATTAATCACTATAATGACCTTTAATGAAAAGAACTTGGACAATTCATCCCCAAGAGTGATACAAGTTCTACTACCAACACTGTTCAAAATCGGTATAAAGTTGAAAGATTTTGATAATCAGAAGTGGGTTGTTGTTTTTAAGTCTTCTTTCAAAATTTCCAAGACTGGTTAATTACAGGCCAAACCTACATCAAGATTTGCAGTCAATCTTCTTCCCCTAAATACAACTCCTCGGTGTGCACATGTGTAAGCTCTGTCAACACAGTGACTCCGCCTGGGAGCCTCCGAGGGCGGAATCAGCCGTTCATGCTGCCTGTGCACCATACAATCAGAAAGTTGGATCAGTCCTCCTCTGACGAACGCATCGTTGGTGATTCACTTACCTGTGTAAGGATAGTGGTGCTTCCATCTGTAGCTTCAACTGTGAGGTTATAGTTTGATTTCTGTTCTGCATCCAGAGGTTTGGCAACAATGATGGTCCCGGTGCCTTTGTCCACATCAAAGTGACTGTCATAGTTGCCACCTAGTTTAAGTTAGGACATACAGAAAAGTATGAGAATCTGTCATTTCTTTGGTGGCTTTCTTAATTCTTCATGACGGGGAAAAAAAAAAAACCCCACTTCTGATATACTGCTGAAGGTGATTCCAAGGAGCTTTCACTTTGAAAGACAAGAAAAGAAGGGCCAATGAGAAAGACAGTGGCTACGAATGCAAACTTGCGCCCTAACTGTCACGGGAAGCTACTGAGAGGAAAGCAAGAAAGCAACTCCGAAGATGGAGAACCATTGCTAATATTGCCAATGATTTACTTTCCATTTGCTTTTTCAGGGGTTCTGAATAGGTCTTTAATTTATATATCCCACTAGCTATATATAACATCCTTTACTAACCAGAGTCAGCCATTTACATGTTTAATTACTCAGAAAAAATCTGTGACACTTGAAGCATACTGCCCTAATACATTAACCATTAAAAACAAATGTTAACTCTGAAAAAAATCGTGGCAGTTAACATCAATTAGTCCTGGCTCTTCTATACTTAAAAAGAAATGTTCCCCATTGTTGCCAAACACAAAGCTTAACGAAGCAAAATTTTCTGTGCTGCGGACATTATCCAAATGCATTCCCAATTATGTTCTAGATAAAACTCTTTCCACATCCACTGAACTTGAGATACTTTTATCAATGAAGTGACATGGAATGAAAATAAAGTCTTAATGTCATGATGAGGTTCTATTACTAAATCTTACCAAGAAGTAAAATGACACACACATTAAAAAAAAAAATCTTCAGTGAAACCTAAAACTAAGGATGGTCTCGGGATGTCTTAGAAGTCAGCATGTTTGCAACTGGAACGGGTGACCATGGGCATGCCACGAAAACAAGGGGCAATGGAAGAGCGTCACTGGAAATAAAAAAGGTTTTAAAAACTGATGCTTTTCTTTTAGATCTCATAATCTGAGGCAAATTATGGGATCTCAGCAGATACCTTCTGCTGAACAGTTCGGGTCACAAGTCATCTGAAGGATGGAAAACACTTCTCTGGCCAGTGCGTCTCCTGGCACAGCCACAAGGAAGCAAGCATGGAAGGCAAGCACAGAACAAGGGAGAGAATCGATCGGACCTGCCCCAGAGGTGGTCGGCGGTCCGCACGGCACAGCGGGGGGCCTGGCTGCGCTGCGAGCGTGACGGGACTTAACAGGGAGCAAACAAGCGATTTTGGCTGTAGTTCACTGTGAAAATCACCTTTCTTCTTTAAAACCGAAGGAAGGGATTCAGAGATGTGGATGACCTCTACGATTTCATACACTGCCCCAAGCCGGGCACGCAGCCGAACCATGTGGCGGGGGAAGCGGGAGAGAGAGGTAAAGCCCGCACCCCCCCCCCCCCACCCCCGGCCCCGGCGGCCCCACTTCCCAGCCACTTCAAATGCTGACACGGCAGTTCGCGGGGAGGGACGCTAAGGGCTGGAGGAGGGAAAAGGAATCTAAAGGACCAACTAGAGATGAGTCACAATCCACACTTATGCTTTTAAAGATCCTGATGATTAAAATAACATGAGGAAATAGCATTTAAAAAACAAAGACGTCGAAGTTTAATGTGAATTTCTTTTTTTTTTTAAGTATGGGAGAGTAAGGGAATACGTTCTACGTCTAAACGCAATTAAATGAAAAGGAAAAACGAAAAACTGACGTAGGCATATGATCTTTATCACAGGGTCAATGAATCTCCTGACCCCCACTTCCCACATTCCCAGAATGTGGTAAATAAAACTGAGAAGGCCACAGTTAGCACTCTCATTTTTAAGTTATGCAACTAAAATCCGTAAGATTATTCCCTATAAAATACTGACATGTGACAGTCACACAGTTATTTCAAGCATTCAAACCATATTCACTAAAAACAGCAATGTGCCATATGTTATGTATCAAGAGGGAAAATTAAGAAGTTGTGCTTTTGGACCAAAACACTCAGGTTTCTAACTCCTTCATGTACTTTTGAAAACCTTATTTTTACATTAAGGATATGGTATATGCACCGCCCCGATTTTAAACAAGTTTAGTACACGCTGGATATTAGAAAACATTTTGCAATCAAAATACTGCAATTTAAGACAAACTCTCCATTTCTAAGTCTGATTCCCAATTTTAAATGCGGAGATGTATACAAAAGTCAGGAAACCAAAAAACAGGCTCTCCTCAGTGTAACCTGTGCAAGGACGGTGAGAACTGTGAGGAATACTCACCAGTGATGTCAAACCAAAGAGGCGTGCCGGGAGGCTCCGCAGATATCACGCCAATCATGTGAGCCGCCGGATCGCTTTCCACAACAGTAAATGAAAAAAATGGTTCTTCAAATGAAATCGGCTCCACTGATGGTTTGGGTTTGGAGATCCATTCAATATGGAGTCGAGTGGTTGACGACTTTTGGGGGCGACCATTATCAACCGCCTTAATCTATGAAATATAAGCAGAGGGGATGAAGGGAGCCAATTAGAAGTTACATCCTATAACCGAGGCACAGACTGGTTTGGTCTCAAACTGATTCAATTTCAAACACTTAAGTTTCTGTTATTTGTATATTCCCCATGTTTAAGGTTTGATTAAAAAGAGCAACCTCTTCATGCCACAGGCAACATAGGTAATAACTGGAGCAACAGCTGAGAAGGCCAAACGAAAAGCCACACTTCGCGACGTTAGGTCACAAACACCGAGGCCACTTACTGAAGAGAGAGAACGTTTTCAGAGAAGTCACATTAAGACCAGACAAACAAAGTACGTGAGAAAATCAAAGACTAGATCCTAACTCACTGAAAGAATATCATATTCTCCAGCTCCAGAAAACTTCTTGGATGAAACCACTCCGGTTTTGGGCTCAATAAAAAATTTGCCATGTTCGTTTCCATCTTCAATGCTGTAAGAGATTTCCGCATTGGGACCTTCATCTTTGTCCGTAGCTATCACGCGATAGATGGGCTCGCGCTTGGCGTTTCTTTCTCGTTCCGGTCTTTCCCGCTCTGGGAGTCTGATTTTGTAGAACTTCTGTAGGAACTGAGGTTTGTTGTCATTTTCATCAAGGATTTTCACAATCACTCTTGCAATGGTGGATTTGGGGGGGGTACCATTGTCGGTCACAGTAACCTGTTTTTGAAAGGTAACAGATCAACAGATGTTTTTTAAAATATAACTATATAAAAAGTGACTGTCTTGCTCCTAATTAATGATAAACCGCATTTGCAGAGACCTGCAGAGTTCACACACACTATGACACACACCACCTTCCCTCCTTTGACAAGAGCCCTGTGGGGAGGCAAGACAACGATGTGTCCTGTTCCAGACAGGACAGGGGGAGCGAGGCGAGGGCCAAGAAAGAGGCAGCGTGAGCCCTTGGCTCTCCCCTCACCACACCACCTCTCCCTGCACTCCTACAGCTATAACACGGATGTCACCGAAATGGCAAGCTATCAAAAACAACTTATTTTTATGCCAAACAGAGTCGGCTAAAGAATAACATACACTCTATGCACTTAAAAATCAGATCTCCAGGGGCGCCTGGGTGGCTCAGTCATTAAGCGTCTGCCTTCAGCTCAGGTCGTGATCACAGGGTCCTGGGATCGAGCCCCAAGTCGGGCTCCCTGCTCTTCCCTCTCCCACTCCCCCTGCTTTTGTTCCCTCTCTGTCTCTCTTGGTTTGTCAAATAGATAAATAAAATCTTAAAAAAAATAAAATAAAATCTCCACATGCTGCATTAAAAACTTTCATTTTTAAGCCTCAAAAATAAAGCAAGCTAAATCATCAATTTAAAATATATGTGAAGGAGCATGCCTTTTAATACTAGCTGTCATCATTTTGTTTTGTTTGACTCTTTTCTTGTTCAGAAGTCCTCCACGTTTAGTACAGCAGATATAAAAATTTTCATTTCAGACCCATTTATTAAGTAAGATTTTCAGTAAAAGAAACGTAAAGTAATGGTCATCCTAATTATTCATGTATTCAGCTTACGAATAAAAATCCGAGTCTTAAGGACTACAGTGGTGAATGCTTCCATATGAATGGTCTCTCCCCGAATCAAATGTCCACTTTTACTTTGGTGTGGACATTAAAAGCAACGACCTTTGGAATAGCTATTTTTCCCTCACCACATCCTCCAAAAATAATGGTTGAAATAATAAAAATATTAAAGTATACTGGAGTTTTCTGTGGAATTTTTTTTAAAAGCTTGGTGAATATAAATCCTGTTGTTTATAGAAATGTGAATATATCCTGATGGTACTTGCCAAGAATATTTAAGCAGTTGCTTCAAGTATATGATTTACCTCCCCACATTCTCAAAATAAAACAAAATGTACAATTATTACTTCCTTTTGATCAATTCTCATATGATCTTTAGGGAAAAGAGAGAAAATTAAAGAAAAATACAAGCGAGCACTATGTTTTGTGGTAATCATCACCAAAATGTTCTTAAGGCTGGGTTCAAGAACCAGAAGCCAGTAACACAGCTTTTAACATGGGATTGGGAAAAAAAACTCTTCTTTAAGATAGTCAAATCAATGCTGGCGTTGGTCCTCAAGTCCACCACCATAAAGGACTACAGAAAACATACAACATACGTATGACAACCCATTACAAAGTCTTATTTCCCATCAACGTCTTCATGCTATCCGCCAAGTCCTAAGTATCTTGTACTTAGGACTCGTACTTAGGACTTGTACTTTGGTCCCATCCAGCCTCGGACATTTCCTGCAAAAAGGCAGCTCTGGAGGGAGGCACACAACAAACAGGTGTCCAGTGTGGTTCTAACCAGGGTGCGGCCGCAGCAAGATGCCAATGCCTGGGGCCTGCCGCCCCAGAGAGCGTACCACCTGCTTCCTTTCTTCAGGAACCATATTCTCCTTCTGTCAATCACTGCAGGGACCGAATCAAAATTCTAAACTCTGCTCTAACAGAAAGAAAATGAATTTAAGGGAACTAACTGTACAACTTATGACTAACACTCAGATGTAACACATGAAGAGATCATGAACTCTAAGGGCACCTGGGTTGCTCAGTTGGTCAAGCATCCGCCTCTTGATTTCGGCTCAGGTCGTGATCTCAGGGTCCTGGGATCGAGCCCCACATGGGGCCCTGCGCTCAGTAGGGAGTCAGCTCGAAGATTCTCTCTCTCCCCTGCCCCTCCCCCTGCTCGCGTGCGCGCGCGCGCTCTCTCTCTCTCTCGCTCTCAAAATACATAAAATCTTAAAAAAAAAAAAGGCAATTACTAACTGTAATGGTGGTTGTGAAACCACCTTTTCTAGACAGGATATTCATGTGTACACACTATAGAGCTATAAAAAGTAAATATTTTATTGACAAAGAAAATTGACTAAGGATGAAATGAAATTAAGCAGGTAGAATTATGAATAGTGATAATATAAAAAGGGAGAAGTATTAATAAAAATAATTTAATAAACCACAGTTTTGGACTCTCTCAAGTACCCAAACTAGTAGAATGGAAGACTCGTGCAGGTAACTCACAACCCAACAAGCACTCGGTCTTCTCTGGCTCCAATGATCAACAGTGGCCCTTAACGTGCAGTAGAGGAAAGTCAAGAGGTTTCATGTCTGCTCTGTTCAGTTTCCCTCTCCAAGGGAAACTCTCCCAACTGCCTCTTCTCAGCCTCTTCCTGGCTTGTAGGTCCTGGCACCCAGCAGTCGCATCACACCTGACCTCGACATGACCCTCTACCTTCCCCCTCCACGTGATTCCTATCCCTGCTCCTGAAACGTGCCTACCATCCACCAGCAAACCAGTATATGGCAAGCCGTGTTTCTCCTTTCAGGGACTAGAAAGGCATTTTAAATTAGCCATGAGCACGAGAAGCCCGTCAAAAGAGACCATCTTAGAAAAGCACGTATCAGTCTTCAATCTTTTATTTCAGAAATGTTTAAAAACCACAAACTTTCTACAATTCAGTTTAAAATGCAAAAACAATGCAATTACTTAAGAACAACGACAAAAACCAGAAACTAACCACAGCTGAATTAGATCTATTAATATTATCATAAACATATCCCGAAAACAGAATACTAAGGAAAAAGATGAAGAAGGCATAAAGAGAAAGTATCTCTTATGTAAATGAAAAGGAAACGTAAATAATATTGTTTCCAGTTTGTTTGCTCTGTATGTGCACACAAAAATTAGAGTGGAACTTACACAATGATCTTGTGTTTTGGGGATAGAAAGGGATTTAAGGGGACATGAACTACGCTCACAAAAGTTTCCTTTCCCTTTTATTTCCCTTGTTAATAATGACCAGGAGCTAACATAACAAAATCATAACAGTTATGAATACTAGTGAATGTGAAGAAGAATGCTCCTTCCCATGATATTTATAAAACTTTTAAATAAGTAAAAAAAAAAAAAAAGAAAAGAAAAGAAATGCTTACTTCTAATATATGTTCATCTTGCTGCTCTCGGTCTAGTTTCCTTGACGTCGTTGTGATAAGACCTACAAAATGATTAACAGTTCATTAATCCTTACAGATAAAGTCAATTTTGTAATTGACTGTCACTGACACCACACTGAGTTTAAAAGTCTGAGCAAATCTCTGGATTCCAAAGGGGGAAAAATTATTAATCCAGGTTCAATTATTTTATTTACAAACAACATACTTTCTCATTTTAATGATTCTTAAACACAGTAGACAAATGACAGAAGGATGAAGAAAGTGGAAAAACTGAAATCAGTTACATTTTTTGTTTGTTCAGTGGTTTGAATAAACATTTTGTCAGAAGAGATTTTTAAAAAGATGAAGCTATCCAGGATTTCAGATTTCTCTCACTGCTGCAGTGATGATTAACAGTTGACAGAAAAATCTTCTATAACTGTATTTAAAAGGACCACTGGAAAATTTAATGTTGACTATGATTTATTACCTTTGAATCATTTACCCTCATAAAGTGAAGAACGGTTATAAAAGTAATGTGATTTTCCAGGAAATACTGCTCAAGTATCAGTTAATTTCCAATGAAAGGGAAAACAAATGATCCTCAAAGAAACGCCATATTCTTTCTTTGATTTTTCTATCAAACTAGAAAATCTATAGTTTCACTCTCTCTCTAGAACTTTTAATAACAGTCGGCTAAACTGTCAACATACGTTGGATCCTGGAAGACCATTAAAACTGATTAAATATGTTCTGTACTTCACAAAACACAAACAAAATTCCCCCGACCGCTAAAATATCCTCTACAGCCTGTGTTGAATGAATCCGATGTCAGATTTGAAGCTCAGGTAAAACCTTATGTGGCAAGACAACTGCCAAGAACAACCTTTCTCCTGCCCAGCTTTTTGTTTCTTTTCCCCACAGGGAAGTATTTCAAATAATTTATATTTAAGAACAGACTAAATCGGTATAACTGATTTCCCCCTATTATCCTAACTAATTTCAGGCAACTACCAATTGAAGGCTATTCAAAATGCTTCCCTAAAATGTGTAAATGAAAGGTTCGTGTTTTCATTTAATTTGAAGTATTTTTTTTTTCTCAGTTACGAGGGATCTCAATCAACATTATCTTCCCCACAATTCAACGAAGCAACGCGCTCTTGTTAATAAGAACAACGAAAGACTATATTGTAGACTAGAATCTGCGGTTTTTCCCAAACCATCCTTCTAGATTAAAAGGGGAGGAAAATGCTTCACAATGCTTAATGGTGTGAATACGCTGCTTAATGTGGCATGGGTTTGATTTTCATTAGTCAAAAACCTTTTAAAGTTAATCCCTCTTTTTTCCTATCAAAAGTTTACCACTTTCTGATTGTGATTTTAAGTAGTTCAAGGAGGACAGGAAATCACTGGGATTAGTCCCATCTAATTGTCCTAATGTGCCCATCAGAAAGTTGTTAAGTTGTTATCAACGGTAACATCAAGGGCAACTTGGCACATTCACAGCACAACAGTGTGCTGCTTCTGTAGAACATAATCACTCCTTGCACGAATATCCAAATATCCGTCAGCAAATACGTTTCTGCAGCAAATAAATAACTATCCATTAGCAAATAACAGTCACCACTTCACCATTTACTTACAGCACACCAGACAGCTCACAAAGGGAAGTGCCCACCTCCCTGCTACAAATTCAGAGACAAAAAGCAAACCTAGGTTTGTAGTTACTTCCACTCTCCATATGTTTCAAATTAATTCTCCGTTAACGCAAATGGAACATTAATTTCATTTGAGTGCGATGAATTCTACCGTTCTTTTTTTACAGGTTTTCAGCCTAGTTGCTGCTATGCACTCCTTCCCCTCTCAGCCTGGACACCATTTCTGAGGTCTGCCCTGAGGGCCTGGGGTCCTGCTACTGAGTGCCAGGCTCTGACACTGGCTCTACCACAACCTCACCCCGCAGTCCTACAGTCACTCATCTCAAGGTCTTCCTGAGAACAGAGACTGCCTTCCTTGTATATCCTGGTCATCCTGCTATACCTCTGTTGGCCTAAAAAAATACTTAAATGTGTGAACACATGAATTCCTTAGAACCATAAAAGAGCAGCATTAAAAATAGGTGTTTGAGCGACACACACGCAGAAACTACATGTGGAAATAATGCTACACATTTCTAGTTTATATGTGAGCTCACAGAAGACGATTTAACGTGCATTTAGAGGCCAGGGGACACGGAGAGGCACTGACCCCAAGTGCAGGGTAGCAGCCGGAGGTGGACAGATTCGGGTTACACCACAAGAGGGTGTGAAGAAAAAAAGAGAACGGTGGGCCAATCTTACGAAAGTAGGGGACGGCCATGTTTAGAAGCCATGAAGAAGCCGAGGAAGCATTTGGCTGAAAGAAAACCATGTGTCCCAGATGCCAGGGACAGAGAATCTGAGGGAGGAATTCCCTCCTCCAAGTACGCCAGAGAAGCTTAGAAGAGAAGCTAAAACGAGAGCCAGGGAGGCAAGAAGGAAGGAGACCAGGAAAGGGAGTTCTTTTATGAAGAGGAGACTGTTCTGCAGGCTCACGTGGAGCGATGTTATGAGTGAGCACAAAACAGGAGGGAAGATGGAGATCTAGACCCGAGCGAACCAATACGGTAGCCCCCAGCCTTGTGTGGCAACTGAAATTTAAGTTACATGTAAAATAGCTCACTAATACAGAAGACATTTCAGACTGACAAGATGACCTTTTTTCCTAGATTCACAACACTCCTGCCAACAGAAATCCTACCGAAAGTGCCACAGTGTTCTTTCCCTAATACCACCCCCAGGGGGAGGCTGTGCATGTGCTTTGGGGGCGGGGGGGGGGGGGGGGGGAGCGGTGCTGTGCCCCCTAAGGGGAAAATTCATGCCTCTTGTGGAATTTGCATACAAAATGAACCCTAATGAGAAAACACAATTTCCTAATGAAGCAGGACAATACCAGAGGAAAACTGCGGATAATCCTGGGAATTACGTTTTACCTTACAGCAGTGGACCGCACCACGAGCCACCCAAATATGCCACGCTCTGGCCACACCAATTCCACCATCAGCGGTGGAATTCATCATGCATCTCACGTTTCCTTTCCACGTTAATTCTGTACATCTCAATCCTGCTAATCCTCCTGCCTGGCCTACTTGACAAACATCTGTATCAAAAGATGAATCCAAAGTATACTTTTCCTAGAGCTACCATACGACCAAAGATACAAATGCAGTGATCTGAAGGGGTACGTGCACCCTGATGTTTATAGCAGCAATGTCCACAATAGCCCAACTGTGGAAAGAGCCAAGATGTCCATCGACAGATGAATGGATAAAGAAGATGTGGTACACACACACACACACACACACACACACACACACACACACTGGAATATTATGCAGCCATCAAAAGGAATGAAATCTTGCCATTTGCAACAACGTGGATGGAACTGGAGGGTGTTATGCTGAGTGAAATAAGTCAATCAGAGAAAGACATGTATCATATGACCTCACTGATATGAGGAATTCCTAATCTGAGGAAACAAACTGAGGGTTGCTGGAGTGGTGGGGGGTGGCTGGGTGATAGACTTTGGGGAGGGTATGTGCTATGGTGAGCGCTGTGAATTGTGTAAGACTGTTGAATCACAGACCTGTACCTCTGAAACAAATAATACATTATATGTTAAAAAAAAAAAAAGAAGATAATAGAAGGGAAAAATGAAGGGGGGAAATCGGAGGGGGAGACGAACCATGAGAGACGATGGACTCTGCGAAACAAACTGAGGGTTCTAGAGGGGAGGGGGTGGGGGGATGGGTTAGCCTGGTGATGGGTATTAAAGAGGGCACGTTCTGCGTGGAGCACTGGGTGTTATGCACAAACAATGAATCGTGGATCACTACATCAAAAACTGATGATGTAATGTATGGTGATTAACATAATAAAATAAAAAAAATACAATCTTAAAAAAAAAAAGTATACTTTTCCTACATACCCAGGACACGTTATTAACCCTGTAGGTATTAAATATCCCAATAAGTATATCCATTTCCTTCATTTTAAACAGTTGTGCTCATCTGTAATATTTAATACAAAATCCCAGGAGGACATATATTTGATAGAAACAGCATGATACTTCAGAGCTAGAGAGAAACCTTAAAGATTATCGAGCCCAGCTGTCTGAGCCAAAGAGAAGTTAAACTGTCTCAAGGCCACCAGCAGCGAGTCATTATCAGAGCCAGAATTCGAGTTTAGTTTTCCCGAGGCCCCGATGAGAGTGTTTGGGGTTTCTTTTTCTCCCCATCACCTCACACTGCATAATTTCCTGCACTTTGGTATTTCAAGTCTCCATAAACTCTGAACTACGACTTACATAAAGTTTAAGACACACACACACACACCAGCAAGTTAATCATTATTCATTTAGTAGGTCAAAAAGGCAAATCAGAAAGTAAAACAGAGTGGACAAAAGCAAGAAAACGTACGTGCAAGTGCTCCCTTTGGTAACTCTGTGCTTTATCTTTTCGGCAGAGCGCTATGAAATTAAAAATAGAAATGAAAAGAGAGAAAGTTTCTTTCCTTGGCCTAGAAAAACATTGCATTGTGTAGACCAATACTATTACAAATGTAGGTGAACTGAGGTAGCAAATACATTATATTCTCAACCAGTAGCAGCTACCAATTTACCCCAAAAATGTATGTAAAACTAAGAAGCCAACCTTTCCTGTGTTTGATGATCATTAAAAAAACTATTCATAGCTTTCCAAGGCCACATTAGAATTTAGAGAAGAGAATTCATTTAAGAAAAGATTGTTAGATTAACTGTTTCAATATAAAATTTTACTCTTTGACATTTCTTATAAATCAATACCAAAAACCATCTCCAAATTTCCCAAAGTTTAAGAGATCAAATGGACGTCACAAAGCAGGTAGCACAGAAAAGTGAACAGCAAAGAATTAGTAGGTGAGGATCATGTGAGACAGTCCACAAAGGAGGAGCTATATTTAGGTATCATTCAACTGTTCTGTGCAGTGCACTAAGAATGCAGAGATGATTAAGACAGTCTTGTTTTCAAGAAACAAGGGTGAAGGCAAAGACCACATTCAGGAAACAATACGAAAGTTAGACTAGAGTGTAGGGTTCATATAGAACACAGGGAGAGAGCAAGGGCCCTGTATTCCAAGAAAGCTTTAACTTGGCAGGATGATGAGACATTTATAGCCTAGCCATCTACTGTTCCAGCAGACAACCAGCCCACCACTCAATATGCAAGTGAGGCCATCCAGGACCGGGCAGCCTCAGAGCCTGCCAGCCAAGTGACCACCATTGCATGAAAGATGGGTCAGGCCTGAACAAGACCAGACTGCCCAGCAGAATCCTCCACTAAACGCGGTTGTTTTAAGCCACCAAATTCTGGGATGGTTTGCTATACAGCCAGAGCTAAATAATGCATCCAAAGACCTCATCTCCAATTGTTATCTGACTTACTACATGCCAAGGTATTATGCTAGGGGCTTTAAATAAATTATCTCATTTAATCCAGATGTATATAAGTGGTGATATCTGTATCATAAAAAATAAATTTTAACATTTTTACAGGCTGAGAGAGATTAGATTGCTTACTCAAGGTCTTTCAACAAGGTGGGGGAGTTGGGAGTTCAATACACCCAGAGCATCAGAGTCTGAAGTCCACAGTAAGAATGAGGGAAACGTGGGGAGGAACTGAAAGATTTGGTTCTATAAAAAATGGTTTGAAACGTCAGTGCTGCGGATGTAACTAGACAAAAGCCAGAGAAGAAGGAGGGGAAAAAAATTTCTGAATAGGATTAAGGTCCAACCACAATGAGAGAGCAAATACTGATGATCAGTGATAGAGGAGTTTTTAAAGAAACAAAACTGGGTGGGGGCGGGGGGAGGAAGTCTTGGTTTTAGAGGGAAAAAAGTATGGCCTTGTGTTCACCTTGCTTGGCAGGAAATTTACTTTGAACCATTTTCTAATTACTCTACTTGAGAATAAGCAGAGGAAGGGGAAAGATCAAGGAATGGGGAGAAAAAAAGTCTACTCACCTAATTCACATTTCCCATTACTCTGATTATTTTCCTCTAACTCCTGCAACTACTCTGGCTTTTGTATCCTTTTGCTCATTTTATAATAGTTCATGAACTACAGCAACATATATTCTAGAAAAGCAGGTGTCCAACAGAACTTTCTGTGATGGGCAAGTTCTTCAATTTGCACTGTCCACTATGACAGCCCCCAGCATATGTGGCCACTAAGCACTGGACATGTGGCTGAAATTTTGTTAGCTTAAATAATTTAAATAGTCAGTCATATCTGCTCTTTTAGGGAAGATCCAGTTTTCAAAGTATCCCTGTCAAAACCAAAAACTGACACATACAATACCTAAAATCTTGTCCTGTGGTTAGAATTTGAAACAGTCATTCAATGGCAAATACATTTGCTATCAACATCTAAATTCTGTAAATATCAGTCTTAAAGAGTGAAAAGGCAAATATGTCCAAGATTCGGACATGCTGGTGCCACCGCTCCACAATGCTCCCCACTTCCTTACATCCCTTCCCTTTCACTAGTCTCCTTTTTCACGGGCTCAGCTGGGGACGAAGAAACCTGGTCCTTGCTGGTCGTTTACAGCTTCACCTAAACACCTAAAAATCAAGTCTCTGTGTTTAGAGACTTTTTTTCGGCGGGGGGGGAATCAATATTCTACCAACTTATATTTTTGGTTTCTGATGATTTCTAAGAACTAAAAATTAACCAAGGACATGTGTGTTCATAAGCAGTGATGATGTCATAGGCTTACTAACTCAGTCACCCACTTGTTCAGTCTGTTTTAAAAGTTACTCAAACTATTTTTTTCAGAACGTCTTCCCCAAACATGTCACTCTGAGACACACATATAAAAGCCATGTCCTTGAAGGCATGCAATTCATTTAAGGAAACAGCTCTTAGACCTAAAAGGTACAGTCAAGTATTAAACTATGGTCTCATAGCTCACTTTTTAGGCAACCTAATGGTGTGCTTCCAGGGATCTGGCTCCGGGCTAAGCATTTTATATAGGTCATTGTCAATGAATAATCACAGCAACCCCATAGGGGAGCTACTAATAGACTATATTAAGATAGTTGAGGCTTTTGAGGGGGTAAAATCACAAGGCTAGTAAGTGGCAAAGCAAAGATGTAACCCTAAGTCCATCTGACCCCAGAGCCCAAACTCTTAGCTCACACAAATAACTCTTGAGTGTGTAGATCATAATTACCTAAGTTAATATGTATAATGATCACACCACAAAATTATTCAGTGAACACACAGGAGTTTCTTACATTATTCTAGGATTACCTCTAGGCATCCAGTCTGGCTCCTTTTGTGGATGTCCTCAAGACTCTGTATCCTTTTCACAATGATTTATTAACCACAGCAGTATTGTGACTAGCCCTTGACTGTAGGCATGCAGTTTAGATCTATTATTTTCAACCATTTTCTCCACTGATTCTGCTGAAACACTTTAATATATTTTGTTCTTTACTAAATTTAAGAACTTTAATGTGGCACATCTGGTGGTAAAACATGCATTTAGTTTAAGACTTAGGCATCTTCAGTGAGGACACGGTGATTTCTTGTGGAGTTGCTACTACCACGGTCTGGAAATCTGGTTTCTACCTTTCTACTTTCAACCCCTACCTTAGCAAGGATTGCTCCCAGGACAATGAGTGTGCTTTAAGAATCAGCAACACTAAGCACAATTAAAATAAAACCATAATACCCCAGTGAGTAGGCTATAAAAACAACATTGCTCAAGCAAGTTTTAGACAAGTATTACAAAAACTAAAAAGGTAATATATGTATCTATGATACGTAATATGTGTACACACCTTCATAAAAGGCTAAACCCCAAATTACTAGTGGGTGCCCTCTGAGAAATGGAATGAGAGCCAAAGGAAGAGAAGAAAAGGTACTTTCACGTTTTACTTAATACAGTTCTTTATTATGGAAATCTTTTAACAAGTGTATTATTTAAAGAAATTTGAACATGAAAATAGTTTAAAAAATCAAGTGTGAGAAGACAGAAATGTTTATTGGTTGGAAACTAATTTTAGGCTGGAAAGTCTTAAATAAAGGATTTGCTTTTTAAATCTGGAGTATCCAGCCACATATATAATAAAAAATTAAAACTTAGAAATATGACAGTAGATCTTTTATCGTTTTTCCCAATACTTCTTTTTATAGAGAGAGGGGAGAGGTGGAGGGAGGGAGAGGGAATCTCAAGCAGGCCCCACACACCCAGGGCGGAGCCCGACATGCGGCTCAAAACCTCCAACTCATGAGATCGTGACCTGAGCTGAAATCAAGAGTCAGAGGCTAGCGACTGCGCCAAGGCGCCCCTCTAATATATTTTTTAACAAAAATTTAATGAAGTGTATCATACTTTCTAAAATGTACTCTTCCTGTAAAAACTAAGCTTGCTAGAGCCAAAGGGTGTTTTAAAAGAAGAGGAAGCCGACTCTCAGTTCTGGCGGGAACCTCCTAAACCACTCTGTTTGAGAACCACACGTGAGGTAGGTCTTCTATTTAATTAATATATAAAATACGCAATATAATATTGTACATCAGTCGTATCTTTAATTGTATTATTTTTCATAGTCTGTCCTCCCCCACAGTAAAATAGTGAAATAAAAAATGCCTAAATATTTTTCAATAACCCTATTAATAATTATAAATACTAGCTTAAGTCCTATTAGAAAGTTGTTTCAACTAAAAACCAAGATGGAAAAAACCCTTTTATTCTGAATAAACCGGAACAATTTCTCGCTGCCTTTTTTTCCCCCTCTCTTATCTTCCTGCTCTTTTAAGAGTTCATTTAACAAGCACCACGGGCCTCAGGGTACCATGAGAATAATAAGAGAAAATGTTTCAAAAACCATTTGCCCAGTAAAATATTCTCTGTCAGGAAAAATTTACCTGTGCTTGCCCTACATTTGCCACAACAATCTTTTCTAGTTTAGCCATAATGACCTCTCATTCCTCGAAATATATTACAGGCTAAGAAAAAAAACAAAACAGTAAAATGCCTACTGCCAGGAAAAATTAACATAAACCCTACAAAATAAACAGAGAAGGTATGAGAGATCAGAAGTTAAACAAAAGCATTTTAGAATTTTATGGGGTATGCATGCTAAATTCTGGGCTCCTGGATGATTTTTTTCTTTTTTAAACTTCCATGGTGCATTACTAAAATATAGCCTGCTTTAAGTTCATTAAGCTATCACGCATATGGAACACCGGGGAGGAAACACAATTAGTACATATTCTCATTTTTTATTTTTTTTAAAGATTATCTATCTGTTTATTTATTTATTTGACAGAGACACAGCGAGAGAGGGAACACAAGCAGGGGGAGTGGGAGAGGGAGAGGCAGGCTTCCCGCAGAGCAGAGAGCCCGATGCGGGGCTTGATCCCAGGACCCCGGGATCATGACCTGAGCCGAAGGCAGACGCTTAACGACTGAGCCACCCAGGCAGCCCTTTATTCTCATTTTTTTAATGAAGTATTAAAGCCAGGCAAACAGTGAGACAGGAAAGCGTGAGACAGGAAAGCATGAGACAGTAACCACAGAATGCCATGTAGTACATACCTGTCACTCAGCAAACGGTTTTCCATAGAACATTCTACCTCACAGATCTGTTCCCGACCAGCTTTAGGAAAAGGAAAATGTGGGGCGCCTGCTTCTCCCTCTCCCCCTGCTGTTCCCCCTGCATGTGCTTGCTCACTCTCTGCCAAATAAATAAAATCTTAAAAAAAAAAAAAAGGAAAGGAAAGGAAAAAGAAGAAAACAAAACGAAAAGAAAAAAGAAAATGAAAATGTTCTCAGAACAAGGCTGATGACTGCAGTTTACAAAGATCCCAGCTCGAGTCCTGAGGACTACCACGCCGTGGGTTGGCAGAGGGTACCGCAGGCAGAAGGGAGGGAACCTAGACCAAAGACAGCATTTCTCTGCTCCAACTTTAAAGACTCCCCTTCCAACAGGTGAAATGAAAACCATTTGAATTCCACCATTTTTTAAATCTTTGTCAACTGTCAAGGGAGTCTTAAGCAGCAACCGCACACTCGGTACCACGTGTGGTTCCAGGATGGATATAATAAATGAATACGGGTTGTCCCGGCCCTCAAGCCCTAAGCCAAAACTGAATGCCCACCCCGAGCCGGCAGAGAAGCACCCACACTAACAAGGCAGAGCGGACTTGGAAAGACAGGCAGGGAGGCTGGGCATCGCTACCCCAGCCCCATTCTAAAAATACAGATCGCCTTCTAGGCCGAGAGAGAACGCTCCCTTTTCCCCAGACTTATCACTCCACATCCATCCCCTCGGAGCTTCAGACTATGAGCTCAGAGACACTCTGCGGGACTGCGCCGTCTTTATTTAGGTGGTGCTGGAAGACTGCGTGCAACCGCACCGTCGAGAGCCCCTCTGGCAGCCGCGGCCTCTGGTCCTGGTGCTGGCAGGAGTAAGCTCAGAGCCAAGACCGGAATTCTGTTCACAAGCTGTCAAGGCTGCAAAGGTGCTCGGAGCTCGCTCCGCTCAAGTTTTCGGAGTCCCAGAGAAAACCCTTAGAAAATGAATCAAATGACCAATCTAAAGTCACACACAGGTAGTGGCTGCGTAGGAATTTATACCAATTTATACCCTGATGTCTCCAAGACTTCTCTTCTGGCTTTAATGCTATTTTACTGTTTCTTGTCGAAACCTCATGGTATTAAAACCTAAGGTAAACACAAGATCAAAAGCCAAATGCAATTTACTGGGAATTGCCTTCGACATTCCTATAAATGTCAGACAGACCAGAGGCAGAGAGGGAAAGAAACCCAACCCATTTCATGAGGTTCACATCACGTTGACAAAAAAGGCACGTAAATGGAAAACCTTAAAATACTGGTCCTTAAGGTAATTTTAACAAATGATATTCAGCAACATATGGGGGGGGAAACAACCCAGAATACCCCTTAATAAAACTTATCCTAAGGATTCAAGATAAACAGATTTTAGGAGGAAAAGCCTATCTACTTCAACATGTGCAAAAAAGGCACTGAATAAAACTTTACTTCTTTCAGACTCTTTTTTTATTTTACTATAAAATAAAAAAACAAGCAGGAGGAACAGACAAGAAAAATCTTTTAAAATATCTGCATGTCTTTGGCAAAAGACCACAAAGAGGTAAACTTTTTTCCCCCCTCCTTAAATGAATTCCTGCCTTTGTAAAGTGACTGGTCCTTTATTTCCTTCCTTTGTGGCTATCAAATGTTACCGGAAACGCTTGGAACTTGTTTGCAGCTGTAGCGACTTCCTATTGCACTTTGTTTGGACTCCGTTCCAGCCACCATAAAACGCCATTGACTTTGAGGGGGGAAAAAAAAAAATATATATATATATATATAGAGAGAGAGAGAGAGAGAGAGAGAGAGAGGCCGTGTGCTACTGGACTAGAACACGGATGAGTACCCGGCATACTTGCAAAACCTGTGAGTCATAGAATTTTAAAGTCTTCACCACACGTTAGGGATTACTACACATAAACGACACAGACACACATACACACATATATGTATGTATCTGATTTATAGAACCACCACCAAATCTATCTGTAATCAAATAAACGTCTCCTACTGAACTTAAAATAATTCTACATTAAATAGTCCATCCTACATGTAAATACATGAATGAAAAACAAGGCCCCGTATAAAGTGGTCCTCTACAAAGCCTAAGAAGCTGTCACCTGGTACTTGGAACGGTGAATTTCTTAACTCAGAATGAGAGAAGGAGAACAAAAAACAAAAATGGAGGAAGTGGTCAAGATTTGCTAAGTATACATACAGTCAACTCTGAGAGCTGGAATTTCAAGCTCTGAAATACTTTTAACAGGATACAACACCATCAAGAAAAAAAAAAGTGTGAGAATCTCAAAACTGGGAAATATTTTTTAACGAGAAGAAGTTTTTTTCTCAGAGGAGATCTCATAGTCTGTCATCAACTTGCTAAATCTTACCTGAGCTTTTGACTGTGATAACTAATACCCTAACTACTATTCTTTGAAGAATAATTTTAATAACCTGGAGAAGAAAAACACAGATTCTGTTTTGTAAGTATTCACTGCTTAGCAGTGGGGAAAATTCTCAATTTTTACCTGATCAAAAAGTCTACCCCTGAGAAATAAATCAACAACTTAACTAGTCCAACCAGTAAATACTTCAACATATCAGGAGCCAGAAAACTACCTCAACCTGTTTTTGAATGGCTTGCAAGCTAAGAATGGCTTTTACCATTCTTAAAAGGTTGGCGGGGTGTGTGTGTGTGACACAAGAATATATTGAGACACATGAAAAATACATGAAACTCAAATTTCAATGTCCATAAATAAAGTTTTATTGGAACACAGCCGTGCCCGTTCATTTCCATTTTATCTATGGCTGCTTTCACTCAGTGACTGAGACTGGATGGCCTGCAAAGCCTAAAATATTTATTACCTCGCCCTTTACAAAAAAAAGGTTAATGTTCCTTGCAGTACATGGTTAATGAAACTAAGTTTAAACATCTAGTGCTATTTAGAAACTTCATGCTTTTGGTCTAAAAATATTACAGAAATAAGATTAGCCTAAAAAGCAACCATTATATCATGCAGGAATTTCTCAATACAAAGAACAGAGAAGGTACAGAAAAGCTGGAGTCCAAACCGTATTTACACCCCAAACCCCAGGGCACAGCGAGTGAACGTGGGAGGGACCGCGCTTCCCAGAAGCAGCAGTTATGGAATTTATGTCTTTCTGTCGCCAACCCCCAGGTGACCTTTACCTCTCTGAAGTCGTAGAACTATTTGTAAAATGGGAAAAATACAAATGCGGAAGACAGCCGACTCTTGGTAATGTTTGCAGTCTCTAGCCATCTCACAGGGTTTTTCTTGTAAAGTATGTGAGGTTGCTTGTAATCTATAAAGCACAACGCACCTAATACAAAATAAGCTACACTTGTCACTGGCTCTCTGACTCCTAATGGAAGTTTTGTTCTGGCCTGATATAAAAGTGAGGTCAAGGGATGGCGGCAGGGTGGAAGAGGGGTCCGGGAAAGATCAGAGAACAACACAGAAGGGGGCAGAAGAAGGGAAGCCACAGTTTGCTGGTTTCTCTCTGGCGGTCTTTCTCAAGCTCGAATCTCAAAGGTAACAGGCATGAGAGAGCCTGATGGAAATCAGCCGAAAGAGAGAGAACCAGCAGGACTTACAAGCTCCAGATCCAATAATGAGACGAGATCAGCTTCCAAAGGAGGTGACATTTTCGCTTTACAGAATTGATAAAGGAACAGCTAAGAAATAGATGAAAGCCTCAAACTCGTTTTTAAACCATTTAAAATTCCACGTGGATGGAAACGGATCCAAAAGCTGTCAAAGAGCCTAAACCCTTTTAACTATGCACATGTAGACACATAGAAATCACATATACTCACAGGCATATATTCAAAAAGAATGCCTCTACTTTGACTTAACATTTCTGATGCACTCATTTTTAACCATAAAAGTTGTTTTCAGTGTATTTGTTCCCAAACAGGAAGATGCACATCAACAGAATGAGAAGGTATAAAAAATGTATTTACTGGACAGCGTAAACCCAGTGGATCAGCGAAGTGGATGGTGAAATTGACACAGATATGCACATATATTCCTATAATACGGTGGCAAAGTCCATCAATAAATAACACCGTTTTCCTAAAGCACAGCATCATCTACTACGGTTAAGAGAAAAACCCAAGATGAGTATCACTATGGGTCCTATGCCGGTACCTGTTTAGAAAGAGAAAAAAAAATGTCTTCTTGCTTGTATAGGAGGGAAAGAAATTGCAAACGCTAGTTGCCTCCAAGTGTTTTAAAATGAAGATTTTATTATTCAAGTATGGTCAGGCCAGCAAGTCAGGAGACCAGGGTCGCTGAAGAGATGGTTACAATTCCCAGAGAGGGGACACGCCATGCCACACCATGCCACAGGGGGGCACCCCAGAGACGCACCAGGTTGGCCAGGAGGAAGAAGGAACAAGGAGAAAGCCTGGGGAAGAGATTTTGTTGTGGGTTCCACAAAATACACAAGCAAAGCAGCAAAAGCAGGTTTAGGACTGGCTGGTTTGAATTATTTCAGTGGGCCCTGGAGCAGAGAGTGCTGTGCTATCTGGGACCTGAGCCTGGTATATGAAGGCAGGTGGACAGATAGGGGCTTGGACAGATAGCAGCTCTGTAAAGGAAGTGACTCAAGTACGGGATCTGGATTGGCTAGTTGTGCCTATGAAAAGTGGGTCCTCTGCTGTCTCTAAAGCTGGCTAGTCCCGTGAGGGACAGTCTCTGCCCAGGTCAGGGGGGCCTCAACACGAGAGCATTAAGGATATAGAAAATAAAACATAAGTTAACATACCGAGAAAGAAAACAGGGTGTCTATGGAACTGAAAAGGAACAAAAGTTTTCACTGGATTTTTTTTTGTACCTTTTGAGTTTTGTACTCTGAATGCATTACCTGTTTGTAACCAGTCATGTAATTTATGAAGTATGTTATACACACACAGGCACGCACGTACCACACATCTGCTTTCCAGTCCTGGTAAACAGAATACAGTGATAATGAATGGTACCCGCCAGAACCTGAGAATCACCGTTCTGGGCATTAGGTACAATACCGTGATACAATTTTGTGGACAAAAGTGTACAGTAATCTGTATTTCTATAAACTCTAGAAACACACCCAGGATGTTGCTAAGTTTCTGCTTAAGATAAATCTAGAAACTCAATTTTCACTCCTTAAAACACACACACACGCACGCACACACACAAAATGGTTAAAAAGACTCCTACTACTTATTACATAAGGTTTTAAAGGTATAGACCTATTTATGGCAGTTCTAAATTTAGTAAGCCCTTTTTTTTCTTCAATTAAAAATAGCTGCAGGGCACCTGGGTGGCTCAGTGTTAAGCATCTGCCTTCGGCTCAGGTCATGATCCCAGGGTCCTAGGATCGAGCCCCGCATCGGGCTCCCTGCTCAGCCAGGGGCCTGCTTCTCCCTCTCCCACTCCCCCTGCTTGTGTTCCCTCTCTCGCTGTCTCTCTCACTGTCAAATAAATAAATAATAATAATAAAAATAGATGAACTTCTGCTTCCAGCCAGGAGATCAGATTTACCCCCCACCAGGAAACAAACAAACAAAATGGACAAAATAAATGAAATAATGGCTTACGGAATACCAGGTATCAAAAACAGCGAGCCATCCCTGAGATGGGAAACAAAAGGAGGCAAAACCTACAAATGTCCCAGCTTAAGAGCCTCAAAACAGTTTCCAGACTGCTGTCCACTCCCAGGTGAAAGCAAAGAGAAATGGAGGTATATGTCCATACGGAGACTTATTCTCAGATGTTCACAGTAGTTTGTAATAGCCATAAAGGGCAAGAACACAAATGCCCATCAACAGGTGACCGGATAAATTATAGTGTACACCTATGCAAAGGATATTCAGCAATAAAAAGGAACATACTTTTGGTACTCACTACAACATGCATGAATCTCAAAGTAAATATACGCTAAGTGCAAGAAGCCTTACCAAGAAAAAAAAAAGAGTATACATTCTGAGTCTATTTCCATAAAATTTTAGGAAATGCAAACTAACACACAGTGACCAAAAGCAGATGAGTGGTTGCATGGGGATGGGGGCAGAGGGGCGTTGGGGGTGTACAGAGAGGCCAGGGAATCTTCTGGAAGAGACGGACACATTCACTGCTTGCGTGTGGGAATGGTTTCATAGTTGTGCTGCTACGTCAAAACTTACCAAATGGTTGACTTTAAATACGTGCCAGGCGCCTGGGTGACTCAGTCGGTTAAGCGACTGCCTTCAGCTCACGTCATGATCCTGGAGTCCCAGGATCGAGTCCCGCATCGGACTCCCTGTTCGGCAGGAAGTCTGCTTCTCCCTCTGACCCTACCCCCCCACCATGCTCTCTCTCTCAAATAAATAAAATCTTAAAAATAAATAAATAAATAAATACATGCCAGTTGTACTTCAATACAACTTCTTAAAAATAAAGAGCACTCCTTGCTTCACATCCAAAACTTGAAAATACCAAATACACAGATAAGAGAATAAAACTCTGGTCTTTTCTAAAGCACGCCCACACACAGAAGTAACACTGCGAAATCATCTGCCGTTTATGAAAGTAGCATATCTATCACTCCTCAGAAGTTAAATTGTTAACACTGAGTAAGACGACATTTTGCTGGGGTGGTTTCAGTTTCCTGAGGCTACTTGTGAATCATGAAACCTGTAAGGTGCACACTGGTCCCTATTGTTCAGGACCCCCCTTCTTCTCTGTCCTTGACCTGAGAAGCTGTAAGGCATCTGCAGGAGGAGGCTCAGACAATTTTAACAGTCTCTGCTCTTTTCTGTCTCCCTCTTCAGCAAGGGCAGGATTTATGTTAAGAGCAGCAAATTTAACAAACAAAGACTCTTAAAGACAGAGAACTGATGGTTGCCAGGGGGGAGGTGGCTGTCAGGTTGTGGGCGGGGGTGGGGGGATGGTAGGGAAGAAAAAAAAAAAAAAGAAATTTACCTTGAAGTTGGGCATAATCAAACAAAACATGTTACAAAAATTCATGGTGTCAAAGAAGTGTGTGTGTCAGAAAAGGAAAACAGAGCAAGTCTCTTCTGCTTGTTCACCCTGAGAAAGAAAAGCCCTGCCCCCCTACTTAACGACCCAAGAACCATAGAAGATTCAAAGGACAGTTCCTGGCACCATAATCAAAGCACAAAAAAAAAAAAAAATTCAAAAATGTTCATTCAAACCTGCCGCTTAGAACCCAAAATTCAGAGCATCAAATCCAGGCCTAGGAAGGATTTTTTGTTTCGTTTAAAAAAAAAAAAAATGTTTGTCCTACTGTGACAAAAGGAGGGAAAAAAAGCACCACAGACAGGTTTCCCTCCTTCCCAAAATGACTTGGTGACATCATCGGATTTAGATTTCTATCAAATGTTCCGAGGAATTACAGCCACATTCTTGAAAATAGGTCATTATTTATAAAAATAGCATAAATATTGGGCCTCCTGGGTGGCTCAGTTGGTGAAGCGTCTGCCTTCAGCTCAGGTCATGATCCCGGGGTCCTGGGATCGAATCTGGCGTTGGGCTCCTTGCTGAGAGGGGAGCCTGCTTCTCCCTCTGCCTGCCTCTCCCCCCCCGCTTGTGCTCTAACAAATAAATAAAATCTTAAAAACAAACATAAATATTGTCTCTGAGCCGTTCCTCTGGTTTTGACGGTTTTCCAGCACGCGAAGCCATTCTCCTACATACCCCTCTAACTTGATGGCTTGGCCGCTAATAATCATCACGCCATCAAACTGTCCCCCAATATGACAAACACCCCCTACCTCTTCTCCAGCCATCCACTTTCACCACCTTCAAAACCAGCCCCGTAACCTGTTCAAGGGGCCTCATCCTCCTCACTACACCCCTCCCATCAGTCTGTTTTCTCACCTCCTCCGGAGGCGTTCATCCGAGCCCGGGGCCACACCATCCCGTACCCCACAAGTTTCCCTTTGCCATTGAACTTAAGCAGACTGGGAACTTTCAAAGCATCTCTTAACGTGCTGTATACAGAGAGGCTCAGGAAGTTCATGATGGGAAAACAACTGACCGAATGGCAATGAATTTAGGCTTTCTCTAGTCCACTGGACATTCTGATAAATCCAGGGTCCTAAACTGATCTTTACCACCAAGGAGCAAGTAGTTTCATTTTACTCCATCAAATGTGTTTATCTTGGATCAATCTACTAAAATCTTGATTATCTTATGCACAGCGAATAAAGCAAATGTAGCACATGCAAATGGAAGAGGCAGAAGCATCTTTCCCATAAATTATTCTGAGTGGTCTGCACTCTGCGTAGACATCCCTCAACAGGCGTGCAAAACGCTCATCACTAATCACGTGACGGAAGGACTGGGAAGCCAGTTTTCCCCCCCGATCCCAGGGGTGCAAGCCTCCCTACGGCCCAGATCTCTTGATTTCCAGCCCAGTGATTTTCCCACTCATCCATTAATTATTAAGGAACATGATTTAGGGTCTCCAGGTGGTGTTATGGTCAGTAAATCATGGGAACTTTCTTCTGCTAGACTCTTTCATCAGCTTCCACAATCTGGCCTCCAATAATACCAATCTACCCATTAAAAACAGGTCTGCTTTAAATGTTTTGAGCAAGATGTACACTTTGAAGCATTGCTATTTGGGCCCTGAGGATCAGGCTCAAAGTTTCTGCTGAGTTGGGGGGACAGGATCATCTGGAGACAGGCCTTGTAAAGCTCTATTTAATCTTTAATAATGCCCAAGCTAAAAGATGCTTATTTCTTGATCTTTAGAGACCTTACACGACGTATGAAATCGTTAGACTTCTTTACTAACCATACAGTTTGTAATATACTTCACAACAAAAACATTCCGCGTTCTAATGATAGTTATCCTCCACTCTTATCTGTCTTCAACTCATAAAAAAATAAAGCCTCCTTGTAATCCTTCTGAATTTGCTCCCGTCATTCTGCCAGCAGGATCATGTGCTTCCCACCCAGGGGTTGCGGAGAGGCTGTGGACTCCTGGAGGGGATCTATTCTCCCTGAAGGTCAAAAAGTGTCTGCAGACATCCCCACCTAAGGGCGGTCAGAATCGAGAGCTGGGAGAGGAAGCCGCAAGGCCACATGAGTCACATTTCTGCGAAATACAACAGCAGACCCATGGAGTGGTCATTTCAGAGGCCCCGGAGAGAAGCAAGGTTTCGAGGCTGCCCCGCAGCGGCTCTAACCGGCATCAGCTCTGTGTCTCCTTCCTTCTCCATAATTATACATCATGCCCAGACCTGGAGTCCTGGCTCAGATATTCAAAAGGACATTTACTGCTCACTTGTCTGCCTGTCTCTGCCCAGAGGACTCACCCTAATCTAGAAGAGAGAGAGAAGACATAGGAAAAATGAAAGCATTTTAAAGTCTAATTCATTGAACAATTGTAAAATTAGAGGTAGTTCTATTCCTGAATTATCGCCTCAAGGCTTTAACTTCTAGATTTCTCTCGGCTCCCAGTTTGACTCCGAAATCCTGTGAAATTTTTATAAACTTACCTTTCTCCTTTTAGGTTTTATTTCACAAAAATGAAGCTGAACTTGGGTTACCACTTGTGCAGTAAAAAAACAGTAGGCAACGAGGCTGCCTGAACAAGCCTCTTGTGAATCATTTACAGATGCGGATTCTAGTCTTCATGTTCCTATATAATCTCTTAATTCCAGCTCTCCTTCATGGGCTCAGGCTCTGGCACCCTGCCCCCAACACTTCCAAAACAACTCTCAGATCCTGTTTCTCTCTTCTGTAATTAAATTTCTAGATGGCTCAATTATTCTTTTTAAATTAATTTTATTTTTTGTCTTTATTTTATTCTATTTCATCATGATAAGTGCACTCTTTAATCCCCATCACCTATTTCACCCATTCCCCCACCCACCTCCCCTCTGGAAACCATCAGTGTTTTCTCTATAATTAAGAGTCTGTTTCTTGGTTTATCTCTCGCTCTTTTGTTTTTTCTTTGCTCATTTTTTTTTAAGTTCCTCATAGGAGTGAGATCATACAGTATTCGTCTTTATCTGACAGATTTACTTTATTATACTCCCTAGCTCCATCCATGTTGTTGCATATGGCAAGATTTCATTCTTTTTTATAGTTGAATAATACTCCATTTTTTGTTGTGTGTGTGTTTGTGTACCACTTCTTCATCCATTTATCTACTGATGAACAACTGAGCTGCTTCCGTTGTTTGGCTATTGTAAATAATGCTGCTATAAACACTGGGGTGCACGTATCCCTCTGAATTAGTGTTTCTGTATCTTTTGGGTAAATACCCAGTGGTGCGATTGCTGGATCATAGGGTAGTTCTATTTTTTTTTAACTTTTTTTTTTTTTAATATTTTATTTATTTAGGGACACCTGGGTGGCTCAGTTGGTTTAAGCATCTGCCTTCGGCTCAGGTCATGATCCCAGAGTCCTGAGATCAAGCCCCACATCGGGCTCCCTGCTCGGCGGGGAGCCTGCTTCTCCCTCTTCCTGCTTGTGCTCTCCCCTCTCTCTCTAAAGGGAGAGCACAAGCAGGGGGAGTGGGAGAGGGAGAAGCAGGCTTTAAAAAAATAACATTATATACAGATAATCGATGCGGGGCTCAGTCCCAGGCCCCTGGTATCACGACCTGAGCCGAAGGAAGATGCTTAACTGACTGAGCCACCCAGGTGTCCCTATTTTTTAACTTTTTGAGGAACCTCCATACTGTTTTCCAGAGTGGCTGCACAGTTTGCATTCCCACCAACAGTGCAGGAGGGTTCCTTTTTCTCCACATCCTCACCAACACCTGTTGTTTCTTGTGTTGTTGACTTTAAGCCACGGTGACAGGTGTGAGGTGATGTCTCATTGTACTTTTGATTTGCATTTCCCTGATGGTAAGTGATGATGAGTATCTATTTTTTCATGTGTCTGTTGGTCATCTGGATGTCTTCTTTGGAGAAATGTCTGTTCATGTCTTCTGCTCATTTTTAAATTGGATTATTTGTTTTGGGGGTATTGAATTGTATCAGTTCTTTATATATTTTGGATACTAGCCCTTTATCAGATATGTCTTTTGCAAATACCTTCTCCCATTCTGTACGCTGCCTTTTTGTTTTGTTTCCTTTGTTGTGCAGAAACTTTTTATTTTGATGTAGTCCCAACAGATTAGTTTTGCTTTTGCTTCCCTTGTCTCAGCAGACACGTCTAGAAAAAAGTTGCCATGGCCAATGTCAAAGAGGTTGCTGCCTGTATTCTCCTCTAGGATTTTTATGGTTTCAGGTCTCACATTTAGGTCTTTAATCCATTTTGAGTTTATTTTTGTGTATGGTGTAAGAAAGTGGTCCAGCTTCATTCTTTTGCATGTGGCTGTCCAGTTTTCCCAACACCATTTGTTGAAGAGAGTGTCATTTTTCCATTGGGTATTCTTTCCTGTTTTGTCGAAGATTAATTGATCATCCAGTTGTGGGTTTATTTCTAGGTTTTCTGTAGTGTTCCAATGATCAGTGTGTCTATTTTCGTCCCAGTACCACACGGTTTTGAAGATGACAGCTTTGTAATATAACTTGGAAGTCTGGAATTGTGATGCCTCCAGCTTTGCTTTTTTTTTTTTAAGATTTCTTTTGCTATTCGGGGTCATCTGTGGTTCCATACAAATTTCGAGATTGTTTGTGCTACTTCTGTGAAAAATGCTGTTGGTATTTTGATAGGGATTGCTGTAAATGTGCAGACTGCTTTGGGTAGTACAGACATCCTAATAATATTTGTTCTTCCCATCCATGACCATAGGGTATCTTTCCATTTCTTTGAGTCATCTTCAATTTCTTTCATTAGTTTTTTATAGTTTTCAGAGTATAGGTCTTTCACCTCTTTGGTTAGGTTTATCCCTAGGTATCTTATTATTTTCAGTGCCACTGTATATGGGATTATCTTCTTAATTTTTCTTTCTGCTGCTTCATTATTGGTGTATAGAAATGCAACAGATTCCTGTACAGTGATTTTGTATCTTGTGACTTTGCTGAATTCGTTTATTAGTTCTAGCAGTTCTTTGGCAGAGTATTTAGGGTTTTCTATGTATAGTATCATGTCATCAGCAAATAGGAAGAGTTTTACACTTCCTCCTTAACCAATTTGGATGCCTTGTATTCCTTTTTGTCATCTGACTGCTGTGGTTGGGACTCTCAGTACTATGTTGAATAAACATAGTAAGAGTGGACATCCTGTCTTATTCCTGACCTTAGGGCTCACTTTTTCACCATTAAGAATGATATTAGCTGTGGGTCTTTCATATAAGGACTTTATTATGTTGAGGGATATTCCCTCCAGAGCTACTCTGCAGAAGGTTTTTATCATGAATGGATGTTGTACTTTGTCAGCTCAATCATTCTTAAGTCATTTTTTAAAAATTTTTAGAGTGTGCACGCACGCATGGGGAGAGGGGGGCAGAGAGAGATCTCAAGCAGACTCCATGCAAAAGTAAATCCCATATATTCAAGATAAATCTTGTACTAAAGTTTACTTTCAACAATCAAGATAGACTCTAGGAATGACAAGAGGTTTAAAAAACCAACATTTTAACGTGTTTTTTAAGAGATGAAACACACACACTGATCTCTGTCTGGTATCGTACAGCTTTGGTACACAGATACTGACCTCCAGCTTCTTTCTACCTCAAGAACTGCTTTAAGTTCAACAAAGAACATGACAAAGTAAGAACAGTACCAAAAAAAGGGAGGGGGATAGCAAAGACTGGTAAAGAAGTGGAGAATACCCCCTTAATTCTGATTTTTGTATACTACTTCCTTAATATATGAAATAGACAACCCAGTAACGGAAAAGGCCAGCGCCCGCCCCCCAACCCAGAATAAGGAAAGACATGATGGGGGAACGTACGTGCATTACAGCCAATCTCCCTCTTCAGAATTTTCTGCTAACCAGATGCTACTGAAAAGTACCGCATCACTGAAACATCCCCGAGTTCAAAGGCCAGTGATCTGGTAAGAAGTTTTCTTTCCTACAAATAAACTGTCCTCTCAATGTCTCACGGCGATTCTGTTTTAACTGTGATCAGAAAACCAAAGAGAAGGACACGAATGATAGCTAGGTGGAAGCTCTTTTTTGTGTGCGTGAAATGAAGCAAGAACGGAGGGGGAAAAAAATCAAGAGGTGCTGTCAGCTGTAAAAGAACAAAGATTAAAAGTTGATAAGGATTTTGGAAGAGGATTTTGGAGGCAAGGAGCTAGGAGCCACCCACTTACAAGCAGGGGGTCAGACCCTGGGGAAACAGAAGGAAAACTTGATGTGTCAGTTCAAGAAAGTCACTGCTCCTAATTTGGAAACTGTTTAATCTTGATCCCTTCCAGCCTGCAGAAACACAGCACTGCTCTAGGAAAAAATTCTAAAACTACACAGAAAAATACTGTGAATTGTGAAATAAAATTCCTCTGATAATTCTTCATAAAGAGCAAAGTTCAGAAAATTGGAACACTTAAGCAGCAGTAGAATTTGCAGTGAGTTTAAGACAGATCACTAATTTAGGAGCTATTATGAAAACACTGTATTTGTTTTTTCACCTGAAAGTGAAATTCTACTAATGAGCAAAGCCATAAAATAAGCTCTATAAAAACAAGTTCAAAGGGGGGGAAAGGAAAACATTTGGACTAAATTCTCATCAGGAAATAAAGCCTCGTTTTGAAAAACTCGTAAGGGAAACGATTTATCAAAATAAAGGGGTAAATTAAGAAAATTCTTAATTTTCCCGTATCAAGAAGTGTAAGCATGAACATTTCACACAATACTATTACCACGTACCTGCTTTAGGATGTATTGAAAAAAATCCTTGGGGATTTCCACTCGTAATTTTGTACATCAGCTTGTCGTTAGAGCTAGAATCTGGATCAAATGCCTCTATTTGGACCACCGATACATCCTTGGGGGAATTTTCTATTATTTCTGGATAATAAACAGGGTCTGACGTCTGTGGTGCATTGTCATTGACATCCTCAACCTCTATGTAGATCTCTATAAACGAGGAGAGAGGCACGACACCCCGATCCGCTGCATAGACGGTGAGCCAGTAATGGGAGGTGGACTCCCGGTCCAGTCGCTCTGAAGTCTCCAGGACACCTGTAAAGAAAGACAATGACATGTCAACAACCAACTGCCGCGCTATCCAGGGTCAACCCAAATAACAACTCTCATTTCTCGGGGCTCATGTGTCACTTAGAGCTGCGCGACCTTGGGCAAGTTGCCTAACTTCTTCCTATAAAATGGAAGAAAGAGTATGTCCACAGGTTGATTAAATGAGCAAATACACACATTAACAATCAGAAGAGCACTCGACACATAGCGTCGGCTATAAAGGTGCCTGAGCATTAGGCGTCAGGCACTATGCGGAACACTCGACAAGGAGTATGTCATTTAAGTCTCAAAACCACCCAATAAGATGGGCACTAAGAGATCAGCTAATGGTCCGATACTCTTGTGTTTCCAGAGACGAAATTCATGACCAGCTGAGATTTACGGATTTTTCCAGAGGTTAATCAGGGACCCAGAAACAAAGTCAAAAGGCTGTGGCCGAGCTCAGAGTCCACAGTCTAGCAGCTCCTGCTTCCAACACAGCATTCCCGTGACCACAGATAAAGAGGCTGCATCAATCCTCCTCGACATGCCGTAGTCTGGTATACACACCCTTTACAGTGGCCGAGAAAACAGAGCACAGCATTTCAGAATCCAGAATAAAGGTTTGCTCGAGTCTCTTGTGCACGGAATGAAACCCTCTAATCCCCTTAGGCTAACGGCAAGACAACCAGTGTGCTAAAAATATAAATTCTCCCACCACAATATAAGCTCCACAAGGGCAGAGGCCACATCCTTCTTGAATACCAGTACAGCACCTGACCCAGAGCCCAGTAATTATTAAATGAATGAACAAAAATTAATAGATGCCTTGGGTGCCTGGGTGGCTCAGTCGGTTGAGCAACTGCCTCCGGCTCAGGTCATAATCCTGGGGTCCCGGGATCGAGTCCCGCGTCGGGCTCCCTGCTCGGCGGGGAGTCTGCTTCTCCCTCTGACCCTCCCCCCTCTCATGTGCTCTCTCTCTCTCTTTCTTTCTCTCAAATAAATAAATAAATAAAAAACTTTAAAAAAAAATTAATAGATGCCTTAACTGAAGGCGGTACAGAAAGTCCCTCAGGACCCAAGCTAGAATACGTTTCCTACTAAGTCCACCAGTAAAAAGTGAGTTATGGGATTACAAAGAAGACGGTGAAGCGGTCTGTCATGTTCTGGCCTAGCCACTAAAACCAGTCAAAACCTTACTTAATCCCAGCATTAGCCACTTCTCAGAATGACGATAAAATGGAAATATCCATTACTCTAAAAGGCAAATCCCACCTTTTTATTCAATGGTGTGATCCAGTCCTTTGCCTTTCCCAAAATATGTCACTCCATTTTTTCCTTGTGCATTAATCATTCTGAACGAATGATACTTTTGGGGTTTCAACACTATGGTCCAGGCTGGACTCTGGAAATCCTACAACTCTAGCATTACCGGTTTCCCATTTAATGCAAAATACTACAGGAAAAAGAGCAAATGTCAATTTAATCTGCACTGAGAAATGAAACAGTATCTCAATCAAACATAAATCTGTATTTCTTACTTTTTGATCACTGCATAAATGTAAATCTTTGCTTATGTGAAGTAATTAACATCACAAAAACTCATTTGTTTTGAATGTCAGATCATTGTATCTAACATTTCCCGAAAGGTTTACAAGTTATAAATACGAAACTTAACTAAACATTAAAATGTGAAATAGATGATCACGAAATGAGTACCGCTATTCAGAAAGCATTATTATTTACAATTGTTTCATTAATTCTTAGCAAATGCTCAAAATGGATCTGTAATACTCCTAGAAATAACGAACAAAGCCTCACAACTCTCCCTATGCAGCAGAGGTAACGGTCAGAAAAACTGAACATGTTTTCCTTTTTGTCTGTTCCAAACATAGTCTATGCATACCCAATCTGTTCACGAAATTAGTAAAGTTCTACCTGTTTTTAGCCTGAAAGAAGAGTGTCCTTAGTGACCAAGGAAAAATAATCTTTTCCAGTTTCTCTTTTCATCACCCCCATCAAGGGATATAAAGGAAGTCAGGGAATAACAGAATGTTCTCTCTACTAGGATTGCGTATTTAATAAATGAGTATACATATGTTCCTCTGTGTTCTGCCATTAAAATGTAACATAATTCATTTGACAGGTGAAGTGTTAGCAAATCTCAAGAAGACAGCTACATGGTGCTTGTATTCACCTCTTTCTGGTTCTAATACTCAATTCATGCTGCTATCCACTTTTTAAAATTGTGTCCCTCTAAGTGTGATCTGTAGACATCTAATAATAATGGTAATTATAGAAACAAATTTGTTCACTGTTTACTACCTACACGCACTACCGCATTTAGTCATTAGAGCCAACCTAACTAAACATGTGGTCTTATTATGCCCACACCACAGATGAAAACCTCAGATTAAGAGAGATGAGGACCTTTCCCAGGGTCATAATAAATGACAGAACCAGAGTTCAAACACCACAAGTCTCTGACCTCAGGGTCAACAAAATGCCACCAGTCCGTGGCAGTATGACGAAAGTGTAGTAAACAGAATTTAAGGTGAAAACTCTAAAAAGACAAGTGAAACCTCTTACGCATTTTTTTACACATCAGGATTCAGAAGGACTCTATTAAATGTTCATTCACATATAATAGCTTTCTCCAGTTTCAAGGTGGAAGGAAAAAAGGAAAATATATATTTCATTTTATAAATTAAGTATACAATATAAAATGCAAGTACAAGGTTTAAATCACAGACAAAAGCAGCTATTTCTTTTCCATCAAGTTCTGCTTCGAGTCTAGTCTGTGAGCACCCAGACTGCAGTGCTCAGTTGTGGGATGCGTTCTACTGGGAGCGACCCTTCTCTTCCCTCTCACCTGGCAACTAGAGGATCAACCATATTCTTCTTTGCAGGATCTCCTAGCCACCATTAGGAGGGGAAGTTTCCAAGACCCAGGTTAACTTGCAGATACTACTAAACATTAAAAGTTACAGAGCGGGGGCGCCTGGGTGGCTCAGTTGCTTAAGCGGCTGCCTTCGGCTCAGGTCTTGATCCCGGGGTCCTGGGATCGAGCCCCACGTCTGGCTCCCTGCTCAGCGGGGAGCCTGCTTCTCCCTCTACCTGCCGCTCCCCCTGCTTGTGCTTGACAAATAAATAAGTAAATAAAAGCTGGAAAGGAAAGGAAAAGGAAAGAAGAAACACAGCCCCAGTCAACAGTTACGAGGCAGAAGTGGGATCTGGGTGGGTCTGACTCCAGAACTCAGGGTCTTCACCACAGGCTATACGGTCATGATCGGGCCCAGCATCACAGTCACACGCTCCACAGCACGAAGGACACTGGGGGCCACGAGGGGCTGAGGCCATGAGGAGAGGCTACAAGTTTTCAATTGCTTAAGTAAGGGTCCTCCTTAAAGGACAATAAAAGAGAAAAGATTCAAGGACCCCGCTTGGTCACAGACGTTCAAGGGCAGTGCCCAAGTACTATTCTAACTGCTGATTCGAATTATAAGCACTATTTTAAAAGCAGAAAGTAGGTGGGAAAAGACCACACATATGCAAAGCTATTTTATGTTCTGCTTTCTCATCTGTCTGTTCAGTCACGAGATACATCCAATGAAGACACCTATATGTGCCCAAAGGCATAAAGCACCGTACTGAGTTCCACCTTGAATCTAGGAAGAGCAGACCACTGGTCCAGGACTGGCTAGAAGCCATCCACATAATACAGCAAGAGAGACGGAGTAGCAGGTCTAGCCTTGGCGCCCTCAAAAAAAATCTACAACGGTAGACCAGCAAGCCCTCAGCAATCCAACAGTGCAACTCCCTTGTTTTTACAGAAAGTTGAAAGGATGTGCCGTGTGTAGGAAGCTAAGCAGGTATAGAGTTTAGAATCCAGAATGAGGCACAGAATGATCATCAGAACTGATCATTCTTTACAGGAGTCCTGGGCTCTGAGACGACCCACGGTGTCCACTCTTCCCGTCACGGTGTCCCTATTCCTACCTACCCGTGTTCCCAGTCCTTCTGGGAGCCACAACCAGCATGGACGGACGGACTTCTTCTGTAACTTCGGCAGTACCTTCATTCATTCATAAAAGAGAAGTCTTCAAAATTCCACACGGAGGGCTTCTAGTTAGTACCTTTGACACCGGAAAGCAACAACTAAGACTCCCTGCCAGCAATGGAAGTGAATCTCCAGTTTACTCTTAAATCTCCACCTCACCCCTACTTCTCTCTCCCCATGACCCAGCTTCCAATAACCACTTCTAACAACCAGCTTCCAATAACCGCTGTTTCCTCACTACGTTACAAATTCCCTGAAGCAATTCTCTAAGGGACCAACAACAATTATAAATACCCAAACTCCAGTCTCTAAGGTACTGCTCATTAACACATGCCACAGTGATACCATACTTTCTGGGCACGTATAGACACCCACACACAAACTCTTCCCCAGTGGTCTTCCCCGTGCCTTCGAACTTCTTCCCTTCTTTCTCTGCCATCTCTGCTCGTATTTTTTTATTCTGCTCTCACTTCTGAGAGAGCAACAACGGCATGCAACCAGATGATCTGTGAGTCCATCCTGTGAGAGAGAGAAGCGGAAGCCCAGACCTTCCACCGCCGTCCCTCCAGCCAGACAAGGACAGATCAGTGCTCTAAGTACCAGTGCGAAAGGTAACGTGAGAAGGACACCTTTCTAATCCCCAGGTTCTGGTACACGAGCGGTAGATGAGGTAGGGGTGCTGCTTCATGATTCCGGGGTGTATATTTTGAGTAAGGAGACAAGTTTAGACAAGCCTGTTATATGCACCACCCAGCAACGTTACAAGGAATCATTCCTTTGCTTTAATGAAACATGACAGAGGCAGTAAATGACTCGCTTTCCAACCTCAAGAATACAATGAAGACATTTTCAAGAAAGGTTGTTAATAAGCTGAAAAATTTGAAGGAAGCCGGAAATCTGGAGCTATTAAAGTAAAAATGTTTATCATTCCAAACATACTCTCCAGGATTTCAAAGCCACCACCAGATGTCACTATGGAAACTGACTTTAAATGTGCATACAGTGGAACAGCTAGACTGAAAGGGCGAATAAATACGACGCAATTGTTAAAAGAGCTTGACCAATGTGGCTGAAAACGGAGCTCACAGCAAAAGTTCTAGAAGATTCATGCCTGTCCATATATAATAATTTAGGCAGGTACTGATGCTGTCTTTCCACAGCCTGATTATTCCAAGGTCAGAGTGTACAGTATTAGTTGCTCAAGTAAATGATCCAAAAGTACAGAAAGGTTTCCAAGAATAACTAATTCCTACTACCCACCATTGATGGCTAATGATGTCGTTAACTCGAATATCGTCCTTGATTGAATAGGAAAGGCCAGCGTGTCCTCCAGCTGACAGAGGTGGAACAGGGTGCTTTCAACACAGTCATTTTTAAGGCAAAAGTAAAATTATATGTAGCCACTATACCGCCAAAAGTATTTTAACTAACTCAAATTTCCATGGCCACAGAACATCTTTCTTCCTGGAATTTTCCTATTTTCTTTGTTGAACAGGTCTTGGCCCCTTATCAAGCCCCAGTGCCAGAAGTTTCAACAAAAACTTGCTATTTCAGATTCTTCAGCTACTCCAGCTCAAAAATACTTATCATCAGAATTGGCCCGGCAACATAAATTTGCAAACTTTACTCTCCTTTCTGGTAGATCATGCCACATGATTATTTATTTATTTTTTTAACTTTTCTGGAACCAAACTTAAGACAGCAATTATATGAAAAGCCTCTTTAGTCAATCACAAGAAAAACTTAAACACGAAATATAACTTTGGATAGTATGTTCCCTACAGGGAAGAAGCAACTGGCCACTCCTTCCTCCAATTCTTAGTCTCCTCATACACACAGAACAACTCTTCTGGAGATAAATGTTTTCCCAAATATAAAAGCAATACTCAATTTTTAAATTTTTTTTTCAACAATACACACTTTAAAAGAACAGATACCTTCTACACACTAGAGATGCAGTATCTATGTGTCTGCAATTAATCCATAAATGGTTACTCAATTTTTTCCTAACTAGAGAAAAATCAGAAGAGCCTCAGTTGTCACATTCAGCATTAATCTGCTATGAAATTATTTTTAAAAAGTAGACTATAAGCTCCCTCTTAAAATGCAAACCTTTGAAGGCAGAGATGTTTTGCCTGTTTTGTTTAGGGCATGGTAAATAGTGGGAGCTTGTTAAGTGTGGGTTGTTGAAAAAACGATGTCTTTACACCAACCAGGTAATTCTGATAGTCACAGACAAGAGGAACCGAGGAGACAGAGGGACTAAATGCAATGGGGGAGCCTGCACAGGATCTTGGACCAGAAAAAGAACATTAGGAAAAAGCTAAGGAAATCTGAATGAACTATGGGCTGTAGTTAATAAGAATGTATAATATTTGTTCATTAATTATAACAGACATACACTAATGTAAGATGTTACTAGGGTGAACTGTGTGTGGCACAGGGACGCTATGGAAACTCTGTACTATCCACCCAATTTTTCTGTTAATCTAACTGTTTCCTTCTTTAAATGATAAAATTTTTCTGAATCTGTTTTTATCTCATTTTCATGAAATACTAAATTTTATATATATACACACACACACATATGTGTGTGTGTGTGTACATATACACACACACGTAAATGAATTTTTTTTTTTAAGTAAGCTCTACACCCAGCACGGGGCTTGAACTCATGACCCTGAGATCAAGAGTTACAAGCTCCACCCCTATAAATCAAATTTTTAAATACAAATAAAGTATATATCCCATGCTTTTAATAAAAAGGTCAAAATAAGTAAAATGAATTAACTACACAGCACCCCTCATGGACCAGTGTACCAGCACACTGCACAGTTCAACGGATACCTCTTTGCCCTCTTACAGCTAAAAACTGAGTAAGTTATACTGTAAAATTCTCCAGTTTAACTAAAGACATGGTCCTGATTATTACCATGACCTGATCTTTCAAAACCAAGGACTTGCTGTGTGTCATTTGATGAGAAACCACTGGTGATTGGAAACAGCAAGCTCAGTGAAATGTTAATGATGCTGCCGGTACTATTATAACCACAAATACATATGCAGAGCTCATGATGTGCCAAACACTATTTTAAACACTTCTCATATATTAATTCATTTAATCTTTACAGCAACTCTAAGGAGTAGGTAATATGATCAACCCTATTTCACAAGGGAGGAAACAGTGTCAACAACTTGCCCAAAGTCACCGTTTGAGCATAGGGAACTGGGATTCAATCCCAAAAACACTGGCTTCAGAGAATCATGCTATAGCACCTCCCAGTCTCTGTCTGTGTCCTCTAATTAGAGGGAAGCATGAAAGCAACTGAACACAGCCTGCAGTTTCCAGAGAAAAAGCCTTGGCTTCAGTGGAATGTAAAAAATGTAATGACCACATGGAAAAAAAATTGGTTTTGCTGTCTTCACAGCATTTGGGGATCTAGGTAAAATATCTGATGCTACAGAAACCTTGTTGTTCTGTGCCATTAAGACTTTAGGCACATTTCGTAATTTCAGGGAAAAAGGAAACCATTTTAATACATACTAGTATATATGATATAGCTTTAAAAAAAAAAAAAAGGAAGATAGGGGCGCCTGGGAGGCTCAGTCAGTGAAGCGTCTGCCTTCGGCTCAGGTCATGATCCGGGGGTCCTGGGATCGAGGCACATGTCAGGCTCCCTGCTCAGCGGGGAAGCCTGCTTCTCCCTCTGCCCCTGCTTCTCTCCTCACTTGTGTTCTCTCTCAAATAAGTAAAATCTTAAAAAAAAAAAAGATGTGTATATTAATTACATAGAAAAATGTCAGTGATATACAAATTAAGAAAACAAATGAAAAACCCTTATAAAAGTATATAAAGTATTACCTTAGTTTTGTTTAGTTCTGTTTTAAAAATAAAAACCGCACAAATACACAATTATATGTGCGGGGGAGGGGGAGGCCTACAAATAAACAAGATGATGGAGGGACAATAAAGAAAATCAACCCCGTGAACCAATTTTTTTAATCTTTAAATTTCTCTAACAATGACTTTTAAGCCATATTTAAAATGCACATGATAAAAAGACAAAACGTTGAGTACCAGCAGTCCTTTAAAAGTTTTTCTAGTATAACCTTCCCATCTTATTTTCCCTTTATATTTTTAGATATACATTTTCTTTCCAAGTATTTATGTTTCATTTGTGGTAAACAGATGTGTAACAATGGACAGTCTGACAGCTTCAACAACTAAAATCCAAAAGCATTTATATATGAAATGACTTACAAAGTTTTAGGTCTAGGAAATTCTGTAATTATATTGCCTAGAGTTAGGTCATAAATTAATGATTAAAGGGAAAGCTTTTTATGCAGTAACTGCCAATCTGTTTTTTCATTATTTAAACTGCCTATTTAAATCATCTTAATTAAAATGTAGATCTATCAACTCTTTAAATTAAAATCGTTGCAATAACTTTAAAATTAGCTGAGGAAGCTTTCTGACTTGCAAACTTACTAAAAAATATTAATTAAGTTCATAATCAGTTTTAAGCATCATGTTTCAAGTCCAGGGATTTCTCTAGCTTTGCAAAGAGTCATTCCCATGGCAAGCTCTGCTAAACCATGTTTTCATGCTTTGTTGAGAAATGATTCCAAGTTCTGATTTCCATGTCAGAATCATTAATATTGTTAATGAGGGCTTTCATGGATAAGCTCTCTTAAAGAGGATCATCCTTGGATATCAAAAGTAACATCTGAATACACATTAATTGCATAAAACTACATACATAAAACAGCCTTTGGAGGCACTAAAATTCAGAGGATATATTTCACATACTTATGCCAATGTTTCTAGTAGTTTGTCGTGTTTGTTAGAAGCTGTACAAGTCCAGTGTTGATTATTTTTTCCACATATTTACCGGATGCACATTCAGCAAATGCTCTATGCCATATTATTTAAGATTTTATTTGAGAGAGAGAGAACAAGAGCAGGGGGAGGGACAGAGGGAGAGGGGCAGAGAGAGAACCCCACGCGGACTCTGTGCTGAGTGTGAAGCCCGAGCCAGGGCTCAATCCCAGGACCCTGACATCATGACCTAAGCCAAAATCAAGAGTTGCATACTTAATCAACTGAACCACCCAGGAGCCCCTGCCATATTATTTAATCCTCACAATTACTCTGTAAGCTCAGTAGTCATTTCTCATGCTCCAGATGCAGAGGTTTTGAGCTGAAAAATCACCTGTCCAAAGTCATTTACTCACCATCCTAAAATGAATACATTAATCAATGAATTAATTAGTGAATTCCCTTACCAGTTAGCCATTACAGCACTTACATTTAGTAACTTGTTTAAGCCTCAAAAGTTAAGTAAATTGCCTTAAATTACCCAACTAGTTGCAGAGAATCCAAAACTTAGCCTACTAGCTCCAGAGCCCAAACTCCTAAGCACCAGGGTGCTTTCCTCTGCTTTTCTTATTCCTATGGGGTAGCAGAGGGGTAGCAGAGCTGTGATTGAACAGGGAGATCTGACTCTCAAGCCTTGGCTCTTTTCCTCTAAGCTTATGTAGGTGATCTTCATTAATCCATCACTATTAACGAAAAGAAAAATTAACACATAACAGAAGTTTACCAGCATCTGCCCAAGTATAAACCCAACTAAATGTGGGCCAAACTAAATGTGGGCCAAACAGATCCCTGCACAAAGTTTAAGAATTCCATCTGACTACGTTTAGGATAAAAAAGGAAAAAGGACATGAAATAGAATCTAACACTGTTCTAGACTCAGGAAGTTAATATATACAGTTGACCTTTGAACAACACGGGTTTGAAATGCACAGATCCCCACTTACATGGGGATCTTTTCGACATGGGATTAGTTTTGTTTAGTTCTGTTTTAAAACAGTTCTGTTTTAAAAATCTTTTTCGACAAATGCAGTTTAGTACTGTAAATGTATTTTCTCCTCCTTATGATTTTCTTAACATTTTTCGACAATGCAGTTTAGTACTGTAAATGTATTTTCTCCTCCTTATGATTTTCTTAACATTTTCTTTTCTCCAGGTTACTTTACTATAAGAAAACCACATGTAATACATGTAGCACACAAAGTATGTGTTAAATAGACTATGTTATCAGTAAAGCTACCGGTCAACAGTAGGCTATTAGTAGTTAAGTTTTGGGGGAGTCAAGTTATATGTGGATTTTCCCAACTGCCAGGAGGCTGGGGTGGGGGGGGTGCGGCAGGACTCCTAATCCCCACGTTGTTCAGGGGTGAACTGTATTTTTCCTATCATCTTGCTACATAAAAAAAAAAAAAATCAGACTACATTTATATTACATGAAACTTAATAGGTGGTATATAAGGCATTATATAATACTGAAGATCATTGTGAGATCATAATTGAGCTGTGAATGCACAGTTGTTAACTTTAAAATACTGAGTCGGTGGATAGTAGAGCCAGAATTCTAAATGTTAAGCCAGCTATAACTTTTATATCAGATAAAAACTGGTATTTTAAGGCATACCCCTCTTTGGAAAAGAAACCTCAATGACTTTTTAATCGAGTCCCAAAATTTAAGTAACAGATTTTTTTTTAAAAACTGTATCCTATAATATCCTCTTCATTAAAAAAGATTTTATGTTGCTTATAGTGGTCTGGATCTTCCTAGAAATTAATCTTGAAACTGGCATTCTTGATTTACACTTTCTTTATTCAACAGAGTTCCTACTGTTTGCCAAGGATGGTATGAGGTGCTAACGAAACCAAGAGTAGTAAAACAGGGTCTTGTGGGAAAGATAGTTAAATAAAAGAGTAATTTATTCTCTGGAAGAGTGAAGAGAGAAGGGGAAGAAAGCACAAGTATCTGAGAAGGGCAACAAAGTAATTTAACTAGGTATATTTTAATATTTCTATTTATTTTATAAATATGCTTTACACAAAGGTCAGCTAAATCTTTTCTTAGGAGTCCCTGCCTGAATTTAATGATGCAACATGTAATTAATTAAAAAAAAACAGACTGTAACAATTCCATTTTATAAGCCATCTAAAGATAGGGAGAAGAGGTATATACACGCTAAAAATGCTGGGCTATAGGGATGAATTTTTTGTGATAGTATTTTCTTAATTTTTCTACAAGAAATACACATGCAGTGCATAATTTTTTTTTTTTAAACCTGCATTTGTGAAGGATGAATCCAAAGTGTCCTCAACAGAACTTAAGAAATGTCAGCAATGTCAACCTTTCAAAGCGAAGAGTGACGGACAGGTTTCCATAATCGGTAGAACAACTGCCCGAAACATTTGTATTGCAAAGTATGTTTAGCCTGAAAAAGACAAGGCGCTATTCAGTGATTAAAATGTCAGTTGAAATGACGAAGCCTCATGCCAAACTCCTTCCAGCACTCCCTGGCTAAAGAAGGAAAGGAATGAGCTCCCTCTGCTACAGTGGAGGATTTACACGGGCCACTATATAAACACAGCTCTTTCCAAAAGAGACAGTTGTCTCCCGAGTCCTAGAATGCACCAGGCTGGTAGAAGAGCAAGTTTTCCTTTTTCTAAGGTTTGTTTAGGCTTCCTATAAAACAGATTCTAAACACAGAAAACTGCACCTATTTGTTTTTCTTAAAATAAAACCTAAGACCCACATGCCGCTCAGCTCTGCCCAAAGGTAGGTACAGTTTACATGAACTGAAAAGTGGAAGCAAATACCAAACCCCCGCCCTTTCCTATCCATTCCAAAGTCACAGTCTTCCTCACTTTTGATCAAAAAAAAAAAAAAAGTTCTGTAACTTTAACTCCAAAGCAGTTTTTAAATTTTAAAAATTCAAATTATTTTAGAAATTTAAAAGGTGTAATTTAGAGGCAATATTCAGCTACTTTAAATATCCACTCTGCTGCTAAACCCAATACCTGTAAGAACTCAAACTCAAGTTATGCCTCAATTTCCTCAGGTAGAAAATGAGGAAAACAGATGTTTTATAAGGACTAAGTGATGAGTATAAAAAAATAAAGGTAATTACTACTAATAACCTATTGTGATGCTTGAGAAACTAAAGCAAAGTTAAGATTGAGGAAAACTCTTACCAGAAGTGTAAACACCTTAATTCCTAACCTCTGCGCTTACAAGGACGCTACTATTACTCCAGGGAGTAAACCGGCTAATAGAAACTACATCATGATAAAGTAGTATTTTGAAACAAAACTGTTAGAATCACTTAAAGACCAGGTGACCAAAATACTCCTAAGTTCTGAACTGAATACTGCAGAGCCAAAGAAATTCAACCACTGTGGCAGTATTTTCAATAGACATATAAATAATTTCCATTGATGGTATAAAAAATATGTTAAACGTGTGCACAGCATGCATCAATGCTGCTCAAGCGACCTTTGAGATCTGTTATTAACTCTCCCCCAAGCCCCAATAAAGTACAGAATGACTTTCACGAGACACTATAAAGTCCCAATTTCAAATATGGCATGATAGTCAAAACTAGGAAGAATCAAATTAGAAATGTCTGGAGCAAAGAAAGAACATTATGTCCATCTTTGCGTCAAATACTATCTCCTTCCCCACTTATTTTCATCAAATTTTGATCCAATTTCAGCAAGGTTCCAGTAGTCGTTACAGATTTATGAGTTAAAACTAACCAAGTTCAACAGAAGTCACTGCTAGAATGCACCATGATCACTAAAAAAAAATGTATTTGAAGCATAAACCTTATATCTACATAACAGTTAACCCTTAGTCACCACATCTATGAAACTATTAGCATCATATGGAGATGAGGCACGTCTGAGTGCCTCCTTAACTAAGACCTGAGAAGAAAAACCTAAGATCCCCACCCAGGTACCAGAATATGAATCATACACTTCCCAAGATTTCTCTCAAAATATCAGTAACTTACCTACTGAACTGCTAAAAATCGTAAATGTTTCTAACTCAAAGTGTTTTATGACCTAGACGTGCAAAGACTTTTTTTTTTTAAACAAAAAATATGTTTCTGAGAGAAAAGAAGTGGCTTTTAATGATTTCCTTTATACATAGTTAGAAACAGCAATCTCATCCAAGGGTTTTTATCCAAAAGAAAAAGTCTACTACCAAAGAGGAAAATTGGTTTGGCAAACCATCAGAATTGACAGGAGGAGTGGAAAGAAAAAAAGAGGAACATTTTCCTTCCTTTCTCCTTGTTACTAGTGATTACCTGCTATCACAGCGGTCCCCAAGGAGCCAAGTGTAAAGCCTGGATTGGGAAACAAAACGAGCAAAAGGGCTTGCAGAACGGTGAAGACGTCAGCAGTAGGGGGAAAAAAAAAAAGGAGGCGCATCTACCACAAAACGAGGGAGACAAGCGGCTGGCCCGCCCTCCCCTGTAAGGCAGCGCTATGCCCCCACCCCCGGGACTGAGCGCCCTGGACCCCCCGCCATTCACCTTCAGTCACAGACCACATGCCTCCGCATGGCCTGGCTCCTGCCTTTCTCACCTACCTCATCTCAACTTCTAGCCACACAAGCCTGTTTGTATTCCAGGGGCTGCTCTTCCCTAGGATCAAAAATTGCCCTAAAAGGGCTGGTGCCCTAAGCTTGTCCTTCAAGTCCCAGCTCACACTGCCTCCCCAGAAGTCCTGCCCTGACAACTCGGTTTTAAAGAAAGTCTCATCGGCAGCCTACAAAAGCCACCATCATGCTGCCCTGTTTAATGTTCTCCGCAGCACTTGTAAGCTGAATGTGTGTGTTTGCATCTTCTTTGGCCTGTGTTTAATGAGCCGTCTCCTCTCTCCAGAAAGAAAGTTCCACGGAGTCCACAGGATTGTGTGCGTGCCTCGTACAGTGCAGAAACCCCAGCACCCACGCGCTGGCGTGTGGGAGAGTCACTAAATGGTCATCAGCAAAACAATAAAAAATAAACATAAATTAGAAATGGTCTTCAGGAAGTGAATGAATGAAGGAACTCTTCATTAAGGCCCATTTCCACCATCTGTAATCTCGCTTCTATGAAGTTCTCCCAAAGCTTCACTTGCAAAGACCACTGGTGATTTCTCCAAAGTCCTCACCCTTTGGGGAGCCAAGGAGGATTTGAGACTGCTGACGCACAGACTCCCGGACCACAAAGACTCCTGCCCCCTTCTCCATGCCCACATTCTCATTTCCCCACCGCCTCCTGCCAGGCTTCTAGGAGAGTCCAATAAACTGGCTCTTCTCCCTAACAAGATCACAGAGCCATCAGGGACCCTGAGGGCTTGCTGTCTGGTTCTTCATTCTCTCTGCTCACCCTCCAGAGTTATTAATCCTTTTAACAATCAGTGAGTTCCTCTGAAAATGGTTACATTCCCGCAGGGACACCCAAAATTTTCACTGAAAAAAATTTTAACAAAATTTTTAAGAAAATATTGCACATAAAATTTTAAAAAACTGTATTTTCCTGTTGTTTTCAAGAGTTATAGCACAGACTACTTAATTCCACTGAGCTGACACATAGGCATTCTGTAATTCACTTAAGCAAATAACTGAATAAGCAAATTGAATAAGCAAATAATAGTTTAGTAAACTATTAATATATGCTTACCTACTTAAGAAAATAAGCTAAAATTAATCATGTTTATTTGTATTTAAGAATGTATTAAATCTAGGGGCACCTGGGTGGCTCAGTCAGCCAATCGTCCATCTTCGGTTCAGGTCATGATCCTGGGGTCCCGGGATCAAGCCCCATGTAGGGCTCTCTGCTCAGCAGAGAGTCTGCTTCCCCCTCTGCCCCTTCCCACCCCCCCCCAACCTTTGGTCTCTCTTGTGCATGTTTTTTCTTTCTCTCAAATAAAATCTTAAAAGAAAAAAAAAGAATGTATTAAATCCATAAGAAATTCTTCATTCCGTAGGAGCCCCATCTACCCAATTAGGTCATTATAAACCATGGGTATTTGACAACAATAAACTTAATCATCTCCTTTAAAAAAAAAAAAACAAAAACAAATTTTTAAAAGATTTTTTAATTACTTTTTTTTTTTAAAGTCTGTGATCTGGACTGAATCCCCTCTCCAATGACACAATACCCACCCCAGATGGGAGGTTCCATCACACAGTACATATTAGAGCTTTGTGCTTGACACTGAAATGAGTCTGTAGAAAGGCCAAGCCTGGCTGTGAGGAGAGTGTGCTTCTGCAAATTTCCTGTTGGCGCTCATACAAGACTCACTAGCTACTGTTAACTGTGCTTCCTCCTGAGAAGAATGTGCCTGCCTTCCACACCTGAACATTCCAATGCACAGAACATAGAACTGATATTTGGCCTCTTTCCAACAGGATGAAGTAACTATGAAACTTCTTTCGGAAACTTTAAATTACCATGTATTTTCCAAAGCAATCAGTATTCTTTTCACAAGTCATTGACTATATGTTAATCATCAGTTTGGGGTTAACAGGGGAGGGGAAAAAAAAAACACCACCACAGGTCCCTTTACCCCACCAGTATTAATTGCAGCAGGTAACACTTTCAGATACATAATTTAAACAGGGTAACAAAACAAAAATGTAGCAAATCTAAACTTAAAGGGTAACCTCTGGATACTGGAGGTGTGGTTTTCATTTACCATTCTGTGTTCGGTTTGGACTAATTGAAAATGTCAATCTCTTATTGTTGTAGGCAACTTCTTTTATGTCCAAAAATCAAGTCATGAATTTCAGGAATTCAGCAAGCAAGCCCTATCTGTGCATGAAACACTGTCATCTAAAAGGAAGAAAAGTCAACCAGCATCCTAATCCTTTGGGAAAAAAATATAAAGTAAACAGCCCAAAGTCTCAAAACCAAAATGACGGAGAAGTAACCAAGAAGCGCATACCCTTCTTATCTGGCCTGTGATTGACCTCACCTTTCTTTCATTCCTGGAAGGGCACTCCAAGGGCATCACCCCTTAGATGAAACAACGCATTCCAAAAAGGCAGAGGCAATCACATGAAGCTCTTTTCACAGGGACAGCAAGAACAAGTCTTACATTTCATGAATGAATAAGCTGTAATGAAGCATTTCTGTCTGTCCTTAAATAAAATTTCAAATAGCTGATAGACCGTGGGATGGCAATCAGAGAGCCTTAAATGACCACGACAGTGAGAACATTAATAGGAAAGCCAAACTTCCTTATGTTTCAGTTAGAACATAAATTATATAAAGGCCTACAATTTACTTCAAATGAAAAATCTTCATTGAGATTTTCTTAAATCACAGATTGACAACCAGCGAAGAGAGGCCTGGGGGTTGCTTGGGGGCTTCTAGTTACTCCTCAGGTAAGGACTATGTGTTTAAAAAAAAAAAAAAAAAAAAACTTCAGTTAACTTTTCCTTTGAATACATCTCAGAGGTTCTTTTAACTTTTTGAAGCATTTAGCCAGTAATTTGCAACCTGAATAATGCTTTCTATATATGGGATTCTGTAATTAACACAGATCTCTGATTTCCATAAAGCCAACCTACATTTGGTTACTTTAAAAAACAGGGAAGACTTTTTTGTTAACTTCTACAAGAAACTACTTGATTCCCTCCAATTTAGGTAAGAAGCACGGGCCCTCTACTAAAATGGCAGACCCTGTTCTATTGGTAGGGAGGCTGCACCATAAACCCATCCAAGTTCACCGTATGTATTCATAGAGGTCCATTTCTAAGCAACCAGGTTTGGGGGATCTGCTGCTATAAGGAAATCTACTTCCCTTAAACAGTCTAACTGTAATATTACAAAAAAAAAAAACTAATATTAATCAAATCCCTACTCTAAATTCTTTGACGCTCTGACTCACTTTTAACAATCCCTAAAGCTTGAATTCAAATATGTACAGGAAGTAAGCACTGGAAGCATTGGAAAATAAAGCCCTGAAGAGCTGTAATCAACCAACTGTTCCATTAAAACAGACAACCACTGTCTGGTTTAGAAAAATAATGGATTTCTTACTTCCAGATGATTAAAGATGCATCCATTCAGTACAGCCGCCTTAGAATGAGTCCCCCAAGGCAAATAAGGCAGAAAAGTTTGTGTACCATAATTATTTGTGAATCTTCTTCTCCACCCAAATTATGAAAAAACCATGTAGATATTTTTTTTGCCTCCCTATTTCCTCCCATCTTTATCCTTTTACTAGTAAATTGGACTCTAAAAATAGTTTTTGTAAGTTACTGCGATTTTAAGTATGCAATAAGCAAACAAAAAATGAAATATTACTGGATTTGTAAATGAGTATTCTTTTTTCCAAGGGCTCAGTAAAATCACCTCCGTATATTTAAATCAATGTATTAACCTCATAATACCTGGGCCTATATTATAATTTTAATATTTAACTCTTAGATCCATTGCCTAAATCAACTAAAACTATCACTTTTTTTTTTTAACTGTTACTTGCCCAATTATGTTTTGAATAGAAACCTGTGTGTTTTATCTGCTTCATACTCTTTCCTGGGTCCTTCACTTGAGTTAATAGCTGCCAAGAATTGCTTGTTGCCTGATAAAAGATCTTTGATAATTTGTTCTGAAATCATCCCATGAATAAGATAATTTGTCTCAATTCAATCACTATGGACTCGGGTTAGTGAATCAATTTACAAGGACCACTTAGAGAAGACAGAATCTTGGTTCTAACAGTAAAATCACTTTTTTTTTTTTTTAAGTTACTGAAGCCTAGTTGACATGCTTCTTATATCTCAGTTTCAGGTGTACAACAGTGATTTGACAATTCTAAAGATTACTCACAATGCTCACTCACCACAGTAAGTGCAATCACTGTCACCATCCAACTTTATTACACTATCACTGACTATATTCCCTATGCTGTGCTTTTCATCTCCGTGACTAATTTTATAACTGGATGTGCATACCTCTTAATCCCATTTTTAATCCCATTTATTATTTGGAAACCCTCACAGCAACTCAAGTTAGAAATTCATACTAAACAGAGGCTTTTTATAAACAGTAGCTAACCAAGTGAAATAAAAAGCCTCCATTTTTAGAGGTCTCCCCCACAGGACATTTATCTGACACACAGGAGACACCCATTTTAAAAAAAGACAAGTTAGGGGCGCCTGGGTGGCTCAGTGAGTTAAGTGTTTGCCTTCAGCTCCGGTCATGATCCCAGCGTCCTGCAATGGAGCCCTATGTCGGGCTCCCTGCTCAGCAGAGAGCCTGCTTCTCCCTCTCCCTCTGCCTGCCGCTCTGCCTACTTGTGCTCTCTCTCTATTTCTCTGTCTGATAGATAAATAAATAAATAAGCTTAAAAAAATAAAATAAAAAGACAAGTTAAAGAAATAAAGTCTTAAGAGGTCACTGGGCACAAAAATCCAAAAAAAGCTAAGCAAATCAGAATATGGTCTCAAAAAGTTGGTTTATAAAAAATAAGAATTTTCAAACATACAACCAGACACAAAACTAACAATCCCCATTTCAATTATGATAGTTCCCTGAAGTTTTTTCACCAAAAATAATGGCACCTTTCCGGTTCCTGTTTTTAAATCCAAACAGTGTCAGCAAGAATGCAGAGAGATTAATATTCTCAAACTGCTAATGAGACTTTTCTTTCTGGATGAAAATGTGGCAATTTGTCTTGTATCAGAAAGCTTTTTAAATTTTTATTTTCTTTGACCCAGTAATTCTGCTTCCTGAAATTTACATGAGGGCAAAACAGAAATACACCAACAAGAAAACAATTTAAATGTTCTAAAATTGGGTGTTATTATACATATGAGAGTTTATCTCTCTGATGACATTCCATATAACCCAGAATCATATTATGTAAGAATACGTAAGAATCATAAAAAGCTGTGGGTATGTTAAAAGGGAGTCAACAATATGTGCAATATATATTTACTTTTCTTTAAATCTAGTACCTGGAGCTATAGGTGTGCGTGTGTGTGCGTGTGTGTGTGTGTGTGTGTGTACACAATTTAACAAAACTTCCATGGTGCTCTGGACAGAAGAATTTTAAGATGATTTTTCCTTCTTTGTAATAGTCTACATTTTCCTAGACTTCTTACAATGGTGATATATTGTTTTATTGGAAAATAAAGCTCATTTTAAAATACGGGTTAGGTCTCAGCCAATTTTGCCCAAATGCGCTAACAGAGAATCAACTCTTCAAAGAAAAAAAAAATCAACATTATATAATCATTTTCAAACTCCCCTTCCATAACCTTTAAGGGGACTTCTAAAGCTAACAGACTCCCCAGCAGGAAATAAATCTGCTGCTGAAGGGATGCACCCACAGAGATAGGGCAGGATGCACCATCAGTGGCTTTGGCAACAATTTCCTTTTATTATTCCTTTGCTTCCAAGTGCTTTTCCAATTCCAGGAGAAGCCTGAGGAAGTTAATAGGTCCTTAATATGTGCTCTGCTGCCTGAACGGATTCCTGCTCACAAGGTAATAGTTGAGACCCCCACGTGGCCCTTTCACATGGGCTTTAGCAAATACCCTGCAGAGAGGCGGCCCCAGGGCATCTCTGTTTTCTGCAGACCAGGCTGTGATCTAATCAATGGGGTCCCCAGGAAGACAATCCCTACATTCAACAGTCCTGAAGAAATGAATGGGGAGCCAGGAAGAGTTCAGGCTTTACTGAGGAATGCTATTTACCTGTCACAGTGATCGTTCACCCAACAGGGGTTTAAGGAAAAAAAAATAAATAAAAGAAAGAAAAAGAGAGAGAGAGAGAGAGAGAGAGAGAGAGAGAGAGAGAGAAAGAAAGAAAGAAAGAAAGAAAGAAAGAAAGAAAGAAAGAAAGAAAGAAAGAAAGAAAGAAAGAAAAAGAAAGAAAGAAAGAAAGAAAGAGAAAGAAAGAAAACAAACCTCCAGGCGTTTCAGCAGATTCCTGGTCAGCAGCCAGCACAAAATAAACATATTTGCTTAAGCTTCATTCACAACTTTTGATGTAGAACTGTGGTGGAAGCCCAAATGGAAATAGGTAGATCTGTGATCTCCAAGGACAGCAGTGCTAGGACACAGATTTTAACAGTCTGTGGCCATTTAAATGCCATGAAAAGGGTCATGACTAGAATAAATATGACTAAAAAGTCATCTCGGTGCACACATCCCAAAATTGACACAGAAAATTCCAAAATCTAAAAATGTGACTTTAACTCAGAAAAGAACAGAACATTGAAACAATACAAAGAGCCAGTTTATGTAAGAGGGACTTCTCATGACTGCCCATAATTCTAAAAAGATGTATAAAAAATAAGGGCTTTGAATTACTTATACAGGTTAACAATTCTGTAAACCCACAGGAACTTGTTTGTTAAAATTACTAAAGGTTGCTTTCACTTGGAAATGGCAGACCTCATCTAATCAAGTCTTTTGGAAAATAACTGTAAATCTGTTTTAAGACATCATACTTTCAGAGAAAGATTTACATCAAATTAGAATTTCTACCAACCCCAAATATGTCCGCAAAAAAGCAATCTGAATGGGGCAAACTAAATGACAGATGCGTAACCTGAAAAAAAAAAAAAAAAAAACACACTTGATTCACTCAGAATTTTATAAAAGCTATCGCTGGACAATTTTTAATTGAAAACAAAATTCTGATTTGAAATTAACTATTAGGTTATGTTTTTCCTACATCCATTAACACAAAGCAAGAGAGAGCCCGAGTCAAATGATTGCAAAATGAGTTTCCATCTGGCTTTGACACTAGTTTAACATCACAAGAATTGCTTTACTGTAATATTTTAAAAGCCATGCCAGAATCTAGGCCATCAGCATCTTTGACAAAGAAATTTTCTGCAACACCAGCATAATGGGTTTTTAACATCCTCAGTGAATACCATTACAAGAGGGTATCTGACTCCCACACAGCACTGAACTCAGCATGCAAAGTCACTTAATCCTTTCCACCTGCCCTTCCCACAAGGGCATGCCAGCCAGTCTTGGAGGGACAGACCACAGCGGCCACCACCTCACCTGGGTGACTGAGCCTGGCTTTACATCCACAAATAACTCTTTAAAGTGGCTGAAATATACACAGATCTCTAAACCTCTGCTGTGGTAACGGACACTGGAAATGGGGCTGGGCCAAACTGAGATGTGTTCCTAACTACAAAACACACACTGACTTAAAGACGTCACGCGCATTAAAAAAATGTAAAAGATCTGGGCGCCTGGGTGGCTCAGTAGGTTAAGCGACCGCCTTCGGCTCAGGTCATGATCCTGGAGTCCCGGGATCAAGTCCCGCATCAGGCTCCCTGCTCAGCGGGGAGTCTGCTTCTCCCTCTGACCCTCCCCCTTCTCATGCTCTCTCTCTCTCACTCTCTCTCTCAAATAAATAAATAAAATCTTTAAAAAAAAGTAAAAGATCTCATTAATACTTTTCTATGTTGATTTCAAGCAGAAATGACCCTCTTTGATCTGCTGAATAAAATTTATTATTTTAAAATTAATTTCACCTGTGTCTTTAGTGTGGCGACTAGAATATTTAAAATTACATACGTGGAACGGTATTACTGAGCAGTGCTGCTTTAACTTGGCAGCACTAACTCCTTCGGAGATTTGAAAGATAAAAAGTAAAAGTAAACACTGCCAGAACTTACACAACTGTGCTAATACAGACTGTGAAAATGCGCTCACTTTTTTCACATGGATACTCGGATCTAAATAACAGAATCTAAACAATGGAATACTTCCAATAAATGGTTTTAGGGTATATTCTGGGACAGGAATTGTTTTGTTGTGTTTCTTTTCATTTACACAGGCTGTACGGATTAGGTATCTATAATGCAGGATCATCTCTAATCCCAAAACAGAATTTAAGACTGTCATTCTCTTAGATACTCTGGTCTTCTGCAGACCACATTCACGATTCACTATTTATTAAAGTATCAAATTTTAGGTCAGCACCTCTAGATTAGGATTCTCATGAAACCTACATTCCTGTTATAGAACCTCAATTTCAGCCCATGAAAGTGTTCTACTTTTTTTAAGATCTGAGAGAGCCTGCACACGTGCGCACGCGCACACACATACACACACTCATGCGCATACATCCATGCGGGGGTTGGGGGGGCGAGGGAGGAGCAGAGAGAGAGAATCTTCAAGCAGACTTCCCACTGAGTGTGAAGCCCCAGGCAGAGCTCAATCTCAGGACCCTGAGATCATGACCTGGGCAGAAACCAAGAGTCAGTCACTTAACTGACTGAGCCATCCAGGCACTGCCCCACCTCCACCCATGAAAGAGTTTTATTAGAAACTTGACTGTTTTGATAATGATCACTGAACTCTCTTAAGCAGTAAACAATGGCAAACACTTAGGCTTTACTGAGGTCACTTATTTTTTCCATCTCTAACAATATTTTTACTTGCTTGTTTTTCTAATGTCTTTGAGGTAAAAAATACTAACTGGGGTTTCATTATATCTTCTCTAAAAGAACCCTGTGAAATATACTCACAAGTTTCCTTTTCCATATACAGGTCAATGTGTTCAAAGACATTAACTCTCCCAAAATTTCCAGACAGAAACATCAGAACATTTAGTGCGTCAGTACAATTAGCAGTTTCTGTTTCAAATCCTGTGATTTCTGTTTCAACTCATCATGGGGCCTTATTTCCTATTTATTCTGTTGCAAATATGTCCCCTAACAATTCTAATACAAGCCAAATGTAACATAATACTAAGCAGCACTAAAATACAATTTTATTTTTAATACACTGCCACTGAAGCTGAAACTCAGCAGAGATATCAGGATGTGTATGAAGCCAAAAGACACCAAAGCAACACTGTGGTGTTCCCCCCTCTATTCCGGTTTCTGTCTTCACATCCCCCAAATCTCCCACCTACTTCTCATTCCATTTCCCCCACGTCTCTTCTCCTCTAAAAAAAGCAATAAATGAGTGAAATAATTTGTGACAAATTAATTAGCAAGAAAGGTGGTGCTAATAGGCAAAAACAGGATCTGCAAGAAAAAGGCCATTGTGAAGAACTCCCTGCTGCCTTTTACTCCTCAACCCATCTCTTCCTTTGGCATTAAAAGGCCGTTCAAAAACTGGGATCCTCTCAGGGGAAAGAAACTTAAGAAATCTTTGTGATACAAACTGAAATAGAGAAGGAACACTGCCTTAGTATCTTTAGACCTCATGCAATACTCCCGGTATCTCTTACTTAAAAAGTTCTAGCTTAAGTGGAAACATATTAAAAATAACTTGAAGAAGTATTTAATACCACTAAACGTTTTAACAGTATTAAAAACCTGAATATAGAGCTAAGGTAGAAATTTTTTAAGACACCATATTTCCACAATTTTCAAAAGCCTTTAAATTCTTGTGCACATTTAATATCCAAAAGGAATGTCCTCATCAAAGGGGAAAAAAAATCAGATAAAGTGTCTCTGAGGTAGATTGATAAATGAACCCAATACTTTGTAACTCCTCCCACCAAGAGGAGCAGCCTATTCTCCCACCTGCTGAATCACCTTACTCGGCCCGACAGGATATGAGCTCTGAACCTAGGCCGGGAGATCTAGCTACTTCTCTCTTCCACCTCTTGGAACCCTGACGTACAGGCTAGGCAGCTGAATGACACAGACACAGGCCCTAGGAGCCCCTGCCCGCAGCCAACATCCAGCCAACTCCCAGAAGCCAAGCCACCAAGCTGACTGTCAAGAGACCCAGCAGGAGCAAATCCAGCTGAAACTACCAAAGGACACACCCAGTGGGGGTCCAGCCCAAATTGCCAACCAACTGATTTGTCACCTAAATAAACGGTGGCTGTTTAAAGCCACTGCATTTTAGGGCAGTTTATTTCCCAACAAAAGGCTAAATAACACAATTCTCTATAATTTCATCACAATATTTATTATCAGCCCACAGAGAATAAAAGTCCCAATTGAGATTTGGACATGCCTGCACTAACCTCCCTTATCAAATCTAGAACCTAGCTACCATCTGTTTCTGTAACTCTCACCTGTTCTCAGGTGCCAAATGTGCCTCCTCAAACAGACCTCTACCCGAATACGCAGAGAAAACTTCCACAAGGGTTTTCAGACCTTCCTTTGATCATCCTAAGGAGTTCCTTATAAATTAGAAAAACACAATTGACCAAACAAACTCTTGGGGTCTATTCACATGGATGAAAAGTTCACAGAATTAGAGGCCCAGGTAACAAAGGTAGACCAAGACCAAGCAAGAGTTTTAAAAAAATTTTGTTATTTAGATGCATTCATTTAAGTGAGAAAAATATTTTTAGTTTTTGCATATTTTATTCTCCTTCAAGTAGCCTCATCATTGGATTTCCCTTAATTCAACTAGGCTTTAAAAGAAGGGTTTGCTTATCAGTTAATAGCACCCCATCAGCAGAAACAACCAAAGACTTAAAATAAACACAAACAGTTTTTTACAAGGTTACATCTATACTGCTCAATTTAATCCATGACGGGACAGTTTCAAAGACTCTGTGAATCTCTAGAAGTAATTACTTCTTTGAAGCTTTAGGAAATTCACCAATAGTGATACTAACAAAAATAGATCCTACTAATCTGAGAGTCTTTCAAATGTTCAAAATTTTGCCATATAATGTAATGATGTAAATGGAGATTCATCTTTTATACTTAGAAGTAGAGGCGCCTGAGGGTTTCAGGCGGTTGGGCATCTGCCTTAGGCTCAGGTCATGGTCCCAGGGTCCTGGGATCGAGCCCTGCATCAGGGTCCCTGTTCAGTGGGGAGTCTGCTTCTCCCTCTGCCATTCCCCTCTGCATGTGCTCACTCTCACTCTCTCTCTCAAATAAGTGGATAAATAAAATCTTAAAAAAAAAAAAAAGTGAGGGGCGCCTGGGTGGCTCAGTCAGTTAAGCATCTGCCTTTGGTTCCGGTCATGATCCCAGGGTCCTGGGATTGAGCCTGCTTCTCCCTCTCCCTCTGCCTGGCAGTTCTCCCTGCTTATGCTCTCTCTCCATCAAATAAATAAAATCTTAAAAAAAAAAAAAAGTATTTTTCAATCCAGAGGATGCTAGAGGCGACAGCGCCACTCTCCAGCCCAAGAAAACAGCGATGCCTCACCCAGTATTATGCACCTGAAAAGTCACAGATTTTAAGATGTCTAATTCTAGGCTTTGGTACTCAATCCAACATATATTAAATTGCTTCTACAGAGAACGAAATATAAACAGAAGGAAACTGCATTGCTATATTGTTACGGAGTGTTGTTATGGATGTTTTAATTTTCTTGTTGTGAGCCATTTCAGAGGTACGGAAAAAGGGCATCTGAAAGGGAAGAGCAGTTTTAACTGCACTAAAAGAACATCTAGCACGTATGACACTTCCACTGGATACAGAAAGGAAATTCTAATTGGGACTAGAGAACAAATTTAAAAGGTCTTTCCCAGTCATAGTTACTTATGGGTTTCCTTTTAATATTCTGGAATCCTCAAAGTCACATTCAAACTGGACTCGTGTCAAGTGCTTGCTGGGGGTCTACCACGTGTGAGGGACAGTTCCAGGCACCAGCAATCGGAGCTGAACAAAGTCCCCACCTGTGCTCATAAGGCTCACATTGTGGAAGAAAATGACAAAAGCAGATTTTTAATATGCTAAAATCACTCATGACATACACTATATGTAAAACACCATTTAAAAAATCACGAGCCTTAAATTATAAAACTTTATATTCTATAGACGTGATGATCCTTAGTTTGACTTCTTTCTAAAATCAACAGCGCCGAGCTAATTGAAACCAAACATGGGTATTCATGTTCATGCTTTCCTAATCAGCTTTCATCTTCTACATGAGGCTCACACACTATTAAGAAAAAATACTTCTGTTAAAAAAAAATGTTTAGATCAACCCTTGAAAAGTAACTGAGTTCCATTCTGACGCTTCACCCAACAAACTAACTCCGTATCCACACAGGAAATTCATCTTTCTTCCATTAAAAATATAAACACCTTCAGCCGAGCAACAGATCGAAAGAACAACATTATGGCACAAACATTTACTGGGTTTATCAAAAGATGAACATCACTGAGTAAGTATTTACTAAATACCAGCTGTGTGCCAAGCACTGTCAGAAGACAGAGATGTCTGGAACTGCCTGATGTCAAGCAGCTTTAAGAGTGAAGGCGCAAAGGGTGCCTGGGTGGCTCAGTCGGTTAAGTGGCTGCCTTCGGCTCAGGTCATGATCCCAGGGTCCTGGGATCGAGTCCCGCATCGGGCTCCCTGCTCAGCGGAGAGCCTGCTTCTCCCTCTCCCTCTGCCTGCTGCTCAGCCTGCTTGTGCTCTCTCTCTCTCTCTCTCTCTGTGTCAAATAAATAAATAAAATCTTTTTAAAAAAAAGAGTAAAGGCGCAAATAAAAATATTAAGAACTCAAAGCAAATGAATTTCAGAGGACCTTTTAACTAAGAATTTATGGTGGGACTGCTTTAAAATAAAGTTAACCCAACTTTAAAGTCATTTTCAGGGCACCTGGGTGGCTCAGTCATTAAGCGTCTGCCTTCGGCTCAGGTCATGGTCCCAGGGTCCTGGGATCAAGCCCCACATCGGGCTCCCTGCTCGGCGGGAAGCCTGCTTCTCCCTCTCCCACTCCCCCTGCTTGTGTTCCCTCTCTCGCTGTGTCTCTGTCAAATAAATTAAAAAAATCTTAAAAAAAAAAGTCATTTCCAAAGAGCTGTTTTTGCTTTCAACTAACAGAATGTCTTCAACTTATGATAAAGAAAACATGACTTCCTGAAAGATTCCAAAATCGCTGTTTACAAAAACTCATCTCCAGGGGTCAAAAAACATACTGACTTGAAGTGATATGAATATAAATGCCTGTAAATCACATATCAGAACATTTTGCCACATATAAATTTATTCCATCTATCACTATAAAGTTGTTGAATGCTCCTTTTACAACGACAGGAGAAAAACCACCCTTTCATTATGAGAAGAGCAACATTTAAGAATAGGCACCATTTTTCAATTTTTTTCTGTTGTACGGAATAAGGGACTATTTACACAAAACTAAAATGGTTTATTAATTCCCAAATACTCTGATTTTTTAAGTCCATTTAAATAAAATCCAGTCTGTGAAGAAAGTTAACTTTATGATCTGAGTTTGCTGACAGATTATTTTACCTTAATAGAGGCATACTAGCCGAGTAGCAGGTTTCCATGGTAAAATGGCAACACAATAGATCAGATCCTGGCCTGGAGGGCTGCTTAACTTAAAAATGGATATCCTGTGTATTGCAATTGTTTTATTATAATTGTCTTGTACACTTACACGGGGAGACAGGGCTATCTGATGATACAGGTTTGTAAAGAACTACAGGCTACTGTATCACTTGGAAGGAGTCCTGAATGACAGACTGTCTTGAATCATTTCAAACACACCTACAAGTATACAGGAAAGTGGCTGCTACTCATCTACTGTACAGGCTGATCTACCTCACTTATAAAAGAGCAGTGACACCTACCGTGAAATAAGCACATGTTAGACTAAGAGCCATGAAGTGTATATAAAAATAGGTGCAGGCTGTTGAGCCTTTTTCAAATGCATGTCACTATTACTGTAATTGTTGTCATCACCATCATCACCACCACCACCATCATCACCACCACCACCACCACCACACCACCATCATCACCACCATCACCATCACCACCACCATCATCACCACCACCACTACCACCACCACACCACCATCATCACCATCATCACCATCACTATCACCACCACCACCACCATCACCACCACCACCACCATCACCACCACCACCACACCACCATCATCACCACCATCACCATCACCATCACACCACACCACCATCATCACCACCATCACCATCACTATCACCACCACACCATCACCATCACACCATCACCACCACCACCACCACCACCACCAAAACCATCACCACAACCATCACCACCACCATCACCACCGCCATCACCACCGCCATCACCACCGCCACCACCACCACCATCATCACCACCATCACCATCACCACCACCATCACCACACCACCATCATCACCACCATCACCATCACTATCACCACCACCACACCATCACCATCACACCATCACCACCACCACCACCATCATCATTCTCCTTGCCATCTGGTCCTCCTTCAGGAGTACTCATGGGGTCTGGCAGCCCTGGAACCTCCAGAACAGAGGGACATAAAACCAAGGATCCAAGGACACACAGGTCAGCTCTTCACAAGCCTCCCGCTATTACAACGAAATTGTGTTCCCTGAAGACAGAATGTACAGCTTTCCACAGATTTTTCAAGTTTCTGTAACATCAAAACTATTAAGAACCACTGCTTGGAAGTCTAGAAATAGGTGGTAAGGAAAGGTTTCTCTCAACCTTATGTCTCATCATTAACATGGGACAATCATTTGTTTGTTGAGCAAACAAGGGCTAGGCACTGCCATGTCGGCCACTGCGCTTAGGAGAGGCTAGAAAAGGAGTTAAGACTACTCTGTCCTTGAGTTCGGGGAGACAGACAAGAAAGAGAAAAACAATACCCTGACATGTGACAGAAGAACATACAGAAAGTGCTCCTGGAACAAAGCAGACTACGTGTTTCAAGAGAGGCAACAATGGCTTGTGAGGCCAACCTAACCAATATTTACTGAGTGCCTCTTTTAGGAGTCCAGTGGTTAAAGACTTAGCATCCACCCACACAAGAAGCTGACAATTTAGAGGAAAAAGGACAAACATTCACACAAGAATGATACTTACAGTAATATTAAAAAAGTACATACAATAAAAGAATAATGAGATCCATAAGAAGGAGAAGGCGTGTCAGGAGAGATTTATCATGCAGAGTCAGGGTTAATAAGAGCCGATCAAGTGGTCAATGTGTCACCCAAAGGCAGGGAGGTAGGACACAATGGGGCGGAGCCGGGGGGGGGGTGGGGGGGAGGGCCTGGTTCCATTTGGCTAAAGCACAGGGGATGAACGGGAGCGCAGAAGTGAGCATCGACAAGTGGGAGAGGGAGGCTCGTCAGCCTACGCTAAAAACCTTGGGCTTTATGTAAGGGAGCCACCAAAGGGTTTTAAGAAAGATCCCATGAGAGATGGAACACCTCTGCTTCAAAAATCATGTCTATACTACCACAATACCCTCAAAGCACCACACTTCAAACCACATCAATCTCTATTACACCACTTACGTGCCCACGCATGCACACACACGATTTCAAAATTCAATGGCACAAGATCAGTATGTACTATCATCCCCATCACTGTCATATCTTTAGAATTTCATACAGGCCCTACATGAACACAGCCTGTTACCGTCTAATTTTGCTCACGAACTACTGAGACGATCTAGGGAGACAACTTAGGAAAAGAGCTTGAAACAGCACTGGTTCACAGTAAGCATTCAATTAATGTGGCCTATAATTATATATGGATGATGATAACGAAGAAAAAGCTCACCAGCAATCAAAAGATAATATGGTTAAATAACCACAAACGAGAAAGAAATCTTAAACTACGGAAATTGTTGGGTAACTTTTATCAAAAAAAGAAAAACAAAATCAATTAGGCTGAAACTAAAAAGACGACAATCCTGAAGAATCTCTTCCAGGTCGGCTCAAGCAGCCATGCGGAGGCCTCACCCGGCAACGGGTTCCCCACCGTTCTCGGATATTCTAGAAAGGTCACCATGTAACCGGCAAGGCAACTTCACCGGGAAGTCTGACCCTGGAAGTGCACGTGTGAACCATTTCCTACACTTACTATCACTGCCATGACACTGGGTAACTGCCAGTTCAGCAAGTACAGGCATGTGCCCTCACAGAGGAAGCATTCCAAGACCAATTATTCCCAGTAACAAACACATGAGAGATGGTGCTTCGTGGCATCATGTCTTGGGCAGCATGCACTATTTATAACCAAGATGGTTTGATTTTTTTTTAAAAAGTAAGTTTCATAAAGGTAACTGCAAAGTAACAGTGTGCAAGATACAGGCGAGTAGGTAATCGAATCTTGACAAATCCAGCCTTATGAATTAAAATAATCCACAAAAGTCAAAACAACAGGGACTCATTGGTTAAAAACCAAAATCCAACAAGGGACAAACCCCTAAAGTTCTAAGATCTATTCAGTTTTTATAACTGGGCAAGGCAGGGAATAAGGGGAAAAAAACGAACAGGCCAGATGTTACCTGAGCATTAAATGTCTATACACAGGGGCCACTCATCAGGCCAGATGTTACCTGAGCATTAAATGTCTATACACAGGGGCCACTCATCAGGCCAGAGGTTACCTGAGCATTAAATGTCTATACACAGGGGCCACTCATCAGGCCAGAGGCTACCTGAGCATTAAATGTCCATACACAGGGGCCACTCATCAGGCCAGAGGCTACCTGAGCATTAAATGTCCACACACAGGGGCCACTCATCAGGCCAGATGTTACCTGAGCATTAAATGTCCACACACAGGGGCCACTCATCAGGCCAGATGTTACCTGAGCATTAAATGTCCACACACAGGGGCCACTCATCAGGCCAGATGTTACCTGAGCATTAAATGTCCACACACAGGGGCCACTCATCAGGCCAGATGTTACCTGAGCATTAAATGTCCGCACACAGGGGCCACTCATCAGGCCAGATGTTACCTGAGCATTAAATGTCCACACACAGGGGCCACTCATCAGGCCAGATGTTACCTGAGCATTAAATGTCCACACACAGGGGCCACTCATCAGGCCAGATGTTACCTGAGCATTAAATGTCCACACACAGGGGCCACTCATCAGGCCAGATGTTACCTGAGCATTAAATGTCCATACACAGGGGCCACTCATCAGGCCAGATGTTACCTGAGCATTAAATGTCTATACACAGGGGCCATTCATCAGGTTACAGGCGCTCAAGTCTTCAGCGAGTCTTGGAACGTAAAAATGGTTCCTTGCCAAGAGGGCTGAGAAGGAAAACAAGCTCAATGGCACAAACCAGATGGCCTGGGAGAACGCGTGCTGAAGCCAAGACCTCAAGGAGGACAATGCCAGAGAGCAAGGACCATCAGGAGCGTGATTCAGTAGGGCAGTGGGGGCCTGTAAGTTAACGTCAACTTCAGTGGGTTAAGATTAGTTTTAAAGGTTAGCCAGGACCCTAACAACCATCTAAAACAGCTTGATGAGAAAGTTTCCAATTAACATCCTGCACAGTTCACACCAGCAGCATTTTTATTTATGAGATGATTGGACCTTCACAATTGCAAACCCATCCGTCTCCACTAGACAGTGAAACTCCCTGTCTGTACTCAGCATGATTCCCCCACTACTAATCACTTCATTGGAATAATCTTAAATTGCTTAAATGCCACCCTATGTATTCCTTAAATCCTGTTCATTTCAATGTGCTCAAGACCACTATGCCACCTTGAGAAGAAATGATGGAAGAAGATCATTAGATCCAGTAACTTCAAGATCAAGCCTCAAATCTAGGATTCAAGTCTCCAGTCCAGCACGGCTCAACCCAATTCAGCCCAGAATCGCACTCAACTAGTAGTTTTCAGGGGCAACCGGGCAGCTCAGTCGGGTAAGCGTTTGCCTTCGGCTCAGGTCATGAGGTCATGATCCCAGGGTCCTGGGATGGAATCCCATGCGGGGAGCCTGCTTCTCCCTCTCCCTCTGCCCCTCCCACCCTGCTTGTGCTCGCAAATAATTCATTCAGCCAATCTTCAACTAGTAGTTTCCATATGGGCTCCCTTAGAGCATCTTCAGATCACTCTATAAAGGGTGAGAGGCACTAAATTGTAGCGTTGGCATGCCCAGGCCTGCTGGTTCTGCCACTTAGTACCCAAGTGGCCTTAAAAACAAGTGACTTAGCTTCTCTGTGAATGTTCCCTCATCAATAACACAGGGATAACAGTAACTACCTGGTAGTCGTGACAATTAAATAAATGAATACGCACAGAGTGCTTAGAACAACACCTGGCGGTAACGGTTAAGTATCTGTGGTTTATTCTACTGACGCCCTTTGTCCTTATCATCATAACCACTGAAAGCACACAGCCAAAGAGAGCATGTTTTAAGCTGTTTCTACTCCATCCGGCCCAGGTTCTGGCCCTTACACATGCTTCAGGATTATATAAAGGCGCTGTGGAGCTCCCCCACACATATCCAGTCCCACCTGCATCTCAGCCCCAAGAGAGTTACAGCCCAACTCTTTCCCCAGCCAGTATTCATTCAGTCAGGACTTAAAGCACCAACTTGCTAAATATCGCACAAATAACCAAAGAAAAGCGGGTCCCGTCTTCTCTTAAAACAAAATGAACTTCGTTAGGATTCCTAATTAGATTCTACTTTCACCTGAACATCCTACAGCTTTAGAGGAGGCTCCTGTCCCCAGCAGAAAGACCATGCCCTCCCTGCCTGGACGCCGATTCTCTCTCTCTCTCTCTCTCTCTCTCTCTCTCTCTCTCTCTCTCTCTCTCACACACACACACACACACACACACACACACACGAGCAGTTACTCCTAAACACAGCAACAGCACATTATCATAACATAATTTCTGCCAAGCCCTGATTTTCAACCTTTCTGTTGCTAAGAAATTGGTTTCTTGTCCAACTTTCTGAGGACGAGAACAAAAAGTAAGAAGAGGCCAGCAGCTGCGGCCACATAAGACGGGAGATGCCAACACCAAAGCCCCTTCACCGACAAATCGGGGAACTCCCTTACGGGGCCTCCCCCCTCCCAGTCTTGGTTCAAGTTCCTGCTGCCAGTAATTCCAGACCCAGCTCCAGCAGAGGTAAGGGGTCCCTCCACAGTAGCCTACACTCCAAGGATTGCCCAGCTTTTGGCCACTCTTACAAACTTTTTGGTCGTAACACGTGGGGCCACTAATACCATCCTGTGCACTCTACTTCCCGTCAGGACAACAGGGCCCTGGTTGTATGCATGATATCCTACTTTAAAAGTTGGGGGAAAAGTTTTGTTGTTGTTTTTTGTTTTTTAACTTGGTAATTAAGATAATAATTAAAATATTCAGACTTCTGCCAGACCAGAAAGAAGTCTCAGAAACACTGTCCCCTCTCACTGAGGTCAACAATAAGATTAGCCTGGATTGGCATTCCCTTCCGGTCCCACTACACAAATCCGTTCATTCTGTGTCCCCTAACAAAGGAGAGCCAGGAACTAGTCCCCAGATGGGTAATCCAGGAACCGTGCAACACCACTCCCTCATGATGTGAATGTAACCATGTTCTCTTCAGAAAAAGGTCCCTATTTTCCCTCCCACATGTCATGAACGGTGATTTATCTTGTTGCAACAGCTGTACTTCCATATTAATTTTCCCCAAGTCTTTTCACCGAAATGTAAATTTCAATTCTGAAACCACAATTGGGATTCTAAGAGCAACGCAGCATTAGTACGTATAGAAATTGGTCTTATCTTAATGAAAAACATGGTCTCCCCAAATAAGCAGAAGTGGAAGGGGGAAACACTCTTACTGGGTTACATTATACTAACAGCCAAAAACTGAACCAAAGTACTCTAGAGACCAAGGGGAAACATACTCAGGTATCCCATTACAACACATACATCAGGGGACTAGACCCCAACTACCAACAATTAAAAAAAAAAAAAAAATCTTTTGGCCAAGCATTTTTCTAGACATCTCAGGTTAAAGACTAACAAGAAGAAGCACCTTTTTACTGATGCTCAAGTAATAATTAACTTGGCTATGTACCTATCAGCCAAGAACACTAACCTGAATTTATTCCATAAATCTGCAAGAGGGATACTCCAGATTCTATTCTGCTCAACTTTGAGGCTGACAACAAAGCAACCGGCACATACTTGAAGTGACAATGGGGGTGAAGGCTGAGAAGTATAAAGTCAGACAAATCAAAATCTGAATGTGAAATTACACATGCTTCAGAGATCCTCCACTAACATTTCGGTTAAATCTGCTTTATGACCACCCCTGCAGATTTTTCAGCAGACAAAGGGTGGGGGGGATAATTTTAATTAGAGCCCTGGAGATTGGCTCTCTAACAAGACCTATTTCCCAAATCGTTTTTCATGGAACCTCCAAACCTGAAATGGACGAGCAATCACGTGGGCACGGATTTGTCACAACAGTTCACCAACACCCAGAGGCCTCTCCAGGAAAAGCATGTGGTACAGTGAGAGATTATCAGAGGAGTCAAATGACTATCACCCCCACACTGCTATTCCATGTTACCTCCCTGCAAAGCCAATTAGCAAAATATGTACAAAATGCAGAGCTAACAGGACTGTACATTTGGCTACATATTTTAGGTAGTTCATAGAATTTCTAGTTCAAAAAAAAAAAACAAAAACCCACAAGTAAAAAACTACTTTTCAGGGGATGTTTCAAATTTAAGTAGATTTTTTTTTTAAAGAACGGGACCATAAGAATAGTAAGAACTAAATTCAGATTGCTGATTATGTTCTGTTCTATGAAAAGAACGCAAATGATACACCTATTTGACAATGCTGAAATGGGTACAATACCCAAAAAACTTATTTATATTATTCAACCAACACTATAGTTTAAAGTTAAGTCAAAGGCAAAAGGCGAACAGTTAAGTGCACAAGTTCTCGGTCCTGCACCTTGTCAATTAGTCCACTATAACACGCGTCACTAGAAGACAAAGTAACAGCACAAAAGAAATGGGCAATGAAGAGCATGTGAAGTTCTAGAAAAGTGCTATTAAGGCTGACCTGAGCTGGGCCATCTCCAGCTCATGCTGACTTCAGTGCCTGTCCTATGGGCGTCCTCCCTCCTTGTTCCTGAATTTCTCCTACTTTTCTTCATCTGACCGGTACCTCTCCACACTTTCGACCTGCACTAGGAATTCGTTAGACAAACCCCCCAAAAGAACATACCTAATTTTACTATTTCTACTGCACAAAACATACGGACTTTTCCTGAAAGAATTCTATACTACAGTGCCAACGGTCTTGCCAAGAACCTCTAAAATAACTTGGGCTGATAATTCTATTGCCCCCCAAAACACATCTTACAAGGTATAAAGATGATTAGATCACTTTGATTCAATTCCAAAAAATATATAAACATTAATCTACCGTAATCTTAATTACTTTTTTCTATAAAGCCAAAGACTACAGAACAGATGACCAAGAAATTTACAACTTTGCACCTTCAAATCTCAGTATTTCCAGAGATGCACAACAGTTTCTGCCCATTTCACCCCCTCATCCCCCACTAAGTTACCACTAGAAAACTCCAGCACTGCCATTCAGCTCCGAAAACTACCACAGATTTCAGAACACAGCCTTGTTTGGTTGTTTCCCCTTTTTTCCTGGTAGTAAGAATATCCCGATCTCTTAAATTTATATGCAAAAAAATAGTCATTTCTAAATGAGTCTTTAAAGAGCAACAAAAGGGGTGCCTGGGTGGCTCAGTCAGTCAAGTGGCTGACTCTTGACTCCAGCTCAGGAGACAAGCCCCGCACCAGGCTCCATGGTGAGCGTGGAGCCTGCTTGAGGTTCTCTATCCCTCTCCCCTTCCCCTGCTCACATGCGCTCTCGCTCTCTCTAAAAAATCATACATACATAAAAAGCAACAATAAAAATACTCTTTCCCCTTGAAAGAAAAACCCAAGAGGCAGTGCTCACATAATTTAAGTCATCAGGTAATGTGTAAATTAACGTGGTTCTATTTTCTGTCTCAACTTTAACTTGTACCAATTCTTTTTAGGCTTTCCAGAGTGAAAAGGAAAAAAGAAAAAAAGTAGGAATAATTGTCCTCAGGAAATTCACAAACATATTCATTGCTTCAGCTGCAGTTCTTAAATTTTGGATATTCTTGCATGTTGACGTTGTGCCTGAAAATTCGAATTAACATCGGAGAGTATGACAAGATAGATATATATTCTACTCTGCAGATGAGTGACTAAAAGAAAACAGCATAACCAACAGCAGCCGGTTAAATTATTATTTAAAAATCTGGCTCTAGCAGCCATCTGTGTTCCCCAGGGGTGAGCCCCGAATCTCAGCTGGGCCACCCGAGACCCACCCTGAGCACTAACCCTAGTCCCCCGTCCCTGGGTCGTCCCCCCGCCCCCCGCAGTCCCATTTCCACTTCAACAAGATGAAAGAAAGGATCATGAACCAGAACCTGGAGAATTTCGCCAAATTGCGAGCACCAATGCACATTGGTGGGAAAGAAAAGGTGGTTCACAGAACAGCTACAGCAGATGATAAAAAACTTCCGTTCTGCTTGAAGAAGTTAGGGGGAAACACTACCTCTGGTATTAAAGAAGTGACAATGTTCACAAACCAAGGAACAGGGGATCCAGTTGGCCAAAGCTGCTGGGAAGGCATGCCCGTTACAGACCATGCGGACACAGAGCCACTGACAGAAACGCTACCCAGCCTCTTAAAGCAACTGGGTGCAGGTGGTCTGACCAGTTCAAGAAGAAAGGCTTACGCTCTGCCCACACAACCTGTGGACGGAAAAGCACCACTTGCTGCTGGGGACCAGGATGATGGGGACGTTCCAGATCATGTGCAGAATTAAGAACAAAGCGAAGGGAACGGAGTCAACTTCTGAAGCAGACAGAACCTGAAGAAGTTACTGGCAACTGCTATTTTATATTAGCACGCCTTTTTAAAATGTCGTTCAGGGGTCCGATAAAATCTAGAGCTCTAATATTTTTAAGACCAAGCCCCTTGGACACTGCAGTTCTTTTCAGTTTTTGCTTAGACACAATTCATTCTTTGCAGCTAATTAAGCTGAAGAAGCCTGGGAATAAAGTTTGAAACAAGGTTAAATTCTTTGCCTAGTGTAAGGTTTTATTTTTTTATGCTACTGACACGGATTTCTACACAGAAAGCAAAGCTGTCTATAGAAAGCTAATCATGGCATGTCATATAGCTGACAAATCTCATGAATTTTGATTAAAGATTTTAAATGGCAGTATAATGTAAAAAAATTAAAATGTGGTATTTTATACATTACACTGAAATTAAAAAATAAATTGAAAACAAAAAACAAAAAGAAAAAATCTCTAGAAACTAGAAAGAAAGAAAAGGAGAGAAAGAAAGAAAGAAAAAAAAGAAAGAAAGAAAGGGAAAGAGAAAAATCTGGTATTTTAGATGACTGATATATAATTCATAGATATATCTAACACATGTGAGTGGTATAGAACTCATTAGAAAAAGAATCCCTTGAATAAACAAAAGTACATTAACAGTATCATAGCCTCTAAAATAACTCATTTCTAAGATAATTATATGCTTCTTGTACTTTATACATACTAGATGTACGCATGGTTGGTGCAGTGGGTGTTAACTAAAGAATTTATTTGTGGTATTACTGAATATAAACTTAAAAGTTTCAATGTATTAAGAAAAGCATCTTTTTTAGAATGGATATGTTCACAGAGGAAACATCAAGGAGATAAAACTGAACTCCAGGTAGGGCAGTTCATCTAGCACTGTGATTACTACTACCCAGTTTCCTTCTATTTCCACTACCATTCTCAGAGGGCAGGACATTCAAAACCAAAATAATCATTAATTTACTCATTTGTTCTTTTAACATTTAAGGAGCAGCTTCTACCTGCCTGGTACTTCTTGCTAGGGCTGAGGACAGAAAACGTAGGAGCTAAAAGCCTGTCCCGGAAGGTGGTCTGGGGCTGAATTGTGCCCCCCAAAATTCATGTGTTCAAGTCCCAATCCCCAGTACCTCAGAAGGCGACTTGGAGATAAGGACTTAAAAGAGATAAATAAAATGAGGTCCTCAGGGTGGTCCCTAATCCAATAGGACTGGTGTCCCTATAAGAAGAGATCAGGACCCAGACATAGACAGGGAAGATGGGGTGAAGACAGGGAGAAGACAAGCCAAGGAGAAAAGACTCAGAGAAAACCATGCCAACACCTCCAACTTCGACTTCTCGCCTCCGGAACTGTGAGAATATCAATGTCTGTGGTTTAAGCCACCCAGTCTGTGCACTCTGCTACGGCAGCCCTCAGCAAACTCATACAAAGGCTCGTACCCCACCAGGGAGACGGACATACAACTGGAATACCCATGAAAAGCAGCTACGCTAGAGATCTGCGCAAAGTGTGAAACAATACAGACTCTAGCCTACACTGGCTGTCTTGGATGTTCTGGTTTCAGGCTCTTATTCCAGGTGGAAGAGTATCGTAACAAAGCATTCCTACCATTTCCAAGACATGAACAGACTAACACATGCTGGGCAGCCCTAACAAATGCCCCGTGGCATTTCACTTTATCTCCCACTCATCTTGCAGCCATTTTGAGTGTCCCCATCTTACAGACGAAGTCAGTTTCAGCAAAATGACTAACTCGTCAAGATCACCCGGGAAGAGCCACGTCCCTTCAATTCAACATGGCACTGCCCTGCTTCTGCCTCTCCAACAAAACCTGGAGGACCTCCTAAGGAGAGCAGCCCACATCACGTAAGTCAGCAGAGCGTTCTCTCTGCGCGCTGCATCGCTTCGCAGGGGTACATTAATCTCTGGAAGGCATGCTAGGTAGTGGGAGGGGCTGTTGTAAGTCTGCAAACAGTCTGGAACAGTTTCTCAAAGTTGCAGCAAAACCACAATGATGCTTCTGATGATACAGAGCACAAACTTAAAGATCAGTATCAGTGGTGATGATGTCAATTTTCTCCTGGTTGTTTTTTTTGTTTGCTTTTTGTTTTTTTTTTTAAACTCATTCTATGCCAAGTCATTCAGGTTCCTGTGGTTCCAAACTCATTGCTTACTATGCACAGAGACGCCTGTAAAAGGACAAAAAGCATACACGCTCACCTCTGTGCTGAGCCCGGAGAGGCCAAAAGGTAAAGGTAAAGCAGGTAGCGCAGGGCAGATATTTCCTTTAGGAAAACCGGAGTAAAAAGAACATATTTACCTGTTTCTTCATCTATTTTGAAAACACCAACACCGGACCCATCTCTAATGGAGTAGCGGACCTCCCCGTCTCTTCCTGTGTCCTCATCACGAGCAGATACTGTCATTACGGAGGAACCAATAGGCACATCTTCTTTCACTACACCCTTTTCCACAAAGCTGGAAAACACTGGTGGGTGTAAGTTCTCATTCACGTCAATGACCTCCACTTCAACATAGCAAGTGGAAGACAGAGAAACTGGCTTCCCTTTGTCTTTGGCCCTCACAGTGAGATTATACACTTGCTTCTTCTCAAAGTCCAAATGCTGTACAATTCTGACTGCTCCACTGAGTTTATCCACATCAAAGTGTCCTTCTCCGTGGTCCAGAAGACTGTATCTCACTTGGCTAGACTGACCTAAATCAGGATCATAGGCCTCCAACCACATGATTATGGTTCCTTCTGGAAGGTCCTCTCGAACTTTTACACGGTAATTAGGTGGGATGAATTTAGGTGGGTTGTCATTAACATCCTCTAATGATACTTTCAAAAGCACAGTGGAAAGCAACTGGGGCTCTTCTCGGGCTTGATCCCTGGCCTCAATCTTTAAGTAATGCACATGCTGTGCTTCTCGATCCAAAGGGTACACAATTTTAACAACTCCAGTCATGCTGTCAATGGAAAATTTATCTGTGTCTGTAAGAATAGAGTAGGTCACGTGTCCATTTGGCCCTAAATCTTTATCTGTGGCTTCAACCTGGATGATTTCACTATTTATCTCTTTGTCTTCGCTCACTTCAACAAAATAGCTCTCCTGTAAAAACTCCGGAGGATTATCATTGGCATCCAGAACTCTGATGTCTAGGAGACGCCAAGCGGCCTTCTGTGGTATACCAAGGTCAGAGACTGTAATGTTCAGGGTGTACTTGTCTGTTGTTTCACGGTCAAGGGGCGATAAAATTTTTAGCATTCCAGTTTCCATGTCAATAATGAAGCAACTATCCTCATTTCCTCCAGAAATAGCATAGACCAGTTTTCCATTGAAGCCAGTGTCAAGGTCAGTAGCACTCATGAAAATTATGTCAGACCCCACCGGATGGTTTTCCTTTACCTCCATGTCAGTTGGAAGGGTACTTCTGAACTGAGGCGCGTGCGCATTGACAGAGTGGGAATCAAAGAAAACATCCTCGACCTCTCCCTGACTGTGTAACTTATTTGCCTGCAGGAGCTTCTCCGCCAGCATTTTGGCAACGCCAGTCTCTTCACACTGCAAGTGTACTGGCTTGCGGGTGGCCGCCACGGTTAGGTTGATGTATAACGGTGTGGCGAAATTTTCTCCATCTGTAGCTGTGATTCTCAGGCTGTGAAAGGACACCCTGGTCCCTAAGCCATCCATGAGCGACTGCTTTAGGGACAACACCCCAGAGTTGGGGTTTAAGCTAAACAGATCTAGTTCATTTCCGGCTTCGATCTGGTATCGGACCAACTGAAGTTCGTCGGCATCGATGGCGGAAACAGTGGTTATTTGCTCCCCCACACCCAGATCCCTGGGAATTGTCCCCACACAGTTGATTTTCTCAAACAGGGGTGTGTTGTCATTCAAGTTATTGAGAGTCACCGTGGCAAGGACTTCTACTTCCCGGCGGTAGGGCAAGCCCCAGTCTGACGCTCGAATCCTCAGAGTATAAACTCGAGGCATCAGCTCATAGTCCAAGTCTTCTGAAGTACTCACAGCACCAGTGAAATGGTTAATGACGAACGGCACATGATTTAAGTTTGAAATACTGTAGGTCACATACCCATTCTCACCCTCATCGGGGTCTACAGCACTCGCACTCATGACCGTTGTCCCAATGGGCACATTCTCATCAAAAGATGCTTTGTAAGCGGTCTGGGTAAATTCAGGGGGATTGCTATTTGCACTTAAGACTTTAACCAAGACTCTGGTGGAGGCTCTTTGATCACTTGTTGTTACCTCCAGTTCAAAATGGGACGCCTGCTGTCTTTTAACGGGTTCTAAAACAGAAATGAGACCCGTGTTGTGATTTAAACTGAATTTAGCTTTTCCGGGTGTACTTTTAAAAACATACCTCAAATGAGAATAACTAGGCGTGGCCTTCACCATGACCACGGGTGTATTGGAAGGAGCAAATTCACTGATCTCTGCTCTATAAACATCCTTTTCAAACTTGACCGGGCCAGATTTGAACTGCGGAGAAGTCACACGAATGACTTTTACAGAAGAGAACTGGGGAGGAGTCCCTTTATCTTTAGCCTGGAGTGTCAGATTGTAGCCAAAAGGATGACTGTCCCAGTCGATGGCACCCACTGCTTTGACTTTATATTCTTTGCTCCCCGGGGAGGACCTCACCGTTCTAAACTGTTGAAGGAGGTCACCGGCCACAATGCTTAAGGAAGCTATTTCCCCATTGGGACCCTGATCGCAGTCATCCACGGTTATGATTGCGTATGTTGGGTCATTGTCCAGCTCTGATGGGGACAGCGTCACCGCCGTGATTACGGGAGCACATCCGTTGGCCTGCTCCACGTGGACGGTCAGCTTGGCCATGCTGCTGATACCACTACTTCCGTACAGTTTCATCCCACGGTCCACAGCAAGAATTTCCATCTCATAGAGCTTGGTCTCTGCATAATCGAGTCTACCAGTTAAAACGACTGCACCGCTGGTTGGGTGAATCGCAAACATGTCTGTTCGGTCTTTGAAGCTATAGTAAAACTCTCCATTGGTTCCTATGTCTGCATCCGTGGCACTGACCCTTGCAACGCTGGTCCTTATGGCTGTGTTTTCAGGTAAGGAAACACTGTACGAAGTGGGAGAGAAGAGAGGTCTCAAGTCATTTGTATCCAGCACTTGCACCCTGACCTTTGCTCGGGCTTCGGCATTAGAATTTTTTTCAATGGCTTTGACTATCAGTGTGTAATGGTCTTTCACTTCTCTATTCAGAATAGCTGTATTTCCTCCTTTGGTCCTTATTCTTAAAAAGCAAAAGTCCCCAAGAATGTACTCTTCAGCTTTGAAAAGGTTTTCGTTGTCTCCGGAGACAATTTTGTACCTTAACTCCCACAATGGATTTGTAAGGTAAATACCCATCTTCACAGGATGCCCGACATAGGTTTTCGCTGCAGAGTTCTCGTGCACCGTGACGTTGTACTGGAAACGCGTAAACTGGAGAGGCGTCTGGGCAAGTGTTTGGCTTCCGTCACCATCTCCAAAATGCTGCAGGAGGAGGAGGAGAAGCAGAAGCAAGACCAGGGATCTCCCCATCGCTTAACCCTCAGGAACCTAAAACCGAACAAAGAAATAAGAATCATGACCTCAGAGAAATAAAATAAACAAAACAGTGTAAATTTGTTCTGTTAGCTTGTCTGGGACCTTACATTTTAATAAAGTATTGTACATCTGTATGAAACATGAATAAATGCAATAGTTATTAGGGTTTTTTTGTTGTTTTTTTCTGTTTTCCAAGTCTCAATACCTCTAACACGTTTGGAATTACTAAGTTTAGGAAAAATCTTTTTCTCATACTTTGATGATTCGAGTTAAAGAACTACGAGAAACATCAGATCAAAGACTGCCAACTGTAACAGCTAAGTTGCATTCTTATATCTTCAAAGCAAATATAACCAATTGTTAACAAAGGGAGACAACAAACATTTTTTGGGTTTACTCATATACAATAAATTAAATGCCCCAAAGCTCACGAATTTAATGCCACTACAGTATCCTAAGCACAAAAGCTTTGAACAATTAATTTAGAACAACAAAAACTCTTAAAGGTGGTTTCATATGACCTCCCATAATGACATTCTGTCATCTCCTTTCAAAGTTTATCCTGAAATTATTTCTTTAGAAGAGTAATTAAGTTCACTCCCTATAAAATGTAAGGGTTTATTGTCTCATTTAGCACTATATAACTACTTCGGAGTATTAAAATAATTATAAAATAATTAGATCATTTTGATACTGAGATCACCTCTAGACCAACATGAGTCAAAAGAGTCCATTTAGGGACGCCTGGGTGGTTCAGTCATTAAGCGTCTGCCTTCGGCTCAGGTCATGATCCCAGGGTCCTGGGATCGAGCCCCACATCGGGCTCCCTGCTCAGCGGGAAGCCTGCTTTTCCCTCCCCCACTCCCCCTGCTTGTGTTCCCTCTCTCGCTGTCAAATAAATAAGTAAAATCTTAAAAAAAAAGAAAAAAGAGTCCATTTACCAATGGGAAACCAGCAGCTTAATATCAAACAGAACTTTTCTTAAGTCAGCAAAGCAGATTTCACCAACCACATCAATGTTTTCTCACCATTGCTGTCAACAACCAGTGTTCACAACTAAATACAAGACACACACATACACACACAGCTAAAGCATCTAAACTAAACACATGGAGAGGGCCCATCAATGCTGCAAGATGGCAGGTGCTGTGGGAAGGTCGGAGGGTGAGAGAGAGGGCAAGGGGGCATTTGAGACAGGGTTGCCTTTCACATGGGAAGAAAGGCAGGCCACTGGGCTGAGCAGGACAATTACTTTCAGACCAATTGTTCCTCTCCATGCCAACAAATTCACCCTGCAAGTCAACTGAGCCTCACAAAACATCCCAGGGCTCAATAGAGGGCAGCACTGCACCTTGGCAAAGTAACTCTCCGATGAAGATTCACGGGATGGGAGTCCAACCCAAAGGTGAAAGAGGCAATAGACTGGAGGGTTGGTTTAAAGGTCAGCTGAAATTAGCACAGCGGCATTAATTTACAGTATCCTAACTGCGCCATTGCCAACATTGCCCCATTAGTAATTTTATGAGGGGAAAAAAGGAGAGAAGCCCTGATATGCACAAAGCAGTAAGAAGCTTGACTGATACTGAATTATGCTGCAGTTGGGCACCCTACCTGGTTCTTTAGCCATCACGCCATATCCTCAGCAGATAAAGTCAGGAGATTTACACAGATTTTTGGCTTCCAGGAGAACAACCATCATTTAAATAAAATAAGAAAATTATTTTCCCCCCCAAACAATCTCTTCATTTGGTCAACAGTTCTAATATTCAGGGAAGTTTTGATTATGTAATGACCCAATAATTTTATCAAAACAAGGGAAAACTTCAATTCAACCTACAGGTATTGAGGATCTGCTACCATGTAAGGTACGTGGAACTAAAGACTATTTCCTGATCCTGAGGCATTTACAAACTAGGAATAATACATATGCGTGTATATATGTGTGTGTGTGTGTATGTACACACATAGAGAGAAAATATTTTTTATAAACACTTAAAAAAGCTGATGTTAAACGAGTACTATCTGTTGTTTTACAGGATTTATTACTGCTATCTACTTTACAACAAAGCATTATGCCAGGATTCTATTGCAAGCAATTAAACTATTTTTGCTTAATTCTACATATAAAATATTATGCAGCCATTAAAAAGAGTAAGACAGCACTCTACATGTTGCTATGTGAAGATCGTCCAGATAGGTTAACTGGCAAAACGAAACTGATCCCATTTATGTTTGTAAAAAGGGACGGGAGATGAATTGTGTGCATGGGACACGAATGTGCTGAAAAATGAACATAAAAATTCTGGATGGGTAAAAAAATAAACTGTCAACAGTGATAACTTCTGGAGAACAGGCAGCTGGGGAAATGTTCATGCTACATTTTCACTTTCCTATCTGAATTTTTTAGCATAGGTGCATGGTATCTGTATCAATCATTCACTCCCCTCGCCCAATTATTTGATTCATTCAGTGAGTATTTAATGAACTCCTGCTATGTGCTAGGAATAGTTTTAGCTGCTGGGGATACAAAAGTGAGCCAAGTCGTTAAGCGTCTGCCTTCGGCTCAGGTCATGATCTCAGGGTCCTGGGATCAAGTCCCACATCGGGCTCCTTGCTCCGCAGGAAGCCTTCTTCTCCCTCTCCCACTCCCCCTGCTTGTGTTCCTGCTCTCGCTGTCTCTCTCTCTGTCAAATAAATAAATAAAATCTTAAAAAAAAAAAAAAGTGAGCCAAACTAGCAACAAATCCTCATGGAAGACATGTTTCCTGGTGAGAAGCGAAGAAAGAGTGTATCACATGCTGATGATAGGAGAAAAATAGAGAAGGGCACAAGACTATGGTCAGGAATCTGAAGGGAAAGAGAAAACCCTAAATTCAAAAGGCACAGAATGCATTTTAGGATGTTCAGTATTATCCTGGTCTCTACCCAACTAAAAGCCTGTTGCATCTCCTCTATCTCACTCCACACTCCCCCCACCCAAAAAAAGTTTCCAGATATTGCCAATGTTCCCTGGGGCTCAAAATCACCTCCAGGAGAGAAGCAGTAAGAGTTAGAGAAACAGCAGAGACCACTGTGGCTAGGGCATGGGGCGGGGGGGGGGGGGGCGGGGGGGGTGAGCATTAAGGGAGATTTTCTTTTCTATAAATTTTTAATTTTAGAAGCATTTTAGATTTACATAAAAGTTATGAAGATAGTTTCCCCTGTTGTTAACATCTCACATTATTATGGTACACTCGTCACAGCTAGTGAACTAGTACACACTGTTACTAACCAGTTAGAAGGCTACTGCACTAATAGAGGAGACAGGCCTTGGTGGCTTAGCCCAGAAATGCTAGTGCTGGAGGTGGGGAGCAGCAGTCAAATTCTGGATAAATTGGAGGGGCAGCGGGGGTGGGGGGGAGGAGCAAGAAGAGAGAGGGGAGAAAGGAGACAGGTATCAAGATTCCAAGGACTGGGTGCTGAGCATGGAGAAAGGAGCTGCCAGGCACTCCGAGAGGAACAGGATCTAGAGATTAAGATCAGGAGATCAGTTCGGGAAAGCTGAGGTGGAAATACTCACTGTTACCCAAGCAATGATTTCAAGTGGGCAGGGAGATGGGTGGGAGAGGTCCAGCGTGGAGACACAGATTTGAGAGTTGCCCGAAAATACAAAAGATGCTGTTTAAAGCCACAAAACTGAATCAGATCACCCAGTGAGAGAGCACAGATGCGGAAGAGAAGAAAACCAAGCCCTGATGCTCCCCAAGATCTGGAGGACAGAGGAGGAGAAGAACCAGCACCGGAGACAGGACACGGTCACTGATGGAGAAGCAGGAAATGGTGGTGTGGTAAAGTCAGGATAGGTCCAACAATCTTTGAGTCGCCGAAGCCTAACACGGAACGCGGAAATGACCCATAAATACCGGCTGGTCCCATGCTGCCGCACACACTGCTGGCTGGCCCTGGATGCCCTCTCAGGCGGTAAACCCTGCCCAAGGGGAGACCCAACACATCCCCCCGTACTGCATCTGTTCTCTCCCCACCACAGCTCGGCCACTCGGCAGGACCATGGGCTCCGCCTGCACCACTCCTCTCCCACAGCCCCGTTCCCAGGCCTGGACCACCCTCCTCAACCCGCCCGCCAGTTCTTCTCAGGGACGTCTCAAAGCTGGAGGACACCTGCTGGACCACACTCATCACAGAAACCTTTCCGACCCCAGAACTGACTCCTGACAACCTGGCTGACAGAATGCCACTGTGATTAGAATCAACTGTTAAAGGCAATCCTTTTGATCAGGGGTAAAAAAAAAAATCCACTTTTAAGCAGGAGATATTGTTAACCTTCAGTAACGTACCCCAGAACTGTGAACTCAGGTCCTGCTATAAAATGCCACGATCCAAGAAACGGTGGTTGTTCCTCTATGCTAAATAAACCGTAAGGTTGAAGGGGGAAGGAAAAAAACCCAGAAAGATACTAATACCATTTCATCTGAAAAGTACATTACCTAGACTTCAGGCTTATGAAAATTAAAATGATTTTAGCCGAAGGCTACACTTTGATATTTAGAAGGTGATCATACTCCTTGAACTCACAGTAAGTTAGGATTTCTTCTATGCATTTTCCAAAGTGAAAACCAAGAGTGTTTACTTTTAGTTCAGCCCTCACAGAAAAGGGCCTCAAGTCCAAAGCTGAAAGATCTTTAGCATAGATTTCTGAAAATCCATAAATAAGAAAAATAACTTTTCTAGTAGTAATCAGGTATTAAGATGCTCATATTTCTTCATTAGGGAGACCTCCATGTCAAGTATTCCAAGTCAATGACCGTGACCACGCATTCTTCACAAAACAGAATACAGCCCCAGCCCCGGCGCTGAGAACATAACTACATCAATTCAAATACTTAGATCTGAAGCTGAATATTCAGAAATGTTTCAACTGCTCCCAAGACATGATTAGATGGGACACAGCATTACACAAGCATAAATTCTATTAAATATTGTACATTTATTATTTAGAGGTCCCAATTCTTAACAGCCCATGAGTCCTCCACGCCACAGGGAAACAGTATCAATTCCACGCGTGATGACAAAAATACATGAAAATATTCACACGAAGAACTGTGTTCTCCCTCAGCGTGCTCTCCCACGTACTCCCATTTTGTATCAGTAGCAGTAAGAGCGTCACTGAGTTGAACCATTACCGAAATTCAGAGCTTGATGTTCAGTTTGAATAGCGTCACATTTTTAAAGTATTTTTGAAGAGGTCTCAACTGCATGGAAGATACCCACATTTTCAAAGAAAAATGTCACAAAGTTGTTAAAGAAAACAACATGAAATGTACCTGACTCTTATTAAAAATATAGTATATTAAATATTTAATGGCCTCTAAAATCATTTAATTAGAGTCAGAAAAAAAGATCGTGTCCTAAGTAAGTCTGTTATTCAGCTATGACCAATTCGCAACTTCATAACATTGACAAGAGGAAAAAAAAAATTCACTCCCCTAATGAATTATAATAACCAAGCACAGGACTTTTAAAAGTTTTCATTGTTACACTGAAAAATTAATGGAGGGGTCTTTATTTTCTGGGTGCATACCAGATCTTTTAAGCCATGTTAAGACGTCTGTCAGTGAAAATAGGGGTGGAGGGCCCAGCTTTGAATCCAGAATGGAAAAGCAGCCTTATCAGGCTTGGTATATATCACTTAGCTGCTTCTGGTAATGCTGCATGCTGTTAGTTCTGATTGCAGCTGCAGTACGTCTGATTACTCTAGCAATGACTTGATTTAAATATTGCCTTCAAATGATCAACAACCAATTCCAATCTAACTCCGAGCGGTCTCCAAACTACTAATACTGACAACTGAGAACTCCACGTCTCTCCCCTCAGCACCTGAGAACTCTTTTCCAGTACTTAAAACCTTAAGCTAAGGAGACCTTTTAATTTTTAAGTAGCCTCCATATAAAATCTGCTATGTAATTTACCTTCTATATGAATCTATAAAACATGTCTGTGGGTATCCTAAGAGGATGGTCTCTGGCTGTTCTGAGCTACTGTGACATGAAAGACAAGCCAGGAGAACACCCAAGGCGTATACATTTCCGGCTGGGCTAGGGATGCCTCGCTCGTCACTCCTCTCTCCTCTTTTTCCAGACAAGACATGACCACTACCCGTTACTCACCCTCCAACCACTTTCTCCTCACCCACGCTCCAGGGCAAACGGTGCTCACCAAGAAGCTCCAAAAACACAGTTCACCCCCTGTGATTTAAGATCATCTCACCTAATGTATTTTTCTCTGCAAGCAGAAATCACTTAAATGTCACCTTGGCAGGGTAGCCGGTAATTAACACTGGCCACTTCCTCCACTCCCAAATTAGTCAAGTTTTACTCCTGGTCAAATTAGGATTATGGTTATTTTCAAGCGTACGTACAGGTATTTCACTAAATAATGGATCAGGAATGCGAACGGTTCCCTGTACAGTAAGAAAATGCAATGTCACCAGGGAGAGTCCCTCCTCTTCCTCCCTTAAAATGCTCTGTTCCCCTATTCTCCCTTCTCCCCACCTCTCTGAAGAGATGGGACCCACCCTAGCTACAAATAAAGACCCCCTGTGAGGCCATAAAATTCTGCCTCTTCTGATGCTCTTCCCTAAATTATCACTCCTCTCAAGAATCACACTCAAATGACCCCTTCTCAACCAGCCCCTTTCACAGAGTCTACACACACACACACACACACACACACACACACACACACACAGAGTTCGTCCCTACTTGAAAATAAACTTCATTCAAACCTTCACTTCCTTCAAACTCACATCTTAGGTTTCTCTCTCTTGTTCAGGCAAAGTTTTAAAAACGTACCGGCTCAGGGCTCCCTTGACTTCTGCCTCCTGTAAAGAGGCCATTTCTCCCCTCAAGAGCTCTCCAGGGCCTCACAAACAGCTTCTCCCCGTGTCACAAGTCAAAGCCAATGTCAAATCAGATGCCCTTTTCTCAGCACTCCCTGACTCAATGTCACACTACCCACACCCTCCCCGATACTGCTGTGTCCTTTATGTGTCACAGACTGCCTAAAACATGGCAATCCACAACACGTAAAACGATGAATGACACTAAGTTTTCCTGATTCTCAACACTCTTTCGCCTTCAAGTTTGTCATTTACAAACTTCTGTCTTCCAACTCTTTTTACACAGGCACAAGGTATCATCCTTAAAGACCTCACCCACTACGCCCTGGCTGTAAAGGATTACTTTGGAATCCCACATTCCAGCCTTCCCCTCCCTCAAGAGCGGGAACACCCCTCCTGAGATTACCATCAGATCTCTGGGACCCAGCCTTTCACCCACTCCCAATTGCAAAATACCAGCCATTCCACTCTATTATTCCATTGCACATTTCTATGCCAGTGAAGTTTCACCACGTCCCAAGTCACAAATCACTCAGGCTTGCAGCCTAAGAAATCAAATAAGAAAAAAGGGGCTGGCAGACATAAAAACTGTGATCTCGCCCAGGCTCTGAACCCTGACCAACTGTGTGGATTCAAGGAAGTTACCTAATCCTTGGATTCCATTTCTTTATTTGGAAAGCTAGAGATTGTACTAAAATCTTTACAGCCTCCTCCCTCCAGGGAGACGCTTCTCTCCTCCCCACCCTGCACCCACCACTTCCCTCTCTCACACACAAGCTGATCTTTTATTTCTAACTACCAAACCTCCATATCTAAAGTTATCGAGACTGGACATTTGTTTCCCCTCAATTTCTCAAAATTGTTCCCTTTCCGTTTTAGCGGCTGCCACCTAGTTCTTATTTGTATTTGCTCAGGCACAACATATCCTAGCTTTCCAGTATTCCCGCTTTCTGGCTCCCTTACTAACTTAGCCTATCAACGCTGGGCAATCACATTAATCTCACAAAAACTTCTTTGCAACATTAGTTCTTGGTTTGCAAATATTCAGTGTTTCCCCCTTAGCCTGCTTATTAAGTATATTCTTCTTAGCCTTGTATCAAAGACCTCTGATAATTTTACCTCTAACTACTTTACTAACTTAATCTCTAATTAATTTACTTTCTATTTCAAACGAAAAAGGCATACTTCCCACAGGCTGGAACAACCAAGCTGTCCGGAGCAGATGACACCACCTAGTGGTGAGGGTTCTAAACTTGCAAGATCTCCATCCCCTGCCTTCTTATAGAAGATAAGCTAAACATTGTTTTTTCTGCCCTTCACTCCTCACATTTAGTTGTCACCTCTGTCTTCTACATTTCTTTCTTTCCTTCCCTTCTTAACACCTGCCCCCCAAAAACTACCCTCCCTCTCTATAAACCAATGTAAGCCCAGGTCACGGATTTTCTACGTTCTACTGGCACCAAAAAAAAAAAAAAAAAAAGTCATGTAAAAACGGGATCGAAGAGGCATTTATAATAAACCAACCAACCCTTTTCCTAATGATAACACGGTATGCTTCAGCATGCCACAAATCATGTCACAACTAAGGTTTCTACAATTTGCTTTACAGACGTCATTTCCTGTCTTTGAATTATTCCCTTCTGATTCACTCTTCCCTCAGAGCTCAAGCTAACATCCACCTCCCCGCCCCTGCCCAGCTCACCAAGGTGCTAGGATGAACTACTCTGTTCTTATCATGCTGGATGTAACCGACTGCTTATTTGTCCTTCTCCCCCACTGGACTGTAAGCTCCGTGAGGGTAGGAAATGTGATCTCTTCACTCTGTATCTTGTGTCTGGCCCAATGTTCGGCACAGAGGAGATCCATAGTTGCTGAGTTCATGAATGGATGGAGAATGGGAGGCAGGACTCCAGCAGGGGAGGGGAGGGAAGGGAAGGAGGGATAACATGGGAAAATATACATCCATCCTTCTGAAATTAACAGAAAATCCACGTGCAACCACCAGGCCAGTTACAACAGTGCAGATGGCTACCCTAGAGATGGCTCTGATTTCTAGCAGCTAAGAAAGAGGTCACCAACACCCACCTCAAAATGCTTCCAAATTGGCTACAGGAGATGCCAGATCAGTTTCTGCCATGCAGAGCTTATGTGGAAGCTCTCTGCTCGAATAGTCTATGAAGGATAAGGATTAAATATTGCCTGATTTTCCTAAATACTTTGTAAAAAAGACATTTAATTATAAATATATATCCACACATATAATAAGCCTTTGGGATTAAGCAAGAATTTTGGCAATATATTTAAATCTGGGGCTTAAAGAAAGGCAAGTTTTTTTAAAAAGTTTAAAATGTGAAATACACAGATTCTTCATCCGATGGACTACACTTTGAAATCAGAAGACAAAATGGCAACGAACGGATCTTAAATGAATGACCTAGATCACTCATTTCAAAAACTCCTTTCCAGTGCCTAAGGATAACCTAACACTTGCAAATTGACCAATTAAGTGAGACCAAAAGAAAAAAAAATACAATTTGGCCTCATCATCTATATAATGTGGTCAAAAGAAAGCTTACCTACCGCAATTTCCCACTCATAAAGATTAAACAGACACCTTGCCTTATGGTTCCTGCTATTAAGTCAGGTCCTTTAGGCCACAAATTAGGCCACTGAGACAACATTTAATGCAACAATAGTGCACTAATTTGTTTCAGTTTACTAAGTCTATGTAAAATGAGCCAAACTTGGGTGGAAAACAGGTGGTGGCCGACTTGATAGGGAGGTTAAATAACCGGTAAGATCCCTTTCACCTCTAACATTCAAAGAAATAACTGCTTCAGAGGTGGCTCAAGAGCTAAGTCTACAGACATACACACCAGAAAGGCAGGGGAGCTAGGGACCGAAAACAGTTTACGCATAATTTTCAGATTCCCCTTTTGGCATTTGTCCACAACATGGACTAAATGATCTATTAACATGATGATAACCCACTGGGGGGACTTCTAGTGACTAATTAAAAGATACAAGGAATATACAGGTGGAATATACAGGTGACCTGAATGCTAAAGTCCTTTAACAATCTTGCTTCCTTTCAGAGTGACAAAAGAATTTGGCTCATTTAAGATAGTCCTTTTTCAAGAAATGGGTGCACAAATGCACACTTTATTGAAATCCAACCTTACGCTGAGCTTGTTAAATGCCATGTTTGGCTTAACTTAGAGTTATATCAATTGTTTTTTAAAAAATTATGTAATGCTTCAAGTATTTTTAAAATCCATCTTAAAGTTTAATACTACAATAAGGAGGAATAATAATTCTAGTTGTGGAACCAGAGCTCTTCTTTTAAAACTCAAAGATAAAGCCAAATATCATATATTTTATATATACTAACCTATACAACTGCAAAAACACATTTTCATGAATAACTAACAACTGGACATGTTGGGTAACAACCACAACTCTAAGAATATGGAAAAAATACTACCATACCCTACTTTTAACACGTGCAGATACCTCCAACTATTGAAACCCGTGTCCAAACATACAAAGCCTTAAGAAGCTGCCTTTATTAAAAAAAAAAAAGCTGCCTTTATTAAAGATAAAAAATGAAGATATGCCTTTTAATTTTTTCCGATCTTAATACTCACTGTAAATACCCAGTAAAAAATGAAAATAAAATCTACCAAGCACCAGAGTTGTTTAATAAAAGCCACTTAATGAAACCGTAGTTCAAACACATGCAAAAAAAAAAAAAAAAACATCAAGTGCATAAAAAATAGAGTTTACTTTCCTAATGCATACAATTGCGTCCTTGTTTTCAATGCTCTGCAATTCACATCAGTGGGAACAAAAAAATCTCACGGAGACAACAGAAAGTTAGCTTCCTGGAAGAAAGCACTGTAAGAAAAAGCAGTGAAGAATGAGAATCCCTTTCTTAAAAAAAAAAAAAAGACCTTACAAGTTTCTCTTCTAGAAAAAAAACTAATAAAAGTTTAGCCCCGCAATTTATCAATCGCACCTATTCTATCTACATTCAACCAGTTAGTACTTAACCCCCAGAGCAGCGCTCCCTCGGGGCACAAAACATCTAAGAGAACTCTGGGACTCCATTTCAAAGATCCCATCTCTTTGGCTACTGGCCTCTCCTTTCATCTCACCTACGCTGGGACTCTCTCATAAATTGGAAGAATTAACCTAGGGGCGAGATCAGTTAAGTCATTAGCAGGCACGAGAGTTACCGGGGACAGCGAGCGGGGCGCGGCGGTGAAGTTTCCAAGCTCCCGGGCGCAGCGGAAGTCCTCGCCCTCCGGCCGCCCCGTACCCCCGCGCCACGGCCGCCGCTTTGAGTTCCAGCAATGGCTCCAGGACCAGACCCTTGCAGCCCGGGCCGCCGCCGCAGCCTGCACCCGGCTCGCAGCAGCACTCGGCTCGAAAATTACCATTCGGTTCACGTTGCAAATTATCCCCCTCCCACCCCTCCGCCCCCGCGTCCTCCCAGAGAAGTCCGAATCCCGAGCCCGTCCCGAACTTTTCAAGTGGGCAGGCGCCGCCGCACTATACCACCTTCCAGCGGAGCTTGCTTGCATCCCATTTCCCAGAGCACCCACGGGAGCGCGGTCCTGGGCTGGACAGCGAGGGAAACGCACCAATGCAGCCCAAAGTCCGCCACCCCGAAGCAGCAAGTTGCATGCCTCCCGGGCACAGACAGCTCCGGCCCCGGCCGCGCACTGGCAGCCCCGGCGCCTCGCTGCGCCCCTCGTTCACCCGCCCTCCAGCCCCAACTTCGTTTCCAGCAAACTTACAGCAAAGTTGGCCCCAAGCGGCAGCGGCGCTCTCGAGGACGCGCGCCTCGTCGCCTCAGCGCACCCCCGAGTAGGGGCCGGGTCCTCAGGGGGCCTCAGGGGGCCTCACTGGGCCGGCGGGTCCGCATGGTGTCGGCGGCCCTCCCTCGCTCTCCGCGCGCCCCGCTCCGAGGCCACTGCTCGTCGTCCGCGCACCCCGCTCCGAGGCCGCCCGGCTCGGCACCGGCGCCTCACGCGCCCGGCACGGAATATATCCCTCCGCCCGCAGCCACGCCCGCGAGCGCCGGCGCTCGTTTCTCCCGCGCGGAAACTCGATCTGACTTTCCCTGGCGGCCAGACTCTGAGCTCCCGGGTCCCGGGCAACGACTCCCCGCCACCGGTCAGTGATCCCCTGCCGCTACAGCCGCCAATTCCTCCCGAGGAGACAAGCGAGTGTCCAGGGTGATCTTGCGACACTCCGAGGAACAGTGTGGGGCTTGCTCTAGTGCGGCTGTTAGTTACGGCTATTACACAGATTTGTGCAGGGAATTAGTATGGAATGTTTTCTGTTTCTGGAAAGGGGAAACAGTTTAGCTTTAAAAAAGAAAAAAAAAAAAAAGCCAGCTAAGGCTACTAAAGCTTCCCCCGGCTCCCTTTAGATTCTCTAGAACCTTCAGGGAATTCCTGTATCTGCATTTGAAAGCCTCTGTTCTGGGTCTGCAATTGCTCGGTGGAATAAAATCTTCCAAAAGGTCTCAAAAGGAATGCAGTTAGATCGGATCTACTTCCTTCTTCAGTCTACATGAAGATCCAGGGAAAATGAAAGCGCTTCCTCCGCCTCTTCATTGTGCAGAGCTAGTTAAACCCCATAACCTCCCCGACCCTGGTTACGAACCCCAACGCCGGCCTCTTCCGGCGGACAACCCAGACTCCCACGTCTGCGGGACAAAAAGCTGCTGTGCCGCCTTGGTGCGCTTTCCCAGCCGGCAAGTCCACCCCACAATCTGTGAACCCAGTCTAACGTGAAACTACAAGTTCCCTGGGGAGAAGGGGAAGCCCCGGGCGTCTGGACGCCCGGCTCCGGGAAGCCCAGCCTCCCCCAAAGCCCGAGCGCGCAGTCCGGGGTCCAGAGGCTCTGAGCCCATCCTCAGCGCCAGCAAATCTCCAGACGCGGGCTCCACACAGCTGAGCCTTGGCCGAAGCCCGGAGTGCTCCTGGGCATTGGAAAACAGCCCAGAGAAGAGGGCCGACATGACCTCGGAAAGTTTGTGGGACTCGAACATTTAACACTGTGAGGACAAAGAGATCTGATTTCCCTGGAACCGGTGGAGGGGTCTGCAGGGGGAACTGCGAGGCAGATGCGGGCGAGGGAGTCTAGGGTTAAAGAGAGAAATTCCTTGGTTCAAAGTTAATGCAGTGTCTTCTTAAACCATCCTAAAGAAGGTGTTTGAAAAAATAAAGGTGTCTAGCAGGTTATGGCTGCGAAGGAAAAATAATGCCTGCAGAATGAATGTGCTGATTCGTAGCACCAAGAGTATGTGGTGTATTCCCTGCCCATGATTTGGAATACAGATAAATTCACACACCCAGCAAACACCATCATCCAAACACTTGGCCATGGCCATAAATGCACAAAGTGCTCCTGGAGTTACAGGTCAATTTTATACTCGGAACACCTCGAAAATAGGTGACCTGATCTCCAAGCTCTACCGGTTTGCGCCCCTTGCCGAATTCTAATTCAATAAATCACAGACGCCAACAGTTTGCTGGGGGAGGGAGGGAGAGTTGGAGGGGAAAGAAGAGCAGTAAAAAGTAAAACATCATCCCGTAACATAAAATCACAAGATGTCTTAAATGGCACACACAAAAAAAATTCCTGAAGAAAATTACCATTCATTAATAAGTAAAAACCCTCACTCGAACTAAAACATCTGTTTGGGAATCCCGATTTTCCAGGCTCACTGCGAAAGCTAATTGCCTGGAAGAAGTTGCACTTTTTCGCCACAGGAACAGCCGAGAGCCAGAGATGGAGATTTCAGACTCTGGAGCTGGTACGTTTTTCTGCTCCTTTAGCCCTAACGAAACGAAATACAGATGCCTCTTTGCTACCATCGAATTACCTTCACAAGAAAGAGAAATGTAGTTCAAGCTCCACGTTTGTCCTTTCGATTGTTGGCCCTCCCTAACCCTGTCCCCAAAGGCTTTTGGAAATTAGGGGAATAGGGGACGGTTCCCGAAAACAAAAACGCTTTCCTCCAGCACCGCCTCTCCAACCAGTCCACCCAAGCTAGTATTTGAAAATTAGATAGCGAATGGGCCGGAGTGGTGGTAAGTGAAGGCTGCGAGCTCACGCCCACGTCCCAGGAGCGCCCGGCAGGTCCAAGTTCTCTGTCCGCGCGCGGAACCCAGCACGGACCGCGCGCCCTGCCGGGTGTCCGGACTAGAGGGCGCTGCGCCACTGCAGATCGCGCGGCCCCGAGTTGCGCCCTCCCTGGGCACCATTTCTATAATAAGTTACATTCAAAATAACGCACAAACAGCATAGCTTTTCAAGTTCTTTTGAACAGTGGTATGTATGTATTTTATGAATTCCAAAACCTGTGCAGACTGATCTTTCCATTCCCGAGCCATGTACAACCAGAGGGGCGTGCGGCTCGCCAGGCAGAAAGCCTGGAGGATGCACACGCTTCCCCGCACTAGCTCAGGGCCAAACACCCCACGTAATTTCATTTACATTTAAACTTAAATACAAAAGGCTTATACTAAACAAAGAACTCACCAGTCCAGGCACTCGAGTCGTTGGGTGCTGGCTTTAAAGTCCTCGGCAGCTCCGTAATCCCCAAGCAATTTGGATATTTGTTAAAAGCCGTATCTGAAGTACCAACTTTGCCTCCCTCCGATCTTCAGCATGTCCCCAACGAGAGTGCGATCCGCCCGTGCTGCCCGGACCCAGGTGGCCACATTTCCGGAGGTTCCCGTCCTGGGTGGAAAGTTGAGCACTAAGAGGAGGCGAAATCAGAGTGCGCTAGGGCTACGGAATAGGGCCGAGGAGAAGCCAAGTTTGTCAGGACATGTCCAGGCAGCAAGCCGCCGAGTTTAGGAGTTGCGGCCGGGAACTGCGGCGGATCACTGCCTCTTTCCCCACTCCCTCCCTCTTGGAGAAGGTGGGGGAGGGGAGGTGACGTCAGCGCCCCGCCTCGCCCCCCGCCCCGCGGCGCGGACGGGATTCTCCTGCGGGGTCCGCCTCCTCGACAGTAGCAGCGGGCGAGCTCGGGGCTGGGGCGGCCTCCAGTGCCGCAGCGCTGTCTACCCGGAGGCGTGTATCCCTCTCCACCGTGCGGCGTCTCCCCGGCTCTGCCGAGCGCTGGCGTTCTTCGCACTCGGCACCGGAGCTGCCCCGGAGCCCCGCGGCGCGCACCTCTCTGGTGCTCTTTCTTGCAAGCCCCTTCCCGCAGCGTTTCCCACGCGTCGAACTGCAGGTGATGCTCTTCCTCTTCTGCAGCTGAAATTCGTCGCGACGTGTCGCCTGCCGGGTTTTTGCAGGGCGGAAGCAAGAACAGTCTCTGCACACTGGCCTGGACGACTTGTACTTTGTAGCCCTACAACTTCTGGATGTGATATATTTTAAATAGTTCTTGTGCTCTAGCGCTGTTTGTGGTCTTTGTGTTGAAAATCACAGAGCCATATTTTAATTTTCAAATCCTTTCCAAAAGCGCCTACGTTTTTACACGGTACTCCGAAGCGTAGAAGGTTCCGAGGAGTGTGGGGAAGAGATGGAGGAGGAGCCAATTTTTAATGTCTTACAAATCGTCCCTAGTGATAGGGGCCAATACACAAATCAGTCGTCTACTCGTAATGTAGAGTAAGATAAATGCAAACAACCCTGAAATAAAATTTATAAATGAATGCATCGTTTTTATGTAAGCGTCCAGACCGCAGGAAAAATATCTACTGTGGAGTGTGTGTGTGTGTGTGTGTGTGTGTGTGTGTGTGTGTGTGTTTAATGCCGCTAAAGTACCAAAATAAAATCAGGAGAGATCAGCGTGAAATTCCCAAGGAGCCATTTCCGTGAGTTGACACTGTCCACAGAAGGTTGGCATTAACATTCAGAGAACCCTGGAAAGGGCGAGGATGCTGGGAGTGGGTTCTATCAGTACATTTGCAGCCATTGATGTAAATCTTCTGGTCTGTTTAGCTGGTCGTTTTCTTGGCAGGGTAAAGAGCAAAACCCTGAGGACACAGGAAACAAGGCAAGGGGTTAAACAGTGAGGAGACAAGGAAGATGAAATGTTGGAGTATTGTGTATGAGGAAGTCGTATAACTTCTCTAAATTTCAGTGTCTTCATCTGTGATAAGGAATCGTATTTGTTTCACACGGTAAGAATGCATTCGTGTATTTATTCATTCAAAAAAAATGTACTGAATGCCATGTGTTTACCAGGGAGAGACATCCATTCTTGTGGGCAACACTTTCACTGAGCATCATCGGAAGTGTCTAGAAGCCAAGTACACAGTAGCCAATCAATAACCGTATTCTTACTCTCCCGATCCTTCGCAGTGTGTCAGCTTTCTCATCTTTAAAATTCGGAAGAGTAAAAGGGAGATTATCACAAGTAATTCAAGATATGTTTTGATTTAGAAGGGAGGAGAGAGGGCAGTGAGAAGCTGAGAGACAGAATTTTGGGAAAGGACCTTAGGGGCCTCTGCAGACCAGAGGGCAGCCGGAAGGTGCCAGATTCCTGAGGAGGGAGGAGGCAATCCAAAGAAAGACTGGTTTGGGAGGCCAGCCTGTCAGTGCAGAGGACACACTTCTCATGCTTCACTATTTCAAGTACACAGGCTCACTCCTTTTACATCAATAGTTGAAATTAGAAATTGATCACACATTACAAGTTCTTATTAATGAGGCACATAAATTTTTACCAGATGCTGCTGTGCAAGTCAATTTGATCTTTAGAGTTATCATAGTTAAATCAAAGTATTTCCATTAAAAAAACACAAACAAAAGGAACTTATTTAGAATTGATGGTATCAATCAAAATAGCTATTTTTAAAAACAAAGTGAGAGGGGCAGAAAACTTAACAACCTCCAGACCTGTATGCTCCTACACAATAGGTAGATACTAGCCACAAGTGGTTGTTTAAATTAATTTAAAATTCAGTTATTTTGGTCTCACTGGCTACATTTCAAGTATATAATATCAGCTTGTGGCTAATGGCTATCTATTGTCCAGGGCCGATGAAATATTTTCATCATGACAGAGAATTCTATTGTACAGCATTATTATAGACTTTGCTATTGTTTTTGGAACACTACATCAAGTATTACAGTTTTTCATGCACCCAATATTAAGTTACTTCCAAAGTAAAACACAAATGAAAACAAAAACAAAAAACCAGAATCACAGAAGGATTCACTCATTCTGCAAATATTTATCAAGTACCAACAAAATGCTATGAGAAATTACAAAGGACTCGAATTTTAATGAGTTAGGTGTGTTTGGTGATTAAGAAATATTAACATGACCTAACATGGACTTTTAATTGTTTGCTTTGGTTGCCGAATACTAGAACCAGGGAAAATCACTACACTTAAAGCAGAAAAGACTTCTAAGACACTTTTAGGCCTAGTCCTAGGATTAAATAATTTTAAGTAGTCTGATTGACTTCTCTGTTCCTTGTCCCTGCTCTCACAACCACCTCTGCTCCCTTTCTGCCTACACTTCCGGGAGTTAACACCTTCTTCCGCCCTCTCCGCTTCCCCAGCTTTGGAATTATTTCACTCTTTGCATTCAAATACAGCTCTCCTCTGGGATCGGCTTGTACTCTCCAAGGGGGCCATTAGAACAGGCAACTACTCAACCTGATGAGAATGAGTAGTGGTTAACTATGGGTATGAATATGTTACTTTTCCTAGCCGCTTCCAAGTGCCCTGTAACAAGGGCTTTCTTAAAGCTAAACCTCAATGGTAAAATCTTATTCTAATGGTGAAATTCCAGATGCCGTGGCCAGTTGGGCAAATATTTGGAGGCATTACAAATCACTTACTGGATGACTATTTAAAAAAAAAAGTATACCTTCATTTTAGGAATAAACACATAGTAGAATAGGCTGGTTGTGGATATTCGGTCCCTACAAAGATAAAATCAACATCCCCAAGTGGTTTGGGAAGGCATCTGGCTGGATAAATGTAATTCTTAACAATGTCGTCTCAGCTCAGTGACTGAAGGATCCCAAGTCTACCTTTTTGAACAGTAAGCAATGAATCTTTCAGAAACTGTTAAAATACTTTGTCCAAAAAGGTAAGAGAAAGAACATTGCACTCAATGTCAGTAGATCTGATTTGAGTCTAATCTTTGCCACATAAAATCTAATGTATTTGGTTCTTACTGAACTTGGGAGTCTCACTTTCCTTTATAAAGGTGCATCTCCAAGAAAAGCCAAAAAAAAAACCCCTGCCTTGACAGTTGTGAGAGATACCAGTAAACAGTGTGGATAATGACTACAATATCATTATTCTCCTCAAATTTACCCACCATTTCTCACCCTACCGCTGCATCCCAGCTATGAGGCTTTGTATCCAATAGTAAAAAGTAACTTTGATTTGAAGCCAATAGTGCCCCAGACTCTGCTCCAAATTCTTTATATGTATCATCTCATGTAATTCTTACAAAATCCTATAAGTTATTAGTAATTAATACCCTACCACCTTGTTCCAGATGAGAAACTAAAGTTTAGGTAGATTAGGTAACACTCTTTATCAATTTAATACACTAATTCCTAAACCCTGTACCTCATTTGAGCCCTTTATGAACCAAGGTGGTTGTTGTGGTTCAAGAAGCAACCTTAGAGGAGAACGAAAATCTATCAAATGATGGCTGGAGAACAATGCTCCTTTGCAGCAGCTACAATGAGTATGGAGAAGAAATTGTTTAAAAGTGGGTCCTTTAATCGCAGAATGAGAGCATCACTGATTGTGTTTAGGAGTATCTATATGTGATACACCCATTATTTGTTTGGCTTTCCTATTTTTCTAGGTAGATATACATACTCTTTTTTTTTTAGATTTTACTTATTTATTCAAGAGAGAGAGCACATGAGAGCGGGGAGGGTCAGAGGGAGAAGCAGACTCTCTGCTGAGCAGGGAGCCCGATGTGCGACTCGATCCCGGGACTCCAGGATCATAACCTAAGCTGAAGGCAGTCGCTCAACCAACTGAGCCGCCTAGGTGCTCCTAGATATCCATACACTTAAACACATTTTGATTCAAAATCATTGTCTGGCTTTTAACTTGTTTAGTCTGAACAGCAGAAAAATACACACCAATGGTTCTCAGTGAATTCTGACAAGGACTATCTCACAGGATTTCCTGATCAGCATTTCAATTTATACTTCACTTTTCCTTTTCCTGATCTGCAACTACGAGTGTGTCCTTTCTTTCTTTTTTACTTTCCCATATGACAACGTGGGAAATTCCCTCTACCAATACTTTTTGACCATTATGATACCATCCCTTTTCCCCGTAGAATTTTTTTGGTCATAAAAGCTAATATGAGACTAAAGGATCCCATTACTATTGGGAAAGGGATTCTTTAATGAGAATTTCAATAGTCCCCCAAATCCGTTCTCTAAAAGATGATCTATCTAAGCCCAGGGGGTAGTTCTTTAGCCTTGGTCGTGGGTATGTGGACCAATTGCAGTCAATGAGCTATTAGAGAAAGTTTGCCGGAGGCTTCTGGGGGAAAAAAAAAATGTTCTCTCTCCTAAGAGAGATCCACAAGAGACATTATGTCTTTCTTTGGACATTGTCAGATTAGGAAGTCATGCCTGGGACGATTATAGTTATCTTCCTTGCTGAGGATGAGACCTAAAACAGGGAAAGCAAATAAAGGTTCTCAATGACATTGAATCAACCATCTCTGAAGTCCATATTAACTCAAGACTTCTTTAATGGGAGATCATAAGTTTCCATCTTACTTAATCTGGATTGTGTCAGGATTTGGGGTGCTTGTACCTGACATCGTCTCCCACAGCTAGATAATCCTTTTTAAAATATAGTTGGAATTGTTTGAAAGAAAAAATAAGTGAATATACCTCCTCAACTCATTGGTCAATAGGAATTGAGCCTAACTCTAATGACAAGATGGAAGGACACTTGGAGATTTTTCCTTAATGGTGGGAAAGAAGTTCTTAGATACAAAATGATTCAGTCTTGCACACTGTCCATTTTTCTACCATAAGGAAGATGAATATAAGAACATGAAATTTTATTTATTCAACTAAAATATTTTCCTTCATTCCTACTGTTCTTTCCTCTCAAGTGCCAAAATCTTTTTAGCATACTTCCCAATACTTTTTGTAATTAACTCCCAGAAGTAATTTCTTAGAATCTACAGTGAATGTTAACCGGATTTCAAATAATTATCAGAGGATAAAGCAGTCAGCTGGATTGCCCACTGGCAATAAATCCGTGACATTTGGAATTTGTATCTATTTGTTCCTCCAATTGCCAATATCCCAAGCCAAGCCCAAAAGTAAAATCAGTTTATATTCACCATGGCCCACTTCGTCCATACTTTGCCCTTTATTAAAATGGAATCATTAAAAAAAATTTTTTTTTAATTAACATGTGCTATGGTTGAAGATATGGTGATCTTTAAGTCAGCTTTATTGTTTTATATGTTTAGGGAAGAAGATAGTCTCCCTTTCCTAAGCAACAATGTGTAAAAAGCCTCTTCTGTTCTCCTGTGTGAGTAGACAAAGAACAAAGCCATCTTTGTAAGGCAAGGGGAATGAGAGAGGATTCCGGCCAAATGGATGGGACAGGATTCTTGCTGAAGGTAGCCAAGGTGATCCAGTATTACCTGGGAGATGGTGGGGACGATCAGATACCCAGGGTGGGGGATTCTGACTCAGCCAACTTAACAGATTTCTTGCTACAACTGAGTGATGCTGGCCTGACAAGGACAGATACCAAGGTCAAGGCCTAGAGGGCTTAAAGAGGCCTGTCTAGAGTTTGGCCCAGGAGGGAGTCTGTCAGTAGCAGGCTCCTTCTGTCGTTTCTACTCTCCTGTAATCATTTTTCCTGAATAAAGCAAAGGAGAGGACAACTGTTATTAATCAAGCTTCCAAGACCTTTTGAATCTCAGCTGTAATGTTTGCAGGTTAACATTATTAGTCTGTCACTGGTTTATAAAAAAGCCAAACTGTTGAAGAGGTTGAGGTGGTGCCTAAATGGGTGAAGGCAGAGTACTGGAGAAGAAAGAGGATTTAAGTGAGGATTTTGCCTCTAACATTTCCTGGCAAGTCGCTGAGCTTCATAAATAGCAATGTGATCTGCTGGACCACAAGATGGGCCCCAGTGATCCCCACTTCTGACATTCACACCTTTGTGTAATCTCCTCCCACATCTTACCAACCAGGGTCTGGGACAGTAGAATAAGCCTACGTGATGGTATGTCACTTCTGAGATTAGGTTATAAAAGACAATGAGCTCTCTTTCTCTCTCTTTTTCATTATTTGCTCTGGGGCAAGCCTAAACCCCACAGTGAAGAACTGAAGCCTTCTTCCAACAACCACGATTCTAACCAACTTGGAACTCCAAGACTGAGGTGGATCCACCAGCCCCAGTCAAGGCTTTAGATGCATGCAGCCCCAGGAGATAGCTTGACTGCAGACTCATGACTGACCCTGAGCCAGATCACCCAATGAAGCTGCTCCCAGACTCCTACCCCTCAGAAACTTTGTGAGATAATAAATGTTTGTTAATTTAAACTGCTGTGTTGGGGGGATTTTGTTGTTTAACAACAGATAAAGAAATTTGGAAAAATGGCTTCCTACCAATAACACAGCGAAGGCTCAGTATAAGCATGAATGGAAAAACCTTAAAGTACTACGTGAATGTTAGAGCCATACAAATACAGTGGAAGAAAATGTCTAGAACACCACTATCCAAAAGAACTTTGTGTGCAGGTGGAAATGTTCAATCTCTGCCATTCTGTATGGTGCTGAGTACTTGACATATGGCTAGTATAAGATGAGGGATTGAATTTTTTATTTTACTTAATTTTGAATCATTTATATTTAAATAGTCATAGGTGGCTAATGGCTACCATTTTGGACAGAACAGGTCTAGAGGTTTCTAACCCAACAAATGCCTATTCCAAAACAGAGTCAAAGAGGACACAGTATATAAAAATCTGTCTTTACTAGTTATGAATTTCTAAAGAAAAACTTGTGTTTTTATGAAGTCCAGAAATTATGGGTTGAGTTTAAGTAATATTTCCTTCCTTGTATGAAAAAAAAAAAACACAATGCATTTTGTAAAACTGGGTTTTTTTGAGACCTCAGATAGATTTCCCTTTGTGTGTATGCAGGCAATTTATTAAACATGAAATTATCAATTCAATGGATGGTCTCACACAACTGGCTAATTTGCATGGTTGATTGAACAAGCATGGAATGAACCAATTGTGCCCACGGTTACCTTAACTACACAGGGCACTGCTGATTCATTCCCCTGATGGGTGAGAAAGAGTTAATGACCTCGGTGTTTCTTGGCACCACTTTATTTAGTGATCTCATTTGGTAAATATGAGACTCCAAATTCCAAAACAGCTACTGTAAGTTACTTGCAATGATAGTTAAACCTAACTAGAGATAGACTTAAGTGTATACAAGGTCATATTAGTTGAGGCTTGTAGGACGACATACATGTAATGCTGTTAGTAGAGCAGGAATGGGTTTTCTTATTCTTTCTAACTGAAATATGTTGAATTGTGCCCCATAATAAAGCTGTCACTTAAATGTCGACTGTATCCTTAACATAAAATCCCTTTGTCATGTCAGATCGTGCCTGACAGCCTCAAGCTTGCAGTCACGTGATCGTAAGCTATCCGCTCCTGTTCCTGCCACTGAGACAGGATGAAGGGGACTGGTTATCCCCCTCCATGGGGAAAAGTAAAATTAGATTCTTAGCTCCTACTATGCACAAAAATTTTCCCTTGATGAATTAAAGATGTAAGGCTCTAAGGCCAATTGTTAAAATGTTTAGAAAAAAATGTAAGAAAAAAATTTATTTGGGGCTATGGAAGGATTTACTAGATAAGACACACTATGTTCTAACCATGAAAGAAAAGATGGAGAAATTCAATTCATAAAAATAAGAACCTCTGTCTATCAAAAGACATTTTATTTGTTTATTTAAATTTATTTATTTATTTGAGAGAGAGAGAGAGAGAGAGAGAGATTGGGCATGAGCAGGGGGAGAGGCAGAGGGAGAGGGACAAACAGACTCGCTGCTGAGCAGGGATTTTCCCACGCAGGGCTCGATCCCAGGACCCGGAGATCATGATCGGAGATGAAGTTAGATGCTCAACCAACTGAGCCACTGAGGTGCCCCCAAAAGACATCATTTTAAAAAGTGTAAATACAATCCACGATTTGGGATAATGCTCATTTAATAAATGTAATTAGCAAAAAAATTAATAGCTTTAATATAAAGAAGTCCTACAAATCGAAAACAAAAAGACTCAATGGAAAAATAGGAAAGATTCAATAGAATAATGGGGAAAATCACAAACCAGTAATTCGGAAGAAGACATGAATAGTGATTGTACATGTAGTGGGTTAAATTATGGCTTGCAAAGTATCTGTCCATGTCCTAATCCCTAAAACCTGTGAGTGTGACCTTTTTGGAAAAAGGGTCTTTGCAGACACAGTTAAATGAAGAATCTTGATCATTTCAAATCATCCTTGATTGTTCGGGTGAGCCTAAATCCAATGGCAAGTGGATTTATAAGACATTCAGGTAAGAGACACACGGAGCTAAAAGACCACAGGAAGGCAAAGGCAGAGATTGGGTCCACGCAACCACAAGCCAAGGAATGCCTGGCGCGACCAGAATCTGGAAGATGCCAAGAAGGATCCTTCCCGAGAGCCATCAGAAGGAGCACAACTGTCCCGACACCTTGATTTTGGACTTCTGGCCTCCAGAACCATGGGAGAATACGTTTTTGTCGTTTCAAGCCACCCGGTAATGGTAATTTGTAAAGGCAGCCCTCGGAAACTAATACAGTACCTAAGAAGAGAAACTTTCATTCGTTATTAGAGGAACGAAAGTTAAGTCCTCAGTGAAATACCTTATACACAAACCATATTGGCAAAAATTAAGATGTCTGGTGATATCCAAGGTGGTGAAGATATGGCTCAATAAGAACTCTCATCCGGTACTGGTAGGACTCTAAATAGGTGCACGTATGTTGGAGAACGATTGGGTCTTGCCTTGTGAAGATGAATCTGCACATAGCCTCATAGTTCAGCAATTCCACCACCAGGTTTAGCACACCCCAGGGGCACTCTAAAATACATATCCAAGAGAAACCTATAAGAAAATTTACAGCAGTTTTTTTAAAAGATTTTATTTTTAAGGAATCTCTACACCCCACGTGGTGCTCAAACTCATGACCCCGAGATTAAGAGTGGCAGACTCCACCAACTGAGCCCGCCAGGTGCCCCCCAAAATTTATAGCAGTTTTTTTCATAATAACAAAAAACTGGAAGCGTACATACAACAAGAGAATGCAACGAGAATGAAAAAATAAATTGCAGTATCTTCACATTGTGAAATTTTCACTGGGAAAATGAATGTACTATTGTTACATGTAACAATATGAATGATTTTTAGAAAGTATGAAGTGAGAAATAGAAATTGTAGAAAGTTTGTTCAAAATCCAGCAAAGCTAAATAATATGTTGCTTAGGAAAATATGCATAAGATATACCATATTCTTTTTTAAAAAGGTTGGCTACTTGAGAGAAGGCTGGTGGATGTGATGGGGAGATACATTCTGGTACAGAATATTCTAGTCCTGAGACAGGGAATGGGTTCCTAGATGCTTATATTTGTTCTGTGCTTATTAACTTAAACATATTTTATGCAAGCTCTTCTTAAAAATATATTACTTTTAAAAATAGGTAATACCAAAATGAAACAAGCAATGGAAAATGCTGTAATAATTAGGGCCACATAGAGATCATCTATAACCTAAAGCTGTCAGTGTGTCTGTTGAATACCTTTTGACAGGTATTTGGAGAAATGGAGGGTAGCAGGAATGGATATAACCTCAAGTTCAGAAACGGAGAGAAATAAAATGACCCTGTGCCCATGTGTTGAAGTGAGAATAGGCTGTTACAGTAGGTTGTAGGGAAATGGGCCATAGCTCAGACGGAGGGAGACGGGACTACCCAGATAAAAGTCTGACCCATCACAAAAAGCTTTCCTAGACACTGAAAATCCTATGAGTCATGCTTTGAGTAAAGATGAATTAGTGGGATCAACAGGCCAAAGCTACCAGGTACTCTTAGGGAAAAAAAACAACAACAAAGTTGTAGAATAAAAACAACAACAAAGTTGTAGAATATACAGCTAGGATACCTACCTGGGCCTTTCAGCTGGAGTACAGATGGATGTAACCTCTTAACTTGACCTTGTGTCAGCTATTTTAAATGAGTGTGTGCAGGGATGAGCAGAGTTCAGGTTTTTTACCTGTGTGCTTGGGTCTTCGGTACAAAACCCCAGGGCCTAACAAGCTTTGCACGTCCGCGTACTGGCTGCAGGGAATTATCCTATTGAAGTGTTCCATCTGTTTCCAGTTGGGACCCTAACTGGTACAAGCAGGCCTATTAATTATCTCTCTCAAACCAGCTGTTGGCACCCCTGGGAGTGGTTTCCTGGCAGCTATTAGCAGACACCATTTGCCTATATTCTTTGTAAACAAAGGTGTCAGTATAGAGCAGTGATCCTCAAAGTGTGGGCTCCGACCAGCAGCACCAGCATTACCTGGGAACTTGTTAGAAATGCAGAGTTTGGCTGCACCCAAGACCTACTGAATCCAAAACTCTGCTAGTGGGCCACGCAATCTGCTTTAATAAACATTTCAGGTGATTCCAATATGTGTTAAGGCATGAGAACCATTAGCCTACGGGGATCACAGTGGACAGTGCAGCATCCTGAAGCTGACAGCAATGGAACTTTTAATTTTAAAATAAAAGCTGTATATTGTGTACAACATGGTGCTTTGATATACATGCACATAGTGAAATGATTACTAGAGTCAAAATAATCAACATACCCATCTCCTCGGGGCGCCTGGGTGGCTCAGTGGCTTAAGGAGGCTTAAGCCTTCAGCTCAGGTCATGATCCCAGGGTCCAAGGATGGAGCCCGCCATCTGGCTCCCTGCTCAGTCGCGAGTCTGCTTCTCCCTCTCCTTCTGCCCTCCCCCGGCCCTCCTCGAGCTTACTCTCTCTCTTGCACTGTCTCTCTTAAGTAAATAAATAAAATCTTAAAAAACAAAACAAAAACATACCCATCTCCTCACATAGTGACCTTTTTTGTGTGTGTATGTGCTAAGAGCACCTTCTGAGACCTACTCTGAGCAAATCTCCGCCATAGAATAAGTACTCTTAGCTGTAGTCATCATGGTGTACGTTAGATCTCTAGAATTATCCATCCTACAACACTTAAACTTTGTACCCTCTGACCAATACCGCCCCAATTTCCTCATCTCCCCACCCCTGGTAACTATCGTTCTACTCTCTGCTTCTATGATTTCGACTTTCTGTAGATTCCACACCTAAGCGAGATCATACAGTATTTTTCTTTCTGTGTCTGGCTCATTTCACTTAGCATCATGTCTTCCACTTTCATCCCTGTTGTTGCAAATGGCAGGATCTCCTTCTTTATAAAGGCTGAATAATATTCCTCATATATATAAACCACCCTTTCTTTATCCATTTATCTATCAATGGAGACTAAAGCTGTTTTCATACCTTGGCTCTTAACCAATAATGTTGTGGTAAACATGGGCGTGCAGATATCCCTTCGAGGTATTGGTTTAATTTCCTTTGGCTAGCTGCCCAGAAGAGGGATCGCTGGATCATATGGTGGTTCTATTTTTTATTTTTATGGAGGAAGACCTCCATACTGTTTTCCACAGTGACCGCACCAATTTACATTCCCACCAAGAGTGCCCAAGGGCTCCTCTTGTTTCTCCACAGCCTCCCCGCATTTGTTATCTTTTGTCTTTTTGATAACGACCACCCTAACAAGTGTGAAGTGATCTCTCACGGTGGTTTTGATTTGCATTTCCCTGGTGATGAGTGATGTTGAGCATCTTTACATGCCTCTGCTAGCTATCTGGATGTCTTCTTTGAAAAAAAGTCTACTCAAGTCTTCCGTCCATTTTTTTAACCACCTTGTTCTTATTATCATTATTATTCTTGCTATTCAGTTGTATGAGTTCCTTATATATTTTGGATACCAACCCCTTATCAGATATATGGCTGGCAAATATCTTTTCCCATTCTTTAGGTTGCTTTTTCATTTTGTTTTCTTTGACATGCAGACACTTTTTAGTTTGATGTAGCCCTTGTTTAGTTTTGCTTTTGTTGCTTGTACTTTTCATGTCATATCCAAAAAATCATAGCCAAGTCCAATGTCAAGGAGCTTCCCCCCGTGTTTTCTTCAAGGAGTTTGACCCGTTCCAGGTCTTATGTTTAAGAGTTCAACCCATTTGGAGTAGATTTTTGTGTACAGTGTAAGATAAGATCAATTTCATTCTTTTGCATGTAGATATTTAGTTTTCCCCAGCACCATTTATTGAAGACACTCTCTTTTACCCATTGTATATTCTAGATGTCCATGTTGAAAATTAGTTAACAATGGGGCATTTGGCTGGCTGGGTGAGTGGAGCATGCGACTCTTGATCTCAGCATTGTGGGTTCGAGCCCCATGCTGGCTATGGAGATTACTTAAAAATAAAATTAATAAAAAAGAGTTAACACTGTATGCTTGGGTTTATTTCTGGGCTTTCTATTCTGTTCCATTGGTCTGTTTTTCTGCAAGTACCATAGTGTTTTGATTACTATTACTTTGTTTTTTTTTTTTAAGATTTTATTTATTCACGAGAGACAGAGGGAGAGAGAGAAGCAGAGGGAGAAGCAGGCTCCCAAGGAGCAGGGAGCTGGATGCGGGACTCGATCCCAGGACCCTGGGATCATGACCTGAGCCGAAGGCAGATGCTTAACTATCTGAGCCACCCAGGCGCCCCAATATTACTTTGTAATATAATATAGCCTGAAGGGAGGAGGGAAGTGGGATGTTCCTAGAAACCAGGAACCTTGAGAAAGAAGTGACTTGCCATTGAAGGACACAGGCAACCCAAGGTAACTGCACAGGGAGGGAACCCAGAAGAACAAGTACCTTGACTTCATTAGCCTCTCTCCCCCAGTTTCCATCTGAGCTCCTCGGGGAAGCCAAAGAGCAAGGAAGGCCATTGATATAATCCACAAGGCCCAATCGCTGGGACACAGAGCCGAGTGCAGAAAGGTAGCCGGTAGAGGGGCAAGTAAAAGATACCAGGTTCCTGCCAACTCACGTCTTTTATTTAGCAGCCCTAACTGCAAGTGAAAGTTAATGGTGAAATGATGGGACCAGAGACAGGCAACACACATCCTGGGTTCTTGTCCCATTTGCTGCTATCATGTTAGGAAATAGCACAGTCTGAGTCCGGATGGCTGACATTTATGGAATTTTCCAGCACTCCAGAGGTAGAAGAGGTTAGGAGGGAAACTTAGACACCAGGATAAAAACATTCCCTCTAGATTAATTTAATGTGGGGTGAGTCTCAGGAGATCATTATACCATTGTGTTTAGTGACTCAAGGCGATTCTGACAATGTCCTAAATAGATTACTTTATTGGAGATTAATGAACTGAAGGATCCTGTTGAAGAGATTTGTGTTAATGGGATCATCATCTAATTCTACAGCTCATACCCTCTCCAAATTTCATAGTGAGTGGAAAAAACAAAACAAAACAATTTCAGTGTGAGATAATTACTCTCCCTGCAATAACAGGGCAGAGGCAGGCCAGGGTCTAATAGCTCCAGCTCAAGAAGAACTTGCTAGCTTATTGGATGTTTATTATGTTGTGTTTTTTTTTTAAGATTTTATTTATTTATTTGAGATACATAGAGAGAGAGAGAGAGCGAGCACGCACAAATGGGAGAGGGAGAAGCAGGCTCTCCAATGAGCAGGGAGCCCAATGTGGGGCTCGATCCAAAGACCCTGGGATCACGACCTAAGCCGAAGGCAGACGCTTAATGACTGAGCCAACCTAGGCACCCTGGATGTCTACTATGTTAATTTTATGGATTGGTTATTACCAAAGTTAAAACTGTGACAGTGGGGAGAAAAATGCCTTTTATCTTGCATCAGGATTTACCATTGGAGAGGGTGCTTCAAGGGATTTCAGCTATCCCTTCTACATTTCAGTACATCGTTGAGAAGTGACGAGCCAACAGTGTAAGTGGATGACATCACCGTGTTGGGGACAATATTATAAGAGCTCAAGGAATGGTTCCCTAAAGCTCTATACATCTTAGATAATAACTAGAAATGATCCTATGAAAAACTAGTTTTATCATGACCTCATAAATCATTTATAGCATCATATTCCAAGATCGCTGCCACTGCCACCTGGTCAGCTCCTAGGAAGTATGATCTTTTAGGGGTTCAATATTTAATGTCTACTGCCCAGCGCATAGTGCCTATGCAAAAAACCTATCAAAAACCTCATTGCTCAATCTTTAGTTTGATGAAAGTTACTAGTTATTCATTTTTAACATTTCTTGATTTTTTTTCTTGGAAATCCTCCTTAATCATGTCTCTTAATGATTCTCTGAGGTAAAGTGCATTTTGATTAAATAGTCTGCCATAAAATGCATTTACATTGTGCTTCATTTGGCACTGACTCCCTGATATCATATTGCATGGATATGAAATGAAAGGTTCTGGAAATGAATGAAATACTTTGACTACAGAAGCCAAAGTAACTGGCTTACCTCTGTTTGTTTTTTTCTTTTTCTTTTTTGAACTTGTACATTTGTCATCTATGGTCTGTTTATTTTCACTATGAAGAGACAACAAAGAGATAGGTTTCTAAATTTTGTCTGGAATAAAGGAGAGATATATGATATATATAAAGATATTTTTATATATAATAGATAAGGTTATATGTATTATAGATTATATATAATGATATAAATTATATATTATATTACATATATTTAAAGATACATATTATAGTTTATATATATGTGTGTATATATATATATATATATATATATACACACACACAAAGATACCTATTTCCCCCAGAAATGTTCTGCTTCTGAAATGTTCTATTTAAGTAAAAATGTATATAATTTGCCTTTAGACTATGTGTATGTATTTTGGACAGGTTTAGCGATGGGAATGTATTCTGGACTACCTTTAGGTCCGTATACTTCCTGCTGAATAGTACTTTTTAATAGTGCTTTTATTTTAGTGCATGTTTTAAATATAGTAAGTGCTTCTGTTTTAAATATGGTAAGCACTAACTTTTTGGTAGACTTTACCAATTCAAGTAAACCCATTTCTGAAAATCTTCAGGATGCCCCTAAACTCTTTCTTTGTAAGTTTAATGTTCTTCTGAAATGGATAAAAAGTTAGTTTTTGAATTCCACTATAAAGGCAACTTCTATTCTGTATTGCATTTTATTTTAACCCTTTATTCTGTCAAACTTCAGCTTCACCACTTCTGTGGAAAGCAAGAGTTATTAACAGCGCAGCATTTAGATTGCTGAGTATCAGCAATCTTTCCTTGTGCCTTCCCAGACAGGCCTCGCGCAGGGGACACAGTGACTCTGATCACGATACTTCTTGAGAAAGGTCAAGGCAGACACAGCATCCAGGAGAGTGGCCACGAATCCTTGCCTTTTTTCATTAAGCAGTTTTTTTCATGACAAATTGTGCCACTGTAATCATTATCTTGACATGCTGCACTAATTCATTTTTAGACAAGATTACATAGCCAAATGTAGAGAGCTAATTTGAATGTTTTTCATTCAATGTTAGAAAGTGGTGAATGTTTTTACACATTCTATGAACTTAGCTACCAATTAACTTTATTTTAGGCTCAGATTTGACCCTTGGGTTGGCTAAACTCGTGCTGCACTTTCCATGTGCCAAGACTCCCTTTTTAATGCATCTACCACAGTCATTATTCATTGAAACTTCATGGAAAAATTGTTTTGCTGAAGTATACAAGTGATACAGAGGAAAGAACATGGGATTTAGGCTGCCACTTGCAACATGGGACAAGTTACTTCAGGGCTCAGAGCCTTAGTTTTCCTAACTAAACACTTCCATGATAATATTTAGCCAATAGATTATTGAAATAACATGTGTAAGTACCTGAAAAAGTCTGAAACATAGCACGTCCTCAAATATAGGTTTCCACTTTCTCCCTTTTAAAATATACTTGTTATCTATTAACTGTTGTAAAATGTATTCAGATTCTATTTATTTGAGCAATAACCTAAAAGTCTGTTTTATATCTTTTAAAAGCGTAGATTAGAAAATTGTTATATAGGAAATTTTATCTCCTAGCATAATACAACTCTTCATGCTGAACTCTAATATACTTTCTTCCAAAGATTTAGGCCTTTTAAACTATCTTTAGCCCTGTTATCAGTGTTTCAGATAGGGCTATTTGGATGCAAATTAGCCAGAAAATGAACTCCAGTAGAAGTATTCATTTAGAGACAAATATTGTAGTACTCTGATCCAAAGAACTTCCTCACAAAATGGGATCACACTAAAAGGTCAGTGGTAATAAAACAAATGCATAAATCAAAGTAGAATCTTCCTATAAATCAAGAGCAATACACTCCGTTATCACATCAATCAAGATTATTTATAAATATGTCGATAAATAGTGTAGCATCCCTTGGTTTCTCTTCATGTTTCCTAGTTTATACAATTTGAATACTTTATAATGTAATCCATAATGTAAAAAAGAATCCCATTGTTTGATAAACATCCATCCGTTCACCTACCTTAAGGAAATTAAAGGGAACCTCCCCTAGGATGTTAATTACTGTTAATTCTTTATTCTTCCGTGCTGGTGGTTCTCAAACTTTATCAGGTATCAGAGCCACTATGAGCTTGTTGAAACACAGACTGCTGGACTGCACCCTCAGAGCTTCCGATTCAGTAGGTTGGGGTTGGGGCCTGAGAATCTGCTTTTCCAACAAGCTTCCAGGGGGTGCTGAGGCTGCTTTTGCTATGGATAGGAGCGCAGGAAAGGGAGTGCACATGCTCAGAGCGAGACGCGAGCCCCGCCCTTGTTTTTCTCTCCCCCTGCCCCCCCCCTTTTTTAAGATTTTATTTATTTATTTGACAGAGAGAGAGAGAGAGAGCAAGAGAGGGAACACAAGCAGGGGGAGTGGGAGAGGGAAAAGCAGGCCTCCAACCGAGCAGAGAGCCCGATGCCAGCCTCAATCCCAGGACCCTGGGACCGTGACCTGAGCCGAAGGCAGAGGCTTAACGACTGAGCCCCCAGGCGCCCCTCTTTCCCTTTTCTGGGCGCTCTCCTGCCCTGGTCTTAGAATGGAGCTGTAGCTGAACCATTGTCCCACTGATGGAAAAATAAGTGTTGGAAACCTCTGAGATTTGGGGGTTGTTTGTTACCCCAGCAAAAGCTGACCAATGCGTATCCGTTCGTTGTGGCGTTGTTTTAATAGGGACATTTGGAGATGATCTAAAGATTCTTTAAAAAGAATAAATTGTAAAATATTCAGAGAGTGGAATAAAAGTTAAATCCAGTGAACAATCACCTTCTATACGAATATATAAATCTTAAAAACAAGGTTAAAAAAAAAAACCCTCCCTGCAAAAAACTACATACAGCATAATATAACTTATAGAAATTTTAGAAAATGCCAAATATTAGTCCATGTTCCTTATGGATATATATGTAGTGGAACTATTGCAATGTGATTAAATAATAAATTCCACATTCAGAGAAGTGGTTACTTCTCAGAGAAGAGTGAAAAGAATGCTATTGAGGGGTAGAGAATAGAGAGCTTATTCTATATCGATGAGGTTTTTGTTTCTTAAAAAACAGAAGAAGACTAGATGTCAAATCTAGTGGATGTGCTGTCCTAATTGCTTTCCTTTATGGTTGGAGTTGTTCAGCACAACAAAAAGTATCTTTTAAAGAAAAGTGCTGGTTTATTGACAGCTCCTTGGGTCCAGCAGCTTTCGGCGGGTGGCAGATGAGTAAGGCTGGGATTTTGAGATTCTCAGATTAAAAAAACCAAAACAATAGAAATAAGCAGTTCAGACTATTTGCGGGTTGGCCTTGTATATTAAACATGGACAGATATCAAGCAGTGTAGTGTCAATAAGCATTCAGGACCCGTTATTTCCTTTTTCTGGAATGCTGTTTCACTTACTTGGTCGGAAAATTTGATTTGATTTGAAATCAGTAGAAATGCTCGGATAGGCTTTGAGAGATTACACTTGAAGCCCAATTTCCCCTCATTTTGTTTTAAGTGAAGACAAGAGAAGAGAACAACGGGGGTGGGTGTGATTATTTCTCACCCACTCCTTCACCCACTCCTTCCCTTCCCTTCAGGAGGAAGGCAAAGGGATAGCATTGCCTTCAAAACCCTATAGCACATCAGAATAATCTGGAGAGCTTTGGGGAAGCACAATTTTCCAGGGCCCACCTCAGATCCTATCAAATCTGAATTTTCCAAATAGAAGGCAGAAAATCTTTATTTTTCTTTCCTTTTTAAAGCTTCCCACAATTACTGTTACCTTCCAGGGATCACAATCCCCCAAATCTCTACCAACTGAAAGTTTCTCTTATGGATTTGCTCTTCACTGCTGGATATTGTACATTTTATCTATTATATAAAGCAGTAAGTAAGTGCTAAAAACAAAGCAACCCAAGAAATACAAAATTATTAACAAAAGTAATAACACTATATAAAAATTGATTTGCACAAGTATTAGAAACTTATGTGGATCTGTTAGAAGAAGAGCAACCCAGTTACAGAGTTACCCTACTGAGCCTTGGAGTTTGAGTTTCATTTACAAGTTGGCATGTGTTAAAGATTTCCTCATATCTGTGCTAAGAGTATGTGTGTTCCCTGGGTGTGTATGACTTCTACCCAAAGTATGTGCCATAACTCCTACTCAGGGTGTAGGATATGGAGATGCAAAGCCTGGGAGAACATTATTTGGGCAACTGGTGCCTTTCAAACTGAAATTGTTGTAATGATAACCTTTTACAGGTTTTCTTTTAAAGATATCTGTGTTCTGGGAGTATATATAAATAATGGAATACTATCAGCCATTAAAAAAATAAATAAAGATACCTGTGTTCTTAGCTGACAATGTTTTTCTGGCATTTATTAAAATATTAATATATTTGTATCATTCAAACCTCTATGCCAACTCTTAGTTGATGTGTGTGTGTGTAAGTGTTGCAACCCGGGGGAAGCAAGAATAAAAATAAAACAGAGAAGAAGCAGAAAAAGGAGGGAAGTAAATACAAGACAGTGTATCGCCAATTAGCTGCAGTTCTACTAGAAGACACAGCTGGTCGCCTGGTCATGAGGGATATCTTCTGAGAGGCCATGTGGAACTACTGTATCTTGGAACGACGTCAAGGAGGAGGAAGGGTAAGGAATTTGTCAACTCCTTCCCTTCTCCCTTCTTGCATTGGTCAGAGTTCGCCCGAGTTCCTGGTTCTCTAACTGAGGCCCCTCAAGCAGCCTGGGTAACAGAGCCGCAGGACGCAAGGCGAACTCGTGAGCAGGTGCAATTTATAGCACTGCTGAGTGTAGCCTGCAGCCTCGAGGCCGGCGAAGTGAGAAGGTGCACTTGAGCGATGACCTCGAAAGTCCAGGTGGGAGGGTGGAGGCATGCGATCTGAGGCATAAGGTGAGGAGCTGTGGGGTCGTGCCCCCAAGTGACTTGGAGGACCGGGAGCCCAACGAGGCAGTGCGCTCCAGTGATGGGCCTCCACCATGCAGCTGCCGATGAAACTTACTGAGCCCATCCTCACCAGAGGCTCTCTGCGCTTTAATGCCGGCTTGGCCTTCTTGGATGGTCTTCAGTAGCATGGAGCCAAAAACTTACAGCCAAGGAAATCCAGGCAGGCACATAAGCAGGGTCTGCTACACCAGATCTGCAGCGCAGGTGGTAGAGATGATTCTGAGGGCACCTTGTGTCAGAAAGTAAGGAGGCTGCCAAACCAGGGCCTTGTCAAAAGGACACAGGTGCCAACTGGAAAGTGTCTGTTGGCCAAAGACATGATAGTTTCAGCAGCAAAAAGAAGTGCAATGGATTGCACCACATCAAATATATAAAATAAAAACTCCTAAGTTAATAGTGATACTCCAAAAAATTAACTGTGGTTACTAGAGGCAGGGGTGGGGGGTGGTGGGAGTGGGTGAGGATGGTCAAAAGGTAAAAACCTCGGTTATAAGATAGACAAGTACTGGGGGCATAGGGAACAACGTGATTACAGTCAGGGCCGCTATATAGTGTATTTGAAAGTTGCTGAGAGGGTAGATCCTAAAGGTTCTCATCGCAAGAAAAGAAGTTGTAAATATAGGAGGTAATGTGTTTGGATGAGAGTGACTGCAATAAATGCATGCCATTTTGCAATATATGCCTGTCAAGTCATTATGCTGTACACTTCAAACTTATTCGGTGTGATATGTCACTGATACCTCCATAAAACTGAAAATAAATGAATGAATTAATTAATAAACAAATAAAATGCAGAAGAAATAATAGAAGTTGAGAATGTTCATTTTGCAAACTTTAATAAAATAATGGATCTAGGCAGTAATAAACAAAGGCTCCTAAAACCATTACGTAGAAACTTAAGGGGAAAACTTTATAAGGGATGAAGTAGCCTGACAATATCTGAACCCACGGATCAATCTTATCACTAAAAATGCAAAAATCAGACATTAAGTATCTCCTATACAGTATTCGTGTCTCAAAAAATTGAGCCTGAATCTAATTAAGCATCTTGATCTACCAGTTTAAAAGAAACACGAGGGAAAGAGGAACATATAAATTGATACCTTGAGGATGCAATCTGCCAAATTCAGAGTAAGGGAAATCTTCAAAGACAGAATAACCCATTTCTCAACAAACAAATGGCATAAAGAAGATGAGAGTGGTGACAGTGAGAAGTACATACCTAAAGAGGCTTAGAAAACATGTCCACCAAACACATTTTTAGGATCTTGTTTGGATTTTGATTCAAACAAACCAACTTTAGAATACATCTTAAAAAAATCTGGGAAAATCGAACACAAACTGGGTGTTAGATGATATTAAGGATTTGCTGCTAATTTATCAAGTGTGAGCATGACACTGTGATTATGTTTTTTGTTTAGAAAGTCCTTATCTGTTAGATATATGTTAACTATCTCTGTAGGTGAAATGATATGGTGACTGGAATTTGCTTTTAAAAATCCAGAAGGGGGCAAAAAAGTGGGGGAAGGATAGAAAAGAAAATATGGACAAAATGTGGCTGGCTTGTTGAATCAAGGTGGGGACACGGTGGCATTCATTCTACCGTGATCTCTCCTTTTGTGTATGTTTGAAAATGTCTATAATCAAAGGCTAAAAAATGAAAATACACCAACAAGTTCTTTTTAAACAAACATACAAGCTCCCCAGTTGGTCCTGATGAACGAGCCAGCTTTGGGAATCGTTTAGGTAGAGAAGGCCTTGGAAGGAAGGAGAGGCAAGTGTAGAAAAGCTGAAACAGGCCCCGCTCCCCCGCAACCGCTGTTCACAGGTGCTTGCCCACTTCCTGTGACAGCCCTCCCAGAATTGGGCAGCAGGTTATTCTCAAGGACTCACAGTCTCAGTGATGGGAAGACAATGCAGAAGAACTCAGGATGCTTGATGTGATAGCTAGCGGTTCTATTAAAATTCCTTCTCAGATAGAAGAAAAAGATTAATGAGTGTTCATATTTAGCTCCTATTTCCATGAGAAAGCCTGTAGAAAAGCATCTATGATAACTAATCTGGAAAATAAATCAAATTAGTCACTGTTGAGGCTTGCATTACAATCCAAAATAAGATATATTTTGTTGTTGTTGTTGAGTGGCTTAGCTTGAGGGTAGAACTTTATGGTGGGTTTTATGACACAAAATTTACTATTAATTATTTCAGAGTTAGTTTAGTTCATACTCTAGTATAATTCTATGGAAGTAACACTGAGCTGGATGTCTTGAGACCCAGGTTTTGATTCTGGGTCTTCCCCGACAAGCTGCATGACTTTCTTCAGTTCACCCTCTCTGAGGCTTAATTTTCTCATTTCTAAAACAAAGAGGTCTGGGGTCCTTCCAAGCTTTAAAATTCAATTTGTGAATAAATTCCTCATTCCTCATTCCTCAAAGAATCTATTTTGTAGAAATGCTCTTATTGTATCTTACAAATGATTGTTTGTATTGAGAAGCAAAATTTTTATAATGGTTAGAGAAATCCAATTTTTCTAATGTTTCATTCCTCATATTCTGTTGTATGAATGGTCTATAATTGAATTAAGTTTTCTTTATGGTTGGGAATTTCGGTTATTTACAGTTTGTTTTCATAACTAATACGAATTTCAACATTCTTACATAGACCTCTAGATGTTTCCTTAGAAAACAATTTTATCCTGGAATTGTTGGGTCAAAGTGTGGGAATATTTTCAAGAGTTTCTCACTACTAATCTATAAAAAGAGGAAATTTCACAAAATCATTATCAATGCTTGCCATTATCATTTTAAAAGTGTTTCTTCCTCGAAAAGCAATAAAAAAAATTCTAATGAGATCTAGCTTTAAAAAAATGTACTCATTCCTTTGCATGCACTGTTTCATTTACGCCTAACAACAAACTCATGCCATAAGTAGTTTTATTATTCGTACTTGATAGATGTAGAAATAGAATTAAAGAGAATAAAAATCTGATGAAGTAGATTCTCAATAGATGTTGAACAATGAAAGTTTAGGGGTGCTCAATTTTTATTCTCATAGAAATATCCAGTCATTGACTTTTCATGTGTGGTAGTGTTCATTTTTAGTAGTTGAGACTCAAAGGATTTAGACATCTGAAGTCTTTTGAAACTCTGAAACGTTAGAAAAATTGGATTTCTCTAGCCATTATAGAAATTTTGCATCTCAATACAAACCATCATTTATTTGTAAGACACAATAAGAGCATTTCACAAAACAGATTCATTTCCATCTGGATTTGTGTGTGTATGTGCATGCATGTGGATAAAAGTAAATTCCTTAAAATTTCAAGGGAATTAAGTGAATCAATAGTATGCATTAGGTCTAAGGTGTCTTATAAAATAAGTGAAACTTCTCTAAACTTAAAAAGATGAAATTCATTCATTTAACAAGTATTTAGTAAGCATTTACCATGGACCTCTTTGTTCCAAGTGAATCTAAACCTTTAGAGTGCTTCAAGAACTACCTGGACAGGAGTGGGGTCAGCTCTCATGTAGGTGCCCTGGGATAGAGCCTGGTGTTACCTGCCTGATTTCCAGGCTCATTGTCCTTTAGACCACACACAATGCATTGTGGCCCTCTGATCAACGTCCTGGCATCCATGAGAAAGTTCGAAATGCCAAACAAATTGTGGTCCAGAACAGAACCTTGCACATAATACAGGTACTCTGTGAGTCAACACTGAATTAAAGCTAACATGAAGATTTGCTTCTCGAGGGAAAAAGCTGCCAAATCAAAGGCCTTTCTAGCAGGTGGTATTTCAGATGGCAATAAATCATGTAATTATCATAAGGGCAATACACATCTGGTTCTTTGTGGCTTTTCTTGTGCCAAACCAAGCCTGTGCTGTTCTAAAGATTTGATTTCCTCAGTGACAGTCAGAGTAAAGATTCTTGTTTTTCACTTTATACATTTTTTTTGTTTGTTTCTGTTAACAATAATGGGTAAGCATCGACTGTGTTTTTGTTTTTGTTTTTTAATTACCAGTGACCGGCTGCATGAATTACCAGAAATGATTACTTCCTTTTTTTTTTTAAGATTTTATTTATTTATTTGACAGAGAGAGAGAACAGGGGGAGTGGCAGGCAGAAGGAGAATGAGAAGCAGACTCTCTGCTGAGCAGGGATTCCCAAAGTGGGGCTTGATCCCTGGACCCTGAGATCATGAGCTGAGCCGAAGGCAGCCGCTGAACCAACTGAGCCACCCTTCAACATGTTGACCACAATCTTTGACACTGGGGAGGCTTCTGGAGCATGAGCCCGGGCTTTGTTGTCTGCAAATCACCCCAAGAGCTGATGGCTTTCAAGGCAGTTTTCAAGCAGCCCCCTCTGTAGCTAGAACCAAGTGCGCTTGGAGTAAAAGAAACAGAGAGAGAGTCTCTAACCTTGAGGAAGTTGGCTGGCATCAAGTGCCATGTGGATGAGCCACAATGGGAAGACGCTTTTTGAAACTTTTTATTCTATGCTTGTTAAAGCACTTTGGTTCTGTTATCTCATTTGATTTTTAAAGCCAATTCTTGAGTGACACTTGCAGGCAAGCGTTGGATGAAATCTTATGTAGAAGATGGTCCAACCTCATTTTCTTGTGATAGCGTCTTCCTGCAGAAAATTAATGTAACAAAAGGAATCGAAGTATACTGTGAAGGCGGCACTGGCTTATACATTATGGGAGTGGTGTATAGTTACAACACTGACATTGTTGGCTAAAAAAATCTGAAATCCTGGAGGGGTGCGGGAGACTTCCTTCATGCTAATGTCACCTATTTAGCTCTAGATGCTCTGGTGAACCGGAGGGGAACTTGGAGGGCTGTTAAATTGACAGGCATGCTACTCTGTTTTAAGTTGTATGACCATGAAAATTATAAGTCTTTACAAAACCGTTTTTCTAATTTACAGTGCATTTTAATCAGCATAATTCAGTTACTTAATTCCCAGTAGCACAGAACAGAAAGCAACACTGTAGGTGGCTGATTAATAATTTATGTTTATCTTTAGTAACTAACCATGTCAATATGTGAAGATGTTCTGAAAGAAACAACATATTCAAAACAGACTTTCTTTGCTATGTAATTTCTTTGGGATAGTTCATTTTTTTGAAGTGTTTAAATGAAAGCCTTAAAAATGTGCTGCCTATCCAAATGGTATTTGTACCTCATATTTAATGCAATTTATGTAAATGGCTAAGGGTGGAAAATTATCGGCTCAATGACTGTTTAAGGAAATTTCTTTCCTGTTATCATCTGCTATGTTGAAAATACCTTTTTGAACACTGTTTAAATCGTTACGCTTTAATATGCTTTGGTATAAACTATATAGGTCCAGGTCATTCCCTCCTAAACTTCTCAAAGTTATTCCAGATATTCCTTTATGTTAGCAACAATCATGTTATTATATGGCTAATTTATGTGTTTCCCAACTCCTCAAAAATTGCTGGGTGCATCAATTCTTCATTTTTCTGGTGATACATATTATTTAGTAGAAGGTTTGATCTTTCTTAAAGGAAGTAACTCTGGTCAATATCATTGTTCAGATGATTTAGGTAAACTTATTGATGAGAAAGACCATATTTTATAAATATTTATAAAATAAATATAAATATAATATATATTTAATTATATTTAAATAAAATAAATATAAGTATTTATAAAATATTCCAAATATTTAACAACTGATAAGGACACTCACCAATCAGAATAGACCTGAGCCATAAAGCGGAACAAAGTCCTGCGAGGCCCTTTAGGAACAGATGTGAACCCTTCAGTTGCTGGATCCTGAGAAGGTAGGGACGAGGGGTGAGCCAAGTGAGAGGCAGAGGAGGGATGGGAAACTCTCAGGGGGCTCATAACAGTGACTACACGCCAAGGGTTCTGAATGCTTGACATTTTGGGACTAATAATTTTTTGTTGTTGGGAACTGTGCTGTGCACTGTAGGAGGTGTAACTGCATCTCTGGTTTATATCCACTAGGTTCCATTGTCACTTCGCCCTCAGTTGTGACAACCAGAAATATCTCCAGATACCGTCAGACGTCTCCCGGGAGGCAAAATCACCCTAGCTGAAAACCACTGTTTATATGCCATCTGGTACAGAAATATTTTAATATTTTAACAACCATTACATTCATACCGTCACCCACAGTGTCTTGAATTCTTGCCTGCCTTGTGGTGCTTAACGGAGATTTGATGAACAAACGGATGACTCATTCAAGTAGCTAACCCAGTGGGAATAACCTTTGAGGAAAGATTGACTCATAAGTTGTCTATTGTACTTTGAGCGAGGGTACATCTTGATTTACAACTAAACGGGTGTTTAGGGAGACCCTTCACCATGTTGACCACAATATTTGGCACTATGGAGGCTTCTGGAGCATGAGCCCGGGCTTTGCTGTCTGCAAATCTTCTCCCTCTGTACACTCTGGGTTGTCTCCCCCCCAGTCCTGGTTTTTACTTCCACGCAGATAGAGTCTACATTTGCACCTCTATCCCTCATCCTCTTTCTGAACTTAAGCATCATTTCTTCTGTGCATATTAGACCCTACATATGAAACCTAGAGAGCTGAACTCAGCTTTTGCCTCCCCTCCCTATATCAAGACAAACTCCATCTCCTGCTCCGTCTAAATGAGTGAGGTCTTTATCACCTCCCTCATGGTGGTGATTTAGAGAGAACACTTTCTCTTGCAATTCCTACATGCAAACAATAATCACCTAGTCCACTTAACCCACCAAACAGCCTGGATTTTCTTCTCTTCTCTTGTTTTCTGCCCATTTGGATTAATTCTCGTCTCCAGACTGGTCTTGCAGACTCTGGCGTGAACTCTCTCAAATTCAAGCTTCCCACTGCCTCTGGTGTCACCTATCTAAATGGCAACTTAATGTCATGTTAAAATGCTTCTGTTTTCTAAAGGGTAACACTGAAGCTCTTTAGCAGAGCTTTCTAGACCTGGGCTCTGCTCAGACTTAAGAGCCTCCAACGTGGCCTTTCCAGCTCTCGCAATTCTGAGCCGTTGTCAATTCGCTGCTACTCTAGGATCCACTTGTTCCTTTGATCTGGAATGCCCTCTTGACCCTTTGTCACCAAACCAACTCCAAATCCTTTTAGTTCAGGTGACTCCTCTTCTGGGCAGTCTTTCTCGAATTGCTTATCCTGGGCTCAGTGGCTCTTTCATTTGTGGTACTCTGAGCCTTCCTTAACTGTAGCACTCTCATCCTGGGTTGAAATAATCTGTTTAACTATTACGTGGTTTATCACTATGTCTTATTCATCTTTATATCTTTGGCCGCTGCCATAAGTGCTTAATAAATGCTTCTGATATCTCAATTCTGCAAGAAAGGAAAAAGCTAGATATACAGAAAAAAAGACTGGAAGGATACCCATGTAACATAGCTAGATTCTAGACTTTTGACATTTTCTTGGAACTTTCTCCCACCCTGGCCAAAAGAAGTATCAGTGTGAGGCTTATCCACATTACCACATGACGTACAGAAAACGCAGTTGCTTCGCAAACCTGGGGAAGGCTGGAAAGAAATGAGGTGAATGGGGAGGAAGGGAAGAAGGAACCAGCAGCAATAAAAAACATAAGCTTTGTTAATCGTATCACAGGAAATCCGTGTTCTCCAAACCTATAACCCTACTTCTAGTGAGAAAAATTTAAAAAGCAGAATGCAAGTCCAACTATAAGAGTTCTGCTCACTTCCTTTGTAAATTGTGAACAATGTGCACCCCTCCTCTCTCACCATCCTGCATGCCCCCCTCCTCTAAATCAAACTCACAATTAAGTTTTGTGATTTTTTTTTTCCCCTGCTGTTTTCAAGGATTCAAGCTCAACTGAGGACATAAGGATAGCAGATGGCATAGTTTTTAAAGAAGTTATAATATTTGGGTTGAAATTCCCCACTCTGTTAATTATGGCCCCGAAGACTTCTTGTCACAAAAGCAAAATTTTACAACCCCTTGACATTAAGAATGTTGATACTCGGGCCCTAGCGCAGCTGCCTGTGCATGAGGCCAACAGATGGGTGTAGTGTTCTTGAAGAAATAAAAGGCTGCATTGCTAAGGTTTAAATTCTCTAATCCAGGCACTGAGACTCTGCAAGCTGACTGCATGAAAAAGGGGGCAGCTGCTTCCTCATGTGAAGAACCTACTGGCTCTTCGGTGCCCTTCCTGTCCTAGCCCAGCTTCCCACTTGGAGCCACTGGGAGAAGAATGTTAAGAAGCCATAACCAACTCAATTAGTGTGTCACGGAAGATAGTCCTGTGGTTGGCTCATTATCATGAGCCTAACCCTCACCTGACGCTCTTCTGGAGAACACTTAGGAATAGGAGTAAAGGCAACAATGTGGAAAACCAACCAATTATCATATTTTCATATTGTGTCTAGAACATGGCATTACATTTGCAACTCAATGAGGATCTATTTATAGTCTGTCAACAAACAACAAGATAAGCATTGCAAATCCTTTTATTTACAACAGCCTTTTAAAAGAAACATTTCCATGCAATCTATGTGCAAGTTGACTAAGGTTGATGAATATCATAAAATAGGGGGTGATGAATATAGAAATGGAATGTCGGCAACCTAAAGGAAGCTCATTTGAATCACCGGAGAAGCCAAGCTTTTGCTTCAGCAACATGGTATGGTGGAAAAAGCCTAGCTTTTCAACCAGTCTGGCCTAAGCCCAGATCTTGGTTCTGGCACATACCAGCCATGAGACTTTAAGTAAATCACTCCATCTCCTGACCCCTAGTTTATTTATATGTAACACTGGAGAACTCATAACTACCTGACAGACCTTGTTGGGCTTGAAAATTTGAGTTTAACGTATGGCTGCTCATTAACTGGTACTTCTTCCTAAGGAAGATTCAATTTGTTCACCAAAGTTTCACACCTTGTCTTTCAAAGGCCTTACACGACTTTTGCTTCACATCTTCTCTTCCGTGGCATTGGACCAGAAATGCAGTCATTTTCCTGCTCTGCTTCACCTCTGATTCTGTAGGCTGGGGTACGGTACGCTCTTCTGCACTAGAGAGGTATTTTGGATGTGACCATCTATTTTTATTTTCTGTTTTGAAGGAAGTGACAAATACCTAAGGTTTGAATTTTGCTTACTTATAAGAAGATACATTTCCTTGCCCAACACACTGATATTAAATTTTCATGGGATACAACAACAATTGTTGGTGAGGATGTGGAGGAAAAGGAACCCTACTGGTGGGAATGCAAACTGGTGCAGCCACTGGAAAACAATATGGAGGTTCCTCAAAAAGTTAAAAATAGAACTACCCTATGACCCAGGAATTGCGCACTGGGTATTTATCCAAAGGATATAACAACACTAATCAGAAGGGACATGTGCACCCCTACATTTATAGCAGTATCATTTACAATAGCAAAATTATGGAAGCAGCCCAAGTGTCCACTGACAGATGAATGAATAAAGAGGAAGTGGTATATACATACAACGGAATATTATTCAGCCATAAAAAAGAACGAAATCTTGCCATTTGCAACAACATGGATGGAGCTACAGAGTATAATGCTAAGCAAAATAAGTCAATCAGAGAAAGACAAATACTATATGATTTCATTCATATATGGAAATTAAGAGACAAAACAAACGAACAAAAAAAGAGAAAGAGAGAGAGAGACAAATCAAGAAACAGACTCTTAACTATAGAGAACAAACTGATGGTTGCCAGAGGTGGGTGGGGGCGTGGGGGAAATAGGTGATGGGGATTAAGGAGTGCACTTGTTGTGATGAGCACTGGGTGTTGTATGGGAGTGGTGAATCAATATATTGTACAGCTGAAACACAGTATGTTAACTATACTGGAATTAAAAGAAAAACATATAAAAAAATTTTATGGGATAAAAACTGGCTATGAAAGAAGTCTGAAAACATTAAAAACCACAGATATTCTTGGGATTAGTATTAAATATTAATGAATTAAATAAAAAATACATTAATTAAATTAAAAATTAAATAATAAATTAAATATTAAATAGATTACTTGAACATTGCATGAATATTAATTGGGACTCTAACACATATTGACAGAAGAACCTCCTCATGGCATACATACCAATACTGGACTGCCTGCCAAGTGGTTCCAACATCTGTGGGTGGCCAAATGCAGTTTGCAGTTAATGGGGTGAAATACAATGGGGGGGTAAATTTAGGTAAACCCTTTGTTCTTGCTGATTCTAGAAGAACAAGCTGCAGCAAGCCCCACTTGTCCTTTCCAAGAGTAAGTTTATACTTGAGTAGGGTTGAGAGAGAATCAGTTTCTATTTGTCACCCACCGAGGGGAGACTCTGGGGGCTTAGTTTAAGGAGGAGGGTTCAGAAGCCTCATTTCTGTTGACTCTTATGGACTGATTACTCTTACGGACAAGATCTGCTCTCTGGACACAACCGCCCTCTCCCTGTGGAATTAGTGGAACTCATCCCTCTTGTACCCATTTTGTCCCTAGAGGATGGACAACCAGATGCAATTCTCTTAACTTACACACAAATCTAATTTAATCCTGGCTTTATACCTTGGCACCTTCCTACTCCTATTCAACCAATTCTGCTGCCCAGGTCTAGAGCTTGACCACCCTTAAAGACTACACACTGGTCTTTGGGCCCCTAGCCTTTATTATTTTTTTTATTCACCAATTACCCCCTCTGGGTTGCATTTCTCCTCCTCGGTCACCCCTTAGTCCCAGCACACCTGTTCTCCACTGCTGGATCCTGGAAACAATCTGAACTCAGCAATGCACAATTTAATTTGAATTTTAAAGTTAAGAGGGGATCAGAGGCACTTGAACATCATGCACGGGGCCTTTTTGTGAAAGGGAAGTTTCTCCCCTCTGTTAATGGAATGTTAGGCATTACCAAGCTCTACGGAAAGGTTTTTATATTGGGATGGTGGGAAAGAGTGGGCGAGAAAATGGGATCTCCTGACTAACGAAGTGACGGAGCACAGATTTAGTAAACATTGGGATACATGGCTTGATGAACACAATTATTTTGAGAAGACAGTGGAATCGAACTTCGCCTTTCCGAACGTTCTTGGAAAATTCAGCGTGGTGAATGAATGGGCTGCAGTAAGCCCGGCCTTGTTCTATCAAAAAGATACTACCACAGATGATGTAAATTCCTCCTTCCTTAAATTTATGTCTGTTTTCTTTCTCCCATCTTTCCTTCTCTACAACTCCCTTCCTCAGCTTTAGCCACACACTCATTTAGAACTCAACCCCGGCCCTGAAGTATTTTTTTCTTGGTTGTACAGAGAAAAGTTTGTTTTGAATTTGATGCAGTGATCTCTCTAAGTGCTACCTTTATTTAACTAAATAATAAACTATCACTTGCTGAATGCTTCCTAGGTGCCAGGCATTGTTCTAAGCATTCTCTGTGAATAAACGCATGTACTCTGCATGACGATCCTATAGGAAGGTACTCATCGGCTACTCCTAGGGGACAGCACCGAGGCCTGTACCAATCTTCCACTGCCTAAGAGGGTGGCAGGTTATGTGTTGTGCCTTGGGCCTAGCTCAAGAACAGTTCCCCGGCAAACAAGTGCCAACATCATCCCCTACAGGGATCCCTACCAAAGGGTGACCCGGAGGCCCAAGGCCAATGCGGATTTGCAGAAAAGTTAATTTAATCCTCTTCATGGGCACCGAACACATCTTTTTTTTCCTATGAAGAACAATGGATTAAAGGAACTAGACGAGGGAAGTTAAAGCAGATCCAAAAGTCTCATCAAATAATTAAATACCAACATGACCTATTGAAGGCCAAACATGTCCATAATTAATACTAAATGAATGTCTGCAACACATTTCTAAAGTATGCTTTGTTTTACTTGCCACCGTAATTGGATTCAATTCAGTAATTCACTTAACTTTTGCCTTAAAGAGTGGAATTGATGTGTTGAGGAATTGGTGTGTGTTCTAATGTTTGTTTTCGCTTAGTCTTTTGCTATTAAAAACCAAGTCACGGAACAAAAGATTTAGTAAAGAGCACGTACTACAGATTTTATCATAAACTGAACCGACTCAATTTCCCTATGCACTCGTACCCCGTCCTGCTGCTATAGAAAGTCTGTGTTTTGACCTTGGAAAATCTGGCCTTCACTTGCATAACTTTGCTCGGTAGGAGGATGCAGTCTTGGTTAGTGAGGGTTAAGGTAACTATATACAGGCCGACTCAGATGAGTGAGCAGGTACAGGTGGAATTCGGAATTATGGGTTGAAGTGAGCAAGGATTTGTTAAAGACTTTAAAGCTTTGAAGCTGAAGATTGGCCGTCTCTCATCAGGCTAAAGAATGAAATTCTCTTAGCGTAAACATATATTGAGTGATAAGATAATTTAGGTTGATGCTTCCCACTAGCCTCACCTTCTACCTTTGAAGTCTGCGAAGGAGAAAAGCAAAGAAAAACTGGCCAATTGTGAATCATAACTTAATTATGCATGAGGTATATGGTATATGTCAAAGAAAGGGATTAAAAGTGTTTGATGTAGGAGTGCCTGGGTGGCTCAGTCGGTTAAGTGTTTGCCTTCGGCTCAGGTCATGATCCCAGGGTCCTGGGATCGAGCCCCGAATCAGGCTTCTCCCTCTCCCTCTGCAGCTCCCCCTGCTTGTGCTCTCTCCCTCTGTCAAATAAATAAATAAAATACTAAAAAAAAAAAAAAATTCTGTATTCTGCCTGAGAGACAGATATCATGGGGTGTATATTTATCATCAGGTAGAGAATACAAAACAGTCATACGTTCTAGGCTATGAAAAGCAAAGGATGCAAGTTTTGTCTCTTAAAGACTGAGCAATGCTTTGGGATAGGCATTTGTACATCTCTGCCAAGCAGAGGGCTACCAAATGTTGTATGAAACCTAAAGACGATGGTGGATTACTAACGTTTGCCCTTTCTGATTTTTCCCCAACATCTGGAACACTTACCAGGGTGCAGTTTCTCCTTGCAGGTGAACTTGCAATTCCCACGGTTCAAGTTTAGGCCAATAGAGATAAATCAGAGCCCACTTTCAAAAAAATAGGAATATGGTTGAAAATACTAATCCTGATAAGCACCCACTGATATGTCAGCCTGGATTCTGACTATCAGATCAGTGGTTAGGATCCCAGCACCCAGTGCCTCAGGGGAGGGACCTCTCAGAGAGAGCTGGGCCCAGGCCCCGGGGAGCCCGTGGGCGGGGCATCTCACCCCACACTGTCTCAGCATCGCTGTGAGGTAGTGCTGTCACTCCGTGGCTCTAGAGGGCAAAGCACTGACCCAAAGAGGATTATTCCTGAGCCTTATGATCTAATGGAATTTGCCCTGTTTGGGATCCATCTCCCTTGGTCCTGTTTCCCCCTTTTGAAATGGGAACGTCTATCCTATACTTACCCCACCTCTGTGTTTTGGAGGCACATGACTTGTCTGGTTTCACAGGTTCCAGCTGGAGAGGAATTTTGCCTCAGGGTCAGTATCCTATCTCTAGTCTCGTCCATATGTGGTTCAGAGGATATTTAAATGAGACTTTGGACCCTGGGCTTCAAGCGGATGCTGAGATGAGTTAAGGCTTCTGGGACCTTTGGGATGAAATGAGTGCATTTCACATGAGAGGATGTGACTTTGGGAAGGGCAGGGGCTGAATTCTACATACTGAATTGTGTCCCCCGCAATTCATGTGTTGAACCCCCAACTCCCAGTGGGATGGTATTTGGAGATGGGACCTTTGGAAGGGAATGAAGTGTGGATGCGGTCAGGAGGTTGGAGCCCTGATAAGAAGAGACATCAGAGGACTTGATCCTGTCATTTTCTCCCCACCATGTGAGAGGCACCCTGTGTCTGCAAGCCAGGAAGAGGACCTCAGCAGGACCAGATCTGCCAGTACATTGGTCCTGCATTTCCCAGCCTCCAGAGCTGTGCGAAAGAAGTATTGTTTTAAGCCACCCAGCCTATGGCATTTTGTTCTAGCAGCCAGAGCTGACTAAGACAGCAGGCTTCCTAGCTTTAGTCCTGAAAGATACAGGACAGTGTTAGCATTTTAATCCTAATAATTATGACTATAATAGTCATATAAATGGCCAACATTAATTGGGTGCTTACTACATTCCAAGTGGGAGTGTAGCTGTGGGAAAGTCTACAGACGTGGACTTGGTGGAGCCTTCCTGCAAGGACTCTGGGAGCCACGGAATGGGGCCGTCTATAGGAAGCAAGGTGTTGAACTGTGATGTCAGCTGCATAACAATTTCCGTAGGGCAGGGACAGATTGTAATGTGTTTCAGTAGAAAAGAAAAAAGTTTTGAAATCCAAAATAATTACATGTTGACTTAATCACTAATCTCGATGAAAATTTCATTTAAACTATGTGATTTCCATTTCAGGTATGAGAAAAATGAAGTACTCTCTCTGCATGACTTGTGAATAATAAGCTTTTGAGTACCAATAATTTGACAGTCATGGGCTGAACAGAATAAGCGTTTTGATCTTTAATCAGAGAAATGAACACCTGGGAGAATAGGAATAGAAAGTAGTTGTAGGATCCACATTTCCAGAGAATGTAACTGTTTAGGAGGAAAAAAAAAACAGACCTAAAAATTGCTACAAATCAATGTTTGTCTGGTAGGTACAGAATTGCTTTAGAATTCTTAGTCTTTAATTTCCTACTTGAGTAAGGGTTCTTTTTATTTTCTTTTTAAAGCAAACACTGGAAAAAAGAGAAAAGTTTGAAAAATTTCAACCCAGGCAGAGGGAAAGCGTCCTTCGTTTTGTTCCAATGTTTTAAAACCACCTAGATATATTCTCCAAATAAAGGAGAAGGAGAGAGGGTGATATTAGAAAAACATAAATCAACCCTGAAGTATGTAATTATGATGAAGTATGACTTTCCCTTAAAACTTTGCCGAAAAAATATAAGAAATAATAAATACTTCTAAATTATGTATGCTCTCCTAATACGCTTTGACTTTCCATCTCTGCTTTTAGAAACTGATTTTATAATCTGTTTCTTTTTATTTACTGAATTATGGAATATTGAGCAATATCATGACTGCCCAAGTGGCTTAGACCCTTACAAACTCTCCTTTGGTGATGGTGGCACCCCTGCAACATTTTTAAGAAAGGCTCAGTGGATAAAGTTGTAAGTGCTAAGCGTCCTGTTATTACCTAGGACCTCAACAACCCTGAGTATGCCCTGCTGCCAATACCTGCAGATCCCTGAGGGCTTTTTAGCAGGGGTTGGTGGTAATTGTTGCCTCTGTAAACTCTGTGAACTCGTGTGTGGCTGGCCTGGCTGCAGCTCCACCTCAAACCTTCAGTCCCACAAGAGGAGTGGGGTTGGGGCCTCCAGGAAAGAAGTCTGTGAAGAAGAGTTGTGCTGGTTGGTGTTTATGAGTATTTGTGTTCCATCCCATGTCATCACATATAAATTAAGATGGCTAGCCATTTTCCACTCTCTGGTAAGTTTTTTTTTTTTTTTTTCTTCCCCTTTTAGGAAGGAGAACATATTTTTGAGCTTTTATGTAGCTGGTGTGGATTTGTGTTAAAATGTAGCACATTAGATGCTGTTATTTCATCCTGTTATTAATGATTAGGATGAATCACTACATGATTGACAGAATTCCATGGCCTGTTTATTCATTCTGAGACCGTCAGGGCCAACCCGGCCTAATCATGTTTGTTTTCTGCACCATCACGGTCTGGTTGGCCCTTTGTCCTCGCCAGTTCCGTCTTCTTTTTGATGTGCTTGGGCATGCTTGCGGTGCGGGCTGTGAGGCTCAGGACTGTGCTCCTTCCCTACATGCTCAGCGTCCCTGCCCCCTGCCGAATGACAGGCCTTCATTTGCGCCCTCTGTTTGCCCTTGCACTCTTTGCCCCTGCCGGAGTCCTAATGGGAAATGGCCTCAAATTCCTGCATTCAAGTTCATTAAAAGCCCTGTTTCTCTTATGTAATCAAAGCATTCAGTCTCTCATTGATCAATCTACAGACCAACCAAGCGATTGAGAAAAAAAAAAATTACCTTTGTTCTCAAAGGTTCACAGTGTTTGGAAATTATTGAACAGGTGGTAGATACTTTCCCTGTTTTCACTAACAAAAGGCAGAGCACCTGCCTGGGGTTGGGGACTGGGGAGGATTAGGCCACCCCAGGCCACCTCTCTGGCTGAAGAGGAGCCAAAAAATCACACAGAACCCTGATAAGTAAATGATGGGGCATTTACCTTCTTAGGGACCAGATCATGTTAGGGAGACCTTGGGAAGATCCCTTCTTATCTGTTCTTAACTGGTGACCATCTTGATTCTCATTCCTACCCGCACCTCTTTCGGGAGAGACTGTGGAGTGGGTTAACTGATATGATCTAAAAGAGATCCTTTGATCTAAGCTTTGGCCCCTAACCAGGAAAATTACTTATTTTCCTAGTGATGCCCACCACGGTTTTGCTGTTTTTGTTAAGGAGGCTGTGGGAAGGATATCACACAGGTTTTCTCATTTAATCTATCCCAATATTATTATGAGGTGGATATTATTTATCACCATTTTCAAATGTGGCACCCGAGAAGAGAACTTAGCCTTTGTCTTGCATGAAGCCATACTTCTTCCATTACTGCAAAGGCTCCTGTCTTAAATAGGAGGAGAGGATAAGAAACAGATCCACAGACATTTAATTTCTTTTTTCTTTAAAATTATCCTGCTGCTCATTTCAGTCTGGTTCCATCTACAGAATAAGGTGCTTTGCTACCCACATTATGTTCCTCTTTCCCATCACAGAACCACAGCTTGGAGCTCGTCCTGGCTCTAAGGATGCCTCCATTGTGTTAATATTACTACTTTCAAACTCAGAATTGCACCATTTTAATGGATGTTTGTCAGCAGAACTTGACTCCTAAAATGAACTACTTGGAAAACCTACGGTCCTTTGAAAGATGTGCACACCCTAAAATAAATAGGTAGGAAGCTAGTTATATGGCGACTTAAACAATACTGTGTGATGGGATCCATGTAGCAGAAAGTTCCTTGTTCCCTAAACATTTGTTGTCTCCTTAATAATAATCCAGTTTTTGCTACACACAAGGTTGAGGAGCTGGAGGCCACATTTCACATCCTCCACGGCAGCTAGGTTTGGTCACGTGACTAAGTTCTCACTGATGGAATGTGAGTGGAAGTCATACGGACAACTGCTCTATCCCTTCTCTAAAAAGAAATCATGGGGCGCCTGGGTGGCTCAGTCGTGAAGCGTCTGCCTTCGGCTCAGGTCATGATCCCAGGGTCCTGGGATCGAGCCCCACATCGGGCTCCCTGCTCTGCGGGAAGCCGGCTTCTCCCTCTCCCACTCCCCCTGCTTGTGTTCCTTCTCTCGCTGTCTCTCTCTCTGTGTCAAATAAATAAATAAAATCTTTAAAAAAAAAAGATAAAATAAAAAAATAAAAAGAAATCGCTTGCCCTCCATTTCTGCTCTCCTTCCTTCCTGAAGGCTGGATTGTGGATGTGGCATTGATTCAAAGGCAGGCGAGCTAATGCCCTGAGACAGCTGTTCTCAATCTGTTGTCTTCTAGGGAACCCGGAGACATTTTCGGTGGGTCTACATTGTCAAAACTCTTTCAATAATAATACTACGATGCTGCCTGCCTTATCCACTTATCCACGGAAGAAAAATGGCAGTTTCATTAAGAAAACATCCTTGATGAAGCAGTCACACACAGCGATCAATGCTGTTAAATCAAGAACCTTAAGTTCATGAGTTATGTTTGACAGTATGTGTGAAGAAATGAAAAGTATGCATAACACACCTGTGCATGCTGGGGTAGGACTGTCTTGAAGCAAAGCACTTCTGCAACTGTTGAGTTGAGAACTATTCACTTTTTTTTTTCTAATGTCACACCATTTTTACTTGGAAAAACAACTGGCAGACAAACCACGGTTATTCAGACTTGGGCACTTGGCAGACGTTTTCTTGAAAATGAATGAAGGAAGCTTGTTGCTTCAAGAAAAGCAACTGACAGTGTTTGTTGCCAGAGATGAGATTCAAGTTTTAAAGAAAAAAAAATGAGAATTGGAAAAGTTGTATCTGCCACTGTGATAGCTTCCCAATGTTTAAAGAATTTTCTAATGAGATTTGGTCGCGATATTCATAAATGTCGTTTCATGTTGTATAATAAAATGTTCTACTAGTCAAAAGATGTGCACAATTTAGTGAACCGGCATTTGCCAAATGATGAACATATGATGTTCCAAAATCATTCACGTGGAAAAATACCAAAGTGAAAGCTGGAATAGTGGATTATCATGTGACAAGAGTATGAAAACTACATTAATAATGTTTCAGGCTTCACATTGCAGCCAACTTTTAATAAAATGCCACTTGTCAAGTTGTGGTGTAGTAGTCAATAGGCATACCCATAATTATTTGAGAAGTCTTTTAAAAGCTCCTCCTTTTCCCAGTTGACTGTGAAAGTGGGTTTTCTTCATATACTTCAGCCAACATAACACATAACGACAGACTGAGTGCTGGAGCAGATATGAGAATCCAATAGGCTTCTGCTAAGCAAGTCATCGAAGAGAGTGGCAAAACGTAAAACGATGTCATTCTTCTCACTAAACTTTGAGTTTTGGACCATACAGTTATTTTTCATTAAAATCTATTTTATTCATGTTAAAAAAATAATGGCTTTATTGTCCGTGGTAAGCTGCATAATGGCCCCCTGAAGATAGCCACACCGTGATCGTCAGATCCTGTGCATAGGTCCCTTTAGAGGCGACTTTACAGATGTGATTAAATTAAGGATCTTGAGATTGGGAGAGGCTGTGGGTTAAATGGGTGGGCACCATGTAGTCACTAGGGTACTTACATGGGGGAGACGGGAGGGCCTGGAGCAGGGAAAGGAGACGTAATGAAGGACCTCGAGATTGCAGTGATGTGGCTTGAAGATGGAGGAAGAGCCATCATCCGTGTGATGCAGGCAGCCTCTGAAGCTGCAAAAGGCAAGGCGACGGGTTCTCCTCCGAAGCCTCCAGAAGTAATGCTGCCCAGCCAAGACCTCCATTTTAGACTCATGGCCTCCAGAACTGTGAGAAAGTAACCAATTGTTTTCAGCCCCTACCTTGCGGTAATTTGCTACAGCAGAAACAGGAAAGGAATATCATCTTATTTTTAAAAGAATTAAATAAATACTTGAAACATTTCTTAGTTTTCATTTTGCATGTGATAAATACTGATAGATACTGATGCATACAAGCAAAAGCTCTTCGGAGTCCCAGTAATTTTCAAAAGTATAAAGCATTCTGAGGACAAAAATTTGGGGAACTGCTAACCCTAAGAGATGGCAGAGCACCAAGATGGAAGAAATATGAATCCCTGAATGAATGTGTAAGCTCACCTGCTTTGCTAGGCTGGACCATCTGCCCACCTCTGGATTGCTATTTGTGTAAGAGATAAACTATCTTAGTTAAACTACTGCATTTGGGGTCTCTGTGTTACAGCAACCCAGCCGGCACCTCAATAACTAAAGTTATCCTATGTTTTCTTCTAAGAGCAGAATCCCATTTAAAAACCAATTATAATTGATTTCATGAAGATTTTTAACTCTCATCTGATTTTTAACTTAAAAAAGGCTCAAATAAAATTAGAGATAGTTTTAGAAAAATGTATCCTTTCCCTATGAAAATCTATTTCTTGCTAATACTGAGACATTATTTTCTTGGCTTTACAGGAAAAAAAAGGCTTGACTATGATTTTCCTAATCCTTAGATTGAGATGAAAACTTCTACCAGCAATTATTGGTATGCTCACTTGCTGTTTACCCTTTCGTTAATTTTTGCTATTCTTTGGATCTATCAGCAAATTGAAATCATTTTGGAAATTAAAATAATGATGTGTATAATTTTGCCTCTGAAAATATCTTGATTTTTTTCTTTTAAATTTCTAATCACCTGACAAGGCAGGTTGGGAAGATGCTATTACCATCTGGCAAGTGAGGATAGAATAGGAATGTAGAAAAAGTAAGAGACTTGACTCAAATGACAGAAGTATCTCATGGCAGAGCCAACCCAAAACCAATTTTATGCAAATGTACTAAAAGAGCACAGTTTTGTTGAAAACATAACAACTGGTTATTTTCAGAGTATTTGGTAGGTTATTAACTGGTAACTGTTTGAATTAGAAATAACTGGTTTCCAAATAGCTTTTTAAAGGCGTAACCTCATCCTATCAAAATTCCATAGGCAGTGAATATAGGTAATAATCATTAGAATAACAATTTAAGCACAGTAACAAATAGTACCACAATATCCTCAATTGTGCTATTTACCTAAGAAAAGACTCAAGGTCCAGAAGCATTAAATGAATAATGCGAAACCCGGAAAAGTTATGTCAATAAAGTAAAAATAAGCTAGAAGACTTAAATAGATAGAAAGACCACCAAGTCTGTATATATAAAAGGAAGCAGTGAGAGTAGACAAGATGTCACATCAGAGAACATATCCTTTGTGAGAAAAAGCCAAGATATTCAAAACAACAATGTCAGAACGAACTTGCATATATTCACATGGCACATGACATTATGATTATTTTCTTCTGACAAAAATAAATTATATAAATAGGACATCAAAAGGAGTATGTAGCTTTGATCTCATTTCTCATTAATTGCACCCAGAGAATTTTCAGATCATATAAGTGTGGGATAGTAAGTGTTACTTATGTAAATAATTAATAAGCATCTATGATTTATTGGGCTTTTATCTGTCCTTCCAAAGAGGGGGAAGTTATCTACAGTGCAGCCAGGAAGAAATAAGCTCATAATTTAACTCTCTTCTCTAGGCTTACTTCTTTACAACTTGGAGAAATTTCCTCAGAAGCAAAGCCATTTCCATAATCTTATTTAGAAGAGCATATTCTAGAGCACAAGCTACAACTAAGAGTTCCTTTCTAAACATACGAGAGGCAAGGAGTTTCGGTTTGCCACCAACATCTGATCTCTTCTTTTTCCTTAGAGATAGAATTGTGGCTAGCTCGTAACTGCCCAGCAAGGGACTTTATTTTCTAAGCCCCCAACAATGAGGTGTGTCCATAGGACCATAGGACGTGGCAAAGGAATGTGAATGGAAGTGAGGTCTTTACCTCCAACTAACTTCCTAAAGAGGAAATTTTTGTCCCTGGACAGCTGGTTATGCCCAGAGCCACCTTGAAAGCCATGTGTTAAAGATGGCGAGCCTGTGGACACCTTGGATCCCTGAATGACTGCGTGGAACAGAACCTCCCTCTGACAAAGAACACTCACCCCACACTAACAAGAAAGAGAAATAGGCTTCTTTGTTGTTAAGCCCTTTGCTAATGCGTTGCTGAAGAAATTAAATGGAATCAGATGGGTTTTAAATTCTTTCTAATCCTTAGCTATACTTTATAAGCCCTAATCAGTCTAATTCTGCTTCTATGAAAGAGGTGAAATATACCTATAGAAATGGATCTTGGGTGATTTTCACTCTGCTCGGTATAGATTGTTTTGGGAGGGGGAAGGATAAAAATTGGAGCCATTCTTTTTTTTTTTTTTTTTTTTTTTAAGTAGTCTCCAAGGCAGGGCCTGAACTCACGACCATAAGTTTAAGACCTGAGCTGAGATCAAGAGTGGACATTTAACCGACTGAGCCACCCAGGCATCCCTGGAGTCATTCTTTGTGAGCATCTTCGAGTTCTCTCCACTTCAAAAATTCTCTATATATGCCCTCTTTCTATATTCTTTTCACCGAAAATCTTTATCTAATGCCCTTCAGGCACTGGCTCATATGGTTTTATCTGTCTGTCTTGGGTATCATATTTTTTCCCCTTTGGTCTTTTCTCTATGCACTGAAATATACTCATGTCTTCCAATATACTGTTAAGCATTTTTTTTTTTTTAGTTGTAATTCTATTTCAAGTTACCACCTTATCTTTTTCTGTTTCTCATCTTTTTCCTTTCTCCCACTATGTCTTTCTCAAAATTCTTGAAGGAATACTTAACCCTTTGTGCTCCAGTTTCATATGGCTTGTTTTCCATTACATTCTTGCACAAAAACTTCCTTTACTCACTACCCACGAATCCAATTATGTCTTTGTTAGTGTTATTCTCTCCAAGGACTTGTACAATACTGACTGATACCTTTTTGTTCAACTTCTTTGACCATTCCTTTGAAATCTCTACTTTGTCTCATTCCCACCTGGTTCAACAAATGTCTGTAACTCCTAAGACTGTCCTTTAACTTCTCTCTCTTGACTATCTACCACCATGGATTGTCTTATGGGGGTGAACCTCCATCTGTTATGTATTGGTTTAGTATATTTATGTGGATAACTCACCAGCAACTCAAGCTCAACATTCCCCAAAGAGTAATCACCTTCCTCTCACACAGATCACCTCTTATACCTGATGTCTACATTTCTGCTCATGGTTACATTGCTTTTCTCACACTCAGGCTTGAAATTTCACAATAAATTTTTAACAAGTCTCTCCGTTTTCCTTCCCAACATTTAGCTATCAGCTGTGTCTTTAATCTTGTCTTTTTGTTTCTACTTTTGAGATAATCCTCCTGTTCATTCCTGTGTTGACCTGCCCCCCCACCAGGTTCAAATTCTTATTTTTCCTGTTTTTCCTAGGCTTTTGCAATATTCTCCTCATCTCTAAATCTTTCGCCCTTCAGTCCCATTCATACACCACTGTCACAATAATTTTCCTATTGTGCAAAACTCAGCATATCATTTTTTCCAATAAAAAAAATCTCTAGTAGCTCCCCATTGCTTATTTTTTTCATTTAAAATTCAACTTAATTAACATATAGTGTATTATTAAATAAAGTGAAGACTTTTGTTGAATTACAAGACCCTTTGCATTCTCATTTCAAAGTGTCTTCTAAACCTATTTTATACAAGATGTAACTCAGAAGCCATATTGATCTCTTGATCTCTCCCTGATATGTCCTGCCCTTTCCCACCTCTGTAATTCTCCTTCCTGGAATGCTACTGTTCTTGTCTTCATTGGATGAATTCTTACACCATCTTCAGGCTCAGCTTTAACGCCACCTCTTTCATCAGAGGAAATAGTACCCCTGTCTAAACATGATAGCAACTCACACGGATCATTCTTATATCACCCTTTGATGATGTTGGAGTTATTGTCATTCGGGGCAGGAAAAATAAGACAATAAGTGCAGTCTAACATTGGCTTTGGTCTTGGCTCTGCCACTGGAGAAGCAGGTTATTTTACTTCCCGAGTCTTCATTTTCCTACCTATGAAATGCAGATAATAACATCTATTCTACCTCAGGGTTTCTCAGAGGATTGTATTAGACCATGTATGGGATAGAGTTTGGTAAATTATTAAATACCTTATAAACATTACTTGTTAATATTATGGTTATCTATTATTAGAACCTAATTTCTCCAAATATTTTAAGCTTCTCAGAAATAGGAATAATGTGTTGTCTTTTTCTTCTCTCCTGAAATAATTGTCAGAGTGAACTTGTACATAGAATTTGCTTAATAGGTATTTGTTGAACAACAGCAACAATAAAAACAACCCTAGAATTAAAAGGAGAACTGAAAATTAAGGTAAAACATTCGAATGATCTGCCGATATAATACTCTACACTTGACTGTGATGAGACAAAGTTAGAAGAAATTTCATTTTCTGACAGGTCATGTTATTTATATTGCTAAAGATTCAAAATGACTACACATTAGTCTGCAGAATAAGGAAAAGAAGTAGGCACAAGTGTGTTATCTCTCAAATATTAAAATACCCCCAAATACTTTAGGTACACACATAGAATGGAGTGATTTTCCTCATCTCTAAAAAAAAAAAAAAAAAAACCCAAAAAACAAAAAAACAAAACCCAAAGATTGAATGCAGGTGGAAATACCACAAACGAACATGCCAATTTCTTTAGAACATTAGGTGGATGGTATTCATTATTTCCAGGCAAATCCGTGCAAGTGAAATCATCAGGCAAGCATTTGTTGATATCACACAGTGATTTGTATAAATCAAAACAAGAAGATCTCTGTTCTGACAATAAATTCCTCTGGAGGTTGATTAGAAAAGAAAATTTTTAAGGAGGATTAGAAGATAATTTTCAGCAGGAGGCCAATAACATATAAAAACATAGTCATTAGCATTCTCTAGGGATGAATAAGAGTTAGACAAACTAGAAGAAACAAGGCATGCTGATCTCTGCTAAGGGGCTTCAAAATTAAGTGCCAGAACCGTCTTATTGGAGACTGAGTGCTTTGTGTATAATTGTCTTACCAATAGATTTATTTCAAAGAAAACAATGAATAGATTCATATATCCCCAAATGAGAAAAAAAAATGTATTTTTGTCTGCATGAGCATATATTATTATAAGAAACTTAGAATTTTCACTACTTTATTTTTCTAACAAAAAGAACTGTGTCTAACACTTGACACTGAGGCTAGATGGATGACTGTTGATTTATTTATACCTAAGTCTTCCAAATGGCGATAGGATTGGCATTCTCCCACACTTCTCACTCACCCCCATCCCCTCAGTCTTCCTTTCCCAGTGGATAAAAGATGGTCGAAGGAGACACCCACAGACTCCCCATTGTGCCCCCATCTGGACTGTTGCTTATGAAAACCCCACCTGCTCCTTGGGTCTGGGTGAGGTTGCTCCAGTGTGCAGGACCCCCTGTACTCCATAAATGTTCTTCTGGTGTTCTCTATCAGGCTTGGAATTCTCTGGAATCGCTTCTGTGAGTTGTTGTTAGCAAGGTCCCTGCATTATTCCCCTGGGCTGTTCTCTAATTTTATCCTTCAGATTAGCCCCACCAAAAACACAGTTGAGAAAGAGCAGTTGCACCGTCACTTTCCTTCCCCAGTGGTTCCAAAAGAGGTGCCTTTGCAAAAGATTTTTAAGGCAAAATGTTGACATACGTTGACATAACCGTTGTTTAAAACAAAGTGAAAGGAGGTTAAAGGAAATAATGTGAACACGACTCTGGAATCCGCATAGAAGGGAGTTTGGGTTGGTGCCTTTTTATACCCCCAGACTGCTAACAGGGGTGCATCTCTCCCCCACCTCCCTGGGCACGCGGGAGCCACCTTGGGCTCACTGCACCCACCCGGGCACATTCCCCTGCTGTTAGATTCTGACTTGCTCTCTGAGCAACACTACCTTTCTATCATGTGTCTCTAGGCACCCAGTCCCCAGACGTGTGGTTGTCCCTTATGTTTGGAAGGGCCAAAGTGAGGAGTGGCAGTTTCCTTAAGCGATACTGAATGTAATTCTCCAGGTTCCGAGCAAAGTGACAAACCAAAACACTCAGGCACTCGCTGGTGAGCATGATCGGGCCTTAAACCACCAGTGGGTCCCTCTCCTTTCCCTTTTTAGACCTGTTTGAGGACTTCTTTTTTCTTCTTTCTTTTTTGGCTTGGTGATTTTGTGTACTCCGAAACTGCACTTCCACATCCCTGATCTGACGCAGGGCTGGCTCCTGGTTTGGACCTCCTGTCACACATGCATTTTGTAGTGTATTACTCTACTCCAATAGTCGGTGGAAACCTAGCTCACAAACAGAAATAATAGTGTTTCATGTCGTTTGGAAGAATGCTTTTGGCACATTTAGACTCAAAATAACATTCTACTTGGAGAAAAATGCATACATATGCACACACACTCCTTAAAGGTTTTGTATATTTTAATACAGGTTTCTTTATTTTCTGGCTTTGAAGTTAATATATTCCGATACTTGGGGGGATAAAAAAATGTGACAGGGTCATTTTTGATGTTCTATTTGGAACCTTTCCTCCACTTAATGTACTGGCTCAGATCTGCCAGTCATTCATTTCTTTGTTCAACAAGTGAGTGTTTTTCTACTGCCTAGTAAGGGCCAGACAAATACTAGGCACTTGCAGGTTTGGGGACAAGTGGCAGATGGCGTGGGAGAGAGAAGCCTTGGTCTGTAAGACATCAGCTGTGCTGTGGGGGACTCAGAACTTAACAGGCCATAGGAAAGCAAAGAGATGGACATGTAAATAATTAATTTTACCTCACCTCATTAAGTGTTGCAATAAAAGTAGATATAAAGTCCTGAGGCCGTAATTACCAGGGACTGTGGCCCAAGGAAGCAGGAAATGCCTCAGAGACTAGCCTAATAATTATGATGCTTCTGCTGTACTTTGTACCATTGTTTAAGATTTATGCCCAATCTAAAACCATACGACCTATTCTTTTTACTTGCTTGTGGCTCTCCTTGGGGAAGACGATGAAGGGAAAGAAGTAGAAATTACTTCAGCTACCTTTCTGCCCCAGGACTGCAGCCCTGACTTGTTTTCGCAAACTTTCTGACGATGCTTCCTGCAGAAAAGAAATTTTATGCCTGGAGATGTGGCTGAAAATGAGGCCCAGGGCTCAGTGTGGGGATCCTGGCTCCCTCTCCATGTGTCAAGTGTTATCCTGGGGAAACATCTGAGGAAGTAGAGGAGATAACATGTTCTTTGAAGGCAGAGAACGTTTATCTGGTAAATCCTTTTCCACTCCCTTTAGGACCTGGATGTATGTCCGCTGCCTGCCTCAGGTGACTGACTCAGAGTGACAACAGGTGGGCTGTACTCTTGCTACAATTAGAAACTTGCAAATATGCATCATCCATCTTTCACTGGAGTTTCTGTTTTTTGGGTTTTTTTTTTTTTTTTTTTTTAAAGATTTCTTAGGCTCTGATGTTTCCTGAATTAGTCTTTTCAAAATAACCTGCCCATCCGGATATATCTTACACGAGGCCTAAGACACTGCAATGCATATGAAGGCAATTTGTCAATTGGAGAATCCTGAATGATTCAATCAGTATTATCCTTTGCTGAATAGATCCCCCTTTGATGTCAGTATAAACCGTGCATATTTCAGGTGGTAAGATAGAAATATCATTTTGCAAACAAATTTTAGAAAGACTCTCCTCTTGTCTTCTTCTGATCAGAATGTGGACACACATCTGCTAGCCAGGCCCCAGGGCTTTTTGCTCACTCTCTTCAAGCGATTTCCGAGGCAAAGCACAGGGACGAATTTTCCTTGTGTTTGCTTCTCGGCAATTTTAACACCTATCCTGGCTTGCTGGGGCTGCATTTCGAGCTGCATTTTTTCCCTCTGGAAGATGGAAAGTTTGTCTTTCCCTACAGAGGACAAGTGTTTATCACTTTTTTATTTGGTCTTCCATTTGTCTTTCAGTAATTTTCAATCTCTTTCCTCGATCATTCCAAACTGTTTATTTTCCCCCCAAAAGAAGAGAAATGCCATTCCCCACTTGTCTTGTCAAAGCCTGTCCCTCTTCCTGCTCACAGTACCTCAATTGTTACGAGAGGTTTGCGTTCCTACATGTCTTTTTTGAATCACAGACCACAGTGTTTAACACGGGAAGATCATTCCCGTAGCTGTTCAGGAAATGGAGAACATTAGTGAAATTCCTTTCATTAAAAAGAGCACATAAAAAAGGAACAGCATATCATTTTCATTTAATTATCTGAACACAGAGATTGTTCACTTACTAAAGCCAAACAGAAGTCCTTTCAAAGAACTGTTATCCCAATGAACCTGTACTTGATTTCCTTTGGCTCATGTATGACACCTAAAGTGAGAATGGGTCAGCTGTCATCTTGATCTATTTTGCATTGACTTGGTGCTTTTTGCCATTGGATCAAAATATCCTTTACTCCTTACATATTTTGAAATTTTTCAAAGTAGACTTAGCATCAAAATACTAGAAAGCTCTGTATCTGTTTCTTTTCTCTCTGTATTCCATCTCTTTGTTGTTTGCTGTTTCAGTGACGTGTTTCAAAGGAAGTTCAACGGGCACTTAATTTCTTTTCTTAGATGCTCAGGATTAACTCCATGATAATTAATTTTGGTCTTTTCTTCTCTCAGTTAAAGTAACCTGCTAAGTAACATCCCACAGGAGATACTACTGTATTATTTTTTACACTTTGCTCCCTGTACTTACTATGGTACATATTACATAAGGTGATACATGAAGCTGCTAGTGGGGGGTCAGTCCCTGTTACTTCCATGGACAGTGCCCAAGGTTGGCAACTGTCACAAGGAGAGTATTTCCATTTCCACCAACACTTCGAGCCACAACTCTGAATCGCTTTCTGGTAGCAGGTTTTAATGTAGTTACAGAGCTGTGTTTCATTTAGGAAAAACGATATCACTCCTCCACTGACAGTGCCAGTATGGCAAAAGTTTCAATAGTAAGGGAGATGAAAAATTATACTTCAAGATCCTCGGAGAGCTGTTTTGTGTGAAAGGAAGGAAATAGCTCCATTTATGGTCAACACAGATACCAGGCCAGAAGCACTTCCTCATATTCCAGACTGGATTTTGACATCCCCTTCTCTCTCATTATCTCCAGTTTGCTTCCCTTTCCCCATGAACATTTATCTGGGGTCCTGTTCTCCCAAGCTCCAGCTAAGCACATTATGAATAGATTACTTGATAAACTAACTTCATCATTAATACTAACGACTCAGCTTGTTTCCCATACAATGTCTGTCTTTAAAAAAAAAACACAAACATTTATTTGAGTGAAAGAGCATGTGCGCATTTATGCACGTGTGGGGGGAGGGGCAGAGAGAGAGAATCCTCAAGCAGACTCCCTGCTGAGCATGGAGCCTGATGCAGGGCTCAATCCCACAACCCTGGGTTCAGTCCCACGACTCTGAGATCATGACCCTGAGTCACCACCTGAGCCGAAACCGAGTCTGATGCTTAACCGACTGAGCCACCCGAGTGCCCCACAATGTCCGCCTTGATTCAGGGTTTCAAGTCAGAGGACTAATCAATAAGAGAATATTAGACACTCATATCTACGTATTTATATTTAAATATTCACAGAACCTTTAAAACTTTAAACCTTTAAAAGGAACAAGTGATTCAGCATTGGAAGAAACTCCTTCCCACTGCTTCTAGGGACTGCCACACCCTCTTTTTCATTCATTTATTCACCCCAGAGCTTTTGCTTCTACTTTGTGTCTAGTACTGTATGAAGCATAGAGCAATGAACAAGGCAGTAAGCTTAAAAAAGTGAGGTTTTCCAGCCTCATATGTCAGAGCCCAGACATATCATTGAGAACTCGAGTTCCTTTTACCTTCCTGTTCTACCATCAAATGTGAGTTTTTTCCTCATGATCCTAAAATGTTGGTTTGTCTTCCATTCAGACATCATGGGTCCAAGGAGAAAGGAGAGGGACAGATAAAGGCAGAATGCAAAAGGCAAAGGTGCATGCCAATTGAGTCTTTCTCTTTAAAAAGTCATTTGTTTATGATATTGATCTATCTATCTATCTAGGAGATGTCCAATGAGCTCGTAGGGCTAGAGCTAAATCACATGACCACTCCTGCACAGGTGAGCATTTGGGCTGGTCACCTTGCTGCATGAACACCGTCTAGGTTTTGTTATCATGAAAGATGGGGAGAGTGAATTTGGCATAAGAAAGTCGCCATGCTGCCACAGGGATCTAACCAGCTTGAGAGCTGGGGAAGGCCAGTCTTACAAGTAGTATTGTCATGAATACTACTATGAAGAAGTGGCCAGACCAAAGCAAGGGTGAAGTTCAAGCTGAAAGAACAATCTGGGATGAAGGTTAAGTACTTGGTGGCTTGGAGCTTGGTACCTCAAAGAGTGTAAAGAAAAGCATGTTGAAAATAATCCTGGCGAGAGAGGAGCATAACTCTCTATTAAGGCTAGAAGGAGAAACAAAGGTGTCCTTTCAAGCAGCATTAGAACTTTTAGATTTGAATCCCTGAGCATTGGTAAGTACTGACATACTTTAATCAAGAATTGACTTCGTGGGGCGGCTGGGTGGCTCAGTCATTAAGCATCTGCCTTCGGCTCGGGTCATGATCTCAGGGTCCTGGGATCGAGCCCCGCATCGGGCTCCCTGCTCAGCGGGAAGCCTGCTTCTCCCTCTCCTTCTCCCACTGCTTCTGTTCCCTCTCTCTCTCTGTGTCTCTCTCTGTCCAATAAATAAATAAAATCTTGAAAAAAAAATAAGAATTGACTTCATGAGTTTTGCATTTTTTAGAACACTTTGGATTTTTCCACCTGGGGCTAATGAGGACAGAAGGGAATATGAAGCACCATTTTTCCTCAACAGAGGAAAGAGCTGATGTTAGCCTGGACTAAGCTAGAAGCAGGGGAATAGAGAATGGTAGAATCCTTTAGGATAACAGGACTTGATGACTGTTTTGATGTGGTGTGTGGGAGGGGGAGGGGACTCGTGTGAAAGAATGAAGAGCCCAGCGCGCTGCCCAGATTGCTGACCCAGCAACAGAGTGATGGTGATGTGTGCTGAGTTGGGGAATGCAGCCTTTGGGGGAGGGTCAACAACGATGAGTTCCATCTTAGACGCTGGTGCTTGAGGGGTGGGGAGTTGTTTAATGTACAGATGGATATTAGGGTCTAGAACTCAAGACAGCTCCAAACACAGGTTAGAATATTTTGGATATAAAGTTTATAACTGAAGCCACGGAAATGAATGAGATTGTTCTAGAAGAGTGTGTAGAGTGAGAAGACCCAGACAGAACTCCTGTGTTTGGATGGAGGAAGCATTAAAGAAGGTGGCTGGAGAGACTGTGGTGAGTTGAGAAGGCAACTCCAAAGGAAGGACAGAGGTGTGAGAGAGTTTCCACATGGATAATGTAACAGCATGTTGTCCCAATGCCGCAGGAGTTTCATGAATCAGCCGGCACTACCGACCTAGGCGAGTAGAGAAATCTGCCACACCCGGGCAAAGTCAGGCAGCATTCAGGCCAACACACTTTGTGCCCAGCCAAGCAGAACACTAAAGACAGCGAGTGCATCTACATATCTCCAGGTTCCATCACTAAGGAGAGAGGCAGGTCCTCAGGGAAGCTCTGAAGGACTTGAATGAAGATCATGTCAGATGCCTTTGGTCTGCTCTTCCTTTTCCTTAGGTCCGGTGGCCTCCCTGCTCCTATTCCAGCTCCCGTTTTGTGTTTAGCTGCAGAAATTTCTCTCAATTAAAATAAGACAGGCTCAATTACAGTTATTTACTCTTCGTAGAAAGTGTGTTTATGCCAACGTGTTATTTTCTAGGCTTTAAAAAAACCTTAAATTCTAATTGAACAGTAAGATTCATTTTGTTTTAAATTTGTAAATGAGAACTGCAGATTATTGGGACAGTGGAAGCTCAGAAAACAATCTTTCAAAGAATGCTCAGGGGACTGGGTAAGAACATTTGATAAATGTCCCTTCCCCTACCCCCACCCCCCACCCCCGTGCCAGCCTCCCCACTTGCCTAAAGAGGATGATCTCTGGATACAGGTGCTGGAGGTTTAGTACATGTCTGCCAGCTTTGGCTATATTTTTAAGCTATCCCTATAGACCGTGCCCTCCTTGCTTCTCCACTCTGGTCTTCCCACCCTGCCTCCATGCCTCTGACTCAAGATTCCCAGGTACCAGGAGAACATTCTCTTGGTTTCCTTCTCCTCTTTCTACCCTGTTGGTCCTTGGCCAGGATTTCTCACTCCCCAGGCCAGGAGAATGGACTACTGCCCAAAGGGTACCTTAGTTGTGTGAGAGAGCAACATTAGGTGGGAACTTATGGCCGTTTATAAAACACAAGGAATCTCAGTCAAAGTGGGGGGGGGGCATTTCGATATGACCCCCATGTGGAGAGTTGTCATTTCAGTTACTGAGAAATTACATTGGAAGATTTTGCCTTTTTACACGTGGCTAGCTTGCGTGTGTATGTGCGTGAGTGGGGCAAATGAGAGCTAGGATGCGATGACTGGGATTGGATGGTGCCAGGTTGACCAAGTTAAATAAAAAATACATGGTTTCAGATTTTACATATTAGACTCAGATTTTAGATATTGGAATGGGGGGGAAACACCTAAAACTCTGGTTTGTGTTAAGGTACATTTTAATTTTTGTCATTAATGTGAACCCTTTTTATGCCTAATAATTATATAGTGTAGTAGGTAAGCATATCCTACTATATAGACAAGGGTATGTATGCATATTGGACATATATGAATTGAATACGCACACATATATACATCTTTGGCCAATTAAGAAATTCCATATCAGCTACCCCCTTCTCTTTATTTCATCAGCAATTTCCTTGAGCCACGTCATTTTTAAACAGCTGACTTCTATGGCATTATATATGGAAGGCTCTAGAGCAAAGGTCCCACCCTGTGTTAATAGGTCCATAATCATAGAGTTGGGTTACTAAAACACTGCTTGCTCTCACTTTTTTTTTTTAAACGAAATTGCTTGAAAAAGTGACATAAAATTTAAAAATGAATGATCAAATTCCTTATTCCCACTTCAAACAACCTAAATGAGAAATAATTGACAATGTACAAAGAATGCAGAGAGAATTCCTTCTGTTCTACAGAATGGTGGCAATTGGGGGGGGGCATTTTTACCTTTTGAAAGCCAATCTTTCAACTGTATTCATCTGTGACGATAAATTTCAGGCTTACACCAAGGAAGGGAGTGGAGAGAGAAAAATGAAACCCTTTGCCAGAGCTCGGCTGGGCATCTGTTATTTTTTGTTAGGGATATTAGAGTTTATAAGAAGGTGCCCCTTCAGGAATGGAATGCTTATACGTACAATCTTTACAGAAGAAAGTCCTATGGAAAAACCTACTGGTAGAATCCTAAAAATATACATACATAGAAACAGATGAGGACTTACGACCTAATATATCCTCACAAGTCAGCAGAGTGCAAAATCACCCTGCCTTCTTCCATTTTCCTTTCAAAAGTCATTTATTTTTAAGTTTGTCTTTTCAAATAATGCTGTGACGGGTCCTGACCTTGAATCTCTCAACCCGAGAAGATCTGCAAATGCTCTCTTGGATGGGCTGCTTCTCCTCATCCCCACAGGGCCTGGAACCAAAGCTTCAGCCTGTTTAACCTCTGGTGCTTTTAGAATGTGCAGATTTCCAACCCCCTGCCCGGCATTCTGCTTTAGCAGAGATTCTGAGATGAACACAGGAATCTCCATGTTTAACAAACAAATCCGTGAATTTTCATACAGGGGGTTTAGGGAATCACACCAAGTAAACACTGCCCTAGGGCTAATCTTGTTATTAATTAGTTATTGTCAGCTAAAAGCATTTCTTCACTAGAGATGAGAAACAAAACCCAAACTTAAAGGTTCAGGGAAAATTGCAAATTGACAATGAATTTCTAGAGTGTTCTTTTGACCCTAAATTACAAGACCACCATTCCAGATAGTATTATTCTCATGGAATAATCAAATATTTAAATTCTTGATTTCACTTTGAAAGAATTCTAGACAGGTTAATTATCAACAGGTGAGACCTGGCGTTACTATAGACTCAGTCTGTGCCTTTTTGTTCTAGCTCCAAACCCAACACACATGAGCGATATTCAGAATTCTGCCTCTGAAATTCCACAACGTCCTGGCAGCTAAATCATTGCGGGTGCCCTTAATTATTTACTAAGGCTGAGTTCCTCAAAGTGGAATTTCTGGATCAGAAGCTAATGTTTAATCTAAAGGCTTGCATGTATAGCCAGATCACAATATGAAGAAGTAATCATCATAATGAAATCAAACATATGAATACTTACAGGGTGCTAGGCGCTGTATTTGAATCTTCACTATGACATTAAAATTTAATTTTACCATTATACCCATTTTAAAGATGGTTTTAAAAAATGAGGCCTAAAGGACTTTAAAAAATTGACCAATTTCACATACGCAGGAATTAAGAAAACCAGAACTGGGACTTAGGTCTTCCTGAGTCCAAACTCTTGTTGCTAATCACTAGGCAATGCTGCCTTTTGGAAAGGTTGTGCTAAGGGACACTCACTAGAAGTGTATGAGAATTCCTGTTTCCCTGTACCCTAGCCAGCCCTGGGTATTACTTTTCTATTTAAATTGCCAGTTCAGTGGGAACAATCACTGGTTTAAGGAATGAACTATTTTTTTTTTTTTTAACAGTAGTTCTAGAATTCAAGTTATACCCGTATACAGAGACTAATTCCTTCCCCGAAGGTTTCCTACTGTATAGCTGCTCTAGGAGACCAGATGACAGTCTTTTTTTATATACTTGGTGGTAAAATGGTTCTCAGACTTTCTGATGCCATGTTTAGTTGAACTAGGTGCCATGGTGAGACTGGGAGTGATGCTGAAGTGCCTGTCATTGATTACGTGTCTTTAATTGAAGAATGGTAATTTGTTTTAATATAATCTATTTACATACGACTTCTGAGCTCAATTTCGCCCCACGTGGATTTGATATTGTTTTGAATCTTCAAATACATAATAAATAGGACAATTCAAAAGAAAACAAAAGAACTAATTTTAGTGAAATGAAAAGAGGAAATAAATATATCAGGTGTAAGGTTTGGCTATGATAGCAGCCGAGTTCTAAATTTAGCTGAGTTCTTGACAAAGGAAACATAAAGTGTTCTACAGTTCCAAGTGGCCTTCCCAAATGGAAGCACGCAAGTTCTTCTGGCTCTAAAAGCTTTCTGGACAGCAAGCTTTCTGGCTCTAAAACAAAGGCTATGAGACAGGGGTGTCTGGGTGGCGCAGTCGGTGAAGGGTCCCACTCTTGGTTTTTGGCTCAGGCCCTGATCTCAGGGTTGTCAGAACAAGCCCTGCGTGAGGCTCCATGCTCAGTCTGCTTGGAGTTTCTCTCTCCCTCTCCCTCTGCCCCTTCCCCCTGTGAGTGCATGTGCACTCGTGCTCACGCTCTCTCTCTGTCAAACAAATAAATCTTTGAAAAAAATAAAAAGACAAAATAAAATAAAGGATACTAGATAAAATAATGGATGATGCCTCTAGGCAACAGTGTTGTAAACAGAAATAGTCTTCAATGGAGTACTTTTCGTATGTGAGGCAAAAGACATGCAATTTTTAATAAAACTACCTGTCAAAATTGTCTTCTAAAAGCTTAAGAAAATGAGGTGACAACCTACTGCAAGTGGGAAATAATGACCCCAATGACTCTATTTCTACATGATTTAATACTATCAGTTTTCTGATCCATGAACGTATTGTATTTCACAGCCTAAGCTTTTGTTGGTTATTGAGTAAGACACTGAAAATTATCTTAATGTGGGCCATTCATGCTTCAAAACATATTAATTCTTGAAGATTTTAGATGTATCCGAGTGTTGAAAATTCATGGCTTTTTCTCTAATCCCAACAAGCTCCTAACTTCTGCATGGAATCCACCCTCCAAAAAAGGCTTTGCCATGCAGAGCTATTCTTGGGTACAATACAACTGAAGCATAGTATCTTAGCATAGGTCTAAGGTTATTTAGATTTTTCCAAAGCCTAAATCTATTATTAACACAGTCAGAATTAGAGTGCTGGCAGTCATCGTGTTAGCTAATTTCCAAAGTGGTTTAACCACGATTATTTTGAAGAATCAGGCATAACTCCCTTAAAATGTAAGGTTGGAAACTTTTGACCCAGTATTTCTACTTTTGGATATTCATTCTAAAAAAGCATTCAAAATGTGGGCAAAAATTTTGATCTTTAGTAGTGCTGTATGGAACATGAGACTTTATGAGCCCTGAATGCCCACCTGATTGTATGGAAGCATTTTAATATGGTACCCTGGAGTATTTAGCTCTTGCTTATGGTTTAGAGAACATTTCGAATATAAGCTCCTTGAGGAAGGTAATTTTGTGTGTTTTGTTCTTGCCCATGTCCCCAGTATCAGAAGTGCTCAGCATGCTTTTATGTGCCCTCAATAAATATTTGCAGGATGAATGTGTATTTAGTCATTTATTAACTAAGTTTTAGTCAGCTAAACTTAAGTACCTGGCATTGTTCTAAGTACTTTAGACGTATTAACTCTTTTAATTCTCACAACAAAACCATGAGGTACTTAACAACTACTGTCTTCATTTTTACAAATAGGACAGAGGGACCCATGAAGTTGGAGAACATGTTTGGGGTTACATGGCTCTAAATGCTTCAGCTAGCATTGGAACTCATGCGATTTATTTCCACCGTCCATGTTCTTAACAGCTAATGCCTGGTTTAATAATGTATATTAAAATGGTAGCTTGAAAGAAGGGACAACTATTCTAATCTTTTAATTTGCCTTCTTGGGTGGACTGTAAAATATTTCTCCTCATCAGAACCCATGAGAAGATTCTTTCTCTATGTCCAAGGTATGGTTTGTCATGAAGGACCCAAGAATGGTTTTAAAAAGCTGAGCTGGGGGACACCTGGGTGGCTCAGTGGGTGAAGCGTCTGCCTTCGGCTCAGGTCATGATCCCAGGGTCCTGGGATCGAGACCCGCATTGGGCTCCCTGCTCAGCGGGGAGTCTGCTTCTCCCTCTCCCTCTGCATAACCCCCCCTCCCGCTCATGCTCTCTCGTACACTCTTTCGCTCTCTCTCAAATAAATAAAAATAAAATTTAAAAAAAGCTGAGTTGGTTAGCTGAAACTGTTTGAAATAATATGTTAATATAATCTATTTGCACAATTCCTCTTTCACAATGGCCTGGAGGTAAAAACACGGTTACTATAGCAGAAATAAAACAGAGTTTCGTGGACTCCCTAGTCTTTGTCTGTGGAAATCCCAACGAGCTCAAATTCTACCCCCAAAGAGTTTTGAGATTCCTTTGGGGATGCTTTATGGTGAAATACCATGAGTTTCTTTAATTTTTTTTTCTGGACGGTTCTCCCTCTTTGTTGTGATTAATTCTGCTGAGGGGATATGCCTGAGTGGCCCTTGCTAAGGGGCCTCAGCCTAAAAGGCGTCTCCTGGATTTCCTGGCACTTGTGGGGACAGCTGCCTCCCTCAGTTCACTGAGTTCTCAATTCTGACACTCCAAGTTGAGCTACACTTTTGCAAAAAATGATAATAGTATTGTCTAGTAGTGCTTTTGTTCTTAAAGGGATTGTAATTTATGGCTCTTTTGGATTTTATTCACTGTTTGCTTGCAGCTCCTTTGCCTAGAACTTAAGCATGGTGCACTTGTACTCAAGAACATGTAAGTGACAGAAACCAACTTGTGCTATCAACTCTGCAATGCACTCTGCTATTCTTTCACTAAATGTGTGTATCTTGAGTACTGTCTCCCTCAATATTTCAAGGAACCTTCCCACATGTCATTTAAATAGAGCCCTTCCAGGTTGACCTGACTAGTCTTCCAGATATGCCCGGACATGTTGAATCCTAGGTTCAGCACAACTCAGATTCAAACTAGATTTCATACTCATGAAGATAAAAATGACTGCATTTTGCAGATAGTCTTGTTTGGTTATTCTTGGTGGTGTCCCCTTGAACTTGAAATAGAGGTAAAAGTTGCCCTCCAGAAAGTTAAGCTGTAAGATCAATTCCTTAATTGATCATCTTAGATCACAAGGAGAAGGGAGAATGACTTTGGGGTCTGTAAGACTGTAACTAGGTTGAGGGTGTTAGCATATCTAAGGGAAGAGTAGCAAGGATATGACCCAAGAGAGGCTGGGCGCGACTGGGAGCCTAGAAAAATGGAAGTTAAACAAGCAAATGGTGGTGGAGTTGGCCGACCACTCTCAGAGGGAGAACAGACTTTAACTATTTCTATGCTAATAGTAAGGACATTCCTAAAAGAACAGGTTGCAAAATGTCCTTCTGCACAGACGATTTGAATTCCATTGGCAACACCATCCTACTTGCAAGAATGATGAATCAGATTATCGTGCCTAATGCCATGAAATAAATTAATTCAGTTACTTTCCCCTGTTCTGATTCATGTACTTTAATATTACAACTTTTCCTACTGCGACTACTACTGATTCTTTTGAATACTTAATATGTGACAGCATTCAAATACATTTTCTCATTTAATCTTCTGCTCATGAGGGAGGTGAGGATTGCTGTCGTAATGATTTGGGTGAAGAAACTGAGGTTTAAAAGTGTGAGTCCAGGGGCGCCTGGGTGGCTCAGTTGGTTAAGCGACTGCCTTCGGCTCGGGTCGTGATCCTGGAGTCCCGGGATCGAGACCCGCATCGGGCTCCCTGCTCGGCGGGGAGTCTGCTTCTCCCTCTGACCCTCTTCCCTCTCGTGCTCTCTATCTCTCATTCTCTCTCTCTCAAATAAATAAATAAAATCTTTTAAAAAAAAAAAGTGTGTCCAGATTTGTCTAAGTTTAGTCTTCACCCTGAGATTTGACTTTAACAGGTGTCTGTCTGTAGGAAAATAAGGGAGGGCCAATGGGGCAATAATTTGTCTTATACAATAAAGTGTCTTATACAATAACTAAATTCCCTTTTGAGAGCTAAGTGAATTACAAGCATCAAGCATCAAACACTGTATATTCATGTAGGCCAAATACTTGCCTGCATTTTCAAAACCTAAGATTTTATTTCCTTTTAATAATATTTGATTTTTTTTAGTCACAAGTTTTGCTTCTCAGATGTTATTTATTGTTTTAATAATGGTAGAAAAGTGTATAGAGTATAAAATAATCAAAAGCTGATTTACTATTGAAATTGTACCAATGGATCTAGGATTTATTGTTTTCACCCCCTAAAGTCCACATTTTTCTATTCTTTGGCTTATGGTTCCTTTCTGTCTCCACACACTTCATGATTATTTTGCTTTTAGTTCCTGTACAAGGTTAAAATTGATTTTTCAGAACTTCCAATAACAATTTATAAAGGATATAACTCCAAAGGTGGCATTTCCAGCCGAAGTGCTTAGCTTATATCTGTTAATTTAATATCACAAACTTCTTTCTTTAGCACAATAATTTATTTCTTAACAGAGGATGTGTGAAGGACAAATAGTGGGCTAAGCTAAATGGTACTATTTCTGCCAAAGTGTTCTTGAGACATTGACATTATATATGGAATGTAACAGCCGCTATCATTAACTCAGAAGAGCTTTGATGTGAAGGTAGGCCTCTCACTAACACAGATTTAACATTTACACCATGCTCTTTCTCCAAAATTTAGAATTATTTATTGAATTCGATATCCACAATTTACTAACAATAGTGTTTTAGATTTGCCCTTTCATATGCGATATGCAACCACGTGTATGTGACCTGTGAATTTTTAGTGTTTCTTTGGTTCTCTTTTTCTTTGAGGGCATTGGGGTGTGCTCACTGTCCTTATTTTAACATCTTGAAAAGCTCCATACAGACCATACTGCTTTTCTAACCCTGTCTGTTGCTCAATACTGGTATAATGAAAGACATTAGGAAAACTCTGTGCAAGAAGAGTCTTATCTATAGATTCCCAGTGTTTTTCAATCATGCTATACCATCAACTTTTTTTTTCTTTTGGCATGTTATTTTTCACATAGGTAATAATTGTTGTTTTTTATGATCCACTAATATGGTGGCTTAGAAACATTGCAGCAATGACCAACACTGAAGTAGTTTCTGGACTTAATTCCTAAGGGTAAGTTTCTGAACTACTTGGCAGTGCTGTTAAGAGATAGTCATAATCATTTTTTCTTTCTTGTTTTCTTTCTTTTCTTTCTCTCTTTCTTTCGACATCACTCTGAGTCTCTCTTGCTTCTGTGTGGGTACTGGCTTGAAGTCATTTGTAGGTCAGGACTCATCGTGGTATTCACAGTGCCTAGGACCTGGCACTTGCTCTCACGTGACATGGTAGGTGCTGAAAGAATATCAACTGTAGGTTGTAGGTAGATCTGGGTTCACCTGAGAACAAGATCACTGCTGTTCTGGAATCAAGCATTATGTAGTGCCAGCACTTTTCTTCTTTTTTTTTAAGATTTTTATTTATTTTTTGAGAGAGAGAGAGAGAATGAGAGCATGAGAGGGAGGAGGGTCAGAGGGTGAAAGAGACTCCCTGCTGAGCAGAGAGCCCGATGTGGGACTCGATCCCGGGACTCCAGGATCATGACCTGAGCTGAAGGCAGTCGCCCAACCAACTGAGCCACCCAGGCGCCCCTAAAAGTCTTTCTTAGGAGCCTCTCAAAGAAGGCTACAGCATTATTAAGCTCCAAAGATGTTAGGTCCTGTTTTATTATTTGCCAAGAATATGAGCAACATTCTAAAATAAATATTACAATATGCTCAGAAATTTCTGCAGTTCTTTTAAACTTTAAGCTAAGTGTGAGGGTTTGTGAGAGCCCAGTGAGTTGGCTGTGTTAGCTATCCAGCCTGGAGCAATGGGGAGACATGTAAATAAGAAACTAACTCTTAATTCTAGGGAATAAACCTTTTCAAAAATAAGATATTCTTTGCCCACTTTTGTACTCTTATTAATTTTTTCCTTGAATTCTTTGGTTTTCCCTCCCTTCCTCTAGTGGTTCTCAATTACTAAATGAGGTAAAGACATCACCAATCCATTCTGAAGTGAGAAGAATTAGTATAATATGGTGGATTTTAAATAAGGTTATCATTTTATTTCTTTTTGAAATATGTTTTTTATCCTGATATTGTGCTCTTCCCACTATTTTGGTATTAGAACATTCTTTTGAAATACGGTAGCTGTTCTTATGATTTTTCTTTCTTTCTTTTTTTTTTTTTTTTAGAGAGAGTGTGCACGTGCGCACAGAGGGCGAGGTGGGCAGAGGGAGAGAGCAAATCTTAAGCAGTGTGGAGCCCGACTTGGGGCTTCATCTCACAACACTGAGATCATAACCTGAGCTGAAATCAAAAGTCGAATGCTTAACCGACTGAGCCACCCAGGTACCTCGATTTTTCCTTTTCTTTTAAAAAAATGTTCTTACTGGGCAAAAGCTTTAAAGGTTGGTGATGTTATGTTAATCCCTAAATTTATATTTATATTTGAAATTTTATCAATTTATGAAGTTGAAAGTTGGCAACTTACTATAGATAGAATCTGTTGTAAAATTTACTTCCAGATTTCTCTGAAAGGGAACACACTTAGCAACAGATATTAGAAATACTTTCAAGCATATGACAGATGATTTTTCACATCAACTAGGCAATGAGTCACCACCTGTCAAGTTCCTACTTGACCATTATCTCTTATCCAACATTTACCCTCTCTATACCTCTAATACATCATGGCTTTAGAACTTTCATATTTACCCTGAAGACAGTCACCATTTGGGTCAAAATCCAAGAAAAGAAGGCTATCAGATCTGTTTTGTCTTGTGGTTCTCATCTCATTTCAGGGTGTGATTTACAAATCATGCTGCTTGAGGCTGGATGTGTCTCAAGCTACAAAGTTCAGAGAATTTTTTAATGTCTTTTTCTAATTTCTAAATAATCATTTGACTATGAATAAAGCAGAGTTAGAGGATTGCATCATAAAGTTTAATTTTGAGTTGTGGTTTACAATGAATTGAGGATATATTTTTCTCTACAGTTTTCATTAGAAGATCACTTGGTAAATCTAACCATCTGCAAAAAGATAAACGGAGATTTTTAGTCCCAAATGTTCCATTAAGGTGATATTAGATTATTTCTCCACCTACCTGTTTGGTATAATGCACAATGGAACAGATACAATGTGTAGTTTTGCCAAACGCCAGTTATGGAAAAGGACTAAAGGTAGAATGAGTTTATAAAGACTGGATAAAGAATGTTATTTTCTTTTTTAAAAGATTTATTTATGTATTTAGAGAGCACGAGGGTGGGGAGGGGCAAAGGGAGAGGAAGAAACAGAAACTCAAGCTGACTTGAGACTGCACTGAGCGTGGAGCCCAACCTGGGGCTCGATCTCACAACCCTAAGATCATAACCTGAGCTGAAACCAAGAGTTGGATGCTTAATTGACTGAGCCACCCAGGTGCCCCAAGAATGTTATTTTCAAATATGAAATGTAACTCCTAAATATAACAGGCAGAAGAGGGCTACCTTCCAAGGTATCAAAAATAGAAAAAGATTATTTTGTTATATACCACTATGCCTTACACATGAAAGGCAATAACTAACATCTTTGAATGGTTGAATGAATTGTTTATATCAGTTTTATTTATCATCACAAACTATACCAAATTACATGATATAAAATCATACATTATTTTCTGTCAATATGAATTTATAATTTGCCAAACACTTAAAAGTCCATAGAGAATCAAAGAAAATATTATATAATACCCATATTTCAAAGAATTTTAAAGTTATTTTATTGCCAGAGTTAAGTCACATATTATTTCATATTCATCTTAAATTTTATCCATAAATAACACTGAAAAGAAAGCAATAAGGAAAAGCAAATTTTGAAATGAATTTACAATAATTTTACATAGTCTAGATACTGGCAAATGTCGTCTTTCAATTTTTTTTTTCCAACCACATTTTAGGCTCTGTGTCTAGTTACCACAAATCACATAGCAATATAGTTTTAAAGTTAAGTTTTAAAATCTGAGGCAGTTTATCACTGTGTTAAGAGTTACAGAATAGGGGCGTCTGGGTGGCTCAGTCGGTTAAGTGGCTGCCTTCGGCTCAGGTCATGATCCCAGGGTCCTGGGATCGAGCCCCGCATCGGGCTCTCTGCTCCGCGGGAAGCCTGCTTCTCCCTCTCCCCCTGCTTGCCGCTCCCCCTGCTTCTGCTCTCTCTCTGTGTCAAATAAACAAATAAATCTTAAAAAAAAAAAAAAAGAGTTACAGAATGGAAGAAAGAAGCCCTGAGATCTAGTTCTGCCTTTTTCTCTATAAAGTAAGGCAGCTGGATTGTAACATCTTTAGTATTTCTGCAGCTTTATATACATATTTTTAAGATTTATTGATTTATTTATTTTAGAGAGAGTGTAAGAGCTTGTGAGTGGGGGGGGAGGGGCAGAGAGAGAGAGAGAATTCCAAGCAGACTCCCTGCTGAGGGCAGAGCCTGATGTGGGGCTCAATTCCAAGACCCTGAGATCATGACCTGAGCTGAAATCGAGTCAGACGCTTAACCGACTGAGCCACCCAGGCACCCCGGCAGCTTTATATTTCTAAGCTATAAGAAAGACGTTTCAAACATTAGCTGAAAGGGTAGTAGAAAATAGCAAAATGTTCATTCAAAAATATGAATGTTAAATCAAAACCACAATGAGATACCACCTCATACCAGTCAGAATGGCTAAAATTAATAAGACAGGAAACAACAAATGTTGGCAAAGATGCGGAGAAAGGGGAACCCTCTTACACTGTTGGTGGGAGGGCAAGCTGGTGCAGCCACTCTGGAAAACAGTATGGAGATTCCTCACAAAGTTAAAAATAGAGCTACCCTATAACCCAGCAATTGCACTCCTGGGTATTTACCCCAAAGATAGAGATGTAGTGAAAAGAAGGGGCACCTGCACCCTAGTGTTCATAGCAGCAATGTCCGCAATAGCCAAACTGTGGAAAGAGCCGAGATGCTCTTCAACAGACGAATGGATAAAGAAGATGGGGTCCGTATATACAATGGAATATTACTCAGCCATCAGAAAGGGTGAATACTTACCATTTGCATGGAAGTGAATGGAACTGGAGGGTATTATGCTGAGCGAAATAAAGTCATTCAGAGAAAGACAATTATCATATGGTTTCAATCATATGTGGAACATAAGAAACAGCACAGAGGACCATAAGGGAAAGAGGAAAAACAGAACGGGAAGTCATCAGAGAGGGAGAAAAACCATGAGAGACTCTTAACTCTAGGGAACAAATTGAGGGTTGCTGAAGGGGAGGTGTGTGAGGGGATGGGGTAAATGGTTAATGGTATTAAGGAGGGCATGGGTTGTGATGAGCATGGGAGTGTTATATGCAACTAATGAATCATTCAACACTACATCAAAAACTAATGATATTCTATATTCTGGCTAACTGAATTTAAATATATAAAAAATATGAATGTTATTCAATAGCTTTTGAACAATTTGTTTGATTAAATCCCTTCCATCTCAAGTTTGACACCTCTTCCCTATTCCTTGTCTAATCTGCACAAAAATTCACTTACAGTTTTTTATGGAACCGGTAGGGTTTTGTGTTTTGTATTTTGAATACAGGGACATGTGTACATTAGCTGTCTTCCTTCCCAAGACACAGGGACTGTACCACACTTCGTCAGCTTTGTAATCCACAACAATGGCTGGCATCATGTCTTACACAAAAAATGCTAAGCAAACACTTATTAAATAATTGATTGAACTATTACAGAAGGTTATTAGCCAGAGATTTGCTAGACAAACTACAGCATTCAAATTATTCATTTATTCATTCAACAAACACTTGCTGAAGGTTTACTGTGCACCCTACGCTGAGCTGGAGGCTAAAGAGATAAAGGTAAATAGAGTTGCTGGAAGTAAAGGATCTCATAAAATCGTAGGCTGACGCTTAATAAATAAATTACCATACAGTGTGACAGTAGCAACAGCGTAGGGCGTGATGGTGTACGGATGACAGTAAAGGGTCCCTGGACTAGAGAATGTTATCTCTGAGCTAGGTAGTAAAGGACTACTATGTGTTTGTGAAGCTGTCCCTGTGTGCTTGCAGGGTGGGTGTGGGTGTGTGTATTGATTCCAGGGAAAGAGAATGATCTGGGCCTTCAGACAGGTGAGAAACATCACTTGGTGGGGGCAAGGATATTCAGCACGGACGCCGGGAAGAGGGTGGTGAGAGATGAGTCTGAGTAGTTGTGGGCAGGGGTACAACTGTAGGGAACACAGCCCGGGGGGAGAGACCCGAAGGGCCAGGGCTCCACAGGCTCGAGGTGCTGGTGAACAGCAGATGGCTACCTAGCTGCTTATCGCTCTGACACAGAAAACTTTAGATTTTCCCTTGCATTAACTCGTGTGGATTTTTTTTCCTAGAAAAACATTTGAAACTTAAACAATAAAAATTATGACCAAGAAGATGGGGAGAGAAATCCAAAAGTTATGCTCATAGGAGAGAAAAAAAATTGGATAAGGAAAGGCGTGGCTATATGCTCGCTAATGAGGAAAACCTGTAGGACACGGTGAAAATGTTTCCTTTTATGCTCCTATGTGTCAGATCTGTCATAACAGAACATTCCTGAAAGATTTCAAAATGTACCTCTTCATCTGAGTTCACTTTATTAGATATGAACCGAATTATCGAGGTCCACATATTTCTTTGTGTGCGTGTGGTCATTATAGATTTATTTCACCCTGCAACTGCGTACGGTCGCATCCCCCAGAACGTGTCCTCGGGGAGGGGGCAGTGAGCTTCACACCGTAGGGAAGATTTATCAAGCTGGCTGACAGAGGCACGGGCATAACAACTGGGTGGGTTTGAAGATGAAAATCTAAGTGTGGGATGGGGAGCAGAGAGCAGGTACTCTCTGTTGGTGTTTCCTGCATAGATCTCTGGCAGAGAAATCCTGCCCCTCCTGGGGAAGAAATGGAGAAAGGATGGAGCTCAGCGCTGTTGAACCTCAGCAAACCTGCCTGATGCAGAGGAGACCCAGAATAAGTGTCATCTGAATAAAATTCAGGTAGAAGTATGTGAAGGATTCTATTTTAAGAACAAAATACAAATCATATTGGAAATGAGCAGAGAAATACAAATCCTGTATGTCTCGAGCCTTATTAAACAAACCTAAATAGGTGGTTTTTTTTTTTAAAGTGACTATTTATTACTGCTAACTAGATAGTGAATTCTTTTTTTGTTTAAGCTAGTACCAGAACTAATGCTATACCCAAATAAATTACTTATGTCAGTTACTTTTATTTATCACTAATCATTAGTAAAACTAGTCATAAAGAGGCATCTTATTTTATATGGTATCCCACGTATATTTTTAACTTTTCATTATGGAAACTTTATCCACAAAAGTAGACATGGCACAATAACCCTAATGTACTTATCATCCAGCGTCAACATTTATGATCTCATCACAATCTTGCATCCTCTCACCCTCTCTTACCCCTTCTCTATCTTTTGAGCTTTTTTTTACCTTTTTTAAAAAAAGATTTTATTTATTTGACAGAGAGAGAGAGAGACACAGCGAGAGAGGGAACATAAGCAGGGAGAATGGGAGAGGGAGAAGCAGGCTTCCCGCCGAGCAGGGAGCCCGATGCGGGGCTCGATCCCAGGACCCCGGGATCATGACCTGAGCCGAAGGCAGACGCTTAACGACTGAGCCACCCAGGCACCCCAAGTTTTTTTTTTACTTTTAATTAATTTTTCTCCCTTTATTGTTTTAAATTAAATCCTAAGCATTTTATCTTTTTATCCTCAAAATTTTAGCATGTGTCCATAAAGATGAGGATTCTTCCAGCAAACAGATGAACAAACCTAACTACAGTAGACTTATCACTCTTAGAAATTAACAGGAATTCTTTCATTGTCTATCTAGCCAGGGCTCAAATTTGTAATGATTTCTTAAATGTCATAAATGGATTTTTAATTGTTTGAGTCAGGACCCAAATAAGACACCACATGCAATTGCCTAATATGTTTAAGACTTTAGCAATCTATAGGTTCCACTTCACCTCACTATTTTTCTTGGACATTTATTTAGTTAGGGCCCTGGGTCATTATCTTACAGTTTCTCCCAATCCAGATTTTGGGAGTTGTCACCCCCATAGTGTGATTTAACATGTTTCTTTGCTCTCTGTATTTTCTGTAAATTGGTAATTGTATCTAAAGTTTAGATCAGATCCAGGTTCATCGTTATTATTATTTTAATTATTATTATTAAAGATTTTATTTATTCATTTGACAGAGAGAGAAAGAGAGAGAGCCCAAGCAGGGGGAGCGACAAGCAGAGGGAGAGGGAGAAGCAGGCTTCCCGCGGAGCAGGGAGCCCGATGCAGGGATCGATCCCAGGATCCCAGGGATCATGACCTGAGCCGAAGGCAGCCGCTTAACCAACTGAGACACCCAGGTGCCCCATTTTAATTATTATTATTATTATTTTGGCTAGACTTCTTCATGGATGCAGTTGTGTTTTACCATTAGGAGACTCCTAACTTCTGGTTTGTTGTCTTGTTATAATGTTAAAAGCTGTTGATACACAATACCTAGATCTTCACATACATATTTTAAAAGTTTTGATATAAAAACTCCTCAAATGGATTTTTCTGAACAACCAAGATTTGTTGAGAGAGAATAGGTAAGTGCCAACTGAGATTAACAACAACAAAAAACACTTCTAAAAAATCCATGAATGCAAATAATTCCTAATGATCCCATCAAAGGTTTGTTTCATTTATCCAAATTATATGCCATGGATCAGCAAGCACCTTGACAAGGAAACTTCTTTATGGTGATATAAATCACCAATTGCTTCCTTATTTAAAAACTGGATGATCACAGCTCTGTGACTCCATAAATTTGAGTTTCTAATATTATGCAGAAGAACATAAAACCTGTTTATGCATTATAATGCAGCAATAATGTATCTTTTCACAATCATTGGCATAACTAAATCTACTAACTTGCCTATAGCATGCATAATGACAAGTTTGCAAAATGATCAGAATTTTAAATTTCAATTCACCTGCAATCCAAATCCCCACAGCAATTAAAGAGAAAACCACACACACCAAACCAACAAATGCCTTTAACTGAATAAGACGCAATTTACAGGGAGAGTGTTTTCATAAGCCCTTTGAGGCTATAGCAAAACTAGAGTCCGACAGATATAATTGTATATTAAAATAAGTCCTGATTGAAATGATTTACTTCTGCATCTTCTTTAAAAAAAGGATTTATAGAAGTTCAACAAAAGCATAATATTAGTTTTGGCTGCCCAAAGCGTTATTTTCCCATGTTTCCAGCCACTTCTATGGAAACAAAGATGACGTGAAGAATTGAGATATTTATCTGGCTCAGAAATCAGCAGATTTTTTTTCTGCAAAAGTCCAGGTAGTAAATATTTTAGGCTTTGTGGGCCATTTGATCTCTGTTGCAACTATTCAACTATGCTACCATAGCAGAAAAGCAGCCTTAGACAATATGTCAATAAATTAATGTGCTGTGTTCCAATAAAACTTTATTTATAAAAAACAGGCAGTGGGCCTTGTTTGGCCTGTGCATGGTAGTCTCCTGTTCCCTAATCTGTATAATTCAAGCCAAATCTTACTGCTGATTGAAGAAAATATTTTTTTCTTCCTCTAGATAATTGAGGTTGGCAGCCCACACTAATTGAGTTCAACAAAAGGTAGCTTAACTCTCCACTTCACTTGATATGTGTAGACACAGGTTTTGTTATATTTTTAAGGTAAGTCCTTTGAGAAGGCCAGCCACCTGTCTGAGTTTATTAGAATTAATGAGGGATAAGAATGGATCGTCCTGTATAGAACAAAAGAAATCTGTCAGAAGGAGGTTCAATACTTAATGGAGGCATTGTGCATTTTTACTTGATTTTATAAAGCAACCACTTCAAAGTTGAAGACCAAAGAAAACGAACACCAGAAAAGAGAGAGAGAGAGAGAGAGAGAGAGAGAAAAGGATTTTACTTGTCAGGGTCAGAAATCAATCATTAACTGTAACATTAAACATGAACTTTGTATTCCTGTTACTTCAAACAACAATAACAACAAAAACCTCACAATCCACTTAAAGTTGGCAACTCACTTGAAAGAAGCTGTATGAATTGTTCCATTGTCTGAAATTAAAAACCTTCACTCTATCTTTGTTTACAATTAACTTTTGTTATAACACTGATTATACAATTGTATAAAATAATAATTTCTTGCAAAGAGGTCCTGCAATCTTAAGGGTTTTAAAATAGTACGTTTTTAATATGCGTTATAAGCCCAAATGAATATACTCCAGAGAGCAAAGGGAATTTATTTTAGTCTGAAATTTAAATAAAATGTATCTATAATTTGTCTTGAATTTCCCAAGATCAAGTTTTGGATGAATCTGGCAGAACTGAAATCAAGGTTACATTTTATTGTATTTTAAAATCTATAGAGGAGCCTAAAGCAAACCCCATGGTGGACATATAAGGAAGTGCCTTTTAAGTTGTGATCAATCGAGATCCACTGAAACCTAGAGATCTAGAAGGAACTTTATTTCTTAGGGTGAAGTGATTGTTTTCTTTGCTGGGGCGCACAAATACTTCTTTTATGCCTAGACTTGTTTCCAAAGGACATTTTCTGGAGGTTGTCCAACTTGTTTTGCTAATGTTAAAAAGATAACTCACAAACATTCAACAAATTATCTAACTCTTGCCATTTGCACTTTCCTTAATTCTATGAAGTGTCAAGTATTGAAGCCCACGGTCCGCAGGCATTATGTTCCAGTTCAAGGGAAAATTCAATTTTTGAAACATAAGGAAAGATTTTACTGTGTGTGTCTTTTCTTTCAAATGAGGCTTGACATTTGAAAACTGTAAGATTGAGGACACAGATAAATGATCTTTTTACATACAGAAGGAAGAAAAGGAATTGGTAAACAAGCTTATAATGGCTGTTTATAAAATCTGCTGATGATCCTGCTAATGGGAGACAGATTAAGAAATGTATTTTCCACAGATTTATCCCTGTAGCAGCTACAGTGAAGAACTATGATTTTGGCATTCCATTCCCAAGACGGTTTTTGTAATGGAAAAAAAAAAAAAGCAACACAGAACACACAGTGATCCACACTGTGTGTTAATTATATTTACATATTTATAGAGACGGTCTTTAAACTACTATAGCACAAACTTGAATTTGGATATAAAAACAGTATTTTTATTTAATGATGAAACTATAAATATGGAACATGTCCCCAGTACTCGTTCTTGGTTGTGTGCTTCTGATCTCATCACAAGCAAGGCTTGTTTTGAGGGAATTTCTGGCTGCACTATGCTCATTTGTAGTCTTAGATCTGATGACCTTTAAATTTATGACCCCCTAAATAATCTTCAGCTTTGGAGGAAAAAGAGATGGGTCAATAGAGTTTTAATTACACAACTCCTGGCTGTGACCTTGTTAATAGAATACAGACTCCACAATACATTATGCAATCTAGTCATCCTTTACATTTATTTACATTTTATTCTGCCCTAGAATGGTACCAACTGAAGAAATATGGTTTTTAGAGCAGTGTAATGAAAGATGGCTCATTTACTCATTAAGTCTGAGAATATCCTTGTGTATCTTTTTTGTGAAAGCACATTTCCAATTTAAAGATACACTGTGGGTTTTTTGGAAACGTGTGAAACGTTTTCTGGAAAATCGAGCATGTGGTGTTATCCATAGGGCAGCTCTCATTCTCATATTTTTTTGTGAATATCTTTTCAGGTTGCAAGCCTTTCTGGTTTCGCTACATTGTTACATACAATTGAACCAGTAAGTTTTGACCCTGTGACAGGTTATACATCCCTGAGAGGAGAAATTCTGACAGGGTGTCAACAAGTTCTCGCAGATCCAGATCAAGCCAACTACAAGGGGGATAACAAAATCCTTTCATGATGCTACGAATGGATGATTTTCAGTGAGAGGCTTTTAGTTGAGGATTACAGTGCCAGGCAAAAAAATGACTAAGTTGAAATACTTTGGAGAAAAACTTATCTCTGTGTTGCCATTTGCCTTCCAGACATTCTCCAACAGATTTGGCCACGGGCTGGGATTTCCTGTAGAATTTGAAGGGGTTTAAAGAAGTGTCTTACTAGATGATAGGAGTACCCGGCACAAGAGCCCATCTTTGGGGAAGGAAGAATTGTGAGAGGTTTTTATCAAGTAAGGAAGAACTAAGAGCAAGGCATGATATTGTGGCTCAGAAAAATGGTTGGCTTTGGTAGATAAAGACCGCAGATATTGCCTTGGGAAAAAGTTGTTCCTGATGAATTTTTCTTTCCCCCGTGGAATAGTTAGGTTGTAAGTCAATTCTCTGGGCAATTAGGTTGTGTCTACATAGTCAGTTGGGGATTCTTTGTAGAACTTAAGTCAATTTAGTTAATATATTGTTTAGTTTTTGAAAACTCTTTATCGTAGTCCACAGACAAAAGTGCACATTTTCTGAATGTATATGGCTTACAAATTGTCACAATCGTCACAATGGTATCCAGCCTCCGCATCAAGAAACATAACATTCCGAGCCTCTGGAAGTTCTGTTTATGTTTCTTTCCAGACACTTCTCCCACTCCTAAGGTAACCACTATTCCTTATTTCTTTTATAATTATTTTTGATTTTTCCTAAGTTTGTATAAACCGAATCAGAGAGAATGTATTCTTTTGGGTCTGGCTTCTTTGACGTTATATTTGTTAGATTTATCTATATTACTAGGAGTAGTTTTAGATTGTTTATTTTCATTGCTGTATGTATTTTATTGTGTGAATTTATCACAACTTATTTATCCATTCAACTGTTTTGTGGGTAGTTCCCAGTTTTAATGATTAGGAATAGTGAGCTACTGGACGTTAATGTACATGTTTTTTGGTGACTATGTCTATGCATTTCTATTGTATACGTTTTTGCCTTTTAAAAAGTACACTTTGTGGGGCGCCTGGGTGGCTCAGTCGTTGGGCGTCTGCCTTCGGCTCAGGTCATGATCCCAGGGTCCTGGGATGGAGTTCCGCATCAGGCTCCCTGCTCCGCGGGAAGCCTGCTTCTCCTTCTTCCTCTCCCACTCCCCCTGCTTGTGTTCCCTCTCTCGCTGTCTCTCTCTTTGTCAAATAAATAAATAAAATCTTTTTTAAAAAGTACACTTTGTTATAGTTATTTAAAAGTATTTGCCAATTCCAATATTCAAATCATCTGTGGGTCTGCATCTATTGGTTTACTCTTTTCCTCTTGATTATTGGTCATATTTTCTTGGCTCTTGCATTCTTAGTAATTTTTGATTTTATGCTGTAAATTATAATTAAAAGACACATGGAAGGTCCAAATGGCTTTGTCTTCCACCAAAGTGCAGGCAGACAGATACAGAGTAACGGGAGCATCACCTTAATCCAATCAGAGATAGCACTGAGCTAGGGCTGAATGGGTTGCAGTGTTAGTAAAAATTAGTGACATCTTGCTTGCTGTTTCTGGAATGTAGTTCTATGATATTTTGATTGAAAGACCACTAATTAATTATCCTTCTCTTCAGTCTTTCCTTAAAGACTGCAAGAGATCTAGCTCTGTGCTTTAAAAGTTCTCAGTCCAGTTCTCTAGCCACCTTTTCCAGGCAACTTCGAGAAATGGCAAAAGTCTTCAGGCCAGGACTGATCCTGTACTTGAGGCAGATTTCTCCTCTGGCATGTGTTTCCTAAGCCCTATGAAATGTCAGGAAATCTCGTTCTGCCTTTTAGGAGTTTAAGCCCTGACTCTACAACCTCTTACAAAACCTCAGAACACAACAAACGTCCCATGAGGTAAAACAGCAGTATATTTGCAGCTCTTCTGAGTTTTCATGTTGTCCTCTAGCACTAGACAGCCGCTAAATGCTTTTCTGGTTTCTCTTTTCCATGCTCAACAGCTCTGATTGGACCCTAGGCTATACTCAGCCTAAGCCTAGAACCAGCAAATGCCTGTCACCAGATACCCTTACCATATTTCTGTCCCCCTGAAATTTTAGTTGGTTTACTCTTTGTTGTTTCCACAGCTCTCTGATGTCTTTACAAACCTGTTATTTTTAAATATATCTTTCTTTTTCTACTTTGGCATCATAGAAGCGTTGGCCCCTCACGACCTTCTACACCTCAGAAACAGAGGTCAAGTATATTCATTTTAATTACAAGTTGCAATATAGAATTCCTCATATTTTACAGAGTAAGTACATTATCTCAATCTGTATTCTCACAGCAATTCTATGAATTAAGCAGATGTGCATCAGTCTTTCTACTTAATGGATTAGGGACTAGGGTCCAATAAATTAAATCTCTTGCAAAAGATCAATCTGCCAAGGGGCAGAGAAGGACCTTTTTTTATCTTTTAATTCCCTAAAGTCCAGTGCTTTTTACTGCACTTCACAACTATTTTTAACACATAAATACAAACACAGTCACAAACATTTTGGCAGACATTTACATGTCAAACAGATTTGAGACGAGTAGGATAATTTTCTGTCTTATTTTTTTTTTTTAATTTGATACCAGTGGGGGAAAAATAAACACAAGTGGAAAACTATATACATGGTGGGGTTTATAGGACACTAAAAACTATAACCCCTGCACCCCAAATTCATCCTGCCCTCTGTCATGGGTAATTCCTAGAGTGTCATCATTCTGACTTTAAACCTTTGCATAAATGGAATCATCCTGAGATTCCATGTCAAAACTGTTTTTTATATCATGAGGAGAACGAAACTTTCAGAGGATGGAAACATGCCATCAGAAGTGAGCCAGAGTGCTGAAGTGCACAAAAGTGAAAAGAATGGATAACGCACAGATGGGCCACACACACGTCTCAGAAAGCCTACACAGGTGAAGGTGAACTGCAATCAGCTGGATGGCCAGAGACCCACTACGCTGAGGGGTCAGTTAACCACAAAACGGTAGATGTTATAGGTGAAAGACACAGGATGGGGAGGCTGAACCGTCATCCAGTACAAGGCAGAGAATATCTGTTTGGGCTCAGAGTCTGAATGTCATTAAAGGGCAGCAGCCTTCAGTTCAACACTGTCCCCAAATCTTCCCATTACCTTTCATTCATTGCTGTTTCCTCTCTGCCTCTTGAAAACATGAGCGCTTATAACCCTTGACTAGTTAAATCATTGTATTTTATAGATGAGATCCTGAGCCTGGAAAGTGGCACATCCAGCTTAATGAAGCATGTCCTTCTTCTCGTTATTCTCAGAAGGCACCTCCTCATATTAGTTCATAACATATTCACCATTAGTTTACCCAATGGTTATTTCACTGCACAATGTGCTTTTTTTTAAAAAAAAAATACTTTTCTTTCCACTAGACTGTCTCTTCCTTCCCCCACCCATAAAAGAACAGACATTTTTGCTTCAGGTGATTGAATAAGGCCAATGGGTAGAAAATATGAAGCAGATTTCAACCTACCTATAATAATTAACACTCTGTAAATTTCAGTTGCCCCAAAAAGGAACAGTGGTTTTGAAATAACACACAGTCTGTCATTGGAAATGTTTAAGCCAAGGTTAGGGGTACTGAAGGAGGAATTCCTATATTGGATGGAAGTTTGACTTTGAGATCTCTAAATTGCCTTCCAATTTAAGAAACATATATAAGTCCTGATCTGGATCTGTAGCATCTGTAAATTTAGCATCTGTGTATCTACATCAGAATCCATCTCCGTTTCCAGAACCACACTTTTACTATCATAGCACTTTGTCCATTTCTGTGTGACATGAAACATGTAAACTTGTTTGCACACTCACATATTTGTTTAATATAAATGTATCCCGTATTTACTGTGAACAATACAGCATTTTTGGTGCTGTTGAGGAAACAACAGTGGACCAAAACAGTGCTGTTGCCAGAAATAGCCATGTCCAGTGAGATTGTTTAGGATTAAAGGACACAATTTTGGAATAAGCTAGCAGTGGAAGAGGTTGAGGATTCTATTCGACATCTTTGATTTAATCTGTGAGTTGATGAAACAATGCCGTGGAATATTTTCTAGGGTTTAGATCTCTGTCCAAAGCAGTCAGAGGCCTTGTCTTCCAGGAGGTTGTGCTAACATAAGCAAACCATTGCTGGGTCTGGGCAGAGATTGCAACCATTGAACTGGATGAGAAAGAGGGCCCTTTCAAGAGATTTTGTATCTACGTAAGTAAAGAACTCTAAAGGAGTTAAAGATCTTGTTTTCATTCTCTCTCTTTTTCTTTTTCCTTGTGAAATAGAGAAAACACTTTTTGTTCCATTGTAAAATTGTAACTAATGAAATGTTTGGAGATCCATAAGGCTAGAAAATATGGCAAGGCTAATTGAGATTTTAGAAAATTTCATTTCTTTAAATAAAATGCATAAACACATGGAATAGTTTGCAAACTTCCTATAATTTGGAAGCAAGTACTTTCTTGGCTCAAAATTTCAATAGTTTGTTTTCCTACGACTAATGTGACATTGAAATGGAGAAAAGAAATAGAAAGGGATGGTATTAATACTCTAGTTTGAAACCTTCAGCAACTCAAAGGCCATGGAATATAGTACAAAGTTCTGAGTTGTTTTACTACTTTCTTATAGGAAAAGTACTTTCTAGGGGAAGAAAACAAACTTTTTGCCTCATGAGACATCATTCCTTTTCCAAATACCTATAAATATCAGCAAATTTCTTTCTAGCGTCTTGCCACATGTAGGACCTTTAGATTGTAATAAATATTTCTATGAGGCAGGCCTGAGTCAATGTATCTAAGAATCCGTTGCCAAATCTGAGGCTATGAATATTTACCACTATGATTTCTTTTAAGAGTTTTATAGTTTTAGCTTTTACATTTAGATTTTATCTATTTTGAGTTAATTTTTATAAATGATGTGAGGTAGGGGTCTAACTTCATTGTTTTGGGTATGGATATCCAGTTTTGTTCTATTTTTTTTATTAAGATTTTATTTATTTATTTGACAGAGAGACACAGCGAGAGAGGGAACACAAGCAGAGGGAGTGGGAGAGGGAGAAGCAGGCTTCCCGCGGAGCAGGGAGCCCAATGTGGGGCTCAATCCCAGGACCCTGGGATCATGACCTGAGCCGAAGGCAGACACCTAGCAACTAAGCCACCCAGGTGCCCACCAGTTGTGTTCTATTACTTAGTATCTTATTGGGAAAGAAAACTAACTTGTTGACCCATAAGAAAGCCATTCTTTTTCTAAATAGCTATAATTATTAGCAAATTTCTTTCTAACATGCTGCTACATGTAAGACTTTAATACCACGATAAATTTTTAAGAAGTATATTTGAGTTATAAATGTTGAAATTTGAACTTGCCTTCTATCAGTTGAGAGGCTAGTGCATTTCAGGATATGTAGTCAGTTAGTAGTATTTAATAATTATTTGTTAAAGGAGAATTGTTGGTGAGGTGAAATGTACTGGGAGAATGTCTTTGGTTTTTGAGTTCAAAACCAAATTGCTACCACACATTTCTGTGACAATAAGGAAGTTACTGAACCATTCTGAGCTTTGTTTTCTTATCAGATAAGGACAACAGTATCTATCTCCTATGATGTGTTATGATGATTAAATGTGATAATGTATGTAAAACTTCCTTGAAAAAAATAAAGAGCTCAATAAAAATTTATTAGGATTGACTTGACTTGGCTCTAAGATGAATTCATTTTGGGGATGTAGATGTTCATATATTCTTTTATTAGTTCATATATTATTTTATTATAAAATTTAATAAAATAAATTTTATTAAAATAAAATTTAATTTTATTATTAAAATTAAATGGCAATATTTATTATTGCCATTTATTTATGGCAATAATTAGAACATTATTAAAGAATGTTCATTATTCTTTTATTAGAGCAGCTTTACTGAGGTACAATTACTATTATAAATGCACACATTGACATTAAATTGCACATATTTAAAGTGTACAATTTGATACATTATGATGTATGCATATATCCATTAAAGCCCCAGGACAGTTAAGATAGCGAACATATGCATTATCCACAAAAAATGTCCTCTTGTCTCTTTGTAGTCACTCTTTCCTGCACCTGCTGGTTCTTCCTTCCCGAGGCAACCACTGATCTCTGGTCTGCTACTATAGATTAGTGTGCATTTTCCAGAGTTTTATATAAATGGAATTATGTAGTATGTATTCTTTTCTGTCTAGCTCCTTTCATTTAATAAAATGATGCTGAGATTCATGTTTACTGTTGAGTCTATCAGCAGTTCATTTATTTTTATTGCTGCTTGTATTCCACTGCATGGATATGCCACAGTTTGTTTGTTTATTAACCTGTTGATGGACACTTGGTGTGGTTCCATTTTGGGGGGTATTAAAAATAAAGATGTAGGAAGGAGGAATGAATAGGTGAAGCACAGAGGATTTTTAGGGCAGTGAAACTACTCTATATGATACTATAATGGTGGATACATATCATAATAAATTTGTCTAAACTCATAGAATGTACAATACCAAGAGTGAAAGCTAATGGAAACTATGGACTCTGGGTGATGATGATGTGTCAATGTAGGTTCATTAATTGTAGCAAATACATCACTCTGGTAGGGGATGTTGGTAATGGGGGAAGCTACCTTTCACTAATACCTAAACCTAAACCTGAAACTGCTCTAAAGTATTGTCTATTAAAATTTTTTTAAAACATCCATGCACAGGTTTTTGTATGAACATATGAATTCAGTTCTCTTGTGTAAACACTTAGGAATAGAATGGCTGGAACATATGGCATGTATATATTTAAGTTTTTAGGAAACTACAAAAATGTTTTCTGAAATAGTTGTACCATTTTTTATTTCCACCAATCATGTATAAGTTCCAGTTGCTCCATAGCCTCACTCTTTCTTGGTATGGTCAGTCTTTTAAATTTTACTCGTTCTAATTGGTGTGAAGTAGTATCTCGTGGTTTTAATGCGCACTTCCCTAATGATTAATGATATTGAGTTTTTATTTATGTGCTTGTCATTTGTACACCTTTGGCGAAGTGTCTGTTGAAACTCTTTACCCGATTTTTATTTGGTTGTTTTGTTTTCCTGCTGCGTTTTGAGAATTCATCCTATAGGCCAGATACAAGTTCTTTATCAGGCATATGTTTTGCAGATATTTTTTCCTAATTTGTGGCTTGTCTTTTTATTCCCTCAGTGGTCCTATCAAAGAACACAAAATTTTAATATTGATGTAGTAAATATGCCAATTTGTTTTTTGTTGTCATTGTCCTTGTTGGGTTTTTTTGGTGATGCGTCTAAGCAATTTTTGCCTAGCCTAAGGTCACAAATATTTCTTAAGTTTCTTATAGGAGTTTCCTAGTTTTAGGTTTTACATTTAGGCCTATGATCCATGTGATATAAGGTATGCATCAACATTTATTTTGTTGCACATTTATATTCCAGTTATTCTGGTACCATCTGTTGAAAAGATTTCTTTCTCCACTGTATGGTCTTTGCCTCTTTCTCAAAAATTAGGGGTCTATGTAAGAGTCTATTTCTGGACTCTATTCTGTTCTATTGATCCACTTATCTACCTTGATGCCAGTAACACAGTGCCTTTGATAACTGTGGCTTTTAATAAGTCCTGAAATTAGTAGTATAAATCTAGTTTTGTTCTTCTTTCTTCAGAAGTTATTTTGATTATTATAGGCCCTTTGAATTTCTGTACACGTTTTTGCATCGGCCTGTGTTTGTTTTTCTCAGATTATGTTGAATCTATACCTGTATTTATTAAGACTCAAACCTTAATAGTGAGTCTTTTGACCCATAGAATAGTACATGAACGGTGTTTAGGTTTTCTTTTTCTCAACAGTGTTTTGTAGTTTTCATTGTATAGGTATTTATCCCCAGGTATTTCACATTTTTGATGCTACTGTTAATGGTATTCCTTGTTAAATTTCAGTTTCCAATTGTTCATGACTAGTCTATAGATATAACATTGACTTTTCTATATTGACCTGGTGTCCTGTAAACTTGCTAAAATCATTTGTTAATTCTAGTAGATTTTTTTGTATATCCCAATGAATTTTCTACATAGACAATTTTGTCATTTGTAAATAAAGCCAGTTTTACTTCTTTCTGTCCAATCTGGACACATTTTATTTGTTTTTGTTTTTGTTTTTTTTTTTTGTAATTGTGCACTGGCTAGAACCTCTAGTTCAATGTTGAATAGAAATGGTGAGAACAGAGGACCTTGATATAGTGTTCTTTGGGTTTCTTGAGCTTTGTGTTTACTGAACTGCTTGAATCTGTGGTTTTATAGTTTTAATAAAATCTGGAAATATTTGACTATTATTTCTTCAAACATTTTTTGTTACCCTCTTTTCTCTTTTCCCTCAAGGATGCCAATGAAACATGTGACTAGGCTTTTTGATGTTGTCCCATGGTTCATTGATGCTTTTTCACTTAACTGTTTTGTTTTTTTTTTTTTGGTGGGGGGGGGTTCAATGCTGCTTTTTCTTCAAGTTCATAATATTTTCTTCTGCAATGTCTAATCTGTTGTTATTCCCAATCAGTGTATTTTTTAAAGTCCCTTCCCCTGCTTCCCCCACTAAGGCAATACCCTTCTGAGTATTCTACCCAATGCCTTGGAATTATGATGTTTTCCAGTATGGCTAGTAGAACAGGAACTACTTTTTTCTCTGTGTGAAAGCCTTCAATCCTTCTAATGGTTTCTCCCCTCCCCTGGGTGGTTTGGTCACTGATCAGTGCTCTCCTGGATACTCAAAGGGGCTCTCCACAGATCTCCAAAATCCTCTCTCTGTGCAGTCCTTGGGCTTCTGTGCAAAGGATACACTTTGCAGAATTATTCACACTTTATAAACCAGGGGTCAGCAAACTTTTTCTATAAAGGGCCAGATGGTAAATATTTTAGGTTTTGCAGGCCATATGGTCTCCGTCGCAACTATTGATTCTGCCATTAAAACATTAAAGCAAGTACTTATAGTATGTAAATGAATGGACATGGCTTTGTTCCAAAAAAACTTCATATGCGAAAGCATGTGGCAGGCCAGATTTAGCTTATGGACCTCAGTTTATTGACTAGTGACTGCCTTTTGGATTTCGTTTTATTTTGTTTTTGTGGTTACTATCTCTTGGATGGAATTTAAGACAGAAAAGCTCATTCTATATTCCAAGTAGAAAGAAGAGTATACTGCTATTGAAAATGTTCAGATTGGTGTTTGCTGACACTTGGAGTCATTATTTTTGTCTTCTGTTTCTGGAATGCTAAGTAGTGAATCATTTGATGCTGACATTTAAGCTAATTGCTCTTTAATGTACATCTGACATATGAGGCAACATATTGCAATCTAAAAATAATTAAGATAAATCATTTGCTTATATTGCTGTGGAAAAGACAACCTATGTTCCATCTCCCTCCCTCAGGGTGTCTGAACCGAGGATGCTGCAGTCAAGACAGAGAACGGGTACTGGCTGCTCATGCCACACCTCAGAGTCTCCGTGCAGTAACCAGGACCAGCATACAGAGCACTGGTGGTAGCTTCCAGGATGCTCTCTCTGTCATCAGACAACCTCTCCAGATGGGGCTGCATTCCACGGTTTTTTCTCCTGAATTCCTCTGGAGTGCTTTGGCAGCCAGCCAACGTGCTACGAAGGATTAGATTTTGCTCCCTCCCTCCTCCATAAACCCCCCAGAGGATTTCCCCTCTTTAAGTTTAAAAGACTGGCTCCAACCAGCAGGTCCAATAAGTGGGCCTATTTGTAAGTTGAATATCTTGGGAATTATGCTGCACAAACAGGTCATAGTTGAATAACTAGCATGTGCAAATTGACTTTTCTCTTTGGGGCGGGTGGTGGGAAACCCTCATAGTTTTCTCTAGGGGGATTATACCATCATATAACAATTGTCACAGGGACACAATACCATGTTTGAGGAGAATGGATCATTGGTTTCTACGGGCACCCCACTTTTAGTTAGTTATAAAGTTAACTGATCGTATTTCAAAAGCATGTTATAATGCATGTTCTTGAAAGGACAATTTTCTCCATGTTAAGTAAGTAATGGTTTCCAGCTTTATTCTATGTGATTACATATTATGAAATTAAAAGGCTATCCGTTATTTCTATACAAAGCCAATTTGTTAGTTCTTTGTAAATACAGATCTTTGGCAAGCTTTCAAATAAAATGCATGTGCCATTCTTCTATATTGTAATTTTTCAAAAAGAGGTCCATTCTCTGAACAGATTTACCACATTTAATTAAATATGTATTTAACACATACTATATATAATGTGTCTTTGCTATACAGTAAGCTCTATGATAGCTAAAACTATGTGTATCTTTTTCATCACTGTGTCTTTAATGGCTAGAGGAACCTGACACATAGTTATATCATTAAATATTTGTGCAGTAAGTGAGTGAATGGATATAACTGACCTTCCTGGGTGGGGTGACTGAATAACTACTGGAATGAAAAAAGGGTAAATATGTTTACAGAAAATAGTAACTTCATTTTCATAGTATTTAAAGGTGGGGGGTCTTCTCTGTTGAGCAGAGCTTAACTATGCAGTGTAATCTTCCAAGAAGGTCTTTGATGTCAAGACATTTTATACAGAACATCAGAGAAAACAGTCCTACTTCTACAACAATCCTTTTTGTTGTTATTGCTACTAGATTCTGTCTATATTGAACTGTGGTTAGAAAATAGAGTTTGTATTATAGTGGTTCTTTGCAATTTGTCTTGTGAATCAATTTTTGTCTGCCTCTGCAAAGTGGATTTCTATGCACCCCCACCTTAGCCTATTGCTGATGCTGGGGGCTTTCTGGGTTCTGGTTTTCGGCCGGGATCTCGGCCCTATACAGACATGAAACCAAAGTTCAAGGCCCCCAGAAACTGGTAAATACTTAATTGCCTAGGACTGTTTTCATTTCATTTCTGATCGTAGAGTTGCTTCCTTATTTTTTCCCCTGAATTCAGCCATTCATACATAAGGTAATATGAATATTTCACATAACACTCTCATAGGGTTCACAATGGAATTTCCAGATCTCTTGGTAAAATATTGTGAGATACAGATGTCTTCTTTCAAGGTTCAAGGTTCTTTCTCTCCATGTCTTTAGGGCCAGGAAGGAGGGGTAAAAAGTGAGAAAGTGAGTTGTAAGCACTCAGTTTTGGCATCACTATCTATTCAATTGGAACAAGGTTTGATCGTGATAGAGACTGATAATACAGGAAGTTGGAAGACAGAAATTTGGTTCAGAAAATGAGGTATATTTTGAAACTAATTAAAACTTCTTGATTGTGTTCTAATGGTCAGCCATCTCCTGTAAAAAATGGGAGTGGGGATAGAGCCACGGGTTTCTAACTTTGCTTGCAATGTTTAACGTAAGCAAAGTGCCATTTTAAAAATAATCTTAGAATTCCATCGAATTTTATTGCCTTTATTCATTGTTGTAAATAATAATTTAAATTGTTTATTATAACACGTTATAAATGCTACCTTTTTATTCATGTGAAATAATATAGTCTATTACTATGATTTAGTGTTTTACTTAGAGCCATTACCTTGCAGTGACTATAAAAAGATATTGTTCTTGTCTTCCAGAAATGGTGATAGTGCAAGTTGAGCTGAAACTGAACCATTATCACTAGAGACCAGGCTGTATTGGTAGTATACTTTGTATTAACATATTTATTTTGACGCCCTTCATTTGCAAATTTTCATACACCTTTCCCAGTGTGTCGGTGTGTACCTATTTTCCAAGTTGATACATGAATAACAAACAAGGATGACTGTAGCATAGTCATACAGCAATGGAATATCTTAGGGATTTTAGGGCAAAAAATTTTAGGAAAAAAATATTTTACATTTTACTACTAAAGGTGTAAGTGAAAGATACTGGAAGGCCCATATAACAGGAGTTGTTAAACCCAAATTTTAGTAACTCAGTAACTACCTCTCCTATATAATACAAATTTTGCACACACAGTTCGAGTGGCTTAAATTTCATTATTTAATTGTTACTTGGTTGTTATTCCTATGAAAGAGTGAGTCATGACATTTCTGTTTCCATCATACTTAAACTCAGAATTTCAGGCAGTTTTATGAAACCTGCATACTTTTATGATATTTTACCTCCTTTTCCCTTACTGTTTACCTTGGCGAGTGTATAAAGCTTCTTAACTTACTACCATGTAATCAGGTTCATCTTAAGGCTGAGGCAGGTAACAAGTTGCCAACCATATTATTTTTAAGGGCTTTATAGAAATGATCTAAACATTCTAGCAGTAAAAAAAAATCACACAGACCAAGAATCCAGGCACTGCAGTATGAGAGGAAGATGTCGGGATTGGCGTCCTATCTATCACTCACTAACCACGTGAAGTTGTAGGTCAAGGAAGGTGAAATGCCAATTACATACAGTTCTACCTAATCCTATCTATGTATGCTGGCACATTTCTTAACCTCACGAGCTTCAGTTCTGTCCTCTGAAAAGTGATGATGCTGCTCTGCACAGAAGATGGCTGTCAGGCATAAACAAAGTGGTATGTTTTGTTGCCTCTTAAACCATAAAGTGCTATAAATATGTGCTGTAATCATTATGCATTTTGTAGAGTAGTGTGGATTCTAACTTCCATTTTTACTTCAAGCCCTATGATTTTAATTTTATCTGGAAATTACCTTTATATGGGTTGGGAGATAAAGAAATGTAAGAATATTGGAAAAGTAAAGGTTAGGATCACAAACGATCAAGGGAAATGAAAAGGTCACTTTTTAGGAAAGAAAAAAAATTTAACAATATCTGTGAAATTTTATTTTATTTTGTTTTTTGAGATTTTAAAATAAATTTTAAAAGTGATTGGGCTGTTCCTTTAGGCAACTGGTTCTCTTCATTATTATCATCACATCCTTACCCCTAGCTTCATTCACAGATTAAAAATAATCAAACTAAAATACAATAAAATATTTCCCTAAAATAATAAAAATAAGGTAAAGTAGACTCCCTCATTAACAGTGTGAATTCTTAACTTGGTGGAATGAAGGGAGTCTCCAAAAAGTTGTACAAAGGACTGACAGTGTTTTCCAGAACTCACTTATGGGGGAGTTGCTACAGAGGCCCCGTTTTCCTCCTGCAAGAGGAGGTCTCTGACCAACACCTGGCAACAGTCTACGATAAAACTGTTCACACCAGGCTCTGAAATACTTATGGATGAATGGTAAGAGATTTTTGATATTGTTTTAGAAACTAAGGCAAAAAGTAGAAATTCATTAAATGCAGGTAGGGAGATATATATAGATACACACACACACACACACACACACACACACACACACACACACACCCAACGCACATGCATGCAGCAACACTGCTCATTTCCAAATTTACCAAGATGAAGCAAGCTACAGTCTGGTAAATGCATTGAACTCCATGTGTTTCACATACATTAGCAAGTCTGAAACAATTGCTTTGTGTTAAACCAAAAAATGTCTGTCAGGAAAGCAGGCAAGTATCTGCCCCCTAACAGGGCTGGAGGAAAAGGCCTCATGAGCACAGAAGCTGACAGGGTTGTTTATAGAGGCTCAGACTGGTTGGCATCTCCCCTGGAGGGAGGGGCCAGGGAGGGGAATGGCAGTAGACCATAAAGAAGAGCCGTGTCTGTCATGATGGAAGCCAGCTGGCGCACTGAGGGAGGACTGAGCTCAAGCTGCTCCCATGCATGGTGGGTGTCTTCGACTGTGATGTCACAGCTGCCTAGGGCATCACGAATTCCCAATTTCATGCTTTTTATGAATAATGGCTCAGTGGTTAGTACCCAGCCAGAGGAATTCAAAATAAAAAATGTTTTGCTGCTTGTGACACTTCTTAAGAGGACCACAAAAAGGAGAATTTTATGTATCCTCTAGCCAAAGCATTGTCTACTAATATACCTCATATTATTCACTAAGAAAAAAATTCAAATGGTTTTCAGAACAGAGATCTGAGGATCTTGAGTATGTTAAATTGACATTTCTAATCTTTTCCAAACAAAGCCTATAATGGGGACACAAAGTACATAAGGATTAGAAATGATATTCAAATATTTCAACTTGTTTGTAATTATAAACATGTATGTGTGTCTACATGTATATATTCACATACAATGGAGTATTGATGAATATATACAATTTTTTTAAGATTTTATTTATTTATTTGAGAAAGTGAGAATGAGAGAGAGAGAGAGAGAAAGAGAGCACATGAGAGGGGGGGAGGGTCAGAGGGAGAAGCAGACTCCCCGCCGAGCAGGGAGCCCGATGTGGGACTCGATCCCAGCACTCCAGGATCATGACCTGAGCCAAAGGCAGTTGCCAAACCAACTGAGCCACCCAGGCGCCCAATATTTTGCCCCCCATGATTTTGTTTAAAAAAAGATAAACAGAAAAGGAAGACTATAATAAATATGAAATGAGTTTTATGGATTGTTTATCCTTAACTTATGGGTCATGTAGTTGAGAAACAACCTTTGGAGTCAGAAAGAATGGAGTTTGAATTCTAGCACTACCATTTTATAATAATAATGAAAATAAATTGAGTTAATATTTATAGAATGCTTACTGTATGCAAGGTGCTCTGTACCAGGCATTATCTACTATATTATTTATTATCTATAGACTATTATTTATCATCTTAACAGCAATCCTATGAGGTAAATGATTAGAAAATATATCTGCTCTTATAACTACAAATTCTAGCTCCTCAAAGATTTCTCAATTTACATCTCTGGACCCCATCGTTCTCCCAGTTTCCAAGCCTCCATGTCTGCTTGGCTGACAGAAGTCCCAGCATTCCGTCAATGCAACATGTCAAACGCTGAATTTATCAACTCCCCTTGCCCCCGTCAAATTAGTGCCCTCATGCCACCAACTTCCTTATTTTTATGGCATGTGCCTTATTTTAATGAAATGTTACCCATCCTCTAGATAGGATTTCTCCTTTTCCCTCTCCCTAAATATTCATCCAGTCCAAGTTTGCAACATCTTTTTTCATCTTGATGCTCTCTTTTCAATTCCTATTGCTCTCAGGCTTAATAACCACTGGGCTGACTGGTCTCTTTATATTTTTGGTTGAGGACATCAGCTAAATGCTTTGTTTTGCATGGAAATGATACCACATCTAGTACATTCAGTTTCCCACTCATTTCTCTCCTTCTCGGACCTCCTATAGCCCTAGCTTTACATTTACCTGATGATGAAAACAGGAGCAGTCCCAGGGGACTTCCAGCCTATGTTGACCCCCTTGCCATCTATATAGCACACCTGCATATTCTACTCTGCTTCCTATCTAAAACCGACAGAGATGTTCCTGTAGTAGGTGAAGTAGTCCCCGTAAAGAGATCTATTTCCTAATCACCACACCTGTGAATATGTTAGCTTACCTGGCAAAAAGTGATTTCACAGACGAAATTAAGGTTACAGACTTCAACAGAAGGAGATTATCCCGGACTTGAGCCCATAAAAGCAGAGAACTTACTCTGCCTGGAGAGTGTGGAGAGACGAGGCAGAAACGTGGCAGAAAAGTTAGTGGAATTTGATGCCTGAGAAGGACTCCAGTGCTGTTGCCGGTTAACACAGAGGGGGCAACATGACGAGGAATGCCCGTGACTTTAAGGAGCTGAGAGAGTCTCCTGATTGTCAGCCAGGAAGGAAATGGGGACCTTAGTCATACAACCATAAGGCACTTAGTTCTGCCAACAACTTGAATGAGCTTGGAAGTGGATTCTCTTCCACAGTCTCCATATTAAAGCCAACTCTAGGCAACACTTTGATTTTGGCCTTGTGATACCGTGAACAGAAGACTCAGCCAAATCCTCCCAATCCCCACACACTCTGACCTACAGAACTTTAGAGATGATCAATTTGTGTTGTTTGAAGCTGAAAGCCTATAGTAATTTGTTATAATAGTTGGAGAAAACTAACATAGGTCCCATTTCTGTTTACTCAATGATCTTGAACGCCACAGTCCTCCCTTCCCTCTTTAGCATCATCAGCTTTTCATCTCAGTCTCATCAGCATATGAAATGATATTATTTCTTCCATCTTAAAACAAACAAATCTCTCTTGGGTCTACTTTCCCCTCCAGCTACTGTTTTATGCCTCTATTCTCCCTTTTCTTCCCTATGTATATTCCTTATCTCTCCTTAAGTCAAAACTCTGAAAGAATTGTCTTTTAGTACTTGTGTCTGCACTTACCCTCTTTCCATTTTTCTCTTTTCACAATAATCAGGCATTTGCCCCCCACTGGTACACTTAAAATCTGCTTGGAAGAGTCACCAGCTGCCTACATATTGCTAAATCCAAATATTTAATCTCAGTTTTCATCTTCCTTGACCTATATCCAGCATTTGACACAAGTAACCCCTTCCTCTTCTTTGAAATACCTTTTCATTCATCTTGCAGAACCCCACAATTTGATTTTCTTCCTAACTCACCACTTCTTTTAAATTTCCTTCTTTGGTCTTTCCTCATTTTGGGGGGTTCTTAATATTGTACTGTCACAGGACTTAGTAGTCCTCAGACCTTTTCTTATCTATACTATTCCTTTGGTGTAGGAGTCCCACGACTGACCAGGCCTGCATCTGCTTTAGCTTTAGCTGTATTGCCAGGGTGTTCTATGTACCCTGGGGCACCCTGACTGGTGCCTGCCTCAGCTCCAGCCATGCTGCCAACACACTCTCTGCAAGGAGATTTCTGGAACCACCCTGACCCATGCCCAATTCAACTACAGCTATCCTGGCAGGCAGTCCCAGCATAAAGTGCCCCAGGACACCCAGCCCATGCCAGCCACAGCTCTAACCAGCCAAACAAATTCACCAGGCATACAAAATCTACACAGGGGATGACTATACACAAGACCATTCTTTCAAGGTTAGAAATAGCTCTTGTGCCTAATTTATGGAGACAAACACAGAAAGTCAAGCAAAATGACGACAGAGAGAAATATGCTCCAAACAAAAGAGCAAGACAAAACCTCAGGGGAAAAAGAAAAAAAACTAAATGCAATGGAGATAACAAATCTACCTGATAAACAGTTCAAAGTAATGGTCATAAAGTTGTTCACTGAACTAGAAAGAAGAGTGGATGAACTCAGTGGTAACTTCAACAAAAAGATAAAATATAAAAAAGAACCAGTTAGAGTTGAAGAACATAATAACTGAAATGAAAAGAATACCAGAGTGAATCAAGAGTAAATTAGAGGATGAAGAAGAATGAATCAGCGATCTGTAAGACAGGGTAATGGAAAGCACAGAAGTTGAACAGCAAAAATATAAAAGAATTTTTAAAAATGAGGATATGTTAAGGATTCTCTTGGGCATCAAGTGAGCAAACATTTGCATTATAGGGGTTTCAGAAAAAAAAAAGTAGAAAAGAGCAGAAAACTTATTTGAAGAAACAATAGCTGAAAATTTTTCTAACATGGAAAAGGAAACAGACAACCCATTTCAGGAAGCACAGAGAGTTCCAAACAAGATGAACCCAAGGAGGTCCCCACCATGACATATAATAATTAAAATGTCAACGATTAAATATAAAGAGAGAATTTTAAAAGCAGCAAGAGAGGAGCAATTAGTAGCATACAAGGAAACCACATAAGGTTGTCAGCCTATTTTTCACCAGAAACTTTGCAGGCCAGAAAGGGTGGCACGATATATTCCAAGTGCTGAAGGGAAGAAAACCTACAACCAAGACTACTCTACCCAGCAAGATTATCATTCAGAATTGAGAGAGATAAAGAGTTTCCCAGACAAACAAGAGTTAAAGGAATTCATCCCACTGGACCAGCTTTACAAGAAATGTTAAAGGGATTTCCTTAAGTGGAAAAGAAAAAGCCATGATTAAAAGTAAGAAAATTATAAAAGGAAAAAATTTCATGAGTAAAAGCAAACATATAGTAAAGGTAGTAGAGCAATCACTTATAAAGCTAGTATGAAGGTTAAAAGACAAAAGTAAAATCAATTGTATCTAAAAAATTAGCTAAGGAGACTCACAAAATAAAAAGATGTAAACTATGACAACATATAAATAAAACATAGAGGGGGGAGTAAAAATTAAGTTCTTTTAGGATGTGTTCAAATTTAAGTGACCATCAACTTAATGTAGACTGTTATATTCTTAGGATGTTATAAATGAACCTCATGGTAACCACAAACCAAAAACCTATAATAGATACACAGAAAAATAGAGAACGAAAGCTAAGTATAACACAAAAGAAGGTCATCAATCACAAAGAAAGAGAGCAAAAGAAAAAGAAAAGAACGGAGAATTACAAAAACAACCAGAAAAAAATTTAACAAAATGGAAATAAGTATATACCTATCAATAATTTAAATGTAAACAGTCTAAATGCTTCCACAAAAGACATAAAGTGATAGAATGGATTAAAAAAAAAAACTTTATGTACTGCCTATAAAATCACTTAAGACCTAAAGACACATATAGACTGAGAGTGAAGAGATGGAAAAAGATATTCTCTGCCTATGGAAGGAAAAAAAAATGCCAGGGAAGCAATACTTACATCAGATGAAAAAGACTTTATTTTTTTTATTATTTTAATTTATTTTTTTTTAAAGGGTAACTTTTTACTCAGTTTTCTTAAGATTTTTTTTTTAAAGATTTTATTTATTCATTTGACAGAGAGAGAGATAGAGCTGGAACACAAGTACGGGGAGTGGGAGAGGGAGACGCAGGCTTCCTGCTGAGCAGGGAGCCCGATGCGGGGCTCGATCCCAGGTCTCTAGGATCATGACCTGAGCCGAAGGCAGACACCTAATGACTGAGCCACCCAGGCACCCCTGAAAAAGACTTTAAAACAAAGACTGTAACAAGAGACAAAGAAGGGCATTACATAATGAAGTATCAATCCAACAAGAAGATATAACAATTGTAAATATCTATGCACCCAACACTGGAGCACCTAAATACATAAAGCAAATATTAGCAGACATAAAGGGAAAAATCAACAGTAATACAATAACAGTAGGGGACTTTAATACCTCCACTTACATTATTGGATAGATCATTCAAACAGAAAATCAACAGGAAAACAGTGGCTTTGAATGACACATTAGACCAGATGAACTTAACAGATATATACAGAACATGCCACCCCTAAACAACAGAATACATATTCTTTTCAAGTATACATGGAACATTCTCCAGAACAGATCACAATTTAGGCCATGAAACCAATCTCAATAAATTTAAGAAGACTGAAATCATATCAAGCATCTTTTCCAACCACAACAGTGTGAAACTAGAAATCAATTCCAATAAAAAAACCTTGAAAAACACAAACACATGGAGGCTAAACAACATGCTACTAACCAATGGGTCAAGAAAGAAATCAAAGAAGAAATTAAAAAATACATGGAGACAAATTAAAAAGAAAACACAACAGACCAAAATCTTTGGGATGTAGTGAAAGCAGTTCTTAGAGGATAATTTAATTTGATACAAGCCTATGTCAAGAAACAAGAAAAATCACAAACAATCTAAACTTACACCTAAAGGAACTAGAAAAAGAACAAAGAACAAAGAAAGTTAGTAGAAGGAAGGAAATAAAAAGTATCAGAACAGTAATAAATGAAACAGACTTAAAAAAAAAGAAAAGAAAAGATCAATGAAACCAAGACTTGGTTCTTTGAAAAGATAAAATTGATAAACCTTTAGGGGCGCCTGGGTGGCTCAGATGGTTAAGTGTCTGCCTTCAGCTCAGGTCATGATCTCAGGGTCCTGGGATTGAGCCCCACATCAGGCTCCTTGCTCAGCAGGGAGTCTGCTTCTCCCTCTCCCTCTGCCTCTCCCCCTGCTTGTTCTCTGTCTCTCTCGCAAATGAATAAATAAAATCTAAAAAAAAAAAAAAAAATTGATAAACCTTTAGCCAGACTCATCAAGAAAAAAAGAAAGAGGACAAAAATAAATAAAATCAGAAATGAAAGAGAAGTAACAATTGACATCACACAAATACAAAGGATTATAAGAAACAACTACAAAAAAGTCTATGCCAAAATTTGGACAACCCAGAAGAAATGGATAAATTCCTAGAAACATACAATCTTCCAAAACTAGATGAAGAATACAAAATCTGAACAGACTGATTACTAATAACAAAATTGAATAGGTAATTGAAAAACTCCCAACAAACTAAAGTCCAAGACCAGGTGGCTTCACAGTGAGTTCTATCACACATTTAGAAAAGAGTTAATATCTATTCTCCTCAAACAATTCCAAACAATAGGAGAGGAAAGAAAGCTTCGAAATACACTATATGAGGCCAGCATTACCCTGATACAAAACCAGACAAAGGCACTACAAAAAAAGAAAACTATAGGCCAATATCCCTGATGAAATCCTCAACATAATATTAGTAAACCACATTTAATACCTTAAAAGGATCACTAACCATAATGAAGTGGGATTTATCCTGAGGATACAAGGATTGTTCAATATTTGGAAATCAATTGATGTGATAAACCACATTAAAAAAATGAAAGATAAAAATCATATGATCATCTCAATGGGTACAGAAAAAGCATTTGATAGAATTCAACACCATTCATGATAAAATCTCTCAACAAAGTGGGTTTAGAGGAAAATACCTGAAAATAAAAACCATATATGACAAACCCACAGCTAACATCATACTCAACGGTGAAAAAACTGAGAGGTTTCCCTCTAAAGTTGGAACAAGACAGGGATGTCCACTCTCACTACTTCTATTCAACATAGTACTGAAAGTCTAGTCACAGTAATCAGACAAGAAAAAAAGCCATCTAAATTGGTAAGGAAGAAAAAAAAACTGTCACTATTTAAAGATGACATAACACTATACATAGAAAACCCTAAAGACTTCACCAAAAAACTAGTAGAACTAATAAAGGAATTCAGTAAAGTTGCAGGATATAAAAGTATAATATACAAAAATCTGTTGTATTTCTATACACTAATAATGAAGTAGCAGAAAGAGAAAATAAGAAAACAATTCCATTTATAATTGTGCCAAAACGAATAAAATACCTAAGAATAAACTAAACTAAGGAGGGGAAAGACCTGTACTTTAAAAACTACAAAATACTGATGAGAGAAACTGAAGATCACGTAAACAAATGGAAAGATATAACATGTTCATAGATTGAAAGAATTAATATTGTTAAGATGTCCAGTCTACCTAACGCAATCTACAGATTCAATGCAATCTCTATAAATATAGAATTAGAAAAAATAACCCTAAAATTTGTATGGAACCACAAAAGACCCTAAATTGCCAAAGCAATCTTGAGAAAAGAAGAATATAGCTGGAGGTATATTAATCCCAGATTTCAAGATACAGTACAAAGCTATAGTAATCAGAACAGTATGGTACAGGTATAAAAATAGATGATCAGTGGAACAGAATAGAGAGCCCAGAAATAAACCCATGCATATACGGTCAATTAACCTATGACAAAGGAGGCAAGAATATATACTGGGGAAAAGCCAGGCTCTTCAGTAAAAAGCCAGGCTCTTTTTCAGAAAAGCCAGGTGTTGAAAAAACTGGAAATCTACATGCAAAAGGATGAAACTGGACTTTCTAACACCATACACAAAAATAAACTCAAGATAGATTAAAGACCTAAACGTGAGGCCTGAAACCATAAAATTCCTAGAAGAAAACATAGGCAGTAATCTGTTTGACATCAGTCTTAATAGCATTTTTCTAGATATATCTCCTTACACAAGGGAAACAAAAGCAAAAATAAATTATTGGGACTATGTGAAAATAAAAAGCTTTTGTATAGCAAAGAAAACCACCAACTAAAGGAAAACGTAACCTACTGAACAGGAGAAGATATTTGTTAATGATATATCTGATAAGAGGTAATATCCAAAATATACAAAGAACTTACACAACTCAACACCAAAAAAACAAAGAATCAGATTAAATAATTGGCAGAGGACCTGAATAGACATTTTTCCAAAGAAGACATACAGATGATCAACAGACACATGAAAAGATGCTCAACATCATTCATTATCAGGAAAATGCAACTCAAAATCATAAAGACATATTACTTTACACCTGTCAGAATGGCTACAATCAAAAAGACAAGAAATAACAACTGTTGTCCGGAATGTGGAGAAAAGGGAACCCTTGTGCACTGTTGGTGGGAATGAATGTAAATTGATGCAACCACTGTGGAAAACAGTGTGGAGGTTTATTGAGTAATTAAAAATAGAAATACCATACAATTCCATAATTCCACTACTGGGTATTTACCACCCAAAAATGAAAACACTAATTCAAAAAGACATATGCTTATGTTTACTGAAGCATTATTAAAATAGCCAAGATATGGAAGCAGTCTAAGAGTCCATTAATAGATGCATGGATAAAGAAGATATAGAACTGATATACAATAGAATATTAGTCATAAAAAAGAGTGAAATTATGCCATTTGCAGCAACCTGGATGGACCTAGAAGGTATTATGCTAAGAAAATAAATCCGACAGAGAAAGATAAATACTGCATGATTTTAATTATATGTAGAATCTAACAAACAAATCAAATGAACAAACAAACTAAAAAGCAGAAACAGACCTATAAATACAGAGAACAAACTGATGGTTGCTAGAGGGGATGGGGTTGGGCAAAATGGATGAAGGGGAGTGGGAAGTATGGGCTTCCAGTTATGGAATGAATAAGTCACAGGGATGAAAGGTACCACATAGGGCATAGAGTCAATAGCACTGTAATAGTGTCGTACAGTGACACATGGCAGCCTCACTTGTGAGCACAGCAGAAGGTAGAGAGCTCTCTAATCACTCTGTTAGACACCCGAAACTAATGTAACATTGGGCGTCAACTATATTTCAATAAAAAATAAAAAATAAAAAAGGTAAAGGTTATATAGGAGAATCAGAAAAATACTAAATAAAATGTTATTTTTGACCATTTAATTCCAAATATTCAATTTAATTAATAAAAAATAGAATTACTTCATTGAATCAATCAATTCAATCCATTTTTCTTAGCATCTTATATATGAAGTCCTATTCTCCATTCAGTTCTTCATTTCAGAGATTACATTTGAAAGAGGACAACTGAGTTAATAATATGGAAATTCTTATCAACCATCCTAGTCAATTTAGGTGAAAGAAGCATTTTCTTCAGTTATCCAGAGAATGACCTTCTTTATTTTCTTACCTGGGTAAACAAGCCTGAAGAATTTTGACCTTTAGATTGATTTTATAAAGTTACTCTCCAAATAAACCTATACATTGTGATGGCCAAGTGACAATGAACTTGTTATTTGTGGAAAGAGCTCAAGAGCCAAAACTTGCTTCAAATTCCAACTCAGCCACTTATTCAATATGAGTTTTATGAGAAGTTATTTAATTGGTAAACCTGTTTTTTCTTCTGTAACAGGACAATTATAAAAACTGCTACCACATAGAATTAAGACAGCCATGCCCAGAATTCTGAAAACAAGTAAGTAAAATGTGAAAAGCCCTTAGTAGAGTGGTTGGGGCTTATGTAAAAACTTATTTTAACTTTTCATTATTGTTGTTCCCCCATTTATGTTTGCCACAGTTGAATGCAAGAAAAACCTCAATTATCACAGAATTTGTAATATGAATGTCCTAGCCACATAATAAACTTTGTTAACAGACTAAATTTAAATATTTAGACTCTTATTCCATATAAAAAACAAACACTGATAGTGTTATCATAATCATTTATCTACTCATTTTGCTTTTTATTCAAAATGACTAGCTAGCTTATGTGCATATTTTCAGAAGTTTAATAAAAAATTGCACAACAAACAGAATTGTGCATCTTTAAAAGTAACTATACAAAAAATACCTGAAAAAATTTTTAATGCACTAAATGTCCTGTGGCTCATTTTTAGACATTAAAAATTTAGTTTTACAGTATTAAAAACACAATTTACCATTATCTATAACAAATGAAACATCTTTTGTTCTAATTTTTATTCAGATTTTAAGATATATAAAAATAGTTACTTTTAATTCTTAGTAGCACAATGTTTGAAGAAATGGGTTAGTTAATTATGTAACTATTTAATTTTTTTTTTTTTGAGAGACAGAGTATGAACGGGGATGGGGGAGGGAAAGAGGAAGAGGAAGAGAATCTTTTTTTTTTTTAAGATTTTATTTATTTCACAGAGAGAGAGAAAGACAGCACAAGCAGGTGGAGTGGCAAAGGAAGAAGCAGGCTCCCGGTTGAGCAAGGAGCCCGATGTGGGACCCAATCCCACGACCCTGGGATCATAACCTGAGCCAAAGGCAGAGGCAGACGCTTAACTGACTGAGCCACCCAGGTGCTCCAAGGAAGAGAATCTTAAGCACACTCCACAGTGAGTGCAGAGCCCCACAAGTCATGACCTAAGCCAAAATCAAGAGTCAGATGCTCAACCAACTGAGCCACCTAGGCTCCCAGAAATGTTTGTTAATTGGCAACTAAAGACAAGTTTAGAGACTTTATAAGTAAAAATTTAGAGAAATTATAGACTTAATTGAATTAAATGATCAAATTTTAAAATGAAAAAATAAAAGTAGATCAAGATGAAAGAAGCAAAATGCAGCACAAAAGTATTATAATACACCAAAGTCCTAGGTAATATATGAATGTAGTATATACTTGGTTGTATGATTCTAAACATAAATGACATTAAATTATCTTAATCAATACTCTTCTTTGAATTTTTCAGGCAATTCTTTTTTTATATTGACTTATTTACACTCTATAACTCAAAGCAGAAATAAATCAATGGGCAATCTTTGGGAAACTAATTTTGTTCTGGGGCTGATGATTCATAGAAATAATAGGTTATGAGCATACCAATATAGGGTATCTGCTCTTATAGTTTATTAAAGAACATATTCTAGAGAAGGGTATACAAAGAGAGGTCATGCGTATATGTTGTAACGTTTCCCGACAATCACAAAGAATCTATAACAAAACAATTTTCAATAATACTATGAAACTATTACATCCCTGAAGCAAGAACTGAATCATTATAATAACATTTGCATCTCCTTGCTCCCTCCCTCTTTTCCCCTTTTTTCTTTCTTCTCTTCCTTCTTCTATCTCCTTCCAAAAATATTCAAGTTATTTACCTCTATACTAAATGCTCTTGGAAAAAGTGAACTTTTGTTATTCATTCTGTTGGATCCATATTCTTTGTTAAAGTGATTTGAAAAGGCTTTGTATACAAGAGATAAATAACTGATTTACCATGGATGGAAGGAAAGTATCAAAACTATTCAAATAAACTAATTTTCTTGCAATTAATGGAATTGTCTTATTTGAATTCACTCAATTTTTCACTATGTAATACTGAAGAAATCAAATATACTGGAAAAACATGAGTCTGGATAAATATTAGAATAGAGGGTTCAAAGGAAAAGGTTGAAACATTAGCAAAACCTAGTTTCTCATCCTGACTATGATGTTATCTAAGTGAGTGACCTGGGGCAGGTCACCTACCTTGGCTGGGCTCTAGTGTCATCATTTGTAAAGTCTAGAGGTAGGAATTCATGATCTCTAAGGATGTTTCCAGCTGTAAAGGTGTCATATACAGTCAACCGAACTAATGAAAGGAGGATATTTTAATTTGATTTATGAAACCTAATGTAATTCATTGTATTGTCTCTTTTCTCTGATGAAAGCCCCATGAGAACTGCTAATGAGGAGCCAAAGTGCCTCATAGAGTTCTATCTCAAAACTCTATTCTTTGAGCCCCTTATTTTCACATGTTAATGAACAGGTACAAGGCTAAAGGAAGAGAAGCATCGAAGCATAAAATGAGAAAATGGTACAACAAGCAGTATGGTTAATCTATAAACTGAAAAGCCTGCAGTTGGACAATTGGGAATGGACCATCCACTGTAGCTAACTGCATTCTAATTGGTTGTAGTTAGAAGAAGGCTTTTGTTTTTAAACTTTTTACAAATTGGGTTTATAAGAACTGTATACCAGGACACGGGAAAAGGATTGTTATGTGCCTTATATCTTGTTTTATACTAGAATCCATAGAATATAAGGATTGTTTGGGGGCTATTTTTTCCTCCCCTTTATTTGTTTTCTACTCATTCATTCAATTTGGATGAAATCTCGGAGGAAGCGTGAGACTTTTTATATACTTCAGAAAATGCTTTTTTGTGTGTAGCTGTATATAAATAAGTTACAAATTAGTAACAGAACAAAGTGGGAAAGTGAATTAAGTAAAGGCTTTTTATTTCGGAGCATATACTTAGAAATCTAAAAACACATTTTGTATTTAATGAGTATAACGACATGTATTATTATAAGCACGCTGTGGTTTCAGAATAACACTACATTTGAATCTGTGAAAAAAAAGACTATTATATAGTACCTGGATGCAGTTGGTGAATGAATGAATGAATGACTCGGAGAAAAGAGAGAATGATGGGAAGGTCACTTTATATGAGAGTCGTCCTAGTGACTAAATTAATGACTGACCATAAAATGTAAAATTCCCCATTATAGAGCAATGATTACCAACCATTTTACCACCATGGATCTTGAGGTTTGAAATTTTTTTTTAAAGATTTCATTTATTCATTTGTCAGAGAGAGAGAACACAAGCAGGGGGAGTGGGAGAGGGAGAAGCAGGCTCCCCGCTGAGCAGGGAGTCCGATGAGCCCGATGCGGAACTTTGACCCCAGGACTCTGGGACCATGACCCGAGCCGAAGGCAGACACCTAACTGACTGAGCCACCCAGGTGCCCCTTGAGGTTTGAATTTTTCTACTAAACAGAATAAATTTATTTGGTAGCAATTTATTTTTCTCCTTCTTAATAACAATGACATAGAATAATAGTATTGACAGAAGTGATCGCACATTAGATTCATTACATATCAGGGTAATAGAGCAGAGTGGTGGAGAGCATGGATTTGTCATGAAGAGCCATAGACTCTTGACCAGATTGCCTTGGTTGAGACCCCAGTTCATTAGTGCTGTGGCCTTAGATAAGTTTTTAAAAACTTTTTACGTCTTAATTTCCTCATCCTAAACAGTGGGATAACAACTGTGGCAACTTCACAATGTTGTTTTGAATGAAACCATGAAAAGCACCTAGAACAGTGTCTAAAACATAGGGAGCCCTCTGCTTTACAAAACCCAAGTGCTTACACAGACCATTCCAATACTCGTAGGAACACACCACAGTCAGCAATATGCCCAGTTTACAGATGAGAAAACCGAGGCCTGTTGAGATGAAAATTCACCCAGTTTAACAAAGATTGCTCAGGTCTAGACCTCAATCCTGTTCCTTTCCTCTTGTCTCTCTTCCTTTTCCCTTACTTGGCCTTTTCTGTATAACAGCAATCTTGATCAGTAAGAGATAACAAGTGCTGCCACATTACATTAGTATAATTCCAGGCAGAATCAAAGGTGCCTGACATTTCAATTAGCCTGTGCAACTTTATTGAAAGTGAACTTGCAATTTCTGTTTAACTCTCAGAAATATTGGACATAGCTTAAGGAACTTCTCCATTTCTTTCAGATTAGGAACCACTGTGACAAGTGGTTTATGTAAAAGAGAGCTTCTAGTTTGCCATTTCATAATTCTTAACACTTCAATTTTAGTGAAATAATTTAAATACTGCCATAATTAAGATTATAAGGGAGAGGGAAAAAAGGTCTTGTTTATTTTTTAATGGAGAATTCTTTTTTTATAATTTTCCAAATTGGAAGACACCGATATTTTCAAAAATCAGTAGCACAACCTCCTTGAGGAGCAACGAAGAACCTTTTTTGCAAATGATGACTTATTTCATAGAAAGCCCAGGACATTCATTCTTTCTTTTCCTGTTTGAGAAGAAAAGAGCACCAGCATTATGGCCACTGCTAGTCTGAACATTAATACTGAGGTTTATAATCCATTTTCTGGCTTTTCCTGGCGGCTACCGTTATTATGAAGGCGCAGGCTGGGCAGGCTCCAGGGCCACACACAGACAGCGTTCATATGTGACAGTATCTTTTATGGAGCAAAGAGAGACACACCCTCAAAAAGGAAGGGAGGCCAGAAATGAAGCAAAGCCACAGAATACCCCTCATTATCCTAACCACCCACAGCACCAGGAAATGGCAATTCAAATCTTGGCTGAAGACGGATGAAGGCAAAGGCTGAATGATGGGTAAACCCTATGAAGTTAAAATATGGTGACTTGAAGAATACAAATACTATTTTTTTTAAAGTAGAACCTACTTATTCATGTCTCTGACTTTTGGGAAAGGTACTTCATCAACCCTTGTCCATAACAGCTCACCACTGGTTCTGTGCTTTAAGAAAACACCCTTTGCCTGGAGGCACTTTCCGGGTCTAATCTCCCGCCCCTTCTCCACTCCCCGGCAGGCGCTTTGCTTTCCACCGTCATGTTCCTGAGACTCTTCCTGCTCATATGGCTCTCTTCAGTATTGTTGTTTCCCTTTACCCCTTCCCCTCTCACCTCTGTCCCTTCCCCCACCTTTGGGGTGTTGCTCGCTTTCCCCTTAATTTGACCAAACACTTTCACTTTTGTCTTTAGAAAGTTTTTAGGTTCCACTTCTTCCTTTGGGTTATCTCCTCACTGAAACAACATGGCCATCCCCACCTCTCATGGACCTCTCTTACCTTCCTGAGGAGCCACCTGGCCTTGCCCCTGGCCTCACCCGGTGGCTGCCTTTGTGGTTCCCCATGCGGTTCCTGCTAGGAGACACTGGTCTCTGAAGATGCCCCATGAAAACTTCCCTGTCTCTGAGCAGTAGGTTCAAGTGCAGGACCCCAGTAAGGATAAAACCATTAATTTATACCAAAGCTGTTGATGCTTCTCAAATCCCAAAGAATTCAGAGTCTAATACAGTCCTGCTGCTTATTTAAGTAAACGCATGAACGGGTGATAAAGGGCAGTGGCATGAGAGGTTGGAAGGATACTGAGGTCAGCTCACACTCCGTGCAATTTCACTGAGGGCTGGCATGACTAGGGAGAAAATAAATTCTTAACCCCCAATGTCATTGCCAAGTGCATTCATTAAATAGCTAGATTTTGGCTACCACCTTCCCAATGTTTTTGCTGCTGTCATTCTCTGGCTATAAAAATTTTAGAATATTTTTTACTGATTTTTTTTTTTAACAGAGCCTTAAGCTCTTTGGAATAAATGTACTACATGAAGCTACTAAATCAATCAAAATGGCAACACAACTTTATGGAGTATTTTTATAAGTTATTTTTTTTAAGATTTTATTTATTTATTTGACAGAGAGAGAGAGAGAGAGCAAGTACAAGCAGGGGGAGCAGCAGGCAGAGGGAGAAGCAGGCTCCCCGCTGAGCAAGGAGCCCAATGTGGGACTCGATCCCAGGACCCTCGGATCATGACCTGAGCCGAAGGCAGATGCTTAACCTACTGAGTCACCCAGGCGTCCCTATTTTTATAAGTTATATAATTCATTTTTTCCCCAAGTTCTATATGAGTTCTGAGGTGAATCTGGAAACTTCTTCTTTTTTTAAACATAACTTATAAAAATAGTACATGTTCATAGTAAAGTCAAACAAACAAAAATAAACCAAACAGTTCAGAAAAGGAGAGATGAAACCTAAAACCTCTCCTTCCAGTCTCATTCCCCAGAGCAGTGGTCCTCAACTGTGGACAGTTTTGCCTTCCAGGGGACATTTGGCAGTTTCTAGAGACGTTTCTGGTGGTCATAATGGAGAGGGAGTGGTGTTGCTACTGGCCTTTCGGCATTTCGCAGAGGGGTACAGAGTTGCTGCTAAACATCGTACAATGCCCAGGACAGACTCCTCAGCAAGGCATTACTCAGCCCAAAGTGTCATTAGTGCCTCTACTGAGATACCCTGGCTGAGAGTGATGACTATTAGCTGTGGTTTACATATTCTTCCAGAAAAGTGTAAAATATATATGTCTATTTTTTTCATTTCTTTTTTTTTTTACACAAATGGACTGAATGGATCCCCCATAATCTGCAACCTGCTTTTTTCCCTCAACAATGTCTCGGTGATTTTTCCGTATTGAGATGTACAATACACCTAACTCAAACTGTTGAAGAGGCTCATTATACCATAAAATATTTAACCAGCTCTCAAAAGGAGATAATTTGGTTGTCTTTCATTTTCTTCATTATAAAGGGATCTGCCAGGAAGGATTTGAAAGAGAAAGAGAAACTATACAAAGGGCTGGATTTTCCACGGTGCTTTTGCTTGCTTTACTTTTGCTCAACATCTGACTTAGGGGTTACAGTCATGATGAGAGGGTGAATCAGTGTCTTCTTTTCAAACCCCAGTTTTCTCTTGACTGTATTACACAGGATTGTGGGAGGATGAAATAAGAGCGACTGTTTTTTTGTTTTTTTTTTTTCCCTACCACACCATGGTGGAGTTTCTCCAATAGACATTTTTAATGTCTGGCTCACAAGCCAACAAATCAAGGCAGCTGTGGAAATGTTAGGCTTAGGGGGCTGGCCGTATCTGAATTATATCCACAACTTTTTAAAGAACCCGGATTAGGTTTAAAATATGCTAGAGATTTAGGCTGTCCCTGAGGTTACTAAAGAAGTGACCACTTCAAAGCTAACCCCTCGCTAAGTTTTTCTTCTTTTTTTCCTTCTGAAGGAGGTCAGCCCAGGATTTCACTCAGTTGATATCTTTTGCTGCTTTTCTGTGTCTGCTTTCATTTTGGATTATAAAATTGGGGCTTGGACGTGTTACACCATTGATTCCAAACTACACAGTATTGCTATTGTTTGTATAGGGATGCTCACATTGATCATGTAAGGTAAATGTTATTTTCATGACCCCAAAGAGGAGGCTCCCACAAGGAAAATACTATGTAATGATTTCCACTTTGCAAGAACATAACTGACCCCAAGTGTCATATGCTTTAACTCTTAAATTATGTAGACTTCCCTATTTCATGTCACTTTAAGCAGCATGAATTTGATTTTCTCTCAAATTAGTCTCTGCGACTTGGGTGAAAACTGGCCAAAGTTCATACCTGAAGGAATTGCTTTAAAAGAAGAAACAACTGTTTTAAGAAACTCTTACTTGCCACCTATAGCAGTTATAACATTTTTTTGTTAAAATGCAAAAATGGGAAAACTGCTTTGCCTTGTCCCTTCCTTTAAATATATTTATATCAGTTGTTCTGCCTTAACCTGTTATCTCCTTTCTTTAGCCTCCCTGCATTTACCCATGGCAACAGGCAGCCATCCCCATATAAACAGCTTCCTGCTTTTTCCACAGGGATAAAAATAAAAGAGTAAAACTGACCAACTGTCTTGTAAGGCCTCAAATATAAACAGGATTATTTTTAAGGGTTCTCACAGAAACGTCTGGAAGTAGCCGTTTGTCGTGAAAGGCTGGTACTGGAATCAGTGTGTCCCTGGTTTATGATTTTGCCGTGAGTTCCCTACGGGCTCTCTCATGGCTGAAATGAAAGGCCACACGTGAAGGGTAAGCAGGGTCCAAAAGTCAGTTATTGTTTCCTCTGCTAATGATTCACTAAGTGACTTTGAGTAATCCACTCATTTCTTCCGTCCGATGAAGTTATTTGACATGAAGGAGAAGTGACAGAGTTTTCTTATCTTCTCAGGAGCCAGACGCTATCAGTATAGGGCTGGAGCCAAGTCTACTTGCAATAGTTTCTCCCTCAGTCTTTTGTGAGGGCACATGTATAAGGGCTCAGCTGTTGAAAGATGACTAGAAGGGAAAATGCATCCTTGTGGAGGTAGGAGAGCGAACAGGCAAAAGGGAGTTAACACAAGAAGACCTGTTGGAAGACAACAGGAATGTGGTAGATGTTTTCTTCATTTGGTCTATGAACCTTCCTTACCTTTGAACGACTTCATGTGTTAGATGCCATGGCAGAAGTTGCAAAGGGTAAGAAGACTGTTTAATGACGTCCAAGAAAGAACTATTCTTCTTCTTCTTTTAATCCCTTTCCCTGGGGATTAAAAATTCAGGAAGATTCTCAACTGGGGACACACACACACAATGTGCAGTCCACCATTCCCTCATCCCGTTCCTCCATCATGATGTTTCCACACATCTTTTTCAGCTGACTTTTCTTACAGAGTAATTCATGGATTATTACAATACTGTATAGCAATATTACCCCAAAATTATTTGTATTTGTTGTATTTCACAATCCTTAGGTGATATTAAATAGCTCAAGTGATAGGACATTCTCTTCCTTAAACTCTATACTATAGTTTAAAATGGTGCCTTGCACATGAGTTAGCCTCATTAAAACTAATGTCTTTAAGTTTCAAAGAATAAGAATGAAGAACAATGTGTAACTTCTTGTCCTGCTTCTTGCCATCACAGCATCATAAAAAAAGAATAAAATAAAAAAAAGAATCTCTTCATTCTTCACTTGAGTGCTAAGTGAAGTGAATTGTTAACAAAACAAAACAGAAAATAACTTATTTGTGCAATACAGGTTTTTAAGTTTACATGCCTAGAGAGTTGCATAAAAGTAGCACAGGGCTGAACCTTCCAGGGAAGTTATTTTTTCTAATGGAACAATTACTGAAAATTGGGACTGAAATTACAGTTTGTACATTGTAATGCACTGAAATTCCCTTCTACTTGACTCTAAAAAACATTGTACTATATCCAGTTGTGGGGATGGAATAAAATTACCACAGGAGATTTCTGATATCATTCTTCAACCAAAATGCTGCCTGTTACACATGGAAACTCCATGAATAGGGAAAAGTAGGAAACCAAGGGGACATTAGTTAATGCTTTTTGGATTATGACCTTTCTTAATGGAAAGGAACAAATCTTCCACTTTTTTGTATGCATTAAAAATATGTGTATATGTATTATTATTATATATACATATACACACTATAAATCTATACATTGTATTTTTGTAAGTTTACTCATAAAATTTTGCTACTAAAAGCTGTATGATAGTGACATATTCCTACAACTTTTTGAAATAAAAAACTTTTGAGTCAAAGTGAACTTAAAAAGAAATCACTTTTTTTCCCGAGACAGATCAAATTTTCCATTTTCATGAATCAGTTATCAATTTATTTTTAAAGATTTATTCATTTATTTTAGAGAGAGAGAGAGCGCACCCGTGCCAATGCACGCGCATGAGTGGGGGGAGGGGCAGAGGGAGAGGGAGAGAGGGAATCTCAAGACTCCCTGTTGAGTGCAGAGCCAGACTTGGGGCTCGATTCCAGGACCCCAAGATTGTAACATGAGCTGAAATCAGGAGTTGGCCACTTAACTGACAGAGCCACCCAGGTGCCCCCTGACCCAGTTATTTATAAACACAATTACTAGTGATGTCCTGGAAAAGGAATCTCGGGGAATTCAAATTAGTTTTTGAAAAATGACCCCCAATTTATTATATCCTCTCTGAAACTATTAGCAACTTGCTTTTCCTTAATATGCAAATGTCGCTGTCTCCCAGATTTTCCCATAACCATTTCTCTTTTGTTCTGCTTCTAACAGCTCACTTATTTTCCTATTTGTCAAAAAGGGCTAATGTGAGTATATGCTCTCTCTTGGAATGCCATACATTTCTTATATTTGGTTCATTTTTTATAAGCTTTCATAAAAATCTACGCATGTATTACTCACTTCTTGATTTACTGATGTGGTTCAAATATACACTTTTCAAAGTTAATGTTGTCAGTAATGGGTCAAACTAGCAGATGCCTCCTGATATGATCTTTTCCTGTGGCATTTCTGCCAAAAGTGCGAATCTTGAATCTAATCAAGAAGAAACGTTGGATAAACCTAATTGGAGGAACACTACATAAAATAAGGGGCCTATTCACTTTAAAAATAATGGTAAAACACAAAAAAGGCCAAGTGACTATTTCAGATTGAAAGATACTAAAGAGACTTGAGCATTACATACGGAGGCTAATCCTGGCTCAGATCCTGGACTGTGACAAAAAAGCTATAAAGGATATTATTGAGACAACTGGCAACATCTGAAGATGGATTATAGATTTGGCAATTGCATCGATGTTACATTTTCTGATTTCAATAATTGCACTGTGGTTATATAAAAGAACATCTCTGGTCCTAGAAATCATATGCTGAAGTGTTTAAGTGAAAGGGACATGATGCCTATAGTGTGCTCTCATATGATTTGTAAAAATTATATATATCTGTTACAATGAGAGAGAGAAAGAAAGAGAGACCTTTGCAAAGGGGCTAAATGTAACAAATCGTAAGCCTGTGTAAAGTGTACACTGAACCTCATAATATTTTTGTAACTTTTTTTTTTAAGATTTTATTTATTTATTTGACAGAGAGAGACACAGCGAGAGAGGGAACACAAGCAGGGTGAGTGGGAGAGGGAGAAGCAGGCTTCCCACTGAGCAGGGAGCCCGACGCTGGGCTCGATCCCAGGACCCTGGGATCATGACCTGAGCTGAAGGCAGACGCTCAACCTACTGAGCCACCCAGGCTCCACTTTTTGTAACTTTTCTAAGTTTGGAATAAAAATGTGAAGTATGAAAATAAGAACTTAGTGAAATGAGTAATAAATATGCCCCCTATTTTATTTTTTATTCACCTTTCTTAGGGCATAACTTGGGGCTTCCTACTGTGGAGAATAATAATCCTTATGTTCATATATATATTTTTTTCTACATCTGTTCTTGGGGTCCACATCACATATCACAAGAGCACCAGCTTTTCTAAAACCTCCTGCTATAGTTAATGAGGAATCTGGAGCAGTGTTAATTTTGAATAAAAAAGATGTGGGTTGAATGACAGCACCAGCTGATGGGAAGCATTAATACTGTTTGATTCCATGCAAGCAGAACACATCCAGCTGTGGGGGACCGGGAGGCCTGGAGGAGAAACATTTGAAACGAAGAAGTTTTATAAAATGCTTGTAGTTTGGAAACTAAGGAATGTTAATTATTTTTCAACAATTTTGGAAGCAAAATTAAGTCCTAGCAAAAGCATGGAAATCAGCGAGGAAAGAGAAGCATACACAATGTTAAAACTCATTTCTTTTAGCTGTGGTCTTTTCTGTTACTCTCTAGCCTTTTCTGTCTTTTCCTTTCAATGCAATTCTTTTAAATGCAATTCTCTTTGTATTTCATTTACGAAATGTTCAGCCTTTTTTTTTTTCAAAATGTTCAGGCTTTTTGGCACATTAGGGTGTAATAATTAGAAATATATATGCTATATGGTATATATATAGTATATATATCATTCAAAAAACATTTGTTGAACATACTGACCTGTATACAAGCCACTGAGCTAGATCCTAACAGACTCTAAAGGTACAGAGAGTCTGTATTTTGCAGGAACAAACTGTGTGAAGTTCAGAGTGTAGGGGACAAACAGTTACACATTATGAAAAGATTAAAATTCTGTGTCGACTAAGTGCTGTGAAGAACACACAGTGCTGTAGGGACTGACAGAGGGGGCATTTGGAAAGGAGTCGTTATGAGGGAAAACTCCCAGGAGACTTTCTTGGAAGAGAAATCCAAGGAGTGAGAGAGAAGACGGTAGGCGTTTCTTCACTTTATACTTTGCTGACCCCTTGGAAGATTTAATCAAGGGATTTTGGATTACTACATCTGTAATTTGAGTTCTAAGCCCTTAGCAGTCAAAATGTAGACATTCAGCATTCTCGTGTCCTTTCTGAGGTCTTGGCAGACTTACCCCAGGATTTTTCTGGATCTGCTACTTGACATCGGTGTGACCTCTGAAGCCACTAGACTTAACCTTTTCTGTCTCATGGCATCCACACCTGCTGCCCTGCTGGGGTTCCTGGGACATTTTTGGGGACCAGTCCAACCTGATTAAAGTAAACTACCCCTTTTTAAATGACAGGGAACTTCTAATGAGTGTGGCCTTCATTATCCTGGGGCTATGTGAAGCATCCATGTGTTAAGATGCCCTAGTGTATTCTGCCCAGGGGGACCCACCATTTAGGAGGTGGTCTGTCATTATCTCTTTAATATTGCCTCTTGAACTGTTTTTGAACTCTGATTGAAAATATGCTAGACCCTGCCTTATTCTTACTGTTTCCTAAACTCTTTTTGATAATTTTCTTTTTCGCTCCATTAGCTGAATTCAGGATCTGTCTTCTAGTTTACCAATTTTCTCTTCAGTTGTGTCTACCCTCTTCACTCTGACATAATAAAATTTAAAAAAAAAGAGTCTATCATCTTTACTCTGTCTACCGAGTTTTTAATTTCTAAGACTTCTTTCTGATTCTTTGAAAAATATGCTTTTTCCCCCCCTCTATAGTCTCATGTTCCTGGCTATTTTCAAGTTCTTCTTTCATTACTTTAGATTACAAATATAATTATGTTATATTCTGTATCTAAAAGTTCTAATATTTGAAGTCTTTGTGGTTATTTTCTTCTGTCTTTTGTTTTGGTTGACTCTATATTTTATTGTTTCCTTGGATGTTTGTGACTCTTTTTATTAGAAGCTCATATTCTTTTTAACTGTGGAATTTCTTTAATGTCCAGATTGAAGTAACATTCCTCTGAAGAGAGTTTGCATTTGCTTTTTTCCGTCATCCTCACATACTCTTTAACTGGACCCCTTTTAAAAAAATGTCTTTGCTAAAAGTCCTGAATCATAGAGGTAGGTGAATTTGAACTTCAATGGTGTAAATTTTTAATATATCTTCTTCTTTCTTTTCTTTCTTTTTTTCTTTTTGCTTTGCTCCAGCATTGGGATAGGCAAATTTTTGTGCTGTCCATTTCTATAAAGTGGGTTTATTGTTCATTTTTCCTAAGGCTGAGACTGTGTAGCTTTTAATGTCTCAGCACTCTGTGGACATAGCTTCCTACTGATTTTCCCACCTTGGGCATGTATTTACCTTCTGTCCTCTACACCTCATGCAGCTGTCATGGTGGAAACTCAAGGTTTCAGTGCTCAGTTCAACCCCTCAAAGGGAAATCTGGCTTTGGCTCTTGCTTAATTCCTGGGTTTCTCCTTTCACTTTAATTTTGGCCTCTGTGGGTTCTGTTCATTTATGCCAGCTTAGCAATGCAATTAAAGATGTATTTTTTTTCTTAATTCAACATTTTAGTCATTTTCATTGGCAGGGTCTTTCAAAATATCTGGTCTATCATAGTGCCAGAAACAGAAGTTGGCTCTAAGCTGTCTAGCAGGCAACAAGAAGAGGGAAATCTAATCAATTACATGGTCACAGAAGCCAGGAGAAAAATGGCCCTCAGTTGCTTTGGAGAGATACAACAATTTTTGGCACCAAGGCCCGACTGGGATTTTTCTCAGCAGCCATTCTAACAGGCACCATGGTCTTTCTTGTGGCTTGAATGGTCCAGGAGGCTGCTCCATCAGTCTTTGGAACTGATGTCCTTTAGAGTGCCAAGGCTGGGTGGGTGTGTGGCAGTGAAGAAGCTCCAGGAAGATAAATTACTCTTTCTGCTTAGTGTTATACTCGGTACAGTGGGTCCCAAGAATGATGCAGCTTTCCCAAGAGGCTTCTGAATCATCATGCCTATACTTATAGTTCCTTAGACATGCTCAGACAGATTGGAATCGCTCACAGCCAGGCACACAAGATAATTTTTTACTTAAGCAGCATGGAGTTGGCCTCTAAATGACATGGGTGGAATGGGTCTACTACCCTGTAGTAAAACTGAGTCATGGTATCTTTTACAGCCTTTTTTCTATGGCATGGACCAACCATCTAAAGACATGTCTCTAGATAAGCTGAAATCAAAGATCAAAATGTTTTGCAATTAAAGAATACCTTCTGTAACTGTTAGCTATTGTAGGTTTTATATCCTGTTCTAGTTACATCCGAGTGCAGTTTGCTGGTAATTAAAGTGTATAAAGTGAGAGAATATTTACTTGGTTAGACGGGACTGCTAAGATTAAAGATGTTAATTATTAGTCACATTGAAATTTGGACAGTTGTGAATGATATTTGGCTAGACTTGTTTTCTAGGTTAGTGAATGGATTATATGGCAAATGGAATCCTAGATTTCTATTTCAATGTGAATGAAAATATGTGGAAATATTAATTAAAAAAAACTATTTGCAAGGTAATGCCAGGTGAGTTTTATTCTGAGAACAACACTAAAAACATAGTTATTTAAAGCTTTTATACCTGGGAGAGCTGGGAGGGAAAAACTTTATATCATAAAGAAAAGTTCAGTGAATTGGTAATAGCAGTTATCAAGAAGGGATTTATAGGGTGGGAATAAACTTCAGCAAAGGAGAAATGACTGCCTTGCAATTTTAGCTGGATTTTGGGAAAGAAAGAAAGGCTTGAAAGCAATTGTGTGAGTCCCTTATCTTGTACAGGGAAAGCAGAACTAACGTTCTTGTCATATCTCAGAAATAATAAAAATACTGTAAGGATTCCAGGAAGTGAATTTGAAAATCTGTGAAATAAACCGTTCCTTATTGGATGGGACCCCTGCTGAAGAAAAGCCTTTCATAACAGATGGTGATTCTGGCCACATTGTGAGTTTAGCAAAAGCTCTTACCTATTTCTGAAACTGTTGGAGTCAGTAAACTTACTAACTTGTATTCTTTGTCTTACTTTTTAACCCAGCTATTGTTGTCTCTCTCTCTTACAGCATGGATGATAGCAACTTTAAATTTATCGTCAAGTTTTTTTGTTTTTTATGGTTTCTATGGTTGTTTTCCTGGCTTCTAACCATGTTTTCCCATCTTAGACAAGTTTTCCACAATGGCATAAAGGTGACACAGCAGGTAGAATATACGGATTCCCGCCTTTGTTTCGTAAGCAGGAAATTACTGTTCTTAGGTTCAAGGATTTTTCTCCCCCTTCCTCAAAATAAGAAATCCTGTCTTCCAGCTTGAAGAGCTCTGTTCCTAAGCACCGGAGGTCAATGTGAATGTGAGTAATTTCTACATCTACAATTTTGTCAAAATTTAGAGAAAGAGCTTGAAGAATAACTGTTTCCTTTCTCATCTCCACTCACTGGAACTGAATCAGTCCCTATAATAGTACCACATTGGTTTCCCACTGACCATTTTCACATGAACTTGGAAAGCACATAAAGAAATAATTGTTTACCCGAAGACACTTTCAACTATGATAGGAGAGTAATCACCCACAGTAAAGATAGGAATGGCTTTTAGTTGTGAACCTAAGTGTTTATGTTATTTTAAGAAGGGGAAGCAGGGGTGATTATATTTATACTCAAAAGCATGTTCTGTAAGTTCCAAAATTAAATGGAAATACTATTTTAAATTTATGAAGTAAAACGATGTGGAAATTGTATTGGGTGGTAGTTTATTTCCCACATTATAATATCTAATTTAAGTGAGCTTCTTCTCCCACTCCCTCATCTGCGTCAAGATTTCAATATAAAGCATCAAGATTTACCTGATTTATTTTCTATTTAAGTATTATATTCTCCGAATTCATGACTTCCTATTATTCACATGATTTTAGGACTTTTCAGAAAATGTCAAAAGGCCCTCACCCACATAGGAAAGATGATACACAAATGACCACTCATGCATTGGTTCAGGTGTAAATGCTCTTTCAGTGCTGATTGGTTTAAAAGTTTCCACAATTGGGGGTGCCTGGGAGGTTCAGTTGGTTAAGCTCAGATCAGGATCTCAGGGTCCTGGGATCGAGTCCCGCAACGGGGTTGGCGCTCAGCAGGGAGTCTGCTTGTCGTCCTCCCTCTGTTCCTGCCCCTGCTCATGCTCTCTCCCTCCCTCTAAAGTAAATAAATAAATAAATAAATAAATGTATGTCTTCACAAATGAAAACATATAAAGAACCTATAGGATCAATGCTCTTTATTAGGATAATCTTTCCCACGTTGTGGAAATCCTTTCTCTAGGGTCTGTAGTTTGATCAGGAGGGTAGAAAGGGTGCAGTGGTTGGTGGAAGCGGTAGTTTTTGTCTGCTCGGCATCATTCCCCATCCTCCCCCTTGTATGCCTTCCCCATTCTTAGTGGTCCAGGTGGTGATGTCAATCAGAACGGTCTGGCCCCACTTACTGGGTAAGCATGTGATCAAGGCTAGCTATTGGAGTGCCCCGGATTAATTCAGGAATGTGCATGTGACTCAAGAAAGATAAATTAGTGTCTTTCCTGAGATTGATACAGGGTTTTAATGGGTGGGGAATGTAGAATTCCACTGTGATTGCTAAGCAGGGCAAATGTGCATCTGGGGCTGACGAATGCCATCATGTCTGACACACACAGAAAAAGCCAGCCTGTGATAGAACAAGTGGAGATAAGCATACTGAAAGGTGGAGAAGGAGAGAGGCAGAACTCTAAGCATGTTGTTTACCTGTGGATCCACCCATACTTAAAGATACATTTACTTCTGACTTCCCAAACACACACTCTGTACATTCTCCCTTTTTGGAAGCCGGTTTGAGTTGGGTTTCTGACGCATCAAACCCAAAAGGGTCTTAACTAATGGAGTCCCTATTGCAGAATTTCTGTCAAGATTGGACTGCAATTCTGCTAATATCTTTCTATCACTCTCTTTCTCTTTTTTTTTTTCCCTACCGTCTGACCAACAACCGCATAAGATATTTTGAAGCTTTTATGCTAATCTGAACAAACTCACCAGAACACAAAGAATGATTTCACAGTGCAATTCAAACATAAATTCCCCATCGAGAAAACATGGAGAGGTTTGTAGTTACCCATGGCCTATGCAATAATAACTTTGGGTGTAATGCTTTTATTTACAGTTACTGTTGGGTGGAGCTGCAGGGACCCTGGGAGTTAACCTGTGGGACAATGCGAAGAGGAGCATATATTCTTTCAAGGCTGTAGCTGTCATTTTATTTTTTGAGAGTTATGAACGGAGGTATTGTTGTGAACAGCTGTACTGTGAAGGCATTTAAGCCAGTTATTACTGCCTGTGGTGTCTGCACTCAAAATGTTGCAAACACTGAAATTATGATTTACAGAGGTGAAAAATATAAGTTTTATAAGATCTGGCATGCCTGGCTCTGTCTCTTTATATTACTGGACAGATTCTTTTATAATGATTCTAAGGCTGAGTGCTTAATCCCAATTAATTCAAAAGAGATGGCCAGGTTATGTCACAGAACTCATAATAACATGTTAATTAGGAAAGCAATATGGTGACACCGATGTTATTTTTAATGTATTTAATTATTTTTCAATATGTTATATTAAACCTCTATTACATGGAACATAATCTGAAGACTTACAATATAGTAAAATAATTTTTAAATGTTACAAATCTAAGAAGATGATGAATTTGGTTGAACTGAAATGACGAATATATTTTGGGGTTGAAAAAAAAAATTTTATGTTTTCTGGAAGAAGTCTTTAGTATATTGTCTGACAGTTCACTTCCTTCCGGTAAAAGACCATCTTAGATGGATTGTCACACCCCATTCAGTTGACTAATCTCTGCTAAAGTTCCTTCTCTTCTTATTTTGCCCAAGGCATGATGTCACTCTACAAATGCTCCCTTTGGTTGAGACTGATATAGCAATTCAGTAATTGGGTTGCCCTATTAGCATAGTAAATCCCATACCATTTCATGTCCTTTGGTTCTTGGGCTAATTGAGAGTTATTTCCAGAATATTTGCCAAAGAGTAGCCAATAGAAAATTTCCTAATTAGTTTATGAGTTAACAGAAGATAAGATTTCTATTCAATTTGTACGCATTGTCCAGATATTATTGTGTTAATCTAATTTAACTTAAAAAATTTTAAAGATCGCTGATTTTCTTTCGAAAGGAAGGCATCCATAGTTCATCTAGGAAAATATTCTCTATTCACAGGTGCCTCAGGATGCTTTGGGTTGCATGTGACACAAAACTGAATCAAAATGCCTTTAGTAAAAATGGCAATTCTGGGGCTCACAGCTCTGAATGTTCTAGGTGACAGAAGAGGCTTTCTCCAGAGCTCAGGCTCTGACTAGGCCCAGGTTTCTCTCTCTAGTTTTTTGTCCTGTTTCTCAGTACAGATCACAAAATGGGGCTAACAGCTCCCAGCCACATGCTTCCTCACACTTCCACTAGGAGAAAGAGTCTGCCTTCCTGATAATTCAAACAAAATCCCCCAAGTGAGCTTTCCTGGCCCTGACTGGCTTGACTTGAGTCATATGGCAGTCTTTCTTTTGAATTAATCTCTGTGATTAAAGGGATTGGATTTGCTGAGTGGTTTAAGGGAACCAACTTCCGGTCCCGGAGCTGAAGCCAGGATCAATCCCATAATAACCCCATTGAAGGGAAATTCAGGTTGCCATATTGGGTAATGTATGTTAGGATATGAGAGAGAATCCAAGCATCTTGGCCCAGTCACATACTAAGCAGCAAAGCTGCATCTGGAACCTAATTCACTATCAATTGTTTGTCAATAAAGATACATGAACTACTGTATAAATTTATACAAATCTGATGGTAGATTTGTGGAAACACTGTGGTTGTCCAGCACAATCTTTCTCAATGTGTGTTCTGAGATTCACTTTATAAAAGACATGGGGTGCCTGGGAAGAATGCAGATTCTTCTTCAAATCCATCTTGGATTTGCTGAATCAGAATTTGTGCGGGTGGGACTCAGGAACTTGCGTCTTAAATATGTCTCCTTAGCAAATGTCCTGCATACTAAAACATACATTGCCTACATTGTCGTGTAACCCATAAGCTGTTATGGTTAACAAACATTCTACAACATCTTTACTATGGCTGCATCTTGAACTCTATGTGGAAGTATTTTCTATAACATTTCTTTATATTGACCGTCTGGTTAAGATTATAACTATTTCTAAACAATAATCCAGTCTCAACTCGGTTAAGAGGAGTGTAAAGACTTGCTAAATTTATCAGGTGAGGAGGAAAATCTGCAGAAGATTTATAGGCACAGCTGAGACGCATCTCTGTGCTACACTCAAAGGGAGTGTCAGCGACTGTAAAAATGGTGACGTTAGGACCAGCAGGAAAAATATAAATATATTTGCTATGACAAATGGCATCAAATAAAGCATGCTATTACCCACTTATGGATATTTACTTTTCAGAACTCTTCTAAATTGTCTTCAAAATATGATTGATATTTAACAACTTGCTCACTTTGTGACACTTGGATAGTAAAAGTAGGGTGTTGACAGCAACTACTGAAAATCATATGATTGCTGATTGTGACTTATAATAAAAAACACAACATTTACTGCACAGCTCTGTCGGATCCTTGTTCTTGTCTGACAGCACAGGTCCCAAGACAAATTTTCCACCGGCTTCCTAGAATGACCTACACAGGACCTGCCGTCTCCCACATAGCTCCCGCTGAGAGCCCAAGGTGACTTTTGCCACCTCGTAAGCAGCGTCTCTTGGACACCTAGTGGCGGCTGATTAACAGCATTGCTTTGAGAGAGTAAACAGTGCTTGTGGAGGAACGGTGAAATTAAGATTATTACCACAGTAAATCTGACTTTTTGTTTGTTTTCATTGCACTTCTTACAATGCTATAGATTCTGAGATGTGATATTGAACCACTGTCTGTTTGGGAAGTTGGCATAATTTTTATGTGCTGCCTGAGGAGAAAATAATGTAAACCGAGTGGGGAAATAAAACTTTATAAACAACAGTGAATTGAAATAAAATATCAGGGGCGCCTGGCTGGCTCAGTTGGTAGAGTGTACAACTCTTGATCTTGGGGTTGTAAATTCGAACCCCATGTTGGGTGTAGAGATTACTTAAAAACGAAATCTTAAAAAAAAAAAAAGAAAATATCAGTGGACTATGGTCTCTCAAAAGAATAAGAGATATTTACTGTATATTCACAAATACTGAGTCCTCGGTATGACTGAGTATACCAAACTATATGCTAAGCAATTTACATTGAGGTAATTTACTTAATCTTTAGAACAACCCTAGGAGGTAGTTTTTGCTATTATACCCATTTTACAGATGAGGAACCTGGGAGCATGGGGAAGTTGATAAATTTGCCTAAGTTCATACATCTAGTCAGTTAAGGAATTGGAATTTAAATCCAGGCACTGCGGATCCAGGTCCACACTCTTCACCATCCAAGTATAGAATGGTTACATATGATTTTAACGTGTCATGATAAATCAAGAATTAGATTAAAATTTCCCAATGTCTTTTAACAATGAGTTCAGTAGAGCAAAGGAGACAGCAAAAACATAGCAAGTAGTATTAAGCAGCATACAGCAATATAAACATTTTATGACTGTGATTTCAAGCTATGCTCAATCACTGATAAATATAAGATTTGGCTAAAGAAAAGCCTCGGGCATGTGCAACAAGAATTAGATCTAAAATATATGGACCACCGGCCTCTGTGATGACAATGTCGTTAATCTACCACGAGTTTGATAGTCCCTTTGAGCTGGTTTTACAGGAGTGCATATGCTTTGTTTAAATCATGCAGATTTTTTCATCTGATTCTGTGTGGCCTATGTAGCCAGCATGCGAGATGACGGACGAGCATTAGGAATGTCTCTATGGTTATGAAACTACACGATCACCCTAGAATTTCCTCGGTACCTAAAACCCCTGCCTTGTTTGCGGGGCACTTTTTCTAACCAAAGGGCAGATGCTGTGTGACGGCAGCCATGCTAGATAGCTATGAGTGTTTACAGTTTGTGTTACCTCTCGAGTACATTCTTATTTTTTATTTATGTATTTGTTAAAGATTTTATTTACTTATTTGACAGAGAGACAGTGAGAGAGGGAACACAAGCGGGGGAGTGGGAGAGGGAGAAGCAGGCTTCCTGCCAATCAGGGAGCCTGATGCAGAACTCGATCCCAGGACCCTGGGACCATGACCTGAGCCGAAGGCAGACGCTTAATGACTGAGCCACCCAGGCGCCCCCTCAAGTACATTTTTAATACCGGTGATGAAAACAAGCTTAAAATCTCACCCATTGTGGCAAACAGTTATTTGCACTTTTTATGTATTCCTTTCCAGCCTGTGTCTGTCTACAGACAGAATTTTATATGTTTATAATCTTGCTGTGTATATTATTTTCGGTCCTGGTTTTTACTTAACATTTCCCATGCTCCCACAATTTTTATAGTTGTTATCACAACGGCTGCACAATAAAACATTGAGTTGATTATCTTATTTTATGAAACTATGTTCCAATTGTTGAGACTTTTGCTTAGAGTTTTCCACTCGTTTGCCATTAATAACACTGCAAAGCGAAGCTGGGTTTAGGCCACAGGCCAAATCCTATCCACTACTTATTTTTGTAAATAAAGTTTCATTGGAACACAGCCACACATACTCATTTACATACCATCGATTGCTGCTTTCTTACTATAATGGCAGAGGTGAGTAGTTGCTATAGAAACCAAATGGCCCACACATCCTAAAATATTTATTATCTGGCCCTTTACAGAAAAAGATTACCAATTCCAAATGATGATGGTAGTGCCCGCATTTCTTCTTTACTTTGGATAATTTCATAAACGTAAATTCCTGGGATTGGGATTACTTGGTCCAAGTATATGACTATCATAGGATCTCAAAAAGATGTTTGCTCTTCTTCAGTTTGAAAAAAGCTATTTCCCTGTATATTTATTAGTTGTTTTTTCTCTTATGAAATGTCTGATCATGTTTCTTCTATGCTATTCTATTAGAGTCTTATTGCTTCACTTGTTAATTTGTATGAGCCTGTGGATGATTTTCTGACTTACATTAAAAGAACCAGCAATAAGATATGTTAGTTGATAACCGACTGCACACAGATACATATAATTCATGCAAGCATTCATTAAAGCAGATAGAGGAGTCAGCTTATAACAATTATGAATGCCACCTTTTAAAGCTAGAATATCTGTGTTACTGATGTAAATAATACCAGCAGTTCTTTTATTACTCTCTAAATCTGTAAGCTGAACTCCTGTAAGGAAAATATGTCTTTTTTATGTAATGAAAATATTTGCTTATGTAGTATTAAATTTCTCATTTGTGTATGACTCATTAAAGTAGACACCCAACTCAGCTCTGGTCCTAAATAAAAGAACTGTTAAAATAATCTTCTTTCTCAAGATGCAGAATGTTGACAAGCTTGTCTCTCCCACTGTGGCTGCAAAAATTAAAGGGGGCTATAATAAAATTACAGAAGGCAAATCTGTGACCAAATACAGGACCAGTTCCCCATTCTCAAAGGAAGAACAGCCTCAAGGAGAAGGGGGTAAGAATTTACTTACAGTTGTTTATAACCGTAAGGAAGGTTTTTGTATCTGTTGGTAATATCTTGAAGGTATTAAATTGATGCCCTTTAATTTCCCCTTTAATATCATCTTCCCTTCTAGCTTTCTATGTCTACTGATGGGCCTTGAGGCCCATCGCCCCACAAAATAAGGTGACAATTTTGCCTAGAACAAAGATAGGACCGATCAGATTTAGTCACAAAGCTCAATTTCTTGAGATGCAGCTGAGGCAATAATTTTGAAACCCAGGCTTTGGTGGGAAGGATATTCCTTTTCTAAGTTTCTTTAGCTCCATTAACATAACAATGTGGTTGATTATCATACACAAAGTGTAGCTGAAATCAACTGGAGACCAAGAGAAAGGAGAAATACTTCCCTTTTGACCTGAGAGATGAAGTAGCAGAGAGAGAGGAAGACATAGGATGGTGATGATCGGTATTACAGTTGTTCTTCCTTATCCCTGGGAAATACGTCCCCAGACCCCTAGCGATTGCCTGAAACCGTGGATAGTACCAAACGTTATATATACTGTTTTTTCCCCATACACACACAACCCCGATAAGGTTTAATTTATGAATCTGGCACAGTTAAGGGATTAACAATAATCAATAATAAGAACAATTATTACATGCTGTAAGAACTGGTCTGTGAATGTGATACCTTTCTCAAAATATCTTCTCGTACTGTACTCACCCTTCTTCCTGTGATGCTGGGGGATGGTAGAAGCCACACGAGGAGAGGAAGAGGTGAATGACGCAGGCGTGTGACGTAACACTAGGCGACTCTTGACCTTCCGACGCTCTGTCAGAAGGAGGAGCATCTGCTTCTGGACCTCGGCGGACGGCATGCGACTGAAATTGCAGAAAGCAAAACCACAGATAAAGGGACTGCTGTATGGGGGAGGACGCCCGCCAGCGGCTGTGTTGGGCAAGGTGTGAGGGAAATAGTGCCTAGTGATTGAAGCACGATGTGCCTGAGGCAGAAGTCCTGGTTTTGTTCTCTTGCCGTGTAAGGACCACGTGGGACCCTCCGGGTGTTCTTCGATGCTTTGGAGAGGAACAGAGAGAAGCTGAGAGAGCCTGCACAGAGGACAAAAGGGCCCCAGTCTGTGGAGACTAGAGTGTCCAAACGCCATGGTTAGGGCCATGGAAACTAGTAGTGATTGCCAGCTTGATGATCAGAGGGGACCCACGGCACCTCAGCATTCACCCTTCTAGGGCGCAGGTGGAACCATCAGATGGTCAGAGACTGTGAGGATCCGAGGGACTCATTTCTCTCAGTCCTCTACACACCCAGCTTCTTGGTGTCAGCCAAATAACGCGGCTAAGAGCACAGGTTCTTAAGTCAGGCCCCCCAAGCTTCAATCCTGATTCCAACATTTATTAGATGCCTGATCCTGGTCAAGTTACTCATTTTCCTCATTTCCCGAGTAAAGATAAGAGTTGTTACGGCAGTTTAAATAAGAAAACGTTTACAAAATGCTTGAAAACGTGCCTCACACAGGTTAACGCCTCACTTGTCCCACTGATGCAGGGTTTCTTGGGGGAGGAGCAGGGCATTAACTAGAAAGAGGCTGACTCACCAAGAGACAACTTAAGCTAGAAGAGAATGAGAAATCTATAATTATTATGTTTATGACGCTCTGCCCAGTGGGAGATTAAATTAGTTACAAGAAAATAAAGAAGTTAGATTTTTTTTGCATGCTTGAGTGCAGTACTTGTGAATTTGTGACTTCTGCAGTAGAAACAGAGGGCCAAGAGCCCTCTCTCATCCCTTGAGTGCCTCTAGCCACTGCCTCTTCTTGACCATGACCATGTTTCTGGAACAAGTCATGTTCAGTCAAAATCTCCATTTTCCCCCCTTTCACCTTCTCCTCCCCCCACTTCTCAACTTGACAATCTGAAATCTGTCCTATGATTCCACCCGAACTGCTCCCATCACTGCCCATGTCCTGCTGATTCATAAGCCCAGTGAAGAACTTATGAACAATTTTCTAATCTTTACCTACTGGTGTGGCCATTCTTCTCTTGTTCTTGGGCTCTATGACGTGGCTGTTGGTTGCTTTAGTGTTTCCTCTCTAGCTGCTTCCTTTAACCTCTTGTAGCCACTCTTCCTTCCTTGGTTCTTGAAATATTATTGTCCTGGTGCCATACGTGGCTCTTGGTTCTTCTCACTCTCTCCTTTTCCTAGTCTCCAACTTACGATATCAGCTGCCACTTGTGAAGGCAAGCACCTCCAAATCTTGAATCTGGACGTTGTTTTTGAGTGCAAATACCACATATTTAATTGCCTATGAAATGTTTCTTCTTACTTGGGTGTCTCATGGATTCCTCAAAGTGAACATACCTCCAGCTGAACTCATTCTCTTCTGCATTCCCTGCTCCCATTTTCAAAGTTCTTCAACTGTATGGCAAATGACATTCAAGCCAGAACCTGGTGAATTATCCAGAACCCCTACCTTTCCTCCACCTCCATCAAGCCTATCAGCTGCCAATTCTGTGGAGTCTGCCTCTTCAATACCCTTCCTAACAGACTTCTTCCCTTCAGATCCTATCCTCTGCCTTTGCCTGCTTTGCAGCCCTCCCTGAGTCTTGCCTGGATCACTGCAAAACCCTCTACATGTTACACCTGTCCTGAGTCAGTGCCCCCTTCACTCCCTCATCAGAGAGATCTGTCAAAATGGAAATCAGAGCATTTCAGCTTCTCATTTAAACTCCTTTAATGGATCCCCATGCCTTCCAGGAATGGTTCTAGGTTGGAAGTCTGAGCTTATCATACACAATTCTTGTTGGGGCCAATCCCTCACCCCCTAATTTTGCCCCACTGCCACTCCAATCCAATGCTTCAGCGCTATCCTGCTACTGAGATTTATGCTATTTTATGCATCTGGCCCTTCTTGCACATACTGTTCCATTTTCATAAATGCTTCCCCCTAGATAACCACCATATGTCTTTCAAAACTCAAATCAGTGTCACCCTCAGAAATCTTTTAAACTGCCCTTAGTTCCATACCTGCCTCTCTACCTGCCCCCCACCCATTATACACATATATGTAGCTGCCTAGTGTTCTCTATGAAAAACCTGATTTTTAACTATGGTGTTTGTCTTGTTTTGATTCCTTCCCTAATGAACTTTAATCTTGAGGGCAGAGATTCCTGAGTATTTCTTGAGTGCCTGGCAAGTGGTAGGTACAGAGTTAGTGTTTATTGAATAAACTGATGTATAAGTGAATGAATGTGGCTTAATGCAGGTGAATGGATCTTTGGAAAATCCAGTTGTGTGAGATCAAAGACTGATAAACATGGTTAGGAAAAGTAAAGACATAATGGGCAGTAGATTAAAAAGCAGTATAACAATACAAATGCTGTTAACTTATATAAACCTTTTTCATTTTATTTATGTGTATTATATCTACTACATATTATTTTATTGTATATTTATCCTATTACAATACATATCATAATTTATTATATTATTGTGCATAAGTATATGTTCTTTTTTTTTAAGATTTTTATTTATTTATTTAACAGAGATAGAGAGAGAGCACAAGTAGGCAGAGTGGCCGGCAGAGGGAGAGGGAGAAGCAGGCTCTCCGCCAAGCAAGAAGCCCAACGTCGGGCTCAATCCCAGAACCCTCGGATCATGATCTGAGCTGAAAGCAGACGCTTAACCGACTGAGGTGCCCCAAGTATATGTTCTTTCATTTTATGTTTAGTATGTAGGCCTTTTTTGTAAGCAAAAACCCTCTCCCATGTTCCTGTGAATTTACTCTTTATAGGTACTTTTTAGTTTTTAGCCATGTTTCCTCTGGTATTATTCAGTGAATATATAATCATCCTACAAGAGTTTACATGAACCAAATATCATCATGCAAAAAATAATAATTACACAAGTTAATCTATAAATCTGAGCTAAGAAGGATAGTGTCTGGGCATATTATGGGATGTCCCTATGTCCATTATTTGGGATAGCAATTTAGCTGCCCTATAATTTATATTTTATATTTTCCTCCAGGAATCATCCAATGAAAGGTTCAGTGCCCTTGAAATCTGTTTCTTATCCTTTTCTCTGGGTAGAGATCTCCAGGTTGGCCTCTGAGGCCCCACGAGTGAACATAAAACTTCCTCATTGGGTTTCCCTCCAAACTTTTTCCTGAGGCTTCACACAGGCCTACAGGCTGTAGAATTCTGTGGAAGTCACCTCCTTCACTTCTAGAAAACATCTCTTTCACTCCAAGCTTGGAAGCTTAGCCCTCAAATATGGTTCAGTTCTCTCTCTTATTCTGTGTTTGTTTTCTTTCTAATTTTTCAATTTTTTTATTGGGGGATAATTGACATACCATTGTATTAGCCTCAGGTGTACAACATATTGATTTGATACTAGTATATATTGCAAAATGATCACTGCAATAAGTCCAGTTAACATTGATCACAATATACAGTTACAAATTTTTTTGTGTGTGGGGGGAGAACCTACAAGATCCTTTCTCCTACCTACTTTAAATATGCAGTACAGTATTGTTAACTACAGTCACCATACTGTACATTATATCCCCAGGACTGACTCATTTTATAACTGGGAATTTGTACCTTCTGATTCCCCTTCACCCATTTTGCCCACCCCTCACTCCTCACCTCAAGCAACCACCAATCTGTTATCTACATCCATGAGCTTAGTTTTTGTTTGTTTTTTATATTCCACCTGTAAATGAGGTCACACAGTATTTATCTTTTTCTGACTTATTTCTCTTAGCATAATGCCCTCAAGGTCCATCAATGGCAAGATTTCATTCTTTTTTATGGTTGAATAATTTTTATCCTGTTTTCTTAAAAAATGTATTTTCTACCCAGAATCAAATTGATTCTCAACCAGGGGAGGTACTACCCAATTCCTGAGAATATTTAAAATGTATCAAAGCAATTGCATTGTCACAGTAACTAACAGTTGTTATTAGTATTTTGGAGGTGAAAGCCAGGATGAGCAATGCAGAGCATAGTCTTACATACCAAAGAATGGTCCAGCCCCAGATGCCAACAGTGCCCTTGTTGAGAAGCTCAGAGGACACAGCTGTTTCTGCTCTTGGGTAATGAATTGATTCTTTCTGGCTTTGGATTGATATCTGACTCTAATTCCACTCAAGGTTGTATAAAGGATATGGGTTTAATATGTTACAAAAGTGTCTGAAAATATTTGTGTCTTGTTTTTTTCATTTTATTTATGGTATATTTTGATTAACAGCTATTCTTAACATTAATTTAGTTGATTTTATCAATTACCTTTCCTTAATCATTTTGTTTAAGAAACTCTTCTCTCTCCAAAGGTGCTAATAATATTGCCCTCTGTTTATTGCTAAAGGATTTAGAAATTAACCTTTTGCAGTTAAGTCTTTCATAAAATGAGAATTGATAACCAATTACCCAGGTATCCTTTATTATATTATATTATATTATATTATATTATATTATATTATATTATATTATATTATATTATATTGTTTTAAAGATTTTATTTCTTTGAGAGAAAGAGAGAGCACACACATGTGGGGAGAAGGACAGAGGGAGAGAAGCGGACTTCCCGCTGAGCACGGAGCCTGGAGGGGAGGAAGAGGGGGGACCTGAGTCCAGATCATGACCTGAGCAGAGACTAAGAGTCTGATGCCCTACAGATTAAGTCACCCAGGTGCCCCAGAATTGACATATTTGCAATATTGACTCTTCCTGTCCATGAGTATGGTATATATCTCTGTCTTGGATACTTCTTGTACACCTCTGCAAGTCCTCTCATTCTAGACACAGTTACAGTGACCAATTCCATGCAAACTTTAACTAGCTTCACATATGTGCAATCTGAGAGTGCTTCACCTCGCCCTAATCTCATGTGAAGTCTTTTGCTTCCTAGGCAGGGTCTTTTTTTATTTTTAGATGTCTGTGGGAAACCACTCAGGTCATATATGTCACATCCTGGGGCGGGGGGATAGTTTATACCCTTTTTGGCAACCCTTGATCACTGGAGAATCGAAATCAATAGATAAATGAAACTACCCTCATCAATCATGAAATGAATGTAGTGCCCACCTCAGCAGCACTGAAAATGAATGAAAATGAAATGTAAATACTTCATTGAAAATGAATGTAAATATTTTTAACATGGCAGTTAAAACAGATCGTCAGATTGCTTGAAAAAAAATACCTAAAACCTAATGACATATAAAGTTTATAAATACTAGAAAAAAAAGTTGCACTATTTGAGGCACCTGGGTGGTCGAGTCAGTTAAGGATTCGACTCTTGGTTTTGCTCAGGTCATGATCTCAGGGTCATAAGATGGAGCCTCATGTGGTGCTCTGCACTCGGTGCAGAGTTGGCTTGAGATTCTCTCTCCCTCCTGCTCATGCTCTCTCTCTCGCCCCCTCAAATAAATAAATAAATCTTAAAAAATAAAGAAAAAGTCACACCATATAAATTCTAAACTACATAGAAGCCTTAAGTTATTATCAGAAAAAAAATAGATTAAAATAAAAAGCAATCATTAGGGATAGAAAAGGTCACTATATGATCATAAAAGTTTCAGTTCATCCAGAATCATAATTATTGATTGATGTTTTAAAGTTGCTTTACTTTTTATATGATTTCTAAATTTCCTACTTCTTCTATATTTTTTGTTTGTTAAATCAGTTAACTGAGTTATTTTTTGAAAATTAAACACTTTATTTCTATTATTTTCATAATTATCTCTGAAGTATTGCCATGCATAATAAAATAATCCCCTAGACAGAACTAGGATCTTAGAACAATTTAACTCAGATTATGCCATTGCAGCTTTTGTTCTATTTTGTCAAAATTTTAATTCTATCTCTCTTTCTGAAACCCCATAAATTTATAACATTATTTTATAGAGACAATATCTTTTTATATTTATTCACATATTTACTTATTTTTTGCTTCCCATTACTTCTTTGATCTAAGACCATTCTTTCAGAGTAATTTTTCTTTCTCTTCAACTACGTCTCTCTCTCCTTTCTTTTTCAGAATCGATCTGTTTGTGGTTTAAAAAAACTTTTCAGGGCGCCTGGGTGGCTCAGTTGGTTAAGTGACTGCCTTCGGCTCAGGTCATGATCCTGGAGTCCTGGGATCGAGTCCCACATCAGGCTCCCTGCTCGGCGGGGAGTCTGCTTCTCCCTCTAACCCTCCCCCCTCTCATGCTCTCTCTCTATCTCATTCTCTCTCAAATAAATAAATAAAATCTTTAAAAAAACCTTTTCATTTTTTAAAATTTGAAAATGTTTTCATTTTGCCCATGTTACTTAAAAAAATTATTAATGTGGGGCGCCTGGGTGGCTCAGTTGGTTAGCGACTGCCTTCGGCTGGGGTCATGATCTCAGGATCCTGGGATGGAACCCTGCATTGGGCTCCCTGCACGTTGGGAGGCCGGCTTCTCTCCCTCCCACTCCCCCTGCTTGTGTTCCCTCTCTTGCTGTCTCTCTCTCTGTCAAACAAATAAATAAATAAAAATCTTAAAAAATTATTGATGCAGAATTCATATGTATATAGGTGTATAAATCTTATATATACAGCTAAGTAAACTTTGCATGTATAAATACATATAATGTATATATATTTTAAAATTTAGCATGCACACACACACACATATTTAACCACCCTCTAAATCAAGATATAGAATATTTCCAGCAACCTAGTAGGTTCCTTCTTCCTGCTTCCATTTAGTATACTCCAAACTACCGTTTTTGACATCTGTCACTATAAATTATTTTTAAAACTTCACATTAAGAGAATCTTACAATATATACTCTACTTTTTTTAGCATGGCTTATTTTATTCAACATTTTGTCTATGAGATTCATTCCTATTGTTCCACATAGCTATAACTCATTCTTTTTCATTGTTGGCAGTAATGCATTATATGCATATGTCAGACTTACTCATTCTATTGTTGGTTGGTACTTGAGCTGTTTGAAGTTTTTTGGCTATTATGAATAAAGCTGCTGAGAACCTTTTCTATGTATCTTTTAGAGGTCATAAGCCCTCATTTCTATGCATATATACTTAGGAATGGAATTGCTCGTTAGTAGGAGAATTGCTGGCTAATGATAATTCATAATAGGAATGGAATTGCTGGTTAATATACTTAAATATATATAAATATTATATATATGTTTACTTTTAGTAGATATTGCCACAGAGTGTCCTAAAATGGTTATACTAATTCATATCATAGAAGCAATAATAAGAGCTTAAGTTGCCATCCTATTCTTGCCAACACTTGGCACTGTTTATCTTTTTAATATGCCATTCTGATATGGAGGTGGTGAGATCTCTGTGTGGTTTTTAATTTGCATTCTCCTAGTGGCTAAAGATTGATGAACATCTTTTGTAGTCTCAATGGTCATTTGGAAATTCTCTTTTGTGAACTGCCTGTTCACATCTTTTGCTCACTTTTAATTGTTTCTTATTATTAACTTGTAAGTTCTTTGTATATCACCTTTGTTCTTTTTTTAAAGATTTATTTATTTCAGAGAGAGAGAGAGCAGGCGTGTGAGCAGGAGGAGGTGCAGAGGGAGAGTGAAAAAGAGAATACTAAGCAGACTCCCTGCTGAACACAGAGCCCACCACAGGGCTTGATCTCAAGACCCTGAGATCATGATCTGAGCTGAAATCAAAAGCTGGATGTTTAACAAACTAAGCCACCCAGGTACCCCTCGCCTCTGTTCTTAAAAAGTAATTTTGTTGGGTACACAACTTTCACTTGAAATTATTCATCTTTTTATACTTGATGGTCCATAGTCTCTAGATGCTGTCTTCCTTTTTATTTACTTTGGTAGGCAAACACTGTGTTTTATGAACTGTAGATTTCCCTGATACTCATCTTTCGTATTGTTCTCTTCCATTCTCTAGTTCTTCATTCAACCCATCCAGTTAGATACAGATCTCATTCTATTGTTCCTTTGTCTTGATCTCTTTTTATATCTTCCATTTCTGTGACTCACTTGTTTGCATTCTTCTTAGTTCATAAGCTTTTCTCACCCCTAGCCCAGTGATCTCAATTCATCTGTTATCTATTTGCTCTTCAATCCATCAACTGAACATTTTATTTATTAATGTATTTATTTATTTCTAAAATTCCTTTTGGAGCTCTTTTCCAGTATGCCTAGTAATTTTGGTCTTGCTCAATTCAAAACAATTTAAAAAATTCTATCTCTAATAGCCCCAAACCTGAAGACTTTAAAGGTCTAAACTGGCTGTTTCTGCTGACTTCAAGATCATTTTCCCCCCACGTGTGTATGTTGATCTTTCATTGTAAATTCATGCTGTTGATTTTAATCCAGGGTAAACTGGGAGTTAAGAGAGCTTAATTGAGAGCTAAAAAGAAGTATGGAGAAGCTTGATAGAATTACAGAGCAAGCTCTTTTGCAAGATCTGAAACTTACTAACAGATCATGTAACATTTTGGATGTGTTTAGGAAAGCAGCGCATGCTAGATGCATTATCTAAAGTTTTGCAAGGGAGGATTTGCGATTGCTCTTGCTAAGATTCCATGGGCACTATACATTCTGACTTTTCTAGAAAACACATTCTCAAAATGTGTAAGATAAAGGTTTCTCTCTTTCTCTTTTCTTCAGTTAAGTATGAGCTAGACCCTGCCAGCTTCCATCATTTCCTCATCTATGGTTCAGCTTTCCTACCTCGCTGCCATGGCAGCCTGGAGCTCAGCCTTCTGGCCACAGAGACTAACCTGGCCCCTGCTAACAGATCACCCCTGCTCCTCTCTCTGTCCACACTGACTGCGACAGTTGCCCTTTGCTTTGAGGGGCTTGGGGAACCTTCTAGAGACTTCTCTTACTTCTTGTGAGCTCAGCAATTAATGACTCTTCGTGCAGAATTCTTGCTGCCAGAAAACAGAAATCATCCTTTTTTGCAGACATATTGTAAAGAGACCACTTTCACAGTGCTCCATGGTGACAGTGGTAGTGTCGATGGTGAAGGAGATGAATATGATTGAGGTGGGAACAGAGAGACAAGGCTCCAGGCCCTTTAGCCCAGCTTTATATAGCATTTTTCACGTGGTCTGCATATGGGATATTAATGACAGAAGGGTTCCAAATCTTTAACGTTTACCCAAGTCAAATGAATGATTCCATTATTCCCAGTGAAGTTTATCCATTCTACTCAGCCCTAAAAGATTTTGTGATGTCCTTTTTAGAATAAAAGGGTTTTTAACATAAAAATAATGTAAACACACAGAAGCAAGAGAAGAAAAATCTAGCAAGGGAAGAAAGAAGTCACTGCCTCAAAAGAGGGAAGAACAGACAGAGAACTGATTAGAGGGGGTAGAGGTCTTTAGGTGAAAGACTGTGCTATTTTAAGAGAAAATAGTAACCATAATAACTTTAAACATATCATAAACTGAGGTGCTTCTCGGTTTGACTTTCATAGGAAACTATTCACACCATCAGATTCATTTACTCATGATTTCACAAATATATATTAAGAATTGCAGTTTGTTCAAACATATTCTTCTTGGAGATCTGCCTACAGGTAAATTGTTTTGCTGGATTTTCATTCAATCCATTTTTATGAGGCTGTCCTGAGTCAAAACACATACTGGAAAAACAATTATATTAAAGTCAAGATTCGTATCAAAATATCACCATGTCTTGGAGAGCAAAGCTTGCTGTAAGACATATGGAAAACTTGCTGCAATTACAGAACAAGCTCTTTTGCAAGATCTGAAACTAACATATAAGGTTACTTTTTTTTTTTTTTGGTGTGCTTAGGAAAACAACATGTTTACTGTGTGCCAGATGTATTATCTAAAGTGTCTCATCCAGTTGTATTTAACCCTTACAACAATTGAGTGATTTTTATATACTTCATTTTAAAAATATGGGGCTGAAAGAAATTCAACAACTTGATTCAAATCTTATAGATTCTAAGTGGTGGAAATAAGTTTGAAACTCATGTCTGTCTGGTTCCAAAGCTGGTGTGTATGTATACATATATGTGTATAAATATTTATGGGTACATTCTAGAAAATCCATTCTCAAAATACAGAGGATGAATGCTTCTTGCTTTTTCTTAGTGAAATACGGTGTCTTTTTTATTTGGTCATTGTCACCCATGAATGTAGTTGTCATAGTGGTCATGATTCAGATTTCACAGTTAAATAGGATTCCTCAGGGCGCCTGGGTGGCTCAGTCATTAAGTGTCTGCCTTTGGCTCAGGTCATGATCCCAGGGTCCTGGGATCGAGGCCCGCATCGGGCTCCCTGCTCAGTGGGAAGCCTGCTTCTCCCTCTCCCACTCCCCCTGCTTGTGTTCCCTCTCTCGCTGTGTCTCTCTGTGTCAAATAAATAAAAATCTTTAAAGAAAAGTAAAATAAATAAAAAAAGAAAGTTTAAAATAAATACATTGGATTCCTCTGCATCTTATTTTATAAAGATTTCTGCTATCCTAGTGTTCGTTGTTCATAGAAATCTTATGAGATTAGTTAATATTGCTCTCTAAATAAAGAAAGCAGAATAAAATAGTTCGTGTGAAGTCACAACAGAGACCTGTCTGAAATGACAGTCCCCGAGGTTCTAATCACATTAACACTCTGGGGAAACTTCAGGGCTATCTTTTCTTCTTACTGCAAGTATTTTTACATTAAATTGTCAAGGCGAACGCAGTTCTGAAATTATTTATGTAAGGTAAACCTAGCCTTTTAGATAGAAGAGTGGATTTCTAATCCTTTTTTGGTGCTATCCTTAACAGCTCCAAAAAACCTTCTTAAGTGCATACCATAAATACTTTTGGAGTACTTGCCCTTTTTTAGGACTGCCAAATATATTTTATTAACTGACTTGAGGAGCATATGGATAAACTCTGCATAATGGCCAAAGAAGCATAGTAAATTGTTTTGAAAAGTAGAATGAAACCTTGCTATTTTTGCATATCATTTTTCTATGTCCTGTATTTTACAGTTTTCTGATCCGTCTATTAAATGAGAGAAGTGCATTGTAATTTTGGTGAGGTCAACACTAGGATACATAAAAAATGCCTTTTTAGCATGGTTCATGTTAATAGTTTTAGGTGCTCAATGGAAGGGACTAAGAGCTTTCTGGTTATGTCATAAAACTAAAACAGTCTCTATTTATAATTACAATTATAAATTAAATACTTAAATATTTAAATACATTACATAAAGATAAAAAAATTAAAATTAAAATAATTGTAAATTTAAAAAAACCTTAATGATCACGTATTTTATAAATAAGTAGGAAGAATGCAAGAAGAAAGTAGGGTGGGTGAAGAAGTTACTTGACCATGAGACAGGAAACCAATACCTTGGTTAAACCAATTAAGCCATTCGGCACTTCTTTTAACTTTTCAGAACGAGGAGATTGTATCCCAATAACTGGAACTTTTATGCTGATGTTTACAGCTGGTAAACCATTTATAAAGACGTTAAAGGTAAAAATCCATTAGCAGTAGACTGCTCACTTGAAGTGGGAATGTGTGTGTGAGGTGTGTGTGTGGAGTGTGTGTGTGTATGTGTTGAGGAGCTATAGGGAGTCTGAGCCCTTTTCCCCAGCGAAACCTCCGCAGAATTCCTTGTACTTTCAGGATTGTAATTTGAAAATCATTATTTAGAGAATTTCTAAAATCCAGCTCTGTCTATTGTCCTGTGAGTTCTTCTTGGTTAGTTAAAGAAGACTCAGGTACTTGTAGAGAGTTAAAATAAATCTAGAGTTGCCTAACATATTTTGCTTAGAAACTAGCCATTGTGATTTCTCAAGTATAACGTTAGGCGGTTTTTGATATTCATGTGTACGATATATTCAAGTATAAATCAAAGAAAGCATTAAAGAATTTTACATTTTTTCCTATGGGAAGTAACTTTAAAATTGTAGTAGAAAGGTCAGGAAAATACGAATTGCTTTAGGAGTATAAATGAGGCTCATGGTAATTATCACAATCAATTACAGTTTATGTAACTAAGGAGAAGCATGTGGGGAAAGAATACATCCTAGGTGGAAAAAAAAATATATTATATATATTTCCCAGGAAGAGAGAAGGGAATAATAATGAGTGGATTGGGAAAGTTATTTGTTATAGAATCAAGACTAATATGCCAAGAAAGTGAAACCACAAAGATTATGCTCTAAAGTAGTGTCAGGCAAGCCGCCTTGGCAGCTGTCTCTGGGAAGGGTGCTGTGGTGAACATCTGCTTTCAACAACAAAAAAAGGCAAATATCATGGTACCAACAATTCCAGGCATTTTACCAAGGAGTCTCTTTGCTCAAGCTAATTCATGTTAGATGTGCCTTTCCAGTTTCTGCTGGAATTGCAGGCAGTTTGTTGCTTTGGTCATCTGTCAAGCTGATGGCCTGACAGATCAGATGTAATCCAATGGAGTTCTATCCTCCCTGGGTGCTTAGGACTGCAGGCGACTCTGAAGGCCTGAAGGGACCGCTCTGGGATACGTTTCAGAACTACACATGTCAGAAAGAATGGCTGCAAGACTGAGCACAGATACTGCAGGTCTGAACATCTGAGATGGTTTCGATATTTTAAAAGCACACTAAAGGCTTTTTCCATCTATTCAGCTTACATTATGCAAGGATGCAATTAGAAACCTGGTAGCCGATTTCAGACTAGACTTCTACTACTAGGAGAAGCTCTTCTCACACAAAGCAGCCTGCTCAACAGTCATTCATGTGGCAGACTGGGCCACATTTAGACACTCTGGAAACACATTTAGAAAACTATGTGAGAGGAACTGTGTCATTTTGCCAGTTAACACAGTACCGAGACATGAATAACAGATAAAATCTTCACCACATCTAAGCTTTTTGTTGCTAATACACCTGTCTCAGTTCTGCTGCCTGATAACAAATGCTCAGATAGTCCACCAAAAGAAACTGCAATAGCAATATTAATAATAACTCCGCACAACTATCAAGATTCTCTTGGACACTGAATAGCAATACAGTCAACTTACAACCAAGTCTACAGATCTATCTACATATATGTGACCTAAAACTGACAATAAGCAGTCAGACCCCCTGCACATGAGGATCCCAAGATTCAGAAATGCTTTATTAATATTACTAATATTGTTAATATTAATTAACAAGCCACTCTCAAGATAAAATAGAAAGACACGTTAACCAATAACGAGCTCCGAGACTGGGGTGAGTCATCAATATCAAAATTGGATTCCTGTGGTTCAACTCTCTTGGTCCTGCATGGTAAGAATATAGATGAAAGAACATTTTCTACGCGGCTCTGGAGCGGTGGGCTGACACTCGGGTAGGAAATTAACTATATTTCCATGCAGCATCGATGAGTATAGGTTGTGAAACGCAGAGAAACAATAACACAGGAACCAACAGGCTGCATGATAATAAGAAATATTGAGAAAGAATTTTCAAGTAACCCTTGTTAAAGAAAACAGGCTAGTTGTTTTTTATTATAAAAATTTCAGAAAATGTCGCATTTGTTTGAGTCAAGATAGACACTTCACTTTTTACTCTAGATAGTCCAAAATACCTGTGGAATTTATAATTGGTGCCCTAAGGCCCCCTCCCCCTTCATCCGGCCTGTGTCAACACCTTTACCCCTAGCTGTTCCTGAGGCTACTCTCTATAGGGCACCCCCACAAGCACGCAGCCAAATACATTTTTCTCCTGTTAATCTGTCTATTGTCAGTTAATTCACAGGTCTCCCCCACCCCCCTGCCAGGCAGACCTAAATTTTTTCATCCCAACACTGAAAATCTCATAAGCACCGCTGCTGGGCACAGGCTTGTGGCTTGCACCACTGAGATCTACAACTCGGACACGGGGACACCGTAGGGAGTTGCTACCTTGGAAACCAGGTGTAGCTGCAGCAAAGGCCTGCCCCTCACCGCCTCGCTCACTTCTGCAGGGCTCCCGCCCTTTCATGTGGTCAGCTGCTGCTTTAAAGAGAGAGGGTCGGTTTGATTGGTGGGGCCCCCATTGTGTGGCTGACCACTGTGTCACTACCCGCCCCCCCTCCCCCAGCTGCCAGGGCAAGGGTTGGGCATTTTCAGTTTCAATATTAGTAATAGGGCACTCTCTCTCAAAAGGTTCTGGAAACTTCTTCAAGGAAGGGAGTTTATTTATTTTTTTACCTAAAAGAATAAAACGAGCCTCCAAAAAACACTGTAAGAGGCTTTGAAATCTGCCAGACTTCTTTACCCGGATGCAAGGGAAGAGCAATGTTTTTTTCCTTTCTTTTGGCTGGACATTTAAGAGTGCTCATTTCCGCGCACAGACCGGACACAATTCAAGGCATTCGATCTGCAGCATGGCATTCAGCTCTACACATAACTTATGTATTAAAGACCCTGCATATTAAGTGCAAAGTTTACAAGTCACAACAAGATTGCTCTAACTGCCAAGTTAGAAGCTCAGGGTGCTATGCTCAAACCATTTTTGCTTTCAACATCATTACCAATAATAATCTGCGGGATCTGAGTTGGGCTGGATGTTTGGCGGGTGATGTGTGAGGCGGAAAAGAAAGCAGCTGCTTGCTCATCAGCTCTATGAGCTAAGCATCGCTAAGCAGCAGAGACTTGCTTTTATGAGCTTGTCCAGTATAGGTCTATATAATTTTATTTAGCCATTTATGAGTCAGGAGACACATAGGCTGTCTAATTAAAAATGCCCTTCTGTACAGGCTCTTTTCAGACCCAAACCGCACTTTCATACAAAGGAATGCATAAATATACATGATAATTGACTCTAATGACAGGAAAAGAATGTGATGAAACATTTCCTGATAAAATCTAGTCTCAGGCATGCAAAGGGGATCAAGACTCCTCTTCAGTCACTGTGATTTACAACATAAAGGGAGAAATTCTAAAGGGCGAAGTAATTTTCTTCTAAAGGCAGAATATATGTATGAAGAAAAGCAGAGGGCCTTTGTGTGATCTGGACAAGGAAAAAATTATAAATGTTCTCTAGATGGAAAAGGAAAATCCCATTTGACAAGCAAACCTTCCTTCATGGCCTTTTTTTAGTTTCTAGGTATCGAGTCCATTTTTCAATTCCTCTCTCAAGTTTGCTGTGCTCCTGATTACATAGCAGTTAGGCTTAGTAAGCAACATGAAAAGGACATTGTTTCTGGGCTTTCTTCCATTGTTTTTTTAGAGCATGCCTCTAGACACACTTCCCCTCTTCCATTATGAATCTGGCGTTCTTCGGAGATATGGAATGCAATTATAATGATCAAGGATCTTAGTGTTTGAAAATGAATCTTTAAAACTAGACACAGTTGTTAGAACACAATTGCAAGGACTTCAATAAACATTCCATGCTTCTTGGAGGTAGTAGAATTTACAGAGACTTCCTTGCACACAATGCTATGTATTAAGAAAGCCGAATGTGACAGTTATCAGATGGATAGTTTATCTGATTTCTTATTTTAAAGTCATTCATGTTGAGCTTCTCCCAGAAATAGCTTTCGGTCTCTTAAGAATTGAAAATGAAAAAATACACAAACAAATAAAACTCGAGAGCAATACACAAGTATTTCATCTGATTCGAAAGAAAAGATTTTGGCAATCAAAAGGATCATCAACAGAATAGCTTGGTACTGCATTAAATAGCAAGCACCTGACAGATTTAGCATTTACAATGCATATTATGCAAGAAAAACAGGCAAAATCACGTTTTGCACATGGGTGTGCTTCCTTTGTAACAATTAAAGTGGTTTTAGTAAAGGATATGGAAATATTCTTAGCTAATTTAAAGGCTATGTTTTCAAAGAGCCCAAATTATTTACTGAAACAGAGTTCTTCTTTTAAAAAAAGATTTATTTATTTTAGAGAGTGAGAGAGAGAGAGAGCACGTGTGTGCATGCAAGCGCGTGAGCTTGAGATCATGACCTGAGCTGTAATCAAGAGTCAGACGCCTAACTGACTGAGCCACCCAGGTGCTCCTGAAACAGAGTTCGTAAACCAAGTGATGGGACCAGTAGCTCACAACTGTACCAAAATGATGGATAATCTTTTATGAATATCCATGCAAGTTCAATATTTATTCTGTTACCGAATTAAGGACCAGACAGATAGGACTTTTTAAATGGCTATCTATGGCCATCAGAGACTGTCTGTCTTATCCTTTAACCTGCTTTTGCCACCTTTTTCATGCTAACAACTCCAGCAAACAAACCTTTGGCTTTGTGGCTGACATAACAGGCTCCTGCAAGGTGGAAAACAAGGGCCACTGAGCTCAGAACATGAGGGCAATGGGCGACTGGGGAGAGAATGAGGTTCCTGGTGCTGCACAGAATTCCAGTGAGAAGTTGGAAGTAGAGAATGTCTCTTACCTCAACACTACAGCCTCACCTCCCTGTCTCTCCTACCCCATTGCCCCGTCTTTAGATTTCCATTGATCCTCACATCCCTTCCCTTGACTTGAGGAAAGCCTACCAGTTAGAACCACCTTTGTGTGACTTCCTACATCAGCCTTCCTGAAGGAGAGCTTGCATCTAAATAAGATCTTGAGGGGAGGGGGGCGCCTGGGTGGCTCAGTTGTTAAGCGTCTGCCTTGGGCTTAGGTCATGATCCCAGGGTCCTGGGATTGAGCCCCGCAACAGGCTCCCTGCTCCCGGCGGGAAGCCTGCTTCTCCCTCTCCCACTCCCCCTGCTTGTGTTCCCTCTCTCGCTGTGTCTCTCTGTCAAATAAATAAATAAAATCTTTTAAATAAATAAATAAATAAGATCTTAGGGAGGGAAGCTTCTACAGAAGGCTTCACTAAAGCTGTTTTTTATCCCCTTGCCCTTCACAACACATTTCTTTCCTTGTTCTTATTCATTTACTGAATTGGGCTTCCTCTGTCACCTTTTGGGGCTCCTCTGCCCACATGTTACAGTTTGGCACCCCTGTGGTTCTTTCACTTCCTACTGCTCTTCTCCTTCCAACACTCTGACCAGTGACCCAATCCATGTTCATGGTTCCAAATACCCACCTAACCTCCAGCCAACACCTTTTTCCTGAACTTCAGATTCACCTTCAGCTCCATTCTGGAAATCTTCATGCAATGAATTGAATGTTTATGTCTCTTTAAAATTCAGATGTTGAAATCTAAATCCCCAGGGTGATGATATTAGAAGGTGGGTCCTTTGGGAGGCTAACCCCTCATGAATGGAATTAGTACCTTTACAGAAGAGGCCCTGAGAGACCCCTTCTCTGCCATGGGAGGTCAGAGTGAAAAGACACAGTCTGCAAACCTGGAAGTGGGCTCTCACCAGGCACTGAATCTATCAACATCTCGATTTTGGATTTCCTAACCTCCAGAACTGTGAGAAATAAATTTTTCTTGTTTGTAATCCACCCAGTTTATGGTACTTTGTTAGAGCAGCCCTGACAGACTCAGCTACTTCACCTTGCTATCCTTAAATCATCTTAAACACACCTTTCTTTAAACAGAATGCTTTGAGGGCGCCTGGGTGGCTCAGTGGGTTAATTGTCTGCCTTCAGCTCACGTCATGATCCCAGGGTCCTGGGATCAAGCCCTACATCTACTCCCTGCTCAGTGGGGAGTTTGCTTCTCCCTATGCCTCTCCCCCTGGCTTGTGCTCTATCTCTCAAATAAACAAAATCTTTAAAACAAAGTAAGTGGAATGCTTTGTCTTCTGCACACATTTGCTCTCCTTCTGGCATCAGTTGGTGGCATCTACCTGGTCACACAAGAGAGAAAACTGATTGAGAGCAGAACTTAAACCCAATTTTCAAATGAGAGAGGGCTGCTGGGCAAAGTGAGACATCGGAGGGCCAAGAGGGAGCAGGGAAAACTCTTTGTTTTTGAATTTGGGTTTCTGGTTCCAAGTTCTGCTTGACTGCCATGGATGACGGCCCTTAATCCAACTAGCTCCTGAAAATAAATGACTAGAGATCAGGAGTGGTAGAGGGAATGGGAGTTTATTTTCTGCGGTGGGGGGGGGGGGCGCGTACCAGTTAATGTAGTTAGTTGCTGGTAATAGAAATCTGAAATGACAATAACTTCGGTAAGAAAGAGGTTCATTTCCTCTCTAGGAAGAGGCAGAATTAGGCAGTCCAGGGCTGGTGTGATGGTGCCATGATGACTTCAGTGTTCCAGGCTGTTCTATTTTTAACTCCTCCATCCTTAGCAATTAATGCTCATCCTCAGGGTCACTGCAGATCCACAGAAAAGGCTGTTGAAACTCCAGCCATTAGACCCATGTTCTGTTTAGAAAAGAAGGGAGAAGACCAAAGGAACTTTGCAGCAGCTATATCCAATGCATTCTACTAGCTTCTCCTTGGCTACCTCTAGAAGGAAGAGTGGCTGATTTTATTTTCTGCACCTAATAAGTACAAGTTCTATTTGGTAAGAAGATGACTTAATGGCAATTAGGTAGAAAACTAGCAGTAGCTGGTACTGGGGATTCTAAAAAAAGCTTGAGCTTTTTTTTTTTTTAAGATTTTATTTATTTGAGAGAGTGTGAAAGCACACTCGAGTGCACACACAGTGGGGGAGGGGCAGAGGGAGAAGCAGATTCCCAACGTGGGCTCAATCCCAGGACCCTGAGATCATGACCTGAGCCAAACGCAGCCGCTTAACCGACAGAGCCACTCAGCCGCCCCCAAAAGCTTGAGCTTTTAAAAACATGGAAATGCTTGCGCATTCTAGATTCACGTCACTGGCCAAAGCCCCTCCAGAGTTCTCTGGCTCTCCTCACCCACCACACTGAATCAGTTGCCAAGACCTGCCAATTTTAATTCCCTGAATATAACCTGAAGCCGTATCTTCATCTTCATTCTTGCCACCACTCCCCTAGTTCAGGCTCTTGCCCTTCCCAGACTGATTACTGCAACCACCTCCCGACTGTGTCCTTTCAGTCAGGGCAGGGTAATGTATCAACAGTGCCAACTCTGGAGCTGGAATCCTGGCTTTTCTGGGGAGATTTAATAAGACAATATCTGGAGAGCACTTGCACAGTACCTGGCTCACGGTAAGCATTCAATATATGTTAACAATTATTACTATCTTGCTTTAAAAAATTCCAGTTTGTATGCCGTATTGGAGCAATTTGTTGTTTTTTTAAAGATTTTATTTATTTGACAGAGAGAGACACAGCGAAAGCAGGAACACAAGCAGGGGGACTGGGAGAGGGAGAAGCAAGTTTCCCGAGTGAGCAGGGAGCCTGATGTGGGGCTCAAGCCCAGGACCTTGGGATCGTGACCTGAGCCGAAGGCAAGCGCTTAAAGACTGAGCCACCCAGATGCCCCTGGAGCAATTTGTTTAAATAACTGATTCTTTCACTATTGGGTGGCTAAGAGCAGGGACCCCTCTTACTCATCTTTTCTTCTCCAGCACCTAACACAATCATGAGCACACGGTAGGCTCTAGAATGAATGAGCACTGATATTTCTGTAGGACTGATATCCTGCAAGTAGCAGAGCAGACTTCATGGAACTCCACAGATCACACATACAGATCTGTTATTTCTACTTATTAGTCTGGGGTCGGCCGCAGACCAAGTTTCCCTAGTTCTCATATCTTTTTCTCCAAGCTTAGTCTTTATTCCCATTTCAGGTTCCTGATATGTCCCCTTTGAATTTTTTTCTAATCCTTTGGGGGTCTATCTACAGTCCTATTATAGATATATATATATATTCTATGATGTATAGTATATATTTTCCAGTAGTGGCATTTTTATATAAGAACGTCTATAAATTCTAGGATATATATATATATTCATATTCCTTGATTATATATTTTTATACAAAAACAACACACATGGCAAATAGTAATAATGACGATAACAGTTGATATTTTCGGCACTTGCGTTGCACCAGAGACTTCTCACAACAACTCTTCGAGGCAGTCCAATTTTCGATCTCTGTTTTCCAGAAGCACAGAGAAGTCTGAAACTCTGCCTAAGGTCTCTGGCTTGTAAGAGGGAAAGTAGATGTTGCCTGGATATTGTTTGAATCTCACTCTCCCAATTTTTCCTCCTCATGACTTTGATTCCCCCACCCTTATATTTCCAAATATGCCAAACTCTCCATCATACAGTGTGTCTTCATTTATAAATCACTTGCATATACATTATCTTACTTATCTTCATAACAACTCTCTGATGTGGGTAAGGAAGATTCTGTGACTTCGACTTGACAAATGGGAAAAATGATGCTCATAGGCATCGTTATTTAGATGTATAGGGTATTAGTTCCGGAAGCGTAGTAAAGAATATCTAGTCCAGCCCACTCGAAAGAAGGAAATTGAGGCTCAGAGAAGTAACTGGCTTTCTCTGATTCCCCCAGCTCGTTGCTGTACCCATAGCCTGTCTTTAAATTCATTGTCAGACCCATGCTGTGGAAGATATATTGACTTTGGAGCCAGTGATTCGATTTCTCTGAGCTACAGTTTACTCATTTATAAAATTATAAAATGGGGGATATTATTAAGACTGCCATGAAAAATAAAAGGAATTAATATGGAACGGCCCTAACACAATCCAGGTACCTGGTAAGTATTTACGAGATGCCAGCGATTTTGTTCCTCCTTTCTTTCTAAGGTTGTGGTGAGGATATAACAGAGAAACTTCCTTTTCCACATCATGGATTGACTCCCGTAGCAGGGAGCTATGAAACCGGACCTCCATCCTCTCCGACTTCCGGTCTCAAACTCGGGACCCTGCCGTCGGGTTCACTGCACCCCTTCCTCCCTGTAATCCTCTGGGGCCACAGGCAAATCTCCAGGCTCCATCCATCAGGTCACTTCTGCTTTTGCCAGGTTCCTTTACCGGCTCAGCTCTCCGATCCATCATTTCAATCACTCTCTCGCCACTACTTTTTCACTCCCTTGCCGGCTTTGCTCAGCCAAGCTCCGAGCCCCCATCAGTCCAGATGCCGGGTAGCCCCGGCCCCCTGCCGTGCTGCCTCAGACGTTCCTGGGCCCACCGCAGCTCCCCGATCCCACCAGCAGTGGCTGCCATTCTAGCTCAGGGCCCTCGGGCGGCCGTCTGTGTTCACTTTCTCCCTCCAACTCCTTCCCTGCCCTCTGGCCCATTCCTCTGCGCATGCGTTCCATTCTGCGCAGAAAACCAAGCTCGTCATGGCTAACATCATCAGCTGAGGGCTGACTGTATGCTAGGCACTGTGCGAGGCCTCGAGTCCCATCACCTCGTCTCACCCTCAGTGGACCTTCCTGCCGTAGACACGTTATGACGGCCCCAATCTGCAGCCGAAGCCCCCGGAAACCGAGAGAGGTTGGGTGATTTACCCGGGGTGCAGCAGCTGGGCACACGCAGCGGGACGCGAACCCTCGCCGCCTGTCCCCAGAGCTGACCTTTGAAGCATCAGACAACAAATTCTTCAACTCTCTCCCCCGGAGACTACAAACTTATTTTCATTAATTTTAAAAATTTGGGTTTAACATTTTTTCTCAGAGCTATTCATACACATAATCTAGAGACAAATAGGTATGTAAAAAAAAAAAAAAAAAAATCCCAAACAAAAACCACCCAGCAGGCCCTGACCTTCGTATCCTTCATTTCCTCTTCTGTCCGGAAGCAACCACTTTTAGCTAACTCTTTGGGCATTTATATGCATTATTTCTAAATATCATGCCTATGGCGCTACTTACTGATCTGTCCGTGTTTAGCTACATTCTGTTGAGTTCCCACAATGAAGCCCGAGGAATTAGCTATTATTTCCCAGAGCAACCCCTGTGCCCCCTGAGCATGTATGCCGCATTGTCCTACCCCAGTCTGCTACAGGTTATATTCATTTATACATTATAAAATGTAAATGCCAATCACGACTAAGCCACAGGTAGCTTACAATTACTTTTCCTTTCCTGAATGCTGTACTGTAAGGCCTACCATTAAAGCCCAGTATCATGCGCTGCCTTGACATCTGGGGAAACCAGGACGGCCTCAGAGGGTTTCGCTGCAAGCTGCCCTTCCCCACTCGGCTTTCCTGGGTAAGGTTCCCTAGTTAAATAACCCTCCTTATCAAGGGGACCAGGTACAGTTCCTGCTTCTCCCAGAGTAATGAATTGCAGTGCCCTGCTAGCCCTCGGAATTATTAAAAAAGACGACACATCATCTTCTGGGGAAGCAGGGGTCCCCTTGCTCTCTTGATACTGCCAAGACTGCCTCCCACAGATCCTGCTGGTTCACTCCATCCCGGAGTGCAGCCTCTGTGCCGGTCTGCCTGGCCCTGTGGTCCTCCTCCCCCAGGGTGTATTTGTTATTGATAAACTGCTGTCAGTCTCACTGCCAGGTGTCTGGGGTGGGGTGTTCAGCCATCCCATAACCCTCGGATGGGAACTCATCCCTCACCCAAGCAATGAATGGGAGGCAATTAAAACACACATCTCTTTGTGCTTTTAGGACTGATAATAACCTCTGGGTTTCCCCCAGTCTCTTCCCAGTCATATAAATTTCCTCACCATCCCTTCAACCCTCATGTTAATTTCCTCTGCTTGCCAAAGTCTCTTCCCGGAGCCCCTGCCCTGTTCCAGTCTGGCCAGGTTGATTACTATGCCTGCTCTTCAGCCATCACCTTTTTGAGATTTTGCATGTCTGAGAATGTTGTTATTCTCACTTGTACTCGATAGGTTAGCCAGGTTTCGAATTCTTGGCTGGAAATCATTTTTCCTTCGAATTTGGAAGCCACTTTCCGTGTCTTTCAGTTTCCAACATTGCTGTTGAGAAGTCCAAAACCACTCAAATCCCTAATCCTTCTTATGTGACCTGTTTTTCCTTTGCTCTATGGGAAAAAAAAAAAAATCCCTTTTCTCCCTCATCTCCCCCTCCTTCTTTGAATTTACCAATGAAATGTACTGGTGTGGTTCTATTTTCATTCATTGAACTTGGCACTTGCTGGGTCTTTCTAATCTGGAAACTCATATCCTTCAGCTCTGGGGAAATTTTCTTGTCTTACTCATTTGATGATTTTCTCCATTCCATTTGCTTTATTTATTCTCTCTTTCTGGAACTTTTATTATATAGATATTGGCTTTCTTAAATAGTTCTCTTTCTTATTTTTTTCCTGTTTTCTCTGTTTTTCTAGATTTCTGATTTCTAGATTTCTTCACCTTAGCTTTCAATCTTTCTGTTGAGTTTTCCATTCTGATTGGTATATTTTAAATTTCAAATTTGTTTTTTCAGTGTTCTTTTTGGGCATCTCTATGCTGCTGGTTGGATTTTATTGATAGTGGGCTTCACTCTCAGATGATTTGGCTGTCTATTTTCTTGTAGAATCCCCAGTGTCAGTATTTTTGTTTTTTTCTTGTGGTTGGGCCAGATTTCCCAGGGAAGGCTCTTCCAGACTCTTGCCTGGAGGAATGTCCTATGCTGCCAGCATTCTGTAAGAGGGTCCCTCCAATTCTTGAGCCTTCTGCAGGTGGGGAGATGTACATTGGGTTACTTTCTAGCTTTCTTTACTTTCCCAGGTCGGCTAAGCCAGTTACCACTCACCCATCATCTTTTCAATTTCTAAAACCACACTGCTGATGTTTACATTCCTTTTGGATTTTTATACTTTCCATGTATTAATTAGCTTTACTGCTATCTAAATAGGATTTGGGAAAGAGTTTGAGGCCAATGCATATGTTTAATTCTTGTCCCTTTATTTCTGTTTCTACCCATTCTTTCCTCATTCCCTCTTATTTTAGCTAGTCTTCTCGAGTATAAGGCTATTACTTCACCTGATATTTGAATTCAATGTCTTACTGTCTCTTCAGAGTTATTGCTCCAATAGTCATCCCTTCCCCGTCTTGTACTTTTCAATCTGTCTTGGTTTTTTCCTGTCAGCTGTAAACACTGAGATAATCCCATCTTTAGATATTCCTTTGAACTGATAGCTTCCTCATGTTTCCAACCATATTTCTGCTTCCTTTTATAGTCAAGCTTTTTGAGAGCATCCTCTGTGCTTTCTTCCTTCTTCTTTTTCTTTTTTTTAAGATTTATTTATTTATTCTTATAGAGAAAGAGAAAGAGTATGAGCAGGGGGAGGGCCAGAGGGAGAGGGAGAGAGAGAATCCTCAAGCAGAGTCTTTGCTGACTGTGGAGCTTGACGTGTGGCTCAATCCCAGGACCCTGAGATCATGACCCGAGCCAAAATCAAGAGCTGGCCACTTAACTGACTGAGCCACCCACGCTCAGTCTATTTCTATTTCCTCTGAGCCCATTTACAACTCTACCTATGGAGAGAGACTTCTAGAAAAATCACCAAAAGACTTCCATGTTGCCAAATCAATAGACACTTCCTTCCCTTGAGTTTACTGCTCTATGGTACTCTTGGCCACGTTGACCTTTCTTTTTTTTTCTTATTAGTTTTTATTTTAGTATTAAAAGTAATACATATTCATTACATAAAACTTAGAAAATAGACAAAATATAGGAAGGAAAAAGGAAGTCCAATCCCTAAATCTACCAAATAGAGATAACTCCTATTAAACTTAGGATGTATTCTCCCAACTTCAGCTCAGAATATGTTACTTGTGGGGTGCCCGGGTGGCTTAGTCAGTTAAGCATCTGCCTTCGGCTCAGGTCATGATCTTAGGGTCCTGGGATTGAAGCCCGCATTGGGCTCTCCACTCAGTGGCGAGTCTGCGTCTCCCTCTGCCTCTGTGGTCACTTTCACAGTCTCTCAAATAAATAAATAAAATCTTAAAAAAATATGTTATTTGTCTAACTGTATGTGTAGATAGATAGATAGATAGCTATGCCTCAAACATAACATTTTCAAACAGTTCTCCAGAAAATTGGTTACTTCTAAATTTTCTACCTCAATCAATGAATAGTATCACTACTCAACCAACTGATAAAGCCAGAAGCCCATGTGATATCTTCACCTTTTCCCTCTCCCTTACCTCCTACAGTTAGTGAGTCATGGAGTCTTTGGAATTCTACCTCTAACAGTTTAGCCACTTACCTCTTCAATCTTAGCATCATCACTTTAGGTTAGAATCTCACCCTGTATGCCTGAATGAATGCATTAACCACCTAATTAATATCCTTGCCTGTCTTTTAAACTATTATTCAGAATGCTGTCAGAACAATTGCTCTAAAATACTTGCCCAATCATGTCATTCATGTATATAAAAATCCTTTGACATTTCTCCATAGCCTGATGAATAAATTTCAAATTCCTTAGCCTAGGACTCATGGCTTTTGTGTGTCTTTCAGAAGGGTCCTCTCTCCTTCCTTAGCTTTATGTGTTCCTTTTTCCCAGTTTTCTCTGGTATGGAAACAGTGGGTCATGCTATTTCTTTCCTTTAAAACTTCCTTCATTCTCTTCTCTTTTCCCCCTTCTTGTCTAACTAACTTTTACAACATGGTTCAAAAGTATGAGTGTCACTTCTTCAAAGAGGCCCTCTTTTATATCTTAGTCTAATTTAGAACTTTCTTCTCAGGGCTTCCATATGACCACCTGAAGACAGCTATCTCACACTGAAATGATTTGCTTTGCTGCTCTTTCTGGGAAAATATATTCATCTTCAGAGTTGAGACTGTACATTATTGGACTTTGTTTTCTGAATGCCTTACCCAGCACTTGACAAAAGATGAGCTGGCAATGTTAGAAGAGTAGTTTTCCATTCTGATTTTCCTATGGATATTCTGTTTTCGAGGGCAGCCCTTTTTACTTTACAATTCCTTTAGGAGTATGTGAGGAGAGATTGTTATGTGGGTAGGTGGGAAGAGAAGAAGGGATACAGAATTTTACATAGATCATCACAAAGGATTATTCTTAATTAATCCTTATGGGTTTGCCATTCCAGTTTTTAGGATAGAGCTAGAACTCAACCAAAGTGTAGAAGTAGGAAGAGATGGGAAGTTACCTCATTTGAAAGTCTAATGCAATGTCTTGAATGTTTCCAAAGGGAAATCATTGCAGAGTAGTATCATTAAAATACTTTAATGGATAATTGTTTGTTTGTGTGTGTGTTTACTTGCCAAATTACATGGCATGACAATGAGAAAACCCCTATCATTTAAAATTACACACTGAAAAAATATTGAATTCTAAAAAATCACATACAATTTGTCCTACTAATAGTTGAGTTATCATTAATTTTCCATGTAAATATTTTCTCTCTGTTTATACATAGGCTTTTTCGTTACAAGGTAAGACTCCTTCTTTTCCTTCCTGTGGTGCTTCTCTCTCAGTTCACTTAGATAATAAAGCATTTCATATTCAAACTACACTTTCTTCAATTGCATTACCTCAAGATGAAAGATACATGGTTTTAGAAACAAGCCATCACATAGGCTTCCTCCGAATGGGATGGGTCCTGAACATGATACCTTATTTATTTTCTTGGCTTTATTTTTTAGAGCAGTTTAAGTTTGTGGAAAGATTGGGTGAAAGGTAGAGACATTTCTCACATGCCCCTGCTCCCACACACGCATGCCCCCCATTATCAATATCCTCCTCCAGGGTGTACATTTGTTACAATTGAAGCTACATTGACACACCGCTATCATCCCAAGCCCACAGTTCACATTAGGGTACATTCAATGGGTTTGAACAAATGTATGGTGATGTTTATCTCTCATTATGACATCATACAGAGTACTTTCATCTCCCTAATAATCCTCTGTGTTCTGTACATTTATCCCTCCCTTCCCAACCCTTGCAACCATTGATCAAACGATCAATGTCTATCACTGTCTACATAGTTTTGCCTTTTCCAGAATGTTATATAGTTAGAATCATACAGTTTGAACCCTTTTCACATTTGTTTCTCTCACTTAGTAACATGAATTTAAGGTTCCTTCATGTCTTTTCATGGCTTGTAACTCGTTTCCTTTTAGGGCTCAGTAATACTACACAGTCTGGATGTGCCACAGTTTACTTACTACTTACCTACTGAGGGACATCTTCACTGCTTCCATGTTTTAGCAATTACGAATAAAGCTGCTAACCATGTGCAGATTTTTGTGTGGACATACGCTTTCAGTTACTTCGGGTAAATATCAAGGAGCACGATTGCTGGATCACATGGTAACAGTATGTTTAGTTTTGTAAGAAACTGCCCAACTGTCTTCTAAAACATCAATACCATTTTGCAATCCTACCAGCAATGAATGACAGTTCCTATTCCTCCATATCCTTGCCAGCATTTGGTGTTGTCAGGGTTTTCGATTTTGGCCTTTCTACTAGGTGTGTACTGGTATCTCATTGTTGTCTTAGTTTACATTTCCAAAATTTTTTTTTGTCTCTTGGGGTAGGTCATATAATGTTAGAGACAAAAAGGATCCTAGATATGATCTAATCCAGAGATTCTCTATCAGGAAGTGGTGGGGATGAAGACAGGGATTATTTCTATCAAAAGCATCTCCAGAACATCTACCCCTGCTTTCTTAGTTTCCTCCCTCCTAAACTCTAACATTCTTATAAGCTTGGTGTCAGGCATGAGTGTTAAGCACACACACCCACTCTTCCAAGTGGTCATAATATCTTCCATCCCTCTGAGGTGACTACTGTTGATTGATGGATTGATTGATTTTAAGATTTTACTTTATTTATTTGACAGAGAGAGACACAGGGAGAGAGGGAACACAGGCAGGGGGAGTAGGAGAAGGGGAAGCAGATTCCCCGCTGAGCAGGGATCCTGATGCAGGGCCTGATCCCAGGACCCCAGGATCATGAACTGAGCCGAAGGCAGATGCTTAACGGACTGAGCCACCCAGGTGCCCCCCTACTGTTGATTTAATGTAGCTTTTCTTTTCCAGAAAAATTGAAGCTCAGATGGTTCAAGTTTCAGTGTCTTTCCTAAGTCATGGAGCTAGTTAATGGCAAAAGCAACACTAGACCCTCTGTCTCCTGCTATTGGCAAAACACTTCTATTAAATGTGCCGGTTCCTTGATCTATTCTTAAAATGACCTCGTCAAGAAGAAGCTGGTGTCCCACCTGTCATAGCCTCCTGCGCCCAGGAGGGCAGCCGGGCTCTTCCTGAGAGCTGTCACCTGGCCTGGGTGGGTGGTCGGGCAAGAGGCCAGGTGGGCCTGGATGGGCGGCCGGAGGGTGCAGCTCCATGAAGCTGTTAGGCCTCAGTGTCCTGTACAAAGGCGAGCCCAAGGCGGTGCTGCTCAAAGCCATGGACGACATGTCCTCCTTCAGCTTCTTCCAGAGGTCCAGTGCTCAGGAGTTCATGACCTTCACAAGTCAACTGATTGTGGAGCCCTCGGCAGAAGGCTGCAGAGCTTCTGTCAAAGAACTAGAATGTCTGTACCGCCTCTACGTCCAAAACGACAGCCTTGCAGGAATGGTCCTAATGGACAGTGAATATCCATTCCTGGGGGCTTTTGCCCTGCCGGAGAAGGTACTAGATGAATTCTCCAAGCAGGTCGACAAGATAGAGTGACCAGTCGGATCCCCTGCTACCGTCCTCAGGAGATACTAGAACCTCGGAGAAGCTGACCCCATGCCCAAGGTGTGGGCTGAGCTGGACACGACCAGAATCATTCTGCACAGCACCATGGAACGAGGGGAGAAGCTAGACGACCTGGTGTCCAAACCCGAAGTGCTGGGAACACAGTCTAATGCCCAGAAACAGCCCAGAAACAGGACTTGGGCTGTGCAATCACATGAAGACAGCCGGGGAGGCCCCTGTGCTGAAATGTCACGGTCATTCACATCAGAACCGTAGCCCCTGTGGAAGCGGAGCCGCCCTGGAGACACCCGCATGGGGTCACTCTCATCTTTCACTTTGGAGCTCCTGGAGGGGGAACTGAGCCGTTGTAGGAGGGACCTGGGGCTGGGGCACATGCAAATCTACATGTCTAGTAATTTTTGAAAAGATCATTTGAGGCCCCCAAAGGTATAGTATTGGGCCCAATGAAACCTTAAATTCTGAGTGACTCTCATAAAATAAAACTACCTCTTCAGATCTGAAGAATCTAGAGGAACCCTTACTCCGACTCTTGGGACCAAGCAGGTTGAAGGGCAACCACCACGTCCTTCTGCGGGGCGCACTGTCCTGCATCTCCTGCCCTGTGGTGGGCATGGTGAGTGCCATTCGGGCTGGGATCCCAGGCTGTGCAGCCTTTCTTTTTTTTTTTTTTAAAGATTTTATTTATTTATTAGAGAGAGAAAGAATGAGAGATAGAGAGCATGAGAGGGAAGAGGGTCAGAGGGAGAAGCAGACTCCCTGCTGAGCAGGGAGCCCGATGTGGGACTTGATCCCGGGACTCCAGGATCATGACCTGAGCCAAAGGCAGTCGCTTAACCAACTGAGCCACCCAGGCGCCCCTGTGCAGCCTTTCTTTCCCCGCCAGAAGCAAGGGGTGCCTAACTGCAGGACGATGTGGTGGGGAGAGCGCACCCTGGTAAAGGTAGAAGATGGAAGGGATGCGGCCACGTGGAAGCTAAGTGGTCAGACTACATTCAGCCTGGGATAAAAGGCATTTAGGAATGGCTCAGTCAAGTGCTGCAACTAAAAGACCACTGTAGAGTCAGTAGGGAGGGTGGTGGGAAGAGGGCAGCTGCGCCTTGTGCCAGGACTGGGGAAAGCAGAATTGAAACCTCACACTAGACGCCGCCCCCCAACCCAGATTCACTAATCCATATACACACACCGTAGAAAATGTCTTTACTTTGGGCTAAAAATTAATAAAGCAAGAAGTGACTGCACAGAGGGGTAAGTTCTAGGGTTGGCTCTAGCAAGCTGGGAAAAAAACAGATGGTTGAAAGTTTGCTTATCCTGCTTAGGACCAACGTGAAGTAGGGCAATGAAGCTGTCGTTTGATTTTTAGGAGTTTGTTTTGAACAACTTGGATTCAATTCAAATGGAGTTTCAAGTTGTGTGGATTTACAAGGATATTACTGGATTTTTTTCCTGATGATTTGAGCATCAGGATAGGCAGCTCTTGAATTCCTTGGAATGATCACGTCTGAAATTAGGTAGCAGGACAGACTCTGGGGCGACAAGAGAGTTTCCCGCTGTCTTGCTCTACCTCCCAGGTTTAATCAAGTCCCATTCGCCGCCCCCCCCCCCCGCGCCCGGTGACCCCGTTGATTTTCTCCTTCCCCATCACTCTTCCAGAATACCATTTCCCAACCTTAATGCCTGAAAAGAAGAATGACCTGGGACCAGCTCTTTTCCCTCCAATTTAACCTTCCATTCAGATCATTCGGAGCTTTTCAGAGAGCAAATCTTTTCTGTACTCAAAAGCCTTCAATGACTCCCCTTTGTTTGTATAATAAAATCACCTCACACCTGTCAGAATGGCTAAAATCAACAACGCAAGAAACAAAAAGTATTGGCGAGGATGTGGAGGAAAGGAACACTTTTGCACCATTGGTGGGAATGCAAACTGGTGCAGATACTGTGGCGAACAGTATGGAGCTTCCTCAATAAGTTAAAAATAGAACTACCCTATGATCTAGTAATCATACTACTGTTTATTTACCCAAATAATACAAAAACACTAATTCAGAGGGATACACGCACCCCCATATTTATAGCAGCATTATTTACAATAACCAAATTATAGAAACAGCCCAAGTACCCATCAATCAATGAATGGATAAAGACGATGCGGTATATGTATATACAATGGAATACCTTTCAGGCATAAAAAAAGAATGAAACCTTGCCATTTGCAACAACATAGATGGAGCTAGAGAGTATAATGTTAAGCAAAAGAAGTCAGTCAGAGAAAGACAAATACCATATGATCTCATACATGGAATTTTAGAAACTAAAAAACAAGCAAAAGGAAAAAAAAGAGAGAAAGAGAGAGGCAAACCAAGACGCAGACTCTGAACTACAGAGAACAAACATAGCTACCAGAGGGGAGGTGGGGGGGGGGGCTTGGGAGGAAATAGGGGATGGGGATTAAAGAGTGCACTTATCATGATGAAATAGAATAAAATTTAAAAAATTTTATCTGACCCAGTCTCTATCTCTTCCTCTACATTGTGAGCTCCTTGAATAGGGCAGGGAGGGAAGGATATTATGAAAGCACAATGGAGAGTAATAGGATTAAGACTAGGAACAGACGAGATTACAATAAAGCCAAGAGATCTTCATATGTCACCGCCTTGGCACCTACTGGTGAGTACAACTCATTGCATATACAAAATCCAATATTTATAAGGCTTATACATGTTTGCTAACACTAAGGTTATATCTGCAGCCAAATGTTCCATAACACATGTAAATATGTAATGCTCGGCTGTAAGTAGGGTATGTTCATGAAAAATCATCAAATATTATCTGAAATAGGGATATAAAAAATTAAATCTGTTAAAAATACCCAGAAAACCGTCCAAAGGGTTCTATGTAATCACTGACTTTTAATATTTGGAGAAAGAGTGGTAAAATAAAATCAGGTCAATTTTAGTACAATGGACTTCTAACTTCCAGATATTCAGAATGTCTTGTCATCTGCCTAAGTTCCTTATTTAAAAGGAAAGAGAAATTTTTACTTACCACTTCTCAATATTTATTTATGCAGATGAGACATGAGTCATAAGGATGTAGAGATGAACCCTGATTTATGACAACATCAGGAAAATGGCTAAAAATAAGTGTGTCTCAGGATGATTCAAAGTGCAATAAGGGAATTTCCAATGATTTGGTAACAAATGTAGCAGCCCAACTCCATTTATTTTTCCAGCAAATAGTCCCAAGGAGCATGAAAAATGACAGCTGCATAACCGGAACAGCTAATTTTTTCATGTTAGTTGATTCAACCTTTTGTGTCAAGAAAAAAAAGAGAGAAAAGGAAAAGAAAGAGAGGGTGTAAGTAATAGATCAAGTTTGTCTTTTTACAACTTGGGAAATAAAATCTCCAATCATCTATCAGTAGCCAAATAGTAATGTTCTAGCCATTAAGCCTAATGGCATAGAAACGATAGAGTAAGCAACAGGATGAGACTATGATTTTGGTGAGCTAGCTAGGTGAAAGTCACAAGTGCAGAAGCCCAGAATTGAAAACAGCGTGAGATATCACTGAATTCAGCCTCCTGCCCCAAGCAAGGATGGTCTCCAAAACATTGCTCTCAGAAGTAGAATCCGGCCTGTTAAATACTTCTGGCAATGGGAGCTCACCACCTGTGTTTTAATTTCCTAAGACTGCTGTAACAAATAGCCACATATTTAGTGACTTAAAAACCACTAATTTATTATCTCATAGTTCTGGAAGCCAGAAATTTGAAGGCGTTCAGCAGGACCATGCTCTCTACAGAGACTTTAGGGGAGAAGCCATTCCTTGCCTCTGCTAGTTTCTGGTGGGTGGGCTTCCTTGGTTTGCGGCCATATCAGCCCAATCTCTGTCTTTGCTTTCACATCATCATTTCCTCTCTGTGTCCTTTAAAAGGACACTTGTAATTATATTCAGGAATGAACCAGATAATTCAGAATGAACTCCTTATCTCAAGATCTCTAACTTAATGACATCTTGAAAGACCCTTTTTCCAAATAAGGTGACAAATTCACAGGTTCTGGTGATTAGGACATGGCCCTATCTTTTGAGGGACCATCATTCAGCCTACTATACAACCTCCAAAAGCAATCCTTTTATTTTTGGACTGATTTCATTAGAGTGGACTTCTGTTGTTTTGAATAGTATCCACACATCTCATCTACTTCCAAGGTAGATGAGAGGTGAGGCTCTGTCTCCTACCATTGAGCTGAAATGGGGAAATTCTTCTCCTCTTAAACCCTGTACTCTAGGGCAAGAGGGCATGTATAAGCAGAGCCGGTCAGATGCCCATGCTCTGGTCCTGCCAAGCTGCTCTTTCTGTCATCAGCCATGACCCCAACCTTCACTCACACCCTGGTTACTCCCACTTCCGGGTCTCTACTCTTTTGGGACATGTCCTCAAGAATACCCTTCTCTCTTCTTCTTCTTCTCCTCCTCCTCTCCCTCCACCTTCTCCTTCTTCAAGTAGGCTCCATGCCCAGCGTGGAGCCCAAATGGGGCTTGAACTCATGACTCTGAGATCAAGACCTGAGCTGAGATCGAGTCGGACGCCTAACCAACTGGGCCACCCAGGCACTGCCCCCTTCTCTCTTCTTTAGACCTAGAAATCATATATTATTACGTCACCCCCTGCTTCCCACATACTGATCTTTCCTTTCAGACAACTGCAAGGATCACTTCTTGCATTTGGGTCACATGCATTTGATTACAGTCAACCTAGAACTTTATAGTATGCTGTTTCAGGTTTTTTTTTTCCTAAATTGATTTATTTACATGTCTTATCTCCCCAACAAAACTGTAGACTCCTAGGGTAGGCATATGTTCTTACTTCTTTAGTAGAATGGCTCAGAGGTGGTTAATGGACACAACAGACATTTAGTTATTCCTGCTTAGGAGCGTCCTAATATTACATGACTTACAAACATTTGTGATTTTCTGAAGCAGGACTTTAATAATCATAAAATTATATAAGCTCTTGAAAAATTAAAGTTCCTTGAATTATTCCGTCTTTCAATCCTACTTGATTTTAATATTACCAAAATTAAGGGTTTCACGGATAAGCCTTGAGAAAATTTCTTTCCAAACACAAGCATAGTGTCTCTTTAAATAAATACAAAAAATTATGAGCATTCGAAATATTTTTTTGTAAGTATTGTCAAATTGTGTCATGAAAAGTTTGTAGGAACTAAGAATTTGAATTTTTAAAAAGATTTTATTTATTTGAGAGAGAGAGAGAGAGTATGAGGCAGGGGCAGAGGGAGAGGGAGAAGCAGACTCCCCACTGAGTAGGGAACCTGACATGGGGCTTGATCCCAGGACCCAAGATCATGACCTGAGTGGAAGGCAGACACTTAACTGACTGAGTCACCCAGGTACCCCAAGAATTTGAATTTTTAAAGACTGTAGGGGCGCCCGGGTGGCTCAGTTGTTAAACGTCTGCCTTCGGCTCGGGTCATGTTCCCAGGGTCCTGGGATCGAGCCCCACATCGAGCTCCCTGCTCCCCGGGAAGCCTGCTTCTCCCTCTCCCACTCTCCCTGCTTGTGTTCCCTCTCTCACTGTGTCTCTCTGTGTCAAATAAATAAATAAAATCCTTAAAAAAAAAAAAGACTGTAAATTCGGTGGGCAGGGATGAGTCACTTAACCAATGAGAAGAACCAGCTTCACTTTCACATTCCAGGGAGGCTCGGGACTCTGTGCACCTGTACAATTATACACCATGTAGTATGCATTTATTGAACTTTTTCAGGAGAGTTTCTCAGACAAGAAGACAATGCTGTTTGCTGATGATAGCAATGGAGGAAAAAAATAAAGGGGTCTTAAAAAAAAAGATGCTAGTTTTGGTCAGAAAATAAAAGTTTTTTTTTTCTTTTTGTTTGTGAGAAAGATAAATAGAATGTGATAATGTGTTTACAAATCTCAACAGCCTCCTGATAGGGATGTTAGGGGTCTTCTGTCTTCAAGTGAACGGAATTTAATTTAGTGACAAGGGAGAAACATGAACATAGCATGTTGTACCGTGGATCACTGATAAACTACAGACTATTAAGATTAAATGAATGTGTATATACATACAAAGTGTATTCTTTCCTACAATTCAGCTGTGCCAGGAAGTATAGAAGTTTATGACTAAATTGCACAGCTTCTAATATCCATCCTGAACCCATTTATCATTTTTAAATGTATCTATTATTTGCATGATATTTGTTGTTAAAAGTCAAATAAAACTGAAATATATAACAAATAAATGTAAGGTCCTCTGATATTTCACCCATCTGAGAAAATGAATACTAATATTCTGGTGTCCCTAGATTTTGTGACATGCTTTTAATGTCATAGAATACTTACCTAGTGTTTAAATCCATAACTTTTATGAATTACTTTTGTAGGTTTAAAATTCTGATGAATCGGGAAATCACTTGTTTATTTTAGAATGAGGAAAGAAATGGTTACTAAGTTAAGTTTCTTTTCCAGTGGATAATCAAATATACAATTTGCTGAATAATCCTTTTATTATTCTTCCTGTTTTTTTGCAATGTCACCATTACCACACACTAAATTCCATATATGATCAGTATAACTTTGGACTTTATTTTTCTATTCCTGAGCTAAGATCAAGTTTTATAATAGTAACTTTCTTTTAAAGATTTTATTTATTTATTTGAGAGAGCGAGAAAGAGAGAGAGAGAGCACATGAGAGGGGGGAGGGTCAGAGGGAGAAGCAGACTCCCCGCCGAGCAGGGAGCCCGATGCGGGACTCGATCCCGGGACTCGATCCCGGGACTCCAGGATCATGACCTGAGCCGAAGGCAGTCGCTTAACCACCTGAGCCACCCAGGCGCCCTATAATAGTATAATAGTAACTTTTAACATCAAGAAATACTTGCCAATTTATGAAAAAATGATATCAAAGTGAATAAAGCAGAAAGTGAAAGTCTTCCATATAATCCTACTTCCCAAAGATCAATACTGCTCACAGCTGCATATTCTGAAATTTTTTTCACACAATATGCATAATGTAAATGGAATCATATTATATCCTGATGTATAATTTTTCCACTTAGCAATTTATTGTGGGTATTTTTTAAGTCAGTATAGACAGGTACATCATATACTTTTAACTAAATATGTCATTGTATGGCTATGGCATCCAATTTCTTTTTTTTTTTTTAAGATTTTATTTATTTATTTGCCAGAGTGAAAGAGTGACAGAGATAGCGAGAGAGCGCAAGCAGGGAGGAGAGGGAGGAGCAGGCTCCCCATTAAGTGGGGAGCCCATGTGGGGCTCCATCCCAGGACCCCGGGATCGTGACCTGCACAGAAGGCAGATGCCCAACCGACTGAACCACCCAGCACCCCTACTTACCCAATTTCTTGTTGAAAGCGTTTATGGTTTTTTTTTTTCCTAATTCCTAATTGTTTTTACTATTACCAAGGATACTCAAAGTTTTTCTTTCATATATCGTTGCGTGCTATATTTCTATAGAATACATTTCTAGAAGTAAGTTTGTGTGGTACAATTTTAAATTGTGGCAGTTATTTCCATATTGTTTTCTCAAAAGTTCAGTTTGTGTTTGGTAGAGCAGTGAGCAGGAGCTCACTTATCTCTCCAATGCCCTGGGCATTTTTAGGAGACAGAGGGATACGAAAGGGAGGTCAGTAAGATATGAAGACCGGGGCACCTGGGTGGCTCAGTTAGTTGAGTGACTGCCTTCGGCTCAGGTCATGATCCTGGAGTCCCGGGATCGAGTCCCACATCGGGCTCCCTGCTCGGCGGGGAGTCTGCTTCTCCCTCTGACCCTCTTCCCTCTCATGCTCTCTATCTCTCATTCTCTCTCTCTCTCAAATAAATAAATAAATAAATCTTTAAAAAAAAAAGAAAAGTAACTAATTTAACTCTGTCTCTCCATAGAGCCCCCATTTTGGGGTCATTCAAGTGAGCAAAGCAGAATAGTTACAATATTCATTGAGGAAGAACTTCTCTGAAAACATTCACATAATAATTGTCTGTTAAGAATCTTTTGATTTTTTCCCCCCATAATTGTGGAGGTTTTGGTATCTTTAAAAAAGGATTAATAGGAATTAAAATAATAATGATAAATACACCAAAGGAAAAAATGACCACTTCTCTCAATGCAGAGGTAAAATGTTTTTTTCCAGTGTGTCTAAATGAAAGGAGTGTTCAGCATAAGGAAATGCTAGACTTCACAGGGTAAAAATCATATCTTATTATATAAATAAGTACATAAGAATTATTATTTTATTTTTTGATGAGCCAATGACCATTCAACATTGTTAAATTATTTGGTAGAAATAGTTGAATTAAGACCCAGTCATTCAAAGCTGTATTCAGCAATGACAGATTTTCATCTTCCTTTCTTTTTTTTCTTTCTGGTGGTGCTGGGGGGCCAGGGCGGGGTCTGTTATAATTTGTGCTATCTCCAAGGAAACTTAATCCAGATGTTCATGATGTTAGGATGGCACTTCCTACAAACAAAAAGATTGTGAGGGACTCTGGGGCTTATTTTGTAAATTGTTCCATGTAGAGATTTGCCTGTCCTGGCATCAAGCCCTGGATGGAAGCCAGAGAGAGGGTTACAGAAAGAGATTAAGGTGTCAGTGCTAGAGGCAGGAAAAGAATATTGGGCAATGTATTTGCCTGGTTCTACCACACACCTCATTTCCAGCCTGATTGTGAATATCTTACAGTGGGTAAAATGCCAATAACCGCTCTACTATGGTGGTAGGTTTTTGAGTGACTTGACTCCTACATTTTTCAAATGTTATGTAATGTCTTATTGTTTTTGTAACAAATATTTTTGAAATGTTTTCTGTAAGATGTATGCAGGTGCTAATAGCATAAAATACATAAAGTATGTAATACATAAAATAAGATATAATTTTATGCATATTGAAACAGATTAGTGTTTTTTGAGATTAAATACTAACACCGATAACAGATAATATTGCCGATAGCTGGAAATTATTTTAACAAACACAAATATTTAAAAATTAATCCAAATCCAAGTGTATAGCATAATCAATATATTCTAAATAATATCTATAATACAATTAATTTTATTGGAAGGATGGACTCAATTATTTAGGTTTAGGTTATTTCTAATGCTCTACACATTATGCAATGCTTGGTAAAAAGGCAGAATTTTCTAACTAAGAGTATTATTTAAGTATAAAATTATTCTCATGTAAGGCACACTTTTCCTTCAAGTTTATTTTGATAGCTCATTTCCTGGATGGTTTAGCAAAATTATTAAAGAACTAAGATTTAAAAGCTTTCAGTATTACATATTTTAACTCTTAAAAAAAAAACTTTGTTTTTTTTTGTTTGTTTGTTTAGTATTAAAATTCATCTTTAGAAAGTAATAAATATTGTAAGTAAACCTTGATCAATTAAGGAAGACTAAATGAGAAAGTCGAGGCATTCTAAGTGTAGGTTTGTACTAAGTGTAGGCTTTGTAGATTACCGGGACCTCAAAGAGGGTATGAATCCCTGGTTGCTGCAAAACAAAGCAGTGAAAATAGAGTCTCCATTTTGCTGCTTTGTAGCTAAATGGTCCCAGATTGGTGTTCCCCCTCCTACACCATTCTTCCTCTCCCTTTTTCTTTCTCCCTCTTTTCTCTCTCCCTCCTGCCTTCCTTTCTTCCTTCCTTCCTTCTTCTTCTTCTGTGACATTCTCCTCCATCAGCCCACCCACCCCTTCACTGGCTCATTAGGCTTAACTGCTATCCCTCATTCAGATTACATTTAAAAGTCTGTACCTCTGGTAAGAATTCCCTGGTAGCTCATGGCTGGTTTACTGGGTTGCTTTCCTTCCTGCATGTTCCCCCACAAAGGAGGCCTATGACATCATGCTCTAATTGCCTTTTCTCTTATCTGTCCCCCTCCCTGCAATGCCAGGTTCATTTTGTGTGGTCCAGTACGATATTTATGACTAGGGGGAGTTGAACATTACTTTTCAAAGAAACATCAAACAAATAATAAAGAAGCAACCAAACATGATTTTTTAACTTAAGAAGGCAATGTCAGGCATTTGTTCACCTATTTATGCATTAAAAGTTTATTAAGTGTGTGATGGTTGTCTAAATATTTACATCAGAAATTGGGTAAAATTCTATTGAAAGGAATGAAACCATGTATTTAGGTTTTTGCTAATTTTTTCTCTATCACTACTTAATCCACTTTACCCCCGCTTTAAACCCTTACTATAAAATGCACAGAATATTTCAAATTATTCTTTTAAGCTTTTAAAAAAAGACACTACTCTATTTTCTTTATTCTATGACATAATATTTTTGTTTGACCACTGAGAACAGGTGGTGACTGGTATTGTTAAAGAGCTCCTAGCCTTATCTAAGCTGAGTATATCCTGAGGTGAGCAGTTATAAATTATATGTCTAAAGAGAAGTGACTCATATTTACATGGGTGGGAACTTGGGCTAAGAAATGTGGGAGGTAGGCAGAAAGGAAAACAATGCTGTAGGTATTTTCTTCTTAATGTGTGAGTATGAAAGCTTTTACTGCCAAGATCCTGATGATTAGTGAGTTTAAAGGGAAATGTACAAAGTTGTAAAAACACTGTGCTAAGAAAAAGACATCAGTAGTTTTTCTTTACTGTCTTCACTCAGCTTCATGACAACTGAACCTCTGTAGCTGGTAAAGTATAACATTTTCATATTAGGAAGAGGTTTGTAGACAATAAATATGTTCAATGCTATGAACAAAAATGTTAAAGACTTTCCTCTTTTGTTAGTAAATAAAACCAGAAGTGGGTCCTGGATGCTCTATTTTGCTACTCAGATTTCTCTCCCAGTTTATAGCCTAGTTAGCGTGACTAAAAGCAATTTACAAGTGGTTTTCTATAGAGTGCTCAGCCCAGAGAAAGGCGCATGAGACCCTTTGAAATGAATTATTCAGGGCTTGTATCTTAAATGGGGGATGACTTCGGGAACAGATACCTGAGGGAGAGTTGGAAATAGCAATGCCATGAAATGTCTGCAGAGCCCTTATCTCTGAGATTAAGGCAATCGGGGACAAGGTACAAATTCCTCTCAAAAAAATGATACCGTGCACTACCGCGCTTAGAGTACTATGTATACATCAGCTAGATTAGACCAAACAAAATCTCTACGTCAAAACATCAGCAAATTACTCATCTGATATTTTCTTCCAAATTCAATAAAAAGAAATGATAAAATGGTGTGTTCTTCCCTCTGGAAGAAGGATGGGAAAGCAAAAGTGCTTGTCTGCAATTCAGCCCTCAAAAACTACTTTTGACCAGAAATACTCATATGCTATGCTAGAGTGTTTTCTTTCTGTAAGAACTATCCTAGGAAACTCCATCAGCTATGAAGTTCAAGTGCTGGGTGCAAGACCTCATAGAACACCGCGTGGAAGCAGACAGACTGGGGCTCGCTGTGAGACGAGATGGAGGGCACGGCCATGGGACAACCCTCACAAAGCGCACCGCCTAAGCTTCCTGGTCTTTCTCTTCTTTTTACTCCGGCGATGCTCTTCAAACAACGCTGTGGGTCACCACATGTGCTTCCTGAGAAGCGCACCTTCATCTTGTGTAAAAATGCTGACGAATTATTCCCTTAAAGGTTTTTGTTATCTTTTCCCTAATATAGACCCAGAATATGTGCATGTGTTTTCATAAAGTGGAGACACTGGAGGGCTTTTTTTTTTTTTTTTTTTCCTCTCCTGTGTGCGGAGGAAAATGTGAGTACAGTAAAAAAGGCAGAAGTAGCAAGTTAAGGACGGGGGGTACTTCCTATATCATATAGCACATATTGGGAAGAGGGGAGAGGGTTGGCTGAAAGGGTTTGAATTTTATGGGCACAAGCTAGAACTTATGGTTATAGGTTGTCTGCTCTATAACGGATAGTATAGCGTATACTACATGTCATAATAATTTAGTATCTGCTAGTATCAGTGGAAACTGACATGTTGACTGAATCTTTCTAAGACTTAATCTCTATTTATCCACAAACTGGGAATAACAATAGTAACCTAATAGCATCATTGTGAAAAACTAATGAGACTATCAGACATAAATATCTGTGAAAGCAGGTAATGGTTTGTCCTTCCCAAAGATTTATTTATTTATTTGAGAGAGAGCGAGTGAGTGCATGTGAGCAGGGGGGAGGGGCAGAGGGAGAGGGAGAGAGAGAGAAGCTCAAGCAGACTCCCCGCTGAGCGTGGAGCTGGACTCGGGGCTTGATCCCAGGACCCTGAGATCATGACCTGAGCTGAAACCAAGAGTCAGGAGCTCAACTGACTGAGTCACCCAGGCGCCCCTAGTTTGTACTTTCTAAATGATAGCTATTGTAAAAATAAATATTTTTATCAGGCTCTCTAAAATAACTATTTTGGCTTCTCAGGCTCATTTCCTTGACATCAAAGGTATTTGGAAAGTTGTTCAAAAATTAGACATTCAGTTTTGGAAGATTGAGAAAGTAGGATTTTGCAGCCCATTAAATTCACACCATTAGTCTGAGGCATATCTGGGGTCCTCTTGGTAGATGGAACATGTTACCAGGATTTTCTTCTGCAAATACTGGGCCTGCCTGCCTTTAGCTCTGCTGGTAAAAACTGGTGTTTACTCTAATTCATTGTCGCATTGACCACCAGAAGAGTCTTTGCTCTGGACCTTACCAGACAGGAATGACTCCATGTGATTCTGCTTCGTGCTTACATTTCTGGTCATCCTCAGGCCACTTGAACTTCACCGTTATATGACCTGTTGCCGCAGGTGACTTTGATCTGTCTTTCTCCCTGCATTAACTCAGGAAAATCTAGCATTTTTATTTAGTTCATGTGCTTGTGGCAATGACCATAAGCAAACATCTGCCTATTGACTTAAAGAGTGTCTAGGAACTTGATTCGAGTAGGTCTCTAGGAACTGAAGAAAGTGTCCAACCCTCTAACTCAGTGGTTCTCCAAATGGGATTTCTGGATCTTTCTCAGATGTGTTCTTCAGGATCTGTGAGTTCTCCACAAGCGTCTTTAAGCAGTGTTTGTTCATTTGCTTTGTTTTATTTTGTTTCAAATGATAGGCTAAAAAATTAATCAACTGAAGCATGTTCTGCCTTATCTTGATGGCCTGTTCATAATTAAATCTTGTTTCCATGCCTGCTTCCGGCTTTGTTTACTAGCTTGCTAGAGCTGCTATCATAACAAAGTACCATAGCCCGGGGACTTAACAGAAATTTATCGCCTCACCGTTTTGGAGGCTGGAAGTCCAAAATCCAGGTGTTGGCAGGACCGGTTCCTTCTGAGGGCTGTGAGGGAAGGATGCTGTTACATCACATGAAAGCCCAGTAAATGTTAGAGGGTATGAGGTTTTCCACATTGAAGATAAAGTGTCAGCAATGGTAAGAAAACTTGACTCATGCTCAAGTGATCTTTGCATTGATATGAATGAGTGATACCTAGCATTTATTCATTTCCATCACTGGTTTGGTTGGTAAAGTTTATGCTGAAACTAGAAATTCTTTTCACTGTCTGCAAGAACTGAAAACTAATTCCAAACATTATTTTCCTGATTGATTGCAACAATAATTGGATTAGGTTCACATTTCATGCTGATTTCAATAATTTCCCCATGGGTTTTCTTTTTTAAAAAAGAAAATTTAAATTAATCCTGAGAGCTTTTTCTTCCTTTGGAAGTTTCTAGCACACTATTTAAGTTTGTGAACCACTGCTTGGTAGGAATAAGCCAGCTATTTGAGGGGACCCTTCTGTCCCTTACCTAATTTTATGATCCTGAAATAGTTGGACCTTTGGAAAGTTCTCTATACGTCATATCTTTATTACACTGAATAATTTCTGTGATATAAATTTGCTTTCTTAAAATAAAGACTTCCTCAATGGGGAAAGAATGAGAGGATAGCTCATATGCTTTGCAGGAGGGATTTAGAGGATTAAACTCAGATATTTGGGGATAAATCAGATATCAGAGTCAGACTGAGACCTATTTCCTAACAACTGTGATGAACTGGGAAGCAACCCGCCAGGAATCTTCTCACCTCCTGAAATAGCCCATGATCAGAGACACCCACCTGTGGCTTTATATCATAATATAATAACCCGCTGATTGCAAAGCTTGAATTAGGCCTGTCTGCGATTTACTTATAACTATCAGATTTTCCCTTAATGCCAATATCGTTAATTTTATTGTTGTCTTGTGTTGTAAGTTACCCAGAAGTAGTTTATGCATAATAGCATAATTTTATTTATTTTAACTTTAATTTTTGGGGTAATAGCATAATTTTAATGTAATTAATTGCATGGGAAGTTTTGAACTCATAGCAAAGCAATCTACCGTCGTTTTAACAACCTATGACAATGTTCATGCCCTTATATATATGTTACAGTAAATCAAGTATTATACATATATCTATGAACATATACATAGGCTTATGAGAAAAGTGATCTTTTACTTTATGTGATGGTAGAATTCTTAAAAGCTTTGTTTTATACAAAAAATTGAGAACCGTATTATAGAAGATACCCACGATTTGGTTGGATCATAGTTTCCTAAATTTTAATCTTAGAATCTTAATCTTGCTAATGATTTAGATTCTAAGTGATGGTGAAGACTTGCCTAGGAAGAAGAAAGTAACTTTATGTCATAACAAGTTATGTTTGTTGACAAAGCACGGCAGAGCTCAAAGGAAGGGCTTTTATGGAATTCTGGCTCTAGCACTTTTTGTCAAAATAAATCAACTAACACAGAAAAGTTGAAGGGTCTCTCTGTGTAGTACACTTTCCTGAACCATTTCATTTGCATTTCCTCTTTTTTTTTCTTTTTCTCCAGCCTTTCTATGGATTTTGCAGTCCCTCAGTGTAATATATTAGCTTCATTTTAGAATAACTCAGCCTCTTTCTATAGAAATTAGAAAACTCTCATGCATTCAAAATGTTTTTATTAAGCACCTATTACATGACATCTGCATGTTAGAAGCTAGAGACATCAAGTAGGGAATCCGTAGTCCAAAGTCCCCCGCCTTCAAGAAACACAGTGTATGGTAAGCAAGGGAACATAAGCAGATCTGATACATAGGACACTTCAAGTGGCAACTCGGAACCCTGCCGACATTATTATGGGGGCACCAAAGATACTACTTCTCACTGTGCCTTGGGAAACCAGGCAAAGCTTAACAGTGGATAGTGCATTTGATCTAGCTTTCTGGGAAAAATAGGAATTTAGCAAACAACAACAAAAAAGGGGAGGGAGTGAAATTCCATCCAAGTAGAGGCCAGAACATAAGCAACATCATGGAGTTTTGAAAGCCTAGGATGCGTCCAAAGACGCCAAATAGCACAAGAGTTATCCTTCCTCTGCCATATGAGAAAGAGAGATGAAACCAAGAAGGAAGATAGAATAAACATGGAGGTATAGATGCATTTTTAAAAAAGAATTCAGAGGCAAAATGAGGAGATTAAGTGTTCAAAAATAAGTGAAATATCGCATTCCAATCAACTGTAAGTTTTAGCTTGTGTTGACATACAAAATAACTAAAGAAAAAAATCACATTTAAGGAGGTGATAGAAATAGAAAGAGCCTAAGTAAAGAAAAAGATGACTGATGTTTGGGTACAGCAGAAACAAACAAACAAAAGTCTTCTATGATTGCATGGTAGTAATTACTGACATTTATTGAACCCTTACCATGTAGCACACACTGTGGCACTTTATTGTCTCATCGAATCCTCACTGTCTTTTAATAAGTATCACTCAGTTAATAGGCATTGCTGTTATATCCACTTTATGGAAAGACAATTAAGGATCAAGAAGATTAAGTAACTTGCTCAAGTTTATATCTGTATGAAGAGGGAGGTGCAGGCTATGAATCAGTCTGTCTCACTCCAGAGTCCTGAGGGCATAACCACTAAATAAACTGCCTTTCCCACTCACACACTGAAGTAAGATGACCCCATAAGTAGCAGATTTGGTTTCTTTTGCCATGTGGATGCTACGAGGAGGCAAATCTTGATGCACAGAACAAATACAAAATAAAACAGAGGAAATAATAGCAACAACAAACATTTCTTTGCAGAACTTAGATATGTTGGTCCAAAGGAGACCTGGTTGAAGTAGTCATAAAGTAAGATGGTGAGGTCAAAATACAAGATTTTGGTCAGAGAGGAATAAAAACATCCAACTTTTATAGTGACATATGCTCAATGGAAAACTGTTCTGGGATGGGGGCGTGATGTGAATTATGACCTGTGATAAGTATCCTTGGAGGAAATAAAAGGACATGTGCATTCAAGTCCATGCATTGTCCTCTTCTGGATGGACATTGCTAGATTTTCTCTTCTTTCAGCAATTTTAACCTCAAAAAATGATTATTTCTTTCAATCGTGTCTATTGTTATTCTCTCTGTAGGCCGTCTTTTCTTTTGTATATTTTTCCTGGGTAAGCAGTGTATATTACTAAGAATGTACTCCTCCAGCCACACATCTAAGATTTGTAGCTTTATGGATGTGGTGGGGAGCCGTATACAGGATAGTAAGAATGTTCTCACTCCTGGATGATGGAGTTGGACAGGGAAGGATTGGGGGGCGAGTGGTTTGTTCTCTGCTGGAGAGGAGAACAGAGAGGTGGCCAGAGGGCCTAAAACCTTGGGAGGCTATCTTTCTCTCGTATTAAGACTTATACTATATTTCCTTAGTACAAAATGTATTTCCTATGAATTTAGACAGAAATTAGACAGAAAGCCCAAATATCACTCAAGATACAGGTTTGGGGATATAGCTCAACACCCAAAAACCAAATAATCTGATTAAAATTGGGCAGGAGACATGAACAGACATTTCCCCAAAAAAGACATATAGGTGGTCAACAGACACATGAAAAGATGCTCATCATCACTTGCCATCAGGGAAATGGAAATCAAAACTGTAATGAGATATCACCTCACACTAGTCAGAATGGCTAAGATCAAAAAACACGGGAAACTTCAAGTATTAGTGAGGATGTGGAGAAAAAGGAACCCTTGTACACTGTTGGGAATGTAAACTGGAGCAACCACTGTGGAAATCCTGGAAACCCAATTATGGAAGCAGCCCAAGTGTCCATCGATAGATGAATGGATAAAGACGATGTGGTATATATGCACCATGGAATATTCAGCCATAGAAAGAATGAAATCTTGTCATTTGCAATGACATGGATGGAGCTAGAGAGTATAATGCTAAGTGAAATAAATCGGTCAGAGAAAGACAAATACTATATGATTTCACTCATATGTGGAATTTAAGAAACAAAAGATATAAGCAAAGGAAAAAGAAAGGAGAAAGAGACAAATCAAGAAGCAGACTCTTAAATATAGAGAACAAAGTGGTGGTTCCCAGTGGGGAGGTGGGTAGGGGGATGGGTGAAATAGGTGAAGGGGACTGAGTACACTTATGATGATCACTGAGTAATGCGTGGTACTATTGAATCACTGTATTGTACACCTGAAACTAATATAACACTGTATGGTAACAATACTGGAATTAAAAGAAAAAAAACTTAAAAAATTTAAAAGAAAAAAAAAGATACAGTTTTGGGGGTGTCACATACCCAGAGGGTCAGAGTGTGAACAAGGGATTTGTGGGCACATAGTGTGCAGCTTTCAAGACTCAGAACCTCCAGAGTCAGGAAGAGAATATGCCAGTTGGATATGCTCTGCCTGGCTCCTTCCCATTACTGCATCTGATTTAGAGTGGATTGGGGTGACGTAGGGGGTAGAAGCAACACAGAAATTGGTCTTAATAACAAATAAACACTCTTTCCCCCAAAATTCCATGTGTAGAAATCATAATGGGACTTTGGCTGTCTGGCAGGGGATCATGGGCTGGTGGAGAGAAGGATGAGAGGGATGAGCACATACAAAACAGAAAGCTCAGGTCCCGTGAACCATAGAGCGAGTATAGCCAAGCAGGCCACGGGATGTGGAGCTATACAGATCTTCATGCCCTGGTGATCTTAGACATTATCAGTAAAGGCAAACTGCAACTTCTTATCAGATTCCTGGTGATCCAAACAAAAAGGCTAAACAGACAATTTACATGATTTTTACTAATTATAAGGGGGAAACACACTAGGATGTCAAGTGTTAAAACCACTTTTCATCACAGTTCAAAGGAAACAAAGCTGGGAGGGGGCAGAAATTGCTCAGAGGAAAATTAATTAGCATAGGACCTTAATGATACCTTCCTTTACTGGTATTTTAGAAAGAAATCCTCAAGAATTATTTTTCTCAGAGTTTAAAAACAATAGTATATTCCCAAGAGTTCTAGTAAATCAACATGAAAAATATTCAGAAATGTTTAAAGGTGTCCTAACAACTGTATTCTGTATATATAATCAAGTCTGATTTTACTAGACTTTGACATTTTGATTACATAAAGGATTCATCCACAATAAAAATATACTGTAGATAATAGATTTATAACCACGTGGTTTCTATTTGTTAGTATTAGTGGATTGAACAAGTGCAGAACAGAAAGAAAATATACATTTGTCAGGGGAGAATTCTTTTCACATGGCCTGTCACATTCTGACACAGAATGTAGTTAATTTCTCTCCTTTCTCAGATCAGCCAGTTTGTTTTCTTAGAATCTATTCTCTGAGTTAGTTTAAGGAACTAGGTTCAATTAAGTGCCTTATTGGAAGTAGCTCAATAAACAGCCAAGGCTAAACTCAGGAAAAACGATATCCATAGAAGAAATTCAAGTCAGAGAACTGAAAAGAAGAAGAAGAACAAAGTGCTGTGTATCACTGAGAGAAAATGTGGATTCATTATTGTTTAATATTAAATGAGCTAATGGAGGAAGAGTGCTCAGAGGGCATGCCCAGGCAAAGGGCTTTTCCTTTTATAATTCACACTAAAGAACTATCATGAGATCCTCAAAGGCAGCTCTGGTTTCTGGACCAAAATGTAGTGAATGCTATTATTATATTGCTCTTTGTAGTGAAAAGCAAAATAAAAGGAATATTTTATTGGTCTTTGAAAACAGTTTTTATATGTATGTTCACTGGAAGGTTTCAAAACCTCGAAGACTGAAATGCTTTTGAGATGTAATAGAAATCTGATAGTAAAATTAACCCAGATTTGTGTCGATTTACTTCATTCCATCAAGTAGTCATAGGGATTATTTACATTTTGAAATAGAAAATAATAGAAAGAGACAAAATAATATATCTGTTTTTATTGTTCAGTATGACCTACATAAAAGTCAATGCATTGAAATATCAATCAATCTAGAAATTATTATTTTTTGTTTAACGTGCCACTGTATGGGTCGCCAGGGCCTGCAGGCTTTCTGAGCAACTAACAGGAAACAAGATCAGGTGTGTTATATAAGCCATTGATTTGTCCCTGATGAATTCATGTAAAATTGCATAATTAAAATCACACAAGCTCCTTTTAAACCATCTTTAAAAAGCTAATCTGCCTGGGTTTATTGTTTCAAAGTATCCACTTCTGCGCACGTGTACTCAGATAAAGCAGGTTAAATGTCTTACTGCTGCTAGGAACTTGATAAGAACCCCACCAGGCTTCCTAAAGCCATGGTTTTCCTACCCTACAAGAAAATCATAAACTGTCAAGTCAATGTAAACATAAGAAGAAAGATTCATGCTCAGTTTATTTTCTTTTGTTACCAAATCAAGGAAAAATGGCAGGCATCACAGATGTTGCCAGCAAGAGACACATTTTGGGCTTAAATGGAATAAATACCTTTATTTGAAAAAAAAATAGCACTTTCATTGCTTTGTAGATTTTGAATCTTGGATTTTCTTTTTAATTGGTAAAACCCTATATATAATTTGTAGGGTAACAAGACTGAATTTTAACATGGAAAGTTTCTCTTGCCAGATTTTTGTACACTTGCAAAGAAATTTATTATTTTCTCTGTTAGTACTTCAAAGAGCAGAAAGTAGTAGAACATCCTAGGAGTTTCTGATCAATATGAACCTTTCTTGCATATTTGTTCATGCTTTGGTATCATAATGATTTCTGGTCCCCTTGTTAGTTTTTCTTTATTTTTACAAAATGGCTTTTGGGACAATCCTTTAATTTGAAGACCCTAAATTTATTTTTACCAACTCAGTTTTTTTCCTCCCCAAGGAATGTAGTTTTCATATATATTTCACAGTTCCGTCTGGACGAGGAGAAGTGGCAAGCTCTAATAAAATTTCCAGTTCCATTTCCTGTCTTTCCCCCAACACATTTTACATTCTGTGTCCAGCCTCAGCAGGCATTACACATCCTGGAGGCCCAACCACTAGTTTCCACAGAGCACTTGACAATCAACTTCTCTGTACTGAGGAGGATGGAACTCAGTCAGACATCATTCTTCCCCTGAGCGGTTGTAAGATGAAATGATATCACGTCCACCAAGTCTGAGGGTGAAGTACAAAGCTGCAGAGTGCAGGACAAATAAAGATGCCCATCCTTTCACATTTATTTAAGTCCTCACTAGTATCAGTCCCCATTACTGATCCCAAGAGCAGAGAAAAAAAAAAAAATCAAACTATCCCATGTCCATTCTAAAGTATTTGAAGGGAAAATTCCCTTCTGAATTCAAATTTTGGCAGGCTGTTAAACATAGGAACATGATTCACCAGAATCAAGCATATAATTCCATTTATAGTCTGAAATCTCAAGTGGGTAATAAAGGGAGTCATATATTTGAAAATTATGTCCTATTATTTCCTGCTAGTGAGGTGGTAGACTTCAAAATGAAAAATCAGTTTTAAGAATCAATTACTTAATATTTTGCCCTATACCGTACTTCTAGACTTGATGGTACCACATAATAAACTCTAGCAATTCTTTATTTTACTTTGCTTTCCAAGTGCAATCTAAGAAATAATTTCTTTGGAGGCAAGATATTAGTTTTATGAACATAAACCTTTAATGTTCTATATAAAAACATCCTATAGGCTGTGCAGTTTTTATATATTTTTAGGATCACTAGCATATAATATGTGCAGACAATGTAATTCTTTTCCATCTTAAATACACCAGAGTATATGTGGAAAGTGTACAAAATATAGTCAGTCAACTAATATTCTATAACGAAGAACATTCTTAAGATTATTCTTCGGTTCCATTAGGATTATAGTTTATATTACATTACTAGACACAGTAAGTATTTTACACTATTGAGTTGGAAGTGTTAAGTCCATTGTGTTTATCAACGATGCTGAAGACAAAGATGAAGAGTGGAAATAATTCAAGTCCTCACATACCTTTACTTCAGTATTTGGATGGTTTTGGCAAAATTCTACTTCCTAGATCATTGTTTCAATTATCCACTTAAAACCGTAAATCAATTTAACAAGTTAAATAAGTTTGAGTTCAAATTAATGTTGGTTTCTTATAAATTGCTGAGGCAAATAACCCCCCTCTTTTTCTAAAGATTTATTTATTTATTTTTAGAGAGAAAGAGAGAGAGAGAGAGCAAGCATGAAGAGGGGGAAGAGCAGAGGGAGAGGGAGAAGGAGGAAGCCCGATGCGGGACCCTGGGATCAGACCTGAGCTGAAGGCAGGCGCTTAACTGACTGAGCCACCCCGCAAGTAAATCTTTTTACTCGAATCTATGTTTTCTACCTAGCTAATTCTAATTCTATGTAAAAGTTTAAGTGTGTAGTCCAAAACTCTGAAATGTTTCACTCTCAAAAATGATTTATTACATTTATCAATTAAAATTGTTTATTCACAGTTTATGTTTGTAAATTTGTGCTTATGAAATGCAACAAGAAATGCAATAAGCTAATTCTTCTGTATTTGAGAAAAACCTTGTTAGTGCAATTTATCTGACATAAACTGCAAAAAGCAAAATGGTTTCATGAGTAGAATACTATCATTTGGTAGTTGCTGATCTCTCTTTATATTTAACATTACCTTTTCTTTGAGTTTGTGGCTTGGCAGAGAGTTATCCCGGGACATAGATTGGATAGTGGATTCCACCTGAACAACTTTTATTTCAGTTTACAAACATTCCATAAGCCTGTTTTTTTTATAAATGCTTGTTTCATTTTGATGAAGGTTTTGATAAAGACAAAAGAAGTCCCATGCTATTATTACAAAGAATTTCAACTTTTAATCAAATTATTGATTTTAAGAGTATAACTTTTATTAAAAGAAAGTTATACAGGTAAGTTGGGATCAACTTTGGTGTGAATTTTTTATTGGGATGATTGAGAATGTGATTTTTAACTCTCTAAAAGACTTTGAACTGAATCATCCATATTCTTTTCAATGAGGCATAAAATAGGTCTCTGTTCTTTCTCAATTCTATGAGGAGTTACCACACTAACTAAGGTTTTAATTTTAGGAGAAAATCATGTCTGGCATAATAAAACCAGTTTCGAAACTTAATTCTTTCCACACTATGCAGCTCAAAGAAGAGGTTTTATTTAATAGTATTTTAGTTCATTAAAGACAAGTGATTCAGTTACTGAAGTCTGATGATGATTGGATTCTCATTCTCTTGAGAATTGAATTCCCTCTCTGTTCTCTACAAGAAGATATTTACCTATTTATTGGATGAAGGAATGAGCAAAGTGGGGAGTTTAGAGAAAGTTACCAGAAATTAAGTGAGACTGACAAAACAGAACAAGACCAAAAATTTCTTGAGTCAAAAGACTATTATTCAGCTTTATTAAAATAAAAATTGAAAAGTAGGAATACAATCTGAAGACAGAGGGTGCCTGGGTGGCTCAGTTGGTTAAGCGTCTGCCATCAGAAGGGATGAATACCTACCATTTGCATCGACATGGATGGAACTGGAGGGGATTATGCTAAGTGAAATAAGTCAAGCAGAGAAAGACAATTATCATACGGTTTCACTCAGATGTGGAACATAAGGAATAGTGCGGAGGACCATGGGGGAAGGGAGGGAAAACTGAATGGGAAGAAATCAGAGAGGGAGACAAATCACGAGAGGCTCTGGACTCCAGGAACCAAACTAAGGGTTACAGAAGGAGGAGGGATGGGGTAACCAGGGGATGGGTATTACGGAGGGCACGTGTGGTGATGAGCGCTGGGTGTTATACGCAACTAATGAATCGTTGAACACTACATCAAAAACTAATGATGTACTATATGCTGGCTAATTGAACATTAAAAAGAAAAAAAAAGCGTTGGCCTTTGGCTCAGGTCATGATCCCAGGGTCCTGGGATCCAGCCTCTCATCGGGCTCCCGGCTCCATGGGGAGCCTGCTTCTCCCTCTCCTTCCTGCTCATGCTCTCTCTTGCTATCTCTCTCTTAAATAAATAAATAAAATCTTGAAAAAAAATCTGAAGACAGTAAGAAAGCTTATCTTCTAGTATGTACTTTAATAAAAAGTATCAAGATTTTTTTAAAAAGTTTTGATTTTTAGATAATCTCTACACCCAACGTGGGACTTGAACTCACAACCCTGTGATCAAGAGTCTCATGCTCTACTGACTGAGCCAGCCAGGCACCTCAAAAGTCTTGAGATTTTTAAAATCCTATTCCAGGTTTTAAGTTGACCTTTCATATTCCTTTCTTCAGATGTATCCTAAATTATCACCATTACTAATACTATTATTATTATCAGTAGTAGTATTTTGCAGGAGTGACATTGAACCTGGCAGAACAGGACATCTCCTAAATAATATCACTTACCTGTGGCTCTCCCATCTGAGCCTGTGCCGGGGTATGGGGTCCTGGGAGCTTATATGGACGGATAATGTTTTTACTTAGTTGTTGTGTAGTTAGCGAGAAGAAACAGAATCGTGGTTGGAAAGGGAAACAAAAGCTTGAGGCAGCACCAGGGCTTGATGGAAAAACTAAAGAGAGATATGATTCATGAGGTCAGAGGATAGGATGATTTGAAACAGGACAGAAAGAAAGAATAAATGAGTCAAGAGGGTGGTTCAGAACTCAAGTCATGAGTGTGTCAAAGGTCTAAGTGTTGTAGGAACAGTTGGACGAGACAAAGCCATCTGTGAGTTTGGAAGGTAGCCTTGCCTCAGAATAGTCTCCCTTCCAGGGTGGCCAGCGGCCCTAGAGTGAGAGAATATGTGGGGTCCCATTTCCCATGAAACATGGTCCCCACTTTTTTAAATAAAGGGAATGAAATTTAAATTTGTCAAAAACCAATTATATTATTATTCTCATGTTTTCAAGGTCAATTGTAATCTGTGCTAGTATTATTAGTGTGGTTAATATAAAAAACCAGTGTTTTCCAAGCATCACTATCAGTGGAATATGTGGGGTGGGGAGAGTTGACATGGTGAGAAAAAAGGCTTTGAATTGCTTTGTGCAACATACGGAAGTGGCTCTGGGCCTTTAAAGTAGAGTAAAAAATAAGAGCATCGGAAGAGAGGGCTAGAACCTTTTAGTGGGGGGGGGGGCACGGAGTGAAGGGCCAGAGGTGGGAGCATACTCTTAGGAATCTATTCTGAGGGTAGAGGAGGAGGTAGGATTAACTGGTGTGTAAACCTGGCTTATCGGTTTGAATCCTTTCCAACTCCCAAGTTGGAATAATTTAGTATTTCCCCAGCTGGACCTGGAGGTTGAGTTCAACCCAGGTTCTGGCACCATGCTGGTTCCCAGAACGGAGGACATTTAATTAGAATTTGACCACAATAAAGCTGTTGCAAGGCTGTTTTGCTGCTGGTTCCGATATTTCCTTACTCTGTTTCCTGGGGTGTCCGGTTTGTGACTTCTACGGGGTCAGTAAGCGTGCAGTTCCCAGGTCTGCGACCTCTTGCTCCTTACCTAAGCCCTACCTTGCTTTCTGCAGCTGTGGGCTGGGCCTCAGTATCCCCAGTCTGGGTTTTCGATACTTGTTTTATAGGGACAGATGATAACCACAGGCTGTTGGCTGAACATCGAGGGTACTTTGACCCAGACACAAGAAAGATGCTGGTGGAACTTGTTGAGTCATCTCCTGGAATAGTTCAAAAGTTTCAGCAATCCTGCATAGTGAAGATAAGGCTTTCAATAAGTGAATGCCCTGTTAGAATTCTTAGCAAACAACACTCTATAAATAAAACCGTAATAATTATAGCTAGAAAATATCTCCCAGTGTCCCACTATCTTAATAGATCAACTTTATTCAGTTTTCCATTCTCCTTTTTAAATTGTACCCATATGAACAAATGATTTTTTCTCAGTTCCAACCATAGCAGAGATCCAAATGAGTATGCCAAATTCAGTCCATAGAGAGAATGTAAAGGCTTGTCTTTTGCTACCTGCTATGATCTGAATAATTGTGTCTTCCTAAAATTCACATGTTGTATTCACACGGCATTAGGAAGTAGAGCCTTCAGGAAGCACTTACGGCATGACTGTGGAACGCTCATAAATGGGACTAATGCCCTTATAGGAGGCTCCAGGGAGAGCCCCAACCCCTTCCACCATTAAGGAAACAACGACAAGTCTGTGACCTGGAAGAGAGCCCTCACCCAACTACAGTGGCCCTCTGATCTCAGACTTCCCATCCCTAGAATGGTCGGTTATGGATCTCTGTCATTTACAGGCTGCCCAGTCAATGGTATTTTGTTATAGCAGCCCAAATGAGTGGACTAAGATACTACCCAACACGCTGAAACAAAAATAACCTATCAAAGAGTATACCACCACCTGCTGCGCAAGCTGGCGGGTACTGTCACTCCTAGAACGTCTGTTTTGGTAAATGGAGCTGGACTGTCTTTGTGAGAAAAAGATGATTTCACCACCACTGGTGGGAAAATCCTTGAGAAGGGTGGAAACCCTTTGTTCCATGCATTGCAAACATTGTCAATTTTATCTGCTGCCTTGGTCCTAAAGTTTACTTAAGCTCACCTTAAAAGTCAACTCCCTGAGGTTTTATTCACCATCATACTCCCCTTCCAGACAGGCTTTTGAGAGACTAGGAAACGGTCTTTCAGTAAGGAAAATGCAGCAATGATAAACACGGTCTGGGCTGTTAGGAAAGGGATACTAAGCCCTGGAGAGAGGCACAGTTGCTATTGTCATTTTTGGGGGTGTGTCTAGATGACATTGCATTACTTGAATTTTTTGAAAAGTTTTTATTTAAATTCCAGTTAGTTAACATACAGTATAATATTAGTTTCAGGTGTACAATACAGCGATTCAACACGTCCATACATCACCCGGTACTCATCACAAGAGGGGCACTCTTTAATCCCCACCACCTACTTCCCCCCAGTCTCCTTCCCTCTGCTAACCATCAGTCCAGTCTGTTCTCTATAGTTCAGATCTGTTTCTTGGTTTGCCTCTCTCTCTCTTTTTTTCCTTTGCTCGTTTGTTTTGTTTCTTAACTTCCATGTATGAGTGAAATCATATGGTATCTGTCTTTGACTGACTTATTTCACTTGGCATCATACTCTCCATCCATGTCATGGAAATGGCAAGATTTTGTTCTTTTTGATGGCTGAGTAATATTCCATTGTATATGTATACCACTTCTTTATCCGTTGGTCAATTGATGGACACGTGGAGTGCTTCCATAATTTGGCTATTGTAGATAATGCTGCTATAAATATCAGGGTGCCTGTGCATTATTTGAATTTGATGACCAGGTAACACATAACAAACTGAGGGTTGCAGAAGGGGAGGCGGGTGGGGGGATGGGGTAACTGGGTGATGGGCACTGAGGAGGGCATGTGATGTGATGAGCACTGGGTGTTATACACAGAGGATGAATCATTGAACACTACACCTGAAACTAATGTTGTACTACTGTATGTTGGCTAATTACATTTAAATTAAAAAAATAAAGTCACAGGCTATTAACTTTTAAAAAATTGTCCTAAAATATGGAAGAAAAATATAACTTCGGTGATGGAGATCACAGTCTGGAGGATAGGAAATGGAGCTAGTTTTAGGCAAACTAGTCAATTTGGTAAAACTTGTCTTTGAATTATTTTACCCCTTCTTTTTCTACTCTTTCTCCTTCTTCTCCTACTCACTGCCATGTATTCCCAAACTATACAAAGTTCCTCTTGGTGGATTAATTAATACAGAGGTTTTAATTACAGCCGTCTGGAAGGATATAAATTTTGTAAGGAGAACCTCAGGGGACAATATTTAACCAAGTGAGTGTTTCTCCAATAGTGGAATTTCAAGAGTTGCATTCCTGGAAGGGGAGGTGGACTTCTCGACCTGCAACTATACAATATTAGAGTAGAACTACACAGTGTATATAAAGACACCTTGAAAATATTCAAGACCTTTGGGAAGGCAGTGGGGGAGATAATCTCAAGACTTAGAGAAAAATGGGGAACAGGAAATTGCAAATCATCTTTATTGAAAGGATAGCTGTGTTTGTTGTGTGATTGCTCTAATCCTATCACCTCTCCTCAAGAAAGACAAGGTAAATTCAGTGATTATCAGAATCCATCAAGGCAAATATTTCCCTCAAGGGATTTAGTAAGCAATTAAGCACACTCCTGTAATATCAGGACTTACTGGTCTTCTGAACCTTCTATTTTTCTTTAGCAATTGGTTCAGGTCTCCTGAAGCTCTTCTCTTAAGGAGCATTGAAAATTCTGCTTTTGGTCACTAAGGCTAAGATTAGATGAGATCATTGCCAACATCTTTCAGAAGTCCTAAACTCTGCATGGCTAGGTTGGTTCTTTGTCCTCCAGGGTCTTTGGGTCATGGGACATGTTTAGAGACACGGTGATTTGGGGCATATAAAGAAACAAAAATCTGCAGTTGGTTTTTTGATTGCTTGGTAGTTGCTAAAATGGTACATATCTATTTAAATCAAATTCAGAGATATGTTGAAAGAAAAATGATAAAAATAGTAATATTTATTTCCTTTTATAAATACATTTACCAGTCTACATTCATTGGAATTACATATAAACATCACTAGACTCCTTAAGCCAATATGTGAAGGTTTTATTCATTTCCTTTTCCAAGAAATATATTGACACAAATAAAACTCTACTGTTTAGAAAAGGTACTTATGGATTCAATTAATTAGGACCTTTTTCTCACACTAATTTTATTTCAAGAAGGCAGCTCATTTATGTGTTACTGTAGCAGTTCATGTCACAAGCAAATTAAAATAAGAAATGTCCACTTTTAGAAATTTTTTCTCTTATGGTCTGAAACTGCCATAACCACAATCTAGTGAAATATTGCTATAAAAATTCATACCATTGCATTTGGCCAAATACAAAAAATTGCCTTGGGTTATACTGAGTGTCTCATAGTTAGCAAAACTTATATTCATCGGTATCTAATGCTTCATTGTTAAACACGTCTGGCTTTATTTGGCCTCAAAAGCCAAATACTTCATTCTTTCTAAGATTTTCAAACAGAAGAAATCAGGTATTAGCTTTTTGCCGGCTAAGTTAGTGGCAAACTGATGAGATTTACACCGCATCATTCTTGACCAGAATTTGCAGTCGTTCATCACTCGTTCAAATGATTTTTATTTCTTTCAATGTTCTGCAATTATCTTCTTGCCCAAAGACATTTTTTTCTCCACTTGGGAAATAATCATTAGTTTATTTATTTTCAAGGGTTAGAAATCCACCAAAGTATGATTAAGGATGTGGCCACTAAATACGCATACCAGGTAATGCTGCTTTCTGCACGAGACTTCGTGGCGAACGAGCGTCTGTATGTTCTTGGTTCAGACGGTCATGGACACTGTAACGCATCAGTGTGGTGAGCTGATGACAATCGCCTGACCTGCGTGAGCGGTCTCGTTTAAGAATTCTTTGCTCTTTGGGGCTCTGTCCTGTGACACTGGCATACTGGACTGTAGAGAGGATGGCCTGGTACAACCTGACCTACACAAACGCATGGGCCGTTATTCAGTTGGCCCCTTTGGCATGTCTTTCTAGATGTGGTTCTATTAGTATTATTTTGGAATGGAAGAATTTGATTACTTTGTGTAATCAATAGCTACTCTAGACATTTTGAAACATGTTGAGCGAGATAAACTTGCTACTTTTTCCTCCCTCCATTTTTAGACACATGACTCTTTAAGGGAAATTTAATCCGTATGTTTCTGATTCCTTTACACTTAACTCATCAAAATGTTGTTTTGTAAGAGCCTTTGAAGTCAAGGAAGCCTTTTAAGTCATTTTTTATGAGACTTTTTCAAGCCTCTTTTCTTAGAAGCAGGAAGTGGCCTTTAGCCAACAGTTAACAAACTCAAACACCAAAAGGTTCAGCTTGGGTTTGAATCCCTGAACCTGCAAGTGTTTGGATGGACTCGTGACATGACCCATCTTTGCTGTATATGTAGTGCCAACAGACATCATAACAGTTCTAATTACCAAGATGACTCCAGGATCCTAACTGCATGCCAACTTGCAAGTGTTTCTCTAATCAATCTCCTTCATGCTAAATTATGACTCATTTAACTTTAAAGGAACCACTTTATTTCCCAACCGGCCTCGCGTCTTCGTGACTTCTGTGAGAGCTATTGAAATTGTCATTCTCACAGAGGAACTAGCTAGAACTTTCTAATCTGGTCACCAGTGAAATCACACCAGAGTTCAAGTTCACAGGAGAAGTGAGTGTTGATTGACCATGAAGGCTTCTACCCGACACAGAGATTATTTCAGCCACTCAGTTTCTGAGTGAAGAAGATAACATAGATGCTGCAATCCTTCAGAAAATACAATGTGCATTAAAATAACAAATGAAGCATCTGGCTTCAGAAGTTCTCACTTGATTTATACTCAACAGTTGTTAAGTATAAACTAGCCTCCATTTCCCAGGAAATTTATAGCCCAAACAAGCACACTACTGCTTGTAGTGTGTTGTTCCCACTGCCTAGTGCATTTCAAGCGATTCTGTCCAGTAGGCTTTGAAATCATCCTGCTAAGTATTCATTCTGCAGCTCGCAAATTACACAGCAATGAACATGCCAAATAGCAACAGCTGATCTACGTGGTTAAAAGCTTTGAAGGAGTCTCAAACTTAGCTCAGAAAGGGGTAGTGAGACTTAATTCTAGAAACAAGCGACTTTCAGTAATTAACATTAATGTCAAGAGAGCTTCAGCGGAATGCTATGCCTCTTTTTTAGGGGTGCTGTGACTCAGTGCTCTTTAGACTGTGTTTATTATCCAGGCTAAGGGGCCTGGGATATGGTCCAGACTGCCTTCATACAGATATATCAGGATAGCATAGTAGCTAGATGCCCAAGGGCTCAGGATTCAGACTGTCTGGTTCAAAACCTAACACCATCTATCACTGGAACTGTGACCTTGGGAAAGGGGGGATAATAATAGGACCTATAGGCTGTTCCGAGGATTCCATAAGATGATACAGGTCAAGTACCTTGTAGGTGTTCAGTAAGTTGTGATGTTGATGATCTGATGATGATGATGGCGATGGTGATGGTGATGGTGATGATGATAATGGTGATGGTGATGTTGGTGATGGTGTTGGTGATGGTGTTGGTGATGATGATGATGGTGATAATGAGGATGATGGTGATGATGATGATGGTGATAATGATAATGATGGTGTTGGTGATGGTGATGATGGTGATGATGGTGATGGTGTTGGTGATGGTGTTGGTGATGATGATGATGGTTATGGTGATGATGATGATAGTGATGATGATGATGATGGTGATAATGAGGATGATGGTGATGATGATGGTGATGGTGATGGTGATGATAATGTTGCATAGGACCAGGAAACAGTATAACAGGAAAATATCGCTCAGGTATAAGTCACACACTAGGAGTTATGAGCTCTTTGTGTACTGCAGTCTTCCTAGGAATTCTCATCCATGTCCGTGGCTTTTAGCGACATTTATTTAGGATTCTCAAATCAATGTCCTTCCTCTAGGCTTCTTTCAGAGCAAGGCTTACAAGGCCATTCACTAGCCTAATCTTCAGCTCTTCTTGCTGGATCATAGGCCTTTTCTCCAACTTGCTTTGCTTTTCATACTCCAAAACTTGGTGCAAGGTCCTCTCTCTGTCCTTGATGCCTCCACTCCTTGACCATCTGGCAAATATCTGCTTATTCATCAATACTCAAGCACCATGTCCTTCATAAAAGCCTTGAACTCCTTTTTACTGATTTAGGTGGCCACCCACTTTCTCCCCCTTAATGTATTTATTGCATCTCACTCATATTTTATTATAGTATTCATCCCATTGCGCTGGAAATCACTTGTACATTTATCTCCACACCCCCCTGCGTGTGCTGTGAAGGCAGGAACTGCATCTTACATCTTTGGGTACCAGCACCCAACATAGCACCTTGCATATGGTAGACATTCAATAGACACTTGGTGAGGGAATGAAATGTGTCTGGAGAAATAACAAAAAGGCAAGGTGAGTTGAAAATAGTTTTGGTTTTATCAGCTCCAGTTTTACTATAATAGACCCTTGACTCTGTGTATCTCAATTCTCCTTGTGGTCACATCTAGCAAATTTGAGTGTCTTGGCAGCAGTCTATGTATATGGAGGAGTATTATCTTTCTCTATGAAAGATATGCAAAGTGCTCTATGGAGGAAGTGTGCATATTGTATTTACCATATTAGATATTGAATACAATAGCCCAGATTCCAAAGCACCCTGACCATGACAGAGGTTTCCCTTGCTGTTAGATCCATGCCTGTCATAACAGGATATATACGGTATTTGCAGAATGAATGCCTGAAAGCAGAGGAGTAATAGTATCTGAATAATTAAGACAAAACCTCCAGTGTTCTTTGTACTTATTCAGGTAGTTGCTTCAGTTTCTTTGCATGATAGTCCAGTCTTTAGAATGACTTGCTGTGTTTAACATCAGCCCTATCAAATGCCACTGTCAAAACGTCCTCTCTCTCCATCTGTGTTGCTAACGATACCTTCACAATGTCCTCAGCAGTGTGCGACTTGCTGAGAAACTTGTATACAACCTTCAAAACCCAACTATATATGCTCTATGAAAGTTGCAAGTCACTAACTGTGAGTTATTGATGCATATAACCAAGGGGTGGCTTTAAACCTAGAGAGGCCCTACTGGGAAGGACAATGGACTCCAACTGCCCTCGGAGCTGTTAGGTGAATTCTGAACACACCTGAAGATATTCTAGCATTTTTTTTTAAAGATTTTATTTATTTATTCATGAGAGACAGAGAGATAGAGGCAGAGGGAGAAGCAGGCTCCCAAGGAGCAGGGAGCCCAATGCGGGACTCCATCCCAGGACCCTGGGATCATGACCTGAGCTGAAGGCAGATGCTTAACCATCTGAGCCACCCAGGCACCCCTAGCATTTTTTTTTAACCTAGAAATGGAAAGTTGAGGCTCTAATTGCTGAAAGCATCTTGACACACTGTGCCCTCAGAGATCCTCTGCACAAGAGATGTGACTTAAGACCTATGTTGTTCTCTTTGACCATTTCACCACCCTCATGCTAATGTAGGGTGGTTCTAAGGCTTTTTATAGAAACCAGACATCATAACTTATTAATTGCTCAAGAAATTAATTTAAAAACCAGAAAGAATAGAACACAACAGTCCATTTTACATAGGAAGAGTAAGTATTGTTCCATGAAGCTTTTGTGTCATTTTAAAGATTATGCCTGTGTGTGTGTGTTGGGGGGGATGGGTGGGTGGATGTGATGTGTGATGTGTGTGCTGGGTCTTGATGTAATATTTATTTTTCTTACTCTGGGTTGCGCTAAAAACAGTTTGAAAGCTGCTGTCTTAGAAACTCTGAAGCAAGCTGGGGTTTGGATGTTGATCAAGGAATCATAACCACCCTGTAATACCAAGCAGCTAAACTGGAACATGGCTTGGCACAAACTTAGGTATGTTATGTGATTTTTACCCATGCCAACTCTCGGTTATTTATAGAGGTGGAAGACAGGATACCTTAGAAAATTTACAAATTTCCGGTTTCTCAGGTATAATTTTACTCATCTTTTCCCTTACTTTGAGAAATATCTATTGCGTGTAACAGTGTCAAGGACAATTCTAGATGCCAGGGCGATAACAGTGGAAAAGCCAGTCACTGAATTCATGGAACTCAGGACACTTCCAAACAACATGTCATAATTCTGAGCTACAAATTTTATTATTTTTTAGATTTCTTCCTTTTCTGCAGCGGTCAACCTTTTCTGATAAAAAGGCTAATGAACAGAAACTGGTCAAATAGGTGAACATGAAAGAAAAAAATTGAGGAAAATTTTAGCCTGAAAATCACGTAATTAGCACCTCGGTACTCAAGGTAATAAAGGAAGTAATAATGTCGTCATAAGTTTGACTCCTAAAGTTGACAACCCCCCCCAAATCTTCAGTTCTATGAATCCAGATTCTCCAAGTGTTATTGGGGCTGTTGTCACGGACATTCTGGATTTTCTTGGTAGGAAGCAAAGGAGACGGACATCCTGGATTTTCTTGGTGGGAAGCAAAGCAGAAGACCTACCATTTGATTCTGATGGAGACTTCAAATTTTCTGGAACTAAAGCTAAGTTTAAAGCAAGTCAATTTCCCCCTGGCAATTGTTTTTCCCTGTTTCTAGTTGCTCCATTGTTGGACTGTAACATTTAATGATCACTGAGAAATCCCTTCAGTATAACCAGTCATAAAAATTCCATGTTTTATTAACTATTAAAGTAAGAAAACAACATACTTGTTTTTTAACCAGGAAAAATATAGTACATGCCATGGCCTCTAAAGTCCTCCTGAACAGCTTTTCCATGTTTGGTTTGCACTGGAATTTCAAAAGCTGACAATATCTTTCCTTCCTTCCTGCTTCTTGATGTCCTGAAAAGCTTCCCGTGTAAGTCTGATCTTTCCAGCTGAACAGATTTGTACAGTCTCTCATGGACACAGATGCTCTTGTACAATAGACTTCTACAGGGTGAGGGCTTGAGAGTTCCTAACCTGTTATTTTTCCTCTCTCAATAAACTTAACTTGTCTTAACTGTCATATAATTTAACTTTATGATCCATTCCACATTCCTGCAGGAAATCTTCTTTTAAACATGATTATATACTTCGAGAGCAGAGCTGCTAATTTTTCCCTGAGTTGCATTTTTTTATAATTGCTCCCCTACTTCCTGGTTTAATAGTTTGGATGACACATCCATAGCAACAGTAGTTTTGTTTATAAGTAAGACGAAGAAGAAACAGGGACTTTGGTTTGCCTGGGCGTACAAAGCACATCAAGATAGCAATTGTAATCATGTCCACCGATGATGATGTGGGCCTGGATTGATCAGCATTTACAAAGAAACCTGTTCTCTGGGAGGATATCTACCAAGCCACCACAACACAAAATGAAACAAGCTGGTGTGGAAATTTCCATTCTTTTCATATATATATTTTAAATTCAGTGTTTAAAAATAAGTGTAAGTTGAAATGGCATCCACATGGCTAAAAAGAAGTTAAGCTGTCACTATTCACAGACGACATGATGCTATACATAGCAAATCCTAAAGACCACCAAAAAAAAAAAAACAATTAGAACTAATAAACAAATTCAATAATGTGGCAGGATACAAGATTAATACCCAGAAATTGGTAGTCTTTCTATACACTAACAATGTAATCACAGAAAGAGAATTAAAAAAAAAAAAACATTTATAATTACTCCAAAAAGAATAAAATATCTAGGAGTAAACTTAAGCAAAGAAGTAAAGGACTTGTACTCTGAAAACTATAAAACACTAATGAAAGGAACTGAAGATGACACAAAGAAATGGAAAGTTATTCTATGCTCATGGATTGGAAGAACACGTATTGCTAAAATTTCCATATTACTCAGGGCAACCTATAGATTAGTGCAATTCCTATTCAAATACCAATAGCATTTTTCACAGAACTAGAACAAATAATGCCAAAATTTGTATGGAATCATAGAAAAGCCCGGATAACCAAAGCAATCATGAGAAAGAACAAAGCTGGAAGTATTACAATTCCAGATTTCAAGATATACTACAAAACTATGGTAATCAAAACAGTATGGTACTGGCACAAAAGCAGACACATAGATCAATGGAACAGAATAGAAAACCCAGAAACAAACCCATAATTATATGGACAATTAATCTATGACAAAGGAGGCGAGACTATATGATGGGGAGAAGAGTCTTTTCAATAAATGGTGTTGGGAAAACAAGATAGCTACAGCAAAAGAATGAAACTGGACCACTTTCTTACATCATACACAAAAGTAAACTCAAAATGGTTTAAAGACTTAAATAGGGGTCCCTGGGTGGGGCAGTCAGTTGAGTGTCAGACTCTTGGTCTTGGCTCAGGTTGTGATCCCAGGGTAGTGGGATTGAGCCCTGCATCAGGCTCTGTGCTCAGCACAGAGTCTGCTTAAGACTCTCTCTCTCCCTCTGCCCCTCCCCACCCCCTGCTCTCTCGCTCTCTCTTTCAAATAAATAAATCTTAAAAAAAAATAGACTTAAATGGTGAGACCTGAAACTGTAAAAATTCTAGAAGAGAACACAGGCAGCAATTTCTCTGACATTGACCACTAAGGCAATGAAAACAAAAGCAGAAATAAACTATTGGGACTACATTAAAATCAAAAGTGTCTGCACAACAAAAGAAACAATCAACAAAACAAAAAGACAGCTTACTGAATGGGAGGAGATATTTGCAAATGATATATCCAGTAAGAAGTAAATATCCAAAATATATAAAGAACTTATAGAAGTCAAAACTAAAAAAAAAAAAAAGAAAAAGAAATCCAATTAAAAAATGAGCAGAGGACCTGAGTAGACATTTTTCTAAAGAAGACATACAGATGGTCAACAAACACATGAAAAGATGTTCAACATCATTAATCATCAAAACTATAATGAGACATCACCTTACTCCTGTCAGAACAGCTAAAATAAAAAACACAAGAAACAACAAGTGTTGGTGAGGATGTAGAGAAATAGAGACCCTCATGACTGTTGATGGGAACGCAAATTGGTAGAGCCACTGTGGAAAACAGTATGGAGGTTCCTCAAAAAATTAAAAACAGAAATATCATATGATCCACTAATTTCATTACTGGATATTTACCCAAAGATTTACCCATATATTTATTGTAACATAATTGTAGCTATATATATAATAGCCAACACATGGAAGCAACCTCAGTGTCCATCAATAGTTGAATGGATAAGGAGAATGTGATATACATGTATATTGATATTACACAGCCATAAAAAGGATGAAATCATGCCATTTGAGGCAACATAGATGGACCTAGAGGGTATTATGCTAAGTGAAATAAGTCCAACTGAGTAAGACAAATACCATACAATTATACTCATAAATGGAATCTAAAAAAAATAAACAAACAAAAAGCAAGATCATACCTATAAATACAGAGAACAAACTGATGGTTGCCAGAGTGGAGGGAGGTGGGGGGTTGGGCAAATGGCTGAAGGGGAAAAGGAGATATGGGCCTCCAGTTATGGAATGAGTCAGTCACAGGGATAAAAAGCAGAGCATAAGGAATACAGTCAATGATATTGTAATAGTGATGTAATGGGACAGATGGTAGCTACATTGTGGTGAGCACAGCGTAATATATAAACTTGTCAAATCACTAAGTTGTACACTTAAAACTGACATTGTGTGTCAATACTCAATATATAACATATATATTATAATAAATAGTATATATATTAGCATAATATATAGTATATAATATGTAATACTAAATACACAAGTAGTATAAATAATAAAATAATATATATCATATATAATAAAAACTACTACCTATTGAAGGAAAAACCCAAATGCAAGTTAGCAATAGGGGTGAACTAATGAACAATCTGAGCCCACTCAATCATTAGTTCAACAAACATACTGAGTACATCTTATGTTAGACGTTGTGAGGACTACAGAGATAAATAAAATGTCATTTTCAACTTGAGGAGCTGGTCCTGTGGACTAGAGAGATATATGCCTGGAAAACACAATGTAAGGCAATCCATGTTAAAACCAGGGATAAGCTGCATCAAGTTCAAATGGGCTCAAAGGAATGAGAAGTGCCTCATTCTTGACTCTAGTGTTGGAGCAGTAAGTAGCTGGGAATGGGTGGTAACGCATACAAGAAAGGAGAGAGGGAGGGTGTCCAGTTTGGATGTGATCCTAACCATCTATGGGAAAAGGAGACTCAGTGCGGTAAGCAGGAGGACAAGGCAGGAGAAGAAGGAGAGATCTTGGTAGTCAAATGGACTAGACTTGGCAACTGCTGGACTGGTAGTTGAGGGCAGGTAAGGGAGAAGTATGAGTAGAGGATGATGCCAAGGATTTTGGCTTTTTTGACCCAGTAGATAGTAAAATCATAAGGGATTCCTGGAAAGGAAGAGTGTGTTTTGTGGTAGTTGTAGGGAAGGGTTGTGTGTGTGGGGGGGGATGATTATTTTTGTTTAGGTAAGGTAGATGGAAATACATATTTAGAGCAGTGATTTTCAGGTTTTCACACACATACGGATCACTGGGAGTCTTGTAAAAATGCAGATTCTGATTCAGGAGGTCTGAATGGAGCCCGAAATTCTGTTTTTCCTCTCGGCTCCCAGGAGATGCCAATTCTGCTGGCTGGTGTAACACAAATGTAGAGCCTGGGAAAGAAATAAATTTTGGACGATTTGGAGCCATTTTAATAGAGGTCACAATTAAAGTCATGGGACCCGGAGGCATGAACATTATAGAATATAGAATAAAAAGAGAAGTGGAAGGGGAACAGACAGCAGATGTGCCCAAACAGGAAGGTCGGGCGGGAAAGGTGAGCCAGTGAAACTATTAGGAAGGAACAGCCAGAGGTGTTTTAAAGAAACAAGGGATCCTTACAATCATGGAAGCCAATGGAAGAGTTTGAAAAAAAATACAGCGCTTATCAGTCAAATGCTAAATGGTTCCAAATGCAGGAGGAATGCAACCAGGACTCAGGATTAGCGAATTTGAAGTGACTTTTCAGATATTGCTTTCTGTGGAAAGACAAGGGCATAAACTGGGAGATAGAACTGAATGGAAGGTAAAGAAGCAAAAATGCGCATATATTGTATTTTTTTCGACAACTGCTTGTGTGTGGACGCATACACACTGACAGTTTCTTGGGTGTATTATTGTTTCAAAGGGGGCTTTTTTTTTTTTTTTTTTGGCTGCTAAGACTGTAAGACTGCAGTACCTCATAAGACAGGTGACAGGATTCTGTAAAGAGACAAGGTGTTGACTTCTCAGAAAGATAGAGAGAGGTCTCCACTGCACCGAAGTTAGCTTTGGAAAAGAAGAGGGCTGTTTATGTCTGCATCAGTTATGCATGGCCGTGTGACAAACCTCCTCAAAGCTGGTGTCGAGGCACCAAGCAACACTGGTTTATGCCTTGCCCCCTGAGATGGCTCCTCTCTGCTCCAGGCATCTCAGCTGGACCAACCTGAAGTGGCCCCAGTTGGCACGTGGGTCCAAATGATCAGACCCTTTTGCCAACCCCCTTGGCTTGGATGCGCAAATGCAGAGGAGGACCTCTCTTGCATTTGGCCTTTGCAGTAGGACAGCCCTACTTTTCTACGTGGCGGCTCAAGGAAGGGGGTGTTGGCAGTAAAGCCGTTGAGGGTCCAGGCACTGACATTCACGTGGCATCCCTGCTGTCATATTCCTTAGGTCAGAGCCAAGGATTCCAGAGGTCCCAGGCAGCTGAGGCCCAGTGTGGGGTTGGATGGCTCAGGGACATAAACACAGACCCAGCAATGGCTTTGGGCCATTTTCTATCAGCGGACCGCTCATGCTTCTAAGACAAAAAGAAAAGAGAGAGGCTTGGTGGAGGTAAAGAACCTTTTGAGGTGAGGAGGGAAACTGAGGTAGTTCAGGTTGAAAGGCTTTGTTCAGCGTAGACAGAAGGAATCTCTTCTCCTAAAGGAGAAGCCGTCATGAAACCATTTCTGTGAGTCAGGGTGTGATCCCTTTTTTCTTATATAATTTCTTATGAACTCTGGGCTTCCGAAATAAAGCTGATGTTAGGGGAGGCCACATGATCAGAAACTTGGTTTTAGGGGCGCTTTCTCTTCCGAGGCTGTAAGTAAGCCTATCCTCTGCTCTGGAGAGACATACTATCTCTATCTTCCAACACTATTTGTTATATAAGGCATCCTTGAAAAGACAGTCTAGAGCAAAGACAAGGAGGGCCCCTGTTTGCAAGACATGCAGAAATGTGGGAGACACATGGAGCATTGTCCCCCAACAATTAATTTTGAAATGTTACTTCATTGTGCAAGAAATGGTCAAAATAAAATGCAAATAAATTTCTACCATGAAAAAATATATCATAATAACCCTCAGTAAACTATTACTTAACAATATTCTTTATTTATTCTTTATTTTACATTTATGGCATGTTTATTTATATATCAAATTTTATACCAACAGATTTTTCATGGAGTCAGAGAAAGTACAAGTAAGGCTCTCTTATTATGATTCATACTAGACCCTGGGTGATCTATTGGGACTTTTTTAAATGAAACTTTTAAACTGTCATCAGATGTTCATCAATTATCACTATGGTAGGCTTTCTGTAGAACACATGAATAGAAAACATGGAATTATCTTTAACTATTTGAAGCTGTTTGGTATTGAAGACTGAATAAATGAATTCATCATGCACATTTAAATAAAAGATAAGGACGAGAGTGTCATAATAGAAGTTGTTAGCAATTTAGGATACCGATTTCAGTGTTTAGCAGCTTGACAGAGTCTTTGGGGAAATCACAATCACCAGGGTATTGGTGGGTGTATGGGGCATCAGTCACCAATGGCCCTCCCTAAGATGGTCCTGTTGCAGGTATTCCTGGCTTTATTACCTGGATTCCAGCTCATCTCAGGGGTTTCCCTATACCTCTTATGCAACAGCTGGAGCCAGTTAGGATCTAGGGCCGGTCTAGGTCTACAAATGCTCCAAAGGATTTGTTCCAGCCCAATGTATGGGGTGAACACATAGGGACGTGATGTGGATTTGCATTTCAAATCTACCATGGGATGGTATTGGTGTGAGGCAGTCCCAGGAGTCATGGAAACCGAGACCTTTTGTTTTGTTATTTTTTTTTTAAGATTTTATTTTAAAATTTATTTGAGAGAGAGAGAGAGAGAGCGAGAGAGAGCATGAGCAGGTGAAGTGGCAGGCAGAGGGAGAGGGAGAAGCTGACTGCCTGCTGAGCAGGGAGCCCGACTCTGGGCTCGATCCCAGGACCCTGAGATCATGACCTGAGCTGAAGGCAGACCCTTAACCGACTGAGCCACCCAGGTGCCCCCCCCCGGCCCCCACCCAACCTCCCAGAGATCTTTTTAAAGCAAGGATCTGAAGTTTAGAGTGCCCGTGGAATGCTCTCACTTACTGGGGAAGTCTGAAGACAATATTTGTTAATCATTATGTAGTTATATTTTTCTAACAGCTTTAAAGACACCAAATCTATTTTATCTATAAACAGATACTTATCTTTTGCATATTCAATTTTACTCAAGAGGTCATTATGGGGGAGGGCTGTGAATTCTGAATCACAGGTAAATAACTATGCATAGAAAGGAGCGGCACTTAGCAAGGAAGGCAGGACATGAAATGGAATTCAAAATGTTCAATTTCTTACTTCAGGCTTGCAACACAAATAATAATTAGATTTCCTGTTGTTGTTTTCTCCTAAATTTATGTTTGCATTTCTTTTCACTGGTTCAGTTGAGTTGAAAATACAATTTTATTTTAAGGGGCAACACTAAATCAATTATTTATCTTCTTAATGTTCCAGTAGTGTCTGGTAAGTTGATGAAACACTGAAGTGGTTTGGAATATTGCATTAGTCAATGTAGCTACAAAGGATAAGGAAAGAAATCAGTGGAAAGAATACATACATTAACATGCAGTTTTTTCCCAGCACGCAACATGCTTACTTTTTCTCCTGTGACCACATTAACCCCTTGCTAAATACTGGTGGTCTGGCCATACTACTATTTTCATATTACTTATTTAAACATTTATTTCCTTATTATTTACTACCTTTGTTTTCTATCTATTATCTTCTTACTCTCTCCTTTTTCCCCTTCATTTAATATTTTTTGAATACCTATTTTTACCACTGGGTAGTTTTAACCTTTTCCAGAATCGAAGCCTTGCTACTCGAGTGATAAGGAAATGGGTTTGGAGAAATTAATTAATACATTAGTTATTCGTTCTGTGAAAAACATTAGTTCCCTGGGAAGTAATAAATGTCAGTTCTGTGGAAAACCTCATACTTCATGTTAAGAGATTTTGGTTTCCAGATGGGGATCTTTATCAGCTGGACTCGCCTTCAGCTCTCCCTGCTAACTTTAAGATCAAGTACACTGTCCAGACCGACTGCAGAGGATGATCATTGAAAGGGATGTTGGTTGACCAACCCAAACTTTCACACCCCAAGCAAATGACAATGGTAACCTAAGAGTGAGAAATAAGACCCTCCAAAACAAAACTTGCTTACCCAGTGTTATCAAGCTCTTCTAAAAAGCATAGAAATTATTCACAAAGAGTACCTGGCATTCGACCACACTGACGAACATTGGAGGGATGGTTTCTGCTGGGCTAGCGAGGCAAGGATGAGGAGCAGGAAGTGTCGGTAGAGGGAGCTGGAATGGTAGGACTATGAGAGAGGAAAAGCTTTAGGAAAGAGCAAAACATCATTCAAATATTGCTACTGTACAGTGAATCGGGGGAAAATGGCGGTCACTAGAGGCTTTCCCAGGAGTCCAAAAATCAAACGTGGCTTTTTGAATCAGGAGGACCTCCTGATTGCTAGTGTCATGATGTAGCTATTCCAAGTAGTTATCACTAATGTTAACTTTTTCTCAGGTTGAAAGGGGCTTGGGTCATGCGATCATCTTCCCTTGAACTCATGTGCCTGTGGACCCCTGGGTAGAGATGGAACGCCGTAATGTGGTCACAAGCAGTGGCGAGGAGCGCAGGAAGAAGGCACAGAATCTGATGGTTTGGATGAAACTGGGCAAGTAATAGACAACAGATGCCATTTATTGATTGGTTGCTAAGGGCCGGGCTTAGTGCTAGGATGTGGAGAACTTAGTTGCGGTGAATTGAATCTCTGCCCTCAGGTTTAGAGTCTGATGCAGATTAGCCAGAAACCAGGGAATTCATAGGCACTGATGGTGAACCCAGGGCTTCAAGACGCTAGACAAGACAAGACAAAGTGTCAGAAACATAAACAGCAGATGCTTTACTATGGAGATCTTGAAAAAAAAATCTGTTTCTTCTTCAGCCAAGAGGTCTTCTTCCATATATAGAGGGGCAGAAATCTGTCAATGGATGTAATGAACCATGGTCTTGCAGAAGTGAGCAAGGAGGACATGGAAGGGCCGGGAAGTGGGCTGAGTCAGCTAGAGCAGAGAGGACAGGGCCCATGGCCGGGGCGGAACTGACTTGCAGGTCGTAATCTACCCACCGGTCAGACTTGTGCTTCTGATGGACATCCCCACTCTCCAAAGAGGGCATACCACGATGCAAACACACAGTGAAGCTTTGCTCCTGAAAACGTGGAGAAAAAGTCTAGCTTTACTACTCTTCTCCTTAATGCTCTCCATCTTTCTTCTCATCACTACTTCCCACTGATCTTTGAGGCTCATTACGTCTTAGGAGCCATGCTTGTGGCTAGAGCAGTTACAAACTTGGATGTTATCACTAAGAGGGTTAGTCTCCACTGAGAAGAGAGATGGGGACAAATGACGACAGTACACGGTGTTTAAGTGCGAATGGAGGCAAGTCCAAAGTAGGACAGGGCCCTGAAGGTGGACTCTCTCACCTGAGGGGAGGAATTGTAAGGGAATATTCAAACAGGAGGTGACATACCTGAAGAATTTGGAAGGATGACTATTGTTTGCCAGATGCATGGTTCCAGGGGTTTGGAGAGAGGAAAAGATACTCTAGGCAGACACAGAGCCTGTGGAACAAAAAGAGGGGTGAGAACCAATGAGGAATTCAGGACACCACAGGACTGTAGTGTGGGAAGAGTTAGGGGCGGGAAGGAGGCTTAAAGGATAGGCACAGGGCAGATAAGAAAAGGCTTTGCTTGTTTCCGTGCCCCTTAACTCGGGGGTACCTGCCCAGACCCTGCCTTTGTAGGGGGCCTGCCCATCATTCCCGACCTGGCTGCAGGTATGAGTCAAGTTAACATGTTTGTCTCTGGGGCACCTGGGTGGCTCAGTTGGTTGGGCGACTGCCTTCGGCTCAGGTCATGATCCTGCAGTCCCGGGATCGAGTCCCGCATCGGGCTCCCTGCTCGGCGGGGAGTCTGCTTCTCCCTCTGACCCTCCCCCCTCTCATGCCCTCTCTCTCTATCTCATTCTCTCTCTCAAATAAATAAATAAAATCTTAAAAACAAAAACAAAAACATGTTTGTCTCTGGCTGTCCCTGGCCACAGCTGATCGGACCGAAGGTGGTTACATGACTCCAGAGGAACTAAACCATTGGGTAGACTGAACCCATTAAATGACTTCTCATCCAAAATATGAGCTAAGAGTCAGATTGGCCTGTGATGGATATGTGAGCAGAGGGTACCTGGAGCTGGGGCTGAGCAGCCCTTCTCCACGGCGTGCCTCCCCAAGTCGAGCTCGTGCATCTACAAGAGAAACCAGCTAACAGAACAGGTGCTGAAAGAAGCAGAGACCTGACACCATGGGACTCAGTGGGGAGGTCCTTGAGGTGACTCCCTGCCTCTGTGTGCCCTGAGAGGCCCCTGTAACTTTTTTTTGTAAAGATTTTTAAAATTTATTTATTTGACAGAGAGAGACACAGTGAGAGAAGGAACACAAGCAGGAGGAGTGGGAGAGGGAGAAGCAGGCTTCCTAGCAGAGCTGGGAGCCCAATGCGGGGCTCGATCCCAGGACCCTGGGATCATGACCTGAGCCGATGGCAGACGTTTAACGACTGAGCCACCCAGGTGCCCCGCCCCTGTAACTTTTAATAAATACCCCTTTGGGGGGAAGTCAGTTTATGTTCTTTGCAAACAAACAACCCTAAAATGCATGCTATTCTAAAGAGTTTGGGTTTATCTTGTAGGTATGGAAAAACTATACAAAGTATTAAGCAAGGGGTAACAAAATCAGGATTTATTCTGTTGTCATAAAATAACTTGGCTGCAACATGGAGAGTGGTTCAGAGAGGATTCAAATCAGAAGGAGAGAAAAATTCCAGGAATCCATGGGAATAATCTGGGCAAGAGCTGAGGAATTCCTGAACTAAGGGAAGGACATGAGGAAGATAATATAGAGCTAAGAGGTATTTAGAAAGCCCAGACAAAAGGACCCAGTGAATGACTCTTGTCAAGGATAAAGGATAGAAGGATGGGTGATGAATTAGCTTGTGCGACTAGCAAATTGGTAATCGTGGTTAAGGACTTTAGAAGGAGATAGATTTGCAAGTGAAAAAAAAATGAGATTAGTTTCAGAGACTTTGAGGAATGCATCATAGGACACTCCCAAGGAGTGAGAACTCCCAGGAAAGTTCTGGGCTCCACAGACATATGGTAGTTGAAACAATGGGAAGTAAGTGGAATAAGGAGCATAAAGGTATAAAACAGAACTCAGAAGAACAGCAGTGTTCAAGGCACAGGCAGAGAAATAAACTGAGAAAAAGACTGAGAAGGAATGAATAAGAGGTAGAAGAAAAGCCAGGAAAGCAATGGCCAGAGGAAAAAAGAAAGATAAATAATAATTAAAAAAAGCACTGGGGCACCTGACTGGCTCAGTTGGAAAAGCATGCGACTCTTGGTCTTGGGGTCATGAGTTTGAGTCCCATGTTGGGTTTAGAGATTATTTAAATAAATAAAACTAAAAAATGAAAGGAAGGAAGGAAGGAGGGAAGGAAGGAAGGAAGGAAGGAAGGAAGGAAGGAAGGAAGGGAGAAAGAAAAGAAAGAAAGAAAGAAAGAAAGAAAGAAAGAAAGAAAGAAAGAAAGAAAGAAAGAAAGAAAGAAAGAAAGAAAAAGAAAAAGAAAGAAAGAAAGACTCAAAGGATGCAGTGAAGTCAGTGGGTTTAAGACTTGAATATAGACATTTCAAGGGCCATGGTGGATTCTGTCATAAGGCATGCTGAGATCAAAGGAAGAAACTGATGGGCTGGGCAAAGGCTGGTTTGGGAAGTCGCTGGGCAGAGGTTCACGTGTAGGGGTAAGCAGGGGTCCACAGGCCTGGGTCAGATGCAGGCTTGGTGTCCAGGAAAGGTGTTAAAGATTTGTTGAATCCTATACAAATTTGCAAGTCTAGAGGTTTTTTTTTTTTTTTTTTTACCATAGACTTCCTTTATTCTGAATTGTAACAACCTAACTATCTAAAAGCATTTAAGAACTGCATTTTTCCCAGGCTTATGAAATGCAAAAGGGCAAACCTCCCATTTTGCTAATGAGAGAATACAATTACTGTCTAATGAAAATAATTTAAGGGCTAAGATAATTTAAAGAATCTGGAAGAGTCATAAATGCAAATGAATAATTTTATATCATGTTTATCTACCCCTCCTAGCTGAAGTCACTGATCCCAGGAGCTTCAAGTCTAGCTCTATTCAGTCCTGATGGGACTATGCCCAAGTGACCTGCTGGGGGCGCTTTGCAGCCCTAGATCCCGGGCTCATTTGGCTGTGGGGTGAGATTTGGGCACTCTGAATTGCAGCCTCCTGCAGGTGGGTCCTGGGTTTTTCTGTCTCTCCTTTCCTATCTAGACTCAAGAGCATTTGCCACCTGTACACCTACTGCCTTCCTATGCTGCCTGATAAGAACTCCATGGACCCTGACATTGACCTGAACAGGACGTGACTTAAGCCAGTTTCCCCTCACCACTTTGGGACCTCAGCGTTAAACCAACTGAGTGTGTTTCCCACAGCTTCTCTCCAGCTGTCTCCACCTCTCCCTCTGGCTGTGTTCCTGAGGACTCAGCCTGCTGGCCCCCATTCATTAAAGGGCATGATTTTTAATCACAGATAAATGGCTACTTTAACAGAAAAAGCATTCTGTTTGTTTCTGTATTTTCCCAGAGACAAACTGAAGTTAAATAAAAGGAATGAAGCAACACATTCAATCCAAAGTGGGCCCTTCTCTTGAAAACATTGTCCAAATGTCCCTATTTTGTCAGAGACAGGAATAAATGAAGGCGGGGATGTGACCATTTTTCGGGGGAGATTAGCTGCTTTGCAGTGAAAAAAGAACTATGAGGGATGTTTATGAAATTCTTGCTTCAGGGTTAGGAGTCCAAACTAGTGTTTTAAGGAATTGTTAAGGGAAATCTCAGATGTGATTGATAGCCTTGTACTTTGGTTGGCAAATATTCCTGTCTATACATTTTCTTTTCTTAAAACAAAATTTGGCATTTTTCCTGTTGTGAAAACTGATAACATCAAATTAAAGAAAGACAAATTTTATTGTTTGGTGACTTTACATTTGAGATTAGAGCTATCAGAGGAAAATATATTATGGCAAAAAAGATACGTGAATTTTAAAAATGTGGTTCCACTGAGATATCATTGCAATACAACTGATTCTGTTTGGGAAGAATCTGTTCTTTCACCTTTGCCATCCTGAAAAAAAAAAAAAATCTAAATTGCCCATAGTTTAATTGGCCCTGGGAACATTTGTGCCATTAATAGCTAAAGGTTAAGGTTTTGATTTTTTTTTTTTAAATAATGATCATTGATCATTTCCAGTTTGGAAATGTTTTAAGATTTTTTGAACGTGTTTTAGTATGCCTTTAAAAAAGCCTCCCTGTGACCCCAATATTTTCGGATTCCAGGTCTATTTCCTGCTCTGATGAAATATTGGGGTGGTTTCTGGCTACAGGAGATCCACAGAATAGGGCTGCCAATAGATATTTGTCAATACATTGAGATACTTTTTATTCCCAGACCACAGATGTACGTATGTGTTCGGGGGCTGGGAAGCATGGCTCTTCAGAGGAGAGTACTTAACCACTAAAAATAGCTCACAGAATGTGAAGTCACTAAAAAGACACCACGGGCTTCTCGTGGGAAAACGAGAGCCCTGTGATTGGCCTTCTGTGATAAGAAAATTTCAAAGTACATTAGGGACGGGCCCGGGGACCTCAGACTGACTCTCATGCCTTCCCCAGAGGCGTTATTTTGGGAATGCTTACAGATGATCGAAACATGTTTGCACACGAAATCCTCGGAGAGGAAATATCCTCTACCGGCTGTGTTCGTGCCAATGAAGGCAGCGTTCGTTCTCCTCCCGGCCAAGTCAGGGCTCCAAGCATGGAGAAATCAGGGCAGGAACCTCACCAGCCTCAGACTGCCAGGCAGGGAGGCCTGGCCCAGGGAGGTGAAGGGAGGCCACACAGAAATCTAACAGCCGGGGCGGGGATTAGTGTAAATCATGTGGCGTGGGCCTTGGGGGCGACCCGAGCAGGTGGAAGGGCCTCGGACCATCCTTCCTCCTTTGCCTGTCTCCCGTGAACCCCTGGATTGGCCAGGGTCTCACCTATCCTACGACGGGAAGCGTCTGCTTGGAAATGATTGCCAGGTTCATTGCTCTTCGGGGATATTTGGCTGTTGTCATGCTTCCGTAGCCTCCCCCTCCTGAAGGGATATGGTCCCTTCCTATGGAGTCTCGAAGCACCCGCTCCCTCTAGACACAGAGCCCGAGGTTAGGCCTGCAGCTGGGAGAGATGGAGACTCAGACCCGGGAGCAGGCTTGCTTGCTGCAGCCTCCCTGTCCTCCCGCCTCAGGCCACAGGTGCGCAGCGGTGCCCGGCGCTCGGTGGGCAGTGATGCGGGTGGGTGAGAGGAGCCTCCTCAGCCTTGGGCCTTGTGTCTGTCAGGATGTCTTTCACTACCTGGGCTTCCCTGCCCTAAGCGGATTGGACCTGAGGCAGGAGCTCTGAGCTCCAGGCACGGAAACGTCTGAGCGTTGCTGGGCTCGTCCTGTCACCACAGAATCCGACGTCCGGTGAGTCCCAGGAATGGAAGACAGACGGCCAGCCCTGCTCATCAGACAACCAGAAACTCCATCTGAAGTCATTCTGGGGAGAGCTAGAGATTAGTCAACATTAACGTCGATTTTTAGGTAAATATCCTATTAGTTTGTTCCTGGTCCCTGGAGCTGTAGCTTATAGAGCATCAGAGCGGGGCTCGAGTGATGAGAGCTTGCACCGCGAGCAACTGTAGCAAGCAGACACTTCCCTGCCCACACCCCTGAGCTTTCATGTACCAGTGCTGCCTTGTGGCCCCTTAGGACATGCATAAATAAAAACAAAGACTTGTTTCCTCCCTAATGGCAACCCTATGATCTGATGGCATCCATCCTTTTTTTTTTAAAATATTTTATTAATTTATTTGACAGAGAGAGAGACACAGCGAGAGCAGGAACACAAGCAGAGGGTAATGGCAGCGGAAGAGGGAGAAGCAGGCTTCCCGCAGAGCAGGGAGCCTGATGTGGGGCCGATCCCAGGACCCCGGGATCATGACCTGAGCCGAAGGCAGACGCCTAACGACTGAGCCACCCAGGCGCCCCTGATGGCGTCCATCCTTATAGAGAGACTAGTTCAACCCTGGTTTGAGATCCTGCCTCTCCTACATACTAGATACACATCCACGGGCAGTCACTTAACAGCTCTGAACTTCACTGCGCCCACTGTACAAAGAGGGGTAGTCACACTGTTCAGGAATTTTATTAGAAATAATATAATGTACTCATTGTATCCACCATGTAACAAGTATTCAAGAAATCGGAAGTATGTACAATTAGTATTAATTGAAATCTCAGGTGCCCCTGTACTTTATACTGCTGGTAATCATGATAGAGGCAGTTTGCATGGCCCTAGTTCCCAATCTTTTTACATCCTCTCTCCCGCGACCTCATAGACAACTGAGTTTGAATCCCTCACCTTGTGGATTTTAATCTTTTACTCCTGCAGAATGACGGGGAAATTTGTTAAAATGCAGGTTCCCCGACCCCACCCATGGAGGTTCTAATTCTGTAGGTTTGCAATGAGGCCCACATTTGCCTTGTTAAAAAGTGCCCCAGGGGTTTTGGCCTGGTAATCGGAGTGGCCACAGTTTGAAAAATAGGACCCTGTGTATGAAAGGCACTGCACCCACCGGAGCCTTCACTGTATCATGGGGCTGTTAGTTGGCTATAGTTTACTGAGTTGCCAACGATGGTCAAGGCATTATGCTAAGTTCTTACACACATTATGCTATTTTATCTTGATAATAATCCTATGCTACAGTATTAGTGCCCTGGCTTTATGTTGAGGAGACTGAACTGGAATATTCCACATAGTTCCTTCACTCACACCTCTGGCCCCTGGACTGAGATGACTGGAGATGCTTTCTATTAGTCTTTATTTTGTATCAGTATTCCTTTACACATACACACACACACATGCACACTTTTGTACACACATACACATATATACATATATGTATGTATTCCTAAGCAATACAGTGTTGTTTGTAAGGTAGATTCCTATTGGTATATGTTCTACAGTTCATTCATTTACACTGCTATATAATACTCAATTGAATGAATACAATACATGAAGAATAACTAAAGACTAGGAGAAGTATGTGTTGAGTGTGAATTTAATTTTTTAGAGCAGCATTATTCTCAACATGAGTTCACTGACTCTTTCTGAAAGCTCCTTCCAAATAAGGTAGGATTCTGAAAGGCACTTTTTTGATTGAATACGGAAGGGAATTGAGAAGCCTTTCTTGGCATGGCTCATTATCATGGCCTGATGGCTTTGGGGCAGGCACTAGATCTGGTCCCCTTCTCCGCAGGGTCTAGGATGAGTCATAGAAGACTCAGGTAGGCTTAGGGTCAGGCAGCAGTCAAGTATGTTAGCGCATGTGCAAGAGTGGGCAGAGACTTCCTTTAACAGGAGATTAGATTATCCATTCCCTTGTCAGTGGGTGTTTGTGTTGTTCTCAGGTTTGCTTGTTTGTTTGTTTTCCATGAAAAATAACGCTGCTGTGAACATTTCAGACATGCGGCCTGGTGCACAAGGGGAACTTTCTCAAGGAAATATACCCCGGACTGGAAGATTTGGGTTACAGTGGATGTGCATCTTCAAGTTTATTAGATAATGCTAAATTGTCTTGTAAAGAATCTGTGCTAGTTTACACCCCACCCCCCCAGCAGTGTATAATACCTGCTGCTGTGTATTCTCGAAACACTCTGTTCCTTCTGGCTTGTGATGAATGAATCGATCCCTCACGAGTCAATTTAGGAAGGGATAAGAGAGTTGAATAAATTCAACGTTATGAAACCTACCCAGAATTAGCATTAGAGATCTTCGAGAAAGAGCTTGGTTCATCTTTTTTTTTTTTTTTGTATCCAAATGTGATGCAGAGTTCTGGCACTTACAGGTTTAACAAATTCATATTTACTTGGTTGTAAAATTCTAGCCCCTGAATTGCCTTTCTATCTGGTTTGTTAGATTAAAAATCCTTAAAAGGCTTGTATGCATTCTATCCACTCTGAAATAGGCATAATTCCAATCTATCATGTAGAATTTTTGTGTGGGTTTATAAAAATGGGCTTAATGGCTAAAAAGTATATGTAACATTGATATAAATAATGAGGTTGGTACATCAAAACAAAAGGGGAGGGATGCTCAGAGGCCAAGTTAACGAGAGAAGACATAACACACACACAGAATCTTTGGATGCCTTTAAGTACAGTAAAATTTCAGATATGTAATTATTTAGGGTGAGCCAGGCTGCAAAACAGCTGTGTCTGCCTAGCTTAGCAAGTGCCGGGTCCTCAGCCAATGTCTACAGTGGTCGCAAATTAAGGTCACTGGGAAAAGCAGCTCTTGCTGTTCCTGTCACTTTCTAACCATCTGAAAAATGATGCAACGTTGTTCTGCAGGAAGGCTAATAAGGCTTCAAGGAATCATAGAAGGATACAGAGAACTCGCAAAGTCCAAGGGCCATTGGATTACGAGGAAGAAAAATGTGGAATTTACCCGCTTCACCATTAAACTTCCAGAATGAGTGCTGCTCAGGCTGATCACCACTCTGAGTTAACATCTCAGTGCCCGGCAGCAGTCTGTGAAATGATGTGGTGACTCAGCTCTGTCTTTGAGACACAGGTGTCCACTTTAGAAAACCACCAACCCACTCAGCAGCCCTCATGACAAAGGCAATCAGTGGCTGACTAGTCAGCATCCGAGTCGATTGCAGGGAGGCAACCCTGGGAGAGGGAGAACAGAAGCAGCCAGCCTTCCGTTAAAAATAAAATTCAGTTCAATCCAAGAAATTCATATTGCATTTCTATTATGTTCACAGAAGTGAATTGGTCATGGCAGGGGAGACAGGGAAGAAGGAAGACAGGGCATCTGCTTCAAGGAGCTTGCAATCAGACATGTTCTTCCCTTAAAGAGAGAAGAGAGGCACGAAGAAAAGGAAGTCACGTTTGTGATCAAACTAAAATAAGCCTTCACCCTACCTTGCTGGCAAAATGATAATTTACAAACTTCACATCAGTGATGTTCAGAAAAAGAGGGGCTGCGTAAATAAAGGAACTGGAGCTTTCTTAGATGTGTTTTACCAGTGAAAGAAGGAAAAGGGTAGAACAGAAGTCCTCTCTGAAATTGGACAGCTGGGGAGAAGTAAGGACTCTCCTATCAAAGAGACAACTATCTTTGGAAAATTGTTGCTTGCTTCTGTGTGCTTGACCCTCCAGTGGGGTGAACTGGACCAGTGTCAACCCAGAAAAATTGGAACAGCCTGAGTATATCTGGAAGCAAACACTCCACAGATGGAGAGAGAAGTGGGAGGTTAGCTCAGACCACTTGATTTTAATTAAACAGCTTTCAATTTTGTGAACTTGGAAAAGAAAAGGCAAGCAGAACTGATAAAGTCCATGTGACATTGACTCTATTTCTTTAACACTTCGATAAAAAACAAGAACGAAGTGCTAACTGTTGCAGTCCTCTTTTCTAAGGAGGGTAGTGCTCATGTTACTGGGACTACGTATGAAGGCTCTGAGAAGCAGAGGATCATGGATGGAGGCTTTAATCATTGTTGGCACGTATCTGAAGAAAGGATGAACACAGCCGTGATATTTGCTATTTAGGGATGTTTGACAGAACACCTTTGAGGGAGGGAACACGGTTTCCTGGTTTCATGGTTAGTAGAACAGATGGACCAAAGGGCAGCTCCAGCCCTGCTTCAAAAATTGACTCCAGCATTCTTGGGTACAATTTAGAATGCAGCCATTCAGAAAGATGGTGAGGCCAGATGCAGGAAGGTTGCCAGAGTCCAGGTGTACACAGGTGGGGGTTGAACTAGATTTTTGCTTAGAACTTAAGCTGACTTGGGTTCTTTTTCTGCTGAAGGCTTTATAAGAGCCCAAGGGAGAAAGGGGAAGGAGGCACAGTCTCCAGTAACCTCTGCCATCTTCATTCCCACCCCAAATCTTATTAATGCCAACCTTCTCCTCATCATCCATATTTTTCTTTCTTTTTTAAAAAGATTTTATTTATTTATTTGAGAAAGAGAGAGAGACAGAGAGAGTATATGAGTGGGGGGAGGGGCAGAGGGAGAGGGAGAAGCAGGCTCTCTGCTGAGTGCAGATTCCCCCACATGGGGCTTGATCCTGGGACTCCAGGATCATGACCTGAGCTGAAAGTAGACGCTTAACCCACTGAGCCACCCAGGTGCCCGCCATATTTTTCTTATTCGGAAATCACTAGCCAGAAAATACAGGTGCAGTCATTATACACATTCTAATATTGAACTTACAAGGTTTGGGGTGGCTGTCCTCAACTAGGAGTGATACACCCCCTACCCCCACCATGGGGACATCTGGCAGTATCTAGAGATGTTTTGGGTTGTCACAGCTGGGAAGAGCATGCTACTGGCATGTAGTAAGTGGAGGCCAGTGATGCAGCTAAATATCCTACAATGCACAGGACAGGCCCCCACAATCAAGGATTACTGGGCCCCAAATGTCAATAACACCAAGGTTGAGAAACCCGGGCTAGGTTAAGGTGATTTTTTGCTGAAAAAATCTTGGAAATGTTGAGTGTGGTTGGATGAAGTGGTGCTGGCTGACCTAATTTTATAAGGTTGATCTTAGGCTTTATTTTATTGGCCATGATGTATTAGCAGGCAGTTTTCATGATGTTTTTGTCACAAGGTTCTTCTTCTAGCCTCAATCATTAATCTTTCTGAGAAATGTTGCAGATCACACTTGTGGATTTCATCTCAGTTCTGTTGACTGCTGACTGTGATGGAGAAGTGAGATTTCCTACCTATTCTTCGAATGTAGATTTCTCTTGTTTTAAGTAAATGGGAAGAATCTCCCTGTCAATGATCTTTTTTTTTTTTGCTCCTGAAGAAATTATATACTCCAGCAAGAATCAACATCATATTTTGGATGGCCATTGCTTGAATATTTACCCTCTTTTATTTTATTGAAATTTAATTGAGATAATTTTTATTTATAGCTCCATTATTAATATTGCAAATATATTTGTCCAGGAAAGTGAATCAAACTAAAGATTTTCCTGGGAAGCCTGCAGAAAGGTTGTACACCTGACTGTGTTTACTCTTCCTTCGTGATCACTTAGAGTAACTGCTGCTTCTAGGGCAGATGGCCTGAGAGCTCGTTTTGCTGGGCTGAACTCCATAACTTGGTATATGGCAGAGATTTGGAGATGTACTGCAGATGCCCAAATATTTGTTGCTCTTGAATACAAAGCATTCTCAAGGAGAAAATTCTTGAATTTTTTTTTTACCCTGAACAAATGAACATTTGAGGATGTAGGTAAAAAAAATCAACTATCTAACTAAAAATATTTAAGAAATTTAGTTCTCACCACACATTTAAAATCCCATTATTACCTAATAAAATAACTGAGCAGTATTTTTCCACTTCTAAATTCTGTAAAATAATTTCGTTCAGCTTGTCACATGGATCTTTAAATGGTAGATTTTCATCATCACTAGAGCTAGCTTTTGAGCTTTCTTCTCTCACCTTTTCTGTGCCATATTCCTTCCATTTTTAAGAGGTGGTATTTTTGAATTATATATGATGTTATCATTGGAAACTTTATTCCATGCTATAGGTGCCCATTCACATACCATTAAGAATTATTATTTTTTCCATTGTATATATATGTATAGATATGTACACACCACATCTTCTTTATCCATTCATCTAACAATGAACATTTTAGTTGCTTCCATATCTTGGCTACTGTAAATAGTGCTGCAATAAACATAGGAGTGCATATATCTTTTTGAATTAGTGGTTTCATTTTCTCTTGCCATTTGCCACAACATTGATAGATCTAGAAGGTATAATGCTAAGTGAAATGAATTAGAGAAAGACAAATACCATATGATTTCACTCATATATGGAATTTAAGAAACAAAACAAACAAAGAAAAGAAAAGAGACACAAAAAACCAGACTTTTAACTATAGAGAACAAACTGGTGGTTACCAGAGGGCAGGTGGGTGGGGGGATGGGTGGAACAGGTGAAGGGGATTAAGAATACACTTATTGTGATGAGCACAGGGTGATGTACAGAAGTGTTGAATCACTAAATTGGACACCTGAAACTAATATAACACTGTATGTTAACTGTATTGGTATTTAAAAAAAAGAATTGCTTTTTTCATTCATCTTTTTAAGATTTATTTATTTATTTATTTGAGAGAGAGAGAGAGAGAGAGAGAATGAGAAAGAGAGAGAGAGAGCACGAGAGGGGGGAGGGACAGTGGGAGAAGCAGACCCCCCTGCTGAGCAGGGAGCCCGATGCAGGACTCGATCCTGGGACTCCAGCATCATGATCTGGGCCAAAGGCAGTCGCCTAGCCAACTGAGCCACCCAGGTGCCCCTTCATTCATCTTTTAAAGTGTATATTTACAGTGTTCACTTGTAATTGGTCATATATCTCCAGGAATAAGGATTTTATCCATTCAAAAAGATCTCTTTAGCAAATTCTGCAAGTTGACTTCCATAAACTCAAAAACTAGCAGTGATAGAAGTCATTTCAGTAGAATTTGTCTGCCATAAACCTTATTTTATTGTTCACAATAAAGTAATTTAGATAGCATCCTCTAAGTTAAGTGATTTTCTCTTTTCTGGGTACAATTTTTTTTAGGGAAAAATCTCTGACTTTAATGTTTGAGTATACAAAGTATGTAACTGTGTATTTATCTAATTTGGTTCATTAGGCATTATTTAGAGACTTATATTTGCTTATACCTGGCTATAACCCTGAGGAGAATCTAGTATTATAGTTGGAAACTGGCTTAAGAATATACATACATAATTTTAAATGTATATTTTATAACTTTTACATATTTCACATGTTTTTAAGTATATAGTTTTAGAGGTGTCTGGGTGGCTCAGTCAGTTGAGCATCCGACTCTTGATTTCAGCTCATGTCCTGATCTCAGGGTCCTGGGATCAAGTCCTGCATCGGGCTCCATACTCAGTGGAGAGTCTGCCTGAGGATTCTCTCTTCCTTTGCCCCTTCCCCCCTCCTCTCTCACTCTCTCAAATAAATAAATAAATCTTAATAGATACATATATTTAAATTCTAAATTTTACTTAAATATTTTTTTGAAAAGCTACTACTTTAGACCTGTTTAGACCATCCTAGACCCTGTTCCCATCCCTAAACCGAGAAAAGACTCTTACTTATTGCTTAAATAAGAGCTCCCTGAATAATACCCACATGGGGGAAACCACAGAGCCCAGGTGCTACATTTGTATGACTTCATCCTGAAACTACCACATGTTCACCCCCAGAGAGGGAGCAATATGTTTCTAAAATAATATGCAGATTAAAAGAAAGCTTTATGGAAAAAAATGAATAAAATACCAAGCCAAAGTACATGGGTTCCAGGTGTGCATCCAAGATGGCTTTTTGACAGGTATAAATATTTCCCAAGAAATTGCCCTTGTTATGATATGTATCTTAAGGTCATTTGCACAATATAAATGCCAGTAAGTAAGGCAGTAAAAAAGAGAATTCCACCTGGATTTTAGCTGCAGTTCCGTTTACTACCTGGGTGACTTTGGACAATTCACAATATTTGTTCAACTTTCTTTGTCTCTAAGAATACTTCTTGAGGTGGTTGTCAAAAATATATGAGATAATATACTTGGAAATGCCTGACACATAAATATCAGTTAAAATTTATTAGTAAAAATATAAAACTGTGTTGATAATTCAGTGATTATTCATTGTATCTTTGACTGCCAATAATTTATTTCTACCAGTTTGACTGTAAGGGTACTTTTTTGAGGGGCTGCACCAGTATTCTGTATTGATAATTTGGGAAAAATTATAAATAGTTTTGCTTTCAAAATGTGGAATAATGGAAACTAAGAATCTTTGGGTCATTCCAGGCTTTTTCTGAGTGGAGTTCTTCCCTGGTCCAGTTTTCAATGAATAGGGGGATATATAAATTTCCTACCAAGTTATGGAATGTTTTATTTCCTGGAAACTTCTCACATTAAGGCATCACCTGTTCTGTGTTCACTTGGCCCTATGGCCATGTCGGAATCTGGTTGGAATATCAACTTTGACCAGCATACTGAGACTTCTGGACAAGACAGCAAACTGTTATGGAAGCTGGCTCTTCCCCAAGCTCAACCAGGAAACACTACACAAGCAACCAGAAGAATGACTGAAAACAGAATCAGGTACCAGGGTCTTTTTCTGAGAAGGGAATAGCAGTCCAAACCTGAAGAGCTGCCACTACCTAGGGGCTGCTGAGAAAGAGCTTTCTAATTGTCCTTATCTCTTTATTCGACATTGCCCCAGATACATCACTGTTTTCCCCAATGCCCTGTAGGGAGGGGACACAGCAGCCCCATGCCAGCACCAATGGATGAGGCAGGTAACAGGAAAGTGGGGAAGGAGGACTGATAGCTTCCATCCCCAGTGGAGAGGCCGGTTCCTTCTCCTTGCTTAATGGACAAGATAATTGCAACAGAGGTAAGCAGAATCCAGAAAAAAAAAACAACAGTGTGTATGCTGATGAAATGGGGAGTTCAGTGATGGACAGGATTGGGTCCTGTGTGGAAATAAAGCCTTCCAGATTTGCAATGGCAGAGGCTCTTCTCTCTAAGTCATTTCTATACATCTTAAATGTACCTGGAGGAGAGCACCCGCTAGGTCTAAGGTTTCATCTGGACTCCCATTATTACCAGCTATGGTAACTATTAGTCCTAAAAGAATTTGAGCACATAGGAAGAGAGCAAAAAGATATCTAAGGAGGAGTACTAGCTCTTTAAAAGAAATATTGGTACTGAAGGACCTTACCAGAGGAAGTTGAATTAATGGCCCAGATGAAACAAGAATTTAAAATCAGTAAGATAAATGTCTTCAGAGAGGAGGGGGAGATACTGCAAATATGAAGCAGAAACAATCAGTGAAGAAGAAGGATCAAATGGAGACAAGAATAAAACATATAATAGCAGAATGGGTATAGCCAAAGAATAAATCTGTGAGATCAAGTATCTAGTAACAGAATTTTCCTGAAACATTCAATAAAAGGACAGAGAGATGGAAAATATCTAAGAAAATCTAAAATATATAGAGAGGATAGAAATAGAAAGGTCAACTTTGACCTATTAGTTAAAACTAAATGGAGCAGAGAATTCTTACTGTTGTTATTCAAATATTAACTGAGAATTAAAGAAAGATAGAAGAGTCAGATCAAAAGGACCCAAAAAGCAACAGACAACACAGATGAGGAAAACCCTAGCATCTTGACCCATTATATTATTTAAAAATATAAAAGACAATTTTCTAAAAGCATCTAGAAAAAATAACATTTCTCTCTAAATTAATTGACATGTAAATTCTCAATGGCCACTGTAGAATATTAAAGTAACATTTTAAAAATATTGAAGGGAAATAACCTCAAACCTAGAATTTCATATATGACTCAACTATTATTTATACACTAGATTGAATAAAATGAAGACATTCTGAGATACTCATACACATACAAAGATACATAAGACCTTATAGAAAACATTCTACAGAGGGTCTCTTTTTTTTATTATTTGTTTTTTTAAAAGATTTATTTCTTTATTTTAGAGAGAGAGAAAGAGCTCATGAGCACACATGTGCAAATTGGGGGAGGGGCGGAGGGAGAGGGAGAAAAGTAGACTCCCCACTGAGTGGGCACGTCAAATCTCAGAGACTCTCACATGGAAAATAAGATGCCATAAAACATAGTCAATAAGAGATAATTAAAACAAAAAGAAACAGAAAGATTGAAACTAGTTAAAAATGTTTGAAACTATCATCAATTTTAGTAATGGACAAAATACAATTTAAGCTGTTAAGCTCTATAAGTAAAAGATGAAATTATTTATATTAGAAAAAGAAATAGTAGATCAAAAATAAATTGATGGGAAAATATATACATCTGTGTGCATTATGAAGAAAGATACATCATGAGAGAAAAGTAGCTAAATCAACAATTGCAGTTGGAGTTGGTAACACACCTTTGAGAAGACAAAAAATAAAAGGAGAAAGGATTTAGAAGAGCTGGAAAAACTCTGTGATTCCCAGAGTTTTATACTCCAAAACCAGAGAATGTACGTTCTTGCTGCATGTACATGAATATTTATAAATGAAGTCTTGAATCCTATAGAATCAAAATCATAAAATTAGGGATCAATAACCAAAAGATAACTTTAAAATACCTACAGATAACTTTATGTAATATAAAGATCAAAGTATGACAAAAGTAGATCATGAACAACAGAATGTCTAAAGATTTGAAAACTATGATGAAATGGATGAATTTCTCAAGTTCTATATAAAACCAAGATTATTACAGGATTAAATAAAAACTTGAATAAGACAGTTATCCGGGAAGAAATTAAAATGTAATCAAATAACTCTCCCCCTGAAAAGAGCTCTGAGACCAAATAATTTGAAAAGGGCATTCTAAGTAGAAGTTAAGTAACTCTCAAGGAACAGATCTCTATCTCATACAACAAAAAGCTTGCAAACTCAATTAAGTCTAATAACATATTAAAAATACATAATAAATGAATATATTTTTCCCCAAAGAATATAAAATTTCAATATCAAACATTCTATTAAAGTAAATAACCTTCACCAATGATCATATCTATTGGAAAAGCTTTAGTTGTATAGCCTTTAAGAATGGAAAAAGGAAAAAAAGATTTTCCCTACTATTGCAAATGCTTAACCTAAAATTAGAGGTGTTAGGTAATGCAAGGAAATAAGAAAAACAAATAAGATGTGTAAGAGTCAGAAGGAAAGCAACAACATTCTCATTTATTTGCAGATGATAGGACTCTCTAAATAGAAAACCAAGCAAAAGTAATAGAGAAATTTAGAAGTGATAAAACAGCAAAATTGTTATGACACAGAATAGACATCTCGAATCAACAGCATTTTTTAATACCAAACTTGAAAATATAATAAAAAATAAGATTATTCACAGTAACAACATTTCTAAAAGTTTTCAGGAGTTAGCATAATAAAGGACCCCATTTTTCCTATAGTTTAGGAATTGGAGCAAGGACTAGAGTGAATCTGGTTACTAGCGTTTCAAAAAATTTTTTGAGAAAATTTAACTGAGCTTAGAATTTAAGAAAATATTTTCCTAAATCAGCTTCCAATGAGAATATCAGATTCTTCTCAGTTCATCCAAGTTATAATCAGGTAATAGATGAGTTATTCAGAGCACCCAAGTAGAAGTGTCATAAAACACCAACTGATTGCCAAGTTATACAGGCAATGCAGTAGGCAACCTCTACGATGGCTCTCCAGGAAACCCTGCCTCCTGGTGTTCCGGCCTTCACATAATCCTTCCCTTTGGGTATGGACTGGACCTAGTGCTTGTCTTCTAATGCACAGAATATGGCAAAGATTACGGGATATCACTCCAAGATGAGGTTACAAAGAAACTGTGGTTTTCATCTTGCTTCCCTTCTTTTCTTCCTCTTGCTGGCTTCCTCTGAGGGGAACCAGGTGTTAGGCTATCACACAATGGAAAGGCCCATGTGACAAGGAACCAAAGGAGGCCTTTGGCAACATCCAGAGAGAAACAGAATCCTGCCCGCAATCATGTGAGTGAGGCTGAAAGCCAAACCTCTCCGAGTTGAGTTGAACCTTTAGACAAGACTGTGGGCACTGATGACAAATGCTGACCGACCCCTGTGAGAGAGACCTTGAGGAAGGCCTGAGGAAGACCTTGAGGAAGAGAGTCAACTGAGCCACACCTGGGTTCCTGATTCACAGAAACCACGGGCTAATAAGTATTTGCTGTTTTGAGCTGCTAACTTTGGTGTAATTTGCTATGTAGCAATAGATAGCTAATGCAGACAATTAATCTAAAATAAAATAAACAATTTGCTAAAGAAGAATGTTGATGATGATGTGTTTCAAAATGAGAACTATGGTTTACTTTGTGTCCTTATGGGCTAAAGAAATAACAAAAACAAACCAAATCTGTGGTCATATTTCCATGAAGGGCTTGGAATCATTGGGTCCACATGGCAGAAAACTGTGTCATGAGACATGGAAGATGCTGTAGATTGATTCATTTAACACTTATTTGAACCCCTTCATTTCTTGTCTTCCTGTACCATGGCACTGGAAGCAAATATTGAATTTCCAGTTTTCCTTACAGCTTAAAGTGATCATGAACATAGTTCTGAACAATAACACAGAGAGAAGTTCCCCAAGAGAATTTCATTTTTCATATTAAAAAACAAATTCTTCCCAGGAAGTGGCTTTTGCCTTGCCTTACCCCCTGCACATTCTTCCTGCTTTGAATATAAAAGTGGTATTTAGAAGTGCAGGGCATCTTGCAACCATGGCCATAGGGAGAAAAACCCACATGCTAAGAATGTGAAGCAGGAAGCTGGAAGGTTCCTGGTTCCTAATGGCGTTGTTGAGGTGAAGGACGAATCTAGACTCTTTGTTGGTCTATCTAATATTCAACTTGTTTAAGCCACTGTGGTACTGTTTTCTGCTATTCATAGCCGGGGGTATGTACTGGGTAAAATGAGAATGTCATGAATGTTCATTCCAGGTACCATTTTTGTTTTAGCAGAAATTAAAAAAAAAATAAAGCTATGAAAAACTAGTCAGAGTGCCAAAGACCTCAATCTTCCTTTGGTGTTGGTTTGCTTGTGGAAGATCCAGTGAATCTGGACTGAACTATACCCAATTCCAGAACTTTTCAAACTCAACCCAGGTATATAATAGCCCAAAAGGGGTACTTGTTTATTACTGTATTTAACTTCAGGGATCATTCCAGGCTTATTAAATGGAATTCCTATGACAACCTGAAATCCGGTGTTAGAATGAGACCAATCTATTCAATCTAATGACTCTAGCCCAGTTTTACCAGTTTCTTTTGGTTCCAAAGAAATATATGTAAGTTATAAATTTAGTGCACCCTCCAGGAAATAGTACACTAATGGTCTAAGGGCCCAATAAATCTCCCTGCTTTAGGCCGGGTAGTTTGTGGCTAGAAATAGAAACTAACTTTGGCTGGTTTAAACAGAAAGTATTTTGTTAAAAGGATGTTGGGTAATTCATAGAATTGCCAGAATAGCTGGAGAGTCAGACATGAGGAATGGGCAGGCACTAAGGGAGGCGGCGGGTGACAACCACAGCCAAACTTCCCTCTGGGACAGTCTGGCAGGAATATTTCTCTTGTGAAGGGACAATGGAGGTCAGTGCTGGTCCCCATGCCGCAAACACAAGCTCTCGTCACCACCCCTGCCTCTCTTGTCTTGGAAAGAGAAGAATGCTACTCCTGCCTCTGGATCAGAATTCTCCTTTGACCTAGCTTCTTTGCTCACTTACTCCAAGCTTGTGGGTATCAGCGTCTGTCTGGATTTAGCAACGAGATTAAATACAAATTTAAAGAAATGAAAGGTGGACAAAACTTTGTACTTACTAGGTTCCCAAGGATTGATTTCTAACTCATTCCCTTACCCCGTGATTATTTTAAATAGGGATGGTACAAGAATGGGGCAAACAAAGTGATTTTTAAAAAATTATGACAAATGAGGGGTTGTTGAATAATTAAATGAGATAATCAAACATTGCCAGAGACCTTCACGTATTCCACACATACAGCAAGAATCTAAAATGAGACTCTGGTGCATATGTTGGAGTGATTTGGTTTTGGGTGTAGGGCTGACACAGAAAAAGTAAATACATAAGTATCTTAGCTTTCTCCTTTATCCTGTTTTAAGCAACTTAATCAGATGAGTCTTAAAAATCCTGTGGTGATTGGGCATCCAGACCTTATGTTTTTAAAAATACAATTTAGATTACCCAATACCTTTGCATTGGTCATTTATACAGTTGAGTGTCTTTGGCAAATTACTTGTACTTTTAGCTTTACTTCCTTAGGACCTCTCCTTTCCTTTTTTGTTAATTTTGATTTATTTCTTTCAGTTTCCATCACCTCATTTAACTTAGTTCACATGATATTCTGAGTAATAACTCACTGTTGTAATTGTCAGCTGGGATTAATCCTGTTTGTACTAGAGAGTTACAAAAGTTCCTACCAGAGGAGATGCTTTACCACTTTTGCATTATTCATGTGTAAAGCAAATACACAAATGTTAAGAGTTGGAAAGAAAGAAAACCAAGAATTTGATCTAAAGGTCTTTCCGTAGAATTGAGGAAGACAGATTGGCCTGGAAGGTTTTTGGTGTCAGATCTGAACTCTAATCAGTCAAGGAGAGATATTTGCAGAACTGGGTGGTCAAAATGGCATCCCAAGAATTTTCAGACTCCATTCTTGAATAGGAGAGCCTAAAAGTCAGTTCAAAGAAATTGCTCACCCTCGAGCATTTTTATGCAAAATGATGAACTTCAGAGGGAAATTAGGAACAGCCAGATTCTGAGAATATACACAACGAACTAACTGTGGTGTGATCATTATTTTTGTTAATACTGCTAAATATTTTGGGGAATCTTGTTTGACGAAAACCAGGATTCTTTCTTTTCCCAGGTTACAAGATCGGGTACTGTTGATATGTGTTTCTGTGGGTGCTCCTTCACTGTGCTTGTAACAGTTATCATTTCTTTATTGTTTTTCCTCCCCACTAATTTATAAGTTTCAGAGGACAGGAATTGGGTTTACTTTGTTGCTTCTGTGTTTCTGTCACCTAGTAAATATGTGCTTGGCTCATAGGAAGTCCTTCATTATTTGTTGATTGGTTGGCTAATAGGAACATAGAAGCAAATGAATCATATTCAGATATTTCACCCTGAAGATAGCCACCAATAGTAGAAGGCAGAGGGGTAAATATTCTAGTTAACTGTTTCATTTCTTGACTCCTTAATGCTCTTGCTAGCCTTGACTCAGTTCCAAGATTCTATGTCTGACTTGTGACTGCCCACTGTAAGTCCTTGGAAAGGACTAATGCTTATGTTCAACAGACTTTCCATAAATATGTATTTTTGGATATTGTTTATTGTTGACTGATCTGACAGTCTTGGCTGCAAAGTCCTTTTTTTATTTTTTTAAGATTTTATTTATTTATTTGTGTGTGTGTGTGTGAGAGAGAGAAAGTGAGCTGGGAGAGGAGCAGCACAGAAAGAGGGACAAACAGACTCTGCACTGAGCACGGAACCCAATGCCGGGCTCGATTTCACGACCCTGAGACCATGGCCTGAGCGGAAATCAAGAGTTGGACGTTTAACCACCTGAGCCACCCAGGCGCCCCGGGGTTGCAAAGTCTTAAGTAGAATTTGGTATGAATTTAATTGACTATGGAATCTGGAGTTATCTTGAGCAGCTGTTAAGCCTAGGATTGGTTCTAACATATATAATATATAATTATATATAATTGATTCTAGCATATTTATATATATCTGTTACATACATAATTGAAATCCATTAGACTTGAGATAATCTTTCTGAAGCTGGAGCAAAACCTAATTGTTGCATGTACATTACCCTTTTCCATTGGGTTGTTTATTTTTTGCTTAGTGATTTGCAGTTTTTATATTTTGACATCTATTATTTGTCTGATATACACATTCCAAAGAGTTTTTGCTGATCTCTCACTTATGATTTAACATTTTTGAATGGTGTCATTTTTCTTATATAACTTTTAATTTTTTACTGTACAATTTATCGGTGAGTTTGGTTTTCATTGTGATTTCTAGGTTTTGGTTGTAACTTTAAAAAACCTTCTTTATCTCGAGATTATAAATATACTTTTCTGTGTCTTTTTCTTATACTATTATAGTTTTGCTATGTAATATTTAACTTTTAAAACAAATGGACTTTCATATAAGTATGGTGTGAATTGAAGGTATTCTTGTTTCTCAAATGAAATGTTAATTATCTCATTACAATTTGTTAAGTTAGTCTAGAATTTTTTCTACTCACCTGCTACCTTTATCAACTAAGTCCATATATTCACCTGGGTTTATTGTTCATCTATCTATCAATTCATGTATTTATTGTTTAATTCTTGGAGCTTTATTTAGATATGTGGTAGGTCATGTCCTCCCTCACTGTACTTATTTTCAACATTTTTTAACTATATTTATTTGTTTTTTTATTACAGATAAACTTGAGAATAATTTGTCAAGCAGCTTAGAAAAATTCTGTTTGGGATTTAAGATTGCATAAAACTTATGAATTGAATTGGGAGAACTGACTTTTGTCTAATATTGAGTTTTCTCGACCATAATATTTGTACCCATTTCTGTTTCTCATATCTTTTTTTGGATGTACACAACAAAATTTTATGACCTTTTGTGTATTGGATTCCTTTTCTCATTAGGATTATTTCTCATTTTTTGTTTTTTATTGCTTTGCGAATAGGATTTTTTTCCTTTATTATATTTTCTAGTTGATAATTAGTAGATTGTTGGAATACTACTGATTTTTATATGATGACACTGAATCTGGCCACTTTAAAGAATGCTTGTACTTTTTTATAAAAATTTACTTTCTTGGATTGAGTATCAAAACAAATAATGAAATAATACAAATAGTAAAATAATATCTACAAATAATGAAAATATTATCTCTTTTATAATATTTATACCCTACTCCTTATTCTGTTCCTACAGAATACATTGATGATGATGATGATGATGATGTGTTTGTGTGTGGGGGGGTGGTGAGTGTATGTGTTGCATGGTCTCATGCAAAATTGGACTCGACAGTCTGAGAACAACATAGACTTACATTAAAAAAAAGAACAAAAGTACAAGGAGAGTGAAAAGGTAGGCCACTTTAGTACTAATTGGAGCCTATAAGACAAAATTGAAAACAAAGATATGACTGTCAAATTTTGAATATAATAACATAATGTGCTTTACTCATATCTAAAAATAGCCATAAATAATAATAAAATAATAATGCATGCCAAAAGACACTGCTTGATAATCTCTAATTATTCATTATTGTGACAACATTGCTAAAGGAATTTTGAACATAGACTCTTCTTCCAAAAATATGTAGCAATGAAATGTATTAGTCATTGGGCATGAACAGCCTAGTCCAGGAAAAGACAATGAATAGACAAATATGTAATGAGAATACAAGTCAAGAGTGCCAGGACAAACCACATTAGTTTAAATTAAATAATACATTTTAAAAATCCAGAAAGAATAGGTATGAACTTAAGTACACCAATTTCTGCTTGGTGGGATGTTTTTGGTAGATAAAAATGAAATGATGTGATTTTCATGTTGCTCTGAGCATATCACTAAGGTGAAGGGCTCATCCTTTTGACTTTTAAGATGAAGTTGTATCCTGTGTAAACTATTCATTGTTCAGCGATCCGTGGTTATGATCTTCTTCTTTCCTTCCCTTGTAATTTTCTTGGGACAATATTTTAATTTTAGTTTAATAAATGATATTTTAATTATATTATGTAATTACAGTCAAGTTGATTATTCTGTTAATGTCCCCCAGAATATTGTCACATGATATTTATATCAATTCATTTAATATCTCTGATTGAATCAGGTCTCTCAGCTTTGGAGCAGCAGTGGAAGGTTTTGTAATTGGACCACAGATCATTCATTTACTTTTGGGAGCTTACTCTAGGGAGCCTTGGGGCAGGGACATGCATCCTTAATCCACTGTTTTTTAAGGCAAGCTCTTTTTGATGATAGCATGATATGATCTTAATACGGTAAAAAAAAATTGGGATTAGGTCACATTTCTTTTAGAAATTATTAAGTTGAGATTGCTGATTTATAAGTCAAAACCAGTTGAATGTTGGAACATCGTGATTTATAATTGCTGATATGATTTCACTTACTGGATTTTGATAGCATAGAGGAACAGAGATGGGCAATCATTGTCTTCTGTGTTTTCTGCTTGTGACAAGATACACCACGGAAATATTGATCTACTAGGGTAAATACTACTATTTTATCAGCTTTACTAACTAAGCTAGAGTCAAGAAATATAATAATATACAGTCAAGAAATATAATAAAAATCATTAATATCCCTTACTAAAGGGATTTATATTTCTTGAACTGCTAATTCAGTTATTTTAGTAACATAATGGTTAACTTAGTTGAGGTTCTTGCCTCTAAATTATATACATAGGGAACCATTAAGATAGATTTCACCCTCTTAGGAAAATGAGAGGCTTTGGGGAATTATCTGTAGGTTCCTTTAGAAGAATACTCTAGAGGTTATTGTGACCAGCTGCCTACAAACTTGTGATAGTCCTTGTTGAATCAATTTCAGTGAGATCTTCAGAGAATAGCTGAAGAATTGTTCTGTTAGGATAAAGATTTAATTCCACAAAGAGAGATCATAAAGACCCACAATATTGAAAGATTCAAGTTAGACAGTTTGTATCTAACAGAATTGGAATAACAGTGTCAAGTATAAAGAAAAAAATGCAACAGAGCTTCATATGCTTTATATATTTATTTATTTACAGTTCTACTTAATGTGTTAAATATATATGTTTAATGCTAGACAAATATGAAGTTCTATAAGTTAGTTTTCATTCTCAAATTATATTGTAAGGTAGAAAAAAGACATTTATGAATAATTCTAGTATCAAATTTCTTTTCCTGAAATGGATAACTCTTTTAAGAAAAACTAATCTTTATTTGAATCAATTGAAAAGTGACACTGTTCTCCCACTTAATAAACGTAAAAAGGTTTGAGCACACACACACACAAAAAACCCTAAAAAAAAACAAAGAGCAAAAAATCCCTTAAACTACGGTGAGCTTTCCCTGCATCAATCAGTTAGATAAATGAGTAATCCTGGAGATTATAAGTTAAGGATTATTTAACTGTATTTATTAAGGAATTTTTCTCTTAAGTTCTTCAATAAGTTGATGTCTGGATCACAAGAGGTTGTTTAATGTCAGAAAGCATAACTCTTAAATCTCAAGACTTCTGCCTAACCTTGGATATGCAAAATATTCTTCTTCACCGATACTGTAATATTGTCTGTATACAAGTAGAAAACAATTTAACACATTATCATTACAATTTAGCATTCTTCAATTTAATTTTATATAGAATTAATTAATTGTAGATTCATGAGTTCTTCTCATTATTTGGCTTCACATAATTCCCCAATATGATGCTTTGCCTGCAAAACCACTTTAAGATGTAATCCACAGCAGAAATGTTACAAATCCTGGTATAGTAGTTTGCCCAAGATTCTGCACACATTTTTACAGCATGCAATGAAGCAAAGATAACTAAAATACTACACAGTGGATGGATTTGGCATGATCAACTGAAAGACCTACTAGGGTAGAGCAAGGCAGCAGACTAGGTCAAACAGGAATTCACAATATTCCAAAAAGATAAATTCCACACAGACAGCACTCCCCCCCCATCTTAGTAAAAGTTTAATGAAAATCTCTGGAATGGTTGTACTGGCAGTACATAGAATATCAACTAGTCTATTGGGGATTAATTGTCGCTAAATGTGATATGAAGAAATTTCCTTAAAACTCCTTCTGTTTTTTACAGATAGCTGTAATATGTGCTGTGCTTGATTAAAAGGATGCAAAATGACTTTTCCATATTCAACTGTTTTGTAGGCACTACTCAAATTTTAACCAATAATGAACTCCAGTGTTGAGAAAGGTGATTGTCTATGAACTGGACTGCAGTTCATGTTTCTACTCCTTACAATCAGGGAGTTGTAGAAGGGGAAGTGACCACAGAAGTAATTTCATTGATTAATCAATTTTTACTTAATCAAGTTATTTGAGATATTTAATAAAAAGCTTTGCCCAATAACTCCTAACTTCACCATCTCTAAACCCTTGATAAATCCCTTCTAGATATTCTGTTTCTCATCTCTCTTCCTGTCCAGGGTTTGGATTTGGACCATTTGAAATCACTTCTCCATAAACACATCTGAGATTAAGAGGAAAAGATAAGAAAGAAGGGGTTCCTGAAATTGTGGTCCTGATGGTTTCAGATAGAACTGTTACCAGTGTGAATTTTCCTCAACTCTATTGTCCAACTCCTTGTTGGAGTGGCCCTTAGGCAGAAAGCCAATATATGGAAATGCAAGAGAATCATAGAAAAATATCACTGAAAATTTAGTTTATCCTTTTTTAAAGATTTTATTTATTTATTTGAGACAGAGAACACAAGTGGAGGGAGAGAGGGGCAGAGGGAGAGGGAGAGGGAGAAGAAGACTCCCCACTGAGCAGAGAGCCTGATGCGGGACTCAATTCCAGGACCCTGGGATCTTGACCTGAGCCGAAGGCAGGCGCTTAATCGACTGAGCCACCCAGGTGCCCTGGTTGGTTTATCTCTTATAGTGGTTGTGAAAGTGTGACCTATGGTCCCTTTGAGGGTTTCTGTGAGTAGCTTTCAGGGGATCTGTGAGTCAAAACTATTTTCATGGTAATGCTATATACTATTTGGCTCTTTCACAAATATTTATACTAGTGACACAAAAACAGTGCTGGGTGAAGCTGCTGACACCTTAGCACAGATGAAGGTAGTGGCGCCAAACTGTTGTGGTTAATACCCTTGCATTGAACACACACACACACACACACACACACACACACACACACACACACACGCACACACACATACACACTAGTTTGGCTTAAGAATACTCTTGATGAAGAATAAAAATTACTAATTTTATTAATTTCAATCTCTGAATACATGTCTTTTTAAACATTTTTGTGGGAAGAAGTGGGAAGTCCACATGAACATGCACTGCCACTGCTTACTGAATTATAATGGCTGTCCTGAGGAAAAGTCCTCAAGCAGTTGTTTGAGGTGCAGTATGAACTAGCCACTTGTTTCATGGAACACCACTTCTACTTGAAAGAATGACTGACAAACTATAGCGAATCAGTCTTGTGTATTTGGTAGATATGTCTTTGTTTTTTGTTTAAAGATTTTACTTATTTATTTGAGAGAGCAAGAGAGAGAGAGAGAGAGAGAGAGCACAGTGGGGGGAGGGGCAGAGGGAGAAGCAGGCTTCCTGCCGAGCAGGATGTGGGGCTCAATCCCAGGATCCTGGGATCATGACCTGAGCTGAAGGCAGACGCTTAACTGGCTGAGCCACCCAGGTGCCCCTTGGTAGATGTTTCTTGAAAATGAATGGAGTGAGTGTGTCACTTCAAGCAAGAAAAATAATAATGTTTTTTACCAGTGAAAATTAGAATTTTGGAAAATTTGTGTCTGCCTGTGTGCCTGACTGCTTCCTGTACTTACAGATTTTCTAAGATCAGTGATGATACTCATTAAAGGACGTCTGTGGGAAGATGGTGGAGTAGGGGATCCTAAGTTCACATCATCCCACGGATACACCTGGATAACACCCATATTAATGTAAATAATGCAGAAAATGTCCCAAAGACTGGCAGAACAGACTCTCCACAGCTAAATGTAGAGAAGAGGCCACACTGAAAAGGGTAAGAAGGGCGGAGACATAGTCAGGAATCAAGCTGACCCATGAGACTGTCCACAGGAGGGAGGGAGATTGCAAGCAGGGAAAGCAGAAGGAGCAGATCCCTTGCCAGGCACCCCAGGCATGAAGGCCCACACTGGAGAGACAAATCTCCATAACAGTTGGCTTTGAAAACCAGAGGGGTTTAACTTTACAATCGGTGGGGCTTAAACCTGGAACTTTAAAAATCAGTGACTGGGCTTTGGGAGAACCAGAGGGCAATAGGAAACTGAGTCCTTGCCCTTAAAGAGATAGCATAACAAATTGTCCCACTGAAATACAGCACAGAAGCAGCAGTTTGAAAAATGCTTGGGGTAAATGGCAAGATTTATTTACTCATCTCAGAGCATGTGATGGAGGGCCAGGGATCTTTAGGAGACTCTTACAAGAAAAAAGAGCTGGCAAGTGCCATTTCCCTTCCCCATCCCCTGCCTAGATACACTAACATCTGTGGGAACCTGCTAAGTGCATGGAGAGTGTTTACTCTCCATCTGTCTTGCTAACAGCACACCCTGCCCCTGCACAATCCTGTGGACCCACCTCTCTAACACACCCTCCTCAGTTTTCCAAAACAGCTACAAGTCATCTCCTATAGCAGACCATTGCAAACCTTGTTGACACTATACCCTGTTCCCATCCAACACAACCTTTGTAGGAGTACATCCAAAACAGCACTACAAGTGTGGCAGTATGCAAGCAGCCCCAACAAGGCCTCCAAAGTAACTCCTTCACTGGGGAGAGGGGAAGATAACCACACACAGTAGTCCCACTGGGCTGGGGGCAGACATTTGGTCTGAATGCAGGACCTATCCACTAACAAAACTTCTCCGGGGATGACAGAGGGAGAGCATCCTGCAGTTCCTTGAAGTTGCAACTCTGGAAAATGCCTAGTCTGACCCAAACAAGCCCAAGGCAGCCCCAGCTTGGTCCATTAATAGCACAGGGACCAAACCTTATGCACGATAGGCAAAGAGAATGGTTGCAGGCAACTAGACTGAAAGCAAACACGGCTCAGCCACAACAGTAGGGCACATGCAACATGAAGAGGAGACACCCCTGGAGTTCCCCTTCCTGGTGAATAGGGGAGACTACACTGTAGGGCACTACAGGACCTCTTCTTTATAAGGCCATTACTTTCAAGAGTAGGAGACATAGCTGACTTTCTGAACACATAGAAACAAACACAGAGAGTTAGACAAAATGAGGAGACAGAGGACTAGGTTCCACGTAAAAGAATAAAACAAAATCACAGCAAGAGAGCTAAATAAAATGGAGATAAGTAATATGACTGATAGAGAATTTAAAGTAATGAGCATAATGACACTCACTGGGCTTGAGAAAAGGACAGAGGACCTTAGTGAGACCTTCAACAAAGAGACAGAAAACATAAGAAAGAACCAATAAAAAAAGAACTCAATAACTGAAATTAAAAATATGCTAGAGGGAATAAATAGTAAACTAGAGGAAGCAGAAGAATGGATTAGTGACCTGGAGGACAGAGTAATGGAAAGTAATAATGCTGAACAAGAGAAAGAAAAAAAGAATAATAAAAATAAGATTAGATTAAGGGAACTCAGTGACACCCTCAAGCATAAAAACATGCACATTATAGGGATCCCAGAAGGAGAAGAAAGAGACAAGGGGGCAGAAAATTTATCTGAAGAAATAATAGCTGAAAACTTCCTGAATCTGGGGAAGGAACAGAAATCCAGATCCAGGAGGCACAGAGAGCCCCCAACAAAATCAACCCAAGGATGTGCATAGCAAGACACATAGGAATAAGATGGTAAAAAGTGATAAAGAGAGAATTTTAAAAGCACAAGAGAAAAGAAAACAGTTATGTACAAGGGAAACCCTATTAGGTTATCAGTGGTTTTTTCAGCAGAAACTTTGCAGGCCAGAAGAAAGTGGTATAAGATATTCAAAGTGCTGAAAGAAAAAATATGCAACCAAGAATACTCTATCCAACAAGGCTATTCAAAATTGAAGGAGAGATAAGGAGTTTCCCAGACAAACAAAAGTTAAAGGAACTCATCACCATGAAACCAGCCTTACAAGAAATGTTAAAGGGGATTATTTGAGTGGAAAGGAAAAACCATAAGCAGAAGTAAGAAAAGTAGGAGGCACAAAAGCAGTAAAATTAAGTATATCTAAAAAAGAAAAAAACTGGAGGTATCACAACCCCAGATTTCAAGATATGCTACAAAGCTGTAGCAATCAAAATAGTATGGTACTGGCACAAAAATAGACCCACATAACAATGGAATAGAATACAGAGCCCAGAAATAAATCTACGATTATATGGTCAATTAATTTTTGACAAAGAAGGCAAGATTATACAATGGAAAAAAAGAGTCTCTTTGACCAATGCTGTTGGGAAAACTGGATAGCTACATGCAAAAGAATAAAACTAGACCACTTTCTTATACACCGTACACCAAGATAAACTCAAAATGGATTAAAGTCCTAAATGTGAGTCATGAAACCATAAAAATCCTGGAGGAGAACACAGGCAGTAACCTTTTTGACATCAACTATAGCAACTTCTTTCTAGGTATGTCTCCTGAGGCAAGGGAAACAAAAGCAAAAATAAACTACTGGGATTTCATGAAAATAAAAATCTTCTGCACAGCAAAAGAAACAATTAACAAAACAAAAAGACAATGTACTGAATGGGAAAAGATATTTGCAAATGACATATCTGATAAGGATTTAGCACCCAAAATGTATAAAGAACTTATACAACTCAACATCAAAGAAAGAAATAATCTAATTAAAAATGGGCAGAAGACATGAATGGGCATTTCTCCAAAGAAGACATACAGAGGGCCAGCAGTCATATAAAAAGATGCTCAACATCACCAATGATCCGGGAAATGCAAATCAAAACTACAATGTGATACCATTTTCCACCTGTCAGAATGGTTAAAATAAAAAACACAAGAAACATCAAGTGCTGGTGAGAATGTGGAGAAAAAGGAACCCTCTTGCACTTGGTAGGAATGCAAACTACTGCAGGCTCTGTGGAAAATGATATGGGATTTCCTCAAAAAATTAAAATAGAATTACCATATGATTTAGTAATCCTGCTATTGAGTATTCACCTAAAGAACACAAAAACACTAATTTGAAAAGATCTATGCACCCCTCTATTTACTGCAGCTTTATTTACAATAGCCATATTATGGAAGCAGCCCAGGTGTCCATTGATAGATGAATGGATAAATAAGTGAGATATATATATATATATATATATATGATATATACATATATATATATGATATATATATATATATTGCTTGCCATTTGCAACAAGATGAGTAAATCTAGAGGGTATAATGCTAAGTGACAGAAGTCAGTCAGAGAAAGTCAGAGAAAGACAAATACTATATGATTTCACTCATACATGGAAATTAAGAAACATACAAATGAACAAAGAAAAAAGAAACAGGCAAAAAGAGACTCTTAGCTATAGAGAACAAAGTGATGGTTACCAGAGGGGAGGTGGGAGGGGGGATGGGTGAATAGGTGAAGGGGATTAAGGGCGCATTTACTGTGATGAGCACTGAGTAATTCATAAAATTGGTGAATGATTATATTGCACACCTGAAATTAATACAACACTGTACATTAATTATACTGGAACTAAAATAAATAAATGAATAAAATGCAAGCCAAACTCTTAAAAAAATAGGTGACTTATAATATTGAATGTGATTTTTTTTTTGACTAATGGAATGTGTCAATATTTGGATGATCTACATCTCTCAATAAACCAGTATTTTCCACATAGAAATGCATAATATTATAAAATCAGGCCTAAGATAAAAAAAAAAATCCATTCAAGTTGTTAAATAGAGCAAGGGATTTTAATATGAGTATGCAAAATTCATTGAGAATGATCCAGATTCCACACTGTAACTGTTCTTTAAAAATTAGTTGTCATTTTTAGTATATCAGTAAAGAAGATTACTCACTATTATCTGGAAAGGCAATTAAAATACTCTTTTCCTTTCCTAATGCACATATGCATGAGGATGACTTTGTTGATATGCTTTAATCAAAACAACTTTTTAGCTCTTCTATTAGGTCAGACACTTAAAGAAATGGGCAAAATGTCAACCATTGCCATTCTTCTCACTAACTTTTTTAGGAAAATATGGGTATTTTGCAGAAGAATGTATTATATATGTTAACATGTGATAGGTTGCTACTGTTATCTCTAAATAAATTATAATAAATATTTAAAATTTTCTCAGTAATTAATTTCTAACACAGTAAATACTGTTACATAATAATCCACATTATAAAAAGCTTTTGTGGTCCTCAGTACTTTTTTTTTGAAGATTTTATTTATTTGAGAGAGAGAGAGAAAGAATGAGAGACAGAGAGCACGAGAGGGAGGAGGGTCAGAGGGAGAAGCAGACTCCCCGCTGAGCAGGGAGCCCGATGCGGGACTTGATCCCGGGGCTCCAGGATCATGACCTGAGCCGAAGGCAGTCGCTTAACCAACTGAGCCACCCCGGCGCCCTGTACTTTTTAAATATAAAGGGAAGCTCCTGAGATTTCAAAATTTAAGAATCATTGCCTTATTCAAATGCTTATGGAAAACATTCCGAAGAAATGAAAGGGGAAAAATGTCTCATTTTGGTATTCAACAAGGTTATCAAATCTAATGAAATCTAATATTGTGGCATGTTCATTGTTTTTCTCATAAACAAAATTTTATAAGTTATTTGTCACAAAAATGAAGATATACACTTTCCTGTTTAGTTCCAAAAGATTCCTATAATTATTGTTGTGAAGGATAATATGTAGTTATGGAAATTGTAATGAGAAAAATATTACCATAATCAGAAGACTAATCAAATTGTTTTCCCTTAAAATTTCTCACTCCATGTGTAGTGTCTATCATTTCTCTTTTATAAATGCATGCTGTATTATCACATAGCCTCTTACATGCTGTGCTGTTGCTTTCCATTTCCAACGAGGTGCTCAGCTGTAAACAGCACAGAAAGGATATCCCTCCCAGCCCTGACCAGTGAGAAGACCTACTGAGAACTCCACTGTGTAGGAGGAGGTAGCTTCTCAGATGGAGAAAGTCATCTGTACTGGACACTATTCATGCCTCAGTTCCCTTTGCTGTCCTGGAGCTGCCATCCTCCAGCTGCCGTGGCCCTTGAGTGCTAAGGGTCCACAGCTTCAGCCTTTTTGAAAGATCTGTTTTACACAGGAGGTTCTGTGCCATGCTTGGTGGACTGCACAGCCAATGGCTGAATGATGTGCTATGAAAGCCCAGTCTCTGGCCTCCAGGCAGAAACTTCTCTGTGGTGCAATTTTTATGTGCCAGAGCTTTCCTAGGATCAGGCTAAAGCTAGATCACAAATAAAACCACTTCCTGGGGTGCCTGGGTGGCTCAGTTGGTTAAGTGTCAGACTCTTGATTTCGGCTCGGCTTGATTTCGACTCATGATCTCAGGGTTTTGAGATTGAACCCTGCATTGCGCTCCACGCTGAGCTTAAGATTCTCTCCTTTTCCCTCTGCCCCTCCTCCCCGCCCTTTCAAGTAAATAAATAAGTAAGTAAGTAAGTAAGTAAATAAATAAATAAATAAAACCACTTCTTATTTGACTCTCTCTCCTTCCATATTCAGGTTGCCTACTTTCTCTCAGGTTTCTCTTGGGAGCAATCCCTCCGTAATAATCCATCAGGGTCTGAGAAAGAATCCTTGTCTTAGACATAATTCCATTTGTTCTTCAGGGTGAGGGAGTAGGGAGAGCAGATGAGGCATTTTGGTTACATGAGTTGGGCACAATGGAGAGAGGACATGCCCAGCACACCATTGTTCCTTCATTTTTTTCTCCTTAATTACAACGATAATTTTATAACCTAAATTTCCTTTGTCATTCAGATGATAAGCATAAGGGATTTGTTATGAAAGTAAAGTGCCGCTGTTTGATCTGTGTTAAGGTGTCAGCAATTTTACCCATCATTGTTTTTGCATCGTTTGTATAAATATTGGTGAAAAACAATGGTTTTCAACTGGGATGATTTTGTCCCACAGGAGACATCTGGCAATTTTTAGTTGTCACAAATTGGGGAGGGTACTGCTGCCTGTATGGGGTAGGAGCAGGGATTCTGGTAAATATCTTACAGTGCACAGAACAGCCCCCCAAAACAAAGAATCACCTGGTCCACAATGTCAACAGTGTTGAAGCTGAAGAACCTTATTAAAAGTAAAAAATTTTCTAATATAGTGTTCATTAATGGAGTATGTCCTCTCCTAAAAGATATTTGTGTGACTCAAATTGCAGAAGTAGAGATTTACTTTATATTTATCCTCCTTAGGAGAAGATATGACTATGTCTGTTTATTTCTTCTTGGCATAGCTTATAGGAAGTCATGGGAGAAAATAATCAATTTCAATGATTTCCCCCAGAAATTAACGAAATTAAAAAAAGTAATGAAGGGAGAAATTCTATTTGTTAATCTCAGAGTTCTGGTTTATGTCAAATTAATTTGACTGAAATGACCAGACCAAAAACTTTAAACAGGTTCTCCTACCATATTCCATGTTTTTATTTACAACACAGCCCTGGAGAAAATGTTGAATAGGCAAAAGTTTTTTCTCCCGGAATTTTACGGAGCTGCTCTCAGCACGGAGTATATTTGTACCTTTTAACACAAAGTCACTGTGTTTATGAGTAGTTCATAAGAGAATTGCATTAGAGACATTTTCGTTCTGGTTCAAATGAAAACTAATACTTTGAAGTGTTATGATACACTTAATTTTCAAAGAATAAAGCATTAATATAAATCAGTTAATTAATTAATTAGCTTTTGCCTTTGACCTTGAATGACCTTGAATTGACCATGGCACTTGTACTGAGTGCCATGTATTCATCACGGAAATCAGGGACTTTTCGTTTCTTATAAGTGTTAACAGGGCTACCGGTTGGGTCTAGATGTTTCTTCCTGAGTTGTTCTTGTAGTGATAGTTCCGCTACATGTTATCCCCCTTTGACTTCAAGGCATTTTCAAATTCTTTTTTGAAGAAGTTTCTTTTTTTCTCTTATAAAAGTTCTTCTACCTTTTTTTCCCTAAGATTTTTATTTATTTATTTATTTTTGCATGCGCGAACACTTGAAAGAGACAGAGAAGAGAGAGAGAGGGCGTGAGCGTGCACCAGCAGGGGGCGGGGCAGAGGGAGAAGCAGACACCCCTCTGAGCAGGGAGCCCCGTGAAGGACTCGATCCCAGGATCCTGGGATCATGACCTGAGCCAAAGCAAGATGCTTAACTGACTGAGCCACCCAGGCACCCAAAGTTCTTCTAATTATTTGTCTTCACTCCATTCTATCCCTAAATCTGGGAACAAAAGTTCATTTTGGTTTTCTAGTTCATGAATGTGCTTATATATGAAATGTCTCACTTTTACAATAAAAGATTAATTGGCAATAGGCCTTCTGGCTCAACAGCTTGTCTTTTGTTCTCTGGCTCTATTATCTCTCCTGGCCCAAGTTCAAGCATCTCCTTTAACATCTACTTCTGTGATGTGTCCTGTCTTTGCAGGTAAGAACTCTAGGTGTCTGGTCTTAAGCCAAATACTCTCACCATAAGTAGACTGGCCCCGTAAATTCCTTTGATTCTGTCCTTAAAGAAGCTCATCTTCAGCTTCCCTGGCTTATTGGGGATTACATATTGCAAGGGTTTAGGCAATGGATGAAGCACAAATATGTTCCAGGCATTTTGAAGGGAAATATACTCTCAGAATTGAATGGCAGGTATATTTTTTTTCTCCTGCAGAAATCACAAGAAATTTCTCAGTCATGTCCTTTCAGTGAGTTTAAAAGTTGAACACAATAAATACAAATGGAGTCGTGGTCTATTTCATTGCTTTGAAACGTCTTTTTTTTAAACACAGATTTGCAGCTTGAAATGTTGACAAACTAATATTTCCTCCTTTAATCTATAAATATAATGGGTTTTTGTAGCACTCTTCTAGTTCACAACTCAGAAATGGTTTAAAACTGGATTACAGATCATTACATTTCCTGTATTATTTAAAATGTCATTTGTGATACAAATTTTACCTATTATGGCCACACTTCTAACTGTGGTTTGTGTAGTAATATATCAATTACAGGTGTTTGCTAGAGTTAGCATGAGATTTCTGAGATTAGAAAAGCTTTTGTAGCTCAAACAGTGTGTCATTATGGGCATCATTAATAAGCTGTATTAGAAATGAAGGATGTTTCAGAACAATGATTAGCTAATGACACTTGAGGCAAAGACTCTGTCTTCTGCATAGTGTGCATTCCTTTGTCTTTTCTAATCCCTAGTGAAAAATAAAACACTCTGTAAAGATTGGTTGATGTTTTCTACTTTGTTTTTTTTTAAGGACATCTCTCCCCTCTCCCTGCAGCTGATTAGTTTGGATATTGCTTATTTTAAAGTTTCTTTTTCCTCCCGCCTGCCCCCAACCCCAGTCTGGTGTAGTTGCTACCTACCTATCGGAGACAAATGATGGATGGTTGCTCAGCTTCTTATAAATGCAGAATGTTTTAGTGACTTTTCATACTTGACTTTCATCACTAGTGTTGATTGATGATACGTTATTTACCGACATTGAAGGGCTACTAGTTTATAACATTCAAGGTAAAATGTTCAAAGCAGTATGCAATACAGACATTTCCTTCCACTGGGGCAGGTTAATGGCCTATCAAAACGGGAAAGATCTGTCTGTGCTGGGAATGTTTCATGTCTTCTGAAGCCAACATCTACCTGTGGGGTATTCTTTTGATGACTGAGTTAGTAGATTTTCATCTTTTAATTGCCCTCAATTTCTTTAGAAGGGAAATTTGGATGATTGGTCATTAATGGTCTACTTGCTGAAAATACCTATACAAAACTTGTGGTTAGGAACCAGATTACTCCTTTGCTTTCCCTATTTTGGCAATATTGTTGGACATAACACCTAATCGGTGTTTGCACAGGAGATAAATTTGTATTGCTTGCACTGTAGTGGCATAGGACATGCCTTCAGTTTCACCTTACTCCTCAGACTATTTAATACAATATGGGTATGTTGTAGAGAGCACAATGCCTACATGTTTGTGGCTCAGTGAATGACAATGAATGACCTAAATTCTAATTTGTCATTTGCACTTTACCTTTCTATTTTGAGAAAATAAAAAAAGTGGCATCAAACATCTTGTTAAAATATGATGTTTGGACTCTGGATTGAGCTTTATAAATTGTTTGTTTTTGGTTATACCATGGTTATACGATAGATGACAGAGAGATGACTGTGAATCAAAGTAGGGAAAAGGAGAAAATATATGCATGTAGGTTGAAGTGATACACATCTTTTGATGGGATAAATGTTGTGAATAACAGCTCCAATGGACTCTAGTTTGCTAATCTACCACTTTGAATTTCTTTATAATTCATTTTCAGGTCATGTTTTATTTTTATGTTTCTTACAAGAACAAATTAATTGAGCATTAAAAAACATCAAACATTTTTGGATAATAACAGCACTTCAAATAATCCATCTTAGATCTTTGAAAGCAAAACAGCACAAATAAACCAGAATTTGCATAAGCTTGACATGAAGGAATGAAATATTATTTGTTGATTTTTCAGCAAATTTCAGATTGATTTGTTTTGGGGGAGAAGACCCTTTTCCATAGTTGGAAGGGACATTTACTGGCACTTCTAAGAGTTTCCAACTAAGTGGGATTAAAATTTAATGTGCCACTTAACATACACAGATTTAGAAGTTGGAAAAATACTTACACACTGCAATAGAAAGTTATCATCAATTTCATGAAATTGGAAACTGAAGAAACTAGTTTTTGTTCTGTTTTAAGGAAATCCAATCATAACATAATGATGCAACATTAAGGCAGCATTTTGGAAATAAATTGTCAGGTATGTAAGTCACAGGTTCAAAGGATGACTAAAGACTGAGAAACTTGCATATAGCGTATGAGAATTCATAACAAGTTCTAACAGCTTTGTTAACTGATTAAAAATACCTAATAAGTTTGCTGGAATCATTAATGGGTTCTTTTAAAGAAAAATTGGCAATAAAACAATAGCATTTGTTTAAACAGAAAAAAAAATGCCCTGCATTCTTTCTTTTTGAAAAGAAACAGCAGCATTATGGGTGTTCTCATGGTTTTATGTTGAAACAAGGCGCCTTTTCAAAACCGTCAAGTTCAATGTTTCAAAGACATGTTGGAGAATTAAGACAGTGGGTGTGTAAATAAATGTGCTGATTGCGAAAAACTGTTTCTAGTTTTGCTCAAGTGATTTTAGAGCATCTGAAGGGGCATGGTTTTAAAGTAAATCTCTAAGTCAATAATTTTCCTTTGGTTATAATGCATATACAAAGTGACCTTAAAATGTTCCTTTGCCTCAGTAAGAATTCTGCTCGATTCAGGACATGGTACTGTAGTTCAATCCCTATACTTTAAGTCCCTGAACAGAAGTTTAAAAACATACCAGAAATATTTCCATTCATGTAAGAGGTTCCAGCTTAAATTCAGTTACATTCAAAAGAGAAGAAAATTAGGCTATCAACCAAAGGTAGTGTTTAAAGCACCGCTAGGGGCGCCTGGCTGGCTAAATTGGTGGAGCATGTGACTTTTGATTTTGGGGTTGTGAGTTTGAGCCTCACATTGGGTGTAGAGATTATTTAAAAATAAAATCTTAAAACAAATAAACACCAAGAACACCTGGGTGGCTCAGTCGCTTGAGCGTCTGACTTGGTTTCAGCTCAGGTCATGAGCTCAGGGTTGTGGGATCGAGCCCCGTGTTGGGCTCTGCACTCAGCAGGGATTCTACTTGAGATTCTCTTTCTCCCTCTCCCTGTGCTCCTCTCCCCACTCGTGTGTGTGCTGTCTCTCAAATAAATAAATAAATAAATAAATAAATAAATAAATAAATAAAACACCAACTCTATTTCCAACATGATGTAAGTGAACTGAATAGAAGTAAAAGGTCAGGTGACTTCCCTTTAACTTGCAGTTTAAATGGTAAAATTAGATCAGTATACAAAACCATTAGAAAAATAAATGCATAAATAGTCAAGTGGTAGTTAAATTTTAAAGAATAAATGTCAGATATTCTATTTTGTTGTATATCCTCTAGGAAGCTCAGATTTTATGTTTGGTCAATTCACTACCCTGTTGAATCTTTGACTTGACTTAAAAATTAAGCAAAAATAAATAAAACAAAATAACTCTAAAAGACCCAAAGAGGACAAATCTGCCACCAACTGTTAAAACAAACAAACAAACCACACAACAACAATAACAATAAAAAACAAAGTACTCAAGTAACTGTGGAACATTTTTTTAAAATTGAGAGTTCCTGGACATGTAATGAAATTTAACTTAATTTTAAAAATATATTTAAAAAGTAATCTCAGTGGGTAGGTTTTTTAAAAAATTGAGGTGAAATTCACATAACATAAAATTAACCATTTTAATGTATACAATTCAGTGGCATTTAGTTCATTCACAATGTTGTGCCACCAACCCTTCTATCCAGTTTTGAAACATTTATATCAGCCCCAAGGGAAACCCCATACTCATTAAGCAGTCCCTCTGGACGCTACACTTCTCACAGGCTGACAACGACTGATCTGTTGTCTGTCTCTATGCATTTACCTAGTCCAGACATTTCATATAATTAGAATCATACATTGGGTGACCTTTTATGTCTGGCTATTTTCACTTAGCATAATGTTTTCAAACTTCATCAATGGAATAGTACTTCTTTCATTTTTATGGCTGAATAATATTCCCTTGTATGGATAAACCATATTTTGCTTATCCATTTGCCATTGATGACATTTAGGTTTTCCCCTCCTTTTAGTTACTGTGAACATGATGCTATGAAGATTCATGTACAAATACTTGTTTGGATGTCTGTTTTCAAGTCTCTTGGATGCATACCTAGGAATGGAGTTTCCAGATAATCTGGTAATTCTATGTTTAATTTTTGAAGGAAAAGTCAAGCTATTTTTTACAGCAGCTGCACCATCTTACATACCAATATTGTATGAGGGCTCCAATTTTTCAACCTTCCCACCAATACTTGGTATTTCAGTTTTTTTTTTTTTTTTTAATTATAGAGTGTGGATATAAAGTGGTATCTTATTGTGGTTTTGATTTGTATTTCCCTGATGACTAATGATTTTAACCATCTTTTCATGTGTTGTTGGCCATTTGTGTTATCTTCTTCGGAGAAATGCCCATTCAGGTCCCTTTTCCATTTTTAAATTGGATTGTCTTTTTTTTATTGTTGAGTTGTAAGAGATTATTTTTTTCTTTTTAAATATATATTCTAATATTACATCTTTGTCAGATAGCTGACTTGCAAATATTTTCTTCTATTCTATACATTGTCTTTTTTACTTTCTTGATGGAGTCTTTTAATGCATAAAAGTTTTAATTTTGATGCAGTCCAGTTTATCTATTTTTTTCTGTAGTTGCTTTTGCTTTTGGTATCACAAATAAGAATCCATTACCAAATTTAGGATCATCAATATCCTTATGTTTTCTTCTAAGAGTCTTAGAGTTTTAGGTCTTATATTTTGGTCTTTGCTCTATTTGAGTTAACTTATGCATACAGTGTAATGTAAGTGTCCAGGTTCATACTTTCGCATATAGATATCCAGTTGACTCACCACTCTTTGTTGAAAAGATTATTCTTTCCCCATTGAATGGTCTTCATACCCTTGTCAAAAATCATTTGACTGTAGATGCAAGAGTTTATTTCTGGGCTCTCTATTTTATTCCATTGGTTTCTATGTCTATTCTTACATCAGTACCACACTGTTTTGATTGCCCTATAACTTCATAGTAAATTTTGAAACCCGAATATGTGAGTCCAACTAATTTGCTCTGCTTCAGCAAGATTATTGTGGCCATTCGGGGTCCCTTGCAATCCATAAGAATTTTAGGATCCCTTCTTCTATTTCTGTAAAAAAAGATCATTGGGATTTTGACAGGAATTTCATTGAATCTATAGATTATTTTGGGAGTGTTGCCATCTTAATAATATTATATCCTTCAGTCCTTGAGCAGAGGATATCTTTCCACTGATTTAAGTATTCTTCTAATTTCTTTCAACATAGTTTTGTAGTTTTCAGTGAACAAATCTTGTACCTTCTTAAATTTATTCCTAAGTATTTTATTATTTTTTATGCTATTGTAAATTGAACTTTTTTAAAATTTCATTTTACTTTGTTCATTGCTAGTCTATAGAAACACAACTGTTTTTTTTGTGTGTGAGTTTATCTTGTAGCCTGTAACTTTGCCAAATTTACTAGCTCTAATAGATTTTTTGGGAGAATTCTTTAAGATTGTCTACATATGAAATCATGTCATTTGTAAGTAGAAATAGTTTTACTTCTTCCTTTACCATTTGGATCCCTTTTATTTCCTTTTCTTATCTAATTGCCCAGGCTAGAACTTTGAGTACAATGCTGAATAGAACTGGTAAAAGCAGCATCTTGTTACTGATCTTAGGGGAAAGTTTTCAGTCTTTCACCACTGAGTATGATGTTAGCTGTGAGTTCTTCATAAAGGCCCTTTATCAAGTCAAGGAAGCTTCCTTCTATTGTTTGTTTGTTGAATTTGTTTTATCACAAAAGGGTATTGGACTTTTTCAAGTACTCTTTCTGCATCAATTGAAATGATCATGTGATATCCCCCCCTTATTCAATTAATGTGGTGTACTACTTTGATTGCTCTTTGTATATTGAACTACCCTCACATCAATGGGATATATTCTACTAGGTCATGATATATAATCCTTTTAAATATGCTGCTGAATTCAGTTTGCTAGTATTCTGTTGTGGATTTTGCACTTACATTTATGAGGCCTATTGGTCTGTTGTTTTCTTTCTTTGGGATACCTTTGTCTGGCTTTGGTATCAGGGTAATGTTGACCTCATAGACTGATTTGGGATGTGTTCCTTCCTCTTCTACTTTTGGAAGAATTTGATAAAAATGTGCTAGTTCTTCTTTAAATATTTGGTAGCATTCACCAGTGAAGACATCTTTAGAATTTTACTTTTAAAAATGGGTAAATATTGAGAATTAAACCTAAGGTATCAAAATTTAGATGGAAATGTTTAGATTTGGCAATAAAAATGTATAAACACAAAACATGTCTGCCAAAATAAGGATCCCTACCACTTCCAAAATTATATATTTAGAAAAATTAAAAAGGGGGGGATAAAATGATTTTTTATACCATATCCAAAATATGGATAAAACTTAACTTCAGTTAAACTCTACATGTATAAAATATGTTGAAAGGCAGTTACCCAAATAAATAGGAATATAACTGAAAAGTGAGTGTTATAATGTATTAAGACTCTTACTTTGATTCTTCATTTCACTTATCCATACACAAATAATCAGAATTACTCTTAGTTGGGAATTCGTTTAAACTAGAAAGAGGAGAATATCTCTAAATAATTTAACAATTTTATTTTCTTTCCTAGGTTCATTATTTTTTCAAGTTAATCTTTTAAAAATACTTTTAAAAACTTACACATATATAGATATTAGCAATAAATATAATAGTTGGCCATTCAGTTATACAACTAACTGGATTTGAAAATATTAAGCCATGGTTTATACATCACTATCTCCTAGATACCTGAATTGACATTGTTATCATCATAAATATTAGTTCCAGAAACTGTAGATCAGAGAATGTGCTTGGAAAGACACATAGGAAGTAATGTCTTTCAAATTTTTGAGTGAAGATGATGAACAGCCATGAGAATAACAAAATTGAATATCAATTTGTTTTTGACTGAGTGGAAATGATATTAATGTTTAGCTGGTTCCTGTCAGCATTAAAGAGATAGATAAGCACAGACCAAATTCAGAGGCAGGGAAGTTGGTAATTTTGCTACCTCTTTAAGTAAGTATACCATACAAAAAGCATTATTTGCCTGCTTGAAATTTCAGAAATGTAAACATTTTGAATTGGCATAATGTTTGAGTTATTAGCAAACCTTTCAGAAGAAAAAGTTTATAAATAACTTCTGGGTGAATCATTCCAGCTTGTCTCGAGATAAAGGATTTGTATCAGAAGTCTTGACTCATTCTGACATTTTATGTGGTTTTCTATTATTAAAACAACTCTAAAGGTCTTTCATGCATTCTTTGCAGGATGTTACTTAATAGTATCATATGTCAGACCCTGGACTTGGAGCTGCTTATAGGTTGAGTTCACACACGATTTTGAATGGCTGGCATATATGCAGTAAGTGTTTGACAAATACTTATTGAATGAATAATCTTATTGTGAAGAAGCAGCACAAACTGGAAAGCACATGGTTTTCTGGTTCTCAAAGTTTAACAACATACTACAAAGTGTGACTATTTAGATCTGCAATCTTAGCTTACTTAGACTTCAGTTTTCCTGAATTAAGGTGTTGGGCTGGCATATTTCTTAAGTCCCTTTTACCTCCTATGTGTTATGACATGGGTCCAAGACTAAACTTGTGAATACCTTTTCAACTGAACTCCATTTTCAATGTCTTACATTAAATCTTGTAAGAGAAGCCATTGGGTGGTCTTACGACATCACTTGGATTTTTTTTCTTTACCTGAAGTGCTATAAATGTAGTTGGACTTAGTCAGCACCTACAAATGCAGGGACTATACTCAGACATTTTTCTAAGTATAATACATGGTTTCCACTCTGAAAGAACTTGTAATCTAGGGTAGAAAACAGAAATATGTAAAAAATGATGTAACAGACAAAAGGAAACTTGGGGTGAGTTGGACAATCCTTTATAATGACTTTGCTGGGGATCTAGATTTAGTTGAAACTTGAAATAAGTATATGTAATGATGAAGAAGGGAACAGCAGAAGCTAGAAAAATAGAAACCCATGTGAAAAGGAATAAGAAAACCCTGTATTTTATTTTATTATTTAAAAAAATAATTTATTTGAGAGTGGGCGAGAGCACACAGAGGGAGGGGCAGAGAAGGAGAGAATCTCAAGCAGACTCCACGCCAAGCAGGGAGCCTACGTGGGGCTGACATGGGCTGACACGGGGTGACATGGAGTGAAATGGGGTGACACAAGTCTCGATCTCATGACCCGAGATCACAACCTGAGCTGAAACCAAGAGTTGGACACTTAACTAACAGCTACCCAGGTGACCCCAAATGCTGTATTTTATTTTTATTTTTATTTTAATAATTAATAATAATTAATATAATTAATTAATTATAATTAATTACAATTTAATATAATTAATTTAATATAATTAATAATAAATAATATTTAATAATTAATTTAAAATAAATATTTATTTTTTTTTTTTAAGGAGCATACCACTATTCTCAGAATCCATTCTAAACTTTTGTTTTTATTCTCTAAGCTTTCTGCAGTGTGACAACCTCCAGGGCTGTCTTTCTCAGATTTGGGTCATATTTTGGTCATATTGAAGTATATCGATTATAATTTTGTCTTCCAACTTTTTTTCCACCACGTATGTAATGTTTTCCTATGTATTCTTCTATGTAGTGAAGGTTTTTCCTTTAATTCATTTACTATTTTTACTTAAGCAAATGAACTTTAGTAGTTTGTATAGAAATCCAAATCATTACGTATGAATGGCATTATTAAAATAGTTCCAATGAAAATAAAATGCTATTTAGTTCTGTGTACTGTTGCCTTCTTGAAGCTTCTGCCCCTGAGTCTTGCTCTTCTCTTTTTAAAATGGAAACTTAGCACAAAGTTAAAGAGTTTGGTAAAAATGTACTGTCCCCAAGTGGAGACTTCCTCCTTGAAGAATTCAGAAGTAGTGAGAAGAGCTGAAAAGAATGGAAAGAGAGTAACTCTATGGCTACAGTCTTAGGATCAGGTGGCTTTGTTTACACATTTCCTTCTGAGAGGAAGACATTGTGCTTATCTGCTGGGACGCTGGAGGAAGCATTGTTAATAATGTTTCCGTAACTTCTGTCAGATATTAAACTTGAAGAGATATTCTGTGGGCTTAGGGATTCACAGACTGAAAATAGGCATGAAGACATCTAGCAGTCAGATTTTCCAAGTTGTTGAGTTATAATTACATTGGATTCTCTACCTGAAGCTAAGTAAAATAGGAAAATATACTGTTTAAATTATTTTTCTTTTTCTCTTGTCACCTGTGGTGAATTTTTCCAGTGACAAAAATCAATTGACTTTCCTTTATGACAGTCCCAGAGGTCAGGAAATAAATATAGGAAAACTGGGAACTGAATGTGATGTATAATACTTGGAGCTCACAGATAGCAGTGATAGAAATTTGGGATTTTAAAAAATATCATTTAAAAAAATTTTAATTTTTTCAAGGAAAAATTATACACACTGGTAGGTCATAAATAAAATATTTCAAGTACACATACTAGCCCCTGATGAGTGAGACTCTCTGCTTAGAGGCAGTTGTTATTCTTGTTTAACACTAAGAATCCCCAACTGTGCACTTGAATTCAAGTCCGAGTTCAATGATATAACCAATGTCATCATTGTTGCAGAATTTCCTAAAATATTATCTTATTTCTGGAATTTGCCTTTCAATTCAGCCAATATTTGAGTATTGTATACAAATAAAACATTTTGCCAAATGACAATGGGGAATTCAAAATGTGTGGGACACAATTCCTGTCTTCTAGGAGCTTATGATCTACAACCATAGTAAACTGTAGCAGAGAAGGATAGCATAATGAGGGCAGAGTCATGGTGTGGGGATATAAAATAAGAAAAGATATAAAATATATATAAGAAAATATAAAAAAAAAAAAGATGACACCCACCTGCATTATGGATGGATAAATCGGGTGGCTTCATGGAGAAGATAGCATCTGATGTGGGCTGTGAAGAAAGAGTGGGCTTTTGGCAGAAAATGCAGGAGAATGTAGGGCATTTATTTAGTGGGTATCTGTGACAGGGACACAAACAGTAACACCACTGGAAAGCTTGTGGTGCGTTTGGTGGTTAGTGACAAGTCCAGGTTTATTGGAATAGAGTGGAACAGGGAGATTGAAAATGAGAAGAATAGGGATGCTTGGGTGGCTCAGTCGGTTAAGCGTCTGCCTTCCGCTCAGGTCCTGATCCCAGGGTCCTGGGATCGAGCCCTTCAGCGGGCTCCCTGCTCAGCGGGGAGTCTGCTTCTCCTCCTCCTTCCTGCTTGTGCTCTCTCTCACTATCTCTGTCTCCCTCAAATAAATAAGAAAAATATAAAAACTAAAATAAAAGGAGAAGAATAAGCTGGGATAAAGTGAAATAAGCAAACACAGATTCATAACTAACACAGAACACAGCCATTCACAGAATTCAGTATGGCTCTAATGTCAAGGGCAGACCCAAGTGATGACTGCAGTATTAGAGAAGGCTCATGTGGTCCTTTCGCCCCCACAGTAGGGCTTATATGTGGGCAGTTGAAATAATAATTACTGCTTGTTGAATGCCCATCCAGTGCCAGACATGATACTAGGTGCCTCACATACATTATAAGGTTTAATTTTTACTATAATTCTGCGACATACCTGCATCTTTCTTTTTACAGCCAAAGAAACAGAGCCTCTTAAAAGACTTGAAGTTAAGAGGAAACAATTTGTATCAGTCAGTAAGACACTTACTTTAGTGTATTACCCAGGTATCTTTGAGAAAGAGTGGGCTCATAAACATTTTGTAGTTACTTGTCGACTCATGGAACGTCTCCCATATGAGATTCCTAAGTGCTCCTTCCAATCTATAATGTTTGGTAATGAAATGTAAATGACAACAGCAACAACAACAATAAAAGGGCCTAGGGCCACTTAATAACCATTGCTAATAACAAATTACAAGTGTTTTCCAAAGAAAGCATCTTATTAAGAATTGCAGTCACACTTGATACGGTCATCAGCCGTTTTTCAAAATGCCACAGTTCAAGCAGAGCTATTAATAATCCCATTTCTTGGGTATTTCAATCTCATTTCACAATGCGAAATTGCTAAGAGACATACATTTATCAAATATGTTCCACAATATTACTTGTTTGGCATTACTTCCCTCAGTACATCGTATCCTTGTTAACACGATCAATGTGAGAGTTTTCTCTAGAGAAGACAACTAATCCCCTTGCCTCGTTTGAAGTTGGTGACGTAAAGCCATTTACAAAAATCCCTCTGATTACTTTTCTTTCCCCAGCCTCCTTCCTTATGCTCAGACCCTTTTGTAAATAAACTTGTTTCTTCATGTCTGTGGCCTCAGAACATGAATGCTTATTGGAACATCAGATTTAGTTAGTAGCTGTTTATATTAATGAACGAGGTGACCTTGGTTTGGTCTAGACTCAGAAATTATTTTGAACCTGAGCTGAGGAAAGACTGGAAAACTGCTCATTAAAAATTATAAAAAATGGTTTTGTTTTCTAAGAGGAGTATTATTCAGGGTTCTTCAGAAAAACAGAACCAATAGGCTGTGTGTGTGTGTGTGTGTGTGTGTGTGTGTGTGTGTGTGTGTGTACATATATAATTTATTTTAAGGAACTGGCTCCCGTGATTGTGAAAGTATCGTGAGTCCAAAATCTGGTGGGGGTGACTGGCAGGCTGGAGGCCCAGAACAGAGTTTCAGTTTGTGTCCAAAGGCAGTCTGTTGGCGAATTCTCTCTTGCTCAGAGGAAGTCAAACTTTTGTTTTATCCAGGCCTTCAGCTGATTTGATGACACCCACCTGCATTATGGATGGCCATCTACTTTACTCAAAGTCCGCTGATTTAAATGAAAATCTCCTTTGAAACCCCCCCTCACAGGCACATTCAGAATAATGTTTGACCCACTATCTGGGCACTGTATCCCAACCAAATTGACACATAAAATTAACCGTCATAAGGAGGAATCTATCTCTGAGGGATATTTTCTTCTTATCCTAGAAAACCATTTTACAGTTATAACTAGAGAAGATTCTGGTCTGGAATGGAGAGGTCTGAAGTTATGGCTGCAGAAAACTAAACTGCTCTGAATTCTTTTGTTAAAGGTCATCTCTATAACTTTTGCTTCCTTCTGAGAACTGTTTTCAAAATCTAGATTTAGACAGTCATATGTATTTTTCACTATTGCTCTTTCTTGGAAGGGCTGTGTGTGGGTTATTTGTCTAGCTAAGGTACTTGTTGATAGTCTAGACGCTGTGCAGAGAGGGAATGAGTGGTGGGCTGGGCCTGTGCAGTCTTCCTAAGTCATCCTTTGAGTTACTTTCCCCCGTTATTGTGGAAACTTCAGCAGATCCCCTTACACATTGTCCGTGGTGCTCTGGAAGATTAAGATGGAAGAGTCCACCCGTGAAAGCTCTTTCTCCCATGAAAAGATACCAGGTACATGTTATGGGTTGAATGTCTGTGTTCCTCCAAAATTCATATGTCGAAATTTTAACTCCCAAAGGGATGTTATTAGGAGATGAGGCCTTTGGGAGGTAGTGCCTTGATCAGTGCCAGTCCCAATGGAGGGGCAGGGAGAGTACAGGCTGGGATGCCCTTAGCATTAAGGGCCAGACTCAGAGAATTGCTGAATCAGGGCCCCCAGGTTCTGCAGCTGTGATCCCTTTTCCTAGAGGAAGCCTGATCTCTTGGGAGTCCTACAGGTGGCAGGAGAGTCCTGGGATTACAAATACCCAGATGCCCTGGGAGCTAGAGGGCCCTTATCCCAGACTCATCCACAGAAGCCTGACTCCCACTACTTATCACGAAAACACTAATGCTCATGGATGCCTCACCTCTTCCCTGCCTCAGCCATCTTGCCCCAGAGGCCAGGCTGGCTGTGAAAGAATGAGCTCCGGCCTAAAGGTTACATAGGGGAAGGGCTTCTAGAGTCCAGAACAAGGAGGGAAATACTCATGAGCAGACACAAGTCCATAGCCTTCCCAGGAGCCAGTAGGACCTGGTAGCAAAGCATTCAGGCTTCTGGTGCAGAATCCTAGGGCCCAATCCAATGTCTGCCAATGTCCAAGGCTGTAGCAATTCTAAGGTCCTGTTCCATTATCCTCAGGGCCACTTGTTGATTTTTGCTTTTGTTATTTGTGCTTTTGGTACATCCACAAAATCATTGCCAAGATTGATGTCAAAGGGATTTTTTCCTCTGTTTTCTTCTAGAAGTTCTATGGTTTCAGAAGTCCTCTGTTTAAGTCCTTCATCCATTTGGAATTAAATTTTGTAAATGTTGTGAGAGAGGGGTCTGGTTTCATATTTTGTATGTAGATACCCAGTATTCCCTGATCATTTACTGAAGAAACTGTCCTTTCCCCATTGTGTATTCTTGGCCCCCCTGTCATGCCTTAGTTGACCCTATATGCATGGATTTATTTCTGAGTTCTTGATTCTGTTCCTTTGGTTTATGTGCCTATTTTTATGCCGGTACCATACTGTTTTGATCATCATGGCTTTGTAATATAGTTTGAAATTAAGTCAACTTGTTTTTTTAAAGTCACAAGTTTGAGAAATGGTTAATATGAACCAGGCTATCATTTTGGGAAGACCAAGTGAAGAGCATATGGTTGAGAATAGAATGATCCCTTTGGTGTTGGCTTTTGTGAATCCTAGCCCCACAGAGTACACCCAGTTGAGCTGCCATCTTCTCTTGAACTTGTTTTTATGGCACTGACATCAGAGTATCCTTAAGTTAATGAACACCTCTGATTCATCAGCGTCTGGGTTTAATCCTCTGACGTTGGATCAACTGTAGATTTTACTGGGAAATCTGCTATGCACAAACAAGTGGGAAAACAGGCACCCCGATGTCAGTAACAGCCTGTCCTCCGAAATTACATGCTTGCCTACCAAAGCAAAACTCCCATTTCTCAGGGATACTGTTAGTTCAGAAGGGAAACTTGCTGGGGCTGAGAGATACGGCCATTGCATGTGTGTGTGTGTGTGTGTGTGTGTGTGTGTGTGTGTGTATCATCAGCAACTCTTATCAGAACATCAGAGACAGTGTTTTCTTAAGGAATAAAACAAATGGTGATTTAAAAAAAACTATTTAATGTCATTTTTTTTCCTATTCTCTGGTGCATCTCCTGAATCTAAAAATCACAAACACCTTTTCTTAAGACTTTAGGCTTGTTACCCCAATAAGAACTGAAAGGTCTGGGCTGTCATTATTTTCAATTTGGAGGCAAATGTCAGCCTCTTTTCTTTTATGAGAAAAAATGTATAACGTGGAAAGGAGTTTCACTTTGGCGTTCACTTTATCTTAACTTAAACTGAAGGGCTTTTGTGAAGATTACTGAATTGATGTTTTCAGATTCTTTGGCATCCTCAGATGAAAGTACAAAGGGTTATTTTTACTATTATGGTGGTATTATAGTAAACAAACTGCTTAGGCATTTTCAAGTTTCAATCCTTCCTGCCTCTAATAGAGCAGTTGTGGTTAAAATGACACATGTTCTTCTCAGTTGTGGGGTTGTGAGACTATTTTGAAAAACATAAGATTTTAAATGTTAATTATACATGCATACAATGCCTTGTTAAATTTTCAATGTATTTCATACTTTGGAAGGAGAAGCAATGTAAATAATCTATGATTCAACAGAGCATCTTTTTGGCGATTGCTCTAACTGAATCTAAGATGAGATGTTCTGTGACACTGAACTTACTATAATTCTGAAATGAGAATTCCAATAGTGTGCAATTGTTCCATTCTATGATGCCTCCAACACTCCAAGTTTTCTTGATGTGTCAAGCTCATGATAGGAAGGAATAAAAAAACGCCACTCAGAAAACCAAAAGGTAGCTTTAGAAAATTATGTGCATTTCATCTTTTAAAGCCTTTAACCTTTGGAGTTGAGGAAACTCACTTTGTCTTGTCTTTTAAAGATATGTTAAATAGTCATCTTGACTCATTCAATGGACCTTGAACATATTATGCTAAGTGAGATAAGTCAGACAGAGAAAGACAAGTACTGTATGATATTATATGTGGAATCTAAAACAGCCAAACTCTTAAAACAGAAAGCAAAATGGTGGTTACCAAAGGTGAGGAATGGAGGGGATAGATCAGATGTTTGAGAGCAAAAACTTGCAATGAGTAGTAAATAAGCACTAGAGATCGAATGCACAGTATAGGGAATAAAGACAAAAATATTGTGTTATAATCATCACACCTGCTAAGAGACTAGAACTAACTGCTTCTAACCATTAAAAAGAAAGGATCATTATGTAATGTGATAGACAGCGGTGCTAATTATTACTGCAATGACAATCATATTACAATATATAATACATCAGGTTAACATGTTGTACATCTTAAATTTGTACAATGTTATATCTTAAAAATATTTCAATGAAAAATTTAAAGTGGAGCAATAAAAAAAAATAAGTAAGAAAGCAACACATCCTTCATGTAAGAGATACAGCAGAGACTTCAAAGGGTAAAATGACAAATGCCCAGTACGACCATCTAAACTGAGATGTAGGCAAACAATGGACCAAAACTGTTTCTGCTTGACATTATTGCACAGCTCAGCCCAAGATATGAAAAAAAAGTTGTTGGAAAAAAAAGTCACATCTTTTTGCTCTGAAATGGCCTTAATATGGATGTGCTTCTGCGAAGAATCTGGCATACTACCGACCTTGTTGGTAGTTTTCACTGCCAAGAAAATAGTTACATACATAAAATAATTATTAAACATTAAAACACCATATAATTTAGAATCAGCAATCTTTATATTATTCCAACCTTTTTACTCTAAATGGGATAAGATTTCAGAGAAAGATATACTCAAGGGGGTGAGAATAGTGTTTATGACCCAAGTTTCAAAAGCGATGCAGGAGCATGAGGAATATAGTATCTAGGATGCCATGGCCTGATGTGTTTGAAAATTTTCAACAATATCAATCTCAGATTTTATCTCAGAGGAAAGACCTGACTTTTTCAATGGAGAAAAATACTTTTTTTATAGAAATAGTTTTTGAAGGTTATGGATATTTCATAAGATGACAAACTGGCCAGATCATTCACACTAAAGATGCTGACTCAGTCGACAAAAGTGTAATGAGTTCCTGTTAGGTACAGGGCAGAGCTAGATCATTGGAGTCAATAAAAATGCACCTGCTGGTAAAAGCAGATAATCTAGAGACGAGTAAAGGTAGCTAATGATGTTACAAATTAACTTATGATACATGCAAATGAGAGGCCATTGAATCATAAAAGACATGATAGAAATTCCAATGGAGATATTTGTCAAGATTCAACAAAGATTCTGAGAGCTGCAGTACGTAGAAAACTGATTTATTCTGAAAATCTACCACCTTGACTATTTCCATGAAATTTAAAAGCTATGTTTATAAATGCATCTGTGGACCTGGGAATAAAAACTAAGAATATTAAGAAACCCCTGGTAATGGTGGGAAATGTCTAAGTCCTTAGGATAAAAAGAAAAAAAAAGTTCAGAAAATTTGAGTTCAACATCTATTTTTGGCATATTTAGGGGTAGGAGTTGAAACTTAAGTCCTAATAAGTAAGTCCATTGCTGTGTAGTGTACCTTCTTTTTGTCCCTTCACTCACCACCCTTCTCCACCCTTCTCTGGGCCTGGAGGTTGACCTCTAGGCTTCACATCAATGGGTCTTTCTCATCTTTAGGCTATGTGTTGGGTGCAAACTATAGGGACACTGGAAGGAAGGTAGTAAGCCGACTGCATTTCTTCTACAAAGCTCCCTTGCATGCAAGAGTGCTCACTCTCTCTCTCTGTCTCCCTGTCTCTCTCTCTTTCCCTCTCTCTCAGTGTTCTGCTCCTTCTTGTTCTCCCTCAAGGCCTAGAGTGGTAATTGCACTTCACCATTCCTCTCTCCAGAATAGTGCTCTCTTACAGTGTCCTATAAACCTGCCTTCACCTTATAATTAGTCCCTTTATTATACTTTTGGCAAATTTCTTGCCTCCACCACTATCTGATACAATCTTCCACCACAAAACTCAAATCACGTGCCCGGTGAGTTTGTCATGGATCCATTGACCTTCAGGTATTCCTGCACTACTTATTTGCAAGATAATTAGAAAATGGGTCCCTACTGTGGGATTGGGGAAGAAAAACATTTATTGTTCAAAAGAGTGTAATTCTGACATGGTTTTTAAAACTAAATTAAGATTTTTGATAAAAGCCATAGTCATATGGTCTCACGTACTATTTATTTCCAATTTTAAAAGCACTTTGAATACACCTATATTTCATGGTTCGGTTGAATTCAGGGAAAGCAAATACTTGTATGAGAAAATGACTTGAATCAAAGAAGCTGTGGGTAGTTGTGAAGAAAGGGAAATCAATCTCTTTCTCCAAATACAAACATTTGCAGTATATCTACACTATATAATTTTGATCTGGAGATATTGAACACATGGTCAAAGTAATTCCACACAAAATGATTATGGGGATATTCTTCATGTAGCCATTGGTCTGGAAAAGACTTTGGAAAGTAGGACACACTTAGGCATTCCAGACACATTTATAGAATTTTAGAGTTTGCTAAGAACCTAGAAAATATTATACACTCTGTTGGTCTGATGTGATATTACATCCAAGGTAATTAGGTTTGTTATGTTCGATGCAAGAAAGACTTTCTGACACTACTCAACTGAAAATCTTAAATTTTCACTCAATGCCTGTTTAATTCTATGACACTGAAATATAGATTTATGTGAGTATCACATATGTAACGTATTTCTTATTTTGAATAGGAACATGGTTTTAGTCTAGTTTTCATCATATTTTTATTGTAGAAAAAAAGTTCACACTGCTCTGTTCATAGCACTGTTGCTTCTCAGCAAATGCAGATTTACCTTCTCATGTCCACCTTTTTAGAGGGAATTCAGCTGCATTTTTCTATTGAAAATGGGACTGTCATGGAAACAAAATATTTTTCTTCTCCCATATATCAAAATGAGGGCTGATGTTGTCTAGAACTAAAGTAAGCGGTAATGATTTCTCTGGTGTCCAGAACTGTACACATTGTTAAGTTTATTTTCTTCTGTGGTATGGAAACAAAATATGTGTATCTTGTCGATGTTCACTCTTCAGTAAGTATTATACCTAGACCCACTACTGGGCTGGCCGTGAAACTATTCTTCCCTTGCCTGGAATTCTCTTTCCCCTTCTGCCATCTCCCATATCTCAGTCTGGCAAACCCAACCTGATGTCCTTGCACACAGAATTTGTCATTTGCTGCCTCGCCTCTGTAGGTGCTTCATATCTCTCTTATGGCATGTATCATACCGTGCTTTTTTATATGTCTGTTTCTGGACCATACTGTGTTCTTTGTGGGACTGGTCCTTGTCTTTGATGATCAGCAAAGTCCTTAGACAGTGAGGAGTAAGCATGAATGCTAAGCTATTCAACACTCTTCTGCTTCTTACTTATTTGCAGAGAAAATAGAATAAAATAACTTTTCCTGGGTTTGTGAGAACCAGCAACGTAACTTCAATATAATTCTTTTCTACAGTATAAGCTGAGGGAGAGAAACTATGTCTTCCTTGTGGTTGTAGCCCCAGACAATTGTACATCCATTAAGGATCAGCGAATATTTGTTAACTAAATTAAGAAGAAACAAAAACCCACAAACCTTTACCATATATCTTGCTTCGTGATCTAAAATCCATCAAATTTCCCACGGAAAAACCCAGTTCTTAGGCATTTGCCGACTTGTTAATTTCATTCAAGCTTGTAAGCCTTTCCCCAGGGACAGGTTCACTTTCCCTTCAATATATTTCTCATTTCCTAGTGAATAAAAAGTAGGTGTGTGTGTGTATGTGTGTGTGTGTGGTGTGTATACACACAGTTTATCAGAAAGGAGAAACTCTCCTCCCTTAATCACACCGAGTTCACGCACAGCCCCGCGACAGCCGCAGAAGCAATTGACATGTGATTCTTGGAAACGGAAGCGCGGGGAGGGCGGTCCTCGCGCCTTCTGTAGCTCTCTCCTTACGCAGAGCATCCTACTACACCTGCTGCCCTGCTAGCTGGCGAGTTGCTTTTTTCTTCTGGTCGAAATGTTGCCTTCCTGCCTTCCTCCGGGTTGGAAGGCGGGGCTGGGGACATAGAGTTTGTTCTTTAATTTATGAACTGTGCGTGTGAGACACCTAAGCGCTGCACTTCTTCCATTGCCATTATAGATATGGGCAAAATAATCATCCTTTTTATCATCCCGCAGCCCATAAAATGAATACCTTTTTAATGGTGTGGGCATAATTAAAGGAAATATTAAGTTAATTGGACAGACACCGAGGTAAGGTCTCAGCAGGATCTGAGTGCATCGCTTTCACTCTCAGATTGTATTTCAGATGACTATTGCTGAGGGAACTCCCAAATACATTCTTGACAAATACGGTTTCTTTTTCTTTCTTTCCTTCTTTCTTTCCTTCTTTCTTTCTTTCTTTCTTTCTTTCTTTCTTTCTTTCTTTCTTTCTTTCTTTCTTTCTTTCTTTCTTTCTTTCTTTCTTTCTTTCTTTCTTTCTTTTTCTTTCTTTTCTTTCTTTCTTTCTTTCTTTCTTTCTTTCTTTCTTTCTTTCTTTCTTTCTTTCTTTCTTTCTTTCTTTCTTTCTTTCTTTCTTCCTTCCTTCCTTCCTTCCTTCCTTCCTTCCTTCCTTCCTTCCTTTTCTTCATTCCTTTCTTTCCTTCTTTCTTTCTTTCTTTCAGATCACTGCTCCACTGGGCCTTAGCAATTACATTAAAAAATGCTCTTTTGAGCTTCCCCATAATTTTTCCTATGGCCTCACTGATAAAAGTTTGTTTTTTGGCAAGGTTGCAATGCTTGCAACCAGGACTAAGGATGATGGCTAGTAAATTCCAAGTCTTCTCATGTGTTTGCTTCAAAGCAGGCTTATGTTTTCTTAGTATCTTTTATTAGTGGATCAGTCACCAATAAAATAAAAGTAGATAATTCTGACCAAATTAATAGCCATTTTTCATAGCATATCTGATAATGTCCCTTATAGATAAAGTGTAATATGCACTTAAAATAATCTCTTGAAACTCTTTCTTCAAAAATATATATATATATTTTTTGGTCAAGTCTTACATTATCTTTCCTTTTTAAGTGTCTGGATCATGTATCATAGAGAACATAAATTCCCTTTCCAGTGACTGCTACGTTCATGCTTCTCATTTTATTTTATTCATTCTATTTTATGGATTTTGCAAAGCTGACTTTCAGTTAACCTTATGCTCCTTGAGGCTAAACTTGTGATTGAAAATTATCTGATGCTTTGAACTCTGGATACTCTAGTGCATATAGACCCATCTAAGGTTTTAGGTGACTCATACCTGGAAGTGCAGCTTTCAGAATTGATGCCAGTCACCAGCTGCTGGCCCCACAGGGTGCACTAGGTGGCTGAGACTTTAACAATATTTCCTGAAGCTCAGTGATGGTGCTAAGAATTCCTCATCCCTGGCCAAGGTTACACTGGAGACACAGCTCTAGGAGCACGTGGTCCATTTCAACCTTTTCAGCATTTGGTGAGCAATTCATGGAAGACCTCACACCAACACCCACAGACTTCTTTTTCTCTTAACCTTTAATTGTGATCATTGAGCCAATCCTGGAATACCCACTTCACACCCCTCCCCCACCCCCCCATCAATCCTCTTTATTTGCAACAAGCTTAAAAGCTTGAGAGAGATTTCCAGACCTATGTAGATTGATTGGAACCAGCAGCTTTGTCTTCCTCCTTCCATAAGTAATTTGTAATCCTATTTCGCTGCAAAGACGGATGTTATCTCTGGAAACTCTACTTTTCCTAATTTCCCCTGAAATATATAGTGCTAGGTCTTACCTTTATTCTGAGTTTTATCCCTGCTACTGAATCAATGATGCTCTGTTGTCACTTCAAACTCAAACTCATGTACAAATTCAAACTCAAAACTCATGTCACTACAAACACAAACTCCCATTTTAAAACAATGTATATGACATAGCATATAGGTACAGGAGCCCATAATTTGCAGTTGGAACATTTGAGTTTGGGACCTGGTTCAACTTCTTGTAAATTTAGTTGATAAATTTGAAATGTGACTGGCATTACTAGTATTACATGTGTTATAATATTTTTGTAAGTTTTTCCTCTTCCTTTTTATTCTCCCTGTCGGTGTCTAGGTCATCTATTCATGGAAATCCCAGACATGGCATTGCGAAACACAGCTTTGATAAACTACTTTCCCAGAGTCAAGCTCCTTGGTGTGATGCCTAAGAACTACCTTATACTTACTCAAAGATGTGTTTTCAGATCTTCACGTTTCCTTTAAGTTCTAGCAGATCTGCTACATCCTGAACCCAATAGAGGACTATGAAAACTGCCCAATTACACACCACTCTCCTTCTCTTTGTCTTGCTTACTCCAATTACTAAAGCCCCAGCTGACCATGATTTCCCATATTATCAACCTATTAATTTCATTTAATACCTATTTGAAACAATCACCCTAGAATTTTGCCTTGTTCTTTGTCTAGAGGCCTGAATTACATTATTACTATGATTATTATTTTGTAATCCCCTGCTTGACAATTTTTGCCAAAGAAAGACTTTCTTTCCTTTGCCTTGGTTTTCTGATACATAAAATGAGGAACATTGTATTTTCCTCTTCATAGGTCTTTATGGGATTTTATAGGTTAATTAAAGCATTCGGAAAAACTTGAATAAAGATTAATAAAGATCTATATTTTTATATTTGCCTGTGAGTTTTGTTCCTCTGTTTATTACTAGTATTTATATCAAACTATTTTTGAGAAATTTATTTTTTCCAAGGTTTTAAACATCAGTTCATAAATGAAAGGTCAAACTGTGACCAATTGCCATTGTGGGTGTAGAGGGAGTAAAACAGACACACACATATATGTTTATGTGCATTTCTTAAATACACTAAAGAAGAAAGGAAGGAAGGAAGGAAAGAAGGAAAGGAAGAAGGGAAAAATAAAGAAAACAAGAAAAGGAAAGAAAAAAAGAAGAAATTCTATAAGGCAAATGACTAGGAATCTGCTACCAAGTTTTCGTTGAGCTCATTTACTTAAACTCTGATTTAAAGATAGACTATTTTATAATAGAACCACATAGGATCCAGAAAACAAATTGCATCTTCACTACTGGAAGCAAGTGGATACAGAAATCCCTCTTTATCTATGGTCTTGCTTTCCACGGTTTCTGTTACAAGAGGTCAGTCACAGCCCAGAGGCAGATGACCCTTCTGATGAATCAACAGAAGGTCAATAGTTGCCTAACGCTACGTCACAGCACCTACGCCATTCACCTCACCTCATCTCATGTAGCCATTTCACCACCTCGCCTTATCGCGAGAAGGCTGAGTACAGTACAATAAGATATCTTAAGGGAGACAGACTCCATATTCACATAACTTTTGTTACAGTTTGTTATAATAGTTGCCTTTTATTATTAGTTGTTAACCTTAATCCCTTACTGTGCCTAATTTATAAGTTGAACTTTACCATAGGTATGTATGTATAGGAAAATTCATAGTCTACATATGGTTCGGGACTCTTGGTAGTTTCAAGCATCCACTGGGTGTCTTGGAATGTATCCCCCATGGATAAGGGGGGACTGCTGTGGTATGGCATCTGTCTAATATGGTCTTGAAAGAAAAGAGTAACTTACAGGCAATATCCAGTTTTTAAAAACCTTATTTTCCTCCCCCCCCCCCCCAAGATGAAGACCTTTTCTGTGTCTGCCAACAAGTTTTCTTTATCTGGTGACCAGTGAAGAAACTTGACAGTTTTCATAAACTGAAAAGTAATTGGGAGATATAAATTTCAAATTGAAAATCTATAAATACGACTCAATTTGTCTGAGCAAAACCAGCTTCACTTTTTTGAGTCCCTACACTCTAGCCTTTGTGCTGATCTTGCCAATGGGTGGCATGTATGATCTCTTAATCTCTTTGGGTTTCTAGTTCCTTCTGGAGGTAAATCATTCCTTCTATGACTCTATACAATATAACAATTCTTAGCCTGTTTGGATAATCAATACCTATAAGAATCTGATAAAAGCTATGACTTGTCTTCTCAATAGATTCCTCCCTCCTTCCTTTCCTTCCTTCCTTCCTTTCTTCCTTCCTTCCTTCCTTCCTTCCTTCCTTCCTTCCTTCCTTCCTTTTTTCTTCTCTTTCAAGATGCTCAGTGTCTTCTGTTGGGTAAGTCAAGCCCCATCACAGAATGGAACTCAAATTCTGCAAAGTCCCATTGCATTCTCTGAGCCTCCATAGATAGAAAGCTGGCTTTCACCCTAAGCTCTGCCAATTGAATCATCTTGCCTAGCTCTGGGACTTTGTATCGAGAGCTAGTGATACAAAGAGACAGGGATAACTTCTCATTTATTCTGGAGGCACAAGTGGGGGCAGCATTTAACATTCCAGACCAGTGGGGAAGTGTGTGTACTAGCAGTGGGGTCCTAATCAGTGCCTTCCTGGGGTGTGATTTTCACTATTGTTTTGGATGCTTAATTTCCCTTGTTTTTATGAATGACTTCTAGACTCTACATCATTCTAGAAAACTCAGTGAACTATCCAATATCCTTCCAGTAAGTTCCTTTTCTACACAAGCTCACCAGAATTGGTTTCTATTGTTTGCAAACAAGAGCCCTAATAATATACATAAAGGTAAGAAAAAAACAATCAGCCTAACATTTCAGGGTTTTAATGAGCCTCCTAAGCCTGTCCGTGGATTCTGCCTCCCTCTTCCAATCTAGTGGTGTTGATGGTTTTGGGGAGCTGTGGGAATGGGAGTGTAGCAGGAAGGACTGGGTAAGGATGCCTGCTCTAATCCAGTTAACTGCTAAAAAAAATTAGTGGTCAGAAAGTTTCAATTTTCTCAATGCATTAATGTAAGGTGATAAGTCTTGAGCTTATATGTATCAATTCTAGAAAGCCAAATTTGTTTAGGAAGTGTATACTTTTAATCCCAGTTATGTACTTTAGATCTAGTTCTTGTTATTTTTGAGCTGAGCAACAGGGCAAATCTCTGTTCACTGAACAAAGTTAGTCAAGAAGGGTCCTTCATAAATTCTTCTTCTGTAGTATGTACTGAAGAGGTTTTATTAGTGAAAGAAATGAAACACCAGCCCTTACATATGGGTTATCAGTGGGCTCACATACACCTGACCCAAAACTTCTCCCACAGGAGTCTTTCCATAAAGAATTTCAGGAAGTTTTACTAAAAATCAACCTGAGAATGTTTACAGAGCACAAATGGCCTGCTATTGAATATCTAAGTTAACATATAACCAGCCTATTACATATCTGAATGACCAGCAATGCACAAACGTTGTATAGATTTTGTTAAAATATCAGTAATTGACCTTTGGGCTAAGAAGATGAATAGTCAGTGGTGTGTGTGCGTGTGCGTGTGTGTGAAAACTTTTCTTCAAAGTCATCAGGCTCTCCTAACTGAACTTATAGCAGCACTTGTGAGGCAATTATTATCATTAAAATTGCAAACATAAAGAAACTAGGAAGTATGGGATCCAGAGAGTAAGTGAGCTGGGCAGGAGACATGATTTCAGAAAATGGAGACAGAGGGAGAACAAACCTCAGTTTTCTTGAACCCCTTCTGCGCTTTCTCTTGTTTTGATTATGTAATTTCTCTTTTTTACTTGATAAAATATTTTTTAATCATGTTCAGTTAGCCAGCATATAGTACTTTCTAGATGGTGCAAAAAAAAAAAAAAAAGTTCAAAGTAGAGTTTCCTTTCCTGTAGAAGCCAATTTCCTTGGAAACACAGAGTCAAAAAGTTTGCTGCCTTGTTTGCTTATTAAAATGGATTGTTTCCCTTTCCCTTGTAGGTAGGCTCCTTGTCACTAAGGGTAGCATCATCTTCTCCCGGGAAGCCAGCATGTCCTTCCTGCCTGCATCTAGCTGAGGAACGTCAGCAGAGACAGCGCAAGGCTGCGGCTTGGGTGAGTCTTGGAATTATTCACTGTAGACACAATTTATCATTAATGCTATGGAAGTCTCCAAAGGAAAGTTTACTCCCCAGGCAGGCATGACGTACAGGAAAGCAGACCTTTCCCACACAGGCTAGGGTTGAATGGTCATCTCCACGACAGAGTGATTCTCCATGAGAACCGAGGCTTTGGCTTCTCCGCCATCCAGGGAGTAGTTTATGGCCACTTAGACTTTTTGTATAATGAGGACACCTGTTTACTAATAACTGAACTGAGGGTAGGACAACACAGGGCATTACAAAACAACATGGGACTGCATCGCAGATCTCAAACAGAGACAGATAGATCTTTGCTCTTGGTAGCTTAACGGACCATAGCTTTCCTAAGTAGCTAAATTGTCTTACAGACTTTCTAGTGTCTATTGCATTTCATTTTAATAAGCAGTTATTATAGTTGAATAACTAATTACTCTATAGCAAGTGTAACAAATATCATGGAGGTATCATCAATTAAAGTGTTTTATCTGCTTTTCCTGTGTCACAAGGTAAAAATCAAAGGCAGAGCTTAAAAGAAATAAAATGAGTTCCATTAGTGAAGCAAATTAAGATTTCATTTTCAGTGAGACTCAATATGCTTCAATGCTGCATGAATAAACTAGCATAGACCAGAAACAATGATTTTATCGAGGTGATTTGTGCTGAATGTGTGAATAAACAACAACAAAAAAAGATCTTCCGACTCCATTCAGGAGCCCGCCCCTCTTGGAGGAGCACAGTGTTTGGGTTCCTTTTCTCTTTCAGCTGGAAGACTATATAGAAGAGGCAAAGTCTCTCTTCAGTCTTAATGTGTGACGGTGGTACAGAAGATGAGAATCTGAAATTCAGATAGGCTAGAAATAGGAAAGCTCTCATACTTCTACAGGTCTATCTGGAGGTAATATTTTAAAATAAAGACTAACATCAGAACATTAAGGTATTGATTTTTAAAATGTCTGCAGTGAGGCATGTTGATTAATATCCTTTTTGAGGATATTAAGGGTCAGACAAACTGTAATAGGAATTTACTAGTTCTCCAGGGATACTGATAAATATAACTGTTGATGTAAAACATCAAAAGTAAAAGTAACCAAATAATCAAAGGACTAAACTCCCAATTACCACGGCCCCCCATTTATTTTAAGAGAGAGAGAAAAAGATTGAGCATAGGAGTAACGGTGGGTAGGGCCAGAGGGAGAGAGAGAGAAAGAATCTTAGGCAGGCATGGAGCCTATTGTGGGGTTTGATCTCACAACCCTGAGATCCGGACCTGAGCCAAAATCAAGAGTCTGACACTTAACAGACTGAGCAACCAGGTGCCCCTACCAACCCCTTTTTGATTACATATATTTATGTAATCATATGTATTCAAATTTATATGTATCTTTATGTGGGTTTGTGTATGCATATATATATTCATTCTTAGAAGCAGTTGGCAGAATCATGGAATATTTGAAATATAGAACTTAACAGGAATTTTTGAGGATCACATTATCACAATATTTATCTCTCTATTTTTGTAATAAAAAGCTGAGGACAGAGAGTTGAATTGGTTTGTCCAGTTTCCATAGTTAATGGCGAGGGATAGCAATTCCTTAACATATAACAATGATATTTGCACATAAATAATAATCTATGTCTCTACTTTAAAATTTCAGCTTAACTCACTCTGCAAAAAGAATTTTAGTTTGGTCTCAAATTTAATCTCTCTGTTTACCAATACAAAGGGTATCTGCCTCCTCAGGGAGAGTAAAACTTACTTTCAATTGCTTTTGAAATTCATTTACTACTTAGTATCAATATTCTGACCTTCATTATCTTGCAAGTAAAATGCAGATATTAACACTACGCAGCTGCAAATGGCCACCTGCCCAGCCAGAACCTCAAAGCCAATCCCTTCCCAAGTGATATCAAGAATCCCCAGAGAGGGGGCACCTGGGTGGCTTAGTCAGTTAAGCATCGGCCTTCGGCTCAGGTCATGATCCCAGGGTCCTGGGATGGAGCCCCGCAGAGCCCTGCGTTGGGCTCCTTGCTCAACGGGGAGCCTGCTTCTCCCTCTCTTCCCCGCTCGTGCTCCCTCTCACTATCTCTGTTGCTATCTCTGTCTCTCTCTCAAATAAATAAAATCTTAAAAAAAAAAAAAAAAGAATCCCCAGAGAGGCAATGATTTACCCAGGAACACAGCTCTTAGTGTTCTTTTCTTCCAGATGCTTCTTGGACGTTTGCTGTCCCTAGGTCCTAAGCTACTGCTTTAAGATACTGCTGCCATGTTTCTGCAGAAGTAGGGAGACTCTGTGTGGCTGGTCCCTGTGAGGTTACTTGGGTGTCAATGCAGTACATTTTTTTTTTTTTTCTCCAGTGCAGTACTTGTGCTCAGAGCCTCACAACATCTTCAGGACACTTTTGCTAGATCCTTCAGATGCAGGACTCTGATTCCATCCAATACTTCCCATTTTTCTCCTTTGTCCTCTCACTCCCTTCTAGCCTTGAACAGCTTCTCCATTTTCCAGAAAATATTAGAAGGCAACTGAATACTTGCAGAGGAGGAGAATGTTCTTTCTCTACCACCACTGAGAAAACATTCATGTTCCAGCTTCACCCCGGCCAAGACAACTTCTTAGGAATATCTTGAGATACATTTTACTTTCTGAAAACTGGCGCAAAAGATGGGTCATCTTTACTTTAATGATTCACTTCTCTTTGTGAGGATGATGAACATCTTTGTGGTTTGGCCAAAAGACTGAGACACCATTAAGATATGCTTTCTCTAGTTATTCAAAGAAAAACCATCTCTAAAGCAACCTCCAAAAGGAAAGCTGTATTTAGTCTGTGCTTCTAGTGCCCCACTTTTATAAGTTCCAAATGGACCTCAAGACATTTTCTGGGCCATTGACATGGAAAATGATAGTTGACAGTCTGTGGCCATTAAAAAGCATTCCTGGGAGTGCTGCCATAGCGTTGGGAGCCATTACTTAATGTCTTGTTTTGAGTAAAAAAGGTAGAATCATGGTATTTTAAAAATGGAAGGGAACTTAGAAATAATTTTGTTCAACTCCCTTGTCTTATAGATAAAAGTAGTCATGTGACAATTTGTCATTTTATACCCAATTTGGAAGCTTGCAATATTCTTCTATAAAATGAAAACATAGAATCGAATAAGGCACTATTCCTTGCAGAGACACTTGATTTGAGCATCACATTTCTATTCCCTTTAGCCATTGCACTGGTGTATGAATTGGTAACTCCCATCCTTGACTTATAACAAGCCCAGGTGCATTTTAGACTTTATCCATGAAATTATTGAAAGTCCTCAAAAATAATTCACACTTTAGTAAAGAATTCCACAAAATTCTTTCACAGTAAGGGAATATTTCATAATAAAATAAGATTAGGTAGATAAAGCCACTCCTAAAATAGTGGGATTCTTAGAGCACTGATAAAATTAGTTGAGGGCTGAATGAACCTCTTGAATGGGTAAAAAAGAGGGGATCAAAGATAAGACAATGTTCTTTATGTTTTCATGGATAAATGCAATAACATTTAAGTTTCGGAAAATTCGATCAGGATGTTCAAATTTGTTTCCAACTCAACTGAATGCCTCGTTGTCCTTGTATCATGTTATACCAGCCTTGGATCTTCATGGCTCCCCCGTGAATTTCCAATTCCTTGCCCTTCCTAAGAGCCATCTGTTGTATTTGAGTTCCCACTGGATCTGACATAAACATTCATGTGTGAGTTCATCTTGAGGAGGGATTGTGTCTACTAAGTCCTTGGAACTCAGTGCCACCCAACACATAGTTATTATGTTTATTTTTCTCAAGGCATCTTCTTTGACAAAGGTTACATTACAGGGCCAATTTGGTTGAAGCTAGCACCCTAATTTTATCTAATTAACTGAAACATTTAAAGTGATGATAAAAGCACTGGTGGTCGGGTGCCTGGGTGGCTCAGTCGGTTAAGCGACTGCCTTCGGCTCAGGTCATGATCCTGGGGTCCCGGGATCAAGTCCCGCATCGGGCTCCCTGCTCAGTAGGGAGTCTGCTTCTCCCTCTGACCCTCCCCCTCTCATGTTCTCTCTCTCTATCTCATTCTCGCTCTCAAATAAATAAATAAATAAATAAATCTTTAAAATAAAAAAAAGCACTGGTGGTCATTGAGAGCCCTAGATGATAAGAGCTCTTTTCTCAGGGGTTGAAAAATCTCTTCAGAGATTTTTTAATTTTGATTTAATTTTAATTTCAAACAAAGAGATTGTTTAAATAACAAACAAAATGGCCACAGGAATTGAAAATATTTAGGCAATATTTTCCCCATGAGTCAAATTCCAATGATGGAGATCCACTAGAGTGATTGTATTGACATAGTTTATATGAAGGCCATCAAGGTACCATTGACTGGAAGCAAATTGGTTATAATTCACTTGAGAATGTTGTGGTGTCTGCATTCATTGTCTTCTGAAGTAGACTTATAAAATCAAACCAGCATCCTCATGGACATATTTAATAATGCATTCAAGCAGGCATTTTGCCAAATCCCTTTGAAACAGTATTAAATAGAAAGATGTTTTAAACGTTCATTTTGATGAATGGCACATAGGTAATGACCTTGTTCAATCCACAGAGCTGATACACAATAAAGGCATTGACTAACAGAGAATTTATTACAGTGGGATGGAATTCATTTTTGGTACATTGGATATTTATTTATCTGTGTGCTCTTTATTTCAATTTTAGAGGATTTTTTTTCTAATTATGAAATTAATACATGTTCATTGTAAAAAATTAGGAAAATACAGAAAAAAGGGAGGAAATAATAAAAAATTAACTCACTCAAATAACCACTACTTATTTTCATATAAATCCTTTTAGATAAAATATACAGATACATATTTTTGTTTTATATTTTATACTAGCTTTTATATTTAATTTTATTTAAAATTTTTATATTTATTACTATCAAATGAAAATTAAACAGTACATGCTATAGCAAAATTTAATACCTTTAAATAGAATGCATTTAATGGAAGTATTAATTATATTAAGCAACATAATTTTTTAACTCTATATTTGGGCATTTATATAGTTTCCTTTTTTGGGGGGATTGTTATTATTAATAATTCTTTGATGAACATTTGTGTATTTGAATCTTATTAGTCCCTTTTTAATTATTTAAAATTTAAGCATACCAGAATATGATTGTACCCTGTGTCAAATTTTATCCAACGAAACATTCATTTGGATAAAAGCGTGGGAGAACTGTTAAGTACTCTTGCCACATAGGGTGAGATTGTCCTTCATATTTGATCCAATATTTTGGATCACATTATCAGTTTAGGAGAGTCTGTTTATGTTTAATCAATTCTATGGGTTTTAGTAATGTATCATTTAAAACCCTTGTATTTGCATGAGAGAAAAATATTGTTAATGATATTATAATGCATAAATCTTATTTTAATAAGTTTTACTTTCCCAAAAAAGTATTTGTATTTATAATTTATAGGGAATTGTGGTAGTTCCTTCTTCCCTTTCTAGTCTCATCCTTTGACTCTTCTTTTTAATATCCTCTACTCCTTTAATATTCCCTGTTTCCAGGGGCCTGAATATATCATGATTTTTGTTATCTCTGAGCTTTTGAGTATTTCCCCATTCTCATGGCCCATTTTTCCCTGCCCCCCCTTCTCGATCACAGTTCATCCTACTCATTGAGGCATCTTCTCTGTCCTCCCTGGGGTGGACTAGGTACCTCTTTTCTGGGTTCCTAAACACTGCGTGACAGCTCTAATATAGTGTCCTCCCCATCTATCGGAAGGTAAATACCTGTCCAATTAATTATGGTCTTTGTTAGGTGGTGAAATACACAAGGACACAGAATCTTATCTGAGTATCTTAGAAAAGTACTGAGCACAAACTAGGCTCTGCATGAATGTTTGCTGAGTTCCTTGTGCATTATGTAATTTTTTTTAAGTCACCATGTCGATTAGGGTTTTTAATCTAGTACTCAAGAATATATGTAATTCAGTTCAAGAACAGTTCTTGAAATTTGTGTAGCCTATCACTAGATTCACAATGAGCTTAAATAAATTTAGTGTGTTTTCTGTACTGTGTTGTAGAGCAAGAGACTTTGGCAGGGCATAAAAATAAACATTACCTAATCTAACTAATAAAGCATGGCTAGGGAAAATGTAAATATATGTATATTAATATTTTATCATTCTTGTCAATCACTTTACTTTTTTAAATTTTTAAAAATATTTATTTATTAGAGAGAGAATGAGAGAGCAGGAGCAGGGGACAGGGAGGAACAGAGGGAGAGGGAGAAGCAGACTCCTCACTGAGCAGGGAGCCCAAGTCTCCAGACCCCGGGATCAGGACCTCAGCCAAAAGCAGACGCTTAACTGACTAAGCCACCCAGTTGCCCCCTGTCAATCACTCTAAAGGTGACTATTAAAGGATATTTTTAAAATGTTTTTGTAATTGGATTGCCTAAATGACCATCAACAGGGCTTTAGTTGTACTGACGTGAAAATTGGTCCACAAAAAGTTGTCACAGAAAAATGCAAGATATAGAAAAACCTATATAATAAGATTGAATTTTTTATGTTGACAATTGTTAGAAAGCATATGATGAAAGTATTAATAGTGTTTATCTCTGAGGAAGTTGATAAACGGAGCATGCACATTTTTTACAACCCTTATTAGTTTTGTTATGAATAAATAAACAACTCAAGCTTATACTCTCTTTGTTAGAACACAACGATCTACAGTATGTTCAGATTGGGGTTTGTGACTAGTAAAAATTATCTACAGATTTAATTTGCTCATTTGAAGAGAATTGTGAATAATTGTAAAGATTCCAGGGGTAGGGAACATTATGGCTAAATTATTCACAACATGTAAAACATAATATCTGGGTGAAAAAGTAAAGGAGCTAAGATTATTTATTTAAAAGTAGGACACATGGGAATGTTTTCACAATAATTATTTAGCGACCGACTACTATGCATGATGCCCCTAATGGGATGGTAATGAACAGAAATCCCAGATTCATGGAAAATCGGAAAAGGTGTGCGCAGTTAGGTGTCAGGAAGGCAGGCCTCTGGACACAGCACAGGGACAGTAGTTGGTCTACAAGTGAGCAGATATTTTGAACATGGAACACCCGGGGCAGCACAGGTGTGGACCAATCAGAAGAGACCCAGGCTGTGGCATGGGGCTAGAGCCCTGGAAACCTATCTGTGGCAGCATTAACCTTTTGGTTGCTGGATAGAGGTAAGCTAGGTGATTGAAAGGCACAGGTCTGGACGATGCTCAGTGAGCCATGGGACTAAATACTTATAACACTCCTATTGTTCAGGGTTTATAATGCTTACTGTTATTGTCTTTTCATATTCTGGGAATTGGCACTGGGTAGTCTGCTCATGAAATACATGTTAAATTAAGACACTACGCATGTATTAAATGAGAACACTTGTAAATTTCAATGGCTTAAATTGTGGTTTTCTCCTCAGGGTCTCTGCCACTCTAACTCCCAGTCATGTAATTATCTTTGTAACTACTCTTCAGACCACTTGTACCCCAAATAAAATGGCCAACTTGGATGTCATTCATCTTAGCTACTTTGGCACAGTTTCTACAAGTTGGTATTTCTTTAGATGATAAAGTACCAATAATAACTTGACAAACATAGTCAGTTTAGAGATGGCCTCAGGATACAAATAAGTTTTGCTATTATAACTTTTAAGAACAGCTAAAATGTTTTAAACTACCAAACATATATATGTATGTGTGTGTGTGTGTGTGTGTGTGTGTGTGTGTGTGTGTGTGTAATTAACAATGTATTTATTTTTAAACTATATTTCATGGTGGGCCCTTCACAATAACATCTTAGATTTTCTCTAGCCTTTCACAAGACTGCCTACAATATTTCATTTACTTATTGCAATAATCTTTTGAAGGAGACAATATAATTCATATTTTAGAAATAAGGAAACTGAGGCTCAGAGAAATCAAACTATTTATCTTAATGGCACAACTTAGAAATCACATAATTAGAGCTAAAATTCTATGACGTTTTTCTATACATCTAATATTCTTTCTACCACATTCCACTATCTTATGAATTTGCAGCTTTTTTTTTTTTTAAGTTTTTAGTATTGACTACAGATAACAGTTATAGTTAGTCTGGCTTTAAAAGAAGATGTTTTAAAGGTCTTTACAAATTTTTAATAGACTAAAAGCCTTTGCCTTTCAGGATGTAATAAAAATTCTGAATTACATAAATGTTGATTCATTCGTTTTATAATATTGAATAATAGTCTCCATTGAGAAAAATGTATTAATACATTCTAATTCCCTTTTTTCACATCCAATTTTCATGAACAAACCTGAAATATGTGATGTACTACAAATTCCTCTATGTATTTGATAATCCTTTGGGGTCTGTGTTATGTATCCAACGACTGCCACCACCCTCTAACCTACAGAAGCAGATGCCTTATGAATTATAGATCTTTGCGTAACAGAAGTCAATGGCCACAAGTCCAGTCAGATTTTAATAATCCAGAACTAATTTAGTACAATTAGAGTGGGACAGATCCACCTTACAAGACAAAATAAGAAAAAGGTAGACAATTAACAGATCCACCTTACAAGACAAAATAAGAAAAAGGTAGACAAACAATTAATTGGGTTAAATATAATTATATTATAAATAATATTTATATATTATGATATATGTCTAAAAAGAGATTTAATATAACATTTTCAGGTATTTAATATGGTATTAATTAATGTATATTTGACATATATCCTATTGGTTATGTTTCTTGAAGAAACCTGCCTAACACAACCGTAAACATCCTTATTTGCTGGCTGTGCTGGACTAAATGATAACCCTACAGAAATGTCCACATTTTAATCCCAGAAACTTGTGAATGACATCATATGTTACACATATATAATAAAGTTAAGGATCTCCATATGGAGAGATGATCCCAGTGGGCCCTAAATGTAATCACAGGGTCTTTTTTTTTTTTTAAGATTTTATTTATTTATTTGAGAGAGAGAGAATGAGAGACAGAGAGCATGAGAGGGAAGAGGGTCAGAGGGAGAAGTAGACTCCCTGCTGAGCAGGGAGGCCCGATGTGGGACTTGATCCCGGGACCCCAGGATCATGACCTGAGCTGAAGGCAGTCACCTAACCAACTGAGCCACACAGGCGCCCAATCACAGGGTCTTTACAAGAGAGAGGGAGAGGGGGTTTGATTGTAGAAGAGGAAGATACAATGATAGCCAGAAGCAAGATGCTAGCTACTGCCTTTGAAGATGGGGGAGGGGCCACCTGCCAAGGAATGTAGGTGCCTTTTAAAAGTGGAAAAGGCAAAAAAAAAAAAAAAAAAAAAAAAAAATAGAAGTGGGAAAAGGCAAGGAAATGGATTTACCCCTAGAGCTTCTAGAAAGAACGAACCCTGCTGACCCTTTGCCTTCAGTCCAGTGAGACTGATTTTGGACTTGATTTGAAAAACTGTAAGATAATGTATTTACATTGTTTTAAGCTACTAATTTTGTGGCAATTTGTTACAGCAGCAGTAGAAAACTAACCATGGTGGAACCTATTCTGTTTTTTTTTTTTCTCCTTATAAAATTCCTATACTCTCTTCTAGACATTCCACATGGTACCTTTGCTTCTGGACATTTTACTCCCATAATTCCAGGGAAGGCATATAGAAAGGGCCAGGCATAGGCCTGGGGCTTGATGAAAGTCTCACTCAAAGCTTCTGGAAAGGCTCCAGGGGAAGGTGATCAGGGATCTGTCAGTCTGGTTGGGCTCTCAGCAAGCTTGCCTGTGCGAACTAGACATGGTATTTCTCTCTGCACAGTGTTCAGCAGCCAATCCTTAGGAGGAAATGATCCAGCCTGGGTCCTGGCACCTAGCCTTCTGCCCACTTACAGGTCGGCATACACAAGCAGATGATGGATAAACTAAGAGAAGAAGCCATATTCTCTGGTAAAATATCCCTGCAAAGCACAATAAATTACTGGAATCATGAAATCAAAGGAGACAGACATTCAGAATGATGAAGCCCAGGAATTGCCTGGGGAAGGAATTTAGCATAATTTAAGAGTAAGTTCTTTTGGTACAATTTTAACAGCTAAGAGGTAAAAGAAGAAGAAGAAGAAGTAGAAGAAGAAGAAGAAGAAGAAGAAGAAGAAGAAGAAGAAGAAGAAGAAGAAGTAGAAGAAGAAGAAGAAGAAGAAGAAGAAGAAGAAGAAGAAGAAGAAGAAGAAGAAGAAGAAGAAGAAGAAGAAGAAAGAAGAAGAAGAAGAAGAAGAAGGAGAAGAAGAAGAAGAAGAAGGAGGAGGAGGAGGAGGAGGAGGAGGAGAAGAACGAGAAGTTGTTGGTATAACATCTGAGGGGTTTGGGAACCTATGCTTCATCTGCCTTGTGCAGCATCCTTAACTTTTAACAAGTCAGAAATGACAAAAAAATGGTTACCATCCACCAGTTACTCTCCCGGCAAGCAGGCTGGCCACAGAGAGGCTCAATCATATTAGGGTGGGCATATCAGCTCTCACTTTCTTTTTGGTGGCTTATGACTTGGTAAGTTGTTTCAAAAACCAATAAATCTAAATTGAAAGCGCAGAGTCTACCTTTCTGTATCACCATCTGTTTAGCCCTGGGCACTCTGATCTTTGCCTGACTCACCTGCTGTTTTGCCTTGTTTCCCTTTGAGTCATCATCTACTTGAGAGGCTTTTGAAGTGACTCTACTGTGTCCCAATGATTTATAGAGATCTCAGGATTCAGGGTTTTCACCTTTGACTCACAGCTCTCTTTTTTCTTTTCAAAATGGGCTGGGAATAAATTGAACTGAGATAGTACTCAATCATTACTCATTTTTTTTAAAGATTTTATTTATTTTCTGACAGAGAGAGAGACAGCGAGAGAGGGAACACAAGCAGGGGGAGTGGGAGAGGGAGAAGCAGGCTTCCCGCCGAGCAGGGAGCCCGATGCAGGACTTGATCCCAGGACCCTGGGATCATGACCTGAGCTGAAGGCAGACCCTTAATGACTGAGCCACCCAGGCACCCCAATCATTACTCACTTTTGAGTCTCCTAAGAATTGTGGCCAGCCAGCTCATAAAGCATAGAGGTTCTGTCTTAGAAGGATCCTTGACCATGTAGTCAAAGAAACTTCACAGAGGCAGACCTGTGCATCTTCTACACCTGACCAAGGGTTTAAGTCCTAAATAGCTGAGTTATTTTCCAAGAAGATTCTCAGCCCAATAGGAATAGACCTCAATAGGGCTCTGCTCCCAGTTTATCACACCTAACCAGAAACGGACACAGAGGGAACATAGTCTATGCTCAAGCTAGATTTCTATTACACATGTAAGAAGGACAAAGCACAAAAGGATTTGAAACACAGTGCCTGCAATGAAGACTGTGTGTAGTCTATGATTGGGGCAGCTCAAGGGCAAGGGCACTGTGTAACACCTGGGGGAAGGACTTTGAAGCACAAGGCCAGCACTTCTGTTTGATCTGTACTATGTGAGACATCACCTAATACTCTCTGCTCTTTCATTCTATGCCCTGAATTTTGGCTCTCTGGATCTCCCCCTCTGATCACCATCTCCTTCTTGGCCAAGACAGGAGGCAGGCAGGTAAGAGAAAGCATGGGCCAAAGGGGAATGCTGGTATAAGGATGAGACTGATCTCTGGGGGAAAAAAATGCTTTTTTCTTAATTAAGATGCAGATAATTCAAGTTGAACACATGGTGGAAAGGGCAAGGACCCAAATGGATATACCAGACGTTCCCAAATTGTGGACCTCAGGTCTCCAGGTGTTTGGAATTAGTATCAATGATCATTAACTATGTGCCAAGAACATTGCCATTGTTTATAGATTGAATAAATAATATATGTCAATTACTTGTGCTACCGCTTTTCAAAGATAATGGAATATAAATTCATTTTAAACACTAATAAATTCATATGAACTTAGTACTTTTCTATTTTTCGTTTGTTCTTCAATATACCATAGTAAAAGTAATGGTTCCATCCTGTGGACATCTGAAAAATAAAGAGGCTTTTTTTCTTTTTCCCGTTTGAATTCTGGAGAAATAGGAGTAGACAAATTCTGACACCTTAGAAGAGGTAAATGTTTTGTTGGATAAACGGAGCCATAGTTTTTTCAAGTACATATAGATATTTTGTCTACACAATATAAATCCGTCACTGGATGAATTTGGTTCATTCATGAGAATATGCATTTGGGAATTAAACTATTTCTTTCTTTCAAAACCAGTTGTTCATCATCAGATGTGTCTTTTAAAATTAAAACATAAACGTTTATTTTTTTCTCTTAGAAAAATAGTAGATATTAAATATATAAATAAACAAGAAAAAGGGGAAAAATTCTCATAATTCCACCACCCAAAGTATTTACTACTCATATCTACGTATATATCCTTCTAAAAATTTAAAAATATACATGCTTATGTATGTTATTCAAACAAAAAGATCCTTTTCTAGGTTGTATTTACGGCCTGTTGTCTTTTTTCTTTCATTTACTAACTTAGGATCAATCAACATCTTCCATGAGAAGACATATTGCTAAAATTTAGAATTCCCTACTAAATAATTTTCAAAGAAATCTGTGCTTGAGGTAGATTCAGATTTCTAGAGAGCAGAAGGGACTTCTTATGTCTCCCTTTGAAATCATGCCTCGAAGTTATGACAAGTTAATGCTACTGCACCGATTATTTTTTCTAACACAGCTTCCTCCCAACTAAATAATTATAATTTCTTTCCTTATGACACATGTTCTTTTGTGCTTTTCATTCTTTGCCTGAGATTAAAAACTCTTTAATTAGGAGCTAGAGAATTCACTCTAATTTAGGATTCATATAAAAATCACTGGCCTGGACTAAACAATTCTAATCTTTCATTGCTTGTGGCCCTGTAGTAGGATGCTTTAAGCAATACATATCTTCTTATTTCTACAAATAAAAGGTTCTTAAAAGCCTATTAAAAGGGCCCTCAGGAGTGCATAGATATCAAATAGCACTCTAGTAGTACACCGATTTTAGTTTAAATGAGACAGAGGCACGTTTCCTTTAGTAAAAATACAAACTTGCAAATGACAGACCCATAATATTTCCACTAGCTATCACCTCAGGAAGGGCAAACTATATCTTCATAGGATACATTTTAGACTGAAAGAATAATGAAATGGACTCAGAAGAAGATTTTAAAACTAAATAATTAAGAGTATGAAAATAATACCTATGGAGCGACTGACAGGATTGTATTCATTGCCTCTGGTAAAATGACCCTTAGTGATTACAAAGACTATTTACAATGGCATATATGTTCTACGTTGAACTCGTGACCAGCCATAAACCAATGTGAAGGACAAACAAGTATTAGAAGCTCTAATATAAAGACTTAGGTAATATCTCTTTAAAAGGGGATTTTTACAAAAAACAAAGTCACTTATTAGAATGACAGTGAATTTGACAGAAAGTCCACTGGATCCCCTGGAAATCAGAGATCTGAGTTCTATTTGGGCGCTGTCACTGATTCACCATGCAATCCCTCAGACATCCTATTATCTCCCTAGATGAGAGTTTATTTATCTCTAAAATGAAATTTTGGAACTCAGGGATCGCTAATATTCCGTCAGCCCTGACATGCTCTGATCAGGGAACTATCATTCTTACCAGTGTCGCTGAGACTCTCAGCTGCTTCCTTCAACATCCGTCTTTCTCTTCTTAGAAACAAACTGTGATACTTTTAGTAGGGCATAATTTTTCCTAGAATAAAAGAGAACATTTCTCAGTTTTCTTGTAGCAGAGTGTGGTCATGTAATTAAGATTATGTCATGGAACTAAGGTCATGGAACTAACTAAGGTCATGGAACTAAGGTCAAGATCATGGAACTAAAAAAGTAGAAGCAAATGAGTTGCATGGGACTTTGGAAAGGGAGCTTAAATGGAGCTGATGCAAGCTTTTTCTCCTTTAGGTCCAAGACTCAGATGTGCTAGCTTAAGCCATAGAAGTCCCCTAGGACCATGAGTTGTCCTTAAGAATGAAAGTCACCACCTAGATGATAGAACAAAGATAACATCCTTGGTCTCCCTAATGATACCACTGAGTCACCATAGATGTCCTGGAGACTAGTCTGTGCTGCTTTTCCATGAGAGAGAAGTTTGCATCTCTCTTCTTTACGCAATGACAATTTTTTTTTCAGTTCAAGACAGCTATACTGAATTGTAACTGATGCAGTCAATAAAATGTGATTACTTGTTGTTGTAAAATAACTACAACTACCAATTATTTTGCACTTAGAACATGCCAGACAGAATGCTAAGTGTTTTATGGACACTGTCTGATTCTATTTGCACAATAAGAATATTTATGAGTTAGGTATTATTACCTACAATTTACAAATTGGGGAAATGGAAACTTAGAAAGATTAAACAGTATCTTCAGGGTCATGTAGCTTATGTGACAGAGCCTAGATTCTAAACCAGGTTGGGATGACTCCAAAACATAATCTCTCAATCAATATCATCAGTTTAATGCAGTCATTATTCCCTGTGGGTAAAAGATGCACAAAGAGCACAATGTTAGCCAGTATTTCTAGAAAGCCTTATAGAATTGTCAAGACATTGGGGTGTCCAGCTGGCTCAGTCAGAGGAGTGTGCAACTCTTTATCTCGTGGTTGTGAGTTCAAGCCCCATGTTGGGTGCAGAGATTACTTAAAATAAATAAATAATTAAAAAAAAAAAAGAATTGTCAAGACATAGACAACATTAAATGCAGTCTATTCCCTGAACAAAATGAGGAGACAAAGATCTGGAATACATACATACAGTCCCACTGTAACATGGGTAATTATAAGTATCCCCAAACCTTACCTACCAAGGTCATCAAACATTTTACCTTTATAGGAGATTTTAAAAATAGAAATAAGGGGTGCCTGGGTGGCTCAGTCTTTTATCATTATGTTATGTTAATCACCATACATTACATCATTAGTTTTTGATGTAGTGTTCCATGATTCATTGTTTGTGCATAACACCCAGTGCTCCACGCAGAACGTGCCCTCTTTAATACCTATCACCAGGCTAACCCATCCCCCTACTCTCCTCCCCTCTAGAACCCTCAGTTTGTTTTTCAGAGTCCATCGTCTCTCATGGTTCATCTCCCCCTCTGATTTCCCCCGCTTCATTCTTCCCCTCCTGCTCTCTTCTTTTTTATTTTTTTAACATATAATGTATGATTTGTTTCAGAGGTATTGATCTGTGATTCAACAGTCTCGCACAATTCACAGCGCTCACCATAGCACATACCCTCCCCAATGTCTATCACCCAACCACCCCATCCCTCCCACCCCCCACCACTCCAGCAATCCTCAGTTTGTTTCCTGAGATTAAGAATTCCTCATATCAGTGAGGTCATATGATACATGGCTTTCTCTGATTGACTTATTTTGTTCAGCATAACACCCTGCAGTTCTATCCACGTCGTTGTAAAGGGTGAGATTTCATTCCTTTTGATGGCTGCATAATATTCCATTGTGTATATATATATATATATATATATATATATATATATATATATACCCCAACTTCTTTATCCATTCATTTGTCGATGGACATCTTGGATCTTTCCACAGTTTGGCTATTGTGGACACAGCTGCTATAAACACTGGGGTGCACATATCCCTTTGGATCCCTACGTTTTATCTTTGGGGTAAATACCCAATAGTGCAATTGCTGGATCGTATGGCAGCCCTATTTTCAACTTTTTGAAGAACCTCCATAGTGTTTTCCAGAGTGGCTGCACCAGCTTGCATTCCCACCAACAGTGTAGGAGGGTTCCCCTTTCTCCGCATCCCCGCCAGCATCTGTCGTTTCCTGACTTGTTAATTTTAGCCATTCTGACTGGTGTGAGGGGGTATCTCATTGAGGTTTTGATTTGGATTTCCCTGATGCCGAGCGATGTGGAGCACTTTTTCATGTGTCTGTGGGCCATTTGGATGTCTTCTATGGAAAAATGTCTGTTCAAGTCTTCTGCCCATTTCTTGATTGGATCATTTGTTCTTTGGGTGTTGAGTTTAAGAAGTTCTTTATAGATTTTGGATACTAGCCCTTTATCTGATATGTCATTTGCAAATATTTTCTCCCATTCTGTCGGTTGTCTTTTGGTTTTGTTGACTGTTTCTTTGGCTGTACAAAAGCTTTTTATCTTGATGAAGTCCCAAGAGTTCATTTTTGCGCTTGCTTCCCTTGCCTTTGGCGATGTTTCTAGGAAGATGTTGCTGCCTGTGTTCTCCTCTAGGATTTTGATGGACTCCTGTCTCACATTGAGATGTTTCAACCATTTTGAGTCTATTTTTGTGTGTGGTGTAAGGAAATGGTCCAGTTTCATTTTTCTGCATGTGGCTGTCCAATTTTCCCAAAACCATTTGTTTAAGAGACTCTTTTTTCCACTGGACATTCTTTCCTACTATGTTGAAGATTAGTTGACCGTACAGTTGAGGGTCCATTTCTAGGCTCTCTATTCGGTTCCATTGATCTATGTGTCTGTTTTTGTGCCAGTACCATACTGTCTTGATGATGACAGCTTTGTAATAGAGCTGGAAGTCCGGAATTGTGATGCCACCAGCTTTGCTTTTCTTTTTCAACATTCTTCTGGCTATTTGGGGTCTTTTCTGGTTCCATACAAATTTTAGGATTATTTGTTCCATTTCTTTGAAAACAGTGGATGGTATTTTGATAGGGATTGCATTGAATGTGTAGATTGCTCTAGGTAGCATTGACATCTTCACAATATTTGTTCTTCCCAACCAGGAGCATGGAAAGTTTTTCCATTTCTTTGTGTCTTCTTCAATTTCTTTCATAGTATTTTATAGTTTTCTGAGTACAGATCCTTTGCCTCTTTGGTTAGATTTATTCCTAGGTATCTTATGGTTTTGGGTGCAACTGCAAATGGGATCAACTCCTTAATTTCACTTTCTTCTGTCTTGTTGTTGGTGTATAGCAATGCCACTGATTTCTGTGCATTGATTTTATATCTTGCCACTTTACGAATTCCCGTATGAGTTCTAGCAGTTTTGGGGTGTAGTCTTTTGGGTTTTCCACATAAAGTATCATGTCACCTGCAAAGAGTGAGAGTTTGACTTCTTCTTTGCCAATTTGGATGCCTTTGATTTCTTTTTGTTGTCTGATTGCTGTGGCTAGGACTTCTAATACAATGTTGAATAGCAGTGGTGGTAGTGGACATCACTGCTGTGTTCCTGACCTTAGGGGGAAAGCCCTCGGTTTTTCCCCATTGAGAATGATATTTGCTGTGGGTTTTTCATAGATGGCTTTTATGATATCGAGGTATGTACCCTCTATCCCTATACTCTGAAGAGTTTTGATCAAGAAAGGATGCTGTACTTTTTCAAATGCTTTTTCTGCATCTATTGAGAGGATCATATGGTTCTTGTTCTTTCGTTTATTAATGTATTGTATCAAATGGATTGATTTGCAGATGTTGAACCAACCTTGCAGCCCAGGGATAAATCCCACTTGGTCATGGTGAATAATCCTTTTACTGGATCCTATTGGCTAGTATTTGGTGAGAATTTTTGCATCCATGTTCATCAAGGATATTGGTATGTAATTCTCCTTTTTGATGGGGGGTTGTCTGGTTTGGGGATCAAGGTAATGGTAGCCTCATAAAACGAGTTTGGAAGTTTTCCTTCCATTTCCATTTTGTGGAACAGTTTCAGAAGGGTAGGTATTAATTCTTCTTTAAATGTTTGGTAGAATTCCCCTGGGAAGCCCTCTGGTCCTGGGTTTTTGTTTGTTGGGAGATTTTTGATGACGGCTTCAATTTCCTTAGTGGTAATAGGTCTGTTCAGGTTTTCTATTTCTTCCTGGTTCAGTTTTGGTAGTTGATACATCTCTAGGAATGCATCCCTTTTTTCCATATTATCTAATTTGCTGGCATATAGTTGCTCATAATATGTTCTTATAATTGTTTGTATTTCTTTGGTGTTGGTTGTGATCTCTCCTCTTTCATTCATGATTTTGTTGGTTTGGGTCATTTCTCTTCTCTTTTGGATAAGTCTGACCAGGGGTTTATCAATCTTGTTAATTCTTTCAAAGAACCAGCTCCTAGTTTCGTTGATCTGTTCTACTGTTCTTTTGGTTTCTATTTCATTGATTTCTGCTCTGATCTTTATTATTTCTCTTCTCCTGCTGCATGTAGGCTTTATTTGCTGTTCTTACTCCAGGTTCTTTAGGTGTAGGGTTAGGTTGTGTATTTGAGACCTTTCTTGTTTCTTGAGAAAGGCTTGTATTGCTATATACTTTCCTCTTAGGACTGCCTTTGCTGTATCCCAAAGATTTTGAACAGTTGTGTTTTCATTTTCATTGGTTTCCATGAATTTTTTTTAATTCTTCATTAATTTCCTGGTTGACCCATTCATTCTTTAGTAGGATGCTCTTTAGCCTCCATGTATTTGAGTTCTTTCCGACTTTCCTCTTGTGATTGAATTCTAGTTTCAAAGCATTGTGGTCTGAAAAAATGCAGGGAATGATCCCAATCTTTTGGTAGTGGTTGAAACCTGATTTGTGAACTAAGATGTGATCTATCCTGGAGAATGTTCCATGGGCACTAGAGAAGAACGTGTGTTCTGTTGCTTTGGAATAGAATGTTGTGAATGTATCTGTGAAGTCCATTTGGTCCAGTGTGTCATTTAAAGTCTTTATTTCCTTGTTGATCTTTTGCTTAGATGATCCATCCATTTTGGTGAGGGGGGTGTTAAAGTCCCCCACTATTATTATATTGTTGTCGATGTGTTTCTTTGCTTTTGTTATTAATTGTCTTATATAATTGGCTGCTCCCATGTTAGGGACATAGATATTTACAATTGTTAGATCTTCTTGTTGAATTGACCCTTTAAGTAGGATATAGTGTCCTTCCTCATCTCTTATTACAGTCTTTGGTTTAAAATCTAATTTGTCTGATATAAGGATTGCCACTCCAGCTTTCTTTTGGTATCCATTAGCATGGTAAATGGTTTTCCACCCTGTCACTTTCAATCTGGGGGTGTCTTTGGGTCTCCTGCAGACAGCATATTGATGGGTCTTTTTTTTTTTTAAAGATTTTATTTATTCACCTGACAGAGAGATAGTGAGAGCAGGAACACAAGCAGGGGGAGTGGGAGAGGAAGAAGCAGGCTTCCCACCGAGCAGGGAGCCCAATGTGGGGTTCGATCCCAGGACCCTGGGATCATGACCCAAGCCAAAGGCAGACGCCTAACAACTGAGCCACCCAGGTGCCCCAATGGGTCTTGTTTTTTTTTTATCCAATCTGATAGCCTGTGTCTTTTGATTGGGACATTTTACCCATTTACATTCAGGGTAACTACTGAAAGATATAAATTTAGTGCCATTGTATTGCGTGTAAGGTGACTTTCTGTATATTGTCTGTGTTCCTTTCTGGTCTATGTTGCTTTTAGGCTCTCTCTTTGTTTAGAGGACCCTTTTCAATATTTCCTGTAGGGCTCATTTTGTGTTTGCAAATTCCTTTAGTTTTTGTTTGTCCTGGAAGCTTTTTATCTCTCCTTTTATTTTCAATGACAGCCTAGCTGGATATAGTATTCTTGGCTGCATATTTTTCTCATTTAATGCTCTGAATATATCTTGCCAGTCCTTTCTGGCCTGCCAGGTCTCTGTGGATAGGTCTATTGCCAATCTAATGTTTCTACCATTGTAGGTTACAGATCTCTTCTCCCGAGCTGCTCTCAGGATTTTCTCTTTGTCTCTGAGACTCATAAGTTTTACTATTAGATGTTGGCGTGTTGACCTATTTTCATTGATTTTGAGAAGCGTTCTCTGTGCCTCCTGGATTTTGATGCCTGTTTCCTTCCCCAAATTAGGGAAGTTCTCTGCTATGATTTGCTCCAATATACCTTCTGCCCCTCTCTCTCTTTCTTCTTCTTCTGGGATCCCAATTATTCTAATGTTGTTTCATCTTATGGTATTGCTTATCTCTCAAATTCTGCCCTCATGATCCAGTAGTTGTTTATCTCTCTTTTTCTCAGCTTCTTTATTTTCCATCATTTGGTCTTCTATATCACTGATTCTCTCTTCTGCCTCATTTATCCTAGCAGTTAGAGCCTCCATTTTTGTTTGCACCTCATTAATAGCCTTTTTTTATTTCGACCTGGTTAGATTTTAGTTCTTTTATTTCTCCAGAAAGCGTTTCTCTAATAACTTCCATGCTTTCTTCAAGTCCAGCTAATATCTTTAAAATCATCATTCTGAACTCTAGTTATGACATCTTACTAATGTCCATATTGATTAGGTCCCTGGCAGTCGGTAGTCCCTCTTATTCTTCTTTTTGTTGAGGTGATTTTTTCCATCTTGTTATTTTGTCCAGAGGAGAACAAATGGATGAGAGAACAAAACCCTAACAGGGTAACAACGTCCCCAGAAAATATACACTAAACAAATCAGAAAAGACCTGAAACCAGGGAAAAGAAAGGGAAAAGAAAGGGAAAGAAACAAAAAAGAAAAAAAAAAGAAAAAGATAAAAACAAACAAGAACAAAACAAAACACAAAAACAGAATATGATCAAATATGACCAGGCTGGTGCCTAGATCAGTGCCACACACTAGATTTTGGGCATACTTTGGTCTGTTAGAAGAAAGTGCCTCCCAAAATTTTAAAGAAAGAGAAACTTATATATGTACAAAAATAAAGGTTAATATGATGAAGGGATGGAATATGACTGTAAAGATGAAAATTATAAAAGATTTTATAAAAGGAATTGATACGATAAGAAGTTGGTTGAAAAAAGAAAGAAGAGGATTTAAAAAAAAAAAAAAGGGAGAGAATGTGATCAGGCAGGAGACTAGAACAAAGCCATACACTAGAGACTTAGGGTATATTTTGATCTGTTAGAAGAAACTGTATCTCAAAATTTTAAAGAGAGAACAACTTATATATATATATATATATATATATACCAAAAATAAGGGTAACTACTATGAAGGGATAGAATATGACTCTAAAAATTAAAAATAAAAAAGATTTTTAAAAAAGGGATTGATAAGATGTTGGTTGAAAAAGGGAAAAATAAAAATAAAAAAAAGAGTTAAAAAATTAACTTTGAAAGACTAAAGAATCATGGTAAAAAAGCCATGGATTCAATGTGCAGTATTCCCCTAGCGCTGGAGTTCTCCCGTTCTCCTTGATCGGTAAACTTGGTCTTGGCTGGCTGTTCGTGCTGATCTTCTGGGGGAGGGGCCTGTTGCCGTGGTTCCCAAATGTCTTAGCCGGAGGTGGAATTGCCCTGCCCTTGCCGGGTCCAAGCTAAGTAATCTGCTCCGGTTTGCTCTCTGGAGCTTTTGTTCCCTGCAAGCTCTCGGTACAGGTTTGGAGGACGAGAGTGAAAATGGCAGCTTCCCAATCTCTGCCCTGAGGAGCTGAGAACTCGGAGCCCTGCTCCTCAGTGCGCCCCCAGAGCAAAGCAGTCAGTCACTCCCGTGTCCCCGGTCTCCGGCCGCACTCCGTGCTCACCTGGCCTGTGACCGAGCGTTGCCATCTCTGGCACCCGACCCCGTGTGCAGTCTCCAAACCCAGCAGATCCCTGCGGTGCGCTCCCGCGCCGCTCCTCCCGGGGGAGGGAGGGGAGTCTCCCCGGCTCTGCCGCCTGTTGGGTCCCTGCTGGAGGAGCAGTGGCCCGACTGGGCCGCGGATCACAGTTTATGGCAACCCCGAGCTGAGAGCCCGCGCCTCGGCTCCATCTCTGCAGCCGGCTTCCCCGCTCCGATACCCGGGAGCTCTGCCGCACTCAGGCACCCCCGGTCTTTCTGTGACCCCGAGGGTCCTGAGACCACACTGTCCCGCGAGCGTTCCACCCCCCGCTTAGCCACTGCAGCGACGTCCCTCCGCGGAGCCGACTTCTAAAAGGTCCGACTTTGTGCTCCGCGGCTCTAGCACTTGCCAGAAGCGGCCGACGGAGGCCCCCTCCCCCGCCGTCTATCCTCCCAAATATCGCCTCGGATTCACTTCTCCGCACGTCCTACCTTCCAGAAAGTGGTCGCTTCTCTGTTCAGAGAGTTGTTGCTACTCTCCTCTTCGATCTCCTGTTGAGTTCGTAGGTGTTCAGAATGGTTTGATCCCTATCCAGCTGAATTCCTGGGACCAGAGGAAGTCCAGGTCTCCACTCCTCCGCCATCTTGCTCCGCCCCCTGGGTGGCTCAGTCATTAAGCGTCTCCCTTCGGCTCAGGTCATGATCCCAGAGTCCTGGGATTGAGCCCCGCATCGGGCTCCCTCCTCAGCGGGAAGCCTGCTTCTCCCTCTCCCACTCCCGCTGCTTGTGTTCCTTCTCTCACTGTGTCTCTCTCTGTCAAATAAATAAATAAAATCTTTAAAAATAAATAAATAAAAATAAAAATAGAAATAACAGTATCTAATACTAAAGATTGTGTTGTTATTAAACATGAGAGTATATATAAAGTGCATAGTAGAAGACCAGCTTCACAATGGGTGCTCAATAAATAGTCCCTGATGGCATTATTTTGTAAAAAATCCATTGTGGGGCACCTGGGTGGCTCAGTTGTTAAGCGTCTGCCTTTGGCTCAGGTCATGATCCCAGGACCCTGGGATTGAGCCCCACATCAGGCTCCCTGCTTGACTTCTCCCTCTCCCACTCCCCGCTACTTGTGTTCTTGCTCTCTCTCTCTCTCTCTGTCAAATAAATAAAATCTTTAAAAAATAATAAAAAAATAAAAATAAAAAATCCATAGTGATGTGAAAATTTGGGGGAGTTAGAAACATTAGGTTCAAATACAATCTCTGCAACTTGGTAACTGTGTGAATACAGCGCAGTCATTTAACTTTTTAGCATTTCTTGTTCTAAGGAATGGATTATTTATCTTACAGGATTCTAATTGGAGACCATGTCTTTCAAGGACCCTTCGCAATGGCTGACATGGTTTAGAATCCCCGCAAATGGAAGTATTAATATTATTATTTTTCTCAGAGGATTCAAATAAATTTATTTGCCAACAGTTATTTTCTCGTTGGTCTACCCACCGCCGCAGAAAAGAGTGTCTGCCGTGGGTGTGGCTGAGCTCTAGCAGCACATGCCTGTCGTGCCTGTCGTTAAGAGGCCACTGTGGGGTGGTGTCTGGCAGAGACAGACGGCTGCCGCGTGTACCGTGGCGAGCAGCACCCTGGACCACTCTGCTGGTTCTGCTGGATTGCTGGAATTCAGGTTTGCTTCTGATTCTGTCCGTGCCTTGGTCTCCTTTCTGCCTTTGTACTGTAGGCAAGGCCACGCCAACCTCAGTGGGGCAAGAGGAAGACTTTGCGATGCTCACAGGAAACACAGAGCCTAACTGTGGTGGGAGAGGGTAGCAGGCTGGCCGGGGCTGCGCACAATGGGTGCTCCACGTGAGAACATTGTCGTCTGAGAACACGGTCGTCTAATTCTGTTACTCATTCTCTTGGTAAATTTTCACTTTGTAGAAAAACATGCTTCATAGAAATCAACTAATACAACTGGACAGATTGAAAACAAGGGTTTTCTGACCTAAATATCACATATTTAATTCATCCTGACACTAACAATTTATTTAGAACTGTGTTAGAAAGTGGCCCCATTACTATGATTGCACAACCTTCAAAGCGTCATGCAAAGTTCTAAACTAGTAAAAAATGTTTCCCCATCTTTCTCTGCTCCCTTCCCCTCCATGTCAGGTTTTATCTGAGGTTAAAATATACACAGACCACTTTTTCCCTTTTAAAATTCCCAAATTTGCCCCAATCCTTGATGGAAAACGGGTTACTCTAAACTCTGTCTAGGCTGCTAGGGATGAAGGGAGGCACTGGAAGCCCAGGGGACAGGTGCTCTTTGCCTCTATGTCAGAGCCCTCCTCTCTCAACCTACTGCCCCAGGAAAAGCATGCTTTTCCTGTGTGGGAGGGAGCTGCGCAAGTCTGAGCAATCCACAACAGACCACCTGAAATAATTTTCTCAGGTAGCAGAATAAGCACATGGCCAGACATTGCATTGCCTTTCAAAGAGGTGAGTCCTTTCTTGTTTCCTAACTGCCATTTAAAAACTCCAAGCAAAAATTAAGCTGCCGATGCATGTAACAAAGCCTAAGCAAGGAATAACTCCTTTAAAAAAGATGGCAGTTTTTCTGGGGGGTTGGGTGGGAGGGTAGACATGGGCTATGCGTGGGTGCGTCATTAAATTATGGTTTGAAATCAATGTCAATTTTCTTTGATAATAAGGAAGGCTGGTATCACTACAATAGGAAAAAAGTGTAGAGCATTTGGTGGTTTAATTATGTTTCCGTTCTTTTTTATAACTGTGTTCTTTGAAGGGAAATGCCAAGTTCTGCTGAGGTTTTTGTTGAAAATAATTTCCAAAGACCTACTTTGCTTGAGTATTTCTTCCCCTTTGCTTTTCTGTTCGCAGTACCCTAGAATTACCCTCCTGCCCCTGCCAGGATGGAACCATAGTGGTGTTTGCATCGTGAGAGCTCATTGCATATTTTCTTTAGCTTACAGTGATGACGCTTTTTAAAAAATCATCAGTGTATTAACCAAACTGTGAAAAGAATATTTTCATCTCTGTTCAATGGATTTTCTCTAGAAAAAATATGCTTGATGATGGAACTCAGGAAAACCACTATTTTTCTCTGGCTTTCCTCTGCTTTAAAGCATTCAAAGATTTCTAAGCCAGTTTATATTTTGACTTTTCTTAGAACTGTATAGCTTCCTTTGTGGTGTCTGAAGTCTGGTCTGGGCTCGTAGTTTCTATGCGCATGCATGAAGCATGAGCGCCAAGCCCGGACACCAATGCCCAAACGCCTGTCTTTCCATGGCAACTTCTGTCCGGAGCACTGGGCAGATGATGCAGTCCCTGGGATTCTAGGTAAGCAAATGGCAGCCTTGCTTTCTCTTTGCTCTTGGCCTTGAGTCTCTTGGTTGCAGTCCCAGCCATCCTCACGGGAGGAAGACTCTCCTGAGGCCCCCTCAGGACCACATCCCTGGGTTTCCCCATTTCCTGGCCCCCTTTTGCCCATCCACCTGTGCACTGAACACTGGCTCAAGTCTCCTGTTCCCAGCATGTTCCTTTTCTTCTTTAAGGATACCAATGTTGATGACTTACAAGGAAGTAAAATGGCTAATACATATGCTAATACCTTTTGAGTGAGATGGCAAATATGGGAGAGATAAGGGTTAAATATTTACCTTGGACAAAACTCGACTTTGGAATTTTCATACTTTTATTTGTATGTTAGCTCCTGTCTATGCGGGCGAAGATAAGGGAGAGGAAGGGAGGGGGTGATGGCAAAGAGAACGGAGTGAGTGATTCCTGCAGAGAGCCGCTTTCGGCGGGATCCCAGGCCCCAGATCTGGGCGGAGCTGGGCAGCACGCTAGCTCCTCACTCATGCAGACCTGCTCCCCCCCTTCCCCTGCCCCCTCGTCTCTCTGCTCTTGCCTTTACATCACGGATGCCGGAGTAAGCTTTTTCTTTCACTGCCAGTGGGCATTAGTACACTGGCTCATTCTCCCTGCCCCCCCTCCATTTTTAAAATTTTTTTTAAGTCACAAACTGGAGTGGGGGGAGATAGTCATTTTTGCGAAGTTAGTCCTTTTCACAAGGTCGGTTTGTGCCTGTTACCCACTGAGAAGAGAACAATTTGAGCAAATGATCACACTTAATTAGAAAAAGAAGGAATGAGGCTTAGCTCATAATGACAATGGGCAATTTGAGTAATTAAAATTATTTTAGAAAAGCATTGATTTCTTCTAAATTAAAATATGCCCAGAAGCTTATATATGTTTTATATATATTCAAATAACTTTTTTTGTTATTCGGTCCTTCTCATTTTAAACTGTGAGCTGACTTTCCCATTTATGCTAGAGGATGTTCTATTATCTCAGAATCTCTCATTGAGAATGCCCCCATAAATACTTTAAATTTATGAGACTCTCCCTCACTAGCTAAACTACAATTCCTTTAGTGTAACAGTTGAAGAAATGCACTGTAGAATTCTACAGAAAACAGTTCTTGGCTTTAACTTCTTTATGTTCAGCAGCCTTATTACTGTCAAAATTCCCCAAATTAAAATGCAAAACTCAGCTTCTTGGCTGGGCTCGCTTACTTAACCTTAATAAAATATAAGGGTCTGTTTCATTAATCGGAAACACACCAGACACAGTGCATGAATTTTATCTTCCACTTTGTCCTTTGTATTTCAGAATGGTGATGATAATAATAATAATAAAAATCCTTGGATTTGGCAGCCAGACAATCGTGTTCTCTTTGTTTCTATCATGTTCCTATGTAAAATGAATTTCTCAGACAGACTAAATGCCTTTAGGGGCAAAAATTCCAATGATCCTCTCCCCTGGAAATCTTTAAAAATAGAATAAACTTTCATTTGTCTGGGTGTGGTTTGAGCACAGTCTGTCTTTGGCCGAGGGATGGTTTAGTTGACCTACTGATGTTGCTTTAAGCTATATGATCACTTAGGGGGAGAATTTTCCTTTAATCCTTGCCAGATTTAATTTATTACAACAATGTGTGTGCCTATGGATGTAGTAAAACAAAAAGGGGTGCAATCTTCTTTTCCATTGTAAAGTCATGAAACAGTTTCTCAAATTTGAGAAAGTAAGATTAAATCAAGAGAATGTCTGATTTTTCCCCTCTTCAAACTTCTCAAAGATAGTGAAATTTGATAAATAGCATGCTATTTAAGACAAGATATTTTCAAATAACGGGTCCAAATCAGCAGAGCGGAACCATATGCTCCATGAAGACCACCTTCATGGTCCTCACATGAACCTGAAGCTGGGCATCTGGACAGAGGTGGGGGACACTGACCATGCCAAGGTGTGCTGATGGGCGCTGACAAGAACGGGAGAGGGCTGGGGAAGTGGTTTCACAGATATGGTTACCACCTGTGTCAGCCCAGACCCTTTGGAAAACTATGTTTTTGACATTTGCCTGTGTTGTAGTATGTTGGTAGTTCATGCCTTTTTATTGCTCAACAGTATTCTAATGTATAGATATAAAACATTGTTTTTTATCGGTTCACCAGCTGATAGACATTTGGGTTTCCAATTTTTGGCTACCATGAATACATTGCTCTGAGCATTCAGGTACAAGTCTTTGTGCAAATGTAAGTTTTCATTGTTCTTGGGTAGATAGCCAAGGGTAGAATTTTTATTCCATGTGCTAAGATTATATTTAACTTCTTAAAAGAAACATAGTTTTCCAAAGTGATTGCATCATTTTACATCCCCTTCGGCAATGCCCGAAGATTCCAGTTCTTCCTTGTCAACGCTTGCGGTTGCCTGGATTTTGATTACAGCCATCCTAGAGGGTGTGAAGTTGTATCTCACTGTGATTTTGATTTGCATTTACCTGATGATTTAGGATGTTGAGCATCTTTCCAAGTGCTTACTGGACATTTGTATATCTTCTTTGGACAAATGCCTATTCTTATCCTTTACCCATTTTTAAATTAGGTTGTATGTTTTTTATTATTGAGTTGTAGATGCTGTCAACTGAAAGAAAGCCAACCTCAATGTAGGTTAATGAATGCTTTACTCATTGTCCTACTGAGGATTATAGCCCGGGAAAGATTCTTTCACATTGTTATGAAGAACTGCTCTGAACCTTGTTAGCTATAGATTATATAGGCAAACAGAGGAAGGGGTATATATGCTTGCAAGCAGTTCTCCAAATATTTGCATGTCAAAAGGTATCATTTTTGTTTGGTTATAAAAAATTAAGGTTTACTGATTTCCTCAAAGACATATGAAAGACCCTTAGGACATCTTAATAAATTATGTTTCTATCATAACTGATTGCTCAAAAATATTATTTGCATGCTTTCACTTAACTGATTTTCCGGTTCTTCCTGTTTTTTTTTTTTAAGTATTCATTTTAATTCCAGTTAGTTAACATACAGTGTTATGTTAGTTTCAGGTGTTCAATATAGTAATTTAACAATTCCATACATTACCTGGTGCTCATCATATAAGTGCACTCTTTAATCCCCATCTCCTATTTTATCCATCTACCCACTCTCTCCCCTCTGGTAACCATCAGTTTGTTCTCTGTAGTTAAGAGTCTGTTTCTTGGTTTACCTCTCTCTCTCTTTTTGCCCTTTGCTCATTTTTTTTTTAAGAACATAGATTTTTTAAAAATATTTTATTTATTTATTTGACGGAGAGAGAGAGCGAGAAAGCACAAGCAGGGGGAGTGGCAGAAGGAGAGGGAGAAGCACGTTCCCTGCTGAGCAAGGAGCCTGATGTGGGGCTTGATCCCAGGACCCTGGAATCATGCCCCGAGCCAAAGGCAGAAGCTTAACCAGATACCCAGGCACCCCTTGTTTTGTTTCTGAAATTCCACATATGAGTGAAATCATATGGTATCTGACTCTCTCTGATTTATTTTGCTTAGCATAATACTGTCTAGCTCCATCCATGTCCTTGCAAATGGGAAGATTCCATTTCTTTTTTTCTGATGAACATTTATTCTTGCTAGTCTGCAGATAGAACTGACATACAAGTATGGGTATCTTATCTAAAAAGAAAAGTAGTCAAGATCTCGCGATAGAAGAAGTAATAAAACCCAAGATTAAGATGTCTTAGTCTACTAGGAAGAGGCTTAGGCATTCCTACTCTTTTTTAAAAATGTAAATTCAATTAATTAACATATAATCTATTATTGGTTTCAGAGGTAAACGTCAGTAATTCATCAATCTTACATAATAGCCAGTGCTCATTATATCAGGTGCCCTCCTTAATGTCTATCACCCAGTTACCCAATCCCTCCACTCCAAACCCCTCCAGCAACCCTCAGTTTGTTTCCTATGATTAAGAGTCTCTTATGGTTTGTCTCCCTCACAGATTTTGTCTTCTTTTATTTTTTTCCTCTCTTACCCTATGATCATCTGTTTTGTTTCTTAAATTCTACATATGAGTGAGATCATACAATAATTGTCTTTCTCTGATTGACTTATTTCACTTAGCATAATACCCCCTACTTCCAACCTTGTTGTTGCAAATGGCATTTTTTTTTGATGGCTGAGTAGTATTCCACTGTGTGTGTGTGTGTGTGTGTGTGTGTGTGTGTGTATTCCCTCTATCCCCACACTGTGAAGAGTTTTAATCAAGAAGTGATACTGTACTTTGTCAAATGCTTTTTCTGCATCTATTGAGAGGATCATATGGTTCTTGTCCTTTCTCTTGTTTATGTCATTGGATCACATTGATTGATTTGCGGATGTTGAACCACCCTTGCAGCCCAGGAATAAATCCCACTTGGTTGTGGTGAATAATCCTTTAAATGTACTGTTGGATCGTATTGGCTAGTATCTTGGTGAGACTTTTTGCATCCGTGTTCATCAAGGATATTGGTCTATAATTCTCTTTTTTGTGGGGTCTTTATCTGGTTTGGGGATCAAGGTAATGCTGGCCTCAGAGAAAGAGTTTGGAAGTTTTCCTTCCATTTCTATTTTTTGGAACAGCTTCAGAGGAATAGGTATTAATTCTTCTTTAAATGTTGGGTAGAATTCCCCTGGGAAGCCATCTGGCCTTGGACTCTTGTGTGTTGAGAGATTTTTGATGACTGCTTCAATTTCCTTGCTGGTTATAGGTCTATTCAGGTCTTCTATTTCTTCCTATTTCAGTTTTGGTAGTTTATACATCTCTCAGAATGCAGCCATTTCTTCCAGATTGCCCAAAATGTTGGCATCTAGTTGCCCATAATATGTTCTTATAATTGTATTTCTTAAGTGTTAGTTGTGATTTCTCCTCTTTCATTCATGATTTTATTTATTTGGGTCCTTTCTCTTTTCTTTTTGATAAGTCTGATCAGGGGTTTATCAATCTTTTTAATTCTTTCAAAGAACAAGCTCTTGTTTCATTGATCTGTTCTGTTCTTTTGGTTTCTATGTCATTGATTTCTGCTCTGATCTTTATTATTTCTCTTCTCCTGCTGGGTTTAGGCACTATATGCTGTTCTTTCTCCAGCTCCTTAAGGTGTAAGGTTAGGATGTGTATTTGAGAACTTTCTTGTTTCTTAAGAAAACTTGGTATTGCTATATACTTTCCTCTTATGACTGCCTTTGCTGCATCCCAAAAGTTTTGAACAGTTGTGTTTTCATTTTCATTTGATTCCGTCAATTTTTAAAATTCTTCTTTAATTTCCTGGTTGACCCATTCATTCTTTAGTACGATGCTCTTTGGCCTCCATGTGTTTGAGTTCTTTCCAAATTTCCTCTTGTGATTGAGTTCTAGTTTCAAAGCACTGTGGTCTGAAAATGTGCAGGGAATGATCCCAATCTTTTGGTACCAGTTGAGATCTGATTTGTGACCCAGTATGTGATCTATTCTGGAGAATGTTCCATGTGCACTCGAGAAGAATGTGTATTCTGTTGCTTTAGGACAGAATGTTCTGAATATATCTGTGAAGTTCATCTGGTCTAGTGTGTCATTCAAAGCCATTGTTTCTTGTTGATCTGCTTAGAATATCTGTCCACTGCAGTGAGGGGCATGTTAAAGTCCCCTACTAATATTGTGTTATCATTGATGTGTTTCTTTAATTTTGCTATTAATTAGCTTATATATAATTAGCTGCTCCCATGTTAGGGGCATCAGTATTTACAACTGTTAGATCTTCTTGTTGGATAGAATCTTTAGTTATGATATAGTGTCCTTCCTCATCTCTTATTACAGTCTTTCATTTAAAATCTAATTTTTCTGATATAAGGATTGCAACCCTAACTTTCTTTTGATGTCCATTAGCATGATAAATGGTTTTTGACCTCCTCAATTTCGATCTGGAGGTGTCTTTGGGTCTAAAATGAGTCTCTTGCAGACAGCATATTGATGGGTCTTGCTTTTTTATCCAGTCTGATACAATGTGTCTTTTGATTGGGGCATTTAGCCCATTTTACAATCAAGGTAACTATTGAAAGATATGAATTAGTGCCATTGTATTCCTGTAAAGTCACTGTTTCTGTATATAGTCTCTGTTTCTTTCTGGTCTATATTACTTTGGGCTCTCTCTTTGCTTAAAGAATCCTTTTTAATATTTCTTATAGGGCTGGTTTGGTGATCACAAATTCTTTTAGTTTCTGTTTGTCATGGAAGCTTTTTATCTCTCCTATTTTGGAAGTGAGTCCAAGATGGCAGAAGAAGAGACCTTAGTTTCATCTGGTCCCAGGAACTCAGCTAGATAGCTATCACATCATTCTGAACACCTGCAAACTCAACCGGAGATCTAAGAAAAGAATAGCCGAAACTCTACAGATTGAAAAGCCACCACATTCTGTAAGGTAGGAAGTGTGGAGAAGTGAATCCGAGGAGAAGATAAACTGCGGGGGGAGGGAGCCTTCATAACCTGGCTACCAGAAAGTGATATTGCAGCAGAGCACAAAATCAGAACTTTTAGAGACTGCTCCTGTAAGGGATGTCCCTGCCTGAAAGGTGCTCAGGTGACAAAGCAGGGGCAGAATCCTAGGTGAAACAGTGTGGTCTCAGGATCCCTTGGTTCACAGGAAGACCAGGGGTTGCCTGAGAGCCCCAGAGTTCCCAGGTATTGGACTCTGGAAGCCGGCTGCAGTCAGCGAGCCCAGAGTGGGCTTTCAGCTCGGGTTGCCATAAACCATGAACTGTGGCACAGTCAGGTGACTGGTCTTCAAGCAGGGGCCCAACATATGGCAGAACCAGCGAGAACCCCCTTCCTCCCCTGGGAGAAATGGCACAGGAGCATGCTGCAGGAGGCTTCAGGGTTTGGAGACTTGAAATGGGGTTGAGTGCCTGAGATACAAATGCTTGGTCACAGGCTGGCTTACCATGGAGTGAAGATGGAGACCAGGGTGACAGGAGTGATTGACTGCTTTTCCCTGAGGGTGCACTGAGGAGTGGGGTCCCAAGATTTCGGCTCTGGGGCATGGAGCTTGGGAGGCTGCCATTTTCATTTGCATCCTCTAAAGCTGCACAGAAAGCCTTAAGGCAACAAAAGCCACGTTGAGCAATCCAGAGCAGATTAGTTACCCTGGTCCCCTAGCAAGGGCAGTGCAATTCCGCCCGCGGCAAAGACATTTGAGAATCAACGCAACAGGCCCCGCCCCCAGAAGATCAGCAAGAACATCTTGGCAAGACAAAGTTTACTGATCATTGAGAACTGTAAAACTCCAGAGCTAGGGGAATATTGTATTAGAATTCATGTTTTTTTTTTTTTCTCATGATTCTTTAGTCTTTCAATTTTAATTTTTTTCTTTCCTTTTTCAACCAATTTCTTATTTTATCAACTTTTAAAAAAATCTTTTTTAATTTTTATTTTTATAGTTACATTCTGTCCTTTCATTGTATTTAATTTTATTTTTGAATATATATGTTCTTCTTTCTTTACAATTTTGGCATGCAGTTTCTTCTAACAGACCAAAATACACCCAAAATCTTGTGTATGGCTCTGTTCTCCTCACCGCTCTGATTATATTCTCTTATGGGTTTTCTTTTTCTTTCTTTCTTTTCCTTCTTCTTTGTCTTCTTTTTTGTTAAAGTCTTTTTAAATATTCATCTTTATGGTTGCATTCTATCTTTCCAATATATTTAATTTTATTTTTGTATATATAAAAGTTTTTCTTTCTTTATAATTTTGAAATGTAGTTTTTTCTAACAAACCGACCAAAATACACTCAGGATATAGTGTATTGCTCTGTTCTCTTTACCTGTTTATATTCCTTCTTTTTTTTCTTCTCTTTTTTTTTTTTGTCTTTTAATTTTTAGTTACATTCTATCCTTTCACTATATTTCTCTGATGATCAGTGATGTTTAGCATCTTTTCTTGTGTCTGTTGGTCATCTGGATATCTTCTTTGGAAAAATGTCCAATCATGTTTTCTGCCTATTTTTTAAAGTGGATTATTTGTTTTTTGGGTGTTGAGTTTTTGTTTTTGTTTTTAACGATTTTTATTTATTTGTCAGAGAGAGAGAGCACAAGCAGGGGGAGCAGCAGAGGGAGAGGGAGAAGCAAGCTCCTCACTGAGCAAGGAGCACGATGTGGGACTTGATTCCAGGACCCTGGGGTCATGACCTGAGCCGAAGGCAGACGCTTAACGACTGAGCCACCCAGGCGTCCCTGGGTGTTGAGTTTTATAAGATCTTTGTATATTTTGGATAATAACCCTTTCTCAGATATTTCATTTGCAAATATCTTCTCCCATTCCATAGGTTGCCTTTTAGTTTTATTGATTGTTTCCTCTGTTGTGCAGAAGCTTTTTATGTTGAATATAGTTTATTTTTGTTCTTGTTTCCCTTGCCTCTAGAGACAAATCTAGAAAAAAATGGATAAGGCTGATGTCAAAGAGATTATTGCTTGTGTTCTCCTCTTGGATTTTTATGTTTTCATGTCTCATGTTCAGGTTTTTTTTTTTTTTAAGGTTTTATTTATTTATTTGACAGAGAGAGACACAGCAAGAGAGGGAATACAAGCAGGGGAAGTGGGAGAGGGAGAAGCAGGCTTCCCGCTGAGCAGGGAGCCCGATGCAGGGCTTGATCACAGGACCCTGGGATCATGACCTGAGCCGAAGGCAGACACTTAACGACTGAGCCACCCAGGTGCCCCTCATATTCAGGTCTTTAATCCATTTTGAATTTATTTTTGTGTATGGTACAAGAAAGTGGTCCAGTTTCATTCTTTTGCATGTAGCTGTCCAGTTTTCCCAATATCATCTTTTGAAGAGATTGTCTTTTTCCCATTGGATATTGTTTCCTGCTTTGTAAAGTTTTATGGTTGTGGGTTCATTTCTGGGTTTTCTATTCTGTTCTATTGATCTAGGTGTCTGTTTCTGTGCCAACACCATACGGTTTTGATCACTGCAGCTTTGTAATATAACTTGAAGTCCAGAATTGTGATGTCTCCAGCTTTGCTTTTCTTTTCCAAGATTTTTTTTTTTTTTTTTTTTTTTTTTTTTTACTATTTGGGGCCTTTTCTGGTTCTATACAAATTTTAGGATTGTTTGTTTTAGCTCTGTGAAAAAATGCTGTTGGTATTTTGATAGGGATTGCATTAAATGTGTAGATTGCTTTGGGACATATAGATATTTTAGCAATATTTGGTCTTCCAATCCATGAGCATGGGATGTGTTTCCATTTCTTTGTGTCATCTTCAGTTTCTTTCATCAGTGTTTTATAGGTTTCAGAGTATAAGTCTTTCATCTCTTTGGTTAGCTTTATTCCTAGGTATCTTATTGCTTTTGGTGTAACTAAATGAGATTGTTTCCTTAATTTCTCTTTCTGCGGTTTCTTTATTGGTGTATAGAAATGCAACAGATTTCTGTATGTGGCTTTTGTATCCTGCAACCTTACTGAATTTCTTTATCAGTTCTAACAGTTTTTGGTGGAGTCTTTCAGGTTTTCTCTACAGAGTATCACATCATCTGCAAATAGTGAAAGTTTTACTTCTTACTTGCCAATTCAGATGCCTTTTATTTCCTTGTGTTGTCTGATTGCTGTGGTTAGGACTTCCAGTACTATGTTGAATAACAGTGGTGAGAGTGGGCATCCTGTCTTATTCCTGACAGAGGAGGAAAAGCTCTCAGTTTTTTCTCTCCATTTAAGATGGTATTAGCTGTGGGTTTTTCATATATGGCCTTTATTATGTTGAAGTATGTTCCCTTTAAACCTACTTTGATGAGGGTTTTTATCACGAATGGATGTGCTTTGTCAAATGCTTTTTCTGCATCTATTGAAATGATCATATGGTCCTTATCCTTTCTTTTATGAATGTGATATATCATGTTGATTGATTTGCAAATATTCAACTACCCTTGTAACCCAGAAAGAAATCCCACTTGATCGTTGTGAATGGTTTTTTAATGTATTGTTGGATTTGGTTTGCTAGTATTTTATTGAGAATTTTTGCATTCATGTGCATCAGGGATATTGACCTATAGTTCTCTTTTTTAGTGGAGTCTTTATCTGGTTTTGGTATCAGGGTAATGCTGGACTCATATAATGAATTTGGAAGTCTTCCTTCCTTTTCTATTTTTTGGAATAATTTGAGAAGACTAAGTTTTAACTCTTCTTTAAATGTTTGGTAGAATTCCCCTGTGAAGCCATCTGGCTGTGGACTTTTGTTTGTTGGGAGTTTCTTGATTACTTATTCAATTTCTTTGCTGGTTATTGGTCTGTTCAAGTTTTCTATTTCTTCTTGTTTCAGTTTTGGTAGTTTATATGTTTCTAGAAATTTATCCATTTCTTCCGAGTGGTCTAATTTGTTGGCATATACTTTTTCATAATGTTGTCTTATAATTGTTTATACTTCTGTGGTGTTGTTTGTTATTTCTTCCCTCTCATTTGTGATTTTATTTATTTGGGTGATTCTCTTTTTGTTAAGTCTGGCTGGAGGTTTATCAATTTTGTTAGTTTTTTAAAGAACTAGCTCCTGGTTTCATTGATCTATTCTCTCTCTCTCTTTTTTTTGGTTTCAGTATCATTGACTTCTGCTCTAATCTTTATTATTTCCTTCCTTCTGATGGCTTTAGGCTTTGTTTGTTGTTCTTTTTCTTGCTTCTTTAGGTAAAAGTTAGGTTGTTTATTTCAGATTTGTCTTGCTTCCTAAGGTAGGCCTGTATTGCTATATATTTCCCTCTTAGGAACAAAAGTGGCTCTAAGAGGTCCTAAGACTGTCATTTTTTCATTTTCATTTGTCTCCATGTGTTTTTTATTTCTTCTTTGATTTCCTGGTTGCTCTATTCAGTGTTTAGTAGTGTGTTGTTTAACTTCCATGTATTTGTGTTCTTTCCAGATTTTGCTTGTGGTTGACTTCTCATTTCATAGCATTGCAGTCAGAAAAGATGCATATTATGATTTCAGTCTTTTGTATTTGTTGACAATTGTTTTGTGACCTAATATGCGATCTATTCTGGACAATGTTGCATGTGCACTTGAAAAGAATGTGTATTCTGCTATCTTAGGATGGAATGTTCTGAATATATCTGTAAACTCATATGGTCTAGTGTGTCATGCAAAGCCATTGTTTCCATATTGATTTTCTGTTAGATGTCTGTCCATTGATGTAAGTGGGGTGTTAAAGCCCTCTACTATTATTGAATTAGTATCAATTAGTTCCTTGATGTTTGTTATTGTTTTATATATTTGGGTGTGCCCGTGTTGGGTGCATAAATATTTACAATTGTTCAATCTTTTTGTTGGATTGTCACCTTTACTATGATGTAGTGCCTTCTTTATCTCTTGTTACAGTCTTTGTTTTTTATAGTCTAATTTGACTGATATAAGTATTGCTACTCCATCTTTCTTTTGACTCCATTTGCATGGCAGATGTTTCTCCATTCCCTCACTTTCCATCTGCAGGTGTCTTTTGGTATAAAATGAGTCTCTTGTAGGCAGTATATACATGGGTCTCGTTTTTTTTTTTTTTTTTTTGTCCATTTTGATACCCTATGTCTTTTGATTGGAACGTTTAGTCCACTTATATTCAAAGTAATTATTGATACATATTTATTGCCATTTTATTACTTATCATCCTTTCTGAAGATTTTCTCTGATCCTTTCTTGTCTTTGTCACTTTTGGTCTCTCCTTTGCACTCAATCAGTTCCCTTTAATATTTCTTGCAGAGCTGGTTTAGTGGTCATGAACTCCTTCAGTTTTTGTTTGTCTAGGAAACTCTTTATCTCTCTTTCTATTCTGAATAATAGTTTTGCTGGACACAGTATGCTTGGCTGCAGATTTTCCCCATTCTGTGCTTTGAATATATCATGTCACTCTCTTCTGGCTTGACAAGTTTCTGTTGAGAAATCTCCAGCTGGCTTTATGGGTTTTCCCTTGTGAGTTAAGGACTACTTTTGGCTTCTTGCTTTTAAGACTTTTTTTTCTTTATCATTATATTTTGCAAATTTACTTACAATATGTTGTGGTGTTGGTCTGCTTTTGTTGATTTTGATGGGAGTTCTCTGTGCCTCCTGGATCTGGATGTCTGTTTCCTTCCCCACATTAGGGAAGTTTACAGCTATTATTTCCTTAAGTAAATTTTCTGCCCCCTTTTCGCTCTTCTTCTTCTTCTGGGACTGCTATAATACAAATATTATTATATTTGATGGAGTCACTACGTTCCTAAGTCTATTCTTGTGTTCCATAATCTTTTCTCTCTTTTGTTCAGCTTCATTATTTTCCATTATTTTGTCTTCTAGGTCACTAATTTGTTCCTCTGTTTCTTCCAGCCTGTTGTTCATTGCATCAATGTTGTTTTCAATCTCATTTATTGCATTTTTTATTTCTGATCAATTATTTTTCAACTCTTTTTTCTCCGTGGTAAGGGTCTCCCTGATGTCTTCTATTCTTTTCTTAAGCCTAGTGAGTATCCTTATGATTGTTGCCTTAAATTCACCATCAGACATGCTACTTATATCTGTTTTGCTTGGATGTCTGGCCATCACCTTATCTTGTTCTTTCATTTGGGATAAATTTGTCCATCTCTGCATTTTGTCTAAGTCTCTGCCTTCTTCTGTGTATTAGAAAAGCCAGTTATGTTTCCTGTTGCTGAACGTAATGTCTTCATGAATAAGACATCATGTAGTGTCCAGGGCCTGGCACTTCAGGGAGTGTCTTTGGTGTGTGTGCTGTGTCTGCTCTGCCATTGTATTGTGGCTGCTCTGTCCTTCAGGCCAGTCATCTGCAGAGGCTCTCCTTGCCTGTTGTGGGCAGTGTTTTGTCCTTGGCCTGAATGTGGCAAGTTTTAACTAGCTGAGCTCTGGTCTGATACCACTTCTATGAGAACTAAGGTCCTGCAGAACTCTCTGGTTGGGAGATGTGGTGGTAGCAGGGGTTTGTGCTGGTCTTCTTGGGGAGGAACCCACTGCACTGAGACTGAGGGAAACTTGATTGAGAGGGGTAGTGCCAACAAAGTACAGGGGGATGGGGCTTGATGTAAGCAAGTTTGGTAGCCAGTATAGGTGCTGGGCTGCTTCTGTAGGCAGCTCTATGTTTTTGCTGAGAGGTGAGGTTGGGAAATGGCTCTAGCCAGCTCCTTCATTCCTAGAGAAGCATTTCCGTGAATACTGCCTCTCCAAGATGTGCTCCAAGAAATTGAATAATCTCCCGGCTGTGTACCCCAGGTGTTGTTCAGATCACTGTTTCCATGCTGTCTGCTTCCAGATTTTTTGCCTGCCTTCTCTCCAGGAACAGCAGCGTGCTCTCCAGGTTCTATCCTAGTGAATTCCACTGACCTTTAAAACTGTAAGCTTTAAACCCCACTGGTTGCAAGAACTCATGAAATTCAGTGCCTCTCCTTTTCCAAGCTTTGGAGAAATGTTCTTGTGTGTTCCACTGTGTGCTTCTCCATCAATTCCACCAATCTCTCTCTCTCACTCTCTCTCTCTCGCCCTTATCCATTACCAGAGCTCCCTCTCCTCCACAGCACCTGTGATTGATCCGTTTCTCCCCTAAATCATGTCTTTGCATTCCCTACCTTCTTTGATGTGGCCTCTTCTGTCCCTCTAGTTGCAGAGTGTGTTCTGTCAGTCTTCAGGTCTTTCTCTGGAGTATTTAAGATGATTTAATGGTTATCTAGTTGTGTTCATGGGATAAGACAAGCCTAGAGTTCTACTCCACCACTATGTTCCCTCTCCTATAATCCAGTTCTTGTTTTTTATATCTTCTTGAGGTCACATGAAAGGGTCACAGAAGGCTGACATCAGCCACCTACTCCAGTTTTAGTGCATAGTGTTCTTTATAGATTCTGGATACAAATCCTTTTTGAGATATATGATTTGAAAATATTTTCTATCAGACTATGGCTTGTCTTGTAATTTTAATGGTATCTGTCGAAAAACAAAAGTTTTAAAATTTTGATGAAGTCCAGTTAATCAATTTTTCTTTTATAGGTAATGATTTTAATGCTACATCTAAGACATCTAACATAATTACAAAAATATTTTATCTCACATTTCCCCTAGAATTTTTATAGTTTTATCTCTTACATTTAGGTCTATGATCCATTTTTACTTTTTTTGTGTGTGTGTATGGTGTACTGTAAAGATTTAAGATTATTATTATTGCTTTCTTTGCATATGAATATCCAATAATTCCTTCACCAGTTGTTGAAAAAATTATCCCTTCCCCACTGAATATCTTTGGCTCTTTGTCAAAAATCAATTGACCATAAATATAAAGGTTTATTTCTGAACTTTCTATTCTGCGCAATTGGTATATATGTCAGTCTTGATGCTGATCACACTGCCTTGATTATTATAGCTTTATAATAAGTTTTGAAGTTGGGTAGTGACATTCTCCTTTGTTCTTCCTTTGTAAGTCATTACCTTTGTACTACTTCTTTCACTGTAGGCAATGGTTAAATTTCCAATCCCAAAAAAGTTATTGAAAAGGAGATTGTCTTTTCCTTTACATCTCTGTAATGTGTTAGGATCTTCTTACTGGCTCATATATAAGTTAGCTTTTGTAATATAACATACCACCTTAAACCTAGTGGCTTAATAGAATACATATTTATTGAGCTAACAATTCCAGGGGTCAGCAATTTGGCATGTGCTCAGCTGAGCAGTTTCTTTTTCTCCTGCTTTTTCATGTGTCTGTGGTCAGCTGCCAGTCCCTTTGGAAGTTCTGCTTCTGGGGTTGACTGGATGTCAGCTGGGGCAATGGTGGGTAACTAGGTCATGTGTTTCTCCTCATCCATCAGACTAGCCTGAGCTTGTTCCCATGGCAGCAGAGTACCAACAATTCAAGAGGGAAGACTTTTCAAGTCTCTGCTAGTGTCTCCTTTGCTAATGTCCCATTGGTCAAAACAAGCAACAAAGCCAAGACCAGCATTAATTTGGGAGAGTTCTACCAAGAGTGAATACAGGGATATATGAGCTAATTGAAGGCATTGCTGGGGTCAATCCACCACAGTTTTTGGCAACCTGTTGGAATTAGCTTCTTTGAATATGAAGAGAACCAAGTGTCTGGGGATGAACCAAACCAAAGTTTAACAAACCAGTTATTTCAAAGTAACAGTTTTTGGTCATTGGGACTTATTCTTCCACAGATCTCCAATCCATAGAGCCCACATCTCATCCAGTAGCTAACACTAGAGATTAAGGACATAGAGAAATAAAATGGCTCCTTATAATTTTCCTTAGGACCACAAAACTTTTAGTCTGGGGAAACTAAAAGAGCCCAAAATATTTCCTCAATAAGAACATTTAGGGAGTTTCAATTTCAACCCTTCCTACTTTAACATGATTTACTTTCAGAACAGAATAATCTTAGAGATCTTAATGATCATACAGACCAAATCTGAAGATTGTACCTCAGAGTTTCATTGAATGGGCAGTGTCTTTACATGACTAAATTTAAGCATCAGGGCATCCTGACATTAGGATTTACCACTCCTGTATAAATAACTAAACCACACAAGTGTTTTCTTGTATTTTTCTGGAAAAAAAATTACAAGGAGCTACTAGGTTTTTGGTAGGAGATGAAGCTTTAATTCCAAATTCATAATAGTCAAAATTAATTCATTATTGTCTTTTTCTCCATGTGATATGGGTCACCATCTTCATTAGAGTCCCTGCTGCCACTGCTCTTATGAAAACACTTGGAATATTTTAGCAAATGGGTGGACCTGGGAGTAGATGAGAGGAAGGAAGCTGCATGGTCTACACTCGGACCAGTGAGTTAAGATGACCTCCTGCACATCTCTGGTGAATAGTTTCAGTGTGTTACAACAGTAGCTCTGGGTTAGATATATTACTTGGGCCAACCAGGAAAACTCACCACCAATGACATTATATTGAAAACAATAATTTAGCAAATAGCTTTACAGATATGTTCTCTTTGAAAATTGGGGTTGATCTGAGTTGTCTTTATTTCAGATTATATAGATAAAAGCTGGATTTATATGGGAATTTGGATCAACTTTTTTGGCTAAACTAACCAATTAACTCAATTCCATGCAGGCAGTGTAAACAAGGCTCCTTGATTTTCTCCTCCTATGACAAGTTTGTTGGTTAAAATGATTATTTTAGCATATTATGGTGGGATTGTGGCTATGGAACTGGACCTCACAAATTTAAATCACTGCCAGTCCAGATCACTTCAGGTGCCTAGGAAGAGATGGGTTTCTTAATGTTGATTGTCCTGGCTGTCATTATATAAAGAAGCTTCTGAGGAAATAAAGGCTTGTCCTTGGTCCAAGATAGGTGTAGTTGCTGCCTTGTAAATGGTGGTTTCACTGAATCGCCTGCAGGCTTCAGACTCTATTTAAATATGTGGATGAAACAAGAAAGATGCTGTCTGACAAAGATGAGTGGCTTTGTTAATTAAATTACCAGTGGAAAATTTACGAGCTTTAATTAGTATGAAATAAGCCACACAAATAAAGATAGTGATTAAAGCATGCTAATCTGATGAGAATCACAGTATGTGTGGTTCCAGGCTACCTGATTATAGAGATTTGCCAGGCCAGCAGAGGCTAGGGAGACACAGGAAGCTTCTTAGAAGAAGAGGGTACTTGCACCCAAACTTGGAGCTGCTGTTGGATTGCTAACTCATTTGGGGAGGGCGGAGGGATTATGCCTGAAAAACACTGTGAAAAGCATGGGCATTGTTGAACCGATAAAAGCCTTCTTTCTGGGAGGAAACCTATAAAATCCATGACCACCTGTAGTGAAGCAAGCCAAATCAAACTTCAGAGCTCTCACTAGCTGAGCAGGATTTTACCCAGCCTCGGGGCACCTGGGTGGCTCAGTTGGTTCAGCGTCTGCCTTCAGCTTGGGTAGCCATCTCAGGGTCCTGAGATCGAGCCCCACGTTGGGCTCCCTGCTCAGTGGGTGGCCTGCTTCTCCCTCTCCCACTTGCACGCTCTCTCTCTCTCTTTCTCTTGCTCTCTGTCTCAAATAAATAAAATCTTTAGAAAAAAAAGATTTTACCCAACCTCTCAAATCTTCACACTTATGCAAAGTCTGTAGAGGCAAAAATTGTGAGTTGTCCATACTTTCTTTTTCAGACCCACACAATGAAAGCAGTGTCCATTCGAGACATTTAGACAAAGAATATTCAAGTATCTCGTGTATGGAGAAGAATGTTAAATTCAATGCAGTACAAATCACACCATTAAAGTATCATGTGAATCCTCTCCAATGTTCAGTTCCTTGGTCTGACTTTGTATCGAACTAATTTTAGTTTATGAGTGTGGATAGATGGAAGTTGTCCATTTCCCTTCCAGCCCAGTTCTCCCTGCTCCATTTTCTGGTTTGTAAAGCTTCCAATTACCTCAAAGCCTGGATGTGAAAACAGGTCATGAGTCTCCATTATTTCCTACGTGCACATGCAGAGCATTGTTCATGAGGCTTTTATAATATTTAGATAGGCATAAACCAACAGAAACCGTAACAAAACTTCACTTTTCAAACAAATCATAGCCAAAATTTTTAGAAGATGCTCAATTATAAATTAAATAAAGTGGTACAGTTTATACTGACTTAGGCTTCTAATATTTGGCATCAACTCTTTTAAATTTTTATTCCTTCAGCATGGGCTTATTATAAGAAAGGATTTTCCTCAGGTGTCACAAATGCTGAGATGCAGGAAGAAATTTATTTTAAGTGGCTAGTATTATGACAGAGGGTTATGGCCATTTCAAATCAAATCATTTTTTAAAAAATAGTCATTTTTATTGTCAATTTGATGGCATAGATTTCAGCCACAATTGTGTCACCCTGCCTATTGAAATGGTTTAGTTCAAAATAAACCAACATTTTTCACTATAGATTTTTCATTAAAAATATCTGCTAAGACAAAAAAATTGTCTTTGGTGCTTATGGCTAAAATACAAAAGGGTAGAGTGAACAACTGCCAAAATGTACTTGGATTAAATTTATTAATTCAATTCCTTCTATGTCTCTAATTCATTAATTATAATTCACAATATATAATTTATGACTATCAAAAAAGATGATGTGAAGTTGAATTTCTGTTGCACTGCTATGTATGTGGTAACAGAAATATTTTTTCTCGGCCAATGAATATTTGTTGAGAACCCCAGAAGATGCATTATTCTGTCCTGTATGTTGGTATCTTTTGCAAAGACTAGATATGATCTGGTGAATAGATAAGATGCTTGTCTTTCTTAGATTTTTCATAGAGACATACTGATAATGGGTGTTCAATATAGACATTTAGAGATACAAACAATAACTAGGTAGAACATTGATTCTTTAGGTTGAGTATCTTTTCTCCCTTCTTTTCTTCTGAGTTGGAAAGCCCTTAGGTGGGGCTAAGCAAAGCTGTCAGTGGCAAAGGCAGTGACACAGGACAGGTATTGTTGCTTGAGCAGGTTGAGGATGGTGTTTGCACTGACTGGAGTGGGGTGTTGAAGCCCCATTGAGAGGTGTTGGGATGAGCAGGTTGTCTGCATAGAGAAGGACAGGTGAGGTGCTTATGGAAGCCCCAGCAAGGGGTGCTGGACTCAGGATGGGTGAAAAGGCTTCTCTGCAAGAGGCAGAGGCTTAAGTGGCTCACTGATGGGTGTAGAAGACTGACTGGAGGAGGAGGAGAAAGTCCACATGTTGGATGATTATGGACTGGCCTGGGGACTTGGAGCTCCAGTAGGTGCAAAGGTCATGTGCATAGCCTGGCAAGGAGTACAGAGCCCAAGAGGGAGGAGGAGGCTGCCGGTGTGCAGGCATTGGTGGTGTGACCCATCATAGGTCAGGAAGGCTGAGGACAAGGTGAGGAGAGCATCCTGGTGGGAGACCAATGTGATGGTGACAGCATCTGTGGTGCAGATCGGAGCCCTGCATGCAGAGGGCACTTGTGTAGGGCTGTGGTGGCTGTGGCTGGGGGGTGGTGAGATAGCATCTGCATGGAATTGGTGGGGGAGGTGGTCTGGTGGGGAACTGGTCACCCTCAAGGGGACTGAGTGAGCAAGAAAGTATAATGAAGATAAAAAGAAACAGGTTTCTTATTGTAGGAAATAGAGGAAGCAAGAAAACTGGAATAAACCCATGGGGTAGTTTGGAATTATGGTGTTGGTTTGAACTCATGGTTTTCAGTATTTAGGTGTAGATAGATATATACATATGAAAATAAATATTGATAAGGATGTATGTGTGTATCCATCTATATGTATAGAACATGCGTGCATATACATGCATATATTTCCTAGCTGTGTCCAAAGAGAGATCCTGAGAGGATGATACCTGAGAGGTAGTGTCATCCAGATGCTGCTACCTCAAGTCCGTGTTCCAGTCAAAGAGCCAGGATTCCTTGGAGAAATGGCTGATTCTAGGGACAGATCAGGAAAATTACAAAATAAATGCGAGTTATCTCATTATGCTAGACATTAAGGAAGTACTCAAAGAATGAGGAAGACATTTCAAAAAGACATAGAAAGCCAAATGGTCAAACAAGAGAGAATTTTAGCATCAGAACAAATAATAATAGTAAAACTTTTCCTTACAGTAGACTACCAGTGTATATAGAGGAGGAAAATCATTTGGCAGCCAGTGTAATAATAATTCAGGCAAGAAACATCAATGGATGCAATCAAGTAGTAGAAAATCTGATGAAGAGTAGAAGAAGCTCTTAACGTACCTTCCCAAAGGGACAACGAGTAACTTTAAGGTAGAGAAATCTACAGACAACAACTTAATCCAGTGAACAAGGTGAACATTACCAAGTGGGACAAAGCAGAATCACATAGCACCTGATAGGGTGCAAGAAGACCACAACATCACATTTGCGATATTTCTGCCAAAAATAGATAACTTGAACATAACCATGAGGAAACATCAGACGGCCAGAGTGAAGGATATCCGTCTAAATAACTGGCCTGTAATCATCAAAGTTATCAATGTCATTAAAGCCAATGAAGCCTGAAGGAACTATTTGAGACCGAAAGAGATTAAAGAAACATGGTCACCAAATAAGATCTTTGATCGGAAGGAACCCTTTGCTAAAACATATACTCTTGCCCAACTGGGAAACTTGCATGCAGACTAGATGGTAGTAACATGTTAATACTTAATTCTTCATTTTGATTATTATATCGGGGCTTTGCAGAAAAAGATATTACTGGCAGGAAATACATTCTGAAATAGTTGAAGGTAACAGGGCATCAAGACAGCAAAACTATTTTGAATGTTTGAAATCATTTCAAGAGGGAAAAAAAATGTCAGGAATGTAAGACAATCTGTTTTCCAGACCTGCCTGTGTGATGACCTGGCTGTTTGAGGGAGGACAAGTCACTTCATCTCTTTATGTTTCTATATCCTCACCTCTTAAATAAGGGGGTTGGACTAAATTATCTTACATCTTCTATAGATCTAATACCATAAGGTTCTCAGGTGTCAGTCAAGAACAGTGTCTTTAGGGTTTAGGCAAGAATGGGATTAAGTGGTAAAAAGCTCTGGAAGAAGAATCATTGCGCTTGCATTTTGTGAGACCCAAGATTCCCTGTGGTGCCAGGCAGAGGAGGAGGGTGTGCGAGGAAGGGCAGTGTTGCACACAGATGATTTGAGCCAAAGTTACACATCCGGAAGGGAGGAGATCTGATTTTTTGTTGAGAGCTTTTTTTTTTTTTAATTTAAATTCACTTAGCCAACTGATAGTACATCAGTAGTTTCAGATGTAGTGTTCAATAATTTATCAGTTGTGTATAATACCCAGTGCTCATCACATCACGTGCCTTCCTTAATGCCCTTTACCTGGCTACCCCATCCCCCCACCCCCCTCCCCTTGATTCCCCTCCCTTCCTCCCTCCCTCCTTCCTTCCTTTATCTAGGAAACATTTATTAAGCATTTCCCACATTCAAGGCACTGGGTGAAACGCTGTGGGGAGTAGGGGCAAAAAAAAGATAGTTTCTGCCCTCAAATTGCTTGCAGTCCTGTAGAAGAGGAGAGACATGCATAAAAGGCAACAGACAACAACAACAAAAGCCCCAAACTCTGCTTCAGCTGCACTAGTTCTGCCACTCTGATGTTCAGAATTGAATCAGCCTCCTGATCAACAATCTTTCTCCTTCCCCTCCCCCAACACATTCTTTCCTCATATTCAATTCTTTTATAGACCGGGTGACATGTGACATTGATAGCAGTACACTTTATCAGGAAAAAAAATAAGCCTTGGCCAAGTGCGCAGTACTCTGGAGACTTTATCTGCCTGATGCCTCTAGGAATAAAATGGAATTTATCTCTTTGATTTTTAAACCCAGAGAAATTCTGCTTTCCTTTTCCTACAACAGGAAAAGCTGCAATTTAACAATTTATGTATGAGATGGTTAATTTCATTAGGATAAAACTGTGAAATACAGTGTGAATTAGGTCCCTCTTAATATAAGCCATCTTTTTAAGCAGATAAAATGACAACATGTATTAATTTATATAATATTGTTGTAACACTATATTATGACATTATATTATAATGTCAGAGAATTTATATGTATGCCAGTGAAAATCAGTAAGGGCATTAATCTGCACAATCCACATTATTTTCTTTATCGGTCGTTTTGGGAAAGACATGGAAAATTATATTGCTTGAATAAAATGTGTTTTAAAAATGAATTTCCAAATAAAAATTTCCCAAACATTCATCCTTGTTCATTAAACCTACGTAACAGGGACGAAAGCAGCCATTAGGTGGTGGTTCAATGGCTGTCTGTTTGAAGTGTACGTTACTGTTCCAACCCATAATGTGTCTATTGTTTTGGAAAATGCTAATTGTTAAATTGATTGTGATATTCATGTTCCGACACTCCAGTTGAACACTGCACAAAGCCCCCCATGTGATGATGGAAAAGAGCTTGTTGTTTGATGCCCAGTGATAGCCAGTCCACACACATCGATCTCAATTGTGAAAGGTTGTTTCAGGGCCTTGATTGTTTTTCTAAATGCGAATGGCTTAGACCAGAGAAGGGTAGTGCAAGAGATTAAATTACGCTTGTTCCTTTCATTAGTGAAGTTGCTCAGATTCCTAGATACTGAGCAAGGAAATTGCATCTTACGTATTTGTAATGGATTCTGAGGCTGGCTGAGAAAACCAGCGTGGCATGGCTGAGCGCACGGTGCACCATGAGCCGGGAACGTGATCCTGGTACTGCTCTGGCTCTCTCTGACGCTATGATACTGGCAAGTTACTCTTTGGGATCTCATCTAAGAAGTAAGGGTATATGAAATATCCCTATGTCAAATTTCTTGCTTGTTATGGTACTTAAGTTAATATGGGAAAAACTGACAAATAACTTCCAACTAGTCTTTCATCAAAAGACACCAAATCCCTTTCATGTGCTAAGAACTGTGTTTATACCAAAAGTATAAAGATTAATGAAACATAGCGTGTGTCATCGGGAGTTTATAATTTAGTCTAATACTGGCAGACTAATGATAAATTTAGTGCAGTGATGTTATAATAAGTACCATAATATAGCTAAATGTAATTCAGGATCCTAGATTTGATGCTGAAACAGAAAAAAAAATATTGCTATAATGAACATTGCTGGAAAAATTGTACTGAATTAACGTCAAATTTCCTGAGTGTGATAATTGTATTTTGGTTACTTAAAAGAATATCCTTGGGACGCCTGGGTGGCCCAGTCAGTTAAGCATCTGCCTTCGGCTCAGGTCATGATCCCGGAGTCCCGGGATCGAGTCCCACATCAGGTTCCCTGCTCAGCAGGGGGTCTGCTTCTCCCTCTGCTCTTGACTCCGCTTATGCTCTCTGTCGTGTACATTCTCTCTCTCTCTCGAATAAATGGATAAAATTTTTTAAAAGACAAAAAAGAATATCCTTGTTCTTAGGAGACATGCTGACATATTTGGGGTCATGATATCTGCAACCTAGTCTCAAATAATTCAGTAAAATATATGTTTATACACACGCACACACACATATACATATATATGAGAGAGGCTGGAAGTAGACACAGCAAAATGCTTACAATTGGTGAAAGTAGTGTATGGATATTCCTTTATGATTCTTACATCTCTTCTGAAGGTAATAACTAGAAAAAGTAATGGGTGATACAACGTAACAGGAATGCAAGATAATTATGATAGTCCAATGAAACGGGATGGTAAGTCATCTCATTGTATAAGTCTGAGGCCCCAAAGATGAAACATATTGGTGACAAGTGCCCAATGATTCTAGCCCAACACCCCCACAGGACCAGGTAAGATGTGGCCCAGATCATGTCCAGTTCATTGGCTTCTTCCAGCTCCCAGGGGAGAAGAGGGAAGATTATTCTGAGGCACAAGAATGGTTAAGTAATGCCCAAGATCATGAAGCCAAGGAGTCAAAATCAGGCTTTTGCTAAGCAGTTTCCTTGCTTTACCACTCTATGGTGCCTCTAATAATCTTGTGTTGAACTCAGTTTGGATGTTTCATGTTAGACTGTTTTTATTTTTATTTTTCCTGCCTACTTTCTCAAGTTTAGTTTGGAACAAATGTTAGGCGTCTGCCTTCGGCTCAGGTCATGATCCCAGGGTCCTGGAATCCCGCATCGGGCTCCCTGCTCGGCGGGAAGCCTGCTTCTCCCTCTCCCACTTGCCCTGCTTGTGTTCCCTCTCTCACTGTGTGTGTGTCTCTCTCTCTCTCTAATAAATAAATAAAATCTTAAAAAAAAATGTCCAAAGGAGCCCAAATTATGGTTGCAGGATTTTTAGTGAATTAGTCAAATTGAAACTTTGCTGATCTGATTACTTCCAGAGCCCTGATGATTGTGATTTGGCCTGTCATAATGTTTAAATGGTTATAAGTGACTTGTCTGGTCATTGATTTTGAAGATTTTCAGAGCAATCAGATCCAGTCTATGCAACAAGTTGTATCTTTACATATATATTTTTAATGCACATAAAATACATAAATCCTAAAGGAAGAAACAACCATCTAATTCATCATCAGTAGAACTGAGTTTAATTAAAATATGAAGAGTGATATTGAGCACACCTTCTCTAAGCCTTTATCCAAGCTGCTCTTATGGGAACAGTGTCTCAAGAAAGATACTAGATCAGCTGGAGGTAGGCCAAGACTTCATCTTGAGTTTAGGGAACTCTAAGTATTTTGGAAGATATTTAGGAATAAAGTCCTGAAAATTTTCTTTTCAGGTTCATAAAAAAAGAAGGCAGAGTCAGATATTCAGGACAATGATATTTTGGGGAGAAAACTGAATACTAAGGGACCTTTAGAAAAATTCTCTAAAAGAGTGCTTTGCTATTAGTAGAGGAGGAGAGAGGTTAGACTTTAAACTTAAAGGAATGGTAATCTTTGGAGTCTGCAATTTGGAGCAAACTGGTCTTGCATTTTATTCCTCTGATGTTTGTTTCTTTTCACTGTGAAGATTCAACCTTCAAAGCAGAACCTGACAGGTTGTGCTCTGTTAATCTAGCCTTCTGGGAAACTGTCTTCAGTTGAATAATAGCAGCAAATCTGTGAGTTCACTCCTGTTCTCAGGGCTCATTCGTCTCAACCAAGTGGCAACAGAGGCCTTAAATGAGCCATACAGAAGGGCATCTCACAAATAACTTCAACTGGGAGTTTTGAATAATGTTACTTTTAGGTTTTTAAAAAAGTTTTATTATGTTCTTCATGAAGCCTAATGGGAGGTATTTTGCATTTTGAGAGGAGGAATTATAATGTGCAAATTTTCCAGAATCTAAATTATTTAAATGGTAATCCAAAACATTCCTTGTCAGAAGCAATATTATTTTATACATGCTAGAGAAGAGGAACCATTGTGCATCATCCCAACTAGAAATCCTGAACAGTGACTAGTGTATATCATGAAGAGTTAGGCAATGAATTCTTGACATGTAATATGTTCCTTTTTTTGTATCTGATATTATTTTTAATAGTATTTCTATCAATTCTCTTGATACAACAGTTTGTCTACATTAGAGAAATTTTGATTTTTTGGTCTATGATTTATATGTCTTCTTTGTTTTACTTCTTTTCAGTCTCATTGAGATATAATTTTTTGGTCTATGATTTATACCTCTTCTTTGTTTTACCTTTTTTCAGTCTCATTGAGCACCATATATGGTTAAGGTATACAGCATTATGACTTGACTTATATATATATCATGAAGTGATTACCACAGGGACACCTGGGTGGCTCAGTCAGTTAAGCATCTGACTCTTGATTTCAGTTCAGGTCATGTTCTCAAAGTTGGGAGATCAAGCCCCACATTGAGTTTCATGCTCAGTGGGGATTCTGCTCGGGATTCTCTCTCTCTCACTCTCTCGCTCTGCCCCTTCCCTCCCCCAAAATAAAAAAAAAATCTTAAAAAAATAAGAAATGCTTATCACAATAAGTTAATATCCATCATCTCATATAAATTTTAAAAAAAAGTTTTTTTCCTTACGACGAAAACTTCTAGGATTTATTCTCTTAGAGACTTTCAAATATGCCATATAGCTGTGTTGACTACAGTCACCATGTTGTACCTTACATTTCCAGGACTTATTTATCTCATAACTGGGAGTTTGTTTCCCTCATTTCCCCCACTCCTCGCCTCTGGTAACCACAAATCTGATCTTTTCTTCTATGTGTTTTGCTTTTTTTTTTTTTTCCAGATTTCACATATAAGTGAGATCATGAAGTATTTCTCTTTCTCTCTCTTATTTCACTTAGCATAATGCCTTCAAGGTCCATCTATGTTGTTGTAATGGCAAGATTTCCTTTTTTATGGTTGAATATATACACATATATACATACATACATACGTACGTACACACACATAATTTTGTTTCGAGTCTTGGTTATCGTAAATAATGATGCAATGAAATATTTTCCTTTTAATATTTCCTGTGACAAATGTAGGCCATAGTATGAACTAACCCTTGGTTGTAGTTAATTGATCATTTATTATATAATGCTTGATTTACGTTCTCATTGTTTCATGTGTATAAGCACCGTTTCTCCTCAATTGTGAGATGCTGCTGGGGCCTCAACAGAGCGGGAGGGAATAAAAGATACAGACAGGTTCAGGCTAATGGAATTCTCCTTGTGGAGATCTGGTCTCTGCATGGGGAAGCCTGGAGTTTTATAGAACAGTGCCTGGGAAGCAGTGGTGACCCTGGTGACAGTCTGGGTAGGGTTGCTGTCCCAGGGGTCCAATCAGTTGAAGAGGACATGGAGGTAGGAAGTCAGTAGACAGGGGTCAGGATGCAGTTAGGGGGATGCTATCTATCACCTTAGTTTTGGGAAGTTCTAGCTTTAAGGAAGGTCTCAGCCAGCAATTTAAGGGTGGAGGGTGTATGTCCAGCCCCTAAGGAGGGAGGGTCGTTGATCACTAATCAACAAAGACATTGGTACCCCTGAGCCTGGATCTCCTCAGGCCAGTGCTCCTTGACAGGTACTATGACTGGATTAAGACTGGCATGGGAATTAAAGCCCATGTGCCATTCCTGACTATATATTTACACATATATGTAGCAGGCTGTTAAACGGGATGTTTCCACCTAGAGACCCAGGCACAATAAATAACAAGACCCAAAATGAAATTTGCCATAGACTACCAAGATGAAAATTACTAATTCAAGTTTGAGTGGTTTATTTGGGAACTGGTTACATGATTTGGGTCTCTTTACAAGGGCCCTTCACGAAGATCAAAAGTAAGGGTTAAGTGAGATCAGGAAAGGATCTCGTGAGGACAATTTCTATGTAGAAATGGCATTAAGGGTGAGGTGCCTGGATGGCGCCACGGGTTGAGCATCTTGGTTTCGGCTGGGGGTCGTGATCTCAGGGTTGCGGGATCAAACCCCAAGTGGGGTGCTCAGCACGGAGTCTGCTTGGGTTTCTCTCCCCCTCTGCCCCTCCCCACTGAACTCTCTCTTTCTGGAATAAATAAATAAAATCTTAAAAAAAATAAAAGAAAGAAATGGCATTAAGGGCCACAGTGCCCTTGAGGGGTATATCCCCTTCATCTAAGGCTATTAGGGGCTGTTGTCATGGATGACTTGGCGAGTTCCCAGTTAAAGGACCACAGGGCATGGGTACCACAGTCATGCTTGAGAAAGCTGAAGTGGTTTGTGTGGAAGGGGAGAATACTGTAGTTGAGAAGAAAATGCATTCCTCCGGAACACACGTCAATAGGGTGTGAGTGCTGTGTCAGAGGGCATCAGACTTATGATATTTTTTTCAGAGAGAGAGCATGTGTGAGTGGTGGGGGAGGGGCAGACAGAGAGACGCCCAAGCAGACTCCATGCCCAGTGCAGAGCCTGAGGCAGGGCTCGATCCCATGACCCTGCGATCACGACCTGAGCTGAAATCAAGAGTCGAGCCGAATGCTTAACCAACTCGGCGCTCCAATCTTGATGACGTTGTAAAATGAATCTTTGCCCAAGGGGTTTTCCTTTCAGGGTGAGAGGACCCGGGGGGTAACTAGCTGAAAGGTGTCCCCACCGGGGACAGAAGCTGAAGTGGGACTGAAAGCCACAGGCTCAAGGAGAGACACTGCCATGTGACAGGAGTGGCAAGTGATGGGACCTGCTACGGACACATCAAAGAACTCATATCAACACCCACACGAGAAAGCCAGCTTTAAAATACCTGCAAGGCCTAAAAAGTGTGACGCCCACCTATGACAGTGATGGTCATGTAAGGAGTACGGATATTTCTGTCACTTTTAGCGCCAACCTCCTCCAGCCTTAGCTGGTGGAAGCAGGAAGGCCACCTCTTCCCCACTGCCTGCTACAGGCTTCAGCTAAAGGCAGAACTGAGATTTAACTCGAAATCAAGTTAGAACTTGTTACTATTATCTGGGAAAGGAAATTTACATTGCTTGAGATCATATTTGGTAAAGTTACCATAGGCCTTTCTTTTTTTTTTTTTAAACGTCTTTTTTAAAGTTTTTTTTTTTTTTAAAGATTTTATTTATTCATTCATGAGAGAGATAGAGGGGGGGAGAGAGAGAGAGAGAGAGAAGCAGAGGGAGAAGCAGGCTCCCACGGAGCAGGGAGCCTGATGCAGGACTCGATCCCAGGGCCCTGGGATCATGACCTGAGCCGAAGGCAGACGCTTAACCATCTGAGCCTTTCTATTATCGAGACGAGGCCAAAAGAGTCTAGAAATGCCTTCATTGTCACTCAAGGGCCAGGGGTTAGGCTGCAAGTATTGAAAGGGTTTAATGGGGTGGAGACAAATAAAAATAAAATTGCTTATATAATTCACTCATTCATTTATCCATTCATTCATCCAGTGCATATTTATTCAACACCTTCTATGTGCCAGGTGTTCTTTTCAGCACTGAAAATAGGTGAATGAAAAAAATAATAAAAAAAATCTGCTTCACGGTGTTTGATACTTAGGGAGTACATTCTTAATGTCATGCAGATGTACAGACAGAAGCACACATAGACGGACAGATGTATGAATGAGCTTCTACTTGTTTTCTACCATCTCTTTGAAGTTTTGGCGTAACCCAAAGCTCATACAGCTAGGGGAAGTCTTGTGATTCTGGTCCTCTCTGTTGACTCGCTTATATGCAAGGATATTCTTGAATGTTCTGTGCTACTCTTCATTCATATCTCTACCATATTGCATCAGGGTTGCTAAATTAATCACTGAGTTCTCCTAGCCTGCCGAGTTCCACCTGAAAGTACTGCTGTTTTTCAACCATGTATATAACTCAATTTGGTTTTGGATATTTTGTTGCAACACTACAAGTCTCTGCTTAAAATTGTTTCTGTGACATAAAAATGGGCCATTTTTCTGCTCTTTAGTACACAAGACCATTGAGAAACAATCTGGACTCTGGTGACAACTTTTGCATGAGCTTCCAGGCAGGGATGAATTAGTAGGATTTATATTAAATGCAATTTAGTCAGGGTCTGGCTGGTAATTTGCTTTGACCACTCCTCTGGCCTGCCCCGACTCCTGAATGCGCACAGAGACACAGCCTGCCTTGCAGGCCCTTACTAATGCAGAACTGGAAAAAAGAACACACTCTGACTTATGATGGGAAGAGAAAAACGTTCATGCTGAATGCTCTACTATGGTGTAAAATCTCTTAAATGTAGTGCGTAGCTGTCTTCCTGAAAAATTTGCTCTCTAATTCTTTCATCTTCACTTCTGTGCAGTGAAGCAAACATAAACTAATGAAGTCCAAATTTTAAAGTTGAAACATTTTGATCATTTAGCAAAAGGAAAATGATGGCATCTTTTATTAAAACCTTAAAATAATTATTAATTGATATTTAAAATAAGAAAAATTTAAAACACAAAATTTTAAATTCTCTTGATAGACATTTTACTTATTTAAAAACTTTCTGGGGGGGGTGCCCGGCGGGCTCAGTCGGTAGAGTATACAACTCTTCATCTCAGGATTATGAGTTCGAGCCCCATGTTGGGCATGAAGCCTACTTAAAAAAAATAATAGAATAAAATAGAGATAAATAAAATGAAAGAAAAAACTTTTTGAAAATGTCATGCCTGTTTTCTTCTTCTAACATTGTAGCCGTTGCCTAGTGTCAGGTCCATAAGCTTCTTTAAATGCCATATGGATGTTCCTTCATCTGTCATTTACAATCTTTTTTTTTTTTTTTAAGTTTTAGTCCTCATGTGAGGAAAAGGCCCTTCAATGTTTTCGTTAATGTAATTTAGCCATTATGAACAACCATTTTGGTTGAACAGTGTTTGTTGTATACTGGACCACTTCTACTTGTGAATATTGACATGTAACCTTTTCCCATCAGTTTGTTTATTCAACCAAAAACATATTGCTCTCTTGCTATGTGGACACAGTACTAGTTTCTATGTCAGCTAAGAAACAGTACCTGCCTTGGAGGAGTTCATCATGCAATGTGCTGTGAGGAAAGAGATACATAAATTTGTAATTTATGCTTTGATAATGCAGAGGATGTAAATTTATAATTTTAATAAAATGTGTTAAGAGCTGAGGGAAAAGGATGTGCAGGCTGCTCCCTATTTCTTTCTCATTGCTAATCTCTGCCTAACTCCTGTTCATGACAGAGCAAGCACTTTGACATGAGACAATAGGCTATAAGGAAAGGTTACACATAAAATTAATCAGAAAGATTGCAAATGCTGATGTTGTATGTGTGAATTGTGAAGTGTGGATGTTAATCCTGAAGAAGTATGTGTTAATAAACAACGTATATTGAGTATACTGATTAAAACTGTCTGATTAATCCAACAGTAAATGCTCTAGAGGCATTCAACTGAGCTTTTAGAGAATTATTATCTACTTGAATCTTTTTAATTTATCAAATGCTCCTGATACATTATTTACCACTCACTAGTTTTTAAAGTCATGAGAGTGATGTTATTTGGACACTTCAAAAATACATAACTAGAGATAAACTAATAAAATCATAAATCTTTTTCCAACAATCCATCTTATCTTTCTAACCTTACTTCACAGTTAACTGTTATTCACAAGTATATCTCTGGAGACCCTGTAATAATAGAATGCCTTGTTTCAAAGCGTGTATTCATACAAAATTCCCTTTGCTTACCACTTGGAGCTAGAATTCGGAGAATCATACACTTCAAGTACATAGTTCAGGAAAAGAGAGTATGTCAGCATGCCACAGGAGAAGATCCAGAGTCAAGGGAGTCCACACGCTCAAAGCTGAAGCATTCTGGGAAACCTATTTGTCACGGGACCAGAAGATTGTGGAACATAAACCATACACAGAGTGTGGCTGTATCCAAACATTAACATTTTATAAAATATGATGGTACATATTACCCATTTCACGAGTAAAATTAAGAGGTTTCTGGATGGGATGAGCCCATAGCAGTTGAGATCAACATCACCCACTGACTTCTGAAGGTCAAGATGATTCTGTTTCCCTGGAACGTAAGTAAAATGGAAATTCATAGTTGCATGTATGGTTGAGCATTTCAGTATAAATAAAATTAAATTAGAGGTGGCTACTCTTCCATATCTTGCCATATGTTTGTTCTGCTCACATTCCATCTTTCACTTCTTTTTACCACCCCTCCCCATCCTTCCCCTGAGAAATAAGACAGAATCAGGGAACCTGAGAGAGAAGTGTGATGTGCTCAGGGGATGAGGGGCACAAACAGAGAAGGAAGTAAAATGTCGGAGTGCGCACAGGAATGAATAGGAGCCCAGGATAAATGATAGCAAGGTGGAATCATGCTCCTTTTAGATGTTATCTTTCAAGGTTGTTCTTGAGTTTTATTTTTTAGGACTTTTTGTGGTATTTGTTGGATCTGGCCATAATTTGGTCCTCTGGAGCAAAAGGGCAAATGCTTTGAAAGAGGTTCTATGTATATAGGTTTTTTGAGATGCATTCTTATTCTTGTACGGAGATTTCTAAAATCATTAGCTGTTTGACCGTCTGTGGATCTCCCAGTCATTATCGTTGCTTCCTCAATGATGGGGGCAAATATGAGGCCATCTGATGCCCTGTCATTTGGTCCTTCTTTCTCTGAGATACTTCCTAATATAGTTTATTAAGTCTAAGGCTGAATAAACACTATTGAGCAGCTCCTAAATAGGTTTTAGGCAAAGTGTATCATAATAGTTCAATAATACCCTTCTTACTTAACCTTAAAATGACTCCTCTTAGCCTGTTGTTGTCAACAATTCCTTATTCTATACAATATTTAGGCAAAGGACCATAAGAAGGAAATGTAGAATTAGTTGTAGAGATAAAGGCCATTACTGTAGATCTTAGTGTGTTGGGAAGTGGGTGTCCTGGGCAAATTCTATTAGGTAGAATTCTGACAGATGGGATCAAATATCTCACAGATGAGAAACTATCCCTAGAAATATGCCAGCTTTATCTAGAGAAAAGTGGCTATTATTTTGTGGAGATGCAGTTCTGTCTCTAATTTCAGTGCATCTAGACAGAGAATCCTATATATATACTTTATATATAACATACATGTAATCATATATAATCACTACAAATATATATATACACACACAGATAAACTTGTCATCTGAACAATGTTCTAATGGTAAGACCATAGAAATATCTTTGGAACCTATAGACATTATGCTTTTTAGAGAAAGTGTTCATTTTCCATGTTTATTTAAATTATACTTTTGAAAAGCATTTTATAGGTTTTCTGCAAGGGCAGGATGTTAGATAGAAATCTAAATTATTTTCTAGTGTGGTGGGAATATACCTGTCTTTAATTCACCACAATCATCTCACAAGAGGTAATTCTTATTGCTGCGCTTGCAGCCCTGTGAGTAAATTTTGAAGTTTCCCAAATTGGCTACAGTGGTTAATACATGAACAGTCACTACACACTCCCTTGGTTAGGTGATGTGCCTTATTAATCTTGTTTCATTTCCTTTCCGGCTTTCATAGATGTTTCTCTCATTCTACTTTGCATGATTTTTGGAAGAGAGCATCCCCTGAGGACTACTACTTCTCCCATCTTTGGAGAAATTCCTTCTCAGAAGAGGCAAATTAGCATAACGTTATGCCAAGGCCCAAGGATACGGGGTTCTGGAGGCTGGAGGTAGAAGGCGAATGTGAACAGGGAGTTCAAGATCACAACTTTTGAGTATGTTTCTGCCACTGATGGCATGGCCTATGGGATTGCACTTCATCTTTCTTTGCTTCGTTTCACTTGTCAGTTAAATAGGGCATAATATTTATGTCCACTGTGTCTTGCAAGTCATTCACTTTTTGATTTTTATAATGAAATTTTTGTTCATATTGCAGCGAGCCTGTATTATAAACAAATGATATAGTCACAGTGAAAAACTCTCTTCCTATGCAGAGAGCCCAAGGGACAGCTCCGGTTCCTATTACTCAGCTGTACACCTTTGCAAATGGATGAGCCTGACACCACTGCCTAAAAGTCAGAATGCACAGGGTTCACAGATTCAGCAGAAAGGATCAAGCCTGGAGTTTCCAGCTACCTATCCAAAACACCCCATCTCTTCTTCTTAGTAGAAATAAGACCTGGAAACACTTAGGGAAGCACAAAATCTTATTTTTACTGAGACCCCAAAGTTTTACCCCTAATGTCTGTCTTCTAGGACTCTGTTATCAGCAGCTACACCAGAGAAATAAGAGTTCAGATATAAGTCACCGGCTGCCAAATGTTCTTAGAACCGCAGTCCCTGCCCACTGTGTATGATTCAAGGAAACTTTCTTCTGTAGTTGTTTATTCATTTAGAATGAGGCAATACATATAACTCCTGACTAATAAGACTTAATGAAGTCTAAATTTTGAAAATGTCTTCCCATTTTGTTTTTTTTTCCTAATCTCTCCTCTGGTGCTGTCACTCCAATGGAGAATACTGAAATTAAACATCTTAAAGCTGAAGTAGTCAATTCTAATGATCGTTTTAGAGCAAACATTTTTTTTAGGGAGGCAAAACTATCACAAAGACTAAAATTAGATTTTGGGACCATTTCCCTTATAATTGTAAATTTTCTGCACATTATTACTAGCGTACTTCTTTTAGTAATAACGAGTATCCTGTGGCCATTGCTGCTTAATTTTATGATTAAAGTTTGTTTACTACTTCCCATGTAGCATTAAGCACTAAACTAAGAATTTCACATGCAGAGCTAAGAATTTCACTCGACAACCATAGCAGGTGGCCACTGTTATTACCCTCATTTTATAGAAGAGGTGTAGAGAGGTTAAAAAGCATTTACAAGGTCCTTGGGATACCTGGGTGGCTCAGTTAGTTTAGTGTCTGACTCTTGATTTTGGCTCAGGTCATGATCTCAGGGTCGTGAGATCCAGTCCCGAGTTGGGCTCTGCGCTATAGACATGGAGCCTGATTAAGATTTTCTCTCACCCTCTGCCCCTACCCACCCCTCCTTCTAAAAAAAAAAAAAAAAAAGTATTTACAAGGTCCCATCACTGGTAATTGGTAGAAAGAGCACTGAAATTCAGGTTTGTCTACCCTCAAAACTATCTGTGCCCTTTCTTGATTCCTTGCAATACTCTGTCTGCTAAATACCATGATGCAGTATTTGTTAAATACTTTTCATGTTCATGTGAATATTTGCTGAGTTAGGATTTTTTAGAAAGATTTATTCATTTTAAAGAGAGAGAAATCACACACATGCTTGAGTGGGGGGGAGGGCAGAGGGAGAGAGGGAATCGTCAAGCCGACTTCCCACTGAGCGAGGAGCGGGACCCGGGACTCTGAGATCATGACCTGAGCGGAAATCAAGAGGTCGGTTGCTTAACTGACTGAGCCACCCAGGTCCCCCACTGATTTAAGATTACAATCATTCCATAAAATAGATTTTCAATGTAACCACAATTACCAATGTATTCTGTAAATTTTATTGCCTAACGAATAAAAGAAACCACTCCTCTTCTATGTGAGCATGGGAGTTGCTTGCTTTGGGTAGTTCTCGTCTTGTGCCTGATTTCCCAAAGCTGGAGCCTCTACCTTTCAAATCTGCACAGGATTCCCTAGTCTCTTGCTCCGGCAGGAAGAAGGGCGGGGGGAAAGACGCAGTCATCGATGATGTGAGAAAAGGGATTGAAATGAGAGACACAACCTGTGAAAATTTTTTCTTATCAATTATGAATACCCAAATATTAGATGTTCTTTTATGTGTTTCTCAAAAGTGTTCTTACTAATTTTCTTTTAAAATGTTTATTTCTGTTTAAGTAGTACATGCATAGAGTAAAAACTTAAATAGAAAAAAACCAAAATGGCATACAACAGGATATGTCTGTCTTCTCTCTGCTCCAGCTCTCATAACATTCAATTCCTTTAGTTATCCCACTGGTGGTACACTCCTTATCTCGAAATAAGATGCTCATTAGGCTTGTACTTGACTTTTTAACTGCTGATGTTTCATCCCATTATAAGAAGCACTATATGAATTATTTCACAATTTGGGCTGTATCAACAGAATATCAGTCATTGATGAACTAATTAGTATCCTAGAAAATTAACACATACTTTTATAATTTTTTTTTAATATACAGTTTTCTTCTCCATTTTCTCTGTTTTCTGTCTCTGGCATACCTGTTTTTCAGATTAAATCTCCAATATCCTAAATTCTTTCTCAATGTCTTTTTATCATTTTATCTTTTTATTGTATATTCTTAGGACTAGCCTTTTCTTTATCTTCTTTATCTTTTGCTTATTAACTTTTATGTATCAATTTTCAAGTACTATTTCTTGATCTCTCTATATTTGAAAGCATCAGATTTTGTAATTTTGTGGCAGCGCTGCCTTCTCTAATCTCTTTGAGGATGCTGACTATGGGGTTTACTTCCCCTTTGTGTGTGTTCATGTGGCTCTGTGTATGTATATTTGTTATTTCTTTTGTTTTTGTATCTCTCAAATTCCACATTTTCTTTCAATGTCTTGTGATTTAGGGCCATAAACTTAATTTTTAAGAGCAAGTCTTGATAAAACTGTTGAGAAGCTCTGTTTATGAGGAGAGGACTTGTCGGTTGTTGGCATCACTATAGCACAGTTGGGTTCAATTTAGCTTTTCCCTAGGTTTGTCCGAATGTCAGTATCTAGAGGCCTTTCAGAGAGGACTCTTTTTTTTTTTAAGATTTTATTTATTTATTTGAGAGAGAGAATGAGAGATAGAGAGCATGAGAGGGAAGAGGGTCAGAGAGAGAAGCAGACTCCCTGCTGAGCAGGGAGCCCGATGTGGGACTCGATCCCAGGACTCCAGGATCATGACCTGAGCCGAAGGCAGTCGCTTAACCAACTGAGCCACCCAGGCGCCCGAGAAAGGACTCTTCTGAGAAGTCTTTCTCTACCTCCCACCACAGCGAGGCAGGGTGAGCAGGGTGCGTGAGAAGGACAAACTTGGCTGTACGCATTCTGAAGTAGGTCCAGAGAAAAGAGCTGAGAATCCCATAGTTCTCCATTTGCATTTCCCTTGTTCCCCTATTTTATCTTGTTCACCCCAGTTCTCTACTGTGTTTTGTGCCCCCCAAGTCCAGAGATTCTGTTTAAATTATCTACAAAAGAGCATCCAGCCTCCTGAGGGGTGAGGTTGGATGATTTGCTAGAAAAACATAAATTAGGATATTGATCTCACAACATTAGAGAAATTTAATAATCCATTAACCATAAGCTAAACATTATTTATTCATATTTTAAAAACATAATTTATTTTTAATTGTACAAATATTATATAAATCTATTCTCTTTTGACCAAATTCAAGCAATACAAATAAAATCTCTTCCCACTAGAATCAAATTCAATCTCTTCTTCATAAAGTATTATTAATTTAATATGTGTGCTTCAGTGATTTATAGAATCTACAAATAAAGACTTTGGTTCTTAATATTTTTGTTATAACTTATGTTCATGTTTCTTTACTATGGTGGTTCTCCTAGTGTGGTGCCCTGATCAAAAGCATCAGCATTGTATGTGTGGTTGTTAGAAATGCACATTCATGGGCACATTCCAGACCTACCACTGAATCAGAAGCTCTGGCAATGGGATCAGCAATCTGAGGTACTCTGAAGTTCAAGAACCACTGACCTTGAGAATTCACAGTGAAGATGGTGAAGGAAGATTATGAAAATTGGTCCAAAAGCCCAGTGTTAGACAGTGTTCAGAGATGACAGAACATGATGTTTGTTGTCTCTTGGAATACTTTCTGTGAACACTTTTCATTATAGGTCAATGAATAATGATAAATGTGGAATTCAGATCTTGGAGAACTTAATTCTGGTCTTATTGTCAGATTTAGGGATGAGAAAATATTTAGACTTCTCTGGCCCTCCCACTCTTCTAAAGACTCTAGGGAAGCAGCAGGATTTGTAGAGATGGCATCAATCATGGTGGTACCTTTGTTCAATGTTTAGTACATGCTGGAGAGATGCAAACGCTTTCTATCACCATCTCTCACCATGCATAGGATAAGATTACTTTTCTGGCTATTTTGTTTGGTTTTAGTTATGCATCAGAATTGTATTCCCTTTACCTACTGGTAAAATCTTCAGACTAAGAATCTGGAGAATCAGATGCTTGTAGAGACTGTGCTGTTTCCTAAGAAGGTGTGCACCGCTGGGAAAATTACTTTGGCTCTCTAGGCCTTAATTTTTCCCATGAGCAAAATCGAAATTGGATTGTATGACACTCTGTCATCCTAAGATCCTGAACAATGGTGATAAAATGCGGAAGGAATTTTAAAATAAGAAGATGCCTTCAGGAAATTGGTTCCTCTCTCTGCCCCACGCCCCCTCCCCCATCAGAAAAAACTCCTGAACATTCTTTGTTTCATATCACTTTGGAGGACCTCATGACTCATGACTTATCCTATCTTTTCTTCATTCTTCTACAACCTGTAGAAGGCCAGGACACATCTCTTGGGCAGCATTCATCTGCACAGAGCTTCCCAGAGAGTGCATGTTAGAGCTGCAGTGGCAAAGTGGCCCTGGCCGTGGAGGAGAGGCTGGATTACCAGAAGGCTCGGCTGTGGCTCTGATTGGTGAGCAGTGATGCAGCTGGGAGGCACTAGCCTGGCCAGAAGAAGATTCTTTCACTTCTAGCCAGTTCTCAGCATTCTCCACAGAATGTGCCATGCTTGCGAAGACTATGAGGATAGATAATGTAGCCTCAAGCACACTCCTCTCTCATAATTGGAAAATTCCAGGGCTGTAGGGGGAAACCTGGTGGGGTGGTGTTGCTCACCAAGCAACAAGCAGCCTAACACTCACAATCTGATTGAGAAAAATGGAATTATTTTATAGTCCAGTGGGCTCCGAATGGTTATTCTACTCAGATCTTTATTGCTTGGCCCTTGTTAAATTGATAAGCAATCTGTATCCCTAGTACAGAAGACAAATAAATTTTATAAGAGAAGGTCTAAAATCTGAAGTGGCAATAACATAACTGAGAACATACTTTTATTTATTTTCCTCAGTGGCAGATTATATTTTCTGTAATTTCTGTGCAAACAAACCAGTATGGTCTTCTTCTGATGGGCATAATTGGAATGGCAAAAGTAAAGTCTCCATTGACTGCAGTACCATGGAAACAGATCAGGGGCCACAGTAATTTAATTTTACCAAGAGTTACCAGCGGAATAGATAAGCACAAACATGAGGAAACTTCTAAGATACTCCTCACACACTTTGCCCCAAAATATTACTTCTGCTTTGGAAAAATTACTTTCCTAAAATAACACAATTAAAAAACATCTGTCCTGTTAAACAACTGTATGTACATTGAACAATAACTATATTAATAAGAGCAAATCCTCTAAAGAGTAACTCTTTGGCATCTTTTTCTTTGCAAAGGTCTCTGGGAGCCATGCCAGGAAAATACAATAAAATTTACTAGCCTGAAAGTTGTGTCTTTCCTTTTCCTTTCTGTGCATCCATTGTCTGTGCCATTCTTTTAAAAAAAATTCTTATGATTTTACTAGAAATTTGAGAACCTTGCTTTATAAGGCAGAAAACTGCCTTATATTTTCAGTGTCACAGTTTTGTCTCAATGGCATATTATCGTCTCTTTGTAAAACTATCATCTTTCTTTGAAGTTGATTCAACACATTTTCAATGATCTATATTTTCCAGATACTGATGTAAACCCTTCATCACCACACTTGGCGGGGCTCGCATCCCCGCCTTGCTGCCCTTCACATGGTGTCTTCCTTTCTCTGAATCATAAGTCACGATGAGGCAGGGCCATTTCCCAAATCAATTCCTGGCAGAAGAGAAAGGGCCTCCATGCATCAGGAAACCATTTCAAAGGTTAACAGTTTATCCAAGGGCATTAATTAAACTTCTTTCATAAATAAAGGCTCAGTGCTGTCAAAAGACAGAGTGCATGAGGAGATAATTCCAAGGCGATCGCTTCCTTCACAAGAAATGAAGCTCTTCTCAGACAAAGCCTATTAAGCACATTCACTTCCAGATTGTTAGATGTAACAAATGAGCGGGAGAGACAGACAGTGGAGGAGCCCTTAATTCAAGGAACAAAGGACGCCTTCTATATTCTTTCGCATTGTGGTCCTGTCTCTGAAGAATTCCAAGAGCACCCAAGATGGGGATAATTAAGCGAATGATTCATACCAAACCAAAGATGACTTTTTAGGTTCATTTGCTATCACTTTCCTTCAGGGAGAGGATCTGTTGATTCCTTTTAGCATTGATCCCCATGGATGAGATTAAAAATTATACAGCCCTCGTTAAACAGTTTAAAAGAATTGGAGAATTTTCTTTGCTAGGCTTTGACTGATGAGATTATTTGCCAATTTGTAAGAGAAGAAAAATGGAAAGATTATAGAATAAACTATCATAGTCACTTTTGTTTGTGAATTTTTAGACTTAGGTCCATTTTCAGCATGGAACAAGGTGACATCAAGGGCAAGGAAATAAACAGCCTGACTTTTGTTGTCACATGGGTACTAAGCCGTATCAAGATGAAGTGCAGGCATTAAAAAGTTGTAAGTGAATATTGGGCAAACAGAGACCCAGAGCAGCTTATCCACTCACCAGGCTATACAGTATCACATATTTCTTAGATGTGAGTGAGTGACATGTCATACAAAGTGGATAACACAGAAAGAAAAATCAGCTTAAATACATTTAACAAAAATTCAAAAGATTGGTTAATTTAAGAGATCTATTTTTTGCAAAGAAATTGTTCAACCTCGTTTTAAGTGGAGACATTATAGCTGCTAAATCTTCCAAAGGGAACTGACACAAGGGGTAAAGTATAATCAAGCCCCAAGCTTCAGCTTCACACTTTTATTTTTGGTCAGGAGAACTCTTTCCAGGCATCCTTTTTGGGTGGCTAGACATTTTTCCTTTCTCTCTGGACCCGTCCTCTTTCTGCCTCAGTGGCTAATACCCCCTTGAAGACAGAAATAGTTAAGGGCAGATAAAGAAGCAATAAAGTGGATTATTTTTAAGGTGGACATTGCCAAGGATGACCAGGCCTGGATACTGGCTGAGTAGATCAAAGCCAGGGAGAAGCATGGGGGAGTCTGAACACATCAGATGCAAGGGATGGCATCACACAGAATCCAAAGCTCCAGAGGCAGGGTTAGGGCCCAAGGTACAGAGGGATCAGGAAGAGATGGGAAATAGCTTCTGGGACTCAAACACTTGCTTTGTTTCATTCTGAGAGTACGTTTTTTGATTGAGACAGGATTGGCTTAAGGAACTAGAATTAGGATAGACTAAAGATTAAGCTACATTTAATCGCATGATACCCAAATCTTCTCCTCAGTGTAAAGAGAGGTTAGTATTATGTGTAGGGAACCATACTATAGTAGTGGGGAGCATCTCATTCAAAACAAGGGGGGGAAATAAAAAACCCAGGAAGAAAGTGCAATTGAGGGCCTTGCAGGGCCCTGGAGCTCACAATCCAGAGGAAAATTGTGGAATATAGTGTGAAGACACAGAAGTCAGATGAGGGATCCAAGAATCCACAACTGGGATACATGAAAGTAAAAATCCCACAAAATAGATGAAACTCTGACAATTTTCATCAAAAGAAGAAGACACAAATACATAATATTATGAATGAAAAGGGGCTTACACTATAAATAGAAATTAAAAAGATTATAACACTACCAATAACTATATTATTTTGAAATCTACGATGAAACAGACAGGAAAAATATAAGGGAAATTAATGTAAGGTGTATGTAGACATGATTTCAAGAGGGTTAAAAGCTCAAATAATCCTGTATTAGAGAAATTAGTCTTCAAATCTTCAAATAAGACAGATATATAAAAATAAAAATGTTCAAATAAAATGGCAGAACAAGGGAGTTTTACAACTCCCTTGGAAATTTTACCAAATGTTCAAAATGCAGAGTATCCTCTTTTTTTAACTTAAAAAACTCTAATGGATAGAAAAGAGGGAATATCTAACTCATTCCACAAGAGAAGCATAACCCTTATATCAAAAGCCAAATAAGGTGTGTAAAAGGATCAATTTTACTCATTAAAATAGATGTCAAAAATAATATATATTAAAAAAACTAGAAAATCACATCCAATATATATTTAAAAAAAGAGCATACCAAGACAAGATTGGGTTTACCCTACATATACAAAAAGGAATTATCTTTAAAAAATGTCATTCACATTAAAAAAACATTTAGATGGTGAGTAAAATTAATATTGAGCATTAACATATTAGAGGTTCAGAAAAATCTTGCAATGGAAAAACCTATTTAAACTTGTTCAGCTTGGATTTTTCCAACATTTACTTTAACACTGAATTACTGTTAAACTTACTATGAAGAATTCCTTAAATAAATACTTGCTATCAAACATTTAAAAAAACCAAACACAACAAACAGAATGTTTGAGCCTCTTAAAATAGATTCTACATATATAATTTATCTTTTAGAAAAATGTGCTGTGATGTATTGAAAGTGGCCCCAGGACAAGAGCCTTGAGATGGGAGCTATAGCCCTTGTCCTTGCTGCTAATGAGATAAATGACCTTTAGACTTACCTGCATCCAAGCTTTCTAAAATACAAATTGAAGAGGCTGGATTATATAATCTTCATAATTCTCTCACCTTTTCAGAGCTTTTCATTCCCTAGACTAGAAAGATATAAATTTTTTACACTTAAAATTTGGGTACATTTTTGTTTGTGTACTTTAATGAGACTTGCTAAATCAAAGGTTTTCTACCATTTTGATAAATGGTGTGGAATCAATTACCTAACCGAAAAATAGTCCAACAATGTAAGCCTCTAACAACTATGATCCAGAGCCCAAGAGAAACTGTAAGGTGCTCCCTTCTAAGTACCTGGCACTTTGGCATCTTTTTTCTCTTATGCTTACCTTGAAATAAGCATGTTCACTTTAGGCTCATTTGGACACTGCTTTTTGGATAAATACATAATTTCATATTCATGCTGATTTCATGATAAAAAATAACACACCATTAAACTTTTTCATATAAAAATATTACCAGTTTCTGTGTGCAACATATAGGCCACTCAGATCTTTGACTCTCATCTGGAACCTGAGTTCCAACCACTCCCTGAGTGATGCTCTATTCCATAGAATCAAAATGTCTTCCAGCTAGACGAGTACCTGACCAATAGTAGATAATGAATAAATGATTTTAAAGAATCAAATTGGTGATGATGAGAACATTATATTCTATACTGACTCCCCATACCAGCTCTTGAAGACAAGACCTTTTCCTTCTTCTTTTTTAAATTGTGTTGTTCCTAGTCTTCAAAACAGATCTATGCCCATAGCAGATGGATTAATAAAGTAATTATTGTAGTTGTTAAAGTGAATAACAAAGGCTGTTCAATCTCATATGATAGATATTGATTAAACACAACCCATATGTTAGCATATGATACATGTATGCATTTTAAGTAAAGTTACGCAAGTATGCATAATACAAAGAATAAAAATAATTAAGAACTTAGGCAAAGGGGAACTATGTATAAGAAAATAAAAAGGTAGCTTCTAAAGTGGTCCCCAAAGACCTTACCTTTTGGTGTTCATTCTTTTGTACAGTTCCCTCCCCTAGAATGTAACCTAGAACTAGTGACTTCCATGAAATGAGTAGAATACCAGCAGTGAGGGAACATCACTTCTAAGACCAGGTTACACAAAGACATTGACTTACATCCTATTTCCTCTCTTGCTTTCTTACTTGCTTGCTCAAACTGCTGTGCTGTGAGCTACCCTATGGAAAGGCCCCTTGGCAAGGAATGAAGGAAGGCCTCTGACCAATAGTCAGAAAATGAGGAACTCAGTCCAGCAGGCTTTGAAATGTTGAATCCTGTCAGCAATCATGTGAGTGAGTTTGGAAGAAGATCTTCCTTCCGACAAGTCTTCAAGATGAGACTACAGCCGGACCAAAATTTGATAACAAACTAATGAGACCCTGAGGCAGAGGTGCCCAGTTAATTTGCACCAACAGAAACTGCGAGAAAATAAATGTTTGTTCCTTTTAAGCCCTAATGCTTTGAGTAATTTGTTATGCAGCCTTAGCTAACGCATACAGCCAGGAATAAAATTAACACATCAAAATGTATATATTTTATTAGGTGGTTGATATACAATTGCTAGAAGCAGGACAAAATCTTTTCTCTGAGTTAATGGAGAACCAAAGCAAGTAGAGACATGGTTTACAAGAAACGTAGTGTTCAGATGATAAATACAACGTATTTGTTTAGGAGAATCATTGCTTTTTCTTCATTTCGGAGCCAGAAGAAATATTTCCCATTAGTTTTCTTAAGATGATCCTGGTAATGGACTAGGTGATGTCTTTACCATCATCACTACAATGAATAAATGATGATCCACAGGCTCACTCTCAATATCTAACATCTCTCAGTATATGTCACTGGCAGAGTACTGAAGCTGTATTTATGAGTGGTTTTCCAAGAGGCTACAAAACACACGTTATTTTGATGGTCAGGCTTGATCTTAGAATAAAATTAGAAATTCCATACATATGGATAAATGGATGAATTCTAGCTCTATTCTTAAGAATTGGAGAGCATAAACTTCAAGGTTGTAATCAAAGGTAAGAACCAAAAGTAAAGATAATTTGTGTTGCAATTTTTAAAAAGGTCCACACATTAAAAACAAATCAATAGGGCAGAAGGTAGGATCAAGGTCCTCTTATAAAAAGTAAGTATAATATTCGATGCTTTTGCAGTATGCAACATAGACAAAGAACCACATTAGGAAGTAGTTCTTGAACACAGGGAAAAGAAAAAGGAGTCCACCCTTCTACAGCTCTTGTAGTCAATGTTAGCTACTTATTATGGCATGTAATCTTATCTGTAAAATATAATAGGCCCATGGATGTTTACCAGGGCTTTCCTGGCCCCATAGTTTTGTTTTGTTTTTTTAATTTTTTATTGTTATGTTAATCACCATATATTACATCATTAGTTTTGGATGTAGTGTTCCGTGATTCATTGTTTGTGCATAACACCCAGTGCTCCATGCAGAATGTGCCCTCTTTAATACCCATCACCAGGCTAACCCATCCCCCTACCCTCCTCCCCTCTAGAACCCTCAGTTCGTTTTTCAGAGTCCATCGTCTCTCATGGTTTGTCTCCCCCTCTGACTTACTCCCCTTCATTCTTCCCCTCCTGCTATCTTCTTCTTTTTCCTTTTTCTTAACATATGTTGCATTATTTGTTTCAGAAGTACAGATCTGTGATTCAACAGTCTTGCTCAATTCACAGTGCTCACCATACCACATACCCTCCCCAATGTCTATCACCCAGCCACCCCATCCCTCCCACCCCCCATCACTCCAGCAAACCTGTTTGTTTCCTGAGATTAAGAATTCCTCATATCAGTGAGGTCATATGATACATGTCTTTCTCTGATTGATTTACTTAGCTCAGCATAACACCCTCCAGTTCCATCCACGTCGTTGCAAATGGCAAGATCTCATTCCTTTTGATGGCTACATAATATTCCATTGTGTATATATACCAAATCTTCTTTATCCATTCATCTGTCGATGGACATCTTGGCTCTTTCCACAGTTTGGCTATTGTGGACATTGCTGCTATAAACATTGGGGTGCATGTACCCCTTCAGGTCCCTGCATTTGTATCTTTGGGGTAAATACCCAGTAGTGCAATTGCTGGATCGTATGGTAGCTCTATTTTCAACTGTTTGAGGAACCTCCATACTGTTTTCCAGAGGGGTTGCACCAGCTTGCATTCCCACCAACAGTGTAGGAGGGTTCCCCTTTCTCCACATCCCGGCCAACATCTGTCGTTTCCTGACTTGTTAATTTTAGCCATTCTGACTGGTGTGAGGTGGTATCTCATTGAGGTTTTGATTTGGATTTCCCTGATGCCGAGCGATGTGGAGCACTTTTTCATGTGTCTGTTGGCCATTTGGATGTCTTCTTTGGAAAAATGTCTGTTCATGTCTTCTGCCCATTTCTTGATTGGATTATTTGTTCTTTGGGTGTTGAGTTTGATAAGTTCTTTATAGATTTTGGATACTAGCCCTTTACCTGATATGTCATTTGCAAATATTTTCTCCCATTCTGTCGGTTGTCTTTTGGTTTTGTGGACTGTTTCTTTTGCTGTGCAAAAGCTTTTTATCTTCATGAAATCCCAATAGTTCATTTTTGCCCTTGCTTCCCTTGCCTTTGGCGATGTTTCTAGGAATAACTTGCTGCGGCTGAGGTCGAAGAGGTTGCTGCCTGTGTTCTCCTTTTGGATTTTGATGGACTCCTGTCTCACGTTTAGGTCTTTCAACCATTTGGAGTCTATTTGTGTGTGGTGTAAGGAAATGGTCCAGTTTCATTCTTCTGCATGTGGCTGTCCAATTTTCCCAACACCATTCGTTGAAGAGACTGTCTTTTTGCCATTGAACATTCTTTCCTGCTTTGTCAAAGATGAGTTGACCATGGAGTTGAGGGTCCATTTCTGGGCTCTCGATTCTGTTCCATTGATCTATGTGTCTGTTTTTGTGCCAGTACCATACTGTCTTGATGATGACAGCTTTGTAACAGAGCTTGAAGTCCGTAACTGTGATGCCGCCAACTTTGCTTTTCTTTTTCAATATTCCTCTGGCTATTCGGGGTCTCTTCTGGTTCCATACAAATTTTAGGATTATTTGTTCCATTTCTTTGAAAAAGAAATTTCTTTAAATGTTTGGTAGAATTCCCCTGGGAAGCCATCTGGCCCTGGGCTTTTGTTTCTTGGGAGATTTTTGATGACTGCTTCAATTTCCTTAGTGGCTATAGGTCTGTTCAGGTTTTCTATTTCTTCCTGGTTCAATTTTGGTAGTTGATACATCTCTAGGAATGCATCCATTTCTTCCAGGTTATCTAATTTGCTGGCATATAGTTGCTCATAATATGTTCTTATAATTGTTTGTATTTCTTTGGTGTTGGTTGTGATCTCTCCTCTTTCATTCATGATTTTGTTGATTTGGGTCATTTCTCTTTTCTTTTGGGTAAGTCTGGCCAGGGGTTTATCCATCTTGTTAATTCTTTCAAAGAACCAGCTCCTAGTTTCGTTGATCTGTTCTACTGTTCTTTTGGTTTCTAGTTCATTGATTTCTGCTCTGATCTTTATGATTTCTCTTCTCCTGCTGGGTTTAGGCTTTATTTGCTGTTCTTCCTCCAGCTCCTTTAGGTGTAGGGTTAGGTTGTGTATTTGAGACCTTTCTTGTTTCTTGAGAAAGGCTTGTATTGCTATATACTTTCCTCTTAGGACTGCCTTTGCTGTATCCCAAAGATTTTGAACAGTTGTGTTTTCATTCTCATTGGTTTCCATGAATTTTTTTAATTCTTCTTTAATTTCCTGGTTGACCCATTCATTCTTTAGTAGGATGCTCTTTAGCCTCCATGTATTTAAGTTCTTTCCGACTTTCCTCTTGTGATTGAGTTCTAGTTTCAAAGCATTGTGGTTGGAAAATATGCAGGGAATAATCCCAATCTTTTGGTACCGGTTGAGACCTGATTTGTGGCCTAGGATGTGATCCATTCTGGAGAATGTTCCATGGGCACTAGAGAAGAATGTGTATTCCGTTGCTTTGGCATGGAATGTTCTGAATATGTCTGTGAAGTCCATTTGGTCCAGTGTGTCATTTACAGTCTTTATTTCTTTGTTGATCTTTTGCTTAGATGATCTGTCCATTTCAGTCAGGGGGGTGTTAAAGTCCCCCACTATTATTGTATTGTTGTCCATGTGTTTCTTCGCTTTTGTTATTAATTGCCTTATATAATTGGCTGCTCCCATGTTAGGGACATAGATATTTACAATTGTTAGATCTTCTTGTTGGATAGACCCTTTAAGTAGGATATAGTGTCCTTCCTCATCTCTTATTACAGTCTTTGGTTTAAAATCTAATTTGTCTGATATAAGGATTGCCACTCCAGCTGTCTTTTGGGGTCCATTAGCATGTTAAATGGTTTTCCACCCCCTCACTTTCAATCTGGGGGTGTCTTTGGGTCTAAAATGAGTCTCTTGCAGACAGCATATCGATGGGTCTTGTTTTTTAATCCAATCTGATAGCCTGTGTCTTTTGATTGGGGCATTTAACCCATTTACATTCAAGGTAACTATTGAAAGGTATGAATTTAGTGCCATTATATTGCCTGTAAGGTGACTGTTACTGTATATTGTCTGTGTTTCTTTCTGATCTATGCTGCTTTTGGGCTCTCTCTTTGCTTAGAGGACCCCTTTCAATATTTCTTGAAGGGCTGGTTTTGTGTTTGCAAATTCCTTTAGTTTTTGTTTGTCCTGGAAGCTTTGATCTCTCCTTCTATTTTCAATGACAGCCTAGCTGGATATAGTATTCTTGGCTGCTTATTTTTCTCTGCCTATTTTAGTGCTCTGAAGATATCTTGCCAGTCCTTTCTGGCCTGCCAGGTCTCTGTGGATAGGTCTGTTGCCAATCTAATATTTCTACCATTGTAGGTTACATATCTCTTCTCCCGAGCTGCTTTCAAGATTTTCTCTTTGTCTCTGAGACTCGTAAGTTTTACTATTAGATGTTGGGGTGTTGACCTATTATTATTGACTTTGAGAGATTCTCTGTGCCTCCTGGATTTTGATGCCTGTTTCCTTCCTCACATTAGGGAAGTTCTCTGCTATGATTTGCTCCAATATACCTTCTGCCCCTCTCTCTTTTTCTTCTTCTTCTGGGATCCCAATTATTCTAATGTTTTGTCTTATTGTATCGCTTACCTCTCGAATTCTGCCCTCGTGATCCTGTAGTTGTTTATCTCTCTTTTTCTCAGCCTCTTTATTGTCCATCATTTGGTCTTCTATATCACTGATTCTCTCTTCTGCCTCATTTATCCTAGCCATTAGTGCCCCCATTTTTGATTACACCTCATCAATAGCCTTTTTGATTTCGACTTGGTTAGATTTTAGTTCTTTTATTTCTCCAGAAACGGTTTCTCTAATAACTTCCACGCTTTTTTCAAGCCCAGCTAGTATTTTTAAAGTCATGATTCTGAACTCTATGTCTGACATCATACTAATGTCCATATTGAGTAGGTCCCTGGCTGATGGTACTACCTCTTGTTCTTTTTGCTGAGGTGATTTTTTTCGTCTTGTCATTTTGTCCAGAGGAGAATAGATGAATGAGAGAACAAAATGCTAACAGGTTAACAACGTCCCCAGCAAATATACTGTATACAAATCCGAAAAGACCTGAAACCAGGGGAAAAGAAAGGGAAAGAAAGAAAAAAGAAAGAGGAAAAAAAAGATAAAAAAAGATAAAAACAAAAACAGAACAATACAAAAAAAGCAGAATATGATCAAATATGATCAGGCTAGTGCATAGATCAGTGCCACACATTAGATTTGGGGCGTATTTTGGTCTGTTAGAAAAAGGTGCTTCCTAAGATTTTAAAGGAAGAAAGACATATATGTACAAAATAAGGGTTGATACAATGAAGGGATGGAAGATGACTGTAAAGATGGAAATTATAAAAGATTTTATAAAAGGAATTGATAAGATAAGTTGTTTGAAAAAAGAAAGAAGAAGATTTAAAAAAAAAAAAAGAAAAAAGGGAGAGAATGTGATCAGGCAGGAGACTAGAATAAAGCCATACACTAGTGATTTAGGGTATATTTTGTTCTGTTAGAAGAAACTGTATCTCAAAATTTTAAAGAGAGAACAACTTATATATATATGCCAAAAATAAGGGTAATTACTATGAAGGGATAAAATATGACTCTAAAAATGAAAAATAAAAAATGGTTTTTTTTAAAAAGGGATTGATAAGATGTTGGTTGAAAAAGGGAAAAAGAAAAATTAAAAAAAACAGTTAAAAAAATTAACTTTGATGAACTAATGAATCATGGTAAAAAAAAAGCCATGAATTCTATGTGCAGTATTCCCCTAGCGCTGGAGTTCTCCCGTTCTCCCTGATCGGTAAACTTGGTCTTGGCTGGCTGGCTGTTGGTGCTGATCTTCTGGGGGAGGGGCCTGTTGCCGTGGTTTCCAAATGTCTTTGCCAGAGGCTGAATTGCCCCGCCCTTGTCGGTCTGGGCTAAGCAAGCTGCTGGGGTTTGCTCTCAGGAGCTTTTGTTCCCTGCAAGCTCTCGGTACAGCTTTGGACGACCAGGGTGAATATGGTGGCCTCCCAATCTCCACCCAGAGGAGCCGAGAACTCGGGGCCCCGCTCCTCAGTGCGCCCCCAGAGAAAAGCAGTCAATACTCCCGTGTCCCCAGTCTCCGGCCGCACTCCGTGCTCACCCGGCCTGTGACCGAGCATTGCTATCTCTGGCACCCGACCCCGTGTGGAGTCTCCAAACCCAGCAGATCCCTGTGGTGCGCTCCCGCCGCTCCTCCCGGGGGAGGAAGGGGAGTCTCCCCGGCTCTGCCGCCTGCTGGGTCCCTGCTGGAGGAGCAGTGGCCCGACTGGGCCGCGGATCACAGTTTATGGCAACCCCGAGCTGAGAGCCCGCACCTCGGCTCCGTCTCTGCAGCCGGCTTCCCCACTCCAATACCTGGGAGCTCTGCCGCACTCAGGCACCCCCGGTCTTCCTGTGACCCCGAGGATCCTGAGACCACACTGTCCCGCGAGGGTTCCACTCCCCGCTTAGCCACTGGAGCGACGTCCCTCAGCGGAGCCGACTTCTAAAAGTTCCGATTTTGTGCTCCGCGGCTCTAGCACTTGCCAGAAGCTGCCGACGGAGGCCCCCTCCCCCGCCGTCTATCCTCCCGAATATCGCCTCGGATTCACTTCTCCCCACGTCCTACCTTCCAGTAAGTGGTCGCTTCTCTGTTCAGAGAGTTGTTGCTACTCTCCTCTTCCATCTCCTGTTGAGTTCGTAGGTGTTCAGAATGGTTTGATTCCTATTCAGCTGAATTCCTGAGACCAGACAAAATCTAGGTCTCCTACTCCTCCGCCACCTTGCTCCACCCCTGGCCCCATAGTTTTAATTGTCATGAGTTTCTCTCTTTGAAACCACTCATTTTACCCTGAACCGAGAAATAACTATACAAGGTATTCAGAAACGGATAGCATTTGTTTGCCTTCACTCACCAGTAGCACATCTGCCCTCAGAAGGACAACTTTTACTTTCTTCAAAACCAGATAACCTTAAAACAGGAACACTTATTCCATGTGCTATTAATGACTATGTAATAATTTTCTCAATTGGAAGATTTTTATTAAATCTACTCTCTTTTCCTTATACCCCTATAATTTTCTGTAAATATTATTTTTTCTGTCATACCTATCTCCTTGATATATTTGATTTCCTGGAGTAATTCAAAAATAGGCTTTCTGCTTATGCAGCCTATTAGAAGAACAGACCTCATTTTCTGCTCTGCCTTTTCCACAATATGAAAAAGGGCACATGAAATCATGGGGATTTAGGGAGGGAGATTTGTCAGTCTTTTCTTATTTACTTGAACTGTGAGATACAAATTGAATTTGGGGCCCTCTCTTCAAGAACAAGTTATTTGTTATCAGATAAGTTCACATTAGTGGATCAGACGTGGATACGGTGTTTCTATTATAACCTTGTTAGATGTGTTAGAGCGCTCTGAGTTCTAGAATAATGGTTTGCTATCTTGCGCAAACTTGACTTCCATTTCTGACTACCTCATTTGAATACTTTGGGACTGTTGGATAGCAAGTGTTTTTTCACATAAAACTGAACTGAGGACAGCTGAACTACTTATTGTAGCCATTTTAATAGACACAGCAGACTAGCACATGACTGCCTCAACTATTGTAAGCAATATCGATTGAAAATACAGTCTACAAGACCCAATTAGTTATGTTATGGCTGCTCTGTAGCTTTCTGAACTCATGTGACTTTACTCCCTGGTAATTGTGGTACTCTGGTGTTCAAGTAATAATCAAAACTTACAAGAAAAATAAAAAGATGATGAAAACCATTTTAAAATATGAATGTGGCATTATGTGAATATGAGTCACTCATTATCCAAATTTCTTCGTTGACTTGTTCATTATTTAGATAATGATCCCAATCAGATGTGGCAATGGTGAGATCAATTGATATTACCTCAAATATACTGAAGAACATTCACATGTGTGGAATAAGGGATTATCCAAAATAATTAACATTCAGCTGCAATTACAGAATGAACATATTGCCTCCTGTATCTCAGCACTGTTATGTTTTAATTTTTATGGGATTTATTTACTTAGTGACTAATCCGGGATTTTCAGTAATTTACAGTGAGGCTCCTCATCATTAGTGTGAATTGACAAAATGCTTCTGTTGTCCTTGGTAATTAGTTTGAGTATGAAATGAGGAAAAAGAAAACACATTTTGAGGGCTGCTCAATACTACCTTTATCTTTCTTTAATGTCTGGGAGCTAAATATGGAATTTTAATTTCCTCCCTAATTATTGAGGAGTCTTTTGCTAAATGGGCATATCCCCCAGGCACACTTGCTTATTTTCACAATCTGTATTTTCACTTCACTGTTTTGAAATGCGTTATTTATGAACTTGCCCAGTAGTTAACAATTTCTTGAGGAAAGAAGGAAAAACTAACCAATGTTAAATAGCAAGTGAAGGGTGCATCTGGGTGGCTCAGTCAGTTGAGCATCCAACTCTTGATTTCAGCTCAGGTCATGATCTCGGGGTTGTGGGATCAGGCTCCACACTCAGCTGGGAGTCTGCTCGAGGGTTCTCCCTCTTCCTCTCCTCTTACCCCTCCCCCCACTCACTCTCTCTCTAAAATAAATAAATAAAATCTTAAAAAAAAAGTAGCAACTGAGGGTGTTAAGCCTTCTTCAATGACATCATCTCCTAGGGTCTTTCCATTATCCCTTTGAAATGATGTGAGCCTTGCTGATGTTGTTACTTCCCCAGCGTCCCAGGTAGGTAAACTAAGATTTATACTTAGGTTTAATTCTGAAGCCACAATCATTGTGACAAAGCAGCACATTATTTTACTCATCCTGACTTGGCTTAAATTTGGTCATTTCATCGGCATCTATTCTCAGTTACCCTCTGTCATGTGATGCTTCATAGTTTTTGTACCTTTAACTGGTCATGGAATACAAGATAGTCAAGCTCTTATACCTTTGTCTCCCCTTGATTTTGCAGATTCCATGGAAACTAGTTCTGTGGTAACCAAAATTGTTCTGATATTAATATCACTGGGCATTTTTAGCCCAAGTAGAATATGTAAAATTTGAGTTAAAACTGTCCCTACAGTGTGTATCTACAATCCCACTGTTTCTAACAAGCCAGGCAAAGGCTTGTCATTTTGATTAAATCCTACATTGTCAACATAATAATAATACTGACAGTAACAATGGCAACTATGCTTTATTGGTTGTGACGTATATTATAGGCTTTTAATCAACACAAAAACATTGCTAGTAGGTTATAATTATCTGAGTTTTTCAAATGAGAAAAAGTGGTACAGCATGGTTAAGAAATTCACCCCAGGTTTCCTAGCTACTAAGTGGCAGTGTTTAACTAATATTTTCAACTTGCCCTTCATTGGTTAATATTTTCTATTTTCCTGATATTAGTTATATGTACTATTCTCTCCTAATATTGCCCTTTGGTATTGCATTTATTGTGTTAAGATTTTTTTTGTCTGTTCTACCAAGAATTATAATGAGTGCTGAAATGATTTTGAAATCAGTAGTAATATTTTATACAAAGACAATTTTGAAAATCCACAATCCTTCATCTTACTAAGAAATTAAGATAAAAAATATATCAGTTCTGGGGTGCCTGGGTGGCTCAGTCAGTTAGGTATCTGCCTTTGGCTCAGGTCATGATCCCAGGATCCTGGGATTGAGCCCCACATCGGAGTCCTTACGGGGAGTCTGCTTCTCCCTCTCCCTCTGCTGCTCCCCCTGCTTGTGCTCTCTCTCTCACACTCTCTGTCAAATAAATAAAATCTTTTAAAAAAATACCAGTCTTGCTATTTACACAAAGCAGAAAACAGACCCTTATGCTTTATAATCTATTTTCCCCATATGGTTCTTGCTGCATGCCTGGAGAGGGTCATCTCTGGATTCTCAGATGAGTATTGTTCAGAAATTCGGGTAGTTCAGACTCATAGGTTGTGACCATTCACATGGGTAACTAGCTATGAGGACAGTGAGCTGAACTTAGATTAAAACAAATGAAAATGCCATGTGCTTTGTGGTTAGATTATTGCCCTCACTGTGGTCAATGGTCACACATGGGGATCTAGCTATAACTTTAGAAGGGAGACTGATTAAGGACAAGTATTCATGATAACAAGTCTGTAAATAGCCAAAGCTTACCCCAAATTACCCTTTACTATTCAAAAATATTGAAAAGAGAAGATTATCAGAGGATTTATTTAATATGGCTAAAAATAATTTTTAGGTACAGAAGACTACTCTTATCCAGGGGTCTTCCAAAGCTTCAATAGTACAGTGCCAATTTATACATATATTTATACATTCTATTCATCCATGCCTATTAGGTGCATTATTAAACATATACAAAAACAGAAAATAAAAATTTCAAAGTAAAATATTTTCTTTCGTGATCCTAATGTATTGTCTTGTGACCTCTCTTCCCTTGGATTTTTACATTCCAATAGGAGCCTAATCCAAATTTTTGCCTTCACAAAGTAGCTCATAGAGCTTAAAGCTGTAATTTGGTGTTTTTAGTCCTAATCTTACTATGTCAGGTAAACTCTGAATTTTCCCTAGGAAAGTAACAAATAGGAGCTAAGCCTCTTATTTTACAAATTCCCCAAACTGTGATATAAACTCAGTTGGAGCAAAAATGTTCCTATTTATACTATGCATCACCCATATAACCTCCATTGAATGTGTCAGGTCCTCAAAGAGATGATCCATCCAGGAGTTGGATAAAAGGAAAGTATCTGAGTGTCACGTCTGCTTGTTTGTATTCACCACTTCTAAACCATATCTTCTTATCCTCTGCTGCCAACGTGGAAGGTGGGGTGGGAAGGTAGGGGTGGGTAAGTGTAAGAAACAAGGAAACTACAAAAATAGGGAGGAAAAAAACAGAGAAAGAAGAGGAGACAGAGGAATGAAAACAGATAAAGACATTTGTGAGGATACTGTGAGGACATTATTTACTCTTGGATAGGGCAATGTGGAAGCCAATTAGGCCACGGGAGACCCAGAATGCCCCTTCACTTTAGCAACCCTCTGTGATGGCTTTGGTCCCAGCTGAGAGGGGAAAATGGTTGCATAAATTGCCCAGAGTGCTACTGAAATCTATCTCCTGGAGGATTCTGGAATATGTCTCTATCTGAAGAACCTCATGACTGTGACAATGACAAATATCTATTGCAGGACATTGGGAGATGGTGCTAAGCTGTGGAAATACAGGGCTTTGTGATTCACATACTGCAGGATATATGCCTATTGATTTTTCTTTTCTTCGAAGAAAATGTCCCTTTGATACATTATGGTTGCAAAATTGGAAAGTACAACTTTTGTTTTGTTTTGTTTTAAATTGCTTTGATTTGATTTTCCAAAAGAAGAAGTGATCTATAGATTCCATTGAGGTGGAGAGTTGTCACACCAAGTGTGACACTCCTATAAGTTATCTGGCCTTTAAGACTATTGGAATCTCTGGCACATGAGTGATATATACATTCTGAGGAGAATTTACTCTCCGAGAGGATTCTCCACTCCTCCCCCAAATTTCAGAGGGACAAAAATTACCAAGAGCTAGGAAATGATAAACCTCAATATATTTTTAAGACTAATATTCTCATATTCATTAAAAGAGAGTAAAACTCATAAAAATAATCCACATGTTGATGCTATTCACACCTTTATCATCAGCATCATCACAGAGTTACCTTGCGAGGCAAATTAATCTATCATCTGCCTATAAGTGTGTTTCTATCTAATCTGTTAATCTTAGGCCTTTCTTTAGTGGTTGAAAAGAAATCAACAAAAGTTATTTATTTTTTAAATGTATTTTAATGTAGCATAAATATATTTGATAAAAATACTTTTATATACGTGATTTATGGCATATGAAAATCATCTCTTCTTGGCTGTTTTCAAAAGTCTATTCTCTTGATGCTAATTGAAATCTAAATGAGAAAATAAAACCAAAAACTCCAGAATAGATGTCTTAGGACAAGGATTTGCAGCCCTTTAAATCATTATCTGCATGATGAATTGCACAGGAAGGAGTCACAGCAATTGAATTCAAAGAGGTTTCTGCAATAGTCACATTTTAAAATTCCCCATCAACACTTAATTCTTAGTGTGAAAAAAACTTTGGGCTCTTTATTAGCTAACTTGAATATATTCTGTGGTCAATATGAAGTCAATTCTTCCAGGAGTTTATAATCCAGAAAGTATTCTTGGTATTTTGAAACCTCCTTGGAGTCACGTAGGATTATTTCATCAATGATTACTCTTTTTAAAAGGAGAATGTTACCAGTTAACTGTTCTGTGAGATAACTCAGTGAAGTGATAAGAAACTTGGAATAAGTAATCGTGTTTTAATCCCAGGTCTTTTTTTTTTTTTTTTAAAGATTTTATTTATTTGAGAGAGAGAGAACAAGGGGGGAGGGGCAGTGGGAGAGGGAGAAGCAGACTTCCCACTGAGCATGGAGTCCAACATGGGACTTGATCCCAGAACATTGGAATCACGACCAGAGCCGAAGGCAGACACTTAAACCTACTGAGCCACCAGGTGCCTCAATCCCAGGTCTTCTTAAATAATTTTTTAAAGATTTTATTTTATTTTATTTTATTTTATTTTATTTTATTTTATTTTATTTTATTTTAGAGAGAGAGAGAGAGAGTGTGGGCAGGGGTGGGGGGCAGAAGGAGAGGGAGAAAATCTCAAGCAGAATCCTTTGCTGAGTATGGAGCCCAACACAGGACTCAATCTCATGACCCAGAGATCATAACCTGAGCCGAAACCAAGAGTCGGATGCTTAACCGATGAGCCAGCCAGGTGCCCCCTTAAATAATTTTTATACAACTTGGGAAAAATAATTTAACATCCTTTCCCCAATTCCTGAAACAGAACAGGATTGTATTTAACTTATAGCACAAGAATTTTGGGAGACTCAAAAATGTTGATAATATGAATCAGGATGAAAATAAAAACTGCCTCATGTCCTACACCTTTAAAATAGTTGGAAGTTGTTGAAAATTACGTAAGAAATGAATTCTTTAGCTTTTTCCCCTTTGTATCACATGGGGACTTGTGGTAATAAAAGAATAAACTTTTAGAACTGGAAAAACCTTAGAAATAATCCATTTTACAAATGAAGAACTTAAGATCAAAACAAGTAAAATGGCGGGCTCAAATCCATACGCATAGTTGAAATGTACTCTAACTTCCCGCTGAAGTTATCCTTCTTAGCTTTCAGATAAGATTGAAAATGGTAGTCATGCAGCACTATGCCTTCTCTCAGCGAATCCCACTTCAACCTTATGATTTGAAGTCTGGCAGGGCAGAAGCTTCCATGTTCTTACGTGACAATGATTTCCTGGCAGCAGTTGATTGGTCTGGGGATATTGATGATGATGATGATGATGATGAAGATGCCATCACTTATTCTGGGGTTACCATAAGCCCTACATAGGGCTTTCTTAAGCCCTTAAGATGCATAAGTTTGTTTAATCCTCTACAGCTCTTTGGGATACCTGCTATATCACTTACATTTTCCAAATGGAGAGACTGAAATAGAGAGGTTAAGGACTTTATCAAAAATCATCTACCTGGGAAGGGGCAGAGCTGTACTTCAGTGTGGCTCCAGAGTCTGTGCACTAGATATGAAGGCACTAAGGCACTCCCAGTATAAACTTCTTAGAAGATGAAGCAGTATTATAAAGACAGGTATGTAAAACTATCTTCTGAAGTGGTTAGCACTTTATTATTTTTATTCTTGCTTTCTTTCATGTAACCAGTATTCACGACTCCCTCCTCTGTGCCAGGCTCTAGGTTCCATGGGGCTTATAAGCAGTGAACAGAAAATAAACATAGGCCCCATCCCAACAGAACGTACATGCTCATGGAGAGAAGCGGAACACCAAGAAACAAAGAAACAAGTAAGCATGCACTAGTTGTAAGTGCTCTGAAGGAAAGTGTGGTATGCGGTGCCAGAGAGCTCTCTCATTTTGGTGGAGATGTGGAGGCTGAAGTCTGAATGGCAAGATGAGTAAGCTGCATGAAGATCTAGGGCAAGAAAGTTCTTGGCCCAAGTTACGGCAAAGGCCTGGTGTCAGGAAGGCATGGGTAGCAGCTGAGGAACAGAAAGTGGGCCTGCATGGCTGTGGATAACTAAGATGGCCAGGAAGGAGAGTTGGAGGGTGGAGGTGAGTATGGAGGGGCAGGCTGGGCCAACACATTTGCGTTTTATTGGAAGTCACTGGAGGGTCTGAAGTAGGGAGCAATGTGATTTGGCTTATGCATTTCTGTTCTAAAACAGAGATAGGCAAACATTTTTTATAAAGACCAGACAGTAGATATTTCAGGCTTTGTGGACTCTCGTGGACTCTTATGTGGACATTACCATGACTGTTCCCTTCTGCAGCTGTGGTGCAAAAGTCACCATAAGCGATACACAAATGAACAAATATGGTCGTGCTCCTGTGAAACTTGATGTACAGAATAGTTTGCTGACCTCTCTTCTAAAAGATCATTTTGGCTGCTATGGAGATATGATGAAGATCTGACAATTATAAAGAATCGGATTCCCCTGCGTAGTTCAGAGAGGTATACACTCAGGGTGGGGTCATATTCAGAGTAATGCCGATCTCACTCCCAAACACACCTGTGAAGTAATTGTAAATCTTCACAGAGGAGCCTCAAAAAACATGTCAAGGAAGATTTCCTTTCATAATAGATAAGCCCTCCTAACATCCTTCTTGATCACTGTTTTCCCCAATCTCACACACAGAGCTGTCACCTAGATTTTTCTTCCTCTCTCCAAACTCACCAAATCCAGCTCACATCCACTCTAATCTTTTCTCCCAGTAATTCTTCGGAATCTACTATTTATGCCAACAGTTTTCAGTGTTCGTTGACTCCACTTTTTCAATTACCCATAATCCTCAACATGTCTACTTTTGCTCCTTCCATGTTTTAATTTACATTGACCATAAATCTAATTAATCCCTTGCAAACAGCCTTGACTTCCTTGCTCCTCTTTGCCAACACTGTTTTTACCAGCAAAATCCCCAGATTGGTAAAATCCAACGATCTGTGTACACTGGCTTTCTGAGCTCTGTCTAGTACCATGTCAACGATCCCCCCTGACAGCCTACCTGCCCCTAATCCCAGCTCCCTCCCCCATACAGTTTGCTTTGAAACAGTAGTTTTATGCCTTTTTCCCTCTCTGCTACCTCCAACATCCCCTTGTAATTTAAGATTTCAGCAAATGACATTGTCACCTATTTTAACTGGGAAAACAGAAGTTCTCAGAAGACAACTTTCTTCTTCCACCATCAAATCCATCTAAACACTTCTATCTCTAGCCACATGTCCTGCCTTCCCTTCCCTCCTGTGATAGTGGATGAAGGGCTCCAGCTCCCATAAAAGGCAGGTCTTTCACTGGTGTTCCGGATCTCGTCCTTCTCCACTTAGGATTTTACCCAGCAAATGATGCTCCTTGGTTTGGTTTGGTTTGGTTTTGTGTTTTGCATTTCAGTGTTACATTCTCTTCTGGATTATTATCATCCACTTGTTTTAATATTTCCTGGCTTGAGAAAACCCTCCTTTGGGCTTACTAACCCGTATCTCCCTATAGCGACTGTCCTAGCTCCCCTCATCTTCATTCCACATTGTCTACACAACGCACACTGTCTGGGCTTCCATTACTACCAATCTGCCAAAACTCTCTCATCCAGGTCACCAGTGACCTTCATGTTATGCAAGCCAATGGTCAATTCTCTAACACTGTCAAACTTTCTCTCTTGGAAGCATGCCTTCTTGAAACAGTTTTCCACAACATCACAATTTCATGGCTTTCTTTTTCTTACTTCACTGATACCTGTGTTTTTCAATGTCTACATTGTCTTTTCTTTCTGTGCTTGGCACCTTAATGCCTGGGTCTCAGAGTTTGGTGCTCAGGCCCTCTACACATCGGGATCCAAAACCTCTCCTCTTGGGGATCTCATCTAATATTAAGGTTTTAAAACTGTACATGTTCATGACTCTGACATCTATCTCTTCAGCCCAACTTCTCCAAAATCATGAGGTCACCTGCCTACTTGATATCACCAGCCAGATGGCTAAGAGAGGCGCTCAAATTTAGCATAGCCAAAAGAAAACTCATGTTGATTTTTATCACCTAATTTATTGCTCCTTCTATCTTTCCATCCATCCAGTTGCTCAAGAGTAAAACCCAGAAACTATCCTTGGTTCTTCAATTACCTTCAGTTTCCATATCTAACCCAACACTAAGTCTCGCCAACTTTATCCCCAAAATGTATCTGGTACTGATCCACTTTTCTCTTAACCTCCACTGTGATCATCATATTCCACATCTCTCTTGCCACAGCGTGGGATGCAAAAACTTCCTACCCAGTGTCCTGTTTTCATTTTGCCACAAGAAATCATTTTAAAAAAATAAGGTAGCATGATTTTTTAGTAACCTGAAGCAGATCATATTTTATTCCTGTTCAGAATCTTTCAATGGCTTCTACTGTCTTTAGATTCAAATGAATCAAATTGAAATCCTCCCTCATTACCTACAAGGATCTGATTCGCTCTCCATCTTCATCTCTACTATTCTCCCTCTCATCCCTTACATTCCAGCTAATAGGTACTGACTGTCACATCATTATCTTATCTCCATTTTGCCAAGGTCTCTTCAGATCATCCAATCTAAAATAATTCCTTACCAGGTAATTTTAACAATATTACTCTGTATTACTTTTCTAGGAACCTTTGATCTTGTCTGAAATGAGTTTCTTTACACAGGTACATAAAAGTGGGGACCTCATCTGTTTAGTTTCACCAGGACCTAGAACTATCCAGCATGACATAGGGACTCAAAAAATATCTGTTTAATATATGAGCTCTACTTAGTCTCATTAGTTCTCCAACACTACATCTTTTTTATCTTTCTTTTTTTCTTTTTTTTTTAATCTTTAATCTGCATGATAAAGGCCCAAGAATTGGTCAGGAAGAAACAGACTTCTTGTCTGTAGACAGAAAGTATGGATAGTCCATGACCATATTAATATTTGTTTCTAATAATAAAAAGCCACATTTATTGAGTTTTCTTATGTCTTTTATTTCTTTTTTTTTTGAAGATTTTATTTATTTATTTGAGAGAGACAGAGAGGGAGCACGAGTGGGGCAGGGAGGGGTGAGAGGCAGAGGGAGAGGGAGAAGCAGACTCCCTGCTGAGCAGAGAGTCCGACAAGGGGCTTGATCCCAGGTTTCTGGGATCATGACCTGAGCCAAAGGCAGATGTTTAACCAATGGAGCCACTCTATTTCTCTTTATATCATCTAATTTACCCTTCCAATCATCTTGGAATATGTACTATTAAAATGGAATATTGGATTTTTTTGCCTGTTATCTCCTCCTTAAGAGAGCATCCCTTCTTTATTCGGCACTAATTCTGCTGGAACCCTGTGGTCAGGTAGAATTGATCTTGCTTCCCTAGACAAAAGGCTGTAGCCATGACCTGGACAATCAGGTTCTCCTTTTCCCTGGAAACCATGGTTGGCTCAGGCTGGTCACATGATCAAAGCATAACTAAGTGCTCCTCTCTAGGAATTAAAGAGTAGAAAGTTGCTATATTTTCTCTGACAGTTCTGGAATTATACAGGACATTATAGCTCATAGTACAAAAAAAAAAAAGGAGCTAGCCACTTTCTAACCATGTTTATAGGCTCTGGCAACTGGCTGGGAGTGAAGCCAACCTGGGGAAAATAGTCTTGAGTGATGGAAAGAGAGAGAGGAAGAGCTATTGTTTGAGCACATGGATATCACTTGAGTAAGTTAGCACTTACCAACTTTAGCACTTTTCAATAGACCATGGTAATAAGTTCCTTTTTTGCACTTAAACTAATTTGAATTGCATTTCTAAAACTTATATCCTATAAAGTCAACTAATTCAACTTTTATTCTCATTCTACGGATGGATAAAATGAAGCTCAGAAAAGTTAAAAAACTTGCTGAAAAGGAAATATTTGAGCAAGCATCTTTGACTTTAAGTCCTATGCTCTTATTCATTATACTATATTTCAGTATATCAGCACACTCAGAAAACCTTCATGGATTACACTTTGAAATTTCATTTTCATAAAATATTCCTTTCAAAATTTGATTCTAATGATAAATAGAATAGGTCTAGTATGGACCAGAATTTCAATTGTTTTGATATTTAAGATTTTTTTCCACTTTAAATGTTTTAGTAGATTTTTCCCTTTGGTATAAATCCAAGTTTCTGCACAGGAAAAAAAAATTACATTAGCATAATGTTTTGAATTTTATATTTGTTTTTTATTCTGATTTTCTGAATACCCATTATCTAGTTATTGGAATGAAGCTCAACTAAATGATGGACCCAAAAGCAATTGAAAATTAGGTGGAATTATATAGATGTCAAGTGAAGGGTTCATAAAATTTATAAATCAATACTCATGATTGAAGTAAATGTGCAAAATCAATTACTAAGAGAGCATCCTATCTTTTAGGAAAGTAAAATGTAAAAAAATTATTCTCTCCTATATTGGTTGTTTTCCAAATTACATAGAATGAACATGAGAGACTAGTGGACTTACAGTAGAAAAAATAAAAGGTACTTAAATTCTCATTTCATACTATTGGTAAGTATTCCAGAATGTACAAGTAAGTGAAATTAACAGTAGCTAATGCAGGAATAGGAACGAACAAACTAGAACAATTTTTGACTTATAGGGGAGGTTGATAGAACTCAAAGGTTATGCATATTGAATTACACATTCACAGCCTCATCATGTATCATTCTGATTTTTATAAGATGGTTGTACTGTCCACTCAGTTCACCACAGCAGAAAACTCTGCTATCTTAGATTTCTCTCTCTTTTCGGTTCAACTTCTATTATTTCAACTTGGCCTACCTGTCTTATTGATTTTTTTCCAACTTTACTGAGAAATAATTGACAACTAAAATTATGAGATATTTAAAGTGACAATGTGATGATCTGATCTACACTGTGAAAGGGAACGCCCCCTCCCCCCCACCATGAGTTACTTAACACATCCATCACTTCACAAATTTATCCCCTCCCTTTTTGTTTTGGTGAGAATATTCAAGTTCGACTGTCTTAGCAAATTTCAGTTATACAACGCGATGGTATCAGTTGTAGTCATGTTATATATTAGATCCTCAGACCTTATTCATCTTATAACTGAAAGTTTGTACCATTTCACCAGCCTCTCCCTATTTCCCCCAGCCCCTTCTGATTTTTAAAGAGACTGGTCACTGCCCTGGCTCAGCATCTCTTGCTTGTTTGATGGCAGTGTCTCATCTTCTTATTAGGCTTTAATAAGCTCTGCTTATTACAGTCCAGTCTCCATCAAGCTGCTAAGTGATTATTTAAAAGGACAGAATTGACCATGTCACTTTTTAGGTTTAATACCCTTGAAATCACAGTTACTTGAAGGATAAGATTCATTCCAAGAAGTATTTATCTGTTAGTCACCTTACCTGGAGATGGGGTACAATGTGACATAAGATCTGGGTCTTCCCCGAAAGGAAGGTGCGTGACTGGGGAGCTATGGAGTCAGCCAGAACCAGATTGTTTCCATATAATATGGAAGGTGTTACTACAGAGGGAACCCCAAGTGTAAGGGAGCTCAATGCAGGCAGACTGAGCATAGCCTGGATTTTCAGGAGGGCTTCCTGGAGAAAGGATGTCTGAGTCAAGGTATAATAAGTCATCCAGGCTCAGAAGGAAGGGAAGCATAAAAGATTAGCCAGGTAGATATAGGATTAGAAGAAACTGTCAAAGGATGTAGCAGAGCACTTCTCAATAACTGCAAGCAACTCAGTATTTTGAAAACACAAGAGATGAGGTAGGAAGTCGAGGTTCTGGAGGATGGAGAAGGAAGTAGAAATGAGGCCTCATGAAGATCACATACATGACACCATCATTCAGCACCTGCTGATTGTTCTGTGGGCCAGATATTTTGCTGAGGATACAGAGTAAACTTGAAGAAGCAACTATAGTTGATAACATCGTATTATATAGTTGAAATTTGCTAAGAGAATAGAACTTAAGTGTTCTCCCCTCTAAAAAAAAATTAAAAAGAGAGATAAATATATGAAGTGATGGAGAAGATAATGACCTAGATGGAGGGGATCCTTTCACAACATAAACAGACATCACGCTATCAAAGTGTACATTTTAAATATTCTGTAATTTTGTCGATTATACCTTAGAAACGCTGGAAAAAACCTGAAAAAAAGAGAAGAAACTCTGCTTTCAAAGAAAGCAATCTGGCGGATAGCACTAGGAAGTGATGTTGAATTTGCTCTATTTAGTATAACTTCTGCACACAGAGCAAAGAATTCTAACTCTAGGTCATTGCCCTGGTATTTCTTTGTTGGGAAGCTTCCTCAGATGGTTGGGAGTCCTTGTCTGGAATTTCCTGGTGCCCCCTTTAGTTGTTGCAGAGAAGACATATGACCCCTGGGCTGTGGCAGGGTCTCCTGGAGGGGAGCTGGCCCTTCTGTCTGCCTTTGCAGAGTATCCTACAGCTAGGTCAGAGACCAGACCTGAATTCTCCAACACTCCATAAGTTCTTCAAGGGATGAGGTAAAACTCCCGTCCCTCTCTCCACTGCTCTCTCTGTTCTTCCACAAGTGGATGGAATACTAACCTGATCAGAGTGCAGAGTTAGGAAACACTTGATTGGCCACATTTACTTATTAAACAAGTGTGTCTCATTGGCTCCCTTCTCCGTAAAGCTGGCTAGACAAGAAAGCCAGTAGGTATCTACCTTTGTTACCTTCTTTTCTTTACCTGTGAGCAGTACTTGCTTTAGTTCCTTGTGGCCATCCGGTGGTAAGAATCATTCTTGGGGGCAGAACAGATTTCATCTGGGTCTAGTTTAATCCACCTGCTCAGTTCAGTTTACCAAACATCTGAGTTTTGTGGTTTAGCCTAGTTAATCATTGAATGGCATTTTAACTCTGCTTTCATTTGTGCCACTTAGGTGTCTCATCAGAGAAGGGATGGCAGGGCTCTGACAACATTCAGGTGTCCCTGGGAACTCTGGACAGAATCACATCTCATTGCCCTTGAAACCACCCTGGATAGCTTTAAATGCTCCCCTACCAGTGGGGAGTAATAAGAAGATACTTGGTTATAGTTCTATATATATTGATACAATTATGTAATCAAAGCAAGTGGACGGATTCACAGTCCATTTTTCATCTGTCAAATTGTTTTTATGTTACATGTGACTAATTTGATCATGGTTAGCAATTTATATGGGATTCTTCTCCCTTGCCCACTGTGATTGACTAACAAACGTAACCCATTTGAACCGAGTCCCTGTGTGGAAGACCAGATCGTGTTTGCAGACTATCCTCACACTTGTCGAAAGAGAAACATTTACCTGAAAGCCTTTTAAGGCATTTGAAGAATGAGAATCAATGATTTCTCTTCTGGGAGAAATTGGTAAAAATTGGAGTAGCTCTTATGGTACATGTAACAAAAGCTCTTGGATAGAGATATTGTTAGACTTTAGGGATAATTATCAAGGGGAAATGCTGAGCTTCCTTCATTAAAGACTTGTAGAAGTTAACTTGGTTAGACAGAATTCTTGAAATAAACAGCATTACTTTGATGAAATTCTGTGTTTTCTTCTAATACCATAATACTATGCCATACTAATAATACTTTCATGACTATATTTGGTACTACATTTACCATGAAAACTGTAACTTATAAAAACTTGTTTTTCTCAAACATACACAGTAATGGGAATCTGTAATCTATATACCCCCTCCCTGGTGCAGTTAATGTTGGCTCCTTTACTTAAGTGCTCAATAAACCAACTGTTTCATTATGCTGATGACTCGATCAACAAAACTGCCAACTTCACAAAATGTAAAGGTTTATACATAAATGGAGAGAGGCTGTGGATTCTAGATGTTTTAGCCTTTTCACATCAATTAAGAAAAATCTGCGGGGCACCTGGGTGGCTCAGCGGGTTAAGTGTCTGTCTCTTGATTTCAGCTCAGGTCATGATGTCAGGGTCATGAGATTGAGCCCCCAGAGTTGGGTTCTGGCCTGAGGGAGCAGCTTCCTTAAGATTCTCTCTCTTCCTCTGCCCCTTCCCCTGCTGTGCTCTCTTTCTCTCACAAAAAAGAAGAAGAAGAAGAAGAAGAAGAAGAAGAAGAAGAAGAAAAAGAAAAATCTTCACAGCCCCATGCATTTCCTGAGTGCGTGTGTATGTGTGTGTGTGTGTGTGTGTGTGTTTGGGGTGCAGGAGGATGATGGTCACTACCTTCCACAAACCATTTATACTGTAATGAAAACAAGAGGTCAGTTTCTATCTAAAACATACCGGTTTTACCTTTGTTTTCTCAGAAAAGAACATACCCGCCTTAGCTTTGCCCTTAATCTTTGAAGTACTTCTTTTCAGAGAGTTAATCTCACAATTTGATTATGTGGCATCTTTGAAAATTTGCAGGTGCTTCTTAAGAATTTTACATTTCATTTCGGTTCCAAACCTCAAATAATACATAATTTCTCGGGTTATTATTATTTTGCAACTTAGCATTTTATTAAGATATGCTGCTGTACAGTTGTATGGGTACTTAGCATCATGATAAACCAGTTTTCAGTAAGTTACGTTAGAATTTGAATAGCATTAACATGACCTTTTGCCCTCTGAACCTGTGTTGATTTTATGAAGTCCTTTTGCGCTCATAAACAAAATACCATTGTACCTATCAAAGGTTCACTTGACTTTTTCCATATTCTCTATAGCAAAAACTGAAACACTGTTCATTGAAGGTATATGACTTTTTCATACTTAATATGATATTGCCCAAATATAAAGTTTTTAAACTTCAGATATTATACTTCAACAATGACTGCTAAATCAAAATAATTCATGTGCATGTGTATATACAGGTATACATTTGATAAATTTATAAAATGATATGAAAAATATGGAAATTCTTTGTGCCAATCTGATGAGTAGGCATGGAGAAGGAAAAATGATTTAAGATAATATTATCTTTCCCAACACGATGAAAATTCAAAAATGTACCCAAATCCAGATGAAGTATTTAGAATCTTGGAAAGAAAAAGCAGTCATTTGTTTTCTTACACTTGTACTCTATCCAGTTCAAGATTGGAAGCAAAAATTATAGACCACTGAGGAATTGCCATGTTGGGTCACGGAGTCCAACCCCAAATTATAGACTATCTTTATCCTGATCATCATCCCCTATTTACCAACTAAATTACTTCCAGAAGCCAAATCATTCTTCAGTAGTAAATCAGGCATTTAGGAAGATATACCCATTGTTTAAAATCCCTGGACGAATCCCACTCCCTGTGTGGAGCTGTGCTTTACAGGGCAGATATTCGACGTGAACCCTTACCCAGATATCCTAGACGCATCGACCAAACTGGGAGAACTGTCAGAATGCCACGCCTCCCGGATAGGATATAGCCAGGAACGTGGTCTCGCCGGTTTCTAGCCCTGGCGATGCTGGGAGAATCTTATTATTCTTAGGATAGAGTCTTGACCCTGTGCTTTTCTGCCGGACCGAGGCAGAGTAACGGGACGGTCTCCCCATGATTTTCCAAATCAGGATCATAAACGAGTCCTGCAGCCAGCGTGTCTAAACATAAGGGGCATACTTCCTTCTAAAGAGGAAATATGCGTTCTGTGCCGCTGAATTTTCAATGTATACTTTTAGATGACTGCACGATGCCGCGTATTTGGACTAGAATAAGAAATAACTCATTTAGCCCCTGGCCTCCCAAAGTTTCTGTCTTTGCTGTCATGCAGACTTCCCTGAGTGAAGTTTTTTTAAGGAAGATAGGTTTTAGGTAGCACCTTCCTTTTTCTACATTACCTTTCTCTATACATCAAAGTTTCAGGGATATAAGCAGAGCTCCACAAAGATTTTGACTGTGGTATCCCATAATAACATATTTTAGCTTTCAAATATTGCGTTTTACGTGGATTGAAAAATGACAATCTGACTTCTTTACGGCCTCTGCTTTTCCTCTTGTTTCCTCTCCATTAAGGATTTTATTTTGTTCTAAAAATGCCTTTCTTCCCCTTCCTCCTTCTCTTTCCTCTCTCTCTCTCTCTCATTTCTTCATTTTACTCTTCACGGGAGTGGAAAACAGATGGTCTTATCTGTATATAGAATTCAAATGATCAAATGTTGTGCTTGGGAAATAAGCTGAACTTCTAAGGGTTAAACAAAGTTCAGTTTGAGCATTTAAAGTGTGTGAAAATGAAGAGTACTAATTAATTCTATTCAGATGTCTGTGTGTGGAAAATGTCACTTTAGCAACCAATACAAGCCTATTTGCTGGGCTTTTGTTTGTTTTTTTCGCTTGCACATTAGGGTGGTGGTTTCAATAGCTCTTCTACACCAATCAGTAACAGGCCACGACAGTGAAATCAACCTTTTGTCTGCACCAGTGCACTCTGCCTCATTCGCCCTCCTCAGATCCTGTCAACATGAAGAACAAAACAAAGCCAATGCTGGATCAAAACATACAGAGGAGTTCCTGGAACAGAGAGAAGCATTCCAGTGCCCTGTCTAATCCCTCTGACCTCTGGCTTCCCTGGACCCACTCTAGCATCTTCTAGTGATAGAAAGGCAGTTCTTAGCAGGTTCTTACCTTTGGTGCCTGCAGAGCTAAGAGGGAGCAAGAGATGGTGTTTTGTCTGCCTCCTGAGTACTGACTACAGTCTTGGAATAGGGGCGTGGATTACCAAGAGTCTCGGTTCTACACCTGGCTTTTACCCTTCTCAAAAAAAAAATTAATAAATAAAATAAAATGCTTTATGGGGCTTAAGCGCTTGGCCTCAGGGCAGCGGGCTCTCACACAGTGTTGAGCAAGGTTCCCGAGGGGTGAGTGAGTGGATCACGGGGAAACCTGTAATACCTGTATTCTCTATGCTTCGGATCGCTAATGGGAGCTATGCAAACATATCAATGTGATTATCATACTCCTAGGGCTATATTTATGTTCTGGTATGAACAGGGATCAAAAACCTAAGACTGTTAAACACACCTGACTGACAAAAAATAAATAGATAAATAACCTTGCCTCTATGTATGTCATTAAAAGAGTAAGACAATCATTTAGGCGACAGAAAAAAGAAATTACCTAAGACAGAAAGAAGTGCCATTCATAAAGACAACCCGCCACTAACTTTATTTTTATACAACATGTGACTTCTTATGGCATTATTTTGAAACTGTTCAGATGATGTCAAAGCTGCACCACATAAAAATAAAATATAAATAATAATAAAATAATAAAAAATAAAAAATTTTCTTAAGGGCCACTTTTTAAAAAATCTAATAATATTCTGATACTCCACTAAAATCCCCAAATTTTCAGATGTCCCCCCAGATTTTACATGTGTTATGTTATGTAATTATTACATAATCTTGCTGGGCAATCCTTGTCACTTCCATTTCATACAAAAGAAATCTGTGGCTCAGAGAGGTTTTAGCATGTGGTCCTGGTCACAGGGTTCATAAATAGTAGAACCCGGACTGAGTTCTTTTCATATCACTGAAGCTCTTTTGTATATTTGAAATTTATTGATAGATTCAGTTGTTCTTTTTCTCTCTTGGCTGTTAACATTGCCATAATGACCACAAAAGAAACAGATTGACCCAAAACTGTTTCTTCTGAGACTTTCTCCTTGGACTTGGCCACTGACATAACGTGGGCATGTCTCTGAGCTCTCTCCACTCCAAGACCGAATGAGCCCCAGCTGCTCATGAAATTGAAAGGATTATAAAGTGCTCTATTGGGAAAGGAGCAAGACATCCAAGGAGCATCTATTAGCTGCAACATGCCAATAAAGAGGGGGCCCGGGCTCTTGTGACTCTGCCAACCCCTGCATGACCAGAGAGGTCTGTTAGATACACTGAACTTGCTGCAGTCCTGCTGCTCATTTGGAAGCAAATTGTAAGAGAGAGATATAAACTGTGAGAAGCGTGCCCCTCTACAGCAAGATGGATAAAGTAAAAGGAGAGAAGTAGTGTAGGCAGGTCATGCTTTTCAAATGAATGCAAACTTTAAAGGAGAAAGAAAATGCTTACTTACAGTAACTTTTTAAAAAGTAGGAGTACAAACTTGTCGAATCACTAAGTTGTACACCTGAAGGTAATGTAACATTGTGTGTTGACTAGACTCAAATTAAAAAAAAAAATAGGAGTGCACAGGTACACAATGAGGTGAGGAAACAACACAACACAAAACAAAACTTTAAACACGTTGATGATTCTTTAATTCAAATGGATCCAATGGCTCTAGTAAAAATATGATTGTCATATTGAATTGGTAATGGAGTTGGAATTAAAACTCATGACTAATGCTTTGTGCATTTTGCTTAGTTCCCTAACATCAGTGACTCTTTGGATTGAACCATTTTATCCCTTCTGCAGCAAATTCTTGAATTACAACAATTCTTGCATTTCTTTCTTTCTTTCCATTTTTCTTGGGGCTCGGGGGATACTACATAGCCCTAGTAGAAATAGTAAGAGGCAAAATGAAAGAAAATAAAAATAATTGCAAATTCAAATGTGTTATTATCTTTAAGAGAAATTCCAAAGAGAGAAATTTCTCTTCACTGTGTTCAGATCTGTGCCTAATTTCTAATTAAAACATAGTAGAACAGACATGTACTATTTTTTAAGAAGAATACAGAAAGAAGGAAGTGAGGGTTTAAAGAAAGTGGAAAGACCTGTCCCTCAGGTGAACCACACTTACCCGAGAGGTGAAGTATTATATTGCAAGCAGCAAGCCTCTTACAGGCTGAGCTCTGGGATCCAGCAGCTCGGCCCCTCTCTTAAGCGATTTCAGGGAAATCATTAAACCTCTTTGAAATTTATTTTCAATACACATTAAAAGGGGGGAATAATTCTCGTGAGTGTAGATCGTGAGGCACATTACTGAAATGTGCTTCTACTATTATTATCAGTCGATAACTGAATTCCCATCTGACAACGACCAGAATATCTAAAGTAAAAGAATCCCTAACATCATGGATATCAGCATTTCTAAACAACTGGTTACAGCCTTCTTGCCCTTTAACAATGCAACTTCTTGCTCCTTTCCTGTAGCTCCCGGACAGAAGTTGAAAGTTACTTTTGGCACCTTCTTGGAGGTACTTCCTAAAAGTCACTGGGTGGAAAGTGCTCTAAGGAAACTGATTTCTTACCCCATGATCCTTCTCCAGAAAAGCAGGAGATGCCTACAGGTCTCACACTGACGCGTGTTCTCAAGGCTCATACCCACCCCATCTGCGGTCACCAGAGGAGGCTTTGCTTCCTGGACCATCTGAAATTCCCTGCTACATTATTCACTTCACTATCTGGCAAAATATGAGGTTTTGATGTAGCTCCTTTTCACAATCCACACTCTAGGTAGCAGATTTCCCAGGGGCCACTCTGCTTAGTTACTACCACCATGTGTATTCCGAATGGCACAATCGTTTCACTGCAAATATGAGACATTCTGCGTGCGTGTGTGTGTGTATGTGTGTGTGTGTGTGTGTGTGAGAGAGAGAGAGAGAGAGACATAAAAAAATGCAAGAAATGGTCATTTTTTTTACAAAGCAACTAAAATGAGAAAACAATATTAAAATCTGGTTAGAATTATAAAATAGATCTACAGAGGAAACCCTAATGTAAAAAGCCCCATTCTTGGAGCTCTAGAAATGCATATGTTCCATGATGCCTCTGAATGTGCCCCTCTCCCCATCTGACTGAGCTTGGCCTGCAGCTTCTGACTCAGTCCTACGCTGGTTACACACAGTTAGAGGAATGTTAATTACCACCTGTAATCCGCACAGGGTCCTGGACTGAATAACAAGGGTAACTAGCCTCGATTGAGAAAGATAGGTAGAAATGTAAGTGCCACACTTAAAGGTATGGGAATTTCGTGGGCTCATATTTGGGCAGGAATGTGGACCCTCCTGTCTTTCCGACCCAGGCAAGCACCCGAGCAAGAGATTCACCCAGCCAGAGAAGGTTAACGCCGACGGGGTAAATCTTAAAGGGATCTTAGCAAGCTTTTCTTCTCATAGGCTTGGAGATGTTTAAGTCATTTGCCTCGTTTAACAGAGATAGTAAAAGTTCAGTTGGAGGAGCAAAAGAAAAAAAAATTTGAATTTTTACCTTCAGGAGTGTTCCTTAATATTTTTAATTCGTTTTAATGCTGTCTATTGATATTAAAATACATTCATTATTTTCTTCCATTTTGCTGGAATATGCAAGATGGATAAAATTCTATTCCCGGTCTTGTATAGATACTGAAATACAGTTCCCTGGGAGCATTCGCCGCTTTAGATGTTAGCTGATTGCATCCTTGTCATCCTGAACGTTTTCGCTTTCTTTAAGATATGAGAAATTAGGGAACGAAAGGAACTCTTTTCCACAACAGAAGCACTTTTGGGAGGCTGAACATGTACCTCTGATTCAAGCTTGAGTTATTATAAGAAAAACAGAAAAGGAAGGAAGAAGGTTTTACTTTCCCACTGTTGAAGACAGTTCGTCAGGACGAGAGACAGACACACAGAACGTGCAGAGACTTGCACGGCGATGAACAGGGCAAGGGTTTCACCCATGTTGTCTTTAAAAGCATTGCCTGGAATACAAAACGACATGGTGTTTCTGGAACACCATTGTGTTTGAAAGGCCAGGAAAAGGTGATAGGTTTTTAATGCACATTTGGGTGTCTTCAGGCCCTCTTTCTGTAACTAGAATGGAGATGTTCCTGAAATGCTGTCTACAGAGGAAAAAAGCAAATTGGTTAAAATTCCACTATGTTTTTCTTTGGCTGGCATTGTATAATTGAAGATGTCTTCAAAACAGAAACAAACTATTGCTTCGTGTGTGGGGGTTGGGGGGGGAGGAAAGCACACATCAGACTGCAGAGAAATAGAATCCCTGTAAGGAATACATCACTTTCACCAGCAAAGTTCCTGTGGCTCATGCTTCTTTCAGGTCCAGCTTTTTGTCTTTCTGCCATGTGAGCCATGTCCCTAAATGGATCTGATTTTGTTTCTATCCTCAAAGCCTGTGCATTGCTTCTTTTTAGTCAAAAATTCAAATTTAGGCCTATGGTCTCCCCATCTCCCTTCCCTCCCTGATTGTCAGATCACTTTGTCCCAATCAGGCTCACTTAAAAACAAAACCAAAATTTCTATGGGTCCTTGACACAAGTTTTCTCTTTTGTCTGGACTGTTCTACCCATTCTTTCAAAGTGCTTTCCATCCTTCAAGGTATAGTTCAGCTCCTAGATCTTCCAAGGGTAAACCTCCCCTAGTTTCCCTGCATGCAATGAATACGGCCATGCACCTAGCACCAGCTGCGTGGGTGGGTGACCTCTGCAGCCTCATGGGGCTCCGTGCTCAGAAACGGCCTGCACCTGCTTGGAGGCTCGGCTGTTGCCATCTTGGGAACAAGGGGCTTAACAGTTTTGTTTTGCGCTGGGCCTGCAAATAACACACCTGGGCCTTCCTCCTGTCCTAAAATTAACAGTTTCATGTCTCTGCTCTAACAGTTATTACCCACACTGCATTTTGAAGTTATTTTGTGCATATCTACCCGCATTAGAGAGGAAGCGCTAGGGACCATAGACCTCACATGTCAGGTTCCCACAAGCACCTGGAACAGCCGTTTGCACAAAGGAAAGTCTTGACGAGAAGAATACTGCTCAGAGTTCTTCAGGAAGGAAAAGAATAAAACCAACATCTACTGAAGATAAACAGTAGAAAAACTAAAAAGTTTTACAAACTTAATATGTACCAATCACTGTATTTTGCACTGCACACACAGCAAATCTAACCTAATCCCCAAAACTTGAGGAACAGGTGCTATTATGACTTCATTTTCCAGGTAAGGGGTGAAGGGCTTAGAGAGGAAGGTGTCAGGGGTCACAGAGTAAGTGGCAGAACCAAGAATCAGAGTCAGGTCTGGCTCATCCCAAATTGATGAGTCTTCACTCTTAACTTGTACAGAGAACTGTGACATTTTCTTTCTGTCTTTCTTTTTTAAAGATTATTTATTTATTTATTTGACAGAGAGAGACACAACGAGAGAGGGAACACAAGCAGGGGGAGTGGGAGAGGGAGAAGCCGGCTTCCCGCTGAGCAGGGAGCCTGACGCGGGACTCGATCCCAGGACCCCGGGACCATGACCTGAGCCAAAGGCAGACGCTTAACCAACTGAGCCACCCAGGCATCCCAGAACTGTGATATTTTCAAGCAATAAAAAACCTAACTATATTCTGACTGGAACGAAGGCCAAGGTAACAAAATTGGCTTCTGTCTAGCAGTCCCAGCCACGAGTTCTTAAAATCTGCCTATACACACCCAGACTTTTAAGGTGTCAAACCAGTTTCTAACAAAACATCATTTTTTAGGTTATATAAACATTTTGCTAGACCTGCCTGCAGCCCCCTCCCCACCTTTACCAAACATACTATCATTGTACTTTAAAGTTATTTTTTAGTCATAAAATTTTATATGTAGGGAGAAAAAGTGCTTCAGATTATGAAAGACAGATGATCTATGGAGAAAGGACTATTACAGACTCAGCTTAGCGAGTGAATATGGTGGGAAGTCAAGCCCGCACCAGCTGTATGCCAGGGTCCTCAGACAGATCCATGAGGAAGGTCATGGTTTTCCAATCCCTTCTAAGAACTCATAAGCGCACCAAATTCAGGAGACTGATGACCCAGGATTAGTATAAAAAGACATTATACTGAGTTACGTCCACTAGCAGTTCTTTTATTCATTTATTGTTAAAATTACATTTTGTATAATGAAGAAAGGAGACCTTCTGTTTTACTGCTTGGTTGAAATACGTACCATGATGAGATGCATATAATGCTTTGGATAAGATATTTTAAGAATTTGCACTAAACACATCAGAATATTTCCAAACACAACATATATCTGCCATAGCCCTGAATATATTTTATTTTCTTTAGCACAAGAGAGATTTTTCAGTAAAAACCTCATGGGAGTCTGTCTTGCATGTTTTTAAGCTAATTAAATGTTCAGAAGCTGGAATCTTTTTACAACTGCTTTCACCTCATTTTTTTTTTTTTTCAGGGAAAGATTCAGCTTTTGTTGCTTCCTTCTGGAGGGACCATTATTACCACATCCTTGAGTTTCCTGGAGCTTTGAGTTGTTTTCAACATTATTTTAAAAATTCTTAAATGAATCACTTCTCCTCCTCCCAACCCCAAAAGAGCATAATAGGAAGATAGAAGGGGTTTGATTTTCTACTTGGACAAAAAGGTGTACCCAGCACAGCATATGTCCCCTTCTGCGACGTTGCTCTAAGCTTTCTAGATGCATACTTAATTTCAACCCCTGACAACCAAAGTTCCCTTTAGGTAACTCTAGGGATAAGCTAACCTAGTGCTCATGTTCCCCTCTGGTCCCAGTTTGATACATCTTTAATCTTAATTTTGGAGACAAAACCATGTATCCAATGACTGAGAATGGATAATGCTTATCAAGACATAATTCTTGTATTACATGAATGTTGATTTTGTTTGCAATAGAGAATTTATAAGAAGCATCCAATCTCTTTCATACCCAAATCTTGTGTGTGGTGGCTTATAATTTTTCTAATTGGGTAATCATTTTGGAGTTCAAAACTTTTTTGCTACAAAATGAAATTTAGTTGGACTTCCACTTGAGATTGTCAGCTGGTTACAAGGCATCCAGTGGAAACTGCCAGATGAAGAACAACTGTTGCATATATTTTTATTAATGCCCAACCAGTTGTAATCCAATTTATATCTACAGTTTAAATGACAATAAGAAGTTCGTGTATGGTGATTAACATAACATAATAAAAAAAGAACAAAAAGAACTAAAAAAAAATAAAATGTATAACCTTAAAAAAAAAAAGAAGTTCAGAGATCTATTTCCCAGCCAGACACTGGGTAACCACTCTGATGTCTTGCCAATGTAGTATTTGAATGAAATCCACTGTAGCAAATGAGAATAAAACTTGGGATGCTTTGACCCAAAAGTGAAAAGAATTTTTTAAAACCAGAAGTATGTTGGTACTCCATACCATTCAGAGAGAGAAGGAGACTTGTATTTTATTCAACACCTACCTAACATTCTTCTAGGTGCTGGAGATGTTAATTAATTTAACATTCACAGAAGAAAAGGGCAGGAATTCTTAGTTCTCTTTGCAGAGGGAGAAACTGAGGATAATATTAAGTTACTTGCCCAAAATAGGACAGTAAATCCGGTTTATCTAATTCCAAAATTTAAGTTCTTTTCATCATAAATGGCAAAAATCATTTAGATATTAAAACTGCTTCAGGTTTTTTAGCATCTTGATCTTTACTTTCATAAGCAAATGAGGCGTGCAATATTCTATAGATGTCAGATAATAGATATATAGATATATAATAATAAGGGGTCTATATTCATTTGCCTATAAATTCCTCAATGGCAAAAGTTGTAATAATAATCAGGACAGAATGAGTGCTGACTTCTTTTAGTTCTCCCTACAAAAATTCAGACAGGGATTTCTCTTTCACTTCTGCATGCTTCATCCATAGGTGATACTTAAGGTGAAGTTATCAGCAGATCATACTGGGAATCAGTTTGTGCCACAAGGGGAAATAGATCGACCATATTAGAAGAAAGGCTAATAGTCACCTTTGCTAACCCCAGCTTTTGCACCAGGTTTATTATCACCCTTGAAATAGACCCTGCACGATCAATTTCAAATATCAGAGCATAACATACGCTCCACAGGGAACCCCTGAAAGAAAGCAGAGGAGGCAATAGCTCTATAGTTAGAAAAAAACACAATTTTGATCGTGCGTGGAAAACATCAAATTAAACCCGGTACTTGGTATTGACTCAGCATTCCAGCTTCCCCCAGCATTCTGGCTGAAGTTTAATCTTCTGCTAACTCCCTGGAGGGAGGCCTTTACTCCTGTCGCACCCTTGCTGCCAATATAGAATTGAACAGGTGCCGTCTTCAGGGGAAGCTTACAATTTGCTTCAAATGTGCAAAATAATGCTTATAAGGAAGTGCCTCATAAACAGCTTATAATATGAAAAGAACCAAGAGGAATGAGGTTTACAAAATTCCTTCTTTTCTACTAATTGATAATCAGGTTCAATGGAAGTTTGCTTTGGAAGGATTTTTTTTTTTCTATGTTCCCGTCTTGGTCTTCAGTCCTCTGTCAAGGATTTGTGCCCATCGGCTTCTTTATCCCTTTCATTCTGCGCAGCTCTGTGTTAGTCACGTCCAGACCTGCGTGGTCTACACACTGTTTCTCCTCTATCTCCTATGTCCGAGCTGAAAGCACGCCAGACTGCTCTCTGTATGCTGGAGGCATAGAAGGTAATGTTGAAAGGGTCACAGTGGTCAGAGTGGGTTAGAGAAGGCAGTCAACTTACTTACCACTGACAGACCCCAGGGGTTCTCTGGAATTCCAGAAGATAATACTCATTGCACAGGTGCCGAGAAATAGCACATTTGGACACCCCAGGTACCCCTGGGCCAGCTAATTTGGGGGTCATTATTTCACCATGTGGTTGGTGCTAAGCATTTATATTTTCGGTGGATATGAGGATAATGCCACAGGATATGAGGACAGCAGACTTGTTGAATGAATGAATGAATGGGAGATCAATGTGAATTCTGTAGATGAATGCAGACTTTTACAGATAACACAGAGAGAATCTTCTAGCACTATGAAAGACAGCTCGACAACACATGAGAAACTAAGTGGAGTGCTATATTCTAATTGGCTACTGTGTGCTCGGCACCACGCCAAATACTTTACATTTAGGATTTATTTAAATACCAACAACATTCCTACCAAGTATCTCTGTTAGCCAAACTAGAAGATGATGATCCCTGGTGGTCCTCATCCCCTGATATTTGTTTCTTTATGCAATCCATGTAACTAGTAGGATATAGAAATGATGGTGTGTGACTTCCCAGGCTAGATCAAACAAGGCACACGGCTTCTGCCGTGCTTCTCTTGGATCACTCTTGGAGAGAAGCTGGCTGACATGCCATTAGGACACCCAGGCAGTTCTATAAAGAGGAACACATGTGGAGAAACTGAGGCTTCCTGTCAACAATCTACGCTAACTCTTGCCTCCCACCCCAGTCAAGCCTCCAGATGATGCAGCTCTAACCAATTTATTGACTGCAACCTCATGAGAGACCTTGACTACTAGACCAGGGTACTAGTACTCAGCTAAGCCACTCCCAGGTTCCTGACCCATAACATATATGCAAAATAGTAATTTTTTTTATTGTTTTATTGTTCGTTGATTTAAGCCACTAAATTTTGGGGTCATGTATTACACTGCAGTAGACAACTAATAAAGCTTTTATTAACCTCATTTTACAGATGAAGAAATAAAATCCATGAGAACTAAAGTTACAAAATACTAAACTTCCCTTTACTGAGCACCTACCCATGAAGGCTTAGACCGTGGGAACTGACCAAAGTATGACACGGGAGTAGCTGAAGAGGAGAGCAGCCAGGAGTGGCTGAAGAGGCAGAGTTCATCTGTTCATTCATTCAACATATGGTCCCTGAGCATCTACGAGGTGCCAGGGGCCGTTGTAGGGTGTGAAGATGCAGCAGTGACCAACACATACAGAGTCCCTTCCTTCTCAGAGCTTATGTTCTAGTGATGGGTGACTGATGATAAAAACACGCAAAAAGCAGTGCCTGGTGGCTCAGTCATTAAGCATCTGCCTTCAGCTCAGGCCATGATCTCGGGGTCCTGGGATCGAGTCCCGCATTGGGCTCCCTGTTCAGTGTGGGGTCTGCTTCTCCCTCTCCCTGCCACTCTCCCTGCTTATGCTCGCTCCCTCTCCCTCTGTCTCTCTCTGTCAAATAAATAAATAAAATCTTAAACACACACACACACATACACACACACACACACACACACACAGGTACGCTATGAGATACAGTAGAAGTTGAAGGAGACACAGGTAGAGGGACGAGCAGGACCTTGGGAGAGACAGCATGCGCTTGCTTCCTTCCCACGCGTGCATCCCTGTGACAAAGCCTTCAGCTGAGGCAGCTTCCGTGCCCCGTGCTGTCCTCAGACACGAAGCCTGGTCGGTGTGGATCTCTCTCTCTTTTGTACGTCATGGCTCCCATTTGCTTAGCGTGTAGCCTGGCATGTGCTTAGTAAGTATTTATGGCGGTGACTTAAATTCTCAGAAGAATAAAATTTTTAGCGAAGTCAGCTGCCTAAGCAGTTAAATATTCTTCAGCTATTTTAACGTCCGCACGTTAAGACAGAGTGAATTCTGCCAGTGTAACTCCTTTTCCATTATCAAATAGAATAAAACTCATTGTGTAATAAATGTGATTTTCTTCTCAGTAGCTTGGCTCGACCTTAATTTGAGTCTGTGAGATTTAGCATTCTAAAACCAGTGTACTAAACATGCAGTGAAGATTCTAGGATCTTCCTAGAATCAAAATACGAGATGTGGTTGTAAGATACCAAAGCAGACATCCACGAGCCAAAGAAGGAATCCGTCTCACCAGACACACATGCATAAATACAGATTTCCTTGGTCTGCTTAGCTCTACTGAGGGTCTGTGAGAGCTACAAGGAGAGGACCTCCAACCCAGTACGGGGAAGACTAGAGGCTTAATGCTTCATGATCACGGCTACCCTGGGGGCACATGAGAGTCTTTTTTAAAACCTTATGCTCTCAGAAAAATAAATACTACCTTTATAAAAGGGAGAAATTCAGCACTATTTGTTGATCAAAAAGATTTATTACATTATAAAATATTAGTACTTAAGAAAACTTCAAATATCAAGAGGTTCAATCTCCCATCCCCAAAGAAAAGCCCAGAGAAATGAAATCACAAGCTAGTACTCATGCCAGATTTTATTTTATTGTTTTAAAGATATTATGTATTTATTGGAGACAGAGAGCAAAAGCACGAACATGGGGAAGGGGCAGAGGGAGAGGGGAAGCAGACTCCTCACTGAACAGGGAGCCTGACTCGGGGCTTGATCCGAGGACCCCGAGATCACAACCTGAGCCAAAGGCAGATGCTTAACCGACTGAGACACCCAGGTGCCCCTCTCCTGCCCAGATTTTAGATGAACACTTTTAAAGTTTCTTCTTGTATACATTGTGTTTCTTTGAATAATTCAGATACTGTCACTTATTGACTCCTGGGAGCTGGCTACAGGGGACTGTCATTTAGATGGCACAGAAGACAGTATTCCATAGCAATTTAGAACTTGGTTCTAGAAGCTGATGATCCCATCTCAAACACTGAATCTATCATTTTCTGGGCAAAGTTAACTGGATGATTTGAAAAGAATTACTTAATCTCTCTAAATTTCAGTTTAGTCATCTGTAACACAGAGGTAAAAACAGTACATATCTCATGGGGTTTTGTGAGGAGTAAAGGAAACCTCATAGGCCAAGTGCTAGGATAGCTTCCGAGCACACAGAGAACCAGCTTTATGTGATAAACTATTATTATTGTTGGTGTAATCAAGATTCTCAATATGGATAAGATGAAGAATACGGATGTTAACTGGACCCGTGATGACCATTTCACAATATATACAAAGATTGAGTCATTATGTCGTACAGCTGAAACAAATATGTTATATGTCAGTTATATCTCAGTAACATAATAATAATAGCTTCTCGATATTTTTAGAATGCCCTGGAGTCTAAGAGATAAGATAAGGTGCTCCCCATGAATCAAAAGAGACTAGAAGCAGTTTAGTGCAATGGCCGGCACCTGGGGTTTATGATGGGGTAGGCAGGCAGAGACCGTACCAGGGAAGGGAAGGAGGTTTCTTTGGCTGTAGCCTCTTTCCTAAGCCAATTCCAATAGCGGAAATAAAATAAATGTGCTTTTTAAGCCAAATTCAGCATTAAAGCAGGTCCCTAAGCCCCCCTTTTCCTATGAGTCTGCCATTTCCAAGCTCCTTATAAGTCAAAATTCTCACCACTTGTCCGCAGAAGGAAGATTGGGAAAAGTGATGGGGTGCCTCCGTGGTGATATTTTATAGTTCAAACTAGGTATTAGCGTGAGAGAGTTGTCTTCGTGGGGAACAAAGACCCAATTTCTGAGCTTAGGGGCAAGAAGGCATCAGTCTAGTTCTTAGAAAGAAAGGCAACGAATTTTCACGTCCTGAAAAGTCCATCAGATCCCACGGCACAGAAGCTGACAGAAGCACGAGATTCTCAGAGTGAGAACCTACAACTGGGGCTGAACCAGGCTGCATGGTGTCTGCCTCCAGGGAAAGGTGGGTACTCACACTTTTCAACACGGATATAACCATAACCTTCTTATCAGAATTAGGCATCACTGGGATTAAAATGGCTTCAGCCCAGGAAACAACATGGGAGTGGATTTAGCCACAGCCACTAAAAGATAAACCCTTGGAAATCAGGATGAAAAAGCTTTCCCTCCCTCGGACAGGACTGATGCAGAAACCTGATTAGGCATGTGGATGTGTGTCTGTAAGTGGGTTCGTGTGTGTGTGTATGTGTGTGTGTAAATGTGATAGTACGCCTGTGCTTTTTGGAACAGACGTTGCTGATCAACCTCTCTTTAGAAAAAGTTGGAATAAGGCAAAAACTAGGGCAGTGAGGCAGAAGAGCTTATATTTACCTTTGTGCATGGAACATGTGACTTGTTTTATTGAGGGATATTTATCAGTATCATTATACATCTCTAATAAAAAGTGACATTCTTTTGTATACTGTGGTCACATATATGCTCGAATATGCATCATTTATAGATCTTTGAGTACACCTACATCTAGGAGTAAAAATATTTGATCACTAAGCATTTACATTTGTAACTGTGTCACAGTGAGGTTTATCTGCTTGTGTTTGTAGTTGGCAGAACAATGGCCTCCAAAATATGACCCTGTCCCAAGCCCTGCAAGCTTTGAATATGTTCAATTACATGGTAATGGGAATTAAGGTAGCAGATGACATTAAATTTGTTAATCTGCTGATCTTAAAATAGAATACCCTGGATTGTGCAGGTGGGTCCATTGTAATCCCCAAGTTCCGTAACTGCAGAGGAGGAAGGCAGGACAGTCAGTGTTAGCGATAGGCTATGAGAAAGACACGATTGGCCGTTGCTGGCTTTGAAGGTGGCAGGGAGCTAGGAGCCAAGGAATAAGGACAGTTCCTAGAAGCTGAAAAAAGCAAGGAAACGTTCTCTCCCCCTCCCGGAGCCTCCAGAAAGGAATGAAATCCGCTGACACATTGACTTGAGCTCAGAGAGACCCAATTCAGACTTTGGACCTCTAGACGTGTAAGATATCAAATTCATATTGTTTCAACTACTAAATTTGTGGTGATGGTTTACAGCAGCAATAGAAAACCAACATAGTGACATGCATTTTTAAATTTTAGGAAAACACGAACAACTTCCAAAAGTGAAACATTCAGGAGATGCTCCAGGACGCAGTCTGAGAAGCTCCATCTGGAAGTCAGAGCCCAGGAACAGTGCTTTTGACTCCGACCAACACCACCATAAATAATACTTATGTTACCTCCTGTGTACTCTTTGATGCCTTACAAAGCTGCACACCATGCCATATAATTCCTAAACAGCAACATTTAGAGCAATTGTTTCCATTTAAATGCTACTTTCTACAACCATTTGTTCCTTTTTTCTTCCTTTAATGCATTTTAATTAAAAGTAAGGAGAGAATAAAAAAACTGATAGGAGTACTAGGGCAGCTGTAATATATGTGTATGAAATACTGCAGTCTGAAGCCTTCAAACCTCAGTTTGAAGGTAGGAAAGCAGTGATTATCGATGCGTTTCTAAATGAAATTCTACACAAATCCTAGCTTTGAACATGAAACCTTAGGGAAGTCGAAAAAGACACTGGTTCTTTGTGAATACACACTGTTTTTTTTCTTGATGTTTAATTCTAATGATGGTAGTCTCCGGCAGAAGTGCGCATTCAACAGAGAGAACTCTTATGTAGCAAATATTAAAAAAAAATGCACCAAGAATTGTTGGGTAAATGCTTGCAGGTATTAAAAACAGTGCCAATTTTGAACAGAATATTTTGATGCACAGAATTACTTGCCCTCGCCTAAAAGTTGTAAAATCAAATAGTCAATGTGAGAAGTTATACAAAGGATGGTCCGTTTAATACTGGCTTCCTTCAGGGATTCTCCGCTGTATTTAGACCAGCTGGAAGGTGCCTAAGGAAAGCCAACTCATTTTAACATGAGCGTAAGCAAAACAAGCCTACCTCAAAAACATTCCACTGTAAAAGGTCTGAGTCACCCTCCGCTTTACGTAGACATTGCTGTCTTTTAGTTATCATGAGTGATCATAATGCCTGTGGAACACATTTCTAGTAAAATGTAGAAGTCAACAACAGCAAAGCCAGAATACATGAGGTCTTGTTGCCTACATCATTAGTCTAATAGAAAACACTATTTGTGCGAATTGCAGTACTGCTGGTGTATTGCCATTCATTATTAATAGTAATAATTTTCTTGCCATATCACTGATGGCTAGCCTTGTATTTTAAAATACAAAAGAAGTCCCATTGCTCCTCATCGTCCTCATAAACAATTCTACTGCTTCCTGATGTCCCACTCCTCTTTCTATTGTAAATTCTAGTTAAGCCTTTCAATATCTTTATGAAAATTAATACCTTACTGAATAGAGTTCAGGGAGATATTTTTAATTTACATAATAAATAGGTACACGTACAAAACTGAACCAAACATACCCACTTCGTTAAATTATTTAACAGTCAAAAGGGGAAATAATCAACTCTTAATACTTAATGTTAAGAGTTAAACTATTTAGAGAGAGACTTGAATTTAATCTTGTTCCACTCCACTCCTATCTAGTCATATGGTCTAGGGCAAGTTACATATTATATTTGAACCTCAGTTTTTTTTCTTGGTCAGATGGCCAAAATTATCATGTATGTTCTTCTAAACTAAATACGGTGTATTGCCACCTCACGGTGTCTTATCCCTGACCCTCCTCTTCTTTCCCGCCAGAACCCTGATTTGTTCCAGGTACTTTGATCTGAGGGTACGTGGACCAAACGGCCATTCAAGAGGTAGACATGACCTCCACCAGGCAACGAGATTTAAGAGGAGGTCTCTAGGGCCTCCCTACGAGGAGGGAAGGAGACATGGAGACTCATTTTTCACACTGTCAGCCTGCTTCCTGCCTTTGCACACAACTGCATGAGAACATGGTGCTTTAGGATTGCTCCCCCATCTAGTGACGGAGAAGGCAAGGTCAGGAGAGATCCCAGCAACCGGCTACTTCCAGAATTACTGTTTGGTGGGAAGAAACCCCTCTTGTTTCAGGACTATTGGTAGGGTATTCCAGTATTTTCAGCTGAACTCCGCACCTAGTCGGGATTCAGAGATTGTTAATGCACCATGAATTGTTAATTTTACTTTAATGACGTATGTCACAAGAGGTATTGATAATATATTTTGATAAGTTCCCAGATGGGAGAGAGAATTCCAGTTGAGATAATCATGGGAGACTTCATGGCAGAGAGATCAGTCTCACTGGACTCTGATGGGTTTTCATTCTTTGAGCATGGAAAGGTTGGAAAGGGCATGTGACAGAATTCCATTCTGAGGGAACAAATCTTTGCCCATCGGTGACAGTAATGGTTCGAGGTTCAGCGTAAGTAGGAGGAGATCAAATGAGACGGGAATATCTGGAGCTTCTCACTCAAGACTGCAGGCTTGCCTTCTCTTCCAAAGCTCTTCCAAGTGTGTTATCATTGGGTTACCTAGGACTTAGACCAAATGAAGCATAGGTTTAGTCTAACTGGCTTAGTAGTTTTAGAACATATGTAATTTTGCTTCTGCCTAAATTTTCCTGTTTCACTATTTTTAAAGAAAAAAATATATATATATTGGTCAGGGTTTATTTTTTTGTCCAGCAAAGTATTATGATTTGTTAACCACAGCTGGTTGAACAACAACAATTCTTAGGGTTTGTGCTACTTGATTTCAGCATCACCACTATGCAACACATGGTGTAGATCTAAGAAAGGACAAAGGGGCAGGGAAGGAATGAAGTATGCACAGTCCCATCTCTGATTATTCCGCAGCATAGGCTGTGCATGGCTGCTCGCTATGCATCATGGCACAGGCTCTGGCAGAGAGCATGCTCCATGGCTGATCCAGAATACTTGGGACCGAGATGAGCCTCTCCCCACACCAAGTTGTAGGCTAGCCAAAACTGCCTGGGACACACTTAGCTTCTCTCAGAAACAAAAGACATAGCAAAGAATCTTCAGGCCCAGGAAAAGAGCTAGGGAGTATGAGATCACATTAGCTACCGATTCCCTTATACTCCCTGGCCGGGCTAGAACAAAACTAGAAATAGAAAAGGTGGGATTTGGTCACTGTCCCCTAGTATCTCATCATCATGTCATCTATTTTGGAGCATTTCAACTCTTCTTCAACATTTTCCGAAGTCTATCTTTTTGGGTTTTTCCAACTGACACTTGTAGAATTTTTCTATTTTTTGTGGAAGTCTATTTTTGAAAGACCCATCTTTGATTACTTTGTGTAAGCAGAAATAAAAATAATATTGAAAAGAAATTACAGAGTACCTAAGAATAGACAAAGACTGTGACAATTATTAAATATTATTATGTTAGGTAGTATTATGATTTTGTTAGGTGGTGTTACGAGGTAATAATTTTGCAAATGGGTAATTTGCTCAGAGTAACATGCCAGTAAGAGGTGAAGTTAGGATATAACTTAGCCCTGCCCTTATATCATGCAATCTACTATAGCTCATGCTTACCACATCGGGTGGGGGATAGAGAAAACAAAAACAGAGAAAGAAAGAAAAATAAAAGGCTACAGTTTAAATTCAATCAAATTTCTGATTTTTAACAGAGGGAGTCCAAACTGATCAAGTACAGAGGAATTACTTGATTGTTATCAAAATAATTGATCGTTTTGTTTTGTTTTTCTTAAGGCTGTGCATTGTAAACACTCAGTGATAGAGAAATTAGTGACACACTGACATGAAAACAGCAAATGTACCCTATCTAATATATTTAACATTAAATAGAAAACACAATTCTTGGTTGCAGTTCTGCCATGAACCAGGTGCATTGTTATACATGAGGATAAAGATATGGTGCTTGCCTTTACTTGAATATATTATGTCCTTGCGTTGTGAAGTATAATTGTTCACAGTATTTTGAAACAGGTGAAATACGTATTGGTTTAAGACTAGAAAAAAATATATCAGGGATCAATTCTTACTTTGTAACACTGACAATTAAGGCATGAGATCATGACTTCAGAAGAATAATCAATGCTTAGTTTAAGAGTTTTGAAATAAAGGCTATTTAAGTCTTTAAAAATTACTGTTGTTTAAATTTTTAAAAATTAAATGTGACATTTAAAAACAGTGTTATTTTCCTTCTAGTTTTTGGATTATTTGAATGGCCCATCAACCAAAAATCAATCTTAATTGATTTCAAATATTTGTCATAATTGTAAGAGCAGTGAGTAAAATGGAGGTCATCCAGTTTTTAATAGCTTGGCTTTCAGGGTGCAGTGTGCACCTCAATTATATTCACCCATGATTTACTACATAAGTTTGATTAACTTAAGTGCATGGTAAGTTCTTTCTTGTTAATATGAATGGAACAAATCAGTGTTATAAATAGAGGGGGAAATAAAGTAGAGGTAGCAACACAAATATTCTAGATTATCTGGGCTGTTTTACAATGCTTTGTTTCTTCTCTTAATTAGGTTATATCTCCTGTGTATAATTGAGTTAAAATGGTTGTACCTGAATAATTAAATTTCCCCCAAACATGTTTCTTTGGAAACATCTAAATGTTACAGTGTAGCATATATAGCCAAAAGGTGGTATGAAAGTTTTTTATTTTTTTTTTTAATTTAAATTCAATTAGCCAACATATAGTACATCATTAGTTTCAGATGTAGGGTTCAGTAATTCACCAGATGCATATAACACCCAGTGCTCCTCACATCACGTGCCCTCCCTATGCCCATCACCCAATTACCCCATCCAGTATGAAATTCTTTTAAAGGAAGTAGAATTTTATGCTTTTAGTCCCCTCCCTCATCCCGTCAGATTTATTTGTTACAGTATAAAAATTGCATTTGAGATAACTCTCATTTTTTTTACACTGTGTTTTTTCTACTTCTGGAGGATGAGATTACCTAATTTTTATTTTGTTTTATTTTTTTGCACTCCCTGAATATTTCAAACACCAAAATATACACATTATTTATAATCAGAAAACAAAGCTGTTTTATTTTTAAAATAATCATTTTATTACTGAAACCTTATCAGAGTGAGGGAGAATTCTTACCATTTTCATTATTACACATTATTCATTAGGGATGACCTGTTAGAAAAATTAAGTGCATGATCCTCTAGGGTTAACTACAGTATCGTGCTGAGTGGGTTAGCGAATAAGCTCATAGACCCTGACGGGGAAGGACTGAAGTTGAGATCCCAGCTCAGTTGTTTGTTATCTGTTTCACCTGGGGTGAAACAGATAATGTCTTTTCTCCTCTGCTTCCTCTTCTGTAAAGGGTTGTAAAAATAAATAGTAGCTACCTTATAGGGTCGGTGTGGGCATTCGACATGTTAATCTGCACAAAGCCCTTAGAACAATAACTGACACACATAACTGCCTCACTGGGCATTTACAAAGATTAAATGCGATCATCATTCATATTACAAGCCATAGTAGAATATGAAACATTGTAGAAAAAATAAGTTAAAAAAAGGAAAGTACAGAAACATTAAAAACAACCCCAAACATCCACTGGTATTCCCCCAGGCTCTTTTCTCTGGGATTACACTGCTCCAGATAAGAGGGAAATTGAGTCTTTTGCCTATAGAAAGAGGTGAACGATGCCAGCAGATCTGTGAGCACTGGACAGATAATTTAGGGAAAAGAAAATACAAATGGCCAATTAACAATGAAACGTTTCCAACCTTACTAATAATCAAGGAATTGCAAATTAAGTATAAACTGTGGTTCACTTATCAAATTAGCAGAGATTATCAAATAAAGGTGAAAGCCCGAGGCTTCCAGGGTCAGAAGCACATTTTTACACACTGCAGATGGAAATGGAAATTAGGCAAACCTTTTGAAAGCGATTTAGCTATATACAGAGAAAACATGTGAATGCTCATGACTTTTGAGTTACTAACTCTCCTTTTGGGGAGTTATGCTAAGGAAATAGACATTCATGGCAGAAGTACTTATAACACTAAAATTTGGAAATAACCCAAGTTTCCAACAAGAGGAGATTAGTTTAATAAATTAGAGCACAACACGTTATGACGGATATTATAAAAAATGACAGTGATACTCATAAGCAGTTTCTAATGACTCACATTTGACAGGGTCTACTACTGATTAGTGCTGATTAGGTTCCCTTCAGGTGCAGGGAAGTCCGTGGGCAGTACTTTCAGTCTTATGTTTCCCTATCACTCATATTGCCCCTTCCATGACTGGTAAATCTGGTGTGGGAAACTGGACAAGATCTGCTATATGCATCTTCCCTTTGGGAATCTAGCTGCTTGCAGGGAGCTTATGAACTCTGTTTCTCCCCAGCAACAAAATCTTTCTCCAGAGCCATATATATACTTTCCACCCACATGAGAAAACCTGTTCCATCTAGTGCTGCCTAAGAAAGGGTTCTACGTCTCCTTACTTCTGAGATTCAGTTAAAAAGTTTATTTGATGATCACACTAAGCCAATTACTGAAGCTTACCTTTTATTAATAAAAGTGGTATATTGATTTCCCATCTCCTTGCTCTGTTTTATATCTCTTTTTCAAAAACCGGGTGGGAAAGAAGAGTGTTCTATTCTAGAGGACTCTCCAGACAGGCCAACATTTGAAACTGCCCATTAGTAAAAGCTACATAACAATTTCCTCCAAAATGTGGAAGGGATTTTAAATCAATAAACATTTTTTAACTCACAGTTTGTGTGGATCAGAAATCTAGGCATGGCTTAGCTGAGTGCCGCTACCACAAGGTCTGTCACATTTGGGCAAGGGCTGTCGTCTCATCCGGTGGTTTGAACAGGGAGAATTCCTTTACAAGCCCATTCATGTTGTCAGAATTCAGTTTCTTGCTGGCTGTTGGTTGGAGGTTTCCCTCAGCTCCTTGCCATGTGAGCCTTTTCATAGAAGAGCTGACAACATGGCAGCTGGCTTCCCTCACAGTGAGTAAGGGAGCAAGAGATGGTGAGCAAGGCAGAAGCCACAGTGTCTTTGTAACCAATTCTCAGAAGTGGCATCCCTATTAGTTTTGCCATATTCTGTTCTCTAGCAGCGAATCACTAGGTCCAGTCCACACCCAAAGGGAGGAAGTCACACAAGGGTGTGAACGCTAGGATGCTGGGATCTCCGGGGGGCACTTAGAGGCCGTACATCCCCCAAACTAACATTTGCCACAAGGCATATGCATAGATGATCACATTTAATCTTTGTAAATGCCCAGTGAAGCAGTTATGTGATTCTCCTATTTTTAAAATCAGGAACCTGAGGCTCAAAGATGGCAAGTATCTGGTTTAAGAGTTCACAAGACAATAAGTGGTTGATCAGGTATCTGAACTGTGGCTCTCTGCTCTCAGATTGTGTCCATTTAACTGCTGGGAAAATATCAAGGGAACGGTGAATTGCAGATATGTGAACACATTTTAGGACCTTAGTTATGTTCAAAAAAATACATAGAAAAAGGAGGAAAATATATGTTAAAACATTAAAAACATTTAAATCTTTGTATGAAAGGATTATGGACGGATACTTTTTTCTATTTCTTTATATGTTCATATGTATTTTGCCAAATACACTGACCTTTCATTTGTCTCATATGGGAAGAAGCCATGAATGAAACAGAAGAGATCTCTGTTCTCTTGGAGCATATACTAATGCACTAAGGGTGTGGCAGAGGGAGGGGTCCACCCTGAATGCAGACAATTAAGGGGAGATTGTGGAGAATTAAAAGGAAATAACAAACCTACCAAATATCAGTCATCTTTTAAATATCACTCAATTTTATTTTATTTTTTTAAAAAATTCTATTTATTTGACACAGGGAGAGAGCACAGCAGGGGGAGCAGCAAGCAGTGGGAGAGGGAGAAGCAGATTCCCCGCTGAGGAAGGAGTCTGATGCGGGGCTCGATCCTAGGACCCTGGGATCATGACCTGAGCTGAAGGCAGATGCTTAACCGACTGAGCCACCCAAGTGCCCCAAATATCACTCAATTTTAAACAATGTCAGTGGTAAAATACTCTTTGCTCCCACCATCCCTCCCTTTCACTCTGGTTAGTCTGGAGACATAGAAAATGAACAGACCCATGCACACACACATACACATACACACTATTTTTATATATACATAAATATATATAAATAAAAGTATTTATTTACATATATAAGTAAAATTATGTCAGTGCTAAATTCTATAAAAAATAAAGCAGACTCTAGGAGATGGTGCATGTTGGGAAGGGGTACTTTTTAACTGCAGCAATGATGTTAAATAGAGACCTGAATAAATTGAGGAAGCATGTGTTGTTTCTATAATCAGAGAAACAGAGACAAAACTTAAGAGCCTGGGCATCCCATTGGAGCCTATGGTCCATGAATATTTTACCATTCTTTCCTTTCTATATCCAGTTTTTTATTCATTCGGTTAATCCAATTTTATTGTCTACTCTGTGGCAAGCCCTCCGCTAGGCACTGGGAATTTAAGAGTGAGAAAAACAGATGAAGTGTCTTCTGCTATTAGTTTTCGGACAGAACGGGCAACACAATGTTAATCAGCAGATGACTGAGTTACATAATTGTGAACTGTGATAGGTACTAGGAGGAAAATACATGAGCGGCTTCCCTTGTAGAGAAGAAAACATCCATGGGGGTCAATGAGCAGTCTGCCACAGAGGTTACTGAAATTGCAGTCACAAATGACAGCCATTTGTGAAAGATTATATAACAAAAAGAGAATCGGGTTAAGGAAAGCACCTTGATGAATTCCAAAAAATTAATGGTCAAGTACAGAGAATGAGCTGCAAGTTTCACTGAGGGGAGCAGCTAGAGAGGTAGAAGGAAAATCAAGTGGACATCAAGGGGAGAAAGCTTGTCCAGATGAAGGGGGAGGCGGGGCAAGAGTGTTGAATGACATGAAAGGTCAGGTGGGTTAAGGAGTGAAAAATACCTCAGTATTTAGTGACCCAGGTATTAGTAAGCCTAGGGACAGCCTTTGCAAATTGGAGAGGACTGACAAATTAAAGGATGAAAAGGAAATGGAGTCCACATGTGTAAGCAAATTTTAAAAAATATTTGGCTACAAAGAAAAAAATGTAATAAGTCGGTAGCTGAAAAAATAAAGCCAAGAAAAGGTTTTCTTTTTTAAATATGGGGAAGACTATGATTACTGACATATGATGACTGTGATTTTATAGAGAGAAAGGAGGAAGGCTGACAGTGGGGCTTGTCTGAGGAGGAGGTTGGGCAAAGAACCCACATAAGTCAGGAAAAGAATGAGTCTCCTTTAGGGACCTGTTGAAAGTCCCATTCCTGTGGCTCTACTCTCTCTTTCAAGCAAACGAAGAGAATCTTTAAAACATTTAAGAACGTAGATGCTTAGAATTTGGGAGCCATAAAGTGCAAACATCATGCCCAAAGATATTTTCATTACTCATCTCACTTTTTAAAATACTTTTGTATGAATTCATTATTTCGATCCCCACGACAACCTGATGAGCTTGTCAGGACACATGCCAATCAATTCATGTGAGTTATCTATGGCAACCCGGTGTCAGTCTTGCTATTTATAAAGTATCAAGAGTCCCAGATCTCTTGACTGTCATGCTAGTGCATTTTTAAAAAACCGTGCCACATCCGCCTAGTCTTCTAAATCCATTAAGTATAGTCACAAAGTTCATAGCTTGAAAATAGAAGTTGAAGACAATGAAGGCAACACCAAAGAGAAGGTTTGGCTCCTTCACATCTTGAGATCCAGTTAAAGGTTTTCTTTACTCTTATCAGAAGGAAACCATTCAAACACCATATACACAGTACGCTCGTGAAACACACACACCATGTCCTCCACATGACGTGCAGCATGCTGTCAGGAACTGTTTGCTCTTGTGCTTTTTCGAAGGTTTGTCTTCTTAGCACAGTTCACCTGAACCAACCCTGGGGACAGAAGCTCTTGGAAAGCCAAGTCTCTCAGGCACTGAAAAACGTCTGAGCCCCCCTGTGCTTCTTATTTAATAAGATGAGCAACAATGAATAGAGACTGCCTTTGCAGTTTGATGATATTTGGATATTTTTTCACTGGATTTGTGTGTATGTGGGAACATTCCAAAAAAAAAAAAAAAAAAAAGCTAAGCAATACGAAGGTAAGTAATAACCTGGGTAAAATTAAATACCTTAAAATTAAATACCTTACTGAATACCTACTATTTCCTATTTGCAAAAGGTTAAGAGCATCTCAACCTAAACCCAGTGTTTTATTATTATTCCATTTCTAACGCTTGATCGAGAACACAGCATTAATCTGATTATCCAACAAACACCTTGGCTGGTCCACATATGTAGAACCGGATAGAGTTCCTTGGAGGCACAGATGTAAATCATAACCAACTTTTTGGAGCCAGGCTATAGCTTTTTCCAACATGTGATGAGGGTCCTAGAAAAATACTGATGTTTTCAGCTCATCACTTTGCTCTAAGACACATTCAGGGGTATAATCAGTTCTTGCCCATCCTCTTCTTCAGCCATGCTGAATGTGCCATGCTCTCTTTTAACTACTGGCATTTATAAATCCTGTTTCTGCTCCTTGGAATGCTCTTCAGCTCTGCTCTTACCTCTTACCCCATATTCACCCCCATTAGTCAGGTGAATTTCAATTCACCCTCGGTCTTTCTCTGTATTGTTTCCTCTGACCACTTCTTCCAACTCCATCTGCATGAAGAGTCATGACACTCTCTGTCTTTGTACCACCCTTCAGCCAGGTGCCAAAGAACTAGAAACTTCTTTTTCTTTTTTTAAGATTTTATTTATTTTTATTTGAGAGAGAGAGAATGAGAGATAGAGAGCACGAGAGGGAAGAGGATCAGAGGGAGAAACAGACTCCCTGCCGAGGAGGGAGCCCGATGTGGGACTCGATCCCGGGACTCCAGGATCATGACCTGAGCCGAAGGCAGTCGCTTAACCAACTGAGCCACCCAGGCGCCCAAGAACTAGAAACTTCTTGAGGACAAATTATGCCTTGGTCACTGTTGAATATCCAGAGCCTAGCACAGTGCCAGATACATTTAGCACTTGAATCCAGGACGGTTGTTGGGCCTTTGGCCATCGTTTGCTCCTTCTTACACTAATTTCATTTCCTTTAAGATAAACTAACAGTATCTACTTTGCAAGGTACTCTAAAAATTAATGTTCATTGAGCACCAGTTTATCATCATTTCATTTGGAAATAATTTTACTTTAGACCAGTGGTTCTCAACCAAGACAGGGGCCATTTGCCAATTCCTGAAGACATTTTTGATTGTCATAACTGGGGGCTACTTGGCATCTAGTGGGTGAAGGCCCAGGATACTGCTAACCATTCTAAAATGCACAGAACAACCGGCCACAACAAGAAAAACGATCTGACCTAAAATGTTAATAGCGTGGAGATTGAAGAACTCTGCTTTAAGAGTATTCTCAGCCTTTTCTATGTGAGCCCATCATTTCTTCACTGTAACTCAGCTGCTCTTTATGGTATGCACTGTCCTTTTCTCAACCTGCGACTATATGACTCGCTAAGGTAACAGGTCAAGTGTGGTTGGCAATGGGATTCAAGGCATAAGAATAATCCTTTCAGAACTTTGAACGGCGACTGTAGGATCAGGCATTTATTATAGATGGAGTAATTGCCAAACATTAATATTCTAAAATAACCCCATACAAAATATTCTGAAAATTTAGTGAAATAAATTGATTATCTGTAAGGGTTATGCTAATTCTTTTCAGTTACCTTGGATTGTGTAGAAGACAGAGAAACAGCAGAAGTAATGAGATGCAGTTTATTCCTTCTTTCTCTGCAGGTTTTAGGGCTGGGATTTACTTCAGAATGCAGTTGCTGTGCTAAATTTTCCAAACAAGCATGAGGATTTGTGCTCAAACTTCTCAAAGCACTTGAAAAATGTATTTTGTTTGACTTCAAGTCATTTAAGGAGTTTGACAAAACCTCATGCACTTGAGGAAAGGTCGTCCTATAGTAGATATGTTTAAATCCTGCCTTAACAAGATTTGGCTCCTAATCATCTTGTAGTGATTTTACAGTTATTTTCAATTTTTTTTTCTGCTCAATTCTATAAATTGTATAGAAATTCTTTTTTTTGCAGAAGGCAACATTCTACCTACGAGGGCTGGTTATATTCCCTTTCAATTTCCTCCTCAGTACTCATGTGATATTTTCTTTCCTCCTTGATTATTTCTTCTTCTACAACTAAATATCTTATAAGGGAATGCCTGATAGTTTAAACCAGGTTGAGGGTTTACCTGATGCCCAAACTACTGGTGGTTTGTTCAATTCCCCCAGATAACTCTACCATCTGAGCGTACTGATTATAATTAATCTCATTTAAGTGACTAGTCATATTAGTCAAAACAGCAGCTTTATTAGCCAGTGCATACAGAGGAATAAATGAAATACAAATCTTAAAATCTGGATTCAGTGTCTTATTTTCACACTCATGATTAATTGCTTTTAGATATAAATAATGGGGAAAAGGGAGAAAACCACGATAAGGGAGAGTTTGGCTGTAATGGAAAGCCTAAGTAAGGCACAGCTTCAGCAACTCATCTTCGTGTATGAAATAACCGGTTCTTCCCATCTCTCTTCTTTGCCTCCCATGGTATTCGTGTTTTCCTAAGACTGGCTTACTCCATGAGAGCAAAAATGCTACAGTTCCATGCTTTGATCAGAACATTACACAGACTAGAAGAGAAAATATTTCTTTTGGTGGATCTAAAAATGTGAAAGTTTCATTTCCAGAAGTCACTGCAAAACTTCCTATGTGTCTCATTGGCTCTTAAACATGTCCTATGCCCTTTTCTACAACAATGTCTGACCAGGGCAATGCCAAAACTGATGGACTTAGGCCCAGATCATGGAATCCATTTTAAGAACAGGAGGATGGCATTACCCTGACTGGTTTGAGCAGTCAGTTTTTACCCCTGGGAGTGGGGGTGTACATCTTTATCCATGTCCTGTTACAGCTGTCTGTTTTGTGTCTCTATCGAACCAGGATATGAATTCTTAAGATCAGGGCCTCTGACTTATTCTTCTCCCTCTTTCCAGACCACAGTACATTTCCTTTCACATCATAGCCACTCAAAATATTTGTTCAACATGAACAAAACAGCAGCTTTCCAATATAAGCTGCCACTAAGCTTGTTCCTTTCCATCAATTCTGATATCACTCACTTAGCACCTGCTTTATACCACTCTATGGTGGTCCCTGGGAATAAACAGGTGAACAATGATCCAGTCCCTGCTCTTCAGGAATGTGCAATCTTATAAGAGAGACAAAGACAAGTATATAAACAATTTCAAAAAAAATGCAACAACACTATGGTAGAATTCACAGAGTCACGTGCTAGACGTTTTTTGGAGATGAGGAGGCATCCCAGAGGAAGTCACGTCTAAGTGGACATCTGGCACACTTGTAGAAGTTCTCAACGAGAAGAGGGAGGAGGAGAGGGGCAGGAGGAAGAATGGTTCACTGTGGAGAGGGCTAAGATAAGACCTGTTATGATGTCTCCAATTTACTTTACAAAACACCAATGGATACAGGGTGATTTCACCTGTGTTCCATGGGAGTGGCCTGGAATACACATCTCCGTATCCCTCCATTATACCCTCTTTCATTTCCTTAGGACCAAGCCAATCTTTCTGAAAGACACCTCTCCACCCACTGTGTCTCCTGTGGTCACGCCAGATCCAGACAGCTGGGGTTGAGATCCAGGGTCCATTGCTCTAAATCAGGACCACACACCTCCGGGGTATTCAGCTAGCGTGTAATAAGAAAGACAATTCTGCAGAAGCAGCTCCTACAAGCGTTTCAGCTTTATTATCTTGCACCAACACCAAAGGGCTTGTTACTTAGCATAAAATTAACCTTAGAAATGAGTTTTCCATGGGTAAAATTAGAGGTTTGTAGGTTAACATAATGGATGTTAGAAATAGGCTCGCACTGGTGAGAAGTGGTGTTCAGAACATGCGGACTGGCAAAAAAAAAAAAATTTTTTTTGGAGACATCCCATCCTCGTAAGAACACCGTGAAAATATGACGCCATCCATATGCCCTGATCCTTTAGGGATGGTGCCTGAGGCCTGACCTATTAATGATTCTGTGTCCAGTTATTATTTAAGCAGATGCCAACTATAATATGGGCTGGATCTTAGCTGTAACATGTGGTTTCTTTGCCTCCGGTGACCCTCTCCTGAGAGGTAGGATCTCAGCAGCCAGGCTGGGATTCTGGGACTGCACACTAGCTGACATGAGGCAGAGTGAGGTTGTTTTCAGCCTGTCTTCTCACTCACCGATCTCTGTCTATTGGCAATTATTGTTATTAATAAGAGTAATAATAATTAAAAAAAACAACATATTTTGTGAACCCATTGACTTAGAACGTCTTCGAGGAGCCCGGAGTCAAGGAAGAACAGGTCTAATCAGATACACTAGCATTTCCGATACAGGAGCACACAACCTGTGAGTGGGGAGAAACTGAGTCTGGCCTGGCACGAAAGCCAAGGAGAAGGGGGCCTTCCAACGATGTGAGGCACCTGGCAGAGAATGTCAACTGCTGCAAAGTCTGATAACAGAAAAACTGAAATGTATGTGTTAGATTTTGGCATGTGAGGATCTCTAATCACCTGAATGAGTGAGGGCAGTGAGGTAACTAGAAATAATAGTTCACAGTAGGTAGCTAGTACTTGCTGTTTGCTGTGCGTGTGCCCCTGGTCTGAGTGCTTTGGCTGCATCAACTCCCTGACCAAGAGACGTAGGACTACATTCCCTAGTTTTCAGAGGAAGAAACGGAGGCACAGAAGGGTTGAGTCACTTGTCTAAGGCCACAGAGATAGATGCAACAGACCCTGGATCTCAACCCCAGCTGTCTGGTTCCAGAGCCATGGCGGGAGGGGCAGTGGGTGGAGAGGTGTCCTTTAGAAAGGCTGGCTTGGTCCTAAGGAAAAGAAAGAGTATAACGAAAAGACACAGGGGCACCTGGGTGGCTCAGTCGGTTAAGCGTCTGCCTTTGGCCCAGGACTCTGGGACCCAGCCCACTTTAGGCTCCCTGCTCAGTGGGGAGTCTGCTTCTCCCTCTCCCTCAGCTTCTCCCCACCCCTGCTCGTGCTCTCTCTCGTGCGCGCGCACGCGCTCTCAAATAAATAAAATAAAATCTTCAAAAAGAAAGAAAGGGTACAGAGAGCCAAGGGACATTGCTTCCTCTAATTGGAGAAATTTGGGAATGTTTATAAGTGAATGAAGAGTAACTAGAACATATACAGAAAGAAAAGAGTTGAATATAAGTTTCAAAAGGGCAGAAGGTGAACTCCAGGAGAGGAGAGTGAAGGAGGGACTGGAATAAGAGGTTTGAGAAGAATAAAGCTTTGAAAATTAAGTCTCAAGCAGAAGATGGCTAATGAAACTACAAAGGATTTTCTGGAAGATGTGGAGTCCCAGGTGAATTTAGACAATATACTAGAAAGGCCTGACCTTTAGTGAGTGTTATTGATATTTTATTTTTGGTTGAAAGAATGAATGGAAGTAATGTACTGTATGTGGTTTACTTATTCCCAACTTCCTTGACGGACCCGAGTTGATTCAGGTAGATGAGATGTATCACTGTATTGACACAAATCCCAATGGGCTGTGCCTGAGAAAGTGATCACACTGGGAAAACCTTCACTACCCTCGAGTTCTCGGCAGAATGACTGCACCAACAGGTTTCTGAATCCAGTCCTCTGCTGTGATTTTTCCACTCAGGGGCTCAGTCACACAAAACTGCCTGTTGAACCTGATTTTTCAGGTTAAAGGGTGGTTTTTCCTCTTGGGAGAAATAAAACAAAATGGTAATAAATGAATACAAAGTATCACGTGAAAGTTATCAACGATAAAACCTGAAAGGGGGGCTCTAACTGGTTCCCTTAATTCAGTTTCTGAACTTTGGGAAATAGGTTTAAACCAGCCACCAAATTGGCTACCAAGATTTTACTTCCCTCCCTGGATCTATGACATTCTGGATCTGTGGCACTAATTCAGTGTCCTGGGTTATTACGACCCATTTCGATCTATCTCCATCTCCAGATTCATGGCCCTAACTCAGCATCCTGTTATCACAACACTCCCTAAAGGGCCCCCTTTCCTCTGGCCTACCTCCCCTCCCTTGGGCCCTCGACACTGCTTCCAAATTCAGCTTTCTAAAGCAGAGAACCAATCATGCGATTCTCTCTTGGTGGCTCTTCATTCCTAGACTACAGTCCACCTATCTCTGAGAGGCACTGAAGCTCTTCAGTCTGCCTGTCCATGTTTCTTTCCACTCCTCACCTCTGGATGAGTTTCCTATTGAGGCTGTAACAAAGCCCCACAAACTTAGTGGCTTCAACACACATTTCTTAGCTTGCAGTTAAGGAGGTTGGAAGTGTGATATGGATCACACCGGGCTAAAATCAAGGCGTCATCAGAACTGCATTACATTCTGAAGGCTGGAGAAAGAGCCCAGGTCCTAGTCCCTTCCAGCCTCTAGAGGCTTCCTGCATGCTTGGCTTGTGGCAGCTTCCTCTGTCTTCAAAGGCAGCCGTGCCGGTCACATGCTTCTCACACTGCATCACTCTGAGGTCTTCCTCCCCCTTCCCCTTGTAAGATCCTTCTGAGTATATGAGGCCCGCCCAGATAATGCATGAGAATCTCCCTGCATTAAGGTCAGTGGATTAGCAACCTTAATGCCCCTTTGCCACGACATGTGCCATACTCACAGCTTCCAGGTATTAGGACGTTGGCATCCCTGGGGTGGGGCGGGCAATATTCTGCCTAGCACAATGATGCCTCTTACTACCACGTACTTCATGCTCCAGTCAAGCACTTGCTGTGACTGAAAGAGTCGTTCACATTTACACGTCTGTGTTGCCCACGTTGTCTCTATGTTTTCTATGTCTCTCTGAATTACACTTTCCTCCCATTCTCTCCATATATTCTTGAAGTCTGCCCTCAGCTGTTATTTTCTCCAAAGCCTTTTCCGAGTGCCCCAGGCAGAACCAAAGCTTCTTCTACCCTCCCACACCACTTTGTTATACCACCCTTTGCAGGTTGATGTAGTTTCCCAGATTTTGGTCTATGTATAAAAAGAAGCAGAAATGTTGCTGAGACGCTACCAGGCATTTCTGTGCAACTGTTGATTAATTCACATTCAAAGGGAAGAGCAGGAATCTCATGTGAATTTTATCGTTTATCACTGTATAACTATGGCTTTTTTCCTGGCTGGGTCTCCAACCTGGCCAAATAGACGTATGATGTAGAGGTACGTGAAGGGAGGCCTGCTGTGCTAATTAGTAGATACTCTTTTCAGTAAGTGGACAAGGAGCTAGCTTTCAGAGTGCAAATCCCCCCAAGAGCAGAATAAAGGAAGATTTATTCTGGAATGTCAACATCCATGTTGGGAGCATCAGATTTCCCCAAATGTTTGCTTCAATTTCTTTAGAGAAGAACTTCTAGGGTTTGGCACTTAGGTATCATCAGCCATTATTCGCTTTTCATCTGGGATAGGGCCTGAGGGATGTAAGTGCTGATTGAATGAATCTCTTTCTCTCTTTGGCTGCAGGCCACCACCTCAGCCCTCAGCAGCACCTGCTGGCCGGAGCCTGGCACCCCTCAGAGCCTCACAGACCTGCTCTAGAGCTTCTCTGCAGCATAGTGGTAGAGAAGGCTGTGTGTGCCCCTACCCCTCACTGCCTTTCAGAAATCTGTTGAGGTTACTCATCCTGTGGAAACTTCATCTGCATCATCTTCTTTCATAATTTAGTTTTATTCCTTATTGGACTTCTGGGCTTTGGTGTCATTGAGGACCTACTGTTAGAAGTAGACCTCTATCTGCCCGTCATAACTTGGTCTTCCATTAACTATCCAGCACACGTACAAACCTCTGTTTCTTCAGTCAAGCCTGAACGGCCTTCTGAAGTGTTCATCTTTGACTCAGTTTTTTTTTTGTAGTCCTGGATGACCCTTCTTCCCCCTTTGTTCCTCTGTGTTCATGAATAACCCCCATCAAAGCCAAATGAATTCCTATTTCCTTCGTCAATGTGAATCTACCTAATTGTGGCTTTTCCCCTTCTTTGAACTATAATTGAACTATTATCACATGGTAAAGATGTGTTTCTGTATAAGACAATGTGACACTAAATATGGTTTTTATTGTGTAATTATTTATATGGCCTCATTAGTTAACTAACACGCTACTTGACTCCAGAAGTTATTTGAGGCATACCATATATAGCCTCACTGTGATTAGATTTAATTTGCTAAAATCAGTGTCTCTTTCATGTTGTAGCATGGTGCTGGAGAGAGGTATGGCAAAAATATCAATACAAACATTACAATTTATTGATTACATATAATTTACCCTGCAACCATCTCCTCTGTCTCTCTCCCACACACACTTTCTCTTTAATTATCTTGCTCATCCTTTTTTTTTTTTTTTCTTTTCTAAATCTTCCAGGGGAAATTGCTGAAGAAGTCAAATCAGAAGACAATTAAAAGAAAGTAGAAGCAGAATTTAAAAAGGTTGATAGTTGATTCCCAGTTGGCCCCTCTCTTCTTCCTAATTATTTTCATGAGTTGTGTTTATCTTTATTTATGCAACAATGAACATTAGCATTCAATGGTTGGTTGGTACGTGATAGTTGAATGAGCATTCTCTTAATATTTAGGCAATTTCACAGTGTGTCCTGTTAAATTAACATAACTTTAATGAGCTTTACAATTTGAACCTGTTCTATGCACTATTTTTTTTTAATTTTTATTTTATCTTTATAACCAAGAACGGTCTGCTGAGAAAGTGAAGTAAAACTCCTTTCACTGTGATGACTAGGAAAAGAGATGAGAGTAGTATCTCCTCTGTTAGACAGAGTATGTCTCTGGCCAGACACCTTAGGACATGGAAGGGACTGACAGACTGTTGCATTATTCAAGTCAAGCTCTGTCCCGGTAGCACGCACCATTACAACAATAATCTCTGGAGGGAAACCCTTCTTCTTCTAGTATTTTGTTTGTTAGTCAGAAGCTCCCTGGGCAGCCAGCAGCGTTCCCCTCTGGTGTTTGAGCCCTGACCCTGAGCAGTTTTGGTGACATATTATTTAAGAATCATTAAAGGTGGGGGCCTGGGTAGCTCAGTCGTTAAGCGTCTGCCTTTGGCTCAGGTCATGATCCCGGGGTCCTGGGATCGAGCGCCGCATCGGGCTCCCTGCTCGGCGGGAAGCCTGCTTCTCCCTCTCCCCCTCCCCCTGCTTGTGTTCCCTCTCTCTGTCAAATAAATAAAATCTTAAAAAAAAAAAAGAATCGTTATAGGCATGCTTTGATCATGTTTCTTATCTAACATTCATTTTAAAACCGAAGGCTAGAAAGTATCAATGACAGGAAGGGGGAATTTAAATTAGGGCCACAATGGACCCCTTTCCACTGGTTCAATAGCTTATTTTTCATTAGCAAAGATTATTTGGTGTCAGTGTTCATAGTCTTCTTTTTTCCAGAGTACGGATTCAAACTGCATAAAAACGAATGTACACCTTGAATTAACATACAAAAAGGTAAAGGACTAATTAAAAAGTTTTATATACAATTTTTAAGACATGGAGTGCTACCACATAAGTTATGTATACTTTGCCCTTCTATCCACCCACCTAGCATTCATCAATAACATGAGTGAAAAGAGACTATATGTGATGGTCACATATTATTATTTTAGGTACCAGGCAATTTAAAATTAGATCTGGATATTTGCAGAAGGCTAGCTAAATCCCTAATTGAAATGAACACTTGGGGCACCTGGGTGGCTCAGCAGGTTGAGCATCTGCCTTCGGCTCAGGTCATGGTCCTGGGATCGAGCCCCTCATCAGGCTCCTTGCTCGGCGGGAAGCATGCTTCTCCCTCTCCCTCTGCTTGCCGCTCCCCCTGCTGGTTCTCTCTCTCTCTCTCTCTCTCTCAAAGAAAGAAAGAAAGAAAGAAAGAAAGAAAGAAAGAAAGAAAGAAAGAAAGAAAAAGAAAGAAAGAAAGAAAGAAAGAAAAGAAAGAAAGAAAGAAAGAAAGAAAGAAAGAAAGAAAGAAAGAAAGAAAGAAAGAAAGAAAGAAAGAAAGAAAGAAAAAGAAAGAAAGAAAGAAAGAAAGAAAGAAATGAACACTCTATTAGCAATGTAACTAAGGATTATCACTTTCTGGCACATAGACTGGGTATGTGATAGAAAACAAGCAAATTATTAAAATAAGTGGAAAAGGCAATGGAAAAATATAGCTACTAGGTGTAAATGAACTGATTGAGAATTTAGTTAAACCAGAACTGAAGCAACAGAAGAAATTTGGTGTAGGACATCTGGATATTTAGTGTTTTATGCAAAAACATTTAAATCCTTTATTTTCCCTTTTCTTTTGGCCTTTGTTGTACAGAGTTATAAAATCCCATCTTTGGAATACATGAGTGGAACACATTCATTTTCTTCTTAAATAATCTATTTTTTTTTCAAATTTAAATTCTAACATTTAATGCTATGGACTAGCACTGTCCAACAGAACTTTCTACAATGATAAACATCCTTTATATCTGCGCTGTTTAATAAGGTAACCACAAGCTACATGTAGTTACTGAACATAAAAAATGTGGTTAGTGTGACTGAGGAAGTGAATTTTCATTTCTATTTAGTTTTAATTCATTTATATTTAATAGTCACATGTGGTTAACAGCTAACCATATTAGCCTAGTAATAGACAATTCAAAGTATCAATTTGCCAATGTTTCACACTAGTTGAAGTGCAAGATGTTTCTTAACTACACAAGGACAGGTTTTTTTTGGAAAAAAAAAATCCAGTACACGCACACACACACACACACACACACACACACACACACACACACCAGAAAGAAAGAGTAAGACTTGGTTATATAGCAATAACTAAAAAAGTTTATATAAAGTTACATGGCTAAAAAACACATGTTGTCAGGGAATATTGGTATGTGTGTAACAATAAAACACAACAGATTTATTTTTAAATAAGTCCCAGAATACATGCAATACCAAAAAGTATAGGTGGGACCATATTTCAATGAATCTTGCTAACTAAAAAGTAAGGCAATATAAAATAAATCTGATTGAATTCCTCTTAGGACAACCATAATTCGGGGTATCTGGGGCCTCAGTCAGTTAAGCATCTGCCTTCAGCTCAGGTGATCTCAGGGTCCTGGGACTGAGCCTGACGTCAGGCTCCCTGCTTGGCAGGGAGTCTGCTTCTTCCTCTCTCCCTGCCTCTCCCTCTGCCCCACTTGTGTGCGTGCTCTCTCTCTCAAATAAATAAAATAAAATCTTAAAAAAAAGATAACCATAATTCATGAGGACAATCCATCAGAAAGCGATAGTAAGTATACATAAAGTAGTGACTTTTTTTTCCTTTAAATTTTTATTGTTATGTTAATCACCATACATTACATCATTAGTTTTTGATGTAGTGTTCCACGATTCATTGTTTGTACATAACGCCCAGTGCTCCACGCAGAACGTGCCCTCTTTAATACCCGTCACCAGGCTAACCCATCCCCCCACCCCTCCCCTCTAGAACCCTCAGTTTGTTTTTCAGAGTCCATCGTCTCTCATGGTTCGTCTCCCCCTCCAATTTCCCCCCCTTCATGCTTCCCTTCCTGCTATCTTCTTCTTTTTTTTTTTTCTTAACATATGTTGCATTATTTGTTTCAGAGGTACAGATCTGTGATTCAACAGTCTTGCACAATTCACAGTGCTCACCATACCACATACCCTCCCCAATGTCTATCACCCAGCCACCCCATCCCTCCCACCACCCAACACTGCAGCAACCCTCAGTTTGTTTCCTGAGATTAAGAATTCCTCATATCAGTGAGGTCATATGATACATGTCTTTCTCTGATTGACTTATTTCACTCAGCATAACACCCTCCAGTTCCATCCACGTCGTTGCAAACGGCAAGATCTCATTCCTTTTGATGGCTGCATAATATTCCATTGTGTACATATACCAAATCTTCTTTATCCATTCATCTGTCGATGGACATCTTGGCTCTTTCCACAGTTTGGCTATTGTGGACATTGCTGCTATAAACATTGGGGTGCACGTACCCCTTCGGATTCCTACATTTGTATCATTGGTAAATACCCAGTAGTGCAATTGCTGGATCGTATGGTAGCTCTATTTTCAACTGTTTGAGGAACCTCCATACTGTTTTCCAGAGGGGCTGCACCAGCTTGCCTTCCCACCAACAGTGTAGGAGGGTTCCCCTTTCTCCGCATCCCGGCCAACATCTGTCGTTTCCTGACTTGTTAATTTTAGCCATTCTGACTGGTGTGAGGTGGTATCTCATTGAGGTTTTGATCTGGATTTCCCTGATGCCCAGCGATGTTGAGCACTTTTTCATGTGTCTGTTGGCCATTTGGATGTCTTCTTTGGAAAAATGTCTGTTCATGTCTTCAGCCCATTTCTTGATTGGATCATTTGTTCTTTGGGTTTTGAGTTTGATAAGTTCTTTATAGATTTTGGATACTAGCCCTTTACCTGATATGTCATTTGCAAATATTTTCTCCCATTCTGTCGGTTGTCTTTTGGTTTTGTGAACTGTTTCTTTTGCTGTGCAAAAGCTTTTTATCTTCATGAAATCCCAATAGTTCATTTTTGCCCTTGCTTCCCTTGCCTTTGGCGATGTTTCTAGGAATAACTTGCTGCGGCTGAGGTCGAAGAGGTTGCTGCCTGTGTTCTCCTTTAGGATTTTGAGGGATTCCTGTCTCACATTTAGGTCTTTCAACCATTTGGAGTCTATTTTTGTGTGTGGTGTAAGGAAATGGTCCAGTTTCATTCTTCTGCATGTGGCTGTCCAGTTTTCCCAACCCCATTTGTTGAAGAGACTGTCTTTTTTCCATTGGACATTCTTTCCTGCTTTGTCGAAGATTAGTTGACCATAGAGTTGAGGGTCCATTTCTGGGCTCTCGATTCTGTTCCATTGATCGATGTGTCTGTTTTTGTGCCAGTACCATACTGTCTTGATGATGACAGCTTTGTAATAGAGCTGGAAGTCTGGAATTGTGATGCCGCCAGCTTTGCTTTTCTTTTTCAACATTCCTCTGGCTATTCAGGGTCTTTTCTGGTTCCATACAAATTTTAGGATTATTTGTTCCATTTCTTTGAAAAAAGTGGATGGTATTTTGATGGGGATAGCATTGAATGTGTAGATTGCTCTAGGTAGCATTGACATTTTCACAATGTTTGTTCTTCCAACCCATGAGCATGGAACGTTTTTCCATTTCTTTGTGTCTTCCTCAATTTCTTTCTTGAGTATTTTATAGTTTTCTGAGTACAGATCCTTTGCCTCTTTGGTTAGATTTATTCCTAGGTATCTTATGGTTTTGGGTGCAATTGTAAATGGGATCGACTCCTTAATTTCTCTCTCTTCTGTCTTGTTGGTGTATAGGAATGCCACTGATTTCTGTGCATTGATTTTATATCCTGCCACTTTACTGAACTCCTGTATGAGTTCTAGCAGTTTTGGGGTAGAGTCTTTTGGGTTTCCCATATAAAGTATCATATCGTCTGCAAAGAGTGAGAGTTTGACTTCCTCTTTGCCGATTTGGATGCCTTTGATTTCTTTTTGTTGTCTGATTGCTGTGGCTAGGACTCCTAACACTATGTTGAATAGCAGTGGTGATAGTGGACAACCCTGCTGCGTTCCTGACCTTAGGGGGAAAACTTTCAGTTTTTCCCCATTGAGAATGATATTCGCTGTAGGTTTTTTATAGATGGTTTTTATGATATTGAGGTATGTACCCTCTATCCCTATACTCTGAAGAGTTTTGATCAAGAAAGGATGCTGTACTTTGTCAAATGCTTTTTCTGCATCTATTGAGAGGATCATATGATTCTTGTTCTTTCTTTTGTTAATGTATTGTATCACGTTGATTGATTTGCGGATGTTGAACCAACCTTGCAGCCCAGGGATAAATCCCACTTGGTCATGGTGAATAATCCTTTTAATGTACTGTTGGATCCTAATTGGCTAGTATTTTGGTGAGAATTTTTGCATCCATGTTCATCAAGGATATTGGTCTGTAATTCTCCTTTTTGATGGGGTCTTTGGTTTTGGGATCAAGGTAATGCTGGCCTCATAAAATGAGTTTGGAAGTTTTCCTTCCATTTCTATTTTTTGGAACAGTTTCAGGGGAATAGGTATTAATTCTTCTTGAAATGTTTGGTAGAATTCCCCTGGGAAGTCATCTGGCCCTGGGCTTTTGTTTGTTGGGAGATTTTTGATGACTGCTTCAATTTCCTTAGTGGTTATAGGTCTGTTCAAGTTTTCTATTTCTTCCTGGTTCAATTTTGGTAGTTGATACATCTCTAGGTATGCATCCATTTCTTCCAGGTTATCTAATTTGCTGGCATATAGTTGCTGATAATATGTTCTTATAACTGTTTGTATTTCTTTGGTGTTGGTTGTGATCTCTCCTCTTTCATTCATGATTATGTTGATTTGGGTAATTTCTCCTTTCTTTTGGATAAGTCTGCCCAGGAGTTTATCAATCTTGTTAATTCTTTCAAAGAACCAGCTCCTAGTTTCGTTGATCTGTTCTACTGTTCTTTTGGTTTCTATTTCATTGATTTCTGCTCTGATCTTTATTATTTCTCTTCTCCTGCTGGGTTTAGGCTGTATTTGCTGTTCTTTCTCCAGCTCCTTTAGGTGTAGGGTTAGGTTGTGTATTTGAGACCTTTCTTGTTTCTTGAGAAAGGCTTGTATTGCTATATACTCTCCTTTCAGCACTGCCTTTGCTGCATCCCAAAGATTTTGAACCGTTGTGTTTTCATTTTCATTGGTTTCCATGAATTTTTTTAATTCTTCTTTAATTTCCTGGTTGACCCATTCATTCTTTAGTAGGATGCTCTTTAGCCTCCATGTATTTGAGTTCTTTCCGACTTTCCTCTTGTGATTGAGTTCTAGTTTCAAAGCATTGTGGTCGGAAAATATGCAGGGAATGATCCCAATCTTTTGGTACCGGTTGAGACCTGATTTGTGGCCTAGGATGTGATCTATTCTGGAGGATGTTCCATAGGCACTAGAGAAGAATGTGTATTCCGTTGCTTTGGGATGGAATGTTCTGAATATGTCTGTGAAGTCCATTTGGTCCAGTGTGTCATTTAAAGTCTTTATTTCCTTGTTAATCTTTTGCTTAGATGATCTGTCCATTTCAGTCAGGGGGGTGTTAAAGTCCCCCACTATTATTGTATTGTTGTCCATGTGTTTGTTCGCTTTTGTTATTAATTGCCTTATATAATTGGCTGCTCCCATGTTAGGGACATAGATATTTACAAATGTTAGATCTTCTTGTTGGATAGACCCTTTAAGTAGGATATAGTGTCCTTCCTTATCTCTTATTACAGTCTTTGGTTTAAGATCTAATTTGTCTGATATAAGGATTGCCACCCCAGCTTTCTTTTGGCGTCCTTTGGCATGGGAAATGGTTTTCCACCCCCTCACTTTCAATCTGGGGGTGTCTTTGGGTCTAAAATGAGTCTCTTGCAGACAGCATATCGATGGGTCTTGTTTTTTAATCCAATCTGATAGCCTGTGTCTTTTGATTGGGGCATTGAGCCCATTTACATTCAGGGTAACTATTGAAAGATATGAATTTAGTGCCATTGTATTGCCTGTAAGGTGACGGTTACTGTATATTGTCTGTGTTCCTTTCTGGTCTATGTTGCTTTTAGGCACTCTCTTTGCCTAGAGGACCCCTTTCAATATTTCTTGGAGGGCTGGTTACATGTTTGCAAATTCCTTTAGTTTTTGTTTGTCCTGGAAGATTTTTATCTCTGCTTCTATTTTCAATGACAGCGTAGCTGGATGTAGTATTCTTGGCTGCATATTTTTCTCATTTAATGCTCTGAATATATCATGCCAGTCCTTTCTGGCCTGCCAGGTCTCTGTGGATAGGTCTGTTGCCAATCTAATGTTTCTACCATTATAGGTTACATCTCTCTTCTCCCGAGCTGCTTTCATAATTTTCTCTTTGTCTCTGAGACTCGTAAGTTTTACTATTAGATGTTGGGGTGTTGTCCTATTTTTATTGATTTTGAGAGGGGTTCTCTGTGCCTCCTGGATTTTGATGCCTGTTTCCTTCCCCACATTAGGGAAGTTCTCTGCTATAATTTGCTCCAATATACCTTCTGCCCCTCTCTCTATTTCTTCTTCTGGGATCCCAATTATTCTAATGTTGTTTTGTCTTATTGTATCACTGAGCTCTCGAATTCTGCCCTCGTGATCCAGTAGTTGTTTATCTCTCTTTTTTTCAGCTTCTTTATTTTCCATCATTTGGTCTTCTATATCGCTGATTCTCTCTTCTGCATCATTTATCCTAGCAGTTAGTGCCCCCATTTTTGATTGCACCTCATTAATGGCCTTTTTGATTTCGACTTGGTTAGATTTTAGTTCTTTTATTTCTCCAGAAAGGGTTTCTCTAATAACTTCCATGCTTTTTTCAAGCCCAGCAGTATCTTTAAAATCATCATTCTGAACTCTAGGCCTGACATCACACTAATGTCCGTATTGAGTAGGTCCCTGGCAGACGGTACTATCTCTTGTTCTTTTTGTTGAGGTGATTTTTTTTCATCTTGTCATTTTGTGCATAGGAGAATAGATGAATGAGAGAACAAAATGCTAACAGGTTAACAACGCCCCCAGAAAATATACTCTAAACAAATCAGAAAAGACCTGAAACCAGGAGGAAAGAAAGGGAAAGAAAGAAAAAAGAAAGAGAGATAAAAAGAGAAAACGATAATAACAAACAAAAACAGAACAAAACAAAAAAAAAACAGAATATGATCAAATATGATTAGGCTGGTGTATAGATCAGCGCCACACACTAGCTTTTGGGTGTATTTTGGTCTGTTAGAAGAAAGTGCTTCCTAAAATTTTAAAGAAAGAAAGACTTGTATATGTATAAAAGAAGGGTTGATATGATGAAGGGATGGAATATGACTGTAAAGATGAAAATTATAAAAAATTTTAAAAAGGAATTGATAAGGTGTTTGAAAAAAATAAAGAGGAGGATTAAAAAAAAGGAAAGAAAGAAAGAAAAAAAAAGGGGGGAGAGAATGTGATCAGTCGGGAGATTGGAATAAAGCCATACACTAGAGATTTAGGGTATACTTTGATATGTTAGAAGAAATTGTATCTCAAAATTTTAAGGAGAGAACAACTTATATATATATATATGCCAACAATAAGGGTAACTACTATGAAGGGATAGAATATGACTCAATAAATGAAAAATAAAAATGTTTTTTTAAAACAGGGATTGATAAGTTGTTGGTTGAAAAAGGGAAAAAGAAAAATTCAAAAAAAAAAACAGTTAAAAAAATTAACTTTGAAAGACTAATGAATCATGGTAAAAAAGCCATGAATTCTATGTCCAGTATTCCCCTAGGGCTGGAGTTCTCCCGTTCTCCTTGATCGGTAAACTTGGTCTTGGCTGGCTGTTCTTGCTGATCTTCTGGGGGAGGGGCCTGTTGCCATGGTTCCCAAATGTCTTTGCCGGAGGCAGAATTGCGCCGCCCTTGTCGGTCTGGGCTAAGTAATCTGCTCCGGTTTGCTCTCGGGAGCTTTTGTTCCCTGCAAGCTCTCAGTACAGCTTTGGAGGATGAGAGTGAAAATGGCGGCCTCCCAATCTCCACCCGTAGGAGCCGAGAACTCGGGGCCCCGCTCCTCAGTGCGCCCCCAGAGAAAAGCAGTCACTCCCGTGTCCCCGGTCTCCGGCCGCACTCCGTGCTCACCCGGCCTGTGACCGAGTGTTTCTATCTCTGGCACCCGACCCCATGTGGAGTCTCCAAACCCAGCAGATCCCTGCGGTGCGCTCCCACGCCGCTCCTCCCGGGGGAGGAAGGGGAGTCTCCCCGGCTCTGCCGCTTGTTGGGTCCCCGCTGGAGGAGCAGTGGCCCGACTGGTCCGCGGATCACAGTTTATGGCCACCCCGAGCTGAGAGCCCGCGCCTCGGCTCCGTCTCTGCAGCCGGCTTCCCCACTCCAATACCTGGGAGCTCTGCCGCACTCAGGCACCCCTGGTCTTTCTGTGACCCCGAGGGTCCTGAGACCACTCTGTCCTGCGAGGGTTCCACCACCCACTTAGCCACTGGAGCGACGTCCCTCAGCAAAGCCGACTTCTAAAAGTTCCGATTTTGTGCTCCGCGGCTCTAGCACTTGCCAGAAGCGGCCGACGGAGGCCCCTTCCCCGCCGTCTATCCTCCCGAATATCGCCTCGGATTCACTTCTCTGCACGTCCTACCTTCCAGAATGTGGTCGCTTTTCTATTTAGAGAGTTGTTGCTATTCTTTTCTTCGATCTCCTGTTGAGTTCGTAGGTGTTCAGAATGGTTTGATCTCTATCCAGTTGAATTCCTGAGACCAGATGAAATCCAGGTCTCCTATTCACATAAAGTAGTGACTTTGAAGAAAACTCAATGTCATGCTCTGGCACTCAGAAAAGTAAATATATCATTGATTATGAGTATGTAACTATTAATAGGCAAACAAGAGTAATAACTCTGACCTTTAATTATGGTAGCTGTATATTTTAATCTCAAATGTTAATAACTCAAATTTTATCTTTGGTCAACCCTGTAAAATAAGATTTGATGTTTAGTCTTAAGACAATAATATGACTAATAATTAGCTCTGATATTCCTGTCTTCGTTGTGATCGGATGTGGTAATTCTTGCCATCACTGACCTCTCCACCCTTCCTCTTTGATACTGAGCTTTCCAATATTAATATTTGCACCTTGGACACATTAATTTGGAGAAAAACAGATCTTATTTCATGGACAAATATATTAATGTATAGATTTCCACACATACCTGATACACCAATCTAGATCTTACTGTAGGTTTGTACGTGATGTGTGTAAAGGGCACATCTGGCTAAAAGGGAGGTAGAAAATTTTTATTTGCTAGAGTCATGAGTGAAATTATGCAGGTCTGAATCTGGTTACAGGCAATATTATAATAATGAGCAAAACTCAAGACAATGTGATAGGTTATTCTTAAATATTTATTGGACCAAGTGGAATCTACATTGGAACAGTGAGATGCCAGTCCCTGTAGCTCTGAATATATTTTGTGATTGTAGCTAAATCTAATACTAGAGTTTAAAAGGATGATAAAGAATTTTGTGTTTGTTCTTTCAACCATTAATTTTAAATTCCCTTTGCAAGAATGTGCATTGGAAAGGAGCACAAAACAAGTATTCAGGAGGCTTCCCCTTTTTATCTCTGTGATCTACAACAAATAACGTCATTGGATCTGTTTCCATACCCATAAAATGAGAAAATTATATAGATGTTCTCTATGACATATTTGGTTAAAAAACCAAAAACCAAAAAACAAACTTTCTCCGGAATACAAAAGACAGAGCACTGTACAAGTAGTAATGGTTCCAGAAAACTCATCTGTATTAGTTTGCAAGGACTGCTGTAACAAATTACCACAAACTGGGTGGTTTAAAATAATAGAAATTTATCATCTCACACATTTCTGAAGGCTAAAAATTGGAAATAAAGGTGGAGGCAGGGCCACACTTTCTCTGAAGGTTTTAGGGAAGGATCCTTTCTTGCTTCTCCCTAACCTTGATAGTTGGCAGCAATCCTTGGTGTTTTTTGGCCTTTAGATATATCACTCCAATCTCTGTTTCTGTCCTCATGTGATCTTCTCCCCTGAGTATCAGTGTCTCTATGTCCCAATTTCCCTCTTGTTCTAAGGACAACACCCTAATCCATTATGACCTCACCTTAAATTGATTACATCTGCAAACACCGTATTTGCAAATGAGGTTGTATTCATAGCTTTTAGGGGTTAAGACTTGAATATATCTTTTTGGGAGACACAATTCAACCCACAAGAATGCCTAAAGGCACAGTCTATTTCTGCTGAAGAAGCCACAAGTCTCCAAGAAATTATTGGCATTGTCCTGAAATCTAGACAGAGAAGAAAAACAGACACACAATATATTTTATATATTTTTGACACATAGGCACAGACATAAACTAGCATTCATGATGAATGCTAGAAATAGGAATTACAACAAACGGAAAACCCGGTTTTAGTTTTAAATAAAATCAACTCATTTGTTTGAAGCCATGACAGAAGTTTCAACAGGAGAGATCCATTTGAAGAGCCCAAGAGCCTTCAGAAGATTATCTGAAACTTGGATTGACCACAGGATCCTATCTGCACTCAGCCTTGAATTCTCCAAGATGGGGATCTTACTAGTATTGCAGAATTGCCAGCCTTCCTGTGCACTCTCAGATTAGCAGTGTTCAGAAGATGTGAACACAGCAGAGTATCCCTGTGGATTTCCAGCGACACGCCTCAGAGCCAAGCTGACCAGAACTCACAGTAGTTGGTCAGATAGGCTCCCCCTCTGGTAAGCTCTGTGGCAACCAGATGCATGTGCTGCAAATATTTAAGGACATTGGATTTTGCTCATCAGATGCATCTATACAAAAAGGAAAATACGGAGCTACTTGTGGAGTGGTCTAGATGCTGGAATCAGCCTCACCTCTCTTGGGAAAATTCAATGATTTGAACAAAATTAACCAAGGAGAATATAATTTCAGCATTAGAATAAACATTTTTTTCCTCAATGATTTCTCAAATAATATCTATGGGAGAGAGAGAGAGTAAGTGAGTTTGGGGGGTAGGGATAAATAAATTATTTCAAAGGCCCTGACAGGGGGACCAAGACCAAACACACACATCTTTATTCTCCACAGTTGATGTACATTCAATTCTTCCCTCAATGAATGTCAGAGAGACAAGGATCCCTGAGGTTAGTAGAATGTGCTTGTATGTATGTAGATATCTATTTATACATTTGAGCAATCAATCCTAATTACTCATCAGTTCAATATTTGCAAATCTACCTACTCACTAACATGTATTTGTAATCCCGAAATCGATACCTGTGATGCTTTCATGACCATTTGTGGACAGGCACAGAGAAGCAAAACATTTGAAGGGATCTATGCACAGGTTCCCAACTGAAGTAGTACGAGGAGATTCTCTGCCTTCTTATTTCTGCTCTCATCCTGTAAACAAGTGTCCTTTTCATGGTGCACTAACTGCCACTTTGATGCATTTTGTTGGTGATTTTACTGCTTAAAATGGCCCCCAAACAGGGAATGCTGAAGTACTGTCCAGGACTCCTAAGTGCAAGGTTGGGCTATCTTACAGAGAAAATAGATGTGTTAGTTAAGCTTTGTTCAGGCATGAGTTAAGAGTGCTGTTGGCTGTGAGCTCGATGTTAATAAATCAGTAATGCACATTGACTCATTGACTAGGATGTCTTTAAACATAAACACACATAAAATAAGGTTATGTATTGACTGGTTGACAAAAATGTGACCAGGGGTTTGCAAAGACTAACTTTATATTTCTTCTGGAGCAATGGTGCAGTATTTCCTAATTCAGTGTTCACAATGGCTGTACAGGACATAATTACCACGAATAATGGGAATCAGTGGGGTACGCATATGTAAATTTTTATATATACCTTATATATATATACACGTATCTTCTCTATACACATATCTTCTATATATCCACATACAAAAGAATGAAGTTGGACCCTTACCTTATACCACAGACAAAAAATTAACTCAAAATGGGTCAAAAACTAAAGGGAATAGCCAAAACTATAAAACTCTTGTTAGAAAACTTAGGGAAAAAGCTTCCTGACATTGAATTTGGCACTGGATTTCTTGGATAAGACACCAAACATACAGGCAACAAAAGAAAAAAATAGATAATTGGGCTACATCAAAATTTAAAAACCTCTGTGTATCAAAGAACACAACAGAGTGAAAAGGCAACATATAGGATGAGAAAAATATATGCAAATCATATATTTGATAAAGGTTTAGTATCCAGAATATATAAGGAACTCCTACAACTCAACAACTAAAAATAAACAGCCTGAATAAAAAAATGGGCAAAAGACCTGAATAGACATTTCTCAGAAAAAAATATGCAGATGACCAATTTGCACATGGAAAGATGTTCAACATTACCAATCATTAGAGAAATGTAATCAAAATCTCAATGACATAATGACATACCACCTCATGCCCCATTTGGATGGTTATATTAATAATAAATAACCCAAAACTGTAAGTGTTGAAGAGGATATGGAGATATTTGAATGCTTGTTTACTCTTGATGGGAATGTAAAATGGTGTAGCCACTGTGGAAAACAGTATGGCAGTTCCTCAAAAAATTAAACATAGAATTACCACATGATGCAGCCATTCTACTTCTGGGTATATGCCTAAAAGAACTGAAAGCAGGATCTCAGAGAGATTATTTGTACATCCATGTTTAGAGCAACATTATACACAATAACCAAAATGAGAAAACAAAGCAAGCATCCATGAATGAATGAATTAACGAATATAATGCAATGTATACATACAATGGACTATTATTCAGCCTTAAAAATAAAGTCTGACATATGCCACAACGTGGATGGACCTTAAGGACATTATGCTAAGTGAAATAAGCCAGAAAAGACCAACCTTGTGTAAGCACCTAGAGCACCTGGGGTAGTAAATGGAGACAGAAAGCAGAGTGGTGGTTTCTAGGGGCTGGAGGTGTGGGGGATGAGGAGTCATTGTTTAATAGGTACAGTTTCAGTTTTGAGAGATGAAAAGAGTTCTGGAGATGGATAGTGGTGACTAAGTACAATGTGAATATATTTAATACTACTTAACTGTTCAGTTAAAAATGGTTAAGATGGCAAATTTTGTTGTGTGTATTTTGCCATAATTAAAAAAATACATGGCTTAATATAGTGGAATTTAACAATCTAAAACATTCTTCTCCTATCATTTTAACCAATAAAATTGCCCAGTTTTAACAGCATGTAACTAATAAGAGCATGAAAAGGAAAATAGAAAACCTATAAAATCTAATGTTTGATATAAATGTTTTTCAGAAGCCAATGAGTTATGTTAAAGGAAAAACAAAAAGAAGTTAAGAAATGACACCTTAGTCCTAACACACTGGATTTGAGAATAAGATTCAGTGTTTCAGGAATACTTAGGGGTTGGAGAAAAAATACCTGCTGTAATCTGCCATTCATAGAGAATTTCAAGAAAGGTAATACACTCCTTCCTTCAAAGCACATGAATAAAATATTCATGCACACATTAAGAGTGGCTGTAAAATTCTTGGAACTTGAAAAAATGAAACATGAATGTCCTCATGTTGCCTTTGCACAGTTCATGCCTGTTCAGCCTTGATTTGCATTTGTAATTGCAAATAACTTTTCTAAAAAAACTTTGTATGTTCAGCTATTTATTTTGCATATTTCAGTTCACATTGGGCATGCCCAGCAGTGGTTCACGGGACGTGACTGTTACTCAGGTGCCAACATTTGCAAGTCTTATCTTTTCACATGAATGGCCCTTTGGTCCCCTGGTTACCGTTCGGCTGGGCCAGAAAACCCTGGCAACAGTGAAAGGGTGGGCTCTGTGGGTTTAGTTAAGACTGGTGTGGTGTATGGAATGCTCCCTTATCTTCAGGGATGGCAGGTGAAGTGCCTCTGGGAAGTCTTTTTCTCAGGTTACAAGAGTGAGCTACAGTATTTTGTGCAATGATCTGAGGTGTGTAAGAAGCAAGCAAGCCGGAGCCTCTGTAACTGTATTTATTCTAATGCACTACATAGCTTCAACATGAGGCCCCAGAGGCACTTAAGCAAGTAGAGCACAGTGGAAAGAACAGAGGCTTTGGTGAACAACACCTTGAATTTTGAATTTGACGCCTTGTTGAAGAACTTTGACCTTAATTCAGTTAATTAACCTCACTGATCTTCAGGCTTCTTATCTTTATCTTATTTATTTGAGAGTGAGCAAGAAAGAGAGTGAGCATGATTTGGGGGAGGGGCAGCAGGAGAGAGAGAAGCAGACTCCCCACTGAGCAGGGAGCCCAATGCAGGGCTCCATCCCCTGACTCCAGGATCATGACCTGAGCCGAAGGCAGACACTTACCCGACTGAGCCAGCCAGGTGCCCCAGGCGCTTTCCCTTTAGGTTAGAAATAAAAAGACCTCTAATTAGGAGATTATGGTGTGAATTAAAGGGGATGATGCATGAAAAACTGCTGAAAGGCTCAGCATGTAGTATGTGCTCAGTAAATGATGGCTGACACGGCCATGTTGATTTTATTCCAATGGAGTTTGAGACGGATGTCTAGGGAAGGGAAGATGTTCTCTCAGTTCAAAAAGGACCCCTCACCCTTAAAAGAGAGAACCTCAAATACAACGTTGCCTCTTTAGTCTCTATAGAAGCTAGTAGCTGAACAGGGATTTGATTGATTTGGAGCTTTTAATGACAATCTGATAGTTTCAGCAGCATGCTGAAAGCAAGATGGAAAAGATTCAGAGACCATTCTCTGAAGCTGAGTTTATCTCAGAGATTAAGTACAAATTCCTGGAGGGCAGACTGAGGTTGTTGGTATTACTATTATTATTATTATTATTCACAACTTTACTTTTTCACAACTTTTTACTTTACTTAACAATACACCCTGTTAATTGAACGGAATTTAATTCCTGGGAAACCTCAGAATGAATTACTTATGCTTCTGCTACTGGAGTTGCATGAGATATAAACTTCCTGCTTTACATGAAATCTGCTAGAGAGATTTAAAATTTATCAATCCTCTTAGCTTTGCTGCTTTTAAGACCACAAAAAAAAAAAAAAAAAAGGCCTGTCTCAGGGAAGCCTTGCATATTACAATTCAGTTTTTAAACATGGCAGGAGCTCATTCAAGGTGGAATTTATTTCACATTACATTTGGGGCATGCATGAGATTTGAAAGCAATGCTTTTTCTCTAAAGTACTCTCTACAAAAGATATATCACACATACTCAGGCTATTTAAAACTTCAGCAAGGGGAGTATCAACAGATTTTTTTTTTTCCAAGTGTGCTCTCTGATCAACTGGGGAAATAAAACCTTTCTTATGAAAAGCAACAAATTGAAACAATTCTGGTGCGTTAAGGCCTAGGGGTACCTGTCCTATTTGGTTAGAATTTTTGGCAGCTTCAAACATAGAAGTAGTGTTTATATAGGTGTATGTGTATATGAGTGTTGTTTTTGCCCTTACGAATGGTTTTCTGACTTCAACACCTTCAGTGCTTTAAAGAATATTTATGAAAGACTAAACCATCAGTAATTTTGTTTTAGCTTGGGTTACATATGTATCAATCCAGACTCCCTCAGTTGTAAGTAGCAGAAATAAAACTATGCTGTTTTTCTTTAAAAGGAAATGTATCAGCTCTTCAACTAGGACATTCAAGGGGCGACTAGTTTCTGACATGGTAAGATCTGAATGAAAATTATTAAGGATGCCTTTTCTTGAGGGAAACTTTGTACATTGTTGGTGGTACGGCCACTATGGAGAACAGGACAGTAACTCCTCAAAAAAATGAAAAATAGAACTACCATGTAATTCAGTAATCTCTCTTCTGGGTATATATCCAAAGAAAGTATGAAGGATATTGAAGAGATATCTGCACTTCTGTGTTAATTTCAGCATTAGTCCCAGTAGCCAAGACATGGAAACAACCTCAATGTCTGTCAATGGATGAATGGATAAAGACAATCTGGTAGACATATACAATGGAATATCAATCAGCCATGAGGAAGAAGGAAATCCTGACATTTGTGTTAACACACATAGACACCGCGAGTGTTATGCTAAATGAAATAAACCAAACAGAGAAAGATAAATATTGCGTGGTATCACCTAAACATAGAATCTAAAAAAAAAAAAAAAAGTCAAATCATATAAACAGTAGAAAAGTGGTTTTCAGGAGCAGGAAGGTGGCGGGAATAGGGAGAGATTGATAAGAGGGTACAAACTTTCAGCTATAAGATGAATAAGGTCTGAGGATCTAATCTAAAATGTGGTTAATATAGTTGATAACACTGCATTGTATCATGGAAATCTGGTAAGAAAGTGAAACTTAAATGTTCTCACACACACACAAAAAAGATAAATATGTCAAGTAGATGGGAGGATTTCCACAATGTATACATACATTAAATCACCATGATGTATACTTTAAATATCTTACAATTTTACAACTAAATTATATATACTTCAATAAAGTTGAAAAAAAAATGCTTTTTCCCTCCCTCTCCCTCTCTCTCTATCCTTTTGTTTTTGTTTCTCTAGACAGAGTCAAGAGCGGAAAAAAAAATATTTATATATACATAAATTTATTTATATTATTTAAATATATTTTATATATTTATATATATTATTTATTATATTATATTATATTTATCATATATTATAGTAATATATTATTATACATTATATAATATTAATTATATTATATTAATATATTATTATATATAATAAATATATTAACATATATATTTCACTCTTCCTTTCTTTGCTGATGTTCTAACTTCTGCTTGTTTTCCCTTTTATCTTGATAGTGCCTATATAATCCTCAAAACTTCTCTAAAAAGCCTTTGCTGATTTGCTGGTCTTAATTTGGTTTGTGTTTCCACTGCACCCTGTGTGCGCCCCTGTTACACCCTTTTGCTGTTGTCAACTCTGGTTGCCCCCCTGGTCCCAGCTGCAGGGTAGGCTAACTCCAATGCACAGCGAAGTCCTGACCTTTAATGATGATGATGATGATTTTATGTTTGGATGAGGGAATGAATGGAAATAATGTACAGTATGTTGTTTATTTATTCCCAACTTCCTTGACGGACCCGAGTTGATTCAGGTAGATGAGATGTATCACTGTATTGACACAAATCCCGATGGGCTGTGCCTGAGAAAGTGATCACACTGGGAAAACCTTCACTACCCTCGAGTTCTCGGCAAAATGACTGCACCAACAGGTTTCTGAATCCAGTCCCCTGCTGTGGTTTTTCCACTCAGGGGCTCAGTCACACAAAACTGCCTGTTGAACCTGATTTTTCAGGTTAAAGGGTGATTTTTCCTCTTGGGAGAAATAAAACAAAATGGTAATAAATGAATACAAAGTATCACGTGAAAGTTATCAGTGATAAAACCTGAAAGGGGGGCTCTAACTGGTTCCCTTAATTCAGTTTCTGAACTTTGGGAAATAGGTTTAAACCAGCCACCAAATTGGCTACCAAGATTTTACTTCCCTCCCTGGATCTATGACATTCTGGATCTGTGGCACTAATTCAGTGTCCTGGGTTATTACGACCCATTTCGATCTATCTCCATCTCCAGATTCATGGCCCTAACTCAGCATCCTGTTATCACAACACTCCCTAAAGGGCCCCCTTTCCTCTGGCCTACCTCCCCTCCCTTGGGCCCTCGACACTGCTTCCAAATTCAGCTTTCTAAAGCAGAGAACCAATCATGCGATTCTCTCTTGGTGGCACTTCATTCCTAGACTACAGTCCACCTATCTCTGAGAGGCACTGAAGCTCTTCAGTCTGCCTGTCCATGTTTCTTTCCACTCCTCATCTCTGGATGAGTTTCCTATTGAGGCTGTAACAAAACCCCACAAACTTAGTGGCTTCAACACACATTTCTTAGCTTGCAGTTAAGGAGGTTGGAAGTGTGATATGGATCACACCGGGCTAAAATCAAGGCGTCATCAGAACTGCATTACATTCTGAAGGCTGGAGAAAGAGCCCAGGTCCTAGTCCCTTCCAGCCTCTAGAGGCTTCCTGCAGGCTTGGCTTGTGGCAGCTTCCTCTGTCTTCAAAGGCAGCCGTGCCGGTCACATGCTTCTCACACTGCATCACTCTGAGGTCTTCCTCCCCCTTCCCCTTGTAAGATCCTTCTGAGTATATGAGGCCCGCCCAGATAATGCATGAGAATCTCCCTGCATTAAGGTCAGTGGATTAGCAACCTTAATGCCCCTTTGCCATGACATGTGCCATACTCACAGCTTCCAGGTATTAGGACGTTGGCATCCCTGGGGTGGGGCGGGCAATATTCTGCCTAGCACAATGATGCCTCTTACTACCACGTACTTCATGTTCCAGTCAAGCACTTGCTGTGACTGAAAGAGTCGTTCACATTTACACGTCTGTGTTGCCCACGTTGTCTCTATGTTTTCTATGTCTCTCTGAATTACACTTTCCTCCCATTCTCTCTATATATTCTTGAAGTCTGCCCTCAGCTGTTATTTTCTCCAAAGCCTTTTCCGAGTGCCCCAGGCAGAACCAAAGCTTCTTCTATCCTCCCACACCACTTTGTTATACCCCCTTTGCAGGTTGCCTGCTTTGTATTGATAGGTTAACTTTCCCCTCACAGGTTAGTTCCCTGAAGTGACCGTAAGTTAGTCATTCTTGCATCTTCTTTAATGTCTACCAAAAATTTTAAGCACTGGGGAAGCTCAAAAATATGTGCTCATTGGGATGGATTTCTAAATTTATGAAGTATCTGGGAGGGAATTATGATCCTGAGGTAAATAGTTAAGCCCATTAGGTGGTGACTTTTATTTATTGTTCAGAAGTGCTATGTATCAGACAATTACATAAATTGATGCCACTTGTGGGGAAGCACAGAAAGCAAGAAAAGTTTTAGGCACATTTTTCAGTCACTGAAAGATAAGACTCCATGTCAACCAAAAGGTCTTGGCATTTTTTTTCCATCGCCCCTGGGTTTCAACTGTACTCGAATACTGATACAATTACTTTTCTTATTTAGGAGAACATTCTCAATTATAGAGCAATGCATTTATTCTTTTCACATTAACCTTGTGTGTTGTAGATTTCCAAGAGGAATTTTAAAATTACTCTGACATAACTGGCACATATTCTTAAACGAAGATGTAAGAAGCAGGCCCTTATATTAATAATTGTAAACAACCTTTTGTTAAATGAATTTTTGATATCTAAGGATGATTTTTCAAAGATGGGATATTTTTCCACTTCTCAGAAATATGAAACATTAAATAAGGATTATGTCTACTGGTGCCAAGTTTTTAAATATACCAGTTCATTTAAACATCCACCACCCTTCACTGGAGAGATGAGAACAAGTCTCAGGACATTTGAAGTTCCTTCCTTAGTCTCAGAACCGGTTAGCTGGGATTCACGCTCAGGTCTTTCTAGCTCTAAAACACCTGCTATTTTAGGTGTAAGAGTCTTATGTTCTAACATCATACTTCTGGAAAGACAATTCATTTACTTCTAAAAGTTAATACTTCTGTATAGACATATTAAAAATTATGATGTGACAAAGTACAAAAACATGTTGAGTCCTTGGAACATAGAGTTACTGAGGTCTGAGCAAGTCAGTTAACCTCTCTGAATTCCAATTTATTATAAAAATACAAATAACAAAGCCTACCTCATCTTTTTGTGAAGATTAAATGAAATAAATAAAGTTGCTTTATTTTACTATGTTTAATTCCCTACAAGAGTTTGAGTGAATGGGAGACTGGTGCCGAAAAACCCAACACTCAGAGGTACCACTCCCATGAATTCCTCTTGAGTTGAACACCAGATGTCCTTTAGGATACAAACATCCGCTGACTGGAGGATTAAAGATTATTTTTCACATTCTCATGGGCAAAGTGTTTTTATCACATGAACACGTAACTGGCAGAGGATCTCTGAATGGAACATTTTCTAATGAAAAGGAGGGGAGGGGAACCATCGGTGGGGAGTCCTGGTGATAGGGGAAACAGATTTCCTTGGAATTGGCATCTGGGGTTTTGTACTGAGTGAGAAAGCGAGAGAGCAAGAGAGGAGATTTCATAGAGGAAGCTGGGCAGGATCAGGAAAGAGCTTTGCCTACATTGCATCTGTCTAGGACTTGGGTGCACTCACACCTGTGGCATGCTGCCCAGTTTGCCCCCTCTCTGCATAGTAGCCAGCGTCTGGTTGGCATGGCTTGTCAGTTCCTCTTGGCGCATGAGTCTTTATATGTGAATAGTGTTCATCTTACAGTTGGCCTGTATTCTAGGAATATGATTCTAAGTCAGTTTTCTAAAACTGATGAGAATCCCTGCTGTCTTGGTGCTTACTTGCAGAACTGCCAAGGGTCCCCCCTCCCCACCTGAACACACATAGTTTTGGAGGAACAGGGTTATCTCATCTCCTGATAAGCACACCATACCCGAGTATCAGAAGCTTGGGAATCTCAATCGCAAATAATAGCACTGGTTCTTTGTGGAAACAGATTTTTCCATGAAACTAAGCTGAGGAGCTTCAAGAAATCTGACATTAAATTCTTGTGGCTCTTTTACCTTTGTTCTCTAAACAAAACAAAACAAAACAAAACAAAACAAAACAAAACAAAACACTCCTTACCCCATCTCTTGTTCTCAGGAGAGCACTCTTTTGGGTCTAAGCAGAAGGTAACTGGTCTAAATGTGTTTCTCGCCTGGTCTCTGTGACACTGCAGTCAGGGGGTTGGCAAAACCTAGGGACCTGTGAGAAGGGCAAGGACACATGATGAGAGGTTGCACCCCAAACACTCCTTGCTCCTGTACTATTTTGGTTTTTGTTGCCTTGGCTGAAGTGCCCTCAGGAGGGAAGCCAGACTCCACGTGATTAGAACATTTGCTTTGTCTAGTTCCTACAGCCATAGCAGTTTTGCCCAGAGAACTCAAGTTCAACTCCCCACTTTACTGAGAGGGAAACTCTCTCCACTATGGAACGATGCGAATGGTTCTGGACAGATCAGGGCCACAGTGCAGACCTTTGGTCTGTTCTCACATGCCACGCTGCTGGTGACCTTCCCACATGACTCTGCTCAGTCGGTGGAGCTTCGGGTCCAGTAGCTCGTGTGCTGTAAAAATGGCCAGGCTGCATATGCTGAAACCCTATTTCAAGTTCAATTTGGCAACAGTCTTGAAGACCTTAACCGAAATAGTACTATTAAGCGAGGCTCAACTCTCGTCATCCGTCACATTTGAAGCTTTTTCATTATGGCTACTACTGAACTTTCTTTATTCAGGAAACCTAATCAGCAATAAAGAACTTGACTGATCAGTGGAATATGAATTTTACTGCTGTGTGGAGACATGGTTTTATTGTGCCGTCAGGGAAAATGAGATCTAATTGGGGAATGAGTGACTTATAATCCTCTCTGCATCATTCCTGCTGTCCATTAAGGCACCAAGCCAAAGACTGCTTCCTCTTAGACTCAGTCTGATTTTGAAACATTTCCTGGATTTCTTGTTTCCCTTAGATCCTAGATCCGACATAAACTTAATGCATCTAGCATACATTTTGGCTCCCTAACAGTTCCTGAAAAATTCCACTCTATTTTTTTTTGGGTGAAGTTTGTGAAAAGACAAAAAAAAGAAAAAGAAAGAAAAAGAAGGAAAGAAAGTACATCTAGATTGCCAATTCAGATTGCTAGGCTGGAAGCATACACATGGAAGGGAGACATGAATCAGTAATTCAATGTTAACAATGTAATTTTACTTCAATTATGTGATTATTTTAGCTGGAGCAGATCTGGCTCACAGATGATGACTCCAACTTCTCCTTGTCCTGACAGCCTGAAGGTTGTTGACTGAACCTCTTCTCACTCTGTACACAAGGCATTGGTGCCGAAGCTGTGAATGGAGTGGTGGGAAACTGACGGTCCCTTTCCATCACTCCTCTGTGCTCTCATATCAAAGCGGATGTGCTCCTGGGAATGGTAGGATTATCAGAACATCCCTTTCTCTGATGGCTTCTTTTGAACTTCAACCAAGTCCACTTACTCTCACACCAGTGGGTCAGAAATTCAAGCTTATTTCTTTTGGAGCCAGTGGTTTCCCACTGCGTTGACATGTGGTATGTTATATTGCATTTTGCATCAAGATATTTCTAATCACCGGTACCCTCATTCATAGGTTTATTTGTTGCAAAAGTAGAGCGGCTGCATCATATTGATGGAAATTGTTGCTGAGATGGATGAAACCTGATTTCAAATTTTGAAAGATAAATTTGACCATCCAAAAAGCCTCAGTCAATGCAAAAATCTTTGGCTAGGAGAGTAGTGTTTTTCTTCTGATCTGGAGCAGCAGGTTTTTTAAAATCAAATGGGAACAAGAGAGAAAGGAGCGACTTCCAAGTGTGGCTGGAGAAGCAGATTTGTTTCACATGATCAGACTTCAAGGAGAACCTCCAAGAACAGACATGATCACCCCCAGGGATTTCCAAGTTACCTGAAGCCAAGTGGAAAACAAGGCCCTTCTTATTTGGGACATGCACTTAAACATCTTCTAAGGTAATAAACAGGCAGGGACATTTTAGTTTTTTTACCAAAGAACAGTAAATAAATATAACCATACCCAACTCTGTAACCTGAGCTGATTTCCCAATCTGAAGTTTACTCTTGGAAATGGCAAAGGGACCCCCACAAAATGTGGGTAATGAGAGTGAAATCCAAATGAAATAGCAAGTCTGGGAAAACAAATGCAAGCACTGAAACATTCAGCAAATGGAAAGTGCTTCATGCATATCTTTCATGAAATTAGAATTGCTGACTAAAATTAGAGCTGGATGGAGCTAAACCACATGCTTTGTATGATTTTTTTATATCATGTGATTTCTCTGTGTGTGGCTATAAAAATAGCAATCAAAGCAATAACAAAACATTCCCCTCCTTCTGTAGAATCACACTAGATGTTTTAAAAAATAAAAACTGTACAATCAAACTAAACAAAGCCACAAGGATTGATAAATTTCATCTTAGGGGTTAGAATTTTTAAACTGGAAATTAGTAGTAGAGAAATAAACTGGAAAATAAGGCAACTCCTATTGAAAAATCCTCTCAGGGGTTAGAATAATTTAGCTCCAGCTCTACTCAATAAGTTATTTCACAATCTTTGTCACATCATTTAATCTTTTTAAGTCCAAGGTTTTTTTTTTTAATCTATGAAATGAGGGCATTGGACCTAGTGCCTTCCGGCTCTAGTATTTCTATAATTTTTGAGATGTCACATCAAACAAATACTGGCTCAAATTTAGGAAAACTGAGAGAAAAACTTTTTAGGAGGATGAGGCAGGGAGGTTGGCCTAAATTAGTCAGAAATCTGCCCTAATATTATACATCGTTTTTAAAGTGTAAGCTAAAAACTCATGAAGAGTTAAGATGTTGTTAGATTAAATTTAATTAACAAATTAAATGTATATTTATGAATTAACTTTTTGTGTCCTGGTATAAGTGGACCATCAGCTGATCAAATAATACTCCACACTTTTATAAGTATTAAATGGTCAAACTACTGCCTTCAAACATACTAAAGAAGAATCAAAAGAACGTCTAAAGCTAAGTAAACAATGTTGTCTGTTTCCCTGGGTCTCAATCTTCATATACCTGAGGGTTCAGGGTGAAAAGGAATTTCAGTTTCTGTTGTGAAGTATGTTTCTTGAAAGAGATCTTAATTTAAGGCAAATTTTACAAAAGAGATGAAGGAAACAAAAAGTAAGCATGAGATTTTTTTTTTTTTTAAGGACAGTAAATGTGTCCTAATTATTAACTTCTCTGACACTGACTGCCATTATTTCAAACCCTTAATTTCAATATTTGCTCTGTTAGTGTATATGAGAAACACTGATGTTAAATGATTTTCCACCTGAGGGTTTTCACCTTCCCTCTTTAGTGAACTGGATTGGAAATATGGGACTTTTGGTAGCCTTTTGTTTCTTCCTTAAACTCAGTGAATAAATTTTAATGTTAGACGTGTCCTTACACGTTTTTCTTAAGCATATGGAAAACTTCCTGGCATCATATTCTGCCCAGGAGAAGCACTCTTTCTTCACTTCTGGCATTTTGGGTTGTTGCTTGTTGTTTTTCCCATGTGCAAAGCAGATCCATAGCTGTAGCAATGCTGGAGTTTCTCTACTGTTGGTGGAGTAACTGATCTGATTGGTGACTTTGGAGAGTCTAGGCTTTTCCCCTTCATTTTCTCTTAACCAGAAGCTTGGATAGAGAAGGCAGATATGTATCTCTGGTCCTTCAAGCTTCCAGTGTTATGGGAACTGCCGGTGCCTGGATAGAGAAGTCTGTTTAAAATTGGGATTCAATTTTGGGTGCCTGGGTGGCTCAGGCGGTTAAGCGTCTGCCTTCGGCTCAGGTCATAATCCCGGGGTCTTGGGATCGAGCCCCGCATCGGGCTCCCTGCTCAGCGGGGAGTCTACTTCTCCCTCTGACCCTCCCCCCTCTCATGCTCTCTCTCTCTCTCTATCTCTCAAATAAATAAAAATCTTAAAAAAAAAAACCAAAACCTGGGATTCAATTTTAGGAGGCCCACTTTCCTTCAGATGTAAGCCACAGCCTTCAGTCTAAAGTTGGTCCATAATAAAGACAATAATTGGGCTCTCCTCTACCTTACTCTTTTGTCTTATTTCTTAGTTGGTTAAGAAGACAGTAGAGATTTTAAAAATATTGGACCCCCTTAAGGATTCCTTAAAATGTCTACATGCTCCTTCATGAAAAATAGGAAGATAGGAGAGATGAAAAAGTCTTATTAGATATCCAATTGTGTAACCTTCATGGCCGTACTGGGAATACATAATTAGTCCTTCAGGATATAAATCATTAAATGATATGTTTTCAAGGACCAAGTAAGGACATTTGCCTCTCTATTGATTGTCCTCATATAATGTAATTTAGAAAATATGAGTTATGGGATCAGCAGACTTGAGTTTAAATCCTGACTCTATTAGTTACTAACTGTATGCTGTTGGAGATTTCTTTTAATCTGAACTTCAGTTTTCAACATCAAAAGAAGAGCGGTAACCAATCCATTATTAAAAAATGCATATGAAGAGCTCAATAAGCATTCATCTACCCTCCTCCTCCATGCACTCCTTTTCATCAAGTAAACTGTATAAAATTTATTTATGAATTGTTCATCTTATTTTGGCAAACAATTTCTAATGGAAACATTCTTGGGAATGGTATATGATATGGCAAAATATATAAACAGGAAAATATTTACATGATGTGTATGTGTATAGAAAACAGAAGTTTGTCTAGATTAATTTTCCTAATAAAATTGCAAACAGTACAAACAAAAGTCATCTCCAAACTTAATTCTTACAGAAAAAGTTGGTTGGAATTCTGCTTTCAAGTGCATAAGCTCTTTGATGTTCAAAGACCCCTTACAATTAAAGAGTGTCCTTTCTGTGACCATCTTGTTCATTAGAACACTTCGAAGGACTTGAGGTCTCCTGAAGGGACCACTGAGATGATCTAAACCAATCTTCAAAAATTCCTAGTCCCCTAACCCTTAGAAAAGCTAGTTTCTTGTGGGAAACCTGATCCTTTCTATTTGCCTAAATTCAGAGGTGTTCAACTTTGCTGTGCATCAGAAACACTTAGAGATATTTCTTTAAAATACATACCACCAGGGATTCTGTTTCAGATATTCTGAGGTAGGCTACATGTATGGGTAATTTAAAAAAAAAATTCTCTACAGATAATTCTGAGAAATAAATATTGAGAGCCACTGCTGGGAAGTTTTCAATCCCTATTGGGTGGGTTCAAGCAAGTCCAGGGGAATCACACAGTGATCATCAAACAGCGTCCTGAATTCTTGGAGGAAAGCAGAATAATCTTATTTGACCGATTTCTAAAAGGTATTCTCTAAGGCTCCCTGCCATCTCTGCATATGATGGGGCACACCGGGCTACATTTTCCCTATCTCGTTTCCAAGAGCCTACTCCAGAACTTTTTTTTTTTTTTAATTTTTCTGGTGTGTAAAGAGTAATCTAATTATAACTTGACTTGATTCACTTCTTTGATTCTTTTGGTCGCCATTGCTTAAAATCTTTTCTCCTGAAACTTAGCAAAACATTAAATGGGAACACAAGAATTCCATAAATGTTCTTCAACTCCATTAATAACCATTCTTTCCTTCATGAACACGGCTTAGTGTCTCTTATGCCCACCCGGTCTACTTTGCACCTGGGTAAAATTTAGCTGGGGGTGGTGGAGGTTTATTCAAAGTCTTTCTCTAGATTCGATTTGTATCCTATACAATCCTATAGGATTTAGACCTACAAGGAATTCATCCAACGGAAAAAACAAGTAATGCAACAACACATTTGGTGAGCTCAGGGAAGGATTTGATGCTGACTGGTGGTTGGATTGAGGCGAGATACTGAGCCTTCACTTTTCAGGGGAGGATGTGGCTGCCTCATCCTGCTGCCGAATGTATTCTGAAAGACACCCTTCTAGGGGGTGGTTTCTTTTTTCTGATTAACTGAGCAAGATTGTTCTCTATTGTGGTTTTGGAAGAACAACTGGGTAAGGTCACTGTGTTTAAAGAGCACATTTGTTTCATCTAAATACTAGTGTCTGTCTATAACTAGACCCACAGTTTAGATCAGTAATTTATTTAATTTCTGATTTAGACTCACGGTCTCTTAGAGAAAACCATGCCTGGGAAGTAGAAAATACCGGAGTATCCACCATTCCCAAAAACCTTTCAGCAATAGAGGACTTCTACTTCTTTAGCACATGACTTTAGAGAAACCACAAAGCTTGAAAATACTAATTTTTTTCATTAAAGTACCAGAAAATCCAAACCAAGAGTTTTAAACAGTGGTTTTTATATACTATTAATAGCTCTAAAATAAGCAACTTTTAGAATCAGGATGAAAGCTAATTATAGAACTTCTCTGCCATAGCTGTTTATATTTACATCTTCAAAACCACAGAAGCAAATACTGTAGACTTTCCTAACACATCAGCATCTTGTTCTTCTCTTAAGTTTCTGAATCCTTTGAAGCTACTCTTAAAGCTTTTCCTTGAAAACACATTGTGGTTGAATATTCCCAGTTGAAGGACAAATTCAGTTTATACTTTTTAGTCCAAGGGAAGTATTCTTTTCTTAAAATACTGAATCTCAAGACACTTACACTCAAAGTAGACAAAAGATCAAAGCTGTTGTACACAGGATGCATATTATCCAGCCTGTTTTGTATGCATTTAATCCTTTTGTGATTGTTTGCTTCGTCAACAGCAACACAACACAGAAGAAACAGTCAAGAATGTGAAATATCGGCTAGTCAGTGATCTTTTCTACCACCCAAAGTACAAGTGTAACATTTGGGCTGTTTTTTTTGTTTTTGTTTTTTGTTTTGGCATGGACTAAATTATGTATTTCAGTTCAGACTACCGAAATCAGTAAAATACATTCAAAGTTCCTCAATGTACATTTTGTTCTCCCAACTTCCTCCAACTAGAGTATTTGTCCATGGTCATGAGAGAAAGTTTTAATTCTAGAAAAAAAATATCTTTTACATTAAAATCTGATAAACTTTAATTTTAAAAAGTGAGGTTCTTTCTAATCTTTATATATAATATCTTCTGATTTTTAAGAAAAAGAAGAACTTGAAAGTGAAAGTAACTGTCCAGAGCAGAAATTTTAAGATATTGCAAAGTCTAGCAGAATTGGATGTTTTGTTTTCAGTCTTAGTCAGAAGGCTTGGTAGCCAGTTTACACGGTGGCAATTGACTCAGTTGGCCTGGAGAGTCGGATGATTATGAAAGTCATTCTCTTCAGCACGCGGCCCCACAGACACACCCAACTGACCCTGAATTAATCAGTACCCACCTACACCAGTCTTGGCTGCACATTAGAAGCACCTGGGGAGCTTTTAACAATCCCTATGCCAGGTAATTAAATCAGACCAATTAAATTACCATCTCTGGGGGTGTGGCCCAGTCGTGAGCAGCTTTTAAAATTTCCCAGGTGATTACAATGGGCAGCCATGGTTGTAAAACCGAAACTCCCTATCTAGAGCACATCCATGAGGTTCCGATTACTTTGGCGTTTCTATTTTTTATTTTACCCAGAATGGCATAATAGGCAGCCTAGTATTCCCAGAACATTTTCCATTTTTAAAAATATAGAAAATGAGCAAAAGACAAAACATGTCTATCAAAGACTGGTAATCTCATATTTAATCTCATAAGTGATTAAAGTGCATTTTTCTAAAAGGAAAATCTTTAAGTACCTATGATATTATAGCAATGATTATAAAGAACTTAATTCTCAGTGCCTTTGGGATTATGGAGAAAAGATATTCTTTTATACTTCTGGGGGAGTGAAAATTGGCAAACTTTAAAATAACAAAGACTAGGGGCACCTGGGTGGTTCAGTCGGTTAAGCGCCTGCCTTTGGTTCAGGTCATGATCCCGGGGTCATGGGATCGAGTCCCGCATCGGGCTCCCTGCTCATGGTGGGGGGGGGGGTGTCTGCTTCTCCCTCTCCCTCTGTCCCTTAACCCCCCAGCCCCGCCTTGTGCTCTCTTTCTCTCTCTCAAATAAATAAAATCTTTAGAATACAACATCAAAAACTACAACTACTAAAGAAAACAGCTGAGATTTAATGAGTGGTGATGATGAGCCAGGAGTTGTTCTAAGTACTCCTAATTCATCTGATCCTCATGACAATCAAGTGAGATAATATTATGATTATCCCCATTGTCAGCAAGGAGACTAAGGCACAGAGGCATTAAGTCACACATCTAATGAGGGGATGGAACAGGGATGCACGTCTAGATCTAGAGCCTGTATTCTTTGGCACTCATAGAAAGGGAAATTTGATACTCTGTGTCCAAGTATTAAATAGGACCCAATATACTAAAATTCCTCTTTTGAGAACTTGTCTTAAGAAAATAATTGGATATATGTTTAAGTGTGTTCATTAGAAGTAAAATAAAATATTAAAAAAATAAGAGACAAGTTGAAAATCCACTAATAGGCAACTGGTTAAGTTCACCATATTATAGCCATAGAATGAGAAGATATGTTCCCATTAAAAACCTTGTTATAAAGTGATTCTTCCCAACTCCTTTCACATTATGACACATGAAGAAAATGACAGTATTTTTATATCACACTAGAGCAAATAGTCAGGGGGCTGGAGGTGACTGGTTCTGGAAGCTGGTAGCACATGTCCACCCAGCCACTGCAAGAGGAGATGGAATCATCTGTCATCTTGGTATGCCTATAGTGCATCAGATTAGTTGCAGTTATAAAGTTCTCATGTATAGGAACATATTATGCTACAAGAAAATGTTTACTAGTTTTTGCTAAGTGGAATAAACCCAAACTATAAGGAATTATAATATAGTCCAGACTAATAACTCCACCAGTACATATTGGTACAGATGGCCATACACCCATACTAGTTGCCGTACTATTAAAGGACTTCTCTATCAGTTGATAAATAGCTAGTGCACCAGCAGCCCCACCAATACCACTACCACCACCACGCATGGCTTCCCCTAAATATGGCAAATCTGGACCTCTTCCAGATAAAGAAGCTATGAAGTAAAGTCTGAAAAGGGAGCTTGGAAGAGAGGTTCAAGATCTTTTTCCATTGTCAGCCAGAACTTTTTTTCTGATTGGTTGGTGCCTAAACTTGTGCAGGTGGTTCAGTATTTTGAATATTACTTCTGCATATTAAGAAAAATCTATATGGGGAAGAGTTTTTATAAGAAAACGTATCACAGGTATTAATGTTTATTCTCTCTGTACTTCCCTGGATTTTCTACTCAACTGCTTTAAACAATTATATGTTTATAAATAGGAAAAATAAAGACCAATAAATAATACTTTTAGAAGTAATCCTGTGATTATGGTTGAATCTTGAGTTCTTAAATCTGTATATTTACAAAAGTATCTTTGGCCTTTGAAGCAACAGAAAGCTCTTAAGATGGCTACTAGAAAAGTAGCCATCCAAGAGGAGACTGGATCTCACCATTGTAACCTAAAGATAAGAGGGTCCTTTCCCTAATTTCTGGATACTACAAAACATTTCTAGGTACCATAAAAGATTTTCATATTCTTGTGGAACCCAGAGAAGGAGAGAGGCTCCCAGTATTAACTGAGATGGAGTTTCAAAGACAAAATATTTTGATTTAAAAGCAATAAAGCGGTATGGTCTATCTTGTAATTCTGGGTTTGTGGACCAAAGTTTCATAAAAACACATTGCTAAGGAGAGTTCTCTCCACCGTTCATATCAAACGACTCTTCCAACCTCTGATGGGGCGGGTGCTGCTGTGAACCGAGTCCACCATGATTTATGCCAGAGAAGGTCACCACTGCCTGAGTGACACATTTCACATCTCAGGGTGGCCTCCAATCTGAAAACATCTCTTCTGCTTGGCCAACTAAACACCACCATCTCCTTTGTACTTTCCAATTCCTATTACAGCTTCAATGTGACTACAAAGGGGATCCTTTAGTGTGGCCATCAGCCCTTAATTCTAAATTCGCACACACAAAAACATCTAGCTTTTCCTGATCGTTTAAATAACATGTGCAAACAAAAACCCTACTAACCCCCTCTCCCACAACACAGCAGGGAATCTTCTCTTGTTCCTCCTAGCTGCTGGGGCTGTCCCCAACTTCCACCTCACTAGTTCACCCTAGCAAAGGATGCTAAAGGATCTCAGGCCTTTGGAACTACAAATCCAGGAAAGAAATCTCTTTAACCATTTCTGCTTTGCACCTGGAATCTCATCCTTCCCTGTGACAAGAGAGAGAACAATGAGACCCACTTGCTCTTCACAGGGAAAGAAATATGCAAAGAGAGCTAAAGAAAATCTGCATCTCAATAAATACCCTTTCACATACTTTCAGATATGAGCTGCTTTTGAAAAACATTCAACATTCATTGAATGAATGATGTCCAAGGATATATTTGAACAAGCAAAGTATTATCACAGCACCTCACTACTTTAGAAGTTGTCTGTCAGACAACCGAACCATCTAGAACATAGCTACATATTGGGAAGAAAACAAAACAGATGTCTTAGAACACTTCAACACTTGGCAATGTTTATGAAAGCATCATTTTAGTTTGTTTCCCCTAATGTTACTTACAGTTCAAGTCAGTCAGGTTTTCAGGTTTCTTTGATGAAAGGCCTTGAATTTTGGAGCTGGAAGGACTTGGGCTTGAATTCAAGTAAGTTAACCCTTTTCTTAATCTGTGAAGTAGAAAGGATACCATTTAACCATAACGTCATACTACAAGAATTAAAGAAGCTAACATATGAGAAGAAGCTAATGAAATCTTATAGGTAAAAAAGTAATCAATAGTTATTCAATAGTTATTTCTTTTTTCTCCTTTTCCCGGACCAAGGCAGATAGGAAGCAGAAAAAGAGGAGGTTTCAAAGATGGAGAGACAATAACAAGAAATAACAGGCCCAGTCTGAAGATAGTAAGTAGAAAAAGTAGCTCAAAACACCATGATCCTTCTTCTCTTCTGAAGCTATTACTGAGTCCCAGCAACCAAGAAAATGTGAAAGGGTACCAGTATCTTTCTCAGATGTTTGTGAGACATGACAGGGACTATAGACTACTTCTCCCCAAAATAATAAGATAGAAAGAAAGTGCTTGGGGAAAACAAAGGGACACTTTGCTCAGGGTAGAGGAAAGCTGAGGTGCTCACATTACAGAAAATGGATATATTTGAAGAGCTTAGGTTAAACTCCACCCATGGAGTAGGGGTCAACAAAGTCTTTTAGTAAAAGGGCCAAATAGTAAATATTTTCAGCTTTGTGAGCCACAGAAGGCCTCAGTCACATATTCTTCTTTCGTGTGTGCATGTTTGTTTCTTTTGCCACATCTTAAAAATGTAAAAAACATTCACATGCTGTATAGAAGCAATCCACAGACTGGATTTGGCCCACAGGCGATAGTTTGCTGACAATGATATACTCTACAGGATTACAGTTGGATGCCTTTTAAAATACATTACATATCTTTGTGTCTTCCTCAATTTCTTTCACGAGTGTTCTCTAGTTTTCTGAGTACAGATCCTTTGCCTCTTTGGTTAGGTTTATTACTAGGTATCTAATGGTTTTGGGTGTAATTGTAAATGGGATCAACTCCTTAATTTCTCTTTCTTCTGTCTCAGTGTGGAGAAATGCAACTGATTTCTGTGCATTGATTTTATATCTTGCCATTTTGCCGAATTCCTGTATGAGTTCTAGCGATTTTGGGGTGGAATCTTTTGGGTTTTCCACATAGAGTATCATGTCATCTGCAAAGAGTGAGAGTTTGACTTCTTTGCCAATTGAGATGCCTTTTATTTCTTTTTGTTGTCTGATTGCTGTGGCTAGGAATTCTAGTACTATGTTGAACAGCAGTGGTGATAGTGGACATCACTGCCGTGTTCCTGACCTTAGGGGGAGAGCTCTCAGTTTTTCGCCATTGAGAATGATATTCGCTGTGGGCTTTTCATAGATGGCTTTTATGATATTGGGGTATATTCCTTCTTTCCCTACATTGTGAAAAGTTTCAATCAGGAAAGTATGCTGTACTTTGTCAAATGCTTTTTCTGTATCTATTGAGAGGATCATATGGTTCTTTTCCTTTCTCCTGTTTATGTCATTGTATCACATTTATTGATTTATAGATGTTGAACCAACGTTGCAGCCCAGGAATAAATCCCATTTTGTCGTGATGAATAATCCTTTTAATGTACTGCTGGATCCTATTGGCTAGTATTTTGGTGAGACTTTTTGCACCCATGTTCATCAGAGATATTGGTCTGTAATTCTCCTTTTTGGAGGGGTCTTTATCTGGTTTGGGGATCAAGGTAATGCTGGCCTCAGAGAAAGAGTTCGGAAGTTTTCCTTCCATTTCTATTTTTTGAAACATCTTCAGAAGAACAGGTACTAATTCTTCTTTAAATGTTTGATAGAATTCCCCTGGGAGGCCATCTGGCTCTGGACTCTTGGGAGAGTGTTGGGAGACTTTTGATGACTGCTTCCATTTCCTAGCTGGTTATGGGTCTCTTCAGGTTTTCTATTTCTTCCTGTTTCAGTTTTGGTAGTTTATACATCTCTAGGAATGCATCCATTTCTTCCAGATTGCCTAATTTGTTGGCATCTAGTTGCTCATAATATGTTCTTATAATTGTTTGTATTTCTTTGGTGTTGGTTGTGATCTTTCCTCTTTCATTTATGATTTTATTTGGGTCCTTTTTCTTTTCTTTTTGATAAGTCTGGCCAGGGGTTTATCAATCTTATTAGTTCTTTCAAAGAACCAACTCTTGTTTTGCTGATCTGTTCTGTTCTTTTGGTTTCTATTTCATTGATTTCTGCTCTAATCTTTATTATTTCCCTTCTCCTGCTGGGTTTAGGCTTTATTTGCTGTTCTTTCTCTGGCTCCTTTAGGTGTAATGTTAGGTTGTGTATTTGAGACCTTTCTTGTTTCTTGAGAAAGGCTTATATTTCTATATACTTCCCTCTTAGGACATCCTTTGCTGCATCCCAACGGTTTTGAACAGTTGTGTTTTCATTTTCATTTATTTCCATGAATTTTTTTAATTCTTCTTTAATTTCCTGGTTGACCCATTCATTCTTTAGTAGGATGCTCTTTAGCCTCCACGTATTTGAGTTCTTTCCAAATTTCCTCTTGTGATTGAATTCCAGCTTCAAAGCATTGTGGTCCAAAAATATGCAGGGAATGATCCCAATCTTTTGGTATGGCTTGAGATCTGATCTGTGACCCAGTATGTGATGTATTCTGGAGAATGTTCCATGTGCACTTGAGAAGAATGTGTATTCTGTTGCTTTATGACGGAATGTTCTGAATATATCTGTGAAGTCTATATGGTCCAGTGTGTCATTCAAAGCCCTTGTTTCCTTGTTGATCTTCTGCTTAGATGATCTGTCCATTTCAGTGAGGGGGGTGTTAAAGTCCCCTACTATTATTGTATTGTTGTAGATGTGTTTCTTTAATTTTCTTATTAATTGGCTTATATCATTGGCTGCTGCCATGTTAGGGGCATCAGTATTTACAATTGTTAGATCTTGTTGGATAGACCCTTTAATTATGATATAACAACCTTCCTCATCTCTTATTACAGTCTTTGGTTTAAAATCGAATGTGTCCGATATAAGGATTGCCACCCCAGCTTTCTTTTGCAGCCCATTAGCATGATAAATGGTTTTTGACTCCCTCACTTTCAATCTGGAGGTGTCTTTGGGTCTAAAATGAGCCTCTTGCAGACAGCATATCAGTGGGTCTTGCCCTTTTATCCAATCTGATACCCTGTGGTTTTTTTTTGGTTGAGGCATTTAGCCCACTTACATTCAGAGTAACTATTGAAAGATACGAATTTCGTGCCATTGTATTATCTATAAAGTCACTGTTTCTGTATATTGTGTCTGTTCCTTTCTGGTCTGTGTTACTTTTGGGCTCTCTCTTCACATAAAGGATCCCTTTTAATATTTCTTGTAGGGCTGGTTTGGTGATCACAAATGTTCCATGCTCATGGATTGGAAGAACAAATATTGTTAAAATGCCTATGCTACCTAGAGCAATCTACACTACACATTCAATGCAATCTATCAAAATATCATCAACTTTTTTCACAGAGCTGGAACAAATAATCCTAAAATTTGTATGGAACCTGAAAAGACCCTGAATAGCCAGAGGGATGTTGACAAAGCAAGCCAAAGCTGGTGCATTACAATTCTGGACTTCAAACTCTATTACAAAGCTGCTATCATCAAGACAGTATGGTACTGGCACAAAAACAGACACATAGTTCAGTGGAATGGGATAGAGAACCCAGAAATGGACCCTCAACTCTATGGTCAACTAATCTTTGACAAAGCAGGAAAGAATATCCAATGGAAAAAAGACAGTCTCTTCAACAAATGGTGTTGGGAAAATTGGATAGCCACATGCAGAAGAATGAAACTGGATCATTTTCTTAAACCATACACAAAAATAGATGGAAGACCTAAATGTGATACTGGAATCCATCAAAATCCTAGAGGAGAACACAGGCAGCAACCTCTGTGACCTTGGCCCCAGAAACTTCTTGGTAGACACGTCTCCAAAACAAGGGCAACAAAGGCAAAAATGAACTATTGGGACTTCATCCAGATACAAAGCTTTTGCCCAGCAAGGAAACAGTCAATAAAACCAAAAGACAACGTACAGAATGGGAGAAGATATTTACAAATGACATATCAGATAAAGGACTAGTATCCAAAATCTGTAAAGAACTTATCAAACTCAACACCCAAAGAACAAATAATCCAATCAAGAAATGGGCAGAAGATATGAACAGACATTTCTCCAAAGAAGACATCCAAATGCCCAACAGACACATGAAAAAATGCTCCAGATCACTCAGGATCAGGGAAATATAAATCAAAACCACAATGAGATACCACCTCACACCAGTCAGAACGGCACAAATAACAAGGCAAGAAATGACATATGTTGGCGAGGATGCAGGAAAAGGGAAACCCTCTTACACTGTTGGTGGGAATGCAAACTGGTGCAGCCAATCTGGAAAAGAGTGTGGATTCCTCAAAAATTAAAAATAGAACAATCTTATGACCCAGCAATTGCACTACTGAGTATTTACCCCCAAAGACACAGATGTAGTGAAAAGAAGAGCCATGTGCATCCCAATGTTCATAGCAACAATGTCCACAATAGCTGAACTATGAAAGAGCCCAGATGTCCATTGACAGATGAATGGATAAAGACGATGAGGTATATATATACAATGGAATACTACTCAGCCATAAAAAATGAAATCTTGCTATTAGTAACGATGTGGATGGAACTAGAGGGGATTATGTTAAGCGAAATAAGTCAATCAGAGAAAGATAATTATCATATGATCTCACTTATATGTGGAATTTAAGAAACAAAACAGATGATCATAGGGGAAGAGAGGAAAAAATAGAACAAGATGAAATCATAGAGGGACACAAGCCATAGGAGACTCTTAATCCTAGGACACAAACTGAGGGTTGCTGGAGGAGAGGAATGTGGGGGGATGGGGTAACTGGATGATGGACATTAAGGAGGGCAAGTGATCTAATGAGCACTGGGTATTATATAAGACTGATGAATCACTGACCTCTACCTCAGAAACCAATAATACATTATATGTTAATTAATTGAATTTAAATTAAAAAAGAAAAAATAAAATACATCACATAAAAGAATGGATAAAGTGTCTATGTCTGCATTTAAGTCATCTCGGTAGAATGAAACTTCATTCCCTGTCACTTTAATTAATGCATGAATTGGGGTTTACTTATGTAAATGTGCTTCTGCTTCTAAACTGTAATTTTAACCAACCAAAACAATAACCATTGAAACTAAGACTCATATACACGTCTGTGAGGAAAGTAAAACTATCACATCATAAGAGCTCGTATTTATTATGAAGTTACAATGTGCCTGACACTGTATATATGACTTGTTATGGACTGAATTGGGTCCCCACAAAATTCACGTGTTGAAGCCCTAATCCCCAGTGTGACTGTATTTGGAGATAGGATCTTTCAAGAGGTAATTATGGTTAAATAAGGGCATAAGGAGTCCTTATGCAATAGGGCTAATTCAATAGGACCGGTGTCCTTCTAAGAAGAATGCACACGAAGGGTGTGTGCCCACAGAAAATGGGCCTTATGAGACCCCAACAAGAAGATGGTCATCTGCAAGGCAGGAAGAGAGCCCTTACCAGGAACCAACTGTGCCAGCACATTCATCTTAGATTTCTGGGATCAATGTCTGCTGTATAAGCCACCAAGTCTGGAAGGTTCTGTTGGGGCAGCCTGAGGAGACTAATATAGTATTATTTAAGTTAAATTCTAACATAGTACTATTTAAGTTAAAACCTAAATCCTTACATGGAAGGTGTTATTATCCCTAGAGGAAAATCTAGAGGCAGGGAAATGTTAAGTAACAGAACCAATCTTGCCTAGTCAGTAAGTAGCAGAGTTGGGATTTGAATCCAGGCAACCTAATTCAGGGTTAATGCTCTTGACCTATAGCACAGTGTCCTTCAACCCAGGTGAATAGTTTGCATTGACATTTTTCTCTGGTTTATGGTAAGGATGGTTTCCCACTTAATTAAACAGCACATATAAGAAGAGCTAATTAATATATAATAATGGTACTTGAAATGCACATGACCACCTGAAGACTGCTCTAAATCTCAATCACACAAATTTTGCTACTTCCAAGAGGAGGTAAACAAAGCAGAGATTGGATGGCTTATTGCTTGGCGGGGTGGATGTTGGAATTTGCCCAAGGGAAGAAATATGAGCTGGATTTTATTTCACTCCTTATGCCTCATATAATATATAAGCACTTATGAGGTATGCCATGGCAACTTTTGTATAGACATTTTTATATAAACCATTTTTTCTTGCAAAATGTGATATATACCCAAGGAAAGATTAATTCCCAAAATAAACTGGTCTTCTAGATTTTATAGATGTGAGGGCGATGAAGTAGACATAGCCTTACGAACCAACCTTTATTCTGGCAGTCCTCTTTCACCGTCTCTGTCCTGAGTTGCTCCTGATCTCTGAACTCAGAATCCAGCATTGGCTAATCCCCAGCAGTGTTACACTAGAGAAATGCTCAGGCCTGGATTTAGAGATTAATCCTGAACTGAATTAAATTCTAACTGATTACACAGTTGAAGATTGTTGCAGGGATAGGAAAACCATGGCTAACACGGGCAGAGAATTATCATTAAAGGGTCCCCAGGTTGTCAACTCTTGTGCTTACCTGGTCTGCAGTTTAATAACAAACATGGAACCTACATGGTTTTCAAGGGGCTCATCTGAATATTCTGAACGAAAAATGACAGTGCAGGAGGCCATGAAAAGACCCCACACTGCGAACTGGTTTTCTTTGCACCAGTGTTAGATAAAACGATTTATTTCATTGAGTCTGTAATTTTAGTAGTATAGAAATGACTTTGTGAAATGTCTAAGTAGGTTTTTTTTTTTTTTTAATTTCTTTTCTGGAGAACATGCCCTGAATACCTGTTATAAATATTCAGTTGGATTATGATGGAAACAGCCTGAAATGTAGATATGAGACTTCATAATTTACTAGAAAAGGAGATTCTTTTTTTGAGAAACATTTATTATCAATGACTTATTGACTAACCTAGTACAAAGATAATAAAGTTAATTATCATTTTTTTCTCCCACTCTTACTTTATATGGTTGATATTCAAAATGTTAAATCTGTGACTGGAGTGGTTTGTTTGATGTTGGAGAAAATATGGAGCTGTGTGATTGTTGTGTATGTGTGTCAAAGGCAAGAGTAGCCTGTGTTATTGATAGTGTTAACATGAGAGTTAACATTTTTTGCATTCAACCATCAGTATTTAAGAAGCACCCACAATGTGTCAAGCACTCTCCTAGCTACTTTGGATATACTACCTGTGAATAAAACAAAGCTCACATTCTAACAGGTGGAGAATGAACAATAAGTAATGAGCATGACAAATAAGTAAATCATTGTATGAGGAGTTTGGAGGGAGACTCCAGACCATTGAAAATGCCCTGTGGCAGGGTTCAGTGTTTGGAGGAAAAAATAAAGTGGCTGGCCTGAGGCTGGAGTGCTTGAGCAAGTGTAAGTGTCAGGAAATGAAATAGAAGATGGGATTGAAGAGGTGGCAGGATGGATCAAGCAGGACCTTGTAGGATGAGAGATGGCATGGAATTTGATTCGATTTATGTCGTGTGTCATGGAAGAAAGCTATTGGAGGGCGCTCACTGAAATGGGATGTAACGTAACTTACATTTTAACTGGATCGCTCTGGCTTCTTTGTGAGGGAGACTCTAACGGGGCAATGGAGTAAAAAGGAAGACTTAGGGGTTTTGCTGGGATCCAGGTGAGAGCCGATCATGGTTTGGACAGGACTGGTGGTGGTGGAGATGACGAGGGAGGGTCAGTTGGAAAATAATTTGGAGGGAAGCCAACAGGATTTTCTACTATGTGAGGAGTGAAAGGAAAAAAGAAGTCTAACTTAGTTTTACGTTAAATGGTACCATGATAATATTGGGCCCAGGATCTCCTCATCTGTACCAGGCCAACTAGCCATTTGGAACTGGTCAAAGTAGCTGTAGTCAGGCACCTTTTAGCAAGCTACAACCAGTGGTCGCGTGGAGGCAGATGTGCTGGAGCACGATACCGAATGGTTTGCAACAAGCATCAACAAATAGAAAAGAAGTAGAATATAAAGTATCCGAGAACATCACATATAACAAAGAAAATATGCATATATATTTGTATGCATTTAAATACACACACACATACAAAGGAAACCATGTTCACATATATATGGGTCAGGATCAAAAATTATTCTTATTATGGATTTAGGTCAAAAACATATGAAAGCACCTGACCCATTATGCCTCCCAGAGCCCAGCACATTGCAGATGATTCAAGGGTTTTGTTGAATTAAAATGAAAATAGGAGAAAAAATATGAATTTATCTGTAATAAAAAATCTCTTGTCCTTGGCCTAGGGAAGGGACACGGGGAGAGAAATGCAGTCATCCTCCTGCCCCCCTCCCATGTTAGTTATGACCACGGACCTAGGGAACTATACATACTATGCATACACAAAATCTTTTGAGCAGCACTTCATTATTGTGCAATTTCCAGGGACAGCATTGTCCTTTTCAACCCTCAGTGAAGCAGACTGAAAAGGCAAAGTGACTGGTGGCAACCAGTTTTGCCTTTTTCAAGAGTAATTAAAGTTTTGAATCCTCGACCAAGGGATTGCTTTCGTTGATACGGGCCTGGAGCCATCATTCAAGCTTAACAAGTCCATGTTCTTTTAACATGGTCACTACACTAAAAGTATATTATCTTGGACACATGCCATCTTTGGTGAATGGAAAATAGTTTGTTGTGTTTGGTGTAGTTGGGGGAGTGGCACAAACTAAACTGGAAAGGCCAGTGGTAATTGTGGGCCATGCAGTCTAAATGCCAGGAACGTGAGGGGCTCACTGGAGGATTTGAACAGGGGCATAACACTGGTGTAGAACAATCCTTCCTACTAAAGTAACAGATGAAATATTTACATCCGTGCCTTTCTAAACTGCTTTTGTAAGTGACCTCCTACCTCCTGGATGAACAGAACTAGCCAACTGCCTGCCACAGGAGAGTTCAGATTACTACGGGAGAAAGGCAGAGTAGGGGGCGGAGGGGAGAGTGGGAAAGAAAAAAAAAAAACTGGTGTTTCTTTTTCTCCAAAATAGTTTTTTGAAGCTCACTCCCCCTTCCATTGCGATTTGCGCCACACTCTGTGAAATTAATGGGTTAAAATACTCATAAGGCCTTTCGACACAGAGTGTGGAATTTTTGAGGGATTAGTGGTGATGTGGAACGGAACATTCCCACTCCCCTAGCACCTGTGGGTGAGTCAGGATGGTGGTGGGAACTCAGTACCCACCCCCTCCACAGACCCCGGGTTCCCTTTGGGCTGTGGGGCTGAAGAAGAGGGAGCCTGGAGAGAGGGAGAGCAATGGGGAGTCTGGTGAAGATGTAGGGGAGGCCTGAACCAAATTACAGGGACACTGGAGAGGCCACATTTTCAGAAAAACATGTTTCTGACTTGTAGTTTACCAATTTCATGAATTTTATCTTGAAGATTTTAAAACCTAGGCTGCTTTCCTCACTATCTGTGTAATATGAAATAGCTTTCTCATTGGCATGGGAATTAAAAAAAAAATTAGTCTAAGCAAAACATAATTAGATAAACATACTTCCTTCTTAAGCATATGATATATGCATTAGCCTAATAGAAAATATTTTATTGTCTTTGTATTATCTGTGTGACAGCTCCCCGTTCCCACCCCTCCCTCTGAGGCCCATTAGAGCAGATAATTATGAGCTGACTTGATATAGGGACGCGCCAAATTAAGCAGTGATGTAACCAGTGGGAGCCATGCTAATTCTTTCCATCCTGCTCAGCTAATTCTCTCCATCTGATTCTTTGATAGGCCCTTTATCAGGCTGGTGGTTGGACAAGTTTTAGAAATGCGGTCACCATTCAGTGCTGTGAACCTAGGCAACAAATTAGCCTTGGTAGAGATCACCAACAGCCTCCTCTCTTCCTTTCTTCTTCTTCTCTCCCTCTATCTTTCTGCCTTGGGAGTTTGGCACTGTGTCGGGATGCCTGGCATTTTGATTCCAGTTTTAATTTCTGAGATATTCCAAATGGCCCATTGCCAGCATAATAGAAAATCTCATATTGTATGAAGGAACTGTAAGGCTTCACTGTATGAAATCAACATACTGTTTTCCTGTCCCTTGACAGTATTTGGGTTGTATTCACAATAGCTTCCTTATATAATACATTGCTCTCTATTTGTGTAAGTGTGCAAAAAGTTCCCTTAAGGGTTTTCTAGTGGAAAAATTAGAGAAGGCATGAGTAAAACTTCTAGATACATTCTTAAGGTTTCTATGATAAATCTTTTTAAAGTGATGATTTTAGGCATATTTAAGCCAACTTAAATTATATTTTCGCTCAAGGAGATTTATACACAAAAGCATTCCATGGCCCATTAACAAAAATGACATGGCTGGGTCACTGTCAACAAGACCTACGTTTAAAATTATTTTCTAGGACTGGGAATGAATGTATGTTGGTCCCACCCTTATTCCCTGCCAGATCCCGCTTGTTGCAAAACTTCCATCTCTAAGTCTGTTGGTTGAGAATAGGGTAGCTGTAGCTGAAGATCTGAGAACAGAAAGGAACTTCGCTTACATTAGCATAGTGTTTTGTCCTCGTGTTTTGTCCAGTTGAACCTAATGACTCCATCAACGGTGTACGTGGCCTATTATGGTTTTATTCATTTAATAAATAGTGAAGGATTTGAAACCAATCTGACTCCCCAGCAATTGACTGGTTAAATAAATTACGAAGTTATAAAGAGACATAAACATGCTATAATATTGGAAATGGAACAGAAAGCACATAAAAACTGTGTATCTGTATTTTTAAGTATTAAAAAATGATGAAAACCTATATCCATAGAAAAAAGAAACTTGTCATGAAGATGGAAGAATGGTTATGAAATTATTTCTTTAAGATAGTTTTATTTGTGTGCCTCCTGATACGATGCACTGAAGATGCAGCATCACTGGTGTTTGTACCCCTGTGAGAAATGCATGGACTAGATCTCATCGTGAGAAACATCCCACGAATCCAAGATAAAGGCCAGTCTATAAGGTAACTGACCTCTCCTCTTCAAAAGGTTCAAATCCATGAAAGACAAAAAAAAAAAAAAAAAAAAAAAAGAATGCTGCCCTGTTCTAGATTAAAAAAAAAAAAAAACTAAAGAGACATTAAAAACTAAAAGCAATGTATGGTTCTGGGCTAGAAAAGAATCTATAATAGATCCTATTAGGACTGGTATACCTTTGCTGATTTCAAAGAACACTCGTTTCTTAATAAAAAATGAGTGCAATTTTAGCTTATGGCTATTTCTCACAAAATGTTCAGGTAGAAAATAATTCCATAAATGATCACATACTTTATTTTATAACAAAAATTCAGTATCTAAATATAATATGTAAATTTTGTTGGCAAAAATGTAAAGCTTTGAATTTCAATGAGTATTTTATTGCCCATTTTTATTATAATATTTTGTTTTCTTTAACATTTTTATATTTTTTCCTTTGCCTTTCCAATATTTTATAAACAAAATTTCTTGAAATGAATCAGTTGCTCTTGTATGTTGCATTTGTTTAACAGGAAGTTTAATTATCTTTAATATCCCTGTCAACATTCCAGGAAAAGACCCAACAGTGGCAGTCCAGCAAGGACAAATACTTGGTCATTAGATGGCTTTTTTCTTAGCTTAGTGAAACTAAATTTGTAACATATTAAGCTTACAATGACAACAAAGGATGTTCTTCTCTCTTAATAAAAATTATTCCTTAAGAAATGAAGGGATATTCTTCATTCTTAAAAACCAGAATTTAATGTTTTCAGATTATTTGATGAGAAAAACCCATTTGCAGTTTAACTAAAAACAAAACAAAGAAACAACAACAACAAAAACAAAGGAAACACATTCCATCATAATTATATTGTTACGTAGAGGCGAAGGGAATAGGGCTATATTGTAACTCTCTTCTTGCATTGAAATTTTCTATATAAATTGGGCTTAGGGTCCAATTCTGCAATTCTTTATTTTGTCTAATAGGTAATAATGTAACTGCCATTTTCATTTTGCATATGACACCGGAATCTGCTTTATTTACCTGCGCAGCAAATCTAATGGGTTAGAATTGGATTCTAATAAAGATGTCACTTTGCTCTGGTGGATGAATTTTCAGTTCAACTGCAACAACGAAAACTCCCATCCTAGCACCTTACTTAAAAGATTATTAATGTTTTGTTTTGTTCTTTTGGAATAGCTGTAATTGCAGAAAAGAAGTCTTCATAGCCCAGAATGACAACTGTTACAGCTGTGATTGTTTCTCCTGTCGTAATGACAGGTTTAATTTAAAAACTGCTCCCTCTTCTCACTCAGATCATTGTGAGACCAACAACTCTGAATTGCTGTTTGGAGTTAAGAGTTGGCCATGGTATAGAGTGAAGATAATTTGATCTCCACAGGAATTCAGATTCTAATCTGAGCCTCACTAATCAGTGTTCTAATCAGTGAAACTAATGAACTATATACACTGTAAGCTTATCTATTAGAAAGCCTTGGATTTTTCCCAGAGCTAGAGCCAAATATTTCAAATGGCAACCAAGTTTGCTTTGTCATTGCTCATACTTGATCATCAGAAAATCACGTCTATATTAAAAAAAAAAAACTTTGATTCCATGTGTATGCCTGTCATTTGCCTGCTAAATGCAAATGGATCCCACAGAGTTATGCCACACTGACCTCCTCCAACACAGTTTAAAGTGCAAAATTTCCCTAAAGTCCTTGTCTTTATTTTTTATGCTTACATTTGCATTTGTTCAAGGTAGCATGAAGAAATTTAGTACTATTGATATTTACACATAATTTGGTATTTTAAAACTTAAAAATTATTACTAGGTTTATTGCTGGGGGATATTTGACTATTCTACTCAACGTCTGTTTATTAAGAAGCTATTTTGTGCCAGACACTGTGCCAGATACTAGAAGACGGTACATGGGGAAATGGGACAAAGTGGAAGACTGCAAAGGAAAGATGAATAACTTTGTACTCAACATGTATTATATTGATTTATCTTGAAGGGTTTATAGGTATAATAAATCTGAACTATAACCATCAAGAGACAACAAATAGATACATACACACATTTTTTTATTTTTACTACTTAGCACTTGAAAATAAAGTACTGAAGCTTTCCTTTCTCTCTTGGTTCACAGAGCCCACTCTGTAAGACGGGTTGAAACTGTAAGAAGGTACCACGTAAACCCTCCCCATCCCCCCCCCATTATGAGTATTCCTACAAGAAAGTATAGTTCATGGACTTACAGCTGTACATTTACTCAGAGGACTAGAATTATCTTGTTAGAGGTAAAAAGCAGAGGAAATTGTGGGCTGAATGAGGCTAGAAATAGAAGGCAAGTCAGATTTCACAGTAAAAATTGAGGTTTTTGCAGTAAGACCTTGGAAGAGACTATTATAGACAAAGCAGGCAAATCTTTGCTCTTCCAGATTTCACATTTAAGATTTAATAGTACAATCTGTCTTTGCCATGAGACAGGGAGTGGTTTTGCAAATTGTTTGATATTCAACAATACAATGGAAAAATAATATAAAACTTCTGCAAAGTGAGAGGGTGAATACTGTAAAAGATGCAGTATTTCATGAAGTCAATAACAGTGATATGAAAGGACTGCTCAGGTCACAACAAATTCAATGACAAATGAAAGTCTAGTAGTCTAGACCAGCTAATAATGGAAGAAAAGGAAAGGAAACAAAATTGATGAATAATAGTAAGTAAAGCAGAATGACTTAATCACCAAAAAATTAAGAAAGATTATGGGAAAAATTTAAAAAAAAAGAATTCTTTTAAAAATGATAAATGTTTTGGGCGCCTGGGTGGCTCAGTTGGTTAAGCGACTGCCTTCGGCTCAGGTCATGATCCTGGAGTCCCGGGATCGAGTCCCATATCAGGCTCCCTGCTCAGCAGGGAGTCTGCTTCTCCCTCTGACCCTCCCCCCTCTTGTGCTCTCTGTCTCTCATTGTCTCTCTCTCAAAAAAATAAATAAAATCTTTAAAAAAAATTTTTAAAAATGATAAATGTTTTAATTTTGCTTTAAACTCAAACATGAAGTAGGAAATCTGATACCTCCACAATATACTATCAGGAGAAAAAATAAAAACCCAATTCATTAACTAGTATTTGATTAATTTTTATTCTTAGAACACAATTATAACTCTAGTTTTATTAACAATGAAATAAACTTATTTTATAATTTACAATTCACTGAATTTTATGGAGGAGATCTCAGCAAAGTCTTGGCCCATCCCACCCCCAATATTTACCATAATATCCGTCTCTTTTAGATGGACCTACTTTAAGAAGCTTTTATCAAATACCAATGATCAAGAGTCTTTATCTATGTGTGAACAGCTTTCTCTGCCTTCCAATTTTGAGGTCCATCTAGGTCAAGCAATTCATTTTCATTTTGGACCAGCAAATTGTGTAACTCTCTATGGTTCCTATTAACATACTCTTTTCCCTGAATCATAAGAATATCTTCTATGTTTAGCCATTCTCTATGCTAAAAAATTAAATAATTAAAATCCCTCAAGCTTTAGTCTCATTCATTTTTCACATCTATGTAAGCATTATCATATATGCAATCTATCATTACATAAGAAATCATCACAAACCTAGCAACTTAGAACAGCATACCTTTATTATTTCAGCTTCTGTGAGTCGGAAGTCTGGGCATAGCTTGCTTGAGTCCTTTGCTCAGAGTTTCAAGGACTTGGCTGGACTGCATTGTCAACTGGAGGTTTAACTGGGGAATATATGCTTCCAAGTTCATTCAGATTATTGGCATAATTCATTTTCTTGAAGCTATATGACTGACTGACCTTCCTTGACTTTTCACTCGTTGTCAGGTAGAGGGTACCCTCAAGTCCTAGATGCTGCCTACAGTTCCTTGCCATGAGGCTTCTCTAAAATAGACATTTATTTCATCAAGCCCACAAAGATGAACTCTGACCCAGTCTGCAAAGACAGAGTCTTATATAATATAAAATAATCATGGAAATGATATCCATCACCATTGCTATATTTTATTGGTTAGAAGCAAGTCACAGTCCTACCCACACTCAATGAGAGGGATTACCTGAAGGTATGAATATCAGTGGGTAGAAACCATTAAGGGTCATGTGAGGAACTGATTTCTCCAATCTCCCACCATCAAAAACAAGAATATGTGACTATGGAAATTGAATTCCAAGGTTACATAAATTGGGTTAGTGCCCAGTTATATCATCTTTGCATATTCAGAACAATCATATGAAGTTTATTAAATGTAAGGAATGTGTCTTAGATTTTTAAAATTCTTAGTATTATGTTAAACTAATTTTTCAAATTGCAGTCCTATATAAATTGTTTGAAGACTGGATGTGTTTATTAGTGACCTAAAACTGTAGAATGTTGCAGACTTCCAGAGAAGACGGCTTAGTAGTAGGGCCCTAAGCTCACCTCAACCCATGGATACAACTAAATAACATTCACATCAGTGCAAATAACCCAGAAAATGAGCCAAAGACTGGCAGAACAAACTCCAACTGTTAAATATAGAGAAAAGGTCACATTGAAGTGGGTAGAAAGGGTGGAGTGGAGGAAGCTAAATGGACCTGCACTCTGTCCACCAGAGGGAGAAACAGACCCAGAGGACAAGATTGGTGAGAGAAACAGACTATCACACCAGAAGCCCACACAGGGAATACAAATCCCATAACAGTTGGCTTTCAAAACCAGAGGAGATGAATTGTGTAAGTTCTTACAACCAGTGGGACTTAAAGCCTGGAACTTTAAAAATCAGCAAGCTTGGCTTTGGCTCTAGAAGAGCTGGGAGGGTGATAGGAAACTGAATCCCCGCCTCTAAAAAGATAGTATAACAAACAGCCCCCAGAGATATATAGCACGGAAAGAGTAATTTGAAATATGCTGGAAGCATACTGGAGGGAGAGTTATATGCTAAACCCAGAGCATGTACAAAGGGACAGAGATCCCTGGGAGACTCCTCCAAAAACAAAGGAGATGGCAAGTGCCATTTTCCTCCCCATCCCTCACAAAAACACAATCACCTGTGGGATCCAGTGTGGTTCAGGCATTTACTACTTAACTTGCTTACACTGTGCTCTGTACCCTCCAGCCTGATCTGACTCAGTTCTAGCACTGCAGGTCCCTTCCCCTAGAACACTGGCACAAACCTTACCAACATTTTATCTCTCAACAGGGCACTTAGTGGTACCTGTCTCCATGGTGGTGGTAGCAGCCTCCCACCAGAGGACATATGCACCTTTTTAAAACTATGCACCCCACCCTCACACATTTTTTGGAGTGGCCTCTGCCTTTTTTTTTTTTTTAAGATTTTATTTATTTATTTGAGAGAGAGAGAATGAGAGATAGAGAGCACGAGAGGGAAGAGGGTAAGAGGGAGAAGCAGACTCCCTGCCGAGCAGGGAGCCCGATGTGGGACTCGATCCCGGGACTCCAGGATCATGACCTGAGCCGAAGGCAGTCGCTTAACCAACTGAGCCACCCAGGTGCCCGGCCTCTGCCTTCTTGGTCATGCCAGTGGAGGCACGTCCCCTCTGGCAGAGGGCCAGTGCCATCTTGTTAAAAGTATGTACCCCACTCACTATTTCAAAAACAGGAGACATAACTGCCTTTCCTAACACAGAAACAGACACAGAGAGCTAGACAAAATGAGGAGACAGAGGAATATGTCCCAGATGAAAGAACAGGGCAAAATTATAGCAAGAGACCTAAGTAATATGCCCAATAAGGAATTTAAACTAATGATCATAAAGATACTGGTTGGATTTGAGAAAAGAATGGAGACAGTGAGACTTTTACTAAAGAGATGAAAAAGAAGCAATCAGAGATGAAGAACACAATGAGTGAAATTAAAAATAAACTAGGTGGAATAAATAGCATACTAGAGGATGCAGAAAAATCAATCAGTGACCTGGAGAACAGAATAATGAAAAGTAATCAGCTGAGCAGGAAGAAAAAAAAGTTATGCAGAATGAGAAGAGACTTAGGGAACTCAGGGACTCCCTTAATCATAGTATTTGCATTATGGGGATCCCAGAAGGAGAAGAAAGAGAAAAAGGGGGCAAAAAGATTGAAAAAATAATAATTGAAAACTTCCTAAATCTGGGGAAGGAAATAGAAATTCAGATCCAGGAGGCACAAAGAGCCCCCAACAAAGTCAACCCAAGGAGGTCCATGCCAAGACACATAGTAATTAAAATGCCAAAACCTAGTGAGAAAGAGAGAATTTTAAAAACAGCAAGAGAAAGGAAAAGTTACACACAAGGGAAACCCCATAAGGCTATCACCTGATTTTTCAGCACAAATTTTGCAAGCTGGAAGAGAGTGGCATCATAGATTCAAAGTGCCGAAAGGAGAAAAATCAGCTAAGGATACTCTTTCCAGCAAGGTTATCATTCAGAATAGAAGGAGAGACAAAGAGTTTCTCAAACAAAAACTAAAGGAGTTCATGACCACTAAACCAGCCTTATAAGAAATACTAAAGGGGACTGTTTGAGTGGAAAAGAAAAACCATAAGTAAGAGTACGAAAAGTAGGAATCACAAAAGCAGTAAAAATAAGTATATCCATAAAAATCAGTCTAGGGACTCACAAAATAAAAGTATGTAAAGTATAACACCATATACCTAAACTATGGGGAAGAAAGGAGTAAAGAATGAGTAAAAACTTAAATGACCATCAACTTAATATAGACTGCTATATGCAGAAGATGTTATATAAAAATTTAATGGTAACCAAAAATCAAAAGCCAGTAATAGATATGCAAAAAAAGTAAAGAGAAAGGAATCCAAGTGTATCACTAAAGAAAACCAATTTATGGTGAAAGTAGAGAGCAAGGGAAGAAAGGAACAGAGAATCTACAAAAACAACCACATAATAAATAACAAAATAGCAACAGATACATACATATCAATAATCACTTTGAATGTAAAGTCTAAGACTAAGTCCTCCAATCAAATGACATAGGGTGATGGATTAGGTAAAAAAAAAAACAAAACACACATACCAAAAAACAACAAGATTCATCTATAGGCTGCCGACAAGAGACTCATTTCACACCTAGAGATACCTGCAGTTTGAAAGTGAGGATATGGAGAAACATTTATCATGCAAATGAATGTCAAAAGAAAGCTGAAGTAGCCATATTATATCAGACAAAAGAGACTTTAAAACAAGAGACAAAGAAGAATACTATCTAATAATAATGGGAACAACCCAATAAAAAGATATAACAATTGTAAATATTTATGCACCCAACTTGGGAGCACCCAAATACATAAAAAAGTTAATAACAAGTATAAAGGAACTAATTGAAAGTAATTCAATAATAGTAGGTGATTTTAATACCCCACTCACATCAGTGGACATATCATCTAAATAGAAAATCAGTAAGGTAACAATGGCTTTGAATGACACACTAGATCAGATGGACTTAACAGATATATTCAGAACATTCCATCCTAAAACATGGGAAGGATACACATTGTTTTCAAGTACACATGGAACATTCTCTAGAAGAGATCACATCTTAGGCCACAAAACAAGTCTCAACAAATTCAAGAAGATCAAAGTCTTACCATGCATCTTTCTGACCACAATGCAATAAAACTAGAAATCAACCACAAGAAAAAAATCTGGAAAGAACACATATACATGGAAGTTAAATAACATGCTACTAAACAATGAAGGGGTCGACAAAGAAATGAAAGAGGAAATTAAAAAAATACATGGAGACAAATAAAAATGAAAACACAATGATCCAAAATCTTTGGGATGCAGCAAAGCTGTTTGAAGAGGGAGGTTTATAGCAATACAAGCCTCTCTCAAGAAGCAAGAAAAATCTCAAATAAATAATCTACACTTACACCTAAAGAAACTAGAAAAAGAACAAACAAAACCTAAAGCCAGCAGAAGGAAGGAAATAATAAAATTAGAACAGAAAATAAAACAGATCAATGAAACCAGGAGCTGGTTCTTTGAAAAGATCAACTAAATTGATAAACCTCTACCCAGACTCATCCAAAAAAAAAAAAAAAAAAAAAAAAGGAGAGAACTCAAATAAAATCAGAAATGAAAGAGGAGAAATAACACCACCACAAAAATGCGAACAATTTAAGAGAGTATTGTGAAAAATTATATGCTAACAAACTGGATAACCTAGAAGAAATGGCTAAATTCTTAGAAACATATAACCTCCCAAAACTGAAACAGGAAGAAATAGAAAATTTGAACAAACTGATAATCAGCAATGAAATTGAATCAGTAATCAAAAAAACTCCCAACAGAAAAAAGTCCAGGACTAGACAGCTTTTACAAGTGAATTCTAACAAACATTTAAAGAAGAGTTAATACCTATTCTTCTAAAACTTTTCCAAAAAATAGAAGAGGAAGTAGAACTTCCAAATTCATTCTGTGAGACCAGCATTACTGTGATACCAAAACCAGATTAGGAGCACAAAAAAGAGAACTACAGGTCAATATCTCTGATGAGCTTAAATGCAAAAATCCTCAATAAAATACTATCAAGCTGAATCCAACAATACATTAAAAAAAAAAAAAACATTCACTACAGTCAAGTGGGATTTACTCCCAGGATGCAGACTGTTTCAATATTTGCAAATTGATGTACATCACACCAATAAGAGAAAGGATAAAAACCATATGATCATTTGAAGATACACAAAAAGCGCTTGACAAAGTACAACATCCATTCATGATAAAAACCCTCTACAACATAGGTTTAGAAGGAACATATCTGTATATAATAAAGACCATATATAAAAAGTCCACAGCAAACATCATACTCAGTGGGAAACCCTGAAAACCTTACTCTTAAGGTCAGGAACAAGACAAAGATGCCCATTTTCACCACTTTTATTCGACATAGTATAGGAAGTCTTAGCCACAGCAATCAGGCAACAAGAAGGAATAAAAGACATTCAAATTGGTAAGGAACAAGTAAAAGTTTCACTGTTTGCAAATGACATGATATTATATACAGAAAAGCCAAAAGCCTCCACCAAAAAACTACTAGAAATAATAAAGGAATTCTGTAAGGTTTCAGGATACAAAACCAATGTACAGAAATCCATCACATATCTATACACTAATACTGAAGCAGCAGAAATAAATTAAGAAACAATCCCATTTATAATTGGACCAAAAATAGTAAGATACTTAGGAATAAATTTAACCAAGGAGGTGAAAGACCTGCACTCTGAAAACTATAAAACACTGTTGAAAGAAATCGAAGATGACACAAACAAATGGAAAGACATTCCATGCTCATGGATTAGAGGAACAAATATTGTTAAAATGTCTCTACTACCCAAAGCAATCTACAGATTTAATGCAATCTCTATCAAAATACCAACTGCATTTTTCACAGAAGTAAAACAAACAATCCTATAATTTGTATGGAACCACAATAAGATCCTGAATAACCAAAGCAATCTTGGAAACAAACAAACAAAGCTAGAGGTATCACGATTCTAGATTTGAAGTTATATTACAAAACCGTAGTAACCCAAACAGTATAGTATTGGCACACAAACAGATGTATAGATCAGTGGAACAGAACAGAAAGCCCAGAAATAAACCCATGATTATATGGTCAATTAATATTCAATGAAGGAGGCAAAAATATGTAATAGGGAAAAGGTAGTCTCTTCAACAAATGATGTTGGGAAAACTGGACAGCTACACGCACATGAATGAAACTAGACCACTTTCTTATAGCAAACCAAAATAAATTCAAAATGGATGAAAGATGTAAATGTGAGATGTGAAAGCATAAAAATCCTAGAAAAGAGCACAGGCAGTAATTTCTCTGACATCGGCCATAGTGACATCTTTCTAAATATGTGGGAAGCAAAAGCAAAAATAAATTATTGGGACTACATCAAAATCTTCTGCACAGCAAAAGAAACAATCAATAAAACGAAAAATAATCTACTGAATGGGACAAGATATTTGCAAATGATATGTTTGACAAAGAGTTAATATCTGAAATGTTTAAAGAATTTATACAACTCAATACCCAAAAAACAAATAATCCAATTAAAAATGGGCAGAATATACAAATAGATATTTTTCCAAAGAAGACATACAGAAAGCTAACAGACACATGAAAAGATGCTCAACATCACTCATCACCAGGGAAATGCAAATCAAAACCACAATGAAATATCACCTCACACCTTTCAAAATGACTAAAATCAAAAACACAAGAAACAACAGGTGTTGGTGTGGATGTGCAGAAAAAGGAACCCTTGTGCACTGTTGGTGGGAATGCAAACTGGTGTAGCCACTGAGGAAGACAGAATGGGGGTTCCTCAAAAAATTAAAAATAGAACTACCTTATGATCCAGAGATTGTACTATTGGGTATTTACACAAAGGATACAAAAACACTAATTTGAAGGGATATATGCCCCACCCTGTGTTTATTGCAGCCAAGTGTCCACTGATATATGATGGATAAAGAAGGTATAGTATATATTCACAATGGAATATTATTCAGCCATAAGAAAGAGTGAAATCCTGCTACAATGACATGGATGGAGCTAGAGAGTATAATGCTAAGTGAAATAAGCCAGTCATTGCAAGCAAACACCATATGATTTCACTCATATGCGGAATTTAAGAAACAAAACAAAAGGAATAAAAAGAGATAAACCAAAAAAAAAAAAAAAAAAAAGGACTCAACTTTAGAGAACAAACTGATGGTTCCCAGAGCAGAGGTGGGTGGGGGGTTGGGTGAAATAGGTGAGGGACATTAAGAGTACACTTATCTTGGTGAGCACTGAGTAATATATGGAATTGTTGAATCACTACCTTGTACAACTGAAACTAATATAACATTGCATGTTAACTATAGTGAAATTAAAATAAAATTTAAAATAAATAAATAAAACTGCAGAATGTCACTGTTTCCTAAATCTTCAAATAATCCTAAACCAAGGGGAACAGAGATGAACATTTTGTAGAAATCACTGAGATTGACTATTTCAATTTAGCTGTTGATTATATCTTTCAAACATAAAACTTAAGTTAATGGACTTCACTAAATTTATCATTTTAAAATGTATAAAAATATCAACCCCTATGACGGACACCTGATACTAATAGAATATTGTGTATCTATTATACTTGAATTAAAAAAACAAGGATATGGCATTAGCATGGAAGCAGATAAACTGACCAGCTGAATAAAGGACTGTATACAGCAAATCTTTTATGTATGAGACTTTGGTATATAGTTGAGCTGGCATAAAAAAAAAAATCAATGATAAGGAATAGAATATTTGTTAAATCCTATTAGAAAAGCTGGTTCACTATGTAAAGAAAAATGAGCCTACCTCATATCATATTACAGAATACACTCCAGATGGTCTGTTGAGCTAATATTAAAAGCAAATCTATAATGCTAATGAGAGATATGCCTTTATATTTATCAATTCTTATAAAAAGATTTCTAAAAATATCATTGGTGTCATGAAACCCAAAGTCTGTATTATTCTAGCACTTCTCAGTATATTTACATCCAAGAGGAGGATAGTTTCAAAGAGAGGGTGTCCGACTGTACACAAGCGAAGAAACGTAGGTTTCAAAGAGGCCATCAGATTTGGGATCCAGTAACGTTTTTGAAAGCTTGGAGAAAAGAGTTTCACTAGCCAGCGAGGGGGCACACTCTTAAAAGCACCCAAGCGTTCTGGACATTCTATGGGTATGGACTCAGCTTCACCAAACATTTGGCAACAAACAAGCATTTCTCATCAAGCCATTGAGAAATACAGAAATGCTGTTTATTTTAATTTTATTTGGAGATGCAGACATGTTCCTGCAGCCAAAACAAAAACTTGGAACCATTTTGGATTTTGGTCGCTGAGCTTAGGTTTACTTCTTTGTTTAATAAAAGAGTCAACAGTACTTTTGACAATCAGCGGTTTTCCCCCAAGTCCTAACTAACAATTTCTCCCTTCATAAAAACAGACTCTTACAGCCGGCCTGTGGTGAACAGTTCCTGAAAGCATAATAACCACTGCCCTCTTGCCTCCTTAATTATGGCATCGCCATCTTCCCAGCTCATGTTGTAAACATTCTGGAAGGAAGGCTCCATAAACCCAAGCTATTGGGTTCCATAAGGGAACATGTCATTAAAAAAAGAAAAAAAAGAGGTTTATAAAGGCATTATGTTTTTGCCAAGATAATTGAATGTATTCTTTTCTCTCCTCATGATTCATTCTTAATGGTTAAGAGTTTTATTTTCAGAAAGTTTTTTGAGGTCTTTGGAATTTAGTAGTAAATACACAAAATAATCCATCCAATATTCCAAATAACGGGCTGGAGAGTAGGAAGCGTTTTTGTGTGTGTGTGTCATCCCATAGAGAGAAACCTGCAGTTAATTTATACAAGGAGAATACAGTTTGTCCTTGTAGCAGAAGAGGATTTTCATATTGCCTGACTGCTTTTGGGAGCAGTCCTCTTGGAGAGAAAAATTTGAAGACAAGAGAAGGTAACATTTCTACTTAACATGTGAAAAATAAATTTCTAGCCATGAGGATTTTCAGAAGGAAGAGTGGACTCTCTTTAGAAACTGTGAGCTCCATGTGACTAGGTATTCAAGCAGGGGTTGGGTAGTTGTAAAAAAAAGAAAGAAAAACCAAACTGTAAAAACATTTAGAGGGCCCAAGTGACTCTCCAGGGCTGGGAGTCTCTATTTCTGAAAATTCATTTGGGGGCTCCAGTTGAATCCATCCTTGTCATGTGTGTGTCATTCTCTGGTCTCAAGGGCCAATGGGCTGGACTAAAAGCAGCCAAGTCGGTGGGGACAGGTGGAGGCGCTCATATTTTCCTGGACTCCATAGCGCACTGTCAAGGGGTCGGGGTTAGAAATGAAAGGCATAAATATTTCAGTGAGCATCGCCGGTGTGAGAAACTTTTACAGTCTCCCCTCCATGAGAAACACGCGGCACAAGCAAACAATAATCCCTGTCAGGTCCTTGTCAGCAATTGTGTGTATATGGGTCTTGTTTGAATTCTTTTCCTCCCACTCTAGTGCTATGCATGGAAATTCATGTTTTCTTGTCCCAAATCAAATGGAACTTCCCCCATAAAACAATTTCCTGATTCATAAAAGAAACATAATAATTCCCTGACACATGCTTCCCAGATATCTTTTCACATTTCACTAAAACACTTAGCAGGTACTTCAGGTACTTCTCTTGTAACCTTTAGCTTATCCTCTTACTTATTACTCTTATTCTAAAAACGTCCTCCCTCACCTACTAGATTCTCAATTTCTGAAGACAGAGATGGCGTCTAATAGATCCTTTTTTTTTTTTAATAGATCCTTTTATCGCCTAACGCATGTAATTCTCGACCTTAGAGCTAGGAAATCTCAATAGACAGATATTAAATGAATGGGTTAATGAACAGAATGACTGAATAGAGGGATTTGCAAAGTTGACCTGCTGCTGCAGACGCCTCTCTCCTTTTCCTGAGATCTCCCCTCTAAGTTCTTTTATTTCAGACTTTGTGCCAGAAAATAACAGGATCCCGAGAATCCGAGGGGTAAAAAGTTGGGAAGTTTTGGGGGGGGGGCATATGTCACTTCATGAAAAACCAGTTTCAAAGATCAAGTTACAGTTTTTTCCCCTTTCCGATAAGGAAAACAGTGTGCAAGGGGGAGTTGGAGAGAAGAAAAGGCCATGTGAAGTTTAATCACTCATCACAAAAGGTAATAAAATAGGACCATTGAGAAAGGTACTGGGAAAATGACTTGCCTTCAGAAAGGCAAACCTTGTCAACAGCATGAGGCAAATCCTCCGTCAACACACCAAGTGGGGAAGGGAAGAAGATTTCAAGCAACTTCAAGAAAAAGAGAAAGCTTTTTAAAACATTAGTAACCCTTTTCCACATTTCCATTTAAGTTCTATCCATAAGGAAAATATTCTCCCATATTCCACAGCAATCTCTCTCTCTCTCTTTTTAAACATGTAGCAATTGCCAGCCACCTAGAAGCCAAGGCGGAGACATTGAACAGCTACCTTGGCACTCAGTTCTTAATATGTGTTCCGAGGGTTGATAGTCAGTGAGGCGGAGAGGTTGATGGCCAGATAAAAGTCACAGTCCTCAGAATGGAAAATAATGTCCCTGGGTGAGCCAAAATACAATTTCTCCTATGACTTTTCCCTCCAGGAAGTACTTCTGAAAACACCTTTCCAGCACAATAGTCATTGAATCCAATTATATATTTTTAGACACTGCTAACCATTTTATTTTCTTTTTTTCTTTCTTCCATTTCAAAAAAATTCTGCACATCTGGAAAGAACAGCAATGAAGAACAGGAACTGGCGCATTCGTGCTCGACTCCTACTGGGCATGTTTCGTTTAATTTCCTCCGTTTTTATGACACTTTCCTATGCTGCTACTCCAGACGTTCCATAAAACACCTCACCAAGTAGGAGCCATAAGGGAAGGAAAATGTAAAGAAAGTCTGACAGGAGTTCTGAGTGTCTGCTCACCGCAATGATCAGCGAGGGCAGGCAGGAGCATACATTCAGGCTTCCAAGAACCACCGCTCTCTCTCTCCTCTACTCTACGTGTACAAACTCTTCTGCCTCTTGCAACTCTGATTCATTGTCATACAAACTGTCTTCCTTGTGTTTGGCTTCTGTAGCCTGCCCACCTCTTCAGTGTCTGAAAGAATGAGTACAAATGGCCCCATCTTTGATTCATACTTCTCTCATCCAATCTACAAGCAATCAGTTCTTCCACCCAGCAAATGAGAGGCCATTTCTTTCTATCTTTTTACTTCTAAAGAAGCAAGAACTAGTTATAGATACTCTCTGGAGCAAGTCCATGGTCTGGTCCAGATGGGGAGGAATTAGGTTTGGGATAAATAGATCAAGAATGGAGTCATGACCTAGGCTTTAAGCGCAATGGGGAAGCAAGCATAGGGAGGTTGAATTACTGGGGGCCTTATGGAGGCCATTTATTTAGAAAAAGACCTGAAGTAAATGAAGAATACTTAGCACCTAATCTGCAGGTATTGATTACCCAAAAAGAAACTGGCTTTTGCTTATTTACAATATGTGAACGAATTTCAGATCCTTATTGGATGTGAGGTGGTGGCGGGGGCTCTATGACAATACTGGGTGTCCACAATACATGAGAAAAGCCAAAAAACACAAAACAAGGAGAACGTAGGCACAAAAGCCAAATTTCGACCATGCTGTAAACTTTTCAGGGGATGACTTGTGGCCTATCTTAAATATCTTAAATTAATATTTTCCTTCACCACATCTTCTCACTGACACAAACATACTGCCACTTAAACAGAGAACAATTTCCCTGTCATCTCTCTACTGGGAGAGGTGATAAATAAATCCCTTGGTTCATTTTTAAATTTTTTCTTATTCCTCAAATATTTATAAGCTTATCTTCAATTCATGCAGCCCTGTGCTAGACAGTAGGCTTAGAATGGTCTTATTCTGAAAATTTAATTTTTAAATTTTATTGTGGAAAGAATACTTAACATGAGATCTACCTCTTAAAACTTTTATTAAATGTATAATATAGTATTGTTGACAGTAAGCCCAATGTTGTGCAGCTGATTTCTAGAGCGTATTCATCTTGTTTAACTGAAACCTTATGCCCATTGCTTAGTAACTTCCAATTTTCCCCTACACTCAGCCTCTGGCAATCACCATTCCAGTCTTTAATCTCATGAATCTGATGATTTTAGATACCTCATATAAGTGGCATCATTCAGTATCTCTCATTCTGTGACTGGCTTATTTGACTTAGCATAACATCCTCAACGTTCATCAATATTGTCACATATTGCAGAATTCCTGTCTTTTTAAGGCTGAAGAATACTCCTATTTTTATTTTTTGCATAAAAATTGTATATATGTAATGTGTATGATGTGATGTTTTGATAGACATATACAGTAAAATGGTTACTACAGTCAGGTTAATTCACATATCCATCTCCTCACATAGTTAGCACTTTTTGTTGTTGTGAGATCACCTGAAATCTACTTTCTGAGCAAATTTTCCAGTATACAATACAGTACGATAAACTACATCTATTATACTGTATATTAGATCTCTAGAACTTATTCATCCTATATAACTGAAACTTTCTACCCTTTGATCAACATGTCCCCATCTCCCCATCTCACTGTCCCTGGTAAACACTCTTCCAATTAGTGCTTCCAGGTATTCAACATTTTTTTTTTTTTTTTAGGTTCCACAGAAAAATGAGATCATGGGGTATTCTCTCTGTCTCTGGTTTATTTCAGTTAGCATAATGTTCTCCATTTTCATGCATGTAGTCACAAATGGCAGGAGTGCCTTCTTTTTAAAGGCTGAGCAATATTCCGCTGTATGTGTGTACTCAAATTTCTTTATTTATTCATCCATCAGTGGACACTTAGGTTGTTTCCGTGAATGCTGCTGCAGTGAAAATGGGAGTACAGGTATCTTTTCAGAGTACTGATTTTATTTCCTTTGTGTAAATACCCAGAAGAGGGATTGCTAGTTCATATGGTAGTTCTATTTTTAATTTTTTGAGGAAGCTCTATACTGTTCTCCATAGTGCTCCAATTTATTATACCATCAATAGTGTACAAGGGTTCCCTTTTCTCCACATCCTCACCAACCTTCATTATCTTTTGTCTTTTTGATACTAGCCATTCTAACAGGTGTGAGGTGATATCTCATTGAAGTTTTGATTTCCATTTCCCTGATGATGAGTGATGTTGAGAACCTTCTTATATACCTGTTGGCCATGTGTATATCTTCTTGGCAAAAACACCTACTCAGGTTCTTTGTCCATTTTTAAATAGGGTTGTCTGTTTTACTATTGAGTTGTATGAGTTCCTTATATATTTTGGATATTAACCCCTTATCAGGGGTTAATGGTTAATGGTTTTCAAATATTTTCTCCCCTCCCATAGGTTGTCATTCCATAGGCTGCCTTTTCATTTTGCTATGGTTTCCTTTGCTTTGCAGATACTTTTTAGTTTGGCATAATCCTACTTGTTTATTCATGTTTTTCTTGCCTGAACTTTTGATGTCATATCCAAAAAAATCGCCGCCAAGGTCAATGGCAGGGAGGTTTTTCATCTATGTTTTCTTCTATATGTTTTTAAGCCTATAAAGCTTAGGGTCCTATATTTAAGTCTTTAATCCATTGGAGTTGATTTTTTGTGTGTAGCATAAAAGAAGGGTCCATAAATTCCTTGCTCTAAAACAACAAAATCTTTCCTTCCTTCCCTCCTTTCTTTGCTCCTTTTTTCCTTCATTTCCTCCTTCCCTCCATTCCTTCCTTCCTTTCTTCCTAATTTAGTAGACAAACCATTCGGTAAAGATGTGAAAAACTGTCCTCCCCATGGGGCAGCAACCTGGCAGGGGCTTCCCGAATTTGAGTGAGGTAAGGAGACTATCTGGGGGGTTTTGGTGCACTGTGGCAGCCTGGCACTGATTAGGAAAACATGCCCAAGTTGGGGAAGATGGCTGACAGGGGAAGTGGGTAGTGGTGGTCTAGTGTGGAGTGATCGAGACTGAGTCGGGTAAAGGTGTCCTCCATGAGGGAGAATCACAAAGGTAGTTGTTGATATATACTGAGGAACCACGCAGATTGAAGAATTTGTCTCCACCTGCGGCAGAGGATGGGGAGGGTGGAGAGGAGAGGGATGATGGCTTTAATGAGTTGGGTACATGTGAAGGGAAATGATCAAATAACTATATATCTTGAGAACAACTGAGTCAGATTTATTGCTGCCGGAGGACGAAGTTACAAATATGGAAAAAAGGGAAAACTAGAATGAACCCTGAAATGTTGGATTGAAAATAAAATATTAATGTCAATTTATAGTTTTTCAACTGAGAGGCAGATGATAGATATTTATGGATATAGATATACGGATAGATAATATAATTATATGTGGTATAATTCATATATATCCTAGCTCTTTCCTTAGAGAGCCTAGGAGCAGAGATACCCCAAGAGAAATAAGCATATCTTTCACTCAGATCTTGCTTTATAAATAGCATTCTCCACTGAAAGAAACCAGGGCACCTTGGAGAAACTTCTGATTCCTCAGCTGGGGAAGAGAAGAAAGAGATGAGCCAGGAACAGTTTGTTGCAGCAGAAAATAAGGAAATGTTCCAAAAATGATGAAACCAAATGTCAAAAGGATACATGAACCAGTGTGAGACTCCCACTTGTCAAATCTGGAACATTTAAACATTGAAATAAATAGCAATAGTAACAGATTATAACCAACCAAAAAGAAAAATCCACAAGTCCATGCAGATATGAATGAATGAATGAGTGAAAGAATGATGAGGAGAAGTGGCAGATTTTCTCAAGAGTGGAATGCCAACTAATAAATACAGAAAGAACTATAGAAGAGGAAAATCATTTGGCTACCATCACAGTAATAAGTAACCCAGACAAAGATATCAATGCACGTGATACATTTGGGTGAGTTAGATGATGCACAGGAGGTTTACAAAGATTCGATGAACTTCTGCACAAAATACTAAACAATTAGAAAGGTAAAAGAGAGAATCTTTACAATGGGGAAACCTGGAGGAAACTACCTTAATCAAGTGCTTATGTTTAATATCACCAGTAATAGAACGAATTGAATTTGCTTATAAGTTGATGGGGGCAATGAGAATAATACTGTATCATTTTTTTCTGATGTTCCTGCCAAAAATATTTAGCTTAAATCTAGACATGAAGAAAAATCAGACAAACCTAAATTGAGAAACATACTATGAAATAACTGGCCTGTAATTTTTTAAAATGTCAAGTCATGCAAGCCAAGTAAAAATGAAGGAATGGAACAAATGTGAACGGGACTAAACTGACATACCAACTAAATAGAATTGGATCCTTTTCTATAGAGGATATTATTGGAAAATGGTGAGAATTTAATAAGTCTATGGATTAAATGGTAGTGATGCATCTATGTTAAATTCCTAGTTTGACGGCTACATTTTAGTTATGTAGAACAACGTCTTTGTGAGAAATTCATATGTGGGAGATGATAGGGCATCAAGTTGGCATCTTAAAATGATTTAGGAAAAAAAATGATTTAGGAAAAAGAAAAAAATGCTCTTGGTACTTTTTTTTTTTACTTTTTGTGAGTTTCAAATTGTTTTTTTTAAGATTTTATTTATTTATTTGAGTGAGAGAGAGAGAGAGAGAGAGATAGAAAGTGCATGCAAAAGAGAAAGCACAAGCAGAGGGAGGGGCAGAGGGAGAGAGAGAGAAGCAGACTCCCCACTGAGCAGGAGCACAGCTGATGGGGGGAGGGCTTGAACCCAGGACCCCGGGATCACGACCTGAGCCAAAGGCAGACGCTTAACCGACTGAGCCACCCAGGTGCCCCAGTTTTAAATTATTTTTAAATAAAAATGTAAGCACACAGAAGTACAGATAAAATTGGGGAAATCCGAACAAGAGCTAGAAATTGTATCGATGTTATAACCTGGCTGTGATGTTGTACTATAGTTTTGCAAAATGTTTCCATTGAGGAAAGCTGGTTAAAAGTATAAGGAAATTTGTCATTCTTTATAACAGCTATGACATTGGTGTTGTACTCATTATACAGATTAAGAAAATAAAGTTAGGAATTTTAAATAAAAACTTTAAAAAAATGAAAGAAAGTTTAATGTTTAAGATTCAACTGTTCATAAATAGAAGGAATGGGGTTGAAGTAGAATTTTGTCTGGTTTTACAGCTAAAACAAACTCTTGCTTAAAACAAAAAAACATAGAAGAAAGATTCCAAATATACTCAATCACCATTATTGATGGAAACTAATAAATGCACATTTTTTATTAAATGGATTTGAAATTTAAAAAAAAAGAAAAGAATGCCAAGAAATTATCTCATCTGGCCATGGCAGAACACGATTTTGATTACTAAGATCCCATAATACTTGAAGTTCAATATAAACCTACAAATAACATTTTCACAGTTGAATTGCAAGGAGAGTCCTAACACTCTAAATGGGGTTCAAAGTACAGGAGAAATTCTGTCTTTGGTATACTCATGGCAGAAATTGCAATTTAGAAACCAAACAGTTAACAGTGAATATGAAAGAATAAGTATCTGAGTATAAGAATGGACACAAGATGTAGGGGTGAGTATATGGATTATCTAAGTAGAAGACTCTATCCTCTGAAATTAGCACATGTTTAGGATGTATAGGATATGTTTTCTGAATGAAGGTAGATTCTTCTATAAGAAAATGCAGCATCACAAGGCAAATTATGTTACTGCTGGTTGTCTTTTCTGTGAAAATAAGGCTTTCTTCTAATACTAGAACTCCAGATGCCCCTCATAGAAACATCACTTATTGACAGATGCATAGGATATGTTGTAAATGAAGAATGGCTATAAAATGGGGAAATACCCATATACATATGTGGAAGTATATTGGAAGGTCAATTATTATTTCATAGTAATAAACAGTATTAAAAATAGAAATTGGAAAGATTTAAATTGGTCACAGAGAACATATTTCTGACTTTCTCTGATCCCAACAATGGGGGAAAAATTTAAAAAAGACTGTAACATCTGAATCCACCCAGGAAAGTTCAAGAATACAATTGTCTTTCTTCTCTCAATCTGACGTAGAGCTTAGAATATTATTCACTGAAAATATGCTTCAAAGATGAAGAATCCTAATCATAATACCCAATACTGAGTAGGCTTCTCTAAGTTTTCTAAAGTTACCAGCTGGCAAAACCAACCTAGCTAAAAATTTAAAGAACAGTTTGTATATATTTACACTGATATTTAAGAAATATATATCTTTATGGGGGCGCCTGGATGGCTCAGTTGTTAAGCGTCTGCCTTCGGCTCAGGTCATGATCCCAGGGTCCTGGGATCGAGCCCCACATCGGGCTCCCTGCTCCTAGGGAAGCCTGCTTCTCCCTCTCCCTGTGCCGCTCCCCCTGCTTGTCAAATAATAAGTAAAATCCTTAAAAAAATATATATCTTTATGTATTTTGTAGGCTGCAACTCACGGATTCAAAAAACTTACCTTCTGGGCAGTATATTTCAAATTCCTATATTTGTCTACCAGCTATATGGAGAGAACTGCGCTAAGTCCTCATATTGACCTCTAGACTTCCTATGAGAATGATTAACTGAGAGATTTAAACCAATGCTCCTTTTCTATTCTTTTAAAACACCAGGAGTGCTTAAAAGAGCTATACTTAGTGCCTACTAGAATTACTATCTAGTGCATTTAAATAATGTGCATTTAAATGAATAATATATAATTTATGTCAGATTTTTTTTTAAGTTAAGTGTGAGTAAGTACATTTCCCCTAATCTTCAATTATTATTCATGCTGGTTTTCTCTCATTCTTGAGTAAAATTAGTTCATCCTTAGTTTTTACTGGGGCATACTGATTTTATGGTACTTGTCACTGGCTCCTCATGTGGGAGTTAAAATACCTTATTTAAGTATCAAAAATTTTATAGCCTTTTTCTCTATCTTCTGTAGACTTCTACTTCCCCTTATTATCCTTCTATTAAGAGAGACACAATTAATTTCCTCTTGAAAGCTATCAGTGCAAAGTTATAGCTTACCTTTTAAGTTTCAAGCTTTCCCTCTGCTTGCCCACTTCCTTATGTTCCAATAGAAATTACGTAGCTGAGCAATATAATGGTCTGGAAACAATGATGATAGTCTTTTTAAATTTTCATATAAATGTTATTTGCACACGCCCTTTAAATTTTCCTCTAGGTGCCTTTCCCAGATATTTCACAAGCTGTTTTTACAGTTTCCCCCTTACTCAAGTCTAAAGTTTCTTAATAAACCAGAGTACATGAAGAAACTATGTAAATATCTTTAATTTTTTTCCAAGAAAAGGGGGAAACTGAAATACTAGGAAAAAAAAAAAAACCTTAGAGATGCTGCTTGGCTAGTTAACAGGCATTATTAAGCATATATTCGGAAAATATTTTTCAGACTTCAAACGTTGACCATACTTTCTCTCCTCACACATTTCTCTTCAGGGTGAGTTCTGAAATGCTAAGATTAAGCAGTCTGGTCACCGAATAATGTCCCATTTCAACCCTGACCTTGGAGAGGAACAGGTCATCAGGCAACAGTGAAAGAATTTAAAAGAATGTCTGAGATCATACATTTAAAAATTTTTTTTCTTTTGTTTTTATGCCTCTTTCTTTATGGAGAATTTAGAAAAGTCAGGTTGAGGGTATGAGTACTGTGAAGGGAGGTTAGTTCTGCTTTAGACCTTCAGGAAAAGACACGTGCAATTCTTGAGGCCTTCACAGCTGACCAGCTGAACGAACATTTGGCAAACAGGATTTAGGCAGAAACCCAGCCAGGAACAAAGAGCTGTATTTGTTGGGGCATATCCTTTATCCTATTCTTTGGGAACATAAGAGGAATCAACAGGTAAGTGGATATGACTGTAAGTCCAGTGAAGGCAAGAGCAGAGCATCTGGTGAAGCTAGCAGAATGGGACTCCCAAATCTAGAAGATGGCGGATAGTGTTCCATATAGAGTGTCATTAGGTGTTTTGAGAACAGCAAGTGTCTTCATTAATAAAAATCCTTGGTAAGGGAAATGCTGAAATGTGATCTTATTGCCATAGATGCCAAGAAGATGAGGTAAAAGTTATTCTGAGAGATTGTATCATCCACAAAGAAATGAATAGATAACTATCGGAGGAAGCTGATCCTGGGCTTATGAACAGAGAGAAACAAAAATAACCCTTCCTTATATAAGATGAGCCTTCTTTTTCTATTGATAAAGAGTGTGTCAAGAATTTAAATTATCTATTGCCTAAGATGCTTAAGAAACTTTATGAAAAAAACAAAACCCTTGTGAACATGAGAAGCAAAAATATTAATTTCTATTTCAATTCTTGCTACTGTTCATTTTACACACTTATAATTTGTTAAAACATATACTCTTATTTTGACTTCTGTAATTTACAGAATACTTATGTTTCCAAATGTGCATAATTCTATAGCACATTTTAATATAGATGCTAAATTATATTATTCATGTAGTCAGATCCTCAACAGTATTGTTACACTAAAACAGGTTGCCCTTCAGAGATAAGGAATGAGCCAGTACATAGCACTATATGTTTAGGCAGCATTGTGTATTTGTAATGGTAACAAAATTGTTCTTGTGTTTCTGTACATTTTTTTTTGTATGACTGATGATTTCTATTTCCTTATGGATAAGTTTCTTTGTTTTGTTTTGTTTTTAACTATAATGACTACTTAATCATCAGATTGTGGCTGGTACCTTTATATATTTGTGTGTGTGTGTGTGTTTGAGATCAAGCTTTTGTCAGCTATATTATCATATATCCTGTCATTTACATGTGTCATCACCCTATTATAATTTATAAGAATCGGTTCCATTTTTATATACTTAAATGTTCATTGGCTGTGTTCCTTCGATGATACTTTGTATTTCCTTAATAATACTGTACTTATTTCCCCACTCACGCCAGCCTTTCTTAAAACAGAATTGTAGGCAGCTCCATGTGACATAAGAAAGTTATCTATAGAGCAAAATAAACTGAAGTAACATGTTTTCCCACCATGGTTGCAAATAATCCTGAAATATCTAGGATTAATTTTCCATTCTCTAGGGTGTATTTTGTCAGCCAAGAATGAGTTAAAGTAAGTTTTTAACCAAAAATTTATAAATAAATACCCTAACAACTTAGATATTTCTGTTTGTATTTATACTTGGTAATTCTTTTACTACTCCTTCCATTATAATATATCTTTCAAAATTTTCATGAAAATATATTTTAATAATTCCTTTTAGACCAGGATAATTTCAACTGCATAAACATTTATTTATTTATTTTTTTAAAGATTTTATTTATTTATTTGACAGAGATAGAGAGAGAGAGAGAACAAGTAGGCAGAGAGGCAGGCAGAGGGAGAGGGACCGCTGATCAGGGAGCCTGATGCGGGGCTCGATCCCAGGACCCTGGGATCATGATCTGAGCCAAAGGCAGACGTTTCACGACTGAGCCACCCAGGCGCCCCTCAACTGCATAAACATTTAAGTGCACAAATTTTTAAGTGTGAGATCTTACAATTCTTTGATCATTTATCTTAATATTTGAACTCTTATTTCCCTGAAAATTATCCACCAGAAAAATATACAGTATTCTCCCTCTCTCTCTCTCTTTTTCTCTTTCTCTCTCTACATATAGTCCTGGGGTATACATTTACCATCTAGATAAGTTTTTTCATTGTTTTTCCCATACATGTATCTGCTTCAGATCACATGAGATACTTATTAAAATGCAGATATCTGGGTCCAACAAACCTAGTGAATTTATTTCTGTGGTAGAGCCTCAGGTATCTAATTTCATAAATCTCCCAGGTGACTCTTATATACAATAAAATATGGAAACCAAGATTCTAGAGATTTTCCCTTTCTAATATAATATCAGTAACACCAAAAATAATATGAGTTGTATTATCCAAATTAGAGAATATTTTTAAAAATAATTAATATTTAAAGATGAGATATAAATTGTTCTTCTGCACCAATAATGGAAGTTGTTAAATATCCTGCCCAGAGATTTGACATAAAGAAACTTAGTTCCTTTACCTTTAATAATATACAGTGAGGAAATTCACATAACACTGTATACATAACATAACAATAATATACAAGTAAGGAAATTCACATAACACAGATCACATTTATTAGATCTGTGTTATGTGAATTTCCTTACTTTACTATTTAAAGCAAAATTATTGAAAGATAGCATGCAAACACAGAAGTACCCAAAGCCTGAGAGTAAGCTTGATAAATTTTCACAAAGTGAGCACACCCATGTAATCAGCACACATATCAAAAAAGAAAACATATTTGGAACCCTTTCTCCCACTATCAGTCCCTGCTTTTCGGACTACTATGGACAGAATACCACAGATCACTTCAGGCTAAGTTTGAACTTTATATACATAGAATCATACATTATATGCTCTTCTTTTTCTGGCTTATTTTCCTCATTATTATCTTTGTAGATCCATCCATGTTATTGCTTCTTGCTATTTTTACTGCTATATAATATTTCATTATTCCACACTTTACCATTGATAGAACTATCTGGGTTAAGAATATGAGTATGAGTTTCTCAGCCAAGAATGTGTATGCTTAACTTTAGTCAGTGATGTGCTGAATATTTAACTATTAGGTCTCTAGGGGAAAAAAAACAAAACAAAAGAAGCAAACTCTGATCTGTGGCATGTGTCAATTTCTGTGGTGTAACTATTCCCACCTTTGTCAATTTCAATCACCCAGCGGCAGGTCTCATAAGGCAGCTGAGTCAGTTCCAGCATATCTCACAGATGCCACCAAACCTTTCCAAAGACGTTTACAGCTCCACCATCAGTGCATGAGAATTCTAATTACTCCACACACTCGATAGGGGCTTTTAATTGGTGGTGGTGGTGGTGTTTTATATTTGTTTAGCAATTCTGGTGGGTATATAGTGATACTTATTACGGTTTTAATTTGGATTTCTCTAACAATGAATGATTTATAGCATCTTTTAAGCTATGTATGGGTCATTTGGATATCCATTTCCATAAAGTGCCATCCATTTATTGAAAATATACTACCCAATTTTTCTATTGAGTTGTCTGCCTTTTTCTTACTTTTTTATATGAGTTTTTAAAATGTCAGTTAACTAAAATGAGAGTTGCTCTCTTATTCATCATGACTCTTTGTCTGCTAGGGAATCTCAAGGTATTGGGCACAGACTTTGTGTTGCAAACTGACAGGGCCCACAGAGTCTTTTCAACAGCAACTTCCCTGATCCTTAAAAGCATAAATCAGAGCATAACATTCTTCACTAATAAAACCTTCTAATGACTTCTGTTTGAAGTTAGAATGAAAACGTGCTTTCTAAAGCCTCCATTTCCCTACATAATCTGTCAGACTTGTGCCCACCTGGTGCCCTTACCTTCTGTCACTTCATTCACTGGTCCTGCCCCTAAAACATGCTGAGCTCATTCCTGCCTCAGGGCCTTTGAACGCTTTCCCTTTTCTGTGCCTGGAATGATCTCTCAGGTTCGCACAGGGCCCTGCTTCTCGTTATTTGGTACTCAACTACAATATCCTCAGACAGGCTTTTCCTGACCACACAAGCAAAGGTGACCACCCTTCCTAGACACCCTTTATTCAGTTACCCAGTTTTTATGACTTCATAGCAGTTACTAACATGAGAAATGGTCTTGTTTGTTCATTTACATATGTATTCTCTATCTCCCACTTTTTAAATAATTCACCGCATGAAAGACACTGGATCTCTTCATTTCACCCCTGTATCCAGTGTTTAGAACATGGCCAGGTAGATAGTAGAACTGTCAAACAAATAAATAAAATACTCATATTTTCAAAAAACAATTTTAATGTCTTCACAAACTTCAGGTCCTAGAGCACTGCAAATAATTGCAAAACATCATTTGGTGCTTAGCTATTCTTCTTCTTCTTCTTCTTCTTCTTTTTTTAAGATTTTATTTAATTTGACAGAGAGAGACACAGCGAGAGAGGGAACACAAGCAGGGGGAGTGGGAGAGGGAGAAGGAGGCTTCCCGCCGAGCAGGGAGCCCGATGCGGGGCTCGATCCCAGGACCCTGGGATCATGACCCAAGCTGAAGGCAGACACTTAATAACTGAGCCACCCAGGTGCCCCTTAGCTATTCTTCTTAACAGGATTTTCTGCTCTTTCCTTTCTTTCCTATCTTTAACTTTGCTATCTTTCCTATCTTTAACTTGACTGTTATGAAGAAACCTTTTTTCCTTTGATGATTAAAGTTGGAGCAGATCCTGTATGTTCACTTAGGATGCATAGTCTGAGCTGCTGGAACTGAGAGAGGAGTAGAAGTGATAAAAGCTATACACAAGGTCACACGTGTACGTGTACTGGATACCAAACATCGTTCCAGGTGCCAGTAATGCAACGGTGAACAAAATAGGCAGACTTAAGGGAAACACAAAGTTAGGGACCCATACAATCTTCACAAGACAGGAAACAGCAAATCAAATAAGTATCAACATGAGGATCTGCTTCTGAGGGGTAATAACAAAGGTGCCAAGGAGAGTGAGAAACACAGGGAGATTACATGGCAGGTCCAGGTGAATTCTTGAAGATGGTCTTTTTTTTTTTTTTCTAAGTTTTTATTCAAATTCCAGCCAGTTAACATGCAGTGTAATATATATTTCAGGTGTACAATATAGTGATTCAACACTTCCATACATCACCTGGCACTCATCACGACAGGTGAACTCCTTAATCCCCATCATCTATTTCTCCCATCCCCTTTCCTGAGTTTCTTTTGAAATTATGTGCAAAATCTTGCTGTCACTATCACAGCATTTGAATTCAGCATCTGATATATTTCCAGTGTAACTCCCTCACTCTCCTGCCAGTGTGAGCTCTGGTCGTCTTGGTGTGGTGGTGGCAAAAGAATGCCATGAGATACAGAGGAAGGTATAGATGGATCATGTTTTCTCAGGCTTTCTCTTCAGAACCATGCAATTTCATACGTACTGTAACCAGCCTTGTTATGGCAAGACTTTAATATTGCTCAGATGACAGGTTTGTGTTCCATAGTCAAATGAGATGCTGAGTGTGCTGTAGTTAGGTTAAAAGGGATTAATGCAAAATAAGATATGGGCTTACAGTAGAGTTGAGAGGAATCTCAGATAGAATATAGTTGGTGATTGCTATGCAAATTTCTGTTAGGTGGATGGAGCAAAACTAAGGGCAAGGGAGCCAGACTTGCCCCTTGGTACTAGAGTGTTCCCTGGGAGCTCATCATCGAGTAAGGGTGGTTTTATTCTAATTTTACTTGTGGGAGATTGTGGTCAAGACATGCTATTCAGCTCTTGAGCAGGCGATCATATATATATAAGCTGTGTCCCCACAGAGACCCAGTCTCTGCAGGGTCACACTGAAAGGAAACACAGATCTGACTCCAGAAGCTTTGAGGCATTATTTCTTTCTACCTTCTTAACAAGTCTAGCCCAGGCATTTTGCTCGGTACATGACATAGGAAGTTTAACATGACCTGTTTTCTAGATAAAATTTCCTCTTTCCATATTATACACTCAAGAAAACCACACATACATACAAGAAAATAAAAATTTTCCTATTCCTTTAAGCCATTCTATTTCACTTGCTCCTACTGCTTTCTTAACCCTCACTCAACACACTGTCATGCACCACATCTACCACATCTCTTCCAAACTACCTATCATACTATACCATTGGCCTTGCCCTGTGCAGCCATTGGAAAATATAGTCTCACAGACTATGGGGATTTGGGGCCTGCTATTTGGATCTGGGGCCGTGGTGAAGAGGCCAATAAATGACCTTTCAAACAAGAATCCCTGGAATTCAGGAGAGAGAAGCTGTGAATGCTGGTATATTAATAACTCGTTTTTTCTATTACATTGCTATTGTGAGAATAACGTTGTGCAGATAACTCTGGGAATTAGAGGATGGAGCTATAAGGATGGAGAAATAGAGTGTTCTGGGTATATGTGGAAAGAGTGTGCTATCATAAAATTTTGCAATACACAATGGAATAGCCTAGTTGATTTGTTCATTGGTTATATAGCACCAGAAGTTTTATTCAAGAGTTTACTAGAAATGTTTAGTCTTCATCTGATAAGGAGAAGCAAAAAAGATGACACATGAAGCTTAGTTTGAAATTACTGAAAGGAACGTTCCCAAACTAGAAGATAAACTGAAAGTTGGAGTTAGATATAATATGGTCAAAAAACCATCACTCTACAGTATTTCTGAAGGCATGGCATGAAGAAGGTAATCTTTCAAAGGGTGTCCACATTCACAAAAAGAACCACGTGATCCTGGATAGGGATTGATTCATCAAAAAATATAAGAATAAAGATGATCACAGAGAGAAAAAGAGATAGAGAAACACCAACAGAGACTGAGCTAGAGAAAAGAACTAAGCATGAAAAAAACCTGCTTCTAGATTTCTAGTTCTGTCCTTGATATGATTTGACGACCACTTTAAAAAAAAAGCAATTTGAACAAATGCAATTTTATAGAACATAATTTGTTGAAAGCAATTTAGTTAAAAGCAAGTTGGTCAACAGGTCATTTTGGCTGAAATGATGATGGGGTTTAAATGAAAATTCCTAGACCCTTGTTTTTCTGGTATTAGTCATCTTTGAGAGACCGTGGGGCACTTTAAAGACAATCATACATCATTAGGTATTCTTTTCCAATATATGGATATTTTTCTACTTTTGCCTTCTGATACCTAATAGCATGTTCAGTCATGTCCTTTTCATGTTTAACCAATCATTTGTTTTATTCTCTATTTTTTGTTTTTACATATAATTGATATAAAAATCATTCTTGCCTGCTCTGTTAAGATAAGAAGATGTTGGAATAAAATAAATACCTAACATTTAATAAGTTGCCTGAATAAATTATCTTAGGTTACAAAATAATGATATGATCCCATTCCTGCTGACAAATAAGACACACAGATTAATATATAAATATATATATATATTTCCTAAACATACTTTATCTTTTAGAAAGGCTAGGTCGGATAACAAAAAGGTTAATGGATGGTTCAGAATGGTAAAGTTCTAGGCTCTTTTTCTGCTCTCTTTTAATCAATCATATTTTTTATTTTTAAAATAAAACCCATTTCTAACATGGAAAAGTAGAAAGGGAAGCAAATAATGAATCATTAATAAAAAAGAACTAAAGTTTCAAAGGATGGGAATTTTCTACTTTAAAAATATCAATTCAAAGACAATTATGCTTATTCTGCTTATTTGGCTATATTTTCATCTTTGTGCAAGGAAAAAATGGAACAGGGTTTTCTTTCTTTCTCTTTCTCTCTTTTCTTTCTCTTCTTGCTTTCACCATTTTTGTTTGACATTTAGGTTATTCTAACATTTCTCTATCAAAAATGAAAGCATAGAAATAATTGTCTAAGAATGAATTATAAATACAGGTAAAATAGTTAATTAAGCAAGCAATATAGGAATAACTTCTTGATAACTGGTACTGAAAAATTAGAGAAAGATATCAGCAAAATTCTAACATGGCAAAAATTCAAACTTTCCAAAACATGCAACAAAAACAGCCTAAGTAAATTATGGTAAATTACAAAATAATGTTATGATCTCATTTATACTGGCAGGTAGGACATAAATATTTATATAATATGTAGTACACACACTTTGTGATTTTCAAAAGTGGTCTATACAAATACTAAAAAGGTAATGATGCTTTCACGAAATGCAACAAAAGAATTAATACCTGAAAAACCAGTTCCCGTGTATATTCATTTTTAACAGAGTTCTTGTACATATTAATTTTTTAATAAATTTTTGATTTGGATAGCTGGGTTTCAGCTATCCAATCAGGCTAACCTGTATTCAGCCAAATTTAAGCATTTTTTTTTCTACCATTAGCATCTTGAATTGTAGCATATATTAAGCAACTCTTGGCTACTAGAAATCATAACTAATCCAGAGAATGAATCTTGCAGAATCTGATACAGTGGATTGACTTGGGAAAATATAGAGTATTTGGACATGAGAATTTTCTAGAATGACATACTGAGGAACACATAACTGAATTTAAAGGAATCGTCTGGATATATACTGTGGATTAAGGAAGGAAGTAATCAGTTTCTGGGACCGTGAGTCTGATTCTGCTAATGTAAGATTGTGTAAGTGGGGAGGTCTTGGTAGGATTTATTCTCCCTTTGGGAAAATAGGATGTACAAGTATCTTCTCTGATACTTGTTCACCGTTGTAAAAGGAGGCATGTATAGGGATAGTCACTGCAGGATGATATAAAATATATACATAGATGTAAATATTATGAATTTTCATCAATAAGTAAATGGTTAGATAATATCTGAAGCTATATATTTATGTTTAAAGATTTTATTTATTTACTTGTCAGAGAGAGAGCACAAGCAAGGGGGCGGGGTAGGCAGAGGGAGAAGCAGGTTCCTGCTGAGCAAGGAGCCCGATGCGGGGCTCGATCCCAGGACCCTGGGATCATGACCTGAGCCAAAGGCAGACGCTTAACCAACTGAACCACCAGATGTCCCTATCCAAAGCTATATAAAAAACTACTCTGTGGCAGTTGAATGGTAAAAATCTGAAAATATAAACATGGCAACATCTTTAAGACCTATTATGATGAGAAAATAATTTTACAGAAATATTTATGATTCCATTTCTATTAAAACAACAAAAACCATGTATTCTATACATTCTAACTTTTTGTCCATATATGTATTTATGTATGAAAAATGTTCTAAAGTTTGCAAAGTATGCTGTTTTCATTCTCTCTTGAGTGGGAAGTGAGATTGGGTGGCAACAGGGGAGGATCTGCACTTTTACCAAATATACATCAATGTTGTTTGCACTTATTATATATAAATATATTCCTGTATTACTAACAGAGGGAACAAGTATACGAAACTTGAGTAACTCAAATAAACATGGAACTAAATTAAAAGGACATTTAATATTTTGAATCTTTCAAATACCTAACATGTAATTAAGTCTTCAAAGTATTACTTCCTCTGAAAGCTATTACCCCACCTCCACCCCCCGATCACAAGGATAAAAGAGAGGGAAAGTGAGAAGACAACAGTTATTGAAGATCCACACCATGTAGAGGGGTTTCTTATGCTTACAGGGATTCACTTCCTATAAGAGGTAGAGCTGGGAATTATATCCCTAGAACTTTCTGCATCTGGGTTGGCTACACATTATAATAGTATTTTCATGTTTTAGACATGAACTGAAAAATATGAGAATTTTCATTGAGTAAGAAAAAGAACTCTCATGAGTATTTTCTTTGTATGCCTTTTCCTTAGAAAGTGTTGAGTGATGACCATAGCTAATGAATTAGGACATAATGGTTAGCTAGTTGGAATTTTCCTTCAAAGATGAATACATTTAAGTACTTCAGGTTGATGAATTCTTGTCTACATATTCAAGATGGATTAGGCAATTATCCAATAAATCAGGGTGAAAAACCTATTACAGAATAAAGACAGGGGTGGGGGTTATTTCTATTTCTAAGATTGATGGCTTAAATTAGTTAAACTTACTATCTTCTTAATTTTCCTGGGACAAGGATGACCAAACAAATACTTTTCTTAATGGGTCAGTGTCTTGCATATATGAGGCCCTCAATAAATATTTGTTGCAGAAAAATGAACTTAATGGAGGGATGCTTTCAAAACATTTTGTATTCATGTACAATGCTATCATTTATCTACCTTATAATGTTTGTTTAATGTTCTATTTCACTTGCTCTTTATAAGGGAAAAATGTTTTTCATTAATTATTCAACTTTAATTTTTGAACCAGAAGATAACAGAGAGTAACCAACCTGTGGAATAAGCTCTTGGATAGTTTGATTCAAACTTGAGCAATGAAAAGGATGACTCAAAAGAGATCACTCAGACATCTTCTACACAGGCACCTTCAGCGATATCCCAGTTTGAGGATACCTGGGTGGCTTGTGTACTGGTCTCATTCTTCTCTATATCAGTGTTTTACAGCTTATCACATGCATCTCAGATCTAAATTGGATGTACATTTCGCCTAGCCTTTACCAGGGTGCATTACAACACCATTCTTATCTTAAAGTAAAGAGAAAACCCAGAGAAATCTACAAATCATGGAGATTAATAAGGTGATTTAACAAGGTTCTGGATAAAAGATTCAAGGTACTAAAGTCACTTTTATTTTATGCACTAGCAGATAGTGCTTAGACATTGCCAAATAAAAGATACTATGTATAATGACAGCAAAAATGTAGCCTAGGAATAAATCTAGAAGCAATATATAAGTCTGTTATGAAGACTAGTATATTAACTGAAAAATACGCAAGATGACGTAAATAAATGGATAGTTAGACCATTTATAGTGATTGGGGGAACTCAGTATCATAAATTTGTCAGTTTTACCCCCAAATGATCCAAAGATTCCTGTTATTTCCAATAAAATTTCCAAAATAGTTTTTCATGGTCTAGATAAGCAGATTTAAAATCATATGTGCGGAGCAAAGCTCCATAAATGGCCAGTTACTCTGAAGAAAAAAATTAGACCAGGAAGATTTGCCCTACTCCTTGGAATTCTTAGTAAATAGCAATAGTAACTAATACAGTCAATCTTAGGGGCACCTGGGTGGCTCAGTCGTTAAGCGTCTGCCTTCAGCTCAGGTCATGATCCCAGGGTCCTGGGATCGAGCCCCACATTGGGCTCTCTGCTCAGCGGGAAGCCTGCTTCTCCCTCTCCCACTCCCCCTGCTTATGTTCCCTCTCTTGCTATAAATACATAAATAAATAAAATCTTTAAAAAAAATACAGTCAATATTAAGGGCAAAAAAAACCAGATAAATGAATGCAATGAATAAAGAATCCAGAAACAGAACCATGTGCATATGGAAATATGATAGAAATGAAATTATAGATCAGTGGATTGGTTTTGGAATGGTTAATTAAAAATAATTTCAAGGCTGGTCAAAAAATCATGTGACAAAAAAACATTTTTAAAAATTGAAGATTAAATAGGAAAATGTATCTATTCCATAGTGGTGGCAACATACTGTCAAATGAAAATAATTATAGCTAAATAAGGAAAAATGGCTATATTGTACCACGTTAAAATTAAGAACTTCTGTTCTTCATGAAAGACCATAAAGAGAGTGAGAAAACAAGCAAACTAAGACACAATATCAGCCACACTTAACACTTACAACTGATGAAAGTTAGTGTCCAGAATATGTCAAAGTGAATTTATAAAGAAATTATTAGACTTCTGGGGAAGATGGAGTAGGGGGATCCTAAGCTCACTTCATCCCATGGTTATACCTACACACACCCACATCAGTGTAAATAACCCAGAAAATGACCCCAAAACTGGCAGAACAGACTTGCCACAGCTAAACATGGAGAAGAAGCTACATTGAAAAAGAGAAGGACCCTTGAAACTGTCCACAGGAGAGAGGGACACTGCAAGCACTGAGAAGGGAGAGGAGCAGACCCCACACCAGATCCCCAGGCATGGGGGACCTTCACTGGAAGGTGAATCCCCATAACATTTGGCTTGGAAAACCAGAGGGGCTTAACTTTGTGAGTCTTATAATGGGGGGAGAGGGGGCTTAACACCTGGAACTTTAAAAATCAGCAAGCACAGCTCCGGGAGATCCTGAGGGCAACAGGAAACTGAGTCCGGCCCCCCCCAAAGAGATAGCACAACAAAAGCCCTGCTGAAATACAGTATAAAAGTAGGAATTTGAAAAATTATTAGAATGTACAGGAGGGAGATTTGTTTACTAATTTCACAGCATGTGCTGGAAGGGCAGACATCTTTAGGAGACATCTCCAAAAACAAAAGGGCTGGCAGGTATCATTTCCCTCCCCCACCCCCACCCCCCCAGCCTAGATACACTAACACCTGTAGGAACCAACTCCACACAAACACTCTCCACATAGCTTGCTAACAGTGCCCCCTGCCCCAGCATTCTCTTGTGGACATGCCCCTCCAACCCACCCTCAGCAGTTCTCAAAAGCAAGAGGTGCCCCTACAAAGCAGATTAGCACAAAACTTACTAACACCCTGCATCCCACCCCCACCTCTGTGTTCTTCTACAGACCTAGCCCATCCAACAAGCATTATCCAGGAGTCCATCCAACACAGAGCCACAAGTATGGCATAGTGCAAGCAACCTTGATAGGGGTCAGGAGCACTCCAAAGTGACTCCAGCCCTGGGGAGAGGGGAATATAAACACATACACAAGTCCCACTTGGGCCCCAGGAGTGGGTTGGGGACAGACAGCTGGTCCAGTTTGTAGGCCCTGCCCTCCGATAAAAGCTTCTTGGAGGACAGCACAGAGAAATTTCCCTGAAGTTCAGTGCTACTGCACCTCTGGCAAGCATGGTCTGACCGAACTCAAGGCCAAGGAAGCTCCAAATTTGTCCATTAACAACAAAGGGACCAAGCCCTGCCCAAGTAGGTAAAGAAAGCCATTGCAGACAACTGAACTGAAGCCTAGATACACTAACACCTGCAGGTTTGTTCATGTAAATGAACATGAAAGAAAACTGGGGTAGCAAAACTTACATCAGATGAAATAGACTTTAAACAAAGACTGTAAGAAGAGCCACCTAAGAACACAATATAATTATGAAGGGAACAATTCAACAAAAAAATTTTACAATTTAAAGATTTATGTACCTAACATGGGAATATCCAAATATATAAAATAGACTTTAAAACAAAGATTGTAAAAAGAGCCAAGGAAGGACACAATATAATTATGAAGGGAACAATCCAAGAAAAAAATATTACAACTGTAAATATTTATGGACCTAACATGAGAACACCCAAACATATAAACCATCTACAACAAATATAAAGGAAATATTGATAGTAACATAAAAATAGTAGTAGACTTTAATATCCCACTTACATCAATAGATAGATCATCCAAACAGAAAATCAACAACAAAAAGAGTGGCTTTGAATGGTCCCAATGGACCAGAGGGATCACACTGATATATTAGAGCATTCTAATCTAAAACACCAGAATACACATTCTTTTTAAGGGCACATGGAACATCTTCCAGAATAGATCACATATTAGGCCACAAAACAAGTCTCAACAAACTAAAAGAGACTGAAGTCATATCATGCATCTTTTCCAACCTCAACACTATGAAACTAGGTATCAACCACAAGAAAAAATCTGAAAAGAACACAAATATGTAGAGGTTAAATAACATGCCGCTACACAATGAGTGGTTCAACCAAGAAATCAAAGAGGAAATAAAACAAAAATACATGGAGACAAATGAAAATGAAAACACAATGGTCCAAAATCTTTGGGATGTAGCAAATCCATTCTAAGAGAGAAGTTTATAGAAATACAGTCCCACCTCAAGAAACAAGAAAAATGTCAAATAAACAACCTACACCTACACTTAAAGGAGCTAGAAAGAGAAGAACAAACAGAACACAAAAGCAGTAGAAAGAAGGATAAAATAAAGTTTTGAGCAGAAATGAAATAGAAACTAAAAAAACAAAACAAAAACAATAGAACAGATTAATGAAGGCAGGAGCTGGTTTTTTGAAAAGATTAACAAAATTGATAAACCATTAGCCAGAATCATCAACACCAAAAAACAAAACAAAACAAAACAAAAAACATTAAAAAAAAGAAGGCTCAAAATCAGAAATGAAAGAGGGGAAATAACCAACACCGCAGAAATACAAAGGATTATAAGACAATATTATGAAAAATTATATGCTAACAAATTCGACAAACTATAAGAAATGGATGAATTCCTTCAACAATGTAACTTCCCAAAACTAAAGCAGGAAGAAAAAGAAAATTTGAACAGGCTGATCACCAGCAATGAAATTGGATCGCCAGCAATGAAATTGAATCGCCAGCAATGAAATTGAATCAATAATCAAAAAAAGTCCCAACAAAAAAAAGTCCAGGACCAGATGGCTTCACAGGTGAATTCTACCAAACATTTAAAGAAAGTTAACCCCTATTCTTCCCAAACTATTCCAAAAAATAGAAGAGGAAGGAAAGCTTCCAAATTCATTCTATGAGACCAGCATTATCCTGATACCAAAACCAGATGAAGACACTTCAAAAAAAAGGAGGAAGAACTACAGGTCAATATCTCTGATGAACATAGATGCAAAAAATCCTCAGCAAGAGGTTAGGCAACAAATTCCAATAGTACATTAAAAAAACCATTCACCACAATCAAGTGGGATTTATTCCTGGGTTGCAAGTGTGGTTCAATATTCACAAATCAATGTTGACATCATATCAAAAAGAGAATGGATGAACACCGTATGATTATTTCAATAGATGTAAGAAAAGCACTTAACAAAGTACAACACCCATTCATGATAAAAACAATCAACAAGGCAGGATTAGAGGAAACACACCTTAACATAATAAAAGCCTAATATGAAAAAAAACCACAGGGAACATCATTCTCAATGGTGAAAACCTGAGAGCATTCCCCCTAAGATCAGGAACAAAACAAGGATGTCCACTCTCAGCACTTCTTTTCAACGTGTACTGGAAGTCCTAACCACAGCAATCAGACAACAAAAAGAAATAAAAGGCATCCAAATTGGCAAGGAAGAACACAAATTTTCACTATTTGCAGATGACATGATACTCTGTATATGGAAAACCCTGAATACTCTACTAAAAATTACTAGAACTGATATATGAATTCAGTAAAGTCAAAGGATGCAAAATCAATGTACAGGAATCTGTTGCATTTCTATACACTAATAATGAAGCAGCAGAAAGAGAAATTAAGAAAATAATCCCACTTCTTGACTGGATTTGTTTTTTGGGTGTTGAATTTATTTATCCTAAGGATACAAACATAGTGATTTGAAGGGGCACCTGCACCCCAATGTTTAGAGCAGCAATGTCCACAATAGTCAACTATGGAAAGAGCCCAGATGTCCATCGACAGATGAATGGATAAAGAAGAATATATATATAGATATATATATAAGAATATATATAAAGATATATATATATACATCACTTCTTGTTTATACACACACACACGCACACACACACACACACACCACTTCTTCTTTATATATATATATATACACACACATGTACATGCATGCATATGTAACATAAAATGGAATACTACTCAGCTATCAAAAAGAATGAAATCTTGCCATTTGCAATGATGTGGATGGAATTAGAGAGTATTATGCTAAACAAAATAAGTCAGTCAGAGAAAGAAATACCATATGTTTTCACTCATATGTGGAATTTAAGAAACAAAACAGATGAACTTAGGGGAGGGAAGGAAAAATAAAATAAGATGAAAAGAGAGGGAGGCAAACCATAGCAGACTCTTAACTATAGGAAACAAACTGAGGGTTGCGGGAGGGGAAGTGGGTGGGGGAAGGGATAATTGGGTGATGGGCATTAAGGAAGGCATGGATGTAATGAGCACTGGGTGTTATATGCAACAGATGAATCACTAAATTCTACCTCTGAAACTAATAATTAATAATAATAATAATAATAATAAAAAACAACCAATTCCATTTACAATTGCACCAAAATAATAAAATATGTATGAATAAACTTAGCCAAAATGTGAAAAATCTGACACTATGAAACACTGATGAAACAAACTGAAGATTGACACAAACAAATGGAAAAGGCTCATGGATTGGGAGAACAAGTATTGTTAAAATATCCATACTACCCCAAGCAACCCACAGATTTAATGCAATGCCTATCAAAATACCAATAGCATTTTTCACGGAATGAGAACAAATTATCCTACAGTTTGTATGGAACCAGAAAAGACCCTGAATAGCCAAAGCAATCTTGAAAAAGAAAAACAAAACTCGAGGTAACCCAATCCCAGATTTCAAAATATACTACAAAGCTCTAGTAATCAAAATGGTATGGTACTGGACACATAGATCTATAGAACAAAGAGTCCAGAAATAAGCCTGTGATTATGTGTCAATTAATTGACAAATAAAGCAAAATATGCAGTGGGAAAAAGATAGTCTCTTTTACCAATGGTGTTGGGAAAATGGGACAGCTACATTCAAAAGAATAAAACTGGACCACTTTCTTACACCATACACAAAATAAACTCAAAAGGGATTAGAGACCTAACTATAAGACCTGAAACAATAAAAGTCCTGGAAGAGGACATAGGCAGAAGTTCTCTGATATCAGCTATAACAACATTTTTCTAGATAGGTCCCCTGAGGCAAAGGAAGCAAAAGCAAAAGTAAACTAATGGGACTACATCAAAATAAAATTCTTCTGCATAGTGAAGGAAACAACAAAACTAAAAGGCAAACAATGAAATGGGAGAAGATGTTTGTAAATGACACGTCCAATAAAGGTTAGTGTCCAAAATATATAAAGAACTAAAACTCAACACACAAAATACAAATAATCCAATTAAAATATGGGCAGAAGACATGAACAGACATTTCTCTAAAGAAGACACACAGATGGCCAATAGACACATGAAAGTCTGTTCATCATCACTTACCTCCTGGGAAATGCAAAGCAAAACTACAATAGATACCACTTCACACCTGTCACAATGGCTAAAATCAACACAAAAAACAGTAAGGGTTGGCAAGGGCATGGAGAAAAAGGAACCTTCTTGCACTGTTGGTGGGAATGCAAACTGATGGAAAACAGTATTTTAGTTTAAAATTAGAGCAACCCTATGACCAGCAATCATACTACTGGGTATTTATCCAAAGAATATGAAAACACTAATCAAAGGGATACATGCACCCCTATGCTTATAGCAGTATTATTTCTTATAGCTAAGAAATGGAAGCAGCCCGCATGTCCATTGATTAATGGAAATTAATTGATTAATGAATGTATAAAGAAGAAGTGGGAGATACATATATTAATGGAATTTTATTCAGCCATAAAAAAAGAATGAAATCTTGCCATTTGCAACAACATGGATGGAGGTAGTGAATATAATGCTAAGTGAAATAAGTCAGAGAAAGACAAATATATATGATTTCACTCATACGAGAATTAAGAAACAAAAGAAACAAGCAAAGGGAGCTTAAAAAGAGAGACAAACAAAAAAACAAAACTCTTAACTATAGAGAACCAACTGATGGCTACTGGAGGGGAGGTGCATGAGGGGATGGGTTAAACAGGTGATGGGATTAAGGAGTGAAGTCGTTGAAATGAGCACTGGGTGATGTATAGAAGTGTTGAACCACTGTATTGTAGGCCTGAAATATATATTACACTGATGTTAACTAAATGGAATTAAAATAAAACTTTAAAAAAATTTAAAAATTATAGAAATAAAGGTAGTATCACAAGTAGTTGCCATTTGACACTTAAGCTACTGGGAGAAATTTTTAAATCTAAGATCATAATTGTTCAGAAGATTAGGATTCTCATTAATCAGTGGTTCTCTGGGATACAGTTTGGCTTTACCTAGTAAAAGGTAGCCATGCACATTACCTAAAAATACGTCAATCCCACTGTTTAGAATATATTCCAAAGAATCTCTTGTCTATATGCAACAGGAAATGCACAATAATGTTCATAGCTATGTTTGCACAAAAGCAAAAACCTGGAAGCCACTCAGTGTCTTCTAAATACAAATGAGAGTCACATATTTAAATAATCATGTATGTTAAAATGTTAATATTGAGCAACAAAAACAAAAGAAAATCACATGCACACAAATCTACATATATATGTGGTATTATAAAAGTGAAATAAGGCCAAATTAAACGTGTCATTTAGGAATACTAATATTTTTACATTACTATTAATAAATTCAACACAATGGAAAAGCAAAGTTATTGCTAATGGACAATGATGGCTAAATGAGTATTTGTCTTATCATTCTTTAAATATTATATATTGTATACACACTTGGCATGTCTTTTAAATAGTAGTATGAAGTCATGTGATGAAAAATGAATAAGTTACAACATGAATTTCTTTTTTGACAAGTGACAAAGAAAGGGTTGAGAGATATTTCTCCTCTCTACATCTAAAAGTGTCCTCTCAGATGTTAAATACAGACTCATGCAGTTTGGTTAAATTACTTGAACGTCGTTTTCAACAAGGTTTCATACTTTCTTGTTGTTAAAAATTAACTCACAAATATTTGTCTTTGCTGTGTCATTTCAAAGTCCATAAACCAGTTTATTCCAAAAAAACAGTGAGTTACTGCTGGGTTTATACTTGGTTTTCCTTTTTTTTTTAAAAAAATATGTTCTTATAAAAAACATACTGTAATGCAACATCAAGTTCATTAGAGGCAGGTGTGACATGGGTGGTATGTGAAAGGTTGGACTCCCTGGGTATGAGCAAATCTAGCGCATTCTAGGCAGAGATACCGTTTTTCATAGAGGAAGTATGTGAAGTGTGTTGCCCCTCACTCCCTGACACGGTGAGGAAGACCAGCGAGGGGGGCTTGGGTGGTGGGGAGCAGAATGGAAAAAACAGACTGCCAGCCAGATGGACACTGTTAGAACAAACTGAGCCACGACTCAGGGCACGACTCTCCATGGGCCATTTGACTGCCTCGTGTTTCAATTAATCCAGCCCATGGAGGGAGGGCAAAGCACAATCTAATTCAAAAACAGACATTGTACCTCAACTGAGATTTCTGACGGTCAATCTTTGATGCTATTGAGAATTCATTGTTGGCTGAAAGCTACACCCCAAAGCCTGGGTCACCAAACGTCAGCAAGTTTATTTTTAAATCCTCATTTTTTCACCATGACACCTCTGGCTGGGAAAAACTGACTTGGCGAGTCACACATTTAGCTCCAGGTGAAATATGCTGATCATGTCTTGACTGTTTTATAAAGAAGTTCACAGCAGAAGAAGCTAATATCCCTGATTTAGAGGAAGTATGATAGGGAAAACACTTCTGTTGTGGATTTACTAATTTTGACAGTTCTTTTCAAAGCAGGTGAAGGCATTATTGATGAGACAACTTCCAAGAGCTGTTTATTACTTAAAGAAAGCACACAAGCATCAGAAAGGGGTTGGGCTAAGACTTGGGAGAACCAAGGACTTATGAGAATACAAAAGACAAACAGGTAAAAATTCTCTTCTGCTTCATTTGAGCAGCTCAGAATGAAATACCTCCTCATCGATAATGGGACAGAGCAGTTTGATGCAGACAGAAAACAGGACAAAATGCTCATTACTTGTAACTATGCAATTTAAATACTCAAGTGCATCAGTGGAAAGGAGATTTAAATAGCAAGCTTCATTGCTATTTGCTCCTAAAAGAAAACGATCCCTACAGATTACCACATTTCGTTAAAGTCAACTTGGGGATGAATGGTAATTTTGCAGTTCGAGAAGAAGAGGGGCATGTGGGAAAACTGAAGCGTGAACAAAACAACAGTTGGGCTTTCTTCCATTGTTTATTGGTGCTTTGGGAATTCTCTGCAGCCTTTGTCTTTCATGGTTGCTTAATAAATAAAAATACAATACATAGCCTCCATGTTTGGGGTGGGATTCACAGAATGGTGCTAATTCACCTAAGGGAGCCTGCCTGGCTTCGTCCAGGGAGACCATCTTCTTAAGCATCTGGAACCACACTGGCAATTTTCCCAAAGGCCAAGGGCTTTCGTTATTTTGCCAATCATTCACACAGACTGGCTTAAATTATGCAGCCATCTGTATTCTTATGCACCTAGACTGAGTAAAATGAATGTACAGTCTAGAAAGCATTTATCCTTGATATCCCCTTCATGGTGATTTTTATTCTTTTTAAGCAACTGTGGAATCTGGGATGCACGGAACACTGTTCATTCAGAAAGCTCATCCAGCCTCATTTGCTTCGCAGCCCACCACTCTGCCCTCTCAGTATGGCCCATCCAATACTGCCGGGAAAGCAGGCTCTGGAATTGGGCTGCCGGGGTTAAAATCTTCCCGATGCTGTGTGTTCATGCTCAACGTTGGGTAAATGACTCAGTTTCTCTGTGCTTTAGTTCCTCACTTCTGAAAATTTCCAAAAGGAATAATATATTCTTATGAAATGAACAGCATATTGATTGGCATGCAGTAAGTGCTCAGTAAGTGTTGGATGTAATTATCAACATCACATGTCATTTCTGTTATTCTGTCCCATCCTAGAGGGAATCGCTTTCTTCTGGCAACCCTGACTTCCACCACTGTGACGGGGGTCAACTATTAGTGACTGAGGGAATAGACCTAGGTTACTGCGCTTCCCAGGGATGGGGGCTACTCCACAGGGGAGCTGCAAAATATGGAAACTCTATAGACGGAGTTCACAATACTGCAACCTTGGTCAGGTCATACAAATCCCAGGTGATATTTAACCCAAACTAGAGTGGGAGGAAAGCAAAGGGTTGGGGGAGTTGCGGGAAGGAAGGGGAGATTAAAGACAGATGACTCAGAAGTGTGCAGTACCTCAAAGGGCAACTTCAGGCAACTCCACTAATGTTTTAAGAACCCTGGGATTTTGGTAACAAGAGTTAGGTTAGGTGGCAGCCTATCACACAGTAAAAGGACTTCTGATTTTGACTGCCGGGTCAGCATCACAGGGAGAAAACTAGTCAAGTACTTAAGATTATTTTAGGTCTTGAGGAAAACTAACTCAAATAAACATATATTGCAGATAAAATTTATAAAAATTCTAAGGATGGCAGTTTATTTGTGGATATCAGCTAATGAAATTCCCAAGGCAAAACAATTGGATTTTTTTAAAGATTTTATTTATTTATTTGAGAGAGAGAGAGAGCACAGAGGGAGTGAGAGAGAGAAGCAGACTCCCTGCTGAGCATGGAGCCCGATGTGGAGCTTGATCCCGGGACTCCAGGATCATGACCCGAGCCGAAGGCAGTCGCTTAAACAATGAGCCACCCAGGCGCCCATAGACAACTGGATTTTTTTTTATAATATTTTAAGGAAGATGGTTTATTTGATTGGGAAAATTAAATTTGTTATTAGATGTTGCCAGTCTAGACATATAGGTTATTCTCCATATAATTTTTTAAAAGGAATTTGAGTTGGATCTTGCATACTAATAGGAAATTTAAATTAAAAAAAATAAGTGTTTGTCAATTGTGTACAAGAGTTTTCTATTCGATCTTGTTTCCTAGCATTGTTACTGCCTTCTTACCAGGGTATAAATTTTTATGCGTGTCACAGTTCCAAGACAGGAAAGAAACTATGAGAGAAGCTGGCCTTGCCTTCCACTTTGGGGGAGTTATCGTCTTCAATACTTCACCTGCCCATCTGCCCCCCATGCAGCCGGATGGAAAGTTATTTGCTAGAATTAGGTCTTGCCCTTCTAGATATTTAGTAGATCTTAAAAAATGCAGTTCCCTAGGTGGACAATGGAAGTTGGCCAAATGATTCAGGAATAAAGACTATAGTTAAGTATCGATTTAAGAGAGCACTTTACTTTTGACAGGCAAATTGGAGCAGCACTGCATAATGAAGGCCAAACCTATAGGGGGCAAAGGTAAAGAGCAATGGTGTTTTAAGCATGGGCCCTGAATTAAGTAAGACCTATATTCAATTTCTGATTTGGATACTTTCTAGCTGGGTAAACAGTGGCCTTGCGCAAGTCAACCAAACAAGCGAGGGCTCCTCTCTTTTCCCTATCAAAAAACGAGGATTTTAGGCTGTGCTGTGAGCCTTCTAAAATAAATAATTAGCAATTATTATTTTTAAATAATACCACGGCTGACTTTACGTGAGTATAAGCTGTGTGGTAGTCTGACCGTATAGCTACTCTATGGCTATAAAAACATGGGTGTGGGTCTAAAGAAATCAGTGGTGTGAAGATAGAAGAGAGGATATATAAATTTAAATTTCACAGCAGTAATTGAATACTGTCTACCATCACCAGGAGCATAAAGAGTCCCCATCCAGCTCTGCAGGCTTCTAGACCTGCATCATGCCGCTTCGTGGCCTCCACGGGCTACCTCTTGGCCCTGGTTAACGGGCCTTCAGCTGCCTCAGCTCTGCCGTGGCTCCGCAGGATGAGGAGGCTACATGCGCCCACATTAGTGTCCGACTCAGTTTGTTCTTCTCCCAGAAGTTGTTCTGAATTGACAAGTTAGTGTTCAACAATTTTAAATCAATTGGATTTGTTTTTCTTTTTATGTTTTTGTTTCTGGGAAGACCATGAAAAAGCACATTTTCATGTTTTTGAATATTTATGTAGAAAGCAAAGAAAAAATTAAAGGAGATTAAAGGTCTGTTTTAGTTTTCCTCTAATCCTCTTTTTGCTTTTTGCCGGTCTTCTTTCTACCATTTTCCTCTCCCTTTGGTGGAAGAGTCGCTTATCATCAATTTACTTCTGGATATCTTGAACACTTTTAATGAACAAACACATGCCCCGTGTCAAACACTTGGTTAACCGCATGTCCTCTTTATATTTCACATTAACCATAGCTTTGGATTTAATTCTGCTGGAAAATTCTACCCCACTGAATTAAGTATCACACTTCCATATCAACACTGCCCTGAAAGCTCTGATATTGAATTGGTGTAATTTTAACCTTCGAAGAGAACTGGCTGGTGTGGAGTTTCTATCCAGCGAGTACATGCTTTGACTTTATGAAACCTTCTTTGAAAAGTGTCTGATTACTTTCAGGGGTTAGCTCTGTCCTTTTGTTCTGACAAAGCTCACTTTTCCTTCCTGGCTGCCAAATTTTTTTTTTTTTGCCATTGTGGGATTTTCCAAACTATTGCTTGGAAGTCAAATTAAAGGTCCTAGGCAATTTCAGCTTTAAAATGCCATGTAACAGATAGAATGGAGGCTGAGACAGAATCCTACCAGTAAGCAAGTGAGGTCAGTTCCACATGGCCATGGGTGAATATGGATAAAACCAAAACATTTGGGCTTTTCACTTTGCTATTACTTTCTAAGACAGACTTACAAAAAAAAAAAAAAAGGCAGAAACTAACTTCCTATTGCTAGAAGAAAAATTATTCTAGAATTTTTTTTAATGGACCTGGATTCTCAGAGTCTTCAGGAATACAATGGATGTTTAATTAATTTGTGAATCTAAAACTGAAACAACATTATTTCCTTTTTCATGTGCCAAGTGGAAATAATTCTTCTACAGGGTCAGTCTAACCTTCCTTTACACTTCTCGCTTCTTCAATGCCTCATCTCAGCATGTGTTTTTTACAGTCCTCCTCCGACCCAAAGGCTGAGTTAGCTGGTAACAAGAACAAGATGGGGAAAATGTGATTAGATTGCATAGAGTTTAATTACTCTCCTGCTGCTCAGTCCCCACTCCCCACAGTCCTATGGAGCTACTCACGGAGAGAGTTGCTGGAGCTCGAACCCTGGCTTCTGAAAAGCCACTGAAGGTCTAAGTGGCCGGAATAGAGAAGAACTGTAAGTCAGAGATCATCCCTGATAAATGGAAGGAGAGGTAAAAAAGAGGAGGAAGGCTTTAGAAAACCCAGTTAACACACAGAGGAGAGAGCCCTCTTCAAACAACTTCGAGACTCAGAGCATGAAACCTGCTTATCACTGAAGCTGTTCAATAAGGATTCTCTTCATCCTTCTTCCTACCTTCAATCCCTACGACCCCACATCTGTAAGTGTAGAAATAGCAGCTATTGAGAAAGGAGGGGAGAAGACAAGCTGGTATTTCTCTCCTTAGCTGCATGACAGAGAAGAATTATCTTTGAATGAAGATCAAAGTGTTGATTATTTCATGGAACCAAATAAACTATTAAAAAATTAGTGTGTCTTAAAAGTTACCGTTGGATTCTATTACCTAAGAATGCTCAGGAAATAATGGAACTGTTTTTAATTTTTTCTCCTTAATCCAAGAGTAGGGTAAAATAGACTCCAGTAAACTTAATGAAAATAAGAATTTAATTAAGTTTGCTGTGTGATAAGCCTCCCACACATCAGGTTTGTTCACAGTATTCGTGATAGAGGAACCTAATGGAATTTGGCCCCCACTGGAATCCTAGAAATCTAGACTCTCCGTAAAATACTAGAAAAGGATAGAAAATCCAAACTATCTGGAATAGCCTCCTTTCAGGGATAAATACTTATCATCTGTAACACTTTGGTCAACAATCAACAGCTGATGAGTGAGGCTTGAAAGACAGCTGAAAAGAGTGTAACATTATGGCTTGACATTTTCACTAGTTTCTGGTGTACCTCAAAGGGTGTCAAGTTTCATCTTTTGTCAGGAACACTTGTAAATCCTGATGGAGATAGAAAAGGACTTTGTGGCATCTTGCTGCTGACTCTTGAATATGATACAACTTCTCAATGTTGTAGTTCCCTGAATGGTTGAGATCACCTGATACCCGAGGTCATAGGTCATATTACAGTTCCTGGGCTTGGCTTTTAAATAGCATCCCTCCTCTTCCTGAGCTTGCACCTAACAATCTTAAAACGGGAAGCAGCTCACGTGTGAATATGTTCATATCTTAAAGCATCACAAGTCTTCCAGTCTGTGATTCCACTTCTTTTCTAAGAAAAGTCTAACGCCATAAAAATTCAGAGAATGAGTTGGCAGTCACCACTCAGAGGGATTAAGGAGGGTCAAGGATTATTTCATGCAAGTCACTGGAAGTATAGGTGCCATGGATCCAAACAGAAAGTTGACGGGGGAAAGTAAAGAGTAGACCCTTCCCCCCCCTTTCCCTGGGGTATGTGTTCCAAGACCCCCAGGGGATGCCTAAAACCATGGATAGTAGTACTGAACCCTAGGTATCCTGTTTTTTTCCACACATACATACCTATGATAAAGTGTAACTTATAAATGAGGCACAGTAAGAGATCAATACAATAACGAATCATAAAATAGAACAATTATAACAATATGTTGTAATAAAAGTTATGTGAATATAGTCTTTCTCTCTCCAAACATTGCACCGTATTATACCGTACTCTCCCTTCTTCTGACGATGTGAAATGACAAAATGCCCACGAAGTGAGGAGAGGGGGTGAAGTGAGTGACGCAGGCCTTGCGATGTAAAGTCAGGCTACTATTCACCTTCTGAAGATTGGTCAGAAGGAGGGTCTTCTGCTTTTCAGACGGCGGTTGACCTTGGGTAATTGCAACTGCTTAAAGCGAAACACTGAATAAACAGGAACTCTGTTGTGGAGTTCAAGTTCAATTTTAAGTGAAATTAACACTAGTTTTGGATTATAATGTTAATTAGATAGTTGGAGATAGTTGAAGCGTGGAACAGACAACAGTGTCTGAAATGAAGATTTAGAACTAAGTGGTCGGGATAAGGTTAATTCAAGTTGAAACTCAGGACAAGGCTCACCTTGAGGCTAACCTCAAGATGCCATTTCCAAACCTGCAGCTAAAGTAAAAGAAAGATGGAGAGCCTCCAGGTTAAGGGAAAAAAAGTGTTCCTATTTTGATGACCTAAAATATTAGGAGTCAAAAATAAAAAATATCTTGTGAAAATTTATAATTCCAAAAGAACTTGCTCATGTTAGTAAAAATATTGGGTTTTATATTATTTTTTATTTTTATTTTTTTAAGATTTTATTTATTTATTATAGAGAGAGAGAGCAGGAGCAAAGGGAGGAGCAAAGGGAGGGGGACAAGCAGACTCCGTGCTGAGTGCAGAGGGAGAGAGAAAATCTTAAGGAGGCTCCATGTCTAGCGCAGAGCCCAACTCGGGACTGGATCCCACGACCCTGAGATCATGACCTGAGCCATAATCAAAAGTCAGACACTTAACTGACTGAGCCACCCAGGCACCCCTTTATATTACTTTTTTTAAAAAGTCAAAGCTGGGTAAAAGTATTTGAAAATAGTGATAGAATGGATTCATATTTGTGGAACATGTGATTCAGTTATATTGTTTATAAACTATTAACATATTTAAATATATTTATTTTAGAGAATATAAAATACCTTTGCAAAATATTCTAAGATTAAAACCAGAAAATATTCTATTAACTTTATTCCTGACATTAAAGTATTTGCTATCGAAGTCTCACTTTCTTCTAAAAGTAAATTTTACCCAGAAGGGTCAAAATAATTTTAATGATCTCACTGCAAGTCAAAGTGCTGTGTTCATTGGGATCTTTCATAATAGCCTCACCTTTTGCAATTAAGCTTATATTTAACTTTGAATATTTGTAAAGTAATTAATAAAAAATCCAAAAGCCTACCTTCCCATCACCTTTTCCTCTCTCATTTTTTTTTCCTTCATTCTGAACTTCCCTCCATCCCTTCCTTCAGAATATATATGTGTATATCCACGTTCAATGTTTTGTACTGGGGCTTTGGCTGATCACAATAAGATAGAGTCCAGAGGTAATATAAAACATGTACAAAAATAATTATAACACAAGTTAGAATATTGTCTGGTTCATTAGATATGAATTATTGAATGGTGGTTATAAATGTTGAATGAGCAAATTCTCTATTCATTTCTGATTGATTCCGTTTAGGTGGTAATGTAAGACAAATGAGGGTGGAATGATGGTTAATTTCAAAAATCACAATGCTATAATTTAAAAAAATAAATAGATGTATTATGAAGCAAATAAGCCTGTTGTGCACTTTTGAATTTCATATTGATTTAGCTTTCTGCAGAATATTTGCAGCAATGTAATTAATTTTGAATGTTCAGATAATGTTTTTGTCAGGCTATACCGATTTAATTCATAGCAATCTCTTAGAACCGAGAAGTACATAAAATCCAAGCTGTTGACTACTAGTTTCAGTAAGTGCATTGAGGTAATTTTTAACAAGTGCTCTTTAGGTAATTCAGATTTTCAGACTTGATCATGAGCCTTTCTGGAGCATTTCCATGCCACCTAAATTGTAAATATAAACAGGAAAATGTGTAGGTCAACACGTCAATGAGGTCTAATTTGGCATGTAAAGGAGAAAAAATTGTTGAGATTTGAAAAGTTAAAACATTTCTTACTATGCACTAGTTAGAGCTGGAAAGAATTTCCTAAAGATTATGAATTCACTTAGCAGTGCACACATATCTTAATTACATAATTACTTGAAGCAACCACTCTAATCCATCTTGTTCATTTTACACTGTATAAAAGAAACAAACTAATTATGGCTTTACGCTGAAGAAAAATACAAACTTGTATCATATTTACAAAGTTCATCGTATACTCTGCTGCTCAGACATGGAGTGAAAAGAAAACAAAAGTGGTCATTATGCCTCATGTGTTCTTAAAATGTTAAAGATACCATTGACCCAATCCTCACTAAAGGGTGGAGGGCACGATGATCTGGAAGCCACATTCCCCGAGAATAATTTGAAATGGGCTAATTTGGACAGGTTGAAGATTTATGTGCAGTGACAGAAGAATGAAGAAATGGTTAGTACAAGGTACAGACCAGCCTGATGACAAGTGACACAATAATGCATAACATTCAGACATACAGTACAATATCCAAACAAGGAGTATGGCCGAGAGGAAATATTTAAACATCTCCTTATGTAGGTTCACTCTCATGGAGGGCAACTTTGCCACTGCAGAAGCCTCCAATTGAAGTATAATAACCTGATATATGGTCCTTCAAACTTACGTTTAGAAAGGAATAGACAATCAAGAGCATTGGAACCACAGAGTGTGGAGTACTTAGAGCCCTGAAACCATGGATAATGTCCTAATTGCATGGAACTCAGGTGGCCCAGGAGGTTCAATCCAGTCTGAAGCCCACCAGGTGTGGTCTTGGATCAAGTTCATGCTGGATCACTGGTTGACATACAACTCAAATGATTTATATTAATTCTGCGGGGACTCCTCACGGTGCCTCTCCTGTTTAGGGTCCCCTACAGGGGGTGCCAACCTAGAAAAGACACAAACCAGCAACTATCAGGGCAGGCAGGGCTCAATTTGTGCCCAAAATGAGAGCTGAGTGTTCTTCATAAGCAGAAACTTGCTTGGAAGTGGGATTGTCATTTTGTGCCAGAACTGTATGCAAAGCTCCGGAGTCCTGTGCATGGTAACGGCACTTTACAAACCTGGCGAATTTACAGTCAAAATGTTGGAATTGCGCACCTGGGTGGCTCAGTTGGTTAAGCAACTGCCTTTGGCTCAGGTCATGGTCCTGGAGTCTTGGGATTAAGTCCAGCTTTGGGCTCCCTGCTCAGCGGGGAGTCTGCTTCTCCCTCTGGCCCTCCCCACTCTCATGCTCTCTCTCTCTCAAATAAATAAATAAATAAAATCTTTAAAAAATAGTGTTGGAATTACTTCAAAGACTTGATTAAATATTACAGGATAGTGTGTGTCAAATTTTATTTCCAGTTAGCAATACCATATTTGTAAACCACTACTTGATTACAGATTTTGATGATAAAATCTGAAGTGGGTCATCCTTTTTGGCATAAATGTAGGATGTTGGTTTAATCAATTGTATATTTTATCTAAAATAAAGCTGATTTTCTGGGTCACGTACCATTTTTTTTTTTAAGGATTTTCCTTTTTTTTTTAAGATTTTATTTATTTATTTGTCAGAGAGAGACAGAAAGAGCACAAACAGGGGGAGTGGCAGGCAGAGGGAGAAGCAGGCTCCCCGCTGAGCAGGGAGCCCGATGCGGGGCTCGATCCCAGGACCCTGGGATCATGACCTGAGCCGAAGGCAGACGCTTAACTGACTGAGCCACCCAGGCGTCCCTGGGTCACGCACCATTAATTTTCATATTTTTGACACATTTGTTACAAAGGCAAGCAAGGTCCAATATGTACTACACCATCTTTAAATGATTGATGAAACTCTTCCTTTAGTTATAAAATTCCCCGGTTTTCAATGTGTGTACCACTTTTGAAATAAGATGGGGATAAAATGGCAACTATTCGTTTTGAAATTTGATTATTTTCTCGATTTATATATTGACAGTATTTCTTCCAGTTACATGGCAGGAATCAATTAATATTACACTCAAAAAAACTCAATGAAAAGTTTTATCATGAAATCTTACTGATCACTATTTTAATTTCACTTATATTTTAATAGGAATAGAACCATATTGACCAACAAATAAGAATTTGTTGTACACATCAGTTGGGAGATCATTTTCCATGTGTCTCTCTCGTTTTCCTGTGCCTTGTGTTTTTTTTTCCAAGGTTTTTTTTTTTTTTTTTATAGTCAGCAGCCTTGGGACATAGAGATAGTCTCTCTCTCTAGAGCAAAAGGCAGGATTTCCTAACAAAATAATAATGATAAGACACGATATGCTATATAATATAGTGTATTTCCCCTAGAACAACTGGTTTGCTATCCATTATAAAAGATTTGAGTTCCCGAAGCTCAGGGATCTTCTCTAATACATTCCACTGCTGGTACAGTTATCACCTGACCTTTTTGAGTTGCCCTTTGAGAGTTAGGTTTATAGAACTGGAGCAAGAAAATGATGGTATTTTGGCCACTGCTATTTCTTGAATGATAAAGTCCTTTGTCTCTGATCTAGGAGTCTCATGACTTTTGACAGAATCTGTGAAACTGTGATGGGCTAAATCGCACACTTCCGGTTTGGATAAGACCTCAGACCCTTCATTGTTCTGAACAACATCATGAGAAGAAACAAAGAACAGTGGGGCTACTTTAAGAGGGGACAAACGAGACAAGGTTTTCCCTCTGTGAATACTTCCCGAATTTCTGCCCCTGGCATTAACATGGGTATGTGCATTTAATTATGTTAATATGATTTCTTTCGTTTGTTATAATCTCCTTCATTCGTGTGCACGCTCTTGCACTTTGTGTGTGTGTGTGTGCGCGCGCGCGTTTGTTTTTGTAAGAGAACAGGTTCTTAACAGTTGTTGCAAGGATTCAGGAGCTTAGATTTTAGAAACAGCTGGTTGATTTCCCCCCACTAGTACTTTGGCTAAGGAAATAAGATAATACAGCAGGTAGAAAAATATAGATCATTTTTAAACTTTAGGTCTGTAGAGTATTGAGGTATAGTCAAATAAGATTTGACAGACTCCTGAACTGATCTATAAAATGAAGCGTGTGCGGGCTTTGCCTTTATGTCTTGTATGTTAATGAACCAGGTCAGACTTTCTTGCGAATTCTGTCTAGAGCGGGCCTGGTGAGTGGAATATATATGGTGTGACTTCTGACAAAGGCGGATTAGCTCCAAACACATGGTGGGCTTTCAGGGGCTCTGGGAAAATGTCTTCCTGAAATAACTCTTCCATTTGCTCTCAGATGCCTGGAATTCTTTATCACCAAAGGGAAATCCTTTCATCCAATGTTTGTAGTGAAGGATTAAGATGCACATACACTAGAGAAAGGTGACTCTTTGCTTAAATTGACAGTGTGGCATACATGAATAATAGATTTCCTGAAAGCAGCCCCTCAGTCTTAAACCTGTAGCGGGACACAACTTTATGCAGAAGAGAGAAAAGGTGTCATAATGATTTTGTTCCTTAAGCTACTTCTCACTAACCTGACCCAGGGCTGGCAAGTAGACTTTATCTGGCATGCAAACTCTACTTAGTTGTCAGTGGCTTTCTAGAGGGCTCTAGGTGAAGAATGCTGGGGCAGAGGGAAATAGCTCTGTTGTCAGTTAGCCATGGCTGCCAAAAGTAGCAAGGGAGAGTGGATACACACATGCTGGATATTTGCTATCTCTGACCTCTATTCTCAGTTGCAAATGGCTTTCTAAAAGTAAGTGTGTCCTTTTAGAATATCACAACATCTATGGCCAGGAACTGATGTCCAAAGTTGATGGAACTCCTCCATTTCTTCCCCCTCCAGTCCCCCTTCCACAGCACATACACATTATTCTCGCTTCTGCATCAAGTACCCAGGTTCCAACTGAATCAGAAGGTCCTAATATCGGATGACTGGTAAGTTCTGGCACCAGATAAGCCAGCAAGAATCGACGAGTGACTGGTTAAACTGCCTAACTCCACTATTTTTAGAAATATTTTTCCACAAGTGATAGAAACTCAACTTGAACCAGTTTAAGCCAAAAGAGAAAATTAATGGCTCGTGTTACCAATTTACAAGAAAGGCAAGGGTGGAGGCACCTGGGTGGCTCAGTCGTTAAGCGTCTGCCTTCGGCTCAGGTCATGATCCCAGGGTCCTGGGATCAAGCCCCGTATCGGCCTCCCTGCTCAGTGGGAAGCCTGCTTCTCCCTCTCCCACTCCCCCTGCTTGTGTTCCCTCTCTCACTGTGTCTCTCTCTGTCAAATAAATAAAATCTTAAAAAAAAAAAAGAATATGTCAGTTCCCTCTTGAACCATAGAATTAGAAGTAATCTTTCCCCCAAAATGGAAGAGTTCTGCTCTTCCTGCTGATTCAATTGCTGGGCGGTCAAAACCACTAAAATATCTTATTAATTCCTAGATTCCATAGGGAATTTTGATCAGGGATGAAAATCTTACCTGAAAAAGATGTATTTATTCCCATAAAACAAAAAGAAGTATGCTAATTTTCTTTAACAAAAATTTGAGTAGCTTTCTGTCATCTACGAGGAAATATATGATTCCTTAGCATGGCCTAAAGAGTTCTTCCCAGTCTTGATTTCTACCTGTCTTTTTAGTCTTATTTCCTGGCATTCTCTATCACTTCAACCACCGTCCATCCCATAAGTCTATCCTCTCACTACCTAATCATCCTTCAAATAAGCTCTGGTCTTTCCTGGGTTTATGCTTTTACCCCTCTGTCTAACGCGATGTATGTTCTCAACTCAGAGCACTCCTTTGTCCTTAAGGTCCGGCATAAATTCAGCCATCAGAAAGGATGAATACCCAACTTTTGCATCAACATGGATGGAACTGGAGGAGATTGATGAAATAAGTCAAGCAGAGAAAGTCAATTATCATACAGTTTCACTTATTTGTGGAACATAAGGAACAGCATGGAGGACATTAGGAGAAGGAAGGGAAAAATGAAGGGGTTGGGAATCAGAAGGGGAGACAAATGATGAGAGACTAGGGACCCCAGGAAACAAACTGAGGGTTCTAGAGGGGAGGGGGGTGGGGGGATGGGTTAGCCTGGTGATGGGTATTAAGGAGGGCATGTATTGCATGGAGCACTGGGTGTTATGCACAAACAATGAATCATGGAACACTACATCAAAAACTAATGATGTAATGTATGGTGATTAACATAACAATAAAAAATTAACAACAACAACAACAACAAAACCAATGATGTACTGTATGGTGACTAACATAACATTAAAAAAAAAAAAGAACCAGCATAAATGTTTTTTAGGAGACCTTGAACATTTTATTTCTTCACTCACCCTACCCCACAAGGTCTTATTCATTCCACTTTTCATCCTTCAGGAGTACTTTACTTTTTATTTTTATATTATAACACATCACCTTGTATTTTAATAACATTATTGATACATCATCTATATGCTGTAACATTTATCTATTTAAACCTACAATTCAATTGTTTTGAGCATATTCACAAAGTTGTACAACGATGTCATTTAGTTTCAGAACATTTTTATTCCTCCAAAACCTTTGTAATCACTAGTACGGATTCCCCACCCTCCCTCCCCACCCTACCCACTCTTCTCTCACAGCTTTAGGCAACTACTCATCTACTTTCTTTATAGATTTTCCCATTCTGGATGCTTCATATAAATAGATAAATACCTGTGGTCTTTTGTGACTAGTTTCTTTCACTTAGAATATTTTAGAGCTTTATCCATGGTAGAGTATATGTCAGTAATTCATTTCCTTTATCTTGCTGAATAATATTCCATTGTGTGGATATCACACTTTATTTATCCATTTGTCAGTAAATGGACATTTGGGTTGTTTTCACTTTTTGGCTATTATGAGTAAAGTTGCTATAAATATTGGTCTATAAGTTTTTGTGTGGATATGTGCTTTCATTTCTCTTGGGTAAAGACCTAGGAGTGCAATTGCTGGATAATGTGATAATTCTATGTTTACCATTTTGAGGAACTGCCCAAATCTTTTCTGATCTGGCTGCACCATTTTAGATTCTTGCCAGCAATGTATGAGGGTGACAGTTTCTACACAGCTTGTATCTTAACTATTACTTACATATGTCTTTTCCAATAGACTGAAGAATGAGTTCTATTATGAGCTGGTTTTCATTAATCTTTATATCATCAGGATTTTCCTAAAATATGTAAAAACTGGAGGAGGGAAGAAAGATTGAGTTTGGATAAAACTTGATAAATAAAAATTAATCTAAGCTTTCCATGAACTAATTTTTCCCGACATTCTTAACAGGGTGGGTTTTAATGTATTATTTAGCTTGATTTCCACACATATGTATTACTGGCACTTAATATCTAAAAATAATAATTTTGTCAATATTTTCTCAGGACTGTGACCAAGGTGCCATGAAAAAGTGATGTTGCAATATCATTTCTGGGCTTGATTTTTTTAAATATAAATCATATTCAAGTAACTATATCCTTAGCTGCAATTCCATTAGGGGAGGGGCAAATTTGTGCTCAGCAATGACTGTGAAAAAGAAACACAGGAGAATTTAGAAAACCTAAATAGTTTAAGCCCCAAATCATTTAAAGTAAAAATAAAACTATAAAATTAATGAGATTTTTCTCAATTAAAAACTATTAAATAATGTTCTGTTACACAATATACAATGAATCTCACATGGCCTTGTCTGTTTTATATGAAATTTTCAGACTTTACATAGATGGTGTGAATTTACAATACGTAAATACAATTGCATACCTCAATCTTCATCTTGCAAGAAGGCTTGTGTGACTTAGAAACTCTTCTATCTAGAACTGAGACACCAGTCAATCAATCACCAGTAGTTATCGATCACCTCCCAGGACATTAGTGCTTGCAAGCATCTTTGAGTAAATAATTAAAACTTTCCTCGGTGCAGTGAAAAAGAGGCTCAGAAATTGTTTTGGCAATTTGGGATTTTAAAAACGTCTCAAAATACTGGGGTGTCTGGGTGGCTCAGCTGTTAAGCGTCTGCCTTCAGCTCAGGTCATGACCCCAGGGTCCGGGGATCGAGCCCCGCATTGGGGTCCCTGCTCGGCGGGAAGCCTGCTTCTCCCTCTCCCACTCCCCCTGCTTGTGTTCCCTCTCTCGCTGTGTCTCTCTCTGTCAAATAAATAAATAAAATCTTTTTTAAAAAGTGTCAAAATGCTTTTACATTATGATTACTGAATATTTATTAGGAGCCTCCAGGAGGTTTGTTCTGGATATATACCAACATGTCTCCACGTTGTTTCATGATGAATTCTTCTAATGGGTTCATAATTTGTGTCACTGATTTTAACAAATGGACATTTAACTTCTACAGGTTCAATATTTTCCCCAACCTTGAACCATGTAAGAACATGTTTTCAGTGGCAAATCTTCAGTGCAATCATATGTATTTCCAGCAGAGGTATGACAGATTTTCAGAATCAGTTTTTCTTGTCAGTCTGACTTGAAAGATACTGCATTATAAAAAGAGACTCAATTATCATTGAAGAGAAAAAAAAATCTAGTTTAGCAAATCCACATTTCCCCACATATGTCTACCTTTCATGGTAAAACAAATCCTGATTCTAAAATTTTATTATATTTTAATCTAATTGTCATATTTTGAGTACAGACAATAAAATGAATCACATATATCTTCATCACTCGGGTTTAACCTAAAACAAAAATTTTCCCAAATGTCAAGATCAAGGAAAGATGTATAAGTTAAAAAAAGATAATTTTATATGCTATGTTTCTATTAACATAATACAGAGTGAATTCAGATGATTTTGTTTTACTCTAAATATAGTGAGAATGGCCTACTGCGAGCCTACAACTGAATTTTTCTAGTTTGCAATGACTCTGGAAAGCTCTGTCATACAGCAGATTTGACACTTAAAAATAGGAGAAGATAAATATTCTTAAAACATGAGTTGATCAAAATCCTTTCAGTCATTCCCTTTAATTATGTATTTAAATCATATAATTCATGACATTTTTATAGAAAAAAAGATAAGCCATAAAAAGTACTTGAAGAGACATACAACTCCTATTTTGATTTTATGGCTAAAAAAATAATAGATTTTTTAAGGTTTTTTTTTTTTCATGAGAATTCAAAATCAAATTGTGCAACAGCATTTAACACAACTAGCACATATACTGAAATAAAAAACTTCTGTTGTTTGTATTATGTTGGCTGGTTGTCCATAGGTGACCCATGAGGGAGCTGAGTTATGAATTTTTTTCTGCTACAATCTACTTCGATTAATTTATAATTGCTATGTTTCATGAGTTTGCAATGAAGATCGAGTCAATGTGTCTCATTTTATGAATGCAAATTCATTAAAAGAGGGGACCTTGATTTTTATTCAGTTACTTAGGAGTTCAACTTTAAGCCAATTGTCACACTGAGAAGCTAGAATTGTTGATTTTCCTTCACTGTAATACTTTCCATTTGTCATTGTTCATTGCATATTCTTTTTGCATATTCTCCACACTTACATAAGATGACTATTACATGTAGAATTTCAGGAAGATTAATATACTGAGGTCTGAAAATTCAAGTGTGCAATAAACATTGTCTGGTAAACTATGCAAGTATATCCATGTCATATTAGTCTTAAACTTGGTTAGCAATTGGTCAGCCTTTTATTATTTATGTAATCCTTTTCTTTACAATGGGTAAATGAACATTTCATTTGTTTAATTCATTCACTGATCAGATATTCATCTGAGCCTGCTATGTGCCAGGCATTATTCTGGGCATTGGAAATATTGTAGCGAATCAGGGAGGCAAGCTCTCAGCTCTCCTGGAGCTTACAGGCTCATGGGGGAGATGGCCAGCCAATAAACAAAAGAACAATAACTAAAGAACAGAGTGCTATAAAAGCTAAACAAGGTAATGTGGAAAAGGGAGTTTGGGGTGCTTTATGAGATGGCATAGTTAAGAATGGCCATTGTCAGTAGATGACATTTGAGTTGAACTCAATAAGAAACAAGAAACCATGCAAAAATCTTCGAAAATTTCCTTTGGGACAGAGGAAACAGCAAGGCAAAGATTCTGTGCCTGTGATTTACCATCATTTACATTTACTTAGCTAGAGGTTCTTTACACAAACATTTTACCCATGCTAATGGGGCATAATAGTGTTTGTCCTTATTAATTTTACTCAGAGGGTCGTGCAGTTTGGAGGAAAGATCAATTGATGCTTCTCTGTATTTGTCTGCAAGGATGACATATTGTATTTCACTGTGCAAGTAGAAGTTAAGGTTGAAAACTAGATTTTCTCTTGGAGTTACCAGTGCTGAGAGCATCAGATAGAAAGCGGCAGGGGGCAAATGGCTTTGGGATGAGAAGAAGGACCAGAAGTGCCAGCCTCTGGTCCTAAAACAACAGCAACAACCAAGCTCTGTCGTATTTCAGTTTTTGTTCTGTAAGGAAAATCAATGAGTTTATTTTCCAATATGTCAGTGTTATCATGCTGAATTGTCATTTTCATTTCTGTCTTTAAGGGTACACAGATGCGTGAATCCCTAAAAAATAGACATTTCTGATTATTGTTCCAAGGGTTCTCAAATTGGCTTTTGGGCTTGGTAAAAGCACAATAAAAATGTGCTTATTATAGAGCTGCCACACACACACACACACACACACACACACACACACAATGTAATAATATTATATATAACATAATATAATGTATATATTTTATATACACACATAGATATGTATATACACATATATTTATATCAGAATTACTGAAATCAACTAAAATTACCAAATGAAACAAACCAAAAAAATAGTGATACTCCGCCCAAAAAGTCAAAGTAAGGTGTCAGGCATCTAGATGATCAGCCCTACCGAGATGCTTGCATATCCACACTCAAGCACAAGCGCTTACACACAAACCTAAAGAGATAAGATGGTGAATCAAAGAGCTTGGCTGAGGTCACAAGGAGTCTTAGTGGTTGATCTGAGAATAGAGCTTGACTTTGGGCAGTCAGTTCAGTTCAGAGCTCCCTCCCAGGGAAAATGACAGACCAGCTTCGAAGGTACCTGCACAGACAGTGGCCTTATTCTTTCTTTACTCTCCTAATTTGATTATTTTTTCTTGCCATGGTAGTTAAGCAGGATATTTTGGCAGACGCTTAGAAAGAGGGGTGCCAGGTAAAAATGAATGAGTCGGTGGGCGATCCTGCTGCAGAACTGAGGAGAAATTAAGTATTGGCAATGTTTAAAGGCAGAGAAGGCCATGGCTTAATGAGTACCCAGTGTTACTGATAACTCTGACCTTCTTTTTTCTCTGATGGAAAAAAAATTATAGGGCTGAATTTCTCCTTAGCCATTTTCTAAGGGAAAAAGAAAAGGATAGCATTTGAAACGTTGCATTTTTTGCTTTATTTTATTTTTAAAATTTTCCTTATTGTTACAGCCCATTATATCATGGCTGTAAAAATTGTTCTATAATGTTAGGCTTTTCTGTAAATTTTCTTATCTTGAAGAATAGTAACTAATAATGACATTTCTTTTTCCAGTTGCTATCACTCTACTACAACCAATTTTTCCTAATCATTAGACATCTTTTAAATGTATAATACTTTTGAATAGTGTTAGTCTTCAAATAGATATCTTATTCCATGGCTGGAGCTATAGGGACTGTTTCTGAATAGTCTCTAAAACATTTTTTGCAATTCCCATAAGGGTAGCCAACACCATTGTTCCTTATAGTGAGATTCTTTTGTCAGCCTCCTGAATTTCAATGTGGCTAGTAACTGGCAAATTTTAAGAGGTACAAAAATATATGTATGCTTTGTATGAAGGGCCTGAGAGGACTATATATGCATTTTCAAATTTGCTATCCCTGTAGAGTATTTCTTTGTCATAGAGTTTCTCACTCTCAGTGATCATTTCTTAATCTGGGACAGTGTAAACTCAGCCATAAATTGTAAACTCTTGAATAAAGAGGTTGTGGATTATTTTCATCTTTCAATGGCCAATGCACAGCCAGAGATTGATCCAAGTGCAGATTCTCAATACATGTTCATGGATTCATAACCATACATGTTCGATCTCTCTTCTTATGGAACAACTTTAATGAAGCCAAGTAAGTCTATCTCTGTAACTAAAGTATCTCATCAAATCAATGATCTGATATATAATTCTCTGTGCTTATTCCTCTTTTTGTAGCTGAATTGATGCAAATGATAAACACTAATGTCACAGAACTGGCATTAACTATTTTCTCAGGGTTTCAGTTATACAGTTTCCAATATGTGCAACTTTTTTTTTTTTTTTACAACATCCTTCGTGGATGTTATAATAATTGGTAAAAGAACACAAATATAGTTCCTGTTACCCTGAATAGCTTCCAGAACTCATCTTGTGAGTGATTTCTTAAACTCTGATCCCCCTCTGGTTTTTCCTACCAGCCAGAATGTTCCCAGTTTCACCCAGACTATTTTCACAAAGAAAATACTCAGAATCAATTGGCAAGTGATTACAAGTCATTAGCTTCTTGCTGGGCTAATTAGAAGTCATTAACTTTAAGGGTCAGGACACAGAATACCCTTGCCTTAGGTTTCTGAACCCAATTTGAAGCAATACGTGAAAAAGAACATTTAAATATACCTACCAGAATATATTTAAAAAGTAGTAAGAGTTTCAATTCTGAAAATCCTCCATGGTGTTACAAACTAAAAAGATAAACATATAGAACTATAAACTCACTTTTGAAAAACGTGACCTCCCATGGAGTTGGACTCTTGCCAAAAAGCCTATTGACTCAAGTCCTATAATCCAAGGTAGTTTTCCCAGGGGCAACCAGGTACTCAAGTTCCAGTTGCCTTGCCCTAGAAATGTCTTGGCTCCTGGAACATGTTAATATTATCCCACATTACCTGTGGAACTCACATGTGTGCGTGCCCATATATGTCCGCCTGCACAAATACACATATACACCTAATTCCTTGATTACATGAGAATAAAAGGCAGAACAGACCCAAAGATAGAAGGCCAAGCTGTAGAAAGTAGTTGCCTTATTCTAAGTATTTGAGTCTGTACTTAACATTCGATAACTTAGATACTCATTCTTAACGTACTAAAGCTGACTTCGTTAGGCATTCACTGGGAATTTAAATGATCCTATTTAACAGTTCTGTAATAGTACTAATGTTTGTACGCTAATTAATTTATTCATTCAAAGAGATAGTTTGTATGAAAATAGGATAAAGAGATTTGAAACTGAAATGATTTCAGATACTGAAACTATGTTATGAAAATATTTCAGTTTTGGTTCAGAACTTAAACTTAGCCACACTTAGAATTTTGAATCTCACTTTGAATTGATGTGTCTCTCTCTCAAAAAACGTATGTATTGAACCCCTGCCATGTTCTCATTGATTGAAAATAACATTATAGGTTATTGTTTCAAAGCAATAGGCTGGGGAATTGGACAACGCTGGCTTTGAAGAGCCTCTCAACCCTTTACAGCTGTGTTACACTGAGAAATTTAACTTTTCTCTCTTTTTTTAAAGATTTTTATTTATGTATTATTTGCGTGAGAGAGAGATTGAAAGAAATGAGTGGGAGGAAGGTCAGAGGGAGAAGCAGACTCCCCGTGGAGCAGGGAGTCCAACGTGGGACTTGATCCCAGGACCCTGGGATCATGACCTGAGCCAAAGGCAGACGTTTAACCGACTGAGCCACCCAGGGCCCTAGTTAACTTTTTTCTAAGGACCAATTTCCTCTTGTGTAAAATGGAAATAATAAGTATGATGATGAATTTTAAATAGTACACAAAACACCTGAAACAGTATTTTGCACATAATAAATATCCATAAATATCAGTATCAAGAGATGTCTAATGATTAATTTTAGAGCTAACCTCTTCTATCTTTATATGGATATTTTTGTACTGAGCATATTTAAGAATTTGAAAACAGACTTAATTTACCCTATGTATTAATACATAGGCAGGAAGCTAAAAAGTAAAGGTATTTCTTGTGACTATAATCCATATAGAAAGGTAAAAAGGTTGCATTCTAATCTAACCTTCTGGTAATGGCTTCTGTTATTTTCCCCATCCCCATTTACTCCGCCACACTTTTTGTGACCACTGATAATTTGCACACAGAGATTCCTCTCACTTATTATGCCCCTTATTCCTTTAAATCCTTGAGCGTATTTTCTATAGCTTTAGAAATATTACCTGCTAATATCCATATATGGATTATATTGGATCCTGCTTCTAGTAACTATTTCATTTTCTTAATCATTTGCTTTCTCACTCATAATTATTTGGTTTTGCATATTAAACATTTTGGATGATATGTTATAAGGAGTCTGGCTAATATTGTATTCTTTAAATGTTATTAAATTTTCTTTCTTGGACAGTTAATGACTATCATATCCTTTTGATACTGGTAGGCTTAGTTTATACTTTGTTAAACTCATCTCCTTAGCCCTAACTCACAGCACGTGCACCTTACTCTGGGTTGTAGTTCTTCTTCTTCTAAGATGGCATCTTTCTCAGGTCTCATTTGAATGGCCAAGGATCTCAGCAAGGTCTCTTCACTGTGAATGGACTGGAACTATGATCCCAGAATGTGAATATCGCCATTCAACTCCTAGTCCCACAACAATTACTCCCTGGTAGGCCTGATACAGACTTGCCACTGATTCACAACCTACTTCTCCGTAAGAACGTAGGCAGAACCTTCATTCAGACATCTAACATTCCTCTCTATTCAACTGCCCCCTCTCCGGAGTCCTTATGACAAATTCCAGGCTTTCCTGTATCTCCAAACTACAATTTGTGCTTCTTCAGCTCAGCAAAACCACTGTGCTCTGCTCATCCTCCTTGCACTATGGTTTAGAAAGTGTCTACTTGCAGAAAGCTTGGATAAATATTGGGTTAGCCTAATGCATTTCTCTTTATTCAAGGATGAGTCCTACACTGTCTGTTGTCCAATGTTTGAAAAGAGTTCCCTTGTATTTTTTTCTGCCTTTTAAAGTTTTTAGTGGAAGGGCAAACATAGTATTAGTTACTCAGTCATAACTAGAACTGGAAATTTGGAAATTCCCTTGTTTTGATGATAAGGTTAGACTAGCCTGAATAGAGTTGGGGTGTCCTTTCTCCCTTTCTATTTTCTGAAATATCTTTTTTTTATTCAGACATTTTTAAGTTGCTTTTGAACCTTTTCCAAAGAGCAGTTGGGCAGATTTGTGTTGATCTAGTTCCAGTTTCTCTATTTGGTTCCATTGACCCCTGTGTCTATTCCTCTGCGCATACTACCATGACCCTTGTCTTTACTACTGCAGCTGTATAATAAGGCCCAGTATGGAGTACAGTGGTTCTACCCACTTTATTCTTTCTTTCCAAGATCAATTTAGTTATTCTAGGTTCCGTGTCATTCCATACCAACTCAGCATATGCTTCTCTATGTCTACAAAAATCCCTGCTGGAATTTTGATAAATATTGTATTAATCTCTCTCTCTATCTCTCTGTCAAATAAATAAATAAAATCTTTTTAAAAATATTGTATTAATCTATAGACCAATTTAAGGAGAATACCCATTTTTTATAATCTGTTGAGTCTTCCAACGCATGAACACAATATGTCACTCCTTTTATTTAGTTCTTTAGTTTCTTTCATCATCATTTTGTAATTTTCGATATGAATGCTGTATGTTTTGTTAGATTTATAGCTAAGCATTTCATTTTCTTTGCTGTAATTATAAATTAAATAAATCAAAATAAAAACTTTAAAATGTTTAAGTAACCTACTGGAAGGCTAGAAATGAGAAACAGGAATGAGAAATATAGGAAATAAACAAAAGCAAATAATAGAACAGTGGTATAAACCTTAATACATCAATTATTATCTTAAATGTAAATAGTCTAAATACATCAATTAAAAACAGAGACTGGCAGAGTAGATTAAAAACCCATGATCCAACTATACCCTGTTTGAGAAACTCACTTAATTTTATTATTTTTAAAATTAATGCCAGTACAGTTAATATACAGTATTATATTAGTTTCAGGTATACAATGTAGTGATTCAACAATTCTATTTATTTCTCAGTGCTCATCAGGATATGTATACTCTTAATCCCCCTAACCTATGTCACCGGTCCACCCACGCACCTCCTTGAGACAGTTTTTTCTAATATTTTTTTGTTTTTTGTTTTTAAAATGTAAAACCTGTTTATTATTTGAAGATTAACATAAATCTTTCTGTAAAATAGTCTGGACCCAATATTTAAATAGATTTTCATTATTCTATTAAATAATTATCTTTCATGATTATCAGCATCTTTCAGGCTTCTATTTCTTCATAAGTCATTTTTCTTACTTTATCTTATGAGAAAATTATGAATTTCATTTAAGGCTAAGAATTTATCGGCACAGGAAGATATTTCTAAAAGCTAAAACCTTTTACACAACACGGTAAACCAAGTATAACAATGGCAAAGAATATGGATAGGCACTTCACAGATATGGATAGGCACTTCACAGATAAATAATTGACTGTGCTTGCTAGACATTCATCTAGGCAGTGGAGAAACAACAGAAAAAAATAAAGCAAAACAAAAACAAACTCACTCGTAAGTTCATTGCTTTCGTGGAGCTTACATTTTTATGCAGGATTCTGAAAATAAACAAGAAAAATAAATTAAAAATGGATAGCACATTAAGGTTGAAATATAAATGACAGAAGGGCCCAGGCGAGCCAACATTAGAAATAGAGAAATGCATAAATCCTAACATAGTGATATTTGGTTCAGATCTGAAGGACAAACAGAAGCCCAGGATGCCTGCAAAGTACTAGATGAGCTGGAGAATGGAAGATGAGACTGAAGAAGTAGCTAATGGCCAGATCAGACAGGACATGTTACCCTGGTAAAGGATGTGAATTTTAAATGACCTATCCTGGCAAGGTATTATAAGGTATTAAACGGTCAGGGAAAATCTGATTTGTCTTTAGAGGTGTGGAGTGTGCCTTGAAGGAGACCAAGGCAATCATGAAAAGTGGGAGACCAACAGGAAGTTGAGGCATTCATACAAGTGAGAGAGAATGATAACTCGAAATAGATATGTAGCAGTAAAGAAGGAGAGAAATTCAGATTCTGGAAGTATTTCAGACTTGCTGATGGATTGGAAGTAGGTGGAGAGAGAAAGTAATCAATTGTGCTTCTAGGATTTGGGTTTGAGCTATCCAGGCAGGAGAGCAGTGCAATTTACTGAGATGGTGAAAAATAAGGATGGTAGACGTGGGGCTTTGTTAAATTTGAATTTAGACCAAAAGAGATGGCATTCAATAAGAGATCTATAAATTTGGAAATCAAAGGAGAGGTTATAGCTAGAGAATCATTAACCGAGAGGTACCTGGGCATTGAAGTGGTAGTTGGGGTGAGATAGTTAGGCTTAGTTATGCCTAAGAACAGAAGATAAGGAGAAAAGAAAGGAGAGCCCAGGACCGAATTCTCAGTGGAAGTAGGTTATGTATGAAAAGCTAAGAGAAGAAATGATTTTAAGAAGAAAGACATTACATTTTGTATCAAATGCTGGTGAGCAGGTGAAGTAGGAGCAGGGATACGACCATTGCCAAGTGGCAACATGGAGATCATGAGTAACCCTGGCATGAGCCATTTCCTCGGGACAGAGAGGACAGACCCCAATCACGTGGAGACTGAGAGGAGAGACAACAGAAAGCAGGCATTGGCAAGAATTTTGGTATATTTTGTTCTGAAAAAAAGCAGAGAAATGAAGCAGGATTTGGAGCAGGATTCTCTAATTTTTAAGCTGGGAGATCTATAAACAATCCAATGGTAAATGACTCACTGAATAGAATAGAACAGTAAGCAAGAAGGAGAAACATGGGTCTATCATTTAAGTTTGATGGCTTCAGAAAGAGTGACCTTACCAATCTGAAAGTATATGAAGTAAGGCAGTAAAAGTGATGAGGTGAGTTGACCTAATTTTTTTCCTTACAAGTGCAAAGTCTTTTCTAAGTCCTATTCTACTGAGACTTCTCAGTGTCTCAGAAACTGTTGTCTGGCTCCTTAATTTTTACTAACAAATCCGAGATCAAGGATTTAGTCTTAGAAGATACGCACAGACACAGAAGTCAAAGGCAGAATCACGCAGAGTAAGACTGGCTTAATGGGGAGGAGGGTCATGCGATTCTGTCTAGGGCAGCGCGCAGGTGGCAGGAGAAAGGCTGTTGACTTTGATCTAGGAAAAATCACCGGTTTCAGTGAATTTAGGAAAGGTGGAAACCAAATTGCAGAGAAAAGTGGATGGTGAGTGGGAGGAAATCATCTGTTCAAAGACATGTAGGCACCATATGTAAGAGAGAAATGAGATGGTGCAAGGGAAGGGAAGCAGTCAATCAATCATTATCATCAAACAAGAATCTACTAAAGTAAACATGATAACTTTATGCTATACTTAGAATCCTTGCTTCTCACTGAAAATGTTTATAAAGTCACCTGCAACACCAAGTGAAAATTAAAAAAAAAAAAAGCAGTGTCCTAGAGTTAAGTTAAAAAATTCTAAATCTTTTCTTCTGCATAAGTAATGATGATTTAGAGAGCAAGCAGACAATAAAATTCCAAAACAGAATAACTTGAGGTAATAAAAATAGAATTGAGCTGTGGGTCGGAGGTTTGGAGTTCTAATACAGGTGAACTAGAACGCTGTAGGCTTCAGTTTTCTTATCTATCAAGTGAACGGATTAGATTATACCACTTTGAAGGTCTAATTCAAACACCCATGCATGATTCTATAATAATTTTTGAAGGTAGGTCCAAAATTCAGTGAAAAATAGGTAGGAATCACCAGAAACAAGCATGGAGATCCCGCAGTGAGCCGCACCCATTAGAAGAGATCCTGCAAACCCACAGATATTATTTTCTTGCCTTTAGGTGTGTGACATGTAGATGAGTCAGAACAGCATATCTTAATTCTTAATTTATATTGACTACACACGATTTGTGAACGGAATCATATATGCTATTTCTTGTATAGTTCCTGTGGTTGTCTTATGATTAGTAGCATGCGTGGACTAGCATAAAGGGATTTAGTTTTTTGAGAGCTTGGAGACATTATCTGATTATTTAATACTTCTTTGATTGATGTCGAAACAAGATAATGGTAACCTGGTATTTGTCACTATTGAAATCTTGCTTCAAGTGCTCAGTGTAATCCTTGTAATCTTAGCAAAGAGTTACAATAAAGATCAAGCTAACACCTGACAACTGTTTAACATTTCATTTGTTTTTAGAATACAAAGCAAACATTCGGATTGAATTATTGCCTTAATCCACGTGGATTACTTTAGTCGTGAGCGAACTAGATGAAAGTCAGCCAATACTCAATACGTAGCTCTCAAAAGATTTTGCCCATCTAATATTTAATGATATAACTTTCAAACTGCAGACAATCTTTCACGTGTGAGCTTTGAAAAAGCAACTGTTTGCTGTTCAGGCTTCAGTCATTCTCTAAAGGGGACTAGGAAGCTTTTGTCCCAGAGTCTCATGTTGACCGCGAAGTGAAATTCTCAAGGAGTTATTTTGATTCCCAGACAGGTTTTTAGCAAATATATCACAGAGCCCCAAGTAGGCCAATTAACTGTCATGACCCAGAAGGGAGCATGGAAAGGGAAATATTAGAAGCAAACCCCTTGATTTTCACATCCTAATCACAGAGGTCTGATCTCAAGAAAGACGTCTATAAAAGCAGCTTTGTTATTTCTCCAGATCCTTTTAGGCAAATAACTCAGGCTCTGATTTCTGCATCAACATTTCTTTAGCCCCTGTGAAATGTGCTGTCCTTTAGCCAGCAAGGAGGGCTGCATTGTTTTCCACAAAATAAACTTTTATTTGTAAAACACAATGTAACTCTCAGAATTGGGGTGTTTGTAGGACATCCAGATCATAGCCTTCTGACCCTTTGTCCCATAGTGGAGATGTTCCATAATTGTGTTCTAGCACCATCTGACACCAAAAGTAACATTTTATTTTACTCTGGGACACCAGGTCCTGGAGTGACTCTAATGTGCTGTTAGAATTAAAAGCAAGAAATTAGAGCTCTCTTTCCTCTTTCAACCTCTCCTGTGGCCTGGCCTCATAGTACAGTGAAGGAGGCCTTGAAACAGTATTCACATAACTTAGGGAACGAAGGTATCACAGTATTGAACACTTCTGTAAAAATGGCATATGGCAAAAATGCATAAGTATTGTAGGAGTCAAATGTTTCCAGAGAGAATGGCCTAATTTGGTGGCTTTCCCATTATTCTCTGGATTTAACATAAATGAGTAAGCCACAATAGTTTATGACATAATTTATTTGTTGTGCAAATGGCATTAATTTTAGATCAAGAAAATTCTCTACAATTATACTAATCTGGTTGAAATTCTTCAGAGATAATTTTTAAGGCTGTATTATTCCTTTTCTTCTTTTGTTTGCTGGAACATTGTAGGATTTAGTTTTCTGTCCACATGTGGGTTTATATTAATCAAATAAAAGAGTTTTAAATCTTTTTTTGTATGACTCAGGATGAATTAATGATTACATTTATGGCAAGAGAAACAGTACACTGATCACGCATATATTGGCATTTTTAATCAATCAAAACATATACCTTACCTTATGTTCATTCACTACATAACAGAAATTACTCACACATTTATGAAGTACAGGGCTTTCAAAATTTACCATCCCCCAATAAATCGAGCCAGCGCTGAGCATATGTTTTCCTTTTAATTTTAACTTAATAGTAATTCCGGGCGTTATTTTTAAAAATAACTTGGCAAGACAACTTGGCACAGAAATTGACATACTTTGTTTATTGGCAAGTTTCATGTAGCTTCTTTCCTGTATTGTTGTGTTTCTTTAAACAAATCTGTCAATATTCACAGAATTAGATAAATTAGAGCTGGAAAAATCTTCCTGAACGATCGAGACTTTCCTCTGACTGCCGCCAAAGTACTGTCGACAGCTTTTCTTATTATTTGGCCTGGTTTTACCACAATATTCAGAGCAAAGTACGTGACATCACCTTCCTCTTCCAATACTCACGTCTGTCCAGGATTCCCTAGTTTGGAGATGACTATTTTTAACCTTTGTTTTGTTTCTTATCGTGGATTTTTCCAAACTGAATCTTGTTAAAATCACTTCTAATGACTTTGCATGCCTTTTGGTTTCTAGGTTCACACACTCCGCCAAAGAAATCTGCACATGGGAGTCCTGCTGGGGAGCTCATGCACAAGGCTTACTGAAAGATCCAGAATCGTGTTTTAGTGCAAGCTATCCGTGTGCCAGAATTCCTCTCTAGAGCAAAGTGAAACAGAGATGCATAAACAGAGAAAGCATTTCACCCATAAGGTGAATCAAAGATGTGGGACTTCCTCTGCTCTTTCCTTCCTCACATGCTCTCCTCCCAAACCTATACTGATGTCACACTGAAATTTTGAGAAACTCAGACTCCTCTCTCAGGCTTGCAAGGCTGTGCACCTTCTTTCCTCCCTTCCCAAGATGGTCTTCCCATCCTACTTAATATTGTATTCATTTTATTCATTTATTTATTTTTAAAGATTTATTTTAGAGAGAGCTCATGCGCACAAGTGGGGGGGGAGGGGCAGAGGGAGAGAATCCTCAAGCCGACTCCCTGCTGAGCCGAAGCCAGACCGGGGCTGGATCTCATGACCCGTGAAATCACGACCTGAGCCAAAACCAAGAGTCCGAGGCTCAACCGACTGAGCCACCCACGGGCCCCGTTTTATTCATTTTAAACGGCTTTATTGAGGTATAATTGGCACACAGTTTATTGTCTGCAATTGGAGGAGCTTCTACTTTCCAACTTTATTGATATGTAATTGACAGATAATATTGTGAAAGTTTAAGGTGTACAACGTAACGATTTAACATATGTATAAATTGCAAAATGTTTACCACAATAAGGTTAGTTAACACGTCATCACATAATTACAATTTTTTTTTCCTGGTGAGGAATTTTAAGATCTACTCTTTTAGCAACTCTCAAATATATAATACAGCGTTCCCCCTTTATCCACAGTTTTGCTTTCTGCGGTTTCAGTTACCCCCTGGTCAACTGTGGTTCAGAAGCAACTAATATTCCTGATGTATCATGAGAAGGTCAGTAGTGGTTTAACGATCCATCACAACCCCTTCTCATTCACCTCACCTCACCTCATCCAGGAGGCATTTTATCATCTGACATCATTACAAGAAAAAAAGAGTGAGTACAGCACAATAAGATATTTTTTTAAAGACTGTTTATTCATGAGAGGCAGAGGCAGAGAGAGAAGCGGGCTCCCCTCTGAGCAGGGAGCCTGAAGTGGGAATTGATCTCAGGACCCCAGGATCATGACTTGAACCAAAACCAAGAGTCGGAGGCTTAACTGACTGAACCACCCAGGAGCCCTACAATAAGATATTTTGAGAGAGACCACATTTGCATAACGTTTATTAGATTATATTGTTGTAATTGTTCCATTTTATTATTAGTGATTGCTGTTACTCTCTTACTATGCCCCATTGATAAGTTAAACTTTATCATAGGTATGTATATATAAGAAAAAACATAGTATATATAAGATTCAGTACTATCCATGGTTTCAGGCATCCAGTGGGGATCCTGGAGTGTATCTCCCACAGACAAGGGAATGTACAATATTGTTAACTGTAGTCACCATGCTGTACATTATAGCCCTAGAATTTATTTACCTAATAATTAGAAGTTTGTGCCCTTTGGGACACATGGGTGGTGCAGTCAGTGAAGTGTCCGACTCTTAGTTTCGGCTCAGGTTGTGATCTCAGGGTCATGAGATGGAACCCCATGTCAGGCTCCACATTCAGCTCTCTCTCCCTTCTCCTCTTACCCCCCCAACTCAAATAAATAAATAAATCTTAAAAAAAAAAAAAAGTTTGTACCCTTTGACCACCTTCACCCATCCTTCCAGCACTACCCTCCGCCATCTGTTTACTGTTTCTATGAGTTTAGTTTTTTTAAATCCTGCAAATAAGTTAGATCCTACAGTATTTGTCTTTCTCTGTCTGACTTATTTCATTAGCATAACACCCCCCCCCACACCTCCCGTTTCATCTATGTCTACGCAATGAGGTATCAGCTCACATATCTGAGATGATGGAGAAAAGAGAAAGGGTAAGAAAAGTAGACAGCCATGATTATCTTTCAGTTCACTCTTCTGGATGAAAACCCAGGGAGAATGGGGGGGGGCACATTAGATCCTGGGATAGGAAAACTAAAATCAAAGGAGGCTAATACACCTTTTTCCAAATGGAACTTTGAGAGAGGGCTGCTCCTGGGGAGGTCTCATGTTCACGAGGGAGACTGCAGGAGAACTGCCACCACCATAAGAGAAAGCATGGGTTCCCGGGGCTCATCAGCCACGGCACAGCCATAGCAGGACGGCCGAGGTGTGGGGCTCTCAGACGTGGCATGGTGCATGCAGTCGGGCAGAAAGTGGCCTGAGTTACCATGGTCAAGCTTCTGTGTGTCATGGAAAGAATCCAGAAGCAGAAGGTCCTTGAAATAACGGCCAACAAGCCTGCCACAGAACCGCCATGGGGAGAGATTCAAGGCTGGGAGGAGGGTGCTGTGAGGTGCTACACTGTGGAGGAAGCTTAGACCCACAGGCATCAAGAGCACCAGTGAGCAAGGAATGGCCACTGTCCTTCACAGATGAATTAGAACAATCAATTTCACCCAGTTTTTGGGTGCAGTTTGGAGCAAAGACAAGCAAAGATACAAATAAAACCTCATTAACTTGTCTCTCTTCCCCTTTGCTAATATACATCTTTCCCCTTCATTCATGTAGATGCCATCTTGTGTAGGAGTTGTGTGTCTGCATGCTTTTATGGTTCACGTGTGTGTGCACATATTTGTGCTACGCCAATGCATGGAAGAGGGTGGCATGAGCTGCCGTCCAAGAGACCGAGCCTTCGTCTGAAACAGGGAAAGTTAATAGACTATTACTGCTTAATACTAGAAGGATGACATACACTGTTAATGGAAAAATGGAAGTATTGCTTTTTTTCCTCCTTCCCAGTTGGATGGTGTGGAAAAAGATTAGACCTATTAGAGAAAATGTTTAAAAACCCAACATTTTATTTCCAAACATGCATAACGGTACCACCCTGCTATGCTTAGATTAAATACACAATTTTATGGGGGTGGGGAAGAAGAGTAAAATTATATTAAAATTTTTTAAATGTGCCCTTTTCTAAAAATGGAATCCATTATTATTGGCACTTGCATTCCATTTCCTATCACAGTATTCCTGTTGCTAGCCCGGCTTTCGGGGATCCAGTTTACCTTGCCAACCTTGGTCCTCCTGAAGGATCTTTCACACTTTGAAGGAGACAAGTTGAATAAGACAAGGTCTCCATGCTCAAGAATTTTACACCTTATTAAGGGGAAGAAGACAGACACAGATAAATCTATAAAATCAGGAAGTAAGGCTGTGTGTGACAACTCCCATGTGAACAGAGCAAATGAAGTCTATGCCTTAGGCAAGGGAGACAGAGTCTTACTGAATTCATTTTCACTTATGTTACATCCCAAGCACTACACCTGTATATTGTGGGGGGAAACAAGTGATAAAGGGAGATTTCTAAGGCCAGGTGATTTAAGAGACCCTTTAAAGAATTAGTAAAAAATTTACTTTGACTGCACAGCAATAGCCAGGTAGAGAAATCAGATTTCCCCAGTTTTTCCATATTTCATCCTACTGCTCGAGAAAGAATGGCTTTTCTTTTAACTTTCATTTTGATTTTATTCTCTATTTCTCCCATTCCTGCTGCCCTACACAAACAGCTGCTTGGTCACACCTGACCCACGGGGCCCCTGGGTCACCTCTGAAAAAGACTGGCATTTAAGGCAGCATCAAAGTCCTTGGTTTCTCCCAACGGAGAGGGTGCAAGCTGACATGGGACTAGGTGACCCTGGGATTCCCATATTTATAACACTTTTATTTTTGGAATATTACGTGGCTATTTCCTGAGTAAGCTCAGGTCTTTCCCAGGAGCAATACATGACATTTCTCTTTCTGGGAGAATGTAAGCTAATCCCCTTGGGGATGCTGTGAGGACAATAGCCACAGTATTACAAGTAATCTACTTTAAAAGTCTAATTCTTAAAAGATGCATTTTGCAAATTTTAAGGCATATTATTTTCACAGTTGAAGCACTCAGGGTAAAGAGGCATACAGGATATTTTTATGAGTTTATACACCGTATTTTGTCAGAACATTTTTTCTCTATGATTTCATAACCTCTCCCTCATAGAAGGGAAGAAAAAAATGTTTCTCTCTTTCTTCTTGCTCTTATAATTAGATTAGGAAGTCTTGGGGAAAGAGTTTAAAGACACTTCAACTGAGGCGCCTGGGTGGCTCAGTCTGTTAAGCGTCTGCCTTCGGCTCAGGTCATGATCCTGGGGTCCTGGGATCGAACCCCTGGTCAGGCTCCTTGCTCAGCAGGGAGCCTGCTTCTTCCTTTCCTCCCTGCTCATGCTCTCTTTCACTATCTCTGTCACTGTCTCTGTCTTTGTCTCTCTCAAATAAATTAAATCTCAAAAAAAAAAAAAGACTCTCCAACAATTCACTGATCAACAATTAGATTTCCTTCCTCCTGCATTTAAAGGGGGTAGACTTTGTCATTGAACTGATAACTTGGCTCAATGCCCAATGGAAATTTCAGGAACAGAGGACAGTGTGTCTCAGTAGGTTGCTTCAAATAACTCTTGTTGGCTACTTTAGGGATATAGGCATCACATTAGGCCAGAAGGTTATTAGATCTCCATGAGGCTCCATCCAGCTACGTGCCATGAATATTATTCTGTCAACACACACGTCATTAGAATCGGCTAAAATTGAATTACTCTCAGCAGCTTTACTGCTGTCTTACAACACTTGACAACTACCAAGAGACGCATCTTGGCACCAGTGAGACTTCTTCACTGGGCCAATTTGTATCTAAAAAGTGTGGGAAATGAAGTGGAGTAACAGTATCACTGTTTCAATGTCTCACGTTTACAAAATAAGTATTGAGTTTTTTCTCTTTAATGCTGGGATTGATTTTCCTACACCACCCACACCCTCTCCCACTACCTTTATAGCCCTGGTGACTATAAATAAGTGGCAGGAAAATTACTTCTCTACTGTTTCACAATACCTCCCTTATCTGACCGCCACAGCTGTCCCACATCCAAATGCTCCTATTTGAGATGTCTATGTCTGCAAATATTATTGCTTATGTTCTTCAGTGGCTGAAGAATATTATCATATTATTTTGTGAATTCAATTAATTGCTTCTCTTTGACTTCAGTATGTTTTTAATGTTTGGTGATCTCCCCAACCTACCAAGATGGATACTCTTCAGTCTCTTCCAGATTGTTTCTCTGTTGTCTCCTGTTAATCTTTATCCAAAAGAAAAATTAAATTTCTGATGATAAGGGATGAATTTGAGCTTCACAATTTGCTCTTGGGATTTTGGTATGTCTGATGTGAACCCACAAATAATGCTGATCCTCTTTGGTATTAGTAAGACGTCCTCAAGGTCATTATTCAGACTCCCAAAATATTAAGCCATAAAGGTTTCTACAAGTTTTTCTCTGTATTGTTCTGCTCATTTTCTTCAAAATTAGATGTCATTAAAATGCACACAGAGAGTGAAATATTGCATAGAACAAAACACAATGGTACCCATTTGAAAACTCAGAGGATTAAAGGCTTTGCCTACAGTTAGATTCTGTATGCCTTTATTTCCTTTTAAAATTACTTTAGCTCAGTTTTCCCCTTACTGAACATTATTTATTCTGAGAGTTCTTGTTATCTAAAGTGTACATTCTGAGATTAAATAAAACAGAAGGCAGTCAAAATATCACATAGAAGACACTATATTACTATCTTATAATATGTTGTTCAAGATCTAGATGGATCTATACAAATAGGAATTTCATTAAGTATTCCTGTCTAATAAATATAATCAATTCTGTTTGTTTGTTTTTTTAAGGTGACTCTTGATACCTAGCATACTTTGATGACATTCTCAGGTAAACTAAAATCATTTCTTAACATCATTTTATTGTATTATTGAGTCTTAGAATGAAGTAAAAAGTAACTCATATATCCCACAAGAATCAGGGCAGACTGTTAGTGAAGTTTATTTAAATGGCAGACCCATATGGAGTACCACAAATTTTCTGCTTCATAAAATTTCCCCCAAAATTATTTGTCTGAGAAATACATCATCTCCTAAGCAAATGCTAAATATGGGGGAGAGAGTCAAAGTCATCACACAAAGGAAACCCTGAATGCCATGGTAAAAAACAGCACAACTCTGATAATGGGCAAGATGGATTTTGTAATTATTTTCCACAACTCTCCAAAGACTGCGAAAAAGCCTACGGTGTCAGGTGGGGGGGGGGGGGAATAGAACCCCTGGCAATTATTTTGAGGACTTGATCAAACTAGACACTCAATTGTGACAATTTTAGCCAAATTCCTCACTTTTTCCACCGTAGTACTATTCTTTAGTTAAGTTTTTTCCCATCTGAGTTGTCAGAATAATTATTTCAACTCAAGGCTTTCTCTCTCCAGCTCAGATGTGGACTCTTTCCAATACTCACTCTAACTTCTGGGTATCACAGTGTCACGTTATGATGCTTTAAAATGACTTCTTCCTTTCTGTTCACAATACCTATGTCAAACAGCGTAAAAATATAATCAAGTATCTTTCAAAGTATATAATTCCTGGTAGTACCAGAGAAGGCCTTGTTAATATTGAAGACAGACTGGATTAGTTCTGAAAGTGAAGAATGAATCAAGGAAATTGGCACTGGGGTTGGAGTATTGGAGAACGTAATTTTCCTACATTTGGAGGAAGACGTCTTGGTTTTAAAAGTAACACAAGAGGTTGTAGAAATGTAAAATAAGGTTGGGAAAAACAAATTCAATTAGATTTCATACGAAACATAACTGAAATCTACTGGAAGATCTATACTAAACAACAAAAACGGGAGGGGCACCTGGGTGGCTCAGTTGGTTAAGCGTCTGCCTTCAGCTCAGGTCGTGATCCCAGGGTGCTGGGATCGAGCCCCGCATCGGGCTCCCTGCTCCACGGTCTGCTTCACCCTCTCTCTCTGTTGCTCCTTCTGCCACCCCCCCCCCGCTTGTGCTCTCTCACTCTCGCTCTCTTTTAAATAAATAAATAAATAGGGGCGCCTGGGTGGCTCAGTTGGTTAAGCGACTGCTTTTGGCTCAGGTCATGATCCTAGAGTCCGGGGATCGAGTCCCACATCAGGCTCCCTGCTCAGCAGGGAGTCTGCTTCTCCCTCTGACCCTCTTCCCTCTCGTGCTATCTCTCATTCTCTCTCTCTCAAATAAATAAAATCTTAAAAAAAAAAGTTCAAATAATCTTAAAAAAACAATAGAAAGGGGAATATAAAGAGATGGTTTTTATAAGACAAAAAGTAAGTAGACTTACAAGCCTATCAAAATAGAAATACTCATATCACAGTGACTTTAGAATATACTACGCTGTTTATTCTTAGAGATGTATTCTAAGGTTAAAAAAGGCACAGGAATCCTAAAATTATCTCAGTTGTTTAGTTTTAATGTTAATTGCTGTTTTGTTTAAGAACCAAGGGTTGTAATGAAATAGAAAAGAGATATAATTATAAAATTTTAAAAAGTTAAAGCATGTAATATTAAATTAAGTTGAAAATACTCAATAGAGTTGTGACTTTAAAAGGTAAAATTTGGGGGCACCCGGGTGGCTCAGTCGTTAAGCGTCTGCCTTAGGCTCAGGTCATGATCCCAGGGTCCTGGGATCGAGCCCCGTATCGGGCTCCCTGCTCCGCGGGAAGCCTGCTTCTCCCTCTCCCACTCCCCCTGCTTGTGTTCCCTCTCTCTCTGTGTCTCTCTCTGTCAAATAAATAAATAAAATCTTTAAAAAAATAAAATAAAAGATAAAATTTCTATCTCTCTCTACTGGAAAAATCTAAAAGCAATAATGCTTCTTGTAGAAATCAGCGCTCCTCACACTGAGATTTCATAATCTAATTGTCATTCACACGAAGGACTCAGGGACCCTCAGGAAATGGCTGATTCTACATGAGAAGCAAGCAGCTGGGGCAAGAGCAACGGAGACCGTTACAGCACCAGTGTCTTAGAAATTCTAAGAAAGGAAGTATTTAAGGACTATGCAGATATGTCAAAAGGACATAGTAACCAGCCTGAAGTGTCTCCCCCCAGTCCAAATTGGGACAGTTAAGTGTCTATAACAATAACTATAATGCATTCAAATCTACCATGTAAATATAGAGTCGACAGTAATATTAAGCAAAGGAAATATAAATCAAAAACACTCATTTGTCATCACTGGAGATGAATATTATCCTTACATTGAAAATTGGGAATTAAAAGATGAGAACAAAATATTTATCCTGTTTTTAATAAGAACTGTAATTTCAAGGTTAAAAAAAGTCACCCTAGTTGATAGAGAAAATCTTTTATTTATTTACAGAAGCATAATAATTGATGTAAAAGCAATAGTAGAATTCAGAAATCACCATTTTGTTAATTTTAATGAAACATCTAAGGGAAGAAATTTTAATGGATACGAACACTTTCTGGTGAAATGTTGGGAAACGGAACAGTCCCATAATGCTGGGTATCTCTTCACAGATCGCTTGTTAATTGCAAAGGAGGAAACATACATTTCTGGTGGAACATTTTGACTGTAACAAAATTAATCCTGTAGCACCACTTACTAGTGAACCACTCAGACATTCTGTAAATGAAATGCAACAAGAAATACCAATTTTCTCCATGAACTATTCTTTCCATAAGTGTTTTACTTGTATCTAATTACGATGCTCGTTTTAACTTTCGGTTTACAAAAAATACAGGGGATAGAGAAACACACAAATTACAGCCTGAAAACACAATCAGACAAACGCAGAATGTAAGACATTCTAAACGGCAACTCGTCTGATGCCTTTAAAAAGTTAATAGCTTGAAGAGAAAAAAAAAGGAGGGAAAAAAAGGAGAAAGCTATACTTGATTTAAAAAGACTTAAGAGACATAAATATATCAACACTTTGCGACTGAATCCTGGTTTAGAAAAAAAAATAGACATTTGGGGGAAATTTGCATATAGACTGGGTGGGTATGTGATATTATTAAGGAATCGCTGTTCATTTTGTTAGGTGTGATCATGCTAGTGCAATCATAGGGAAGTGAGACAGATAGGGATTCTGAAGTGGCTGTCCGGAAAAGCACATCTTGGAATAAAGTTGCTCTAGGCCCTCCCTAAACTCCTTGCAATTTCAGCCTGTTTCAAAATGGAAGTTCTTTAAATATCTGTCTGCCTATTTGTAGACCTCTTTTCTAGGCATTTATTTTATGGAATAAGAACTTACAGAAAACCTCGGGACCTCTCAGATGCCCATTTCCCTAGCGGGTGCTACATACAATCAGGAAGCCAAAAGCCACAAGCAAGAAGCAAACTCCCGGGCCCATCTTACGAGTGGATGGTTTGTTCCTGCAAAGGGCGGACCAGACCAGTCAGAGCCACCATGAACCCAGCCCTGACCTTTTCACTGACTTTTCCCCTCACTGTAATGCCAAAAATCACACTGGGGGGAAGACTTAATGTGCAAATAAAACGCACAATGTATGAAGAAGCGTGTTCTGTCTACTACACCTGCCCGCCCAGCTACCTGTGCCTCCCCGCCCCTACATGCTTAGACGTCACTCCTTTCCTGCCTCAGCCCCTTCAAAACCTTTCCCAGGCCACTGTTCGGGGAGCAGCCTGGTATCCTCCTGACTGAGGCTGTCGACACCCGCATGCCTGGACATGAGCTTGCAATGAATTCTATCTGCACCATCCTTGGCCCCCTCTCTGTTTCTACACAGGGGAATTAAAGGACTGGGGGGTTGGTGGCAGGAGAGCATTTCTCTTCATGCTGGAGAATTTAGAGGAAAGTGTCATGATATCTATAAAATATTTTAAATGATAGAGCCAAACAGACATAAGTAATGATCTAAGTATTGATTTATGGAGTACAGAGTGAGTACAGAGTTAGACTGGCATAAAATGCGAACTATTAACCATAGTTTAATGTGGATGGTGAGTTGATGTCTTTTTTGTAGCATTCTATTTTTCTATATATTTTAAAATTTTTATGTTTTTGTGTTTGTGTCTGTTTTGAGAATGTCTGTAGTCTTAAAAGCCCGGAAAGTACAATAAAAGGTATTCTAGCTCCATGCCCTCAGGGCCTTTGCATCAGAGATTCAAATACTTTGCTTCCATAATTGAAGTTCAAAGAGATAAGAAATTATTTGGGGCAAATCAGGAGTTCTAAAGGGAACTCCATTATTGCCTAGCCTGGAATGGATAGCTGTAAAATATATAGTATATAATTGCTTCCACATGTATCATTAGGAGTTGAGAACATCCTGGAAGATTCTGGAATTCAGAAATTCTCTGGGTGTAGTTTCAAAGTGGGATGGCCCCAACCAATCTATGACCCTCTCCCTGAGCCTTTTTGGGGCCAGGGTCACCTCGTATAAGTCCTCCAGGCCCACACATGTCTGGGATCCCACCTTCCAGCCCAGATCTTCCTAAGCCAAAGTAAAAACACCCACCGTCCTGGTATTTGCTTTTGCTTCCAGGAGAACCGGGGAGGGCCACTGAAGTTCTCACTGCCAGGCCGTTCAGTGTCCCCACATCAAAACCTCTTGGGATGACAGGTCAGTTTAAATAAATTCATCAGCTCAGCAATACTTGGCTAGTCTGTAAATGCCCTGTCACTGAGAAAATACATGACAAAAAATGTCTTGTCCATAAACTTCCACCTTGAGTCCAAGCCCTATACATCAATTGTGCTTTCAACAGCCTTTTCAATCATTCCAGTCTTATGACCGATTCTCCACTTCTTAGTTCATTGAGTATGAATTTCAATGAGAGTCAATTATTTTATAGGGAAAAATGTTTTTCACTAGGCAGGAAATTCTTTTTATCTTACCAAAGTTGGACATAATAGTGTAGACATTTCCAATCTCTAAAACATAAAACATCTAGTGCATGGCCATTACCCTAACCACTAAATCAAAATGCTCTTCTAAGGTAGAACGTGTTAGTACTCAGAAAACTCATTAAGTCAGAAAGTATTCATTGAGCTCCTACAGCCTGAAAAGTACAGGGTTGGTCAGTTAAGGAAATTGTCAATATTAGCCTAACTCCATTTCCTTAGGGACTTACAAATAGTTGGGTGGGGGGAGAAGGTAATCAATGTGAAAGGTTTTTCTTGAATTTAACGATAAACTACTAATTTTGTTCATATAGATTTTATGCCTCTTTTCTTCAAAACCTAAATTCTAAAAGTTAAAACAATGACTGGCATTTCTGATCATGGTATGTATATACTTTCTATTATCTTTTCTTTTTTAGATGTTATGAATGAAATCTTACCAATTATCATATTTACTAAAAGAAACTATGAATAAACCGTCAGCGTTTCTGGCATGCGAAAGCTTGCATTAAAAAGTAAAATCTGATACTTCTAGGCCAAAGCGGTTGAATTAAGGTTACAGACTCAGAAAAAATGGATTGCTTAGTCATTACCTGTTGCCTTTCAAATTACATGACTATCAGTGTTTTTGCCAGATCATATTTATCAAAGCTTCTAAGTGATCTCTATTCAATATCCAGTGTAATAATTTCTAAATAAAACATTTGTGCCACTCCCCTGTTAAAATGCTTTCATGGATTTGTATTGATAGCGGGATGAGAACAAATCTCTTTAAGTAGTCCGTGGATTCAGCACAGCAGCTCTATCCCCGACCACGCCTCGCTCTCGCTACCCCGCCTCTCTCTGATAAAGATTTGCCACAAGGTCTCTGCCCATATGTTTTATCTGCTTGGAAGACATGCTCTCCTCCCTTCACGGAGTTAATTCCTGCTTATTCGTTTGCTCTCAGCTGGGTTATCTTTTCCTCCAAGAACCTTTTTCTGACCACCCTAACTGGATCAGTCCCCTCTAATACATACTCGCAGAGGACATTTATCTTGTTGTCATACCAACTTTTCATGCTTGGAGTTTTACTTTTCTATTGTGTGATTCTTAATATGTCTTCCCTGCCAGAGTGTAAGCTCAGTGGGTAGAGAGCCTCTGCCCTATGGTTCACCGTTGTACCCAGCCCCCAGCAGAGCGTGGCACACAGAAGACATTCATAAATCCTTGTTGAATGGATAAATAAATAACCCTTCTCATCTCCCTAAACACACTGTGCTTATATGCTTTCCACACTTACTCATGCCCTGTGGGTGTGCACCATTTTCTTCTTTTAGGCCTGCAATCAACTGCCCAGGAGAAGCAATTTGGAGCGGTGGTGATGGTAGTGGTGGTGTTTGCCATGGTGTTCAAAAAAAAAAAAGCCCAGTTCTGGCTCGGCAGGAGGTGACATCATGTGACACCCATGGGTTTGGAAGGTGAGACACCTCTGGGGCTCCAAGGAATCTCATAATGTCGGGAACAAACTTCTCTTCCTGAGTCTGCTTCTCTTATGGTGTCTATCGATTCCCATTTTATATATTTTGATTCCACTATATATCATTCAGGTTAAATTTCAAAATCCAAGTCTGACCCAATCTATAACCTTGTTGTAAGAGACTGAATGTGTGGATGTCCCCCCAAATTTCATGTATTGAAACCCTAACCCCCAACACGAGGATGATATTAAGAGGTGGGGCCTTTGGGAGGTGAATAGATCATGAAGATAGAGTTCTCACACATGGGATTAGTATCATCATAAAAAAGCCATAGAGAGTTATTTTGTCCTTCCATCATGTGAGGGTACAGTGAGAACATGGCTGTTTATAAACCAGCAGGTGGCCTATCACCAGAGATAAAATCTGACAGAGCCTTCACTTTGGACTTTCCAGCCTCCAGAACCGTGAGAAGTAAGTGTTCATTATTTAGAAGCCACCCAGCTTTTGATATAGTAGCCCCAGTGAATGAAGATCCTTGAATAATACATATATAACCTCTCAAATATTAAAGTTATTATATTAAAGCTCAGTGGCTTTGGGGTGGGCAGCTGGAAATCCTCTTTAAAATCTTGCTTAAAACGTTTCAAATATTACATATTTTGGCTAATATTGTAGTGTCGGTGATAAAAGTCTTTGAGAAACTCTCCATTTCTGAACACAAATCAAATACCTTCAATTCTATTAGTGAAGAGGCTATAAAACTCTCTTGACTATACTAGAAATTTGCTCTTTCAATTTTTTTTTAAAGATTTTATTTATTTACTTGAGGGAGAGAGAGAACAAGCAGGGGGAGGGGCAGAGGGAGAGGGAGAAGCAGGCTCCCAGCTGAGCAGGAAGCCTGACATGAGGCTGAATCCCAGGACCCTGGGATCATGACCCGAGCCGAGCCAAAGGCAGCCTCTTAACCTGACTGAGCCTCCCAGGTGCCCCTGTTCTCTCAATTTTTAATTAAGAGTCATTATAGTGAAAATAATTTTGAAATACAGAATTTTGTTTTCATGTTATTTTGATAACTGTTTGTTTATGTAGTGTCTGTATCCCAGATTTTTTTTTAATAAATACTCTGAAATTGATTTACCGTGTGGTTGCTCACTTTGTTCCAGGTACCTCACAGATTCAAGTTAAAAAAAAAATAAAGTTTTTCTGAGGGATGATGTGACACACATGAATCAGTAATGCTTCTCGGGAAAGTTTTCAAAGGAAACACTGTTGTGTGGGGAATTGGGGGCATAAGGTGTCTGTATAAGGTGTCTAGTTTTTAAAGGAATAGTTGTATTTGGGTAAATTTTTTTTAAAGATTTTATTTATTTATTTGAGAGAGAGAGAATGAGAGATAGAGAGCACGAGAGGGAAGAGGGCCAGAGGGAGAAGCAGACTCCCCGCCGAGCAGGGAGCCCGATGCGGGACTCGATCCCGGGACTCCAGGATCATGACCTGAGCCGAAGGCAGTCGCTTAACCAACTGAGCCACCCAGGCGCCCTTGGGTAAAATTTTTCAGTCAGTAGAAAGGATATTCCATAAGGCCCTGCAGAGACAGGAGTTGAAAGGAAGTCCTGTGAGACTCCGTCATAGATAGAAGAACTTGTACTACCCACAACATAACTCCTAAGTCCTGCACTGAGATTGCTTCCCTGGAGTCATGGAGCAGCTGTTCCTAGCAATTATGGCTGAGGGAGGGCCCCCCTGCTTCAGGTAGAAGTACTAACGCCAACTTTATGGAACAGCTTCTCCTGTCTGTCTGTTGTTGAAAGACTTTTTACCCGCCCCCCCCCCCCACCTTCCACTATAATAAAATGAGAAATTTCAGGTCCAGTTCATGAATGCAATTAATGACAGGGGTAAATTATTCTGTTGCATTCCGAATTCCTCAAGTACCTAGTGAGAACTTAATGAAAAGCAGAATTATTCTTGATGACAGATACAATCGAGATCATATTGAGAGTATCTAATAAGACAATATCTAATAGGATACATCTGTAGGACCTCTCTAGAACAATATCTAATAGGATACTCCCAAGATGATCTTAGTTGTACAGGGAGCAGAAGAGGAGAAGGGGACCAATGATAAAATTAAAATTTAATTTTGAAATCTACATGAGCTTTTTTTATAAGGTGAAAGGGAAACTGTAGTGCTCATCAGATGAGTTTCTCAAAGAAGAATTCAATGAAAATATGTAAGATGAATTTTCTGGACTAATTGGGTGAAATAAAATATATGCCACAGCACATTTCTAAGAGTCCTAAAAGGTATTCGGCTACTTCGAAGAAAATATTCAGGGCTCTGCATGAATTTACAGTGTGAATAATTTCTGTCCTGTGGAAGAGTGTTTGATTTTTATACCAATATATTTATAAATTAATTTTTTGTAGTTTTAAAATGTTTATAGAGTTTAGTTATAATTTGATTAATCATTAGAAAATCAACTGAAACACAAAAATTATACCTATGATTCTTAATAATAGCAGCAACTATGTTTTCCTACTGTGCATTGACATTTAACTTTATTTCATTCATGTCATTGGACCGTTAAGGTCCTGTTTTCTCCTACTGTGTCCTTAATTATTGGGATCCTCTTTTAGGCCACATAAATATAAATAAGAGAAAATTCTCTTTAAAATCAAAATGACCACTCTTGAAGATCTCAATTTGTCTGATATAATTCATCACACAACTATGGACGATAGCAGGATTTAAACATTGTAATGCTTGTTTTCATATCAGTGTTCTCCATGTTAACTGGCCTGGAAAACTCTTTTGATCTAATAGATCCTGGTTTGTTTTTGTTTTTGTTTTTTTAGATTTTATTTATTTATTTGACAGAGAGAGAGAACACAAGCAGGGGGAGCGGCAGGGAGAGGGAGAAGCAGGCTCCCCGCTGAGCAAGGAGCCAGATGCGGGGCTCGATCCCAGGACCCTGGGATCATGACCTGCGCCAAAGGCAGTCACTTAACCATCTGAGCCACCCAGGTGCCTCAGATTCTGGTTTTATAGTGATGAATTGATCAAAAGCATGTTTTAAAAAGTCACCTGACATATTTTTTCCTTATTCATGTATTTTCTCATTGTGATCGATAAATATTCCAGGAAGTAAAAAGCATTATTTTACCATATATATACAGGACATCATCATCATATTTCTAAGTCACTATTCACTACCTGCCATGTATCAGGTACTATATTAAGTGCTTTGCATAGAATATTCTATTAATTCTGACAAGAACCAAGTATATTAGGTATTAATAGGTCCATATTACACATTAAAAAATGAAGTCTCAGAGAAGTATTTTAAATACCTGCATCTCCACAAAACTGGAAGTAGTAATAGAACCAGAGGTATACCTATGTTAGCCTGACTTCAAAAAACTGTCAAAAATTCAAAAGTTAGGGAATTTATAGGAAAATATGTACTTTATGGAATAAATTTTAAGAACTTAAGTACATTTTATTTTTAAAAAAGTAACAGACCTTTAATCTTACACAGCTAAATTACTGATTATATATTTGCAGAGCTGACTTAAAGGTTCAGAAAATTGTATCAAGAGTTTTGTTTTTTGACTTCAAAGCCTTCTTAGGGACACCTGGGTGGCTCAGTTCCTTTGGCTCAGGTCATGATCCCAGGGTCCTGGGATCGAGTCCTGCATCAGGCTCCTTGATCAGTGGGGAGCCTGCTTCTCCCTCTCCCTCTACCTGCTGCTACCCCTGCTTGTGCTCTCTTCCTGACAAATAAATAAAATCTTTTTTTAAAAAGCCTTCTTAAAGTCTTTTTACTACAAAAAATAAAATGATACAAATAGCTCGCAAAGAGGATATCTAAATGATTATCCTCATTTACTTAAATAAGGCAATTCTCATAAAGTACTCAATAGCTAACATAATTACTTGATTAAAACAAAGAGTGGTCACAAGTTTCAGTTGAGTAGTTAGAAAATCTGGGTTTATGGATGTATTAGTTAGGAAAATCTGACTACTATAAAAACACTGATCCAAAATGTCAGTTGTTTGAGAAACTAAAGTTTTGATTGTTGCATTCACTGTAGTCCAATGGTGACCAGGAGGGTGAAGATGCAGGGTGGAGACTTGGTTCCACAGAGTTACTCAGGGACTTAGGTTCCTTCTATGCAGCGATTCTGAAATCTTTAGACTCCTGCACTGGAAGGTTCTACCTCTGTCCAGTTGAAAAGGAAAGAGGGACCATAAGAAGACCTCGTAAGATCTTTAGGGATCAGACGTGGAAGCAACATAAATCACTTCCACACATATTACACAACGAGAATTCAGTCATATAGCCCCATCCTAACTGTAAGCAAGTCTGGGAAACAGTCTCCTTGTGCCCAAGAGGAAAACAAAAGAACGTCTGGGGAACATATAGCTTTGTCTCTGCCCCAGCAAGCAAAAGACATCATCATCAAAATCACAAGTGGGGACCAGAGTTTTTATGGTGACACTGAAACCCCAGTGAATAGGGATAATGTAAGAAGTCAGCAAAAATCCCTCAGTTTCAGAAGAGACTCAGTCTTGGTTCCAAAATTATGAGCTACCAAAGATGATTCATTGATTTCAGCATTAGAAATATGTCTTACTAACTTGCCTCTTTGGCAGTGCCAGGGTGAACGAAGCCCAAGTGTTTTAATTATAATAGTGATTCTATAACAAATTTAAATAAAACTGGAGTGTTTCATAAATTTCCAAATTATGACATCATTTTAAGGCACTATGAATTCACACCTTATTAAATGCGAAGATTATGAAATTAGACTCATTTTTGGGAGTAAAGAACTAGTTTTCCTAAAACTGTAAATTGTGTCATTCTTGAAGGGAAGAAAAAAGACTAATGATACTATCTCATGCCCAAATATAGTAGAAGCAGCAGTTGAAAAATTGTCTTCCTCCAACTTTGCCAATGTACACGATTCCTGAGATATATTACCACAACCTATTTACTGTCCTTGGCTTGGCTTCAACTGGAGACTGCCAATTCCTTTTGAAACAGCCAGAAATTTGTGGCAGTCTTATTACAAATGGTCTATTTTTTTCCCTCATGGAAATATTTTACTTCCTCTATTTTTCCATGCTATGACTTTGAGAAGAACTTCATTCCAAGATGGTGGCTGTTTGTCAGTTCTGCCATTACACTTAACCACTAAGCTCTCAGAAAGTAATTTCTAGAAAGGAATTTGTAATTTTAGTACTGTTGACATTTTAAATTCCAATTCCAAATTTTATTCATCCATGCATTTACTCATTCACTCCACAGTGTTTTTGGCTTATCTTCTAGATGACAGGCACCATGCCTAGTATTAGGAATCAAACTTCAACAGATCCTGACTCCCAACTCGCATTCTTGTGAGGGAGACACACAAATAATCAGATAAATAAAATAAAATCCAGACTGTTAAAAGTGTTATAAGGAATAAAAGTGGGGTTTCTGGGTCTCTATGTAATAAAAGCTGAGTCTTTGAAATAGAGAAAAAATTAAAGAGCCTACATGAAGATGGTTTAGGGTGGGGACCTCTTTATGGAAGTGAAGTTTAAACTAAGACTTAATGGTTGGGAAAAATCCACTCACATGAAAGGACAGGAAAAGAGTAAATTTGAAGGCTCTGAGATGGGTGTATGACTAGTGCAGTGAGTTCAGGGGCTGGAGAAATAAAGGTTTGGAAAGGAAAGCAAGGGCCAAGGCTTGCAGAGCCCTTTCAGTCAAGGAAAGCCAAAGATTTAAGTGGGAAGTGTCTTGCAGTGTTTTGCTCCTGTAACAGGATTTACATTTTCAGATCATTTTCGTGGCTTCATGGGGGAGTAGGTTGAAAGGGTAAAAGTAGAAATTGAGAGACCGATTAATGAATAATCCAGGCAAGACATCACTGTGGCTTGGATCATGGTAATGAGAGCAGAGATTGAGAAAGGTAAGGATCTGTATGGAAGCCCCAAGACTGGCTGGTGGGTGGACATGAGGGGTAAGAGAAGGGAAGGGTCAAATATGAATCTTAGGTTCTTGGCTGGTAACTAAGTGTATGATGGTACTGAAATGTGGATTGCTATGCCAGGAATATGTCTGGGAGGGTCAAATAACATATTTGGAACAACCAAGCTATGTGTAAGAGTCATTAAGTGTAGATTTCAAATGATAGCTGAGTGTAAGCCTGGATCTAGGAGGAAGGTTTGGGTTAAAGTAGCATTTATCATGTCATAGATGGTATCTACATTCATAGGAATGGTTGAAATTAACTGGGAAAGAGTGCATATGAGTAAGAAAAAAGTGCTTAGAACCTAGTTGGGAGAGACCTCAACATTTAAAAAGTAGAGGAAGAGGTGTATGCATAGAGTCTATATCCACGTGGTAGTACCTGAAAAAATGTATTAAGATCAGTGAAATTTTCTCTTTACCAGGAACTCTCTAAATTGTGGATGCTTGAAAAAAATAGAAGAGAGGGAATCATGCATCCTCACCAGATATTTGGGTCAGGTTCTTTAGTGCAAAAATCATATGTAAGATGCTGTTTTAATGTTCATAACAGACTTCCTACTGAATGTATCTCATAATGTTCATGTGTATGGAGATTTCCACAAAACCATGGCCATTTTTATTTATTTTGTCTAGATGTAAAGCAGACAGCATGTCACATTACACATATCGCTAAAATTCCTGCAGCCTAATGTATACAGATTTGTGAATTTTGAATGATTTGAAGCTCATGAATATCTTGAGGTGGGTTTGTTTTGTCTTGTTCAAACTCTGGATTCCATGTTTTTTGCAGTTTAGTGCATTTCTTGAGAGGAAAGAAATGTTTAGATTTCCAGCTAGACATAAAATTGTCAGAACAGAAGTTAAACTATAGAGAAACAAAGGTAACACATCTTGGAAAATATTAGACGATCTTTAAATCGTCTATGCAAATGCAGTCAAGGTGTTTTATTTTTAGTCAAAACTCTAGAGAAAGAAAGGCTAACTTTTGGGAAAATTAATGAATGTTGTGGGCCTAGGTGAAAAATAATTGCTAGGTGCTCTATTTTTCAGAAAGCTTCTAACAAATTTTTTTTGATCAGTAACGCCATAGTAATATATAGAGATAAAAATGTATAGACATTTTAAAAATTATTTTTATCTCTTACGCCATTTCCATAGCGACATGATTCTCCACATCTGTCAGGCTAATGGGTGGGAAAATCAACATGCCCTTAAACGCCAAAGACTTTTTTCAGACCCTTGAGTTGTCCTATTAATCCAATCCATTTGCATGCTTCTTACATGCCACTTAGAAGGCCAGTTTGCTTATGTCCCTTTCTTAAAACCTATTTACTAGAGTCCTCATCTTTTAGCTTGGCATTCAAGGCCTTCTACAATCTTGCCATATCTAATCTTAAATCTATTTCTCCCACTACCCCTTGCATTGGGAATGTAATCCCTATGTTATGACTAATTTGCCCATGGCTATTTATGTACTTCATGTAATTCCTATCTGAAAATGCTTTCTAGGTATTTCTAACTCTACATTGTGATTACCTCATTGTGTCTTCTACTCCGTGACATATTTCCTTCTTTCTACAAGAGGAAGGTGGGATTGGGTTTTATGGGTTTTTTTTTTTTTTTTTTTTGTCTCCCTTGCATTGCCTGGACAAGGGACTGTAGTTTATCAATAAATATTTCTTGGTTAATTAGATAATTCATATACAAAATGCCTTTGATGAGAAGGATGAATAAACATGATAGGAGACGTTAATGTAATTAGATTAATTCTGCCTTCAAAACTCCTATCTTTGACATTGTCCCACACTAACCCCCACAAAGAAAGACAGTGTTATCAGTAGTCACCTTCCAGATTCCTTTTCTTTTTTCCCTCAAATACTTTTACAAGTAAAGATTTCTTGGTCAGTCCCTGTGTTTTACAAATAGAGTGATTTCCTAATGTGTGTGATATACCTAAAGAGAACCTCATTCGAGGATTTAGTGAGTTGGCAATCATAGATAGATGGGAGACTTTCAGGAGATGTCCTGTCTTCCTCCCTTCAGGTTTTCCAAATACATTTGCTTATGACTGAGTTCCTAGTCCCTAGGTATTAAGGGGGCCCATCACACCAAGAGATAGACTGTGGAGCAGATGCTGTGGAAACCACCCAGATCCCCCTTTAGGATGGAGAGAACTGATTACCTTAGTGGCTGGGGCTATTAGGTGCTGACACCTCACAGCTGAATCCTGATGTGAAAATCTCTCTTGGCGGAAGGAAATCACTCGGTCCAATGCTATGTCTCCAGCTCAGGGAAAGCAGGCATCCAATGCTGGTCAGTGGACGGATACAGAGGACTGTCTCCCCTGCCTCAGGAAGTAGCAGCTCTGTAGGGGAGCTCACTCTAGGGCTCCCTGAAGAGTCACTTGAGGTCTGTGTTGCAGCTCCATCCCGGTTCAGCCTTACCCCGGGCTTGTTCCTGCTTCGTTCACTGCTTCACATGTATAATCCCCAAGACAAATCCCCAATAAATCTCGAGCACACAAATCTCCAATTTACACTCCATTTCCAGGGAATTAAGCTAAGGCAGCATATATTCATAACAGGCATTAAAAACAGCCTGTCCTCAGTCTTGCTCCTGCGTGGAGAGAGATTTGTATGTGTGATATTTGGAGCCCGTCAGAGCTCCGTTTCTTTATGTGTTCTACTATCTCCCTCAAATTTACTGGAATTAATCTCAGTATTTTAGGGATGCATTCAGTGTTTCTTTAAAAAGTTATTTATGTTTCTTGTACCATTGAAGAAGTAGCTTGGCTTAGGAGAGTCAGCATGGCACTAGGACTCAGAAAACTTAGATTTTGTATCCGGGTCTCATACTTCTCAGTCTTTGAGCTTTTCTGTGGCTCAGTGTCTATACTTAAAGTTGGTTTAATGGCATCTACCCTCCAGATATCTGATGATGTTCCAAATGAGGTTAGATGCATAAAAAATTAAGTTAAGTTAGAAATGTTTCCGTTTATAAACATAATCTTATTTTTAAAAGAAAAATACCATTATTAAAAATAATCAGTGACTTTTTCACAATCATACCCGCTTTAGCCCTGCTCTGATTTTTTGCAATCTGAATTTTTAAAAAATTGACTTAAATGTACATACCTTCAGGGTCTCAGAAGACTTTAGACACCATCTGTTCTAATTCTCCTTTTCCTGCATCTGGAAGTGGTAGTATACCGCTGAGAAATTTGTCCATCATATGATTAGTTAGAAAAAGATCTACAGCTAGAACCTAGGGCTCCGCATTTTCTTAATGCTTGATAGGTATTTTTTTCATTTGTAAGGATGATAGAAATTCGGTCAAATTATTTTTGACTTGTAATCCCTATCAACTGGTATTTGTTGTTTTGTAAAAAGTTACCCCATCCGTTCCATTTTGAATAATTCAGCTTTGTTTTCTCTTTCATTTCCATTTTCCCCCTTTGATTTAAATGTAGCCCATCAAAATGAGCCTTCATGGGATTGTGCCAAAAAGAGCATGCAAGCCCCTTTAATATAAAATGGAGGTAGTACTAAATATAGACTTAATTCAGTAAACTGACATCTCAGCAAATGCTCTTTATACCTCTGTAGACAAGTTTGTGCCTGTGTGTGTGTTTTAAAAAATGGCACTTTCACATTGCCACCAAAGCACTCTCTATAAGAAAATAATTCACATTTGCCAGGTAGGGTTAGGAGCTATGGGACTGGTTACAGCTGACTTCTTTCTCTGATTTTCCATTCCCGTTATTCTGTTTGACATTTCTGAAGCCAGTTCTACATTTAGTAGAGCCATAAATAATGGTGATAAGCTGGAAAGCTGCAATATACAAGAATGGAGAAAAGAGATAAATAACATATATACGTCCCGTTACATGAAAGGGCAAGGGGGCATTAAATGTTAGGTAAACCCAATTCCAAGCAGAACACACTGAGTGACCAGGAAAAAAAAAAATACATGTCAGCGTCAAGCCCTTCAATTCAGTAGGGTGGGGGAGGCTCTTCCAGTCCTGAGGCTTCTTTCCCGGTGTTCCAGAAGGGCCCTCCAGTAAATGTCCTTCAGGCAAAGTTAGGTGAGAAGGTATCCGTCCCCTACATGACGACTCCTTTGGCAGCTCTTGCCCAAGCCTGCCCCAAAGGTGAGGCCACTGAACCGAACAACAGGGAGAAGCACCTGCGTCATTGCCTATGCCCTACCAGACCAGCGCCTTCTTGCCCCCCGGCCCGCAGTTGCTTGAGACCTTGTGGAAAGAAACCAAAAACCTTCCTTCACCTTACACTCTTTATTTTTTCTTGAGTATTCTTTCTCCTGCTTATTTCTGAGGAGTGGATATTTAAATGTTAGGTTTTCCTTTTCCATGACCGTGCAGAATATACATAGTTCATTTACGATTTATAAACTCAGCCAACGTGGGCACTTCCAGGCACTGCCTAGAGTTTGTTTTCAAATCTGGCTAAGAAAATGACTCTATGGCTTCCGGCTGGGCTTGGAAGGCAGCAGGATCTTTCCTCTGTCCCCAAACAGTGGGAGTAAAGATTTTAAGACTTCGAAGCTCGATGCCAAGAAGTGAGTGATTTCCATGCGAGAAATAATAGGAAGTCTAGATACAGCTAAAGGAAGGCAGGATGAAGGCTTGGATTTCCTCGGACTCCAACAATCTCACCTGCAAGTTGTTTACAAAGGGGCTGGAATCAAGGTGGCAACACTGTCTGATAAGGGTGAAGATCTTACTGGTAAATCTCAAGACTGACTTTCCAGGATTCCAGAGTAGAAGTAAATGATTATAAAGATTACAGACAATACAGGGGCTCTGCTTTAAACAAACAGACAAGCCCCCCACCTCCCCCCCGGCAAAAACACCGCCACTTTCCTGCCTGAGTATTGCCAGGAATATTAAATCGATAGCATCAACCACACTTGACATTCCTGTCCTGGTGGGCGGAAGAGAACAGAGATTCAAGTTCATGCCAAGCTTCTCCACTGCATCTTCGCTGCGCTGGCCTCTGAGACCAGATAATTATGTTCCCTCTCTTCTTAACAATTCATCTTTCATTACGAAGCCACATGACCCATCCTGTCAGTAAAGCCAACCAACATGGCTGGGAAGGAAGTGACCAGGCATCGCAAGCCTTCCCAAACCAAGGAAATTATATATTTCAACCAGTAGTACTGATTTTTTTTTTTAAATGCCAAGCTATGCAACTTAGCTGTCAGAGCAGTGAAGTGAAAATAAAATTAGGGGCCAAATGCCTAAGCCCTCAAGAAATGTCATGGAGAAGAAGCAAAAACAAGTAAAAGGTTTACCTTATCATTTTTTTTAATGTTTAAATACATGCATTTTGTTATCAGTGCACTGAAAATGGAATCAATGACCCACTGGACCCAATGCTTATATTTAAGAAATGCCTTGAACTTTAAATAAACACCATTTTCTTTTCTCTTGGCTTAATTTACTTGCAGCTGTGTGACATAGCTTGGGAATATACACCCACCTGAAAAAGACAGACAAGGGCAGTGCAGAGCCTAATTTTCTTACCATTCAGTCTTTATTGAACAGACAACATAGCTTTCAAAAGAAACATGAACTTCTCCTTTTTCTTACCCACTTCAGGGACAGTAAAATTGAAGTCAGAATTCAGAGTTCCCTCCAGTGACCACAAAATAGCATCTTAAAATCTTGTAGTGTTTTGTTTTTGCTGGTTGTTTTTTTTTTCCCTTTTCCTTTTCCTCTGCAGGCTTATGAATTTCTAAGCAGCCCAGTCCTGCCGCCTCCTCATTCCTGCACTTATTAGCAGTAAAGATGTATCAAGTAGCCTTGCAGCTATAGGGAATTCACATCACCTCGATGGGCCTTAGCTTTTTCTCCGTAAACTGAGGGAGTTCGATTAAATCATTTCCTGCGCCAGTGTTTGGGTTGATTTTCTAGGTCTAGGTGGATTTGATGTTTGATGTCTGTGTGTGTGTGTGTGTTTGTGTGTGTGTGTTGGGAGTGGAATCTCTTACTGTAGCTTGAAATACTAGAGAGTAGATTTGATGTTTGATGTCCGTGTGTGTGTGTGTGTGTGTGTGTGTGTGTGTGTGTGTGTGTATTGGGAGTGCAATCTCTTACTGTAGCTTGAAATATTAGAAAGTAGATTTGATGTTTGATGTCCGTGTGTGTGTGTGTGTGTGTGTGTGTGTATTGGGAGTGCAATCTCTTACTGTAGCTTGAAATACTAGAGAGTAGATTTGATGTTTGATGTCCGTGTGTGTGTGTGTGTGTGTGTGTGTGTGTGTGTATTGGGAGTGCAATCTCTTACTGTAGCTTGAAATATTAGAAAGTAGATTTGATGTTTGATGTCCATGTGTGTGTGTGTGTGTGTGTGTGTGTGTGTATTGGGAGTGCAATCTCTTACTGTAGCTTGAAATACTAGAGAGTAGATTTGATGTTTGATGTCCGTGTGTGTGTGTGTGTGTGTGTGTGTGTGTATTGGGAGTGCAATCTCTTACTGTAGCTTGAAATACTAGAGAGTAGATTTGATGTTTGATGTCCGTGTGTGTGTGTGTGTGTGTGTGTGTGTGTGTGTGTGTTGGGAGTGGAATCTCTTACTGTAGCTTGAAATACTAGAGAGTAGATTTGATATTTGATGTGTGTGTGTGTGTGTGTGTGTGTTGGGAGTGGAATCTTTTACTGTAGCTTGAAATACTAGAGTGGGCCCCAGCCCAAGAGAGCATTCCCATCCATGTGTGAAGGAGATCATGGGTGGTGATTGCCATCAAAAGTCCTCAGAACCTCTTGCCCCTTTCCGTCTCCCGTTAGAGGACCTTTTTTGTATCTTCAGCTTAGTATTCTGTAGATGTGTATTGCACTTTGACTGGTATCTAAAGAAAAAGCAATTATCATTCCCATGGATGATTAGAAAACACCACTTTGAAAAATGGCATTCATGCAAGAATCTTCACACCTTCGAATAGGAGGGAAAATACTGGTATTGGATGTTGAGCTTGTGTCAAATGGCCAAACACACAATCATAGGGAGGTTACTGTCCCAGTTATAGATTACATAAGTTATCAAGAGTTGACTGAATATTTTCACACTGTTAAATTTTTTAATTGTTCTACAATAATTTTCATTGCCTCCATAAAATAACTTATTTATACATAACCTCTGTCTTAGTGAAATAACTTTTGTTTATTGGTAAAATTAAGTTTGACTCATGTTGGTTTGAGCAGGATGAATTACAAGACTTACAGGGTATATTGACTTCTCTGGGCTGCCATAACAAATTGCCATAAACCAGCTGACTTAAAATGAGAGAAACGTATCCTCTCACAGCTCTGGAGACCAGAAACTCCATACTGAGTGTCAGCAGCACCGCACCACGTCTGAAGACTCTAGGGGAGAATCCTTTCTTGACTCTCACGTAGCTTCTGGTGCCTGCCCGGCAATCCTTACTGCTCCTGGCTCGTGTAAGCATCACTGTGCTCCCTGCCTGTCCTCACTCGTCTTCTCCTTGGTCTCTGTCTTCCCCTTTCTAGGCTCTTAACAGGACACCCATCATTGGCTTTAAGACCCACCCTAAACCAGGATGTTCTCATCTCGAGATCTTTACCTTCCTCATCTTTGCAAAGGACCTAATTCCAAATGAGGCCACATTCTGAGATTTCGAGTGGACATATCTTTTGGGGGTCACTCTATCTCGTGGTAAGTTTGGGCTTCTATAACAAATTAACCACAGACTGGGTGGCATAAACGACCAACATTTATTTCTCACAGTTCTGGAAGCTGGAAGTCCAAGATCAAGGTGTCAGCAGATCCAGGGTCTGGTGAGAACCCACTTCCTAGTTTGCACATGGCCATCTTCTTGCTCCCTTCTCAAAGGGCAGAGAGCAGAGACAGGAAGCAAGTTCTGGAATGCCTCTTATAAAGGCACTGGCCCCATTCATGAGGGTCTACCTAATTACCCCACCTCCTGCTACCATCACTTTGCAGACTCGGCTTTCAACCCTGGGCTTTTGAAGGGACACAGACATTCAGTCCACAATGCCATTCAGCCACCACATGGGGGACGACGGTCATGGAACTCAAGTGCAGAAATCAATGTCAGGCCTCAGAAGCCACTGGAAATAGCAACTGGGAAGCCCCTTGCAAACAAAGCTCATTCTCTCAAGCATCCTCTCTCTGCCTCTAGGGCCGCCTGGATCCTGTTTCTGCTTCTCCTTGCATGTTAGCTTCAATCATTTTTCTCTTCAGCCTGACTCTCTCCGGGGCAGAAGAATTTCCTGCAGGTCTTTGACTCCTCTGCCTTTAGCTCAAGAAGCCCACAGGGGATGACTAACCACTCAGTCTCCATTCTAAATGCCTAAACACAAAAACAAAACAAAACACAGTAACCTCATGGGCCAGTTTAGTTCAAGCCTCTATCATGTGTCCCTTCAGATCTAGTCAGGAGAATGGTCAGGTAAGTGAGGTCTTGGAAAGGCAAGGCACTGAATAAAGTCACAATAACCTGAAGGTGATTAGTAAGTAAGGGATGTTTATACTATTTCCAATGTTGGTTGAGAAACCATTTAACTTTTTAAAACAATTCCCCAAATACCTGAGAGCCATCTAAAATGGCTTCTAGGTTTAGACTTCCCAGACACGTCATAAATTATCAATTTTCATGTTCTACCATGACAGTAGCACCTGCCAGGCCTGTCAAGGTAGTTTGCAGTTACTTTTCTGGGAAATCTTCAAGAAAACTCCAAGCTGTATTGCCTGTAATTAGGATAACACACTAGGCTTCGGTCTGACGGCTTCTCTGAGTTCTGTGAAATGTTCTGCATAAATACAGGGGAGGAGATCTATGGGGCCTGTGAGATATGATCTCTTTCTCCTGAAAAAAGGTCACTACATGGCAATAAGGAACAAACAGACCCCGAAAGGAGGGTGTGTATGGGCTTGGAGGAGAAAGGATGGTGGGGACCATGCATGTATTCATGGTCATGACAGGAAGAATACTCCAAAGACTTCATGGTAAGTGGGGGGAAATCAGGAATGATACACTGGTTGGAAATGGAAAATCCTCAGGGAGACTGAGTAAAATGCAATGACCACAATTAAGTAAGTTCTCCTTTCCCCTGACAAATTAGTGAGCTCTCAAAAGTGTGGGAAGCTGGGCTTGCGTTAATTTCCTGAATACATTGTTAGGATTGATGTCCATATGATTGTTATATGATCTGGATGGAATTAAGCCCCTCCCCTGAAGCCCTAAGCTTCGATGTGACTGTATCCGGAGACAGGGCTTTTAGGCAGTAAAGGTGAAATGAGGTCATAAGGGTGGAGCCCTAATCCTAGCAGATTGGTGGACTTCCAAGAAGAGGAAGAGAGATCTCTATGCTCACGCACAGAGGAAAGCCATATAAGGACACAACTGTGTGTAAGCCAGGAAGAGGGTTCTCATCAGAAACCAACCTCACGGGTTGGGACTTCTGGGACTTCTGGGACTTCTCAACTTCTAGAACGGAGGGAAAATAAATTTCTGTTGGTTAAGCCACCCAGTCTATGGCATTTTGTTATAGCAGCCCCAGAGGCTAATACATCTAACCATAATCATAATCATTATTGCACACACATATAACGTAAGTTTACGTATTTTTTCTTTAGGCTATGAAATTACCCTGGCCAAATGCTTCTATTCGCAGTAAAGGCATCACCTCCTGTAATTTTCTTTTTGGATGGGTAGAGTGTTTTTTGGATAATTGGGTTTTTGATTGGATGAAGTTTGCAACCAAACTGCCAATACCACGTCAGAGTAAGAGATAGAGACTGGAGCATGGCAAATGGGAACACCGTGCAGTTGGAGATAGAAATCTGGAGCACCATGCTGACAACTCTTTGTTCTCCTCCTAGAGGCTCACAGACTCTTGTTGGTCATTGGTTTCCATCAAGAGCCAAAAGGGGCACTACATCTGCCCATACATGTATCAATATTTGGCATGTTTTTCTGAATGGGTGTGAACAGACTGTGAAACAGTGAGAAACTGAGGTACTCCGGTCTAGCAAGACATCACCTGGCATGAACTGTGTCTACTCCTTTGGCTAAATATATCGGGAACTCAAGCTACTTTGTAATACTTGTTTATTTGTAGTTTCTTCTGGCAAATTCTGAGCCCATCTTACATAATAAATCTTTCAATTCCTTTTTACATTTTGGATTCAGTGCGGGGACCAAACAAGTGCCATTCTAATACAGACAATGTAGGCATTTTTTTGAAGAAGAGTGAAATATTTGTTTTGCATGAAAGTTGGAAGAAATTAGTTTCTAAACTCCCCTCTTAGTAAAGAGATAGGAAAATGGGGACAGCTCAGGTGGATCGAAGAAGGGTTGGTAGGCATTGCAGACTTGGTACATGTGAGAAGTTTGAGAATAAGAGACAAAAGAACAAGTTTGTAAAACTAGCCGCAGAAGCTCAGCAGTGAAAGAGCTTAGAAAAGATTGTACACAGCTTTCTGATACGAGAATCTGAGTAGAACACAACTTACTGAATACATTTATTTGGAGTTTACTGAATTTGTGTCTTCCATTTATGATTTGTATTTTGAAAGTATTTGCCATATTCTTACCTACTATGAAGATAGAGTGAATGTGCTTTTCTTCAAGCAGGGATTTTTACTAGCCTTGGACCCCAGTCAGTTATTCTTCAAGCAGTGATTCGTGCTGATCCATTTCATTGTTGTTCGCTCCAGTAACGGTAGCATATAGGACTTTTTGAGTGCTTTCCTAATCACATAATAATTCACCAAATTCTCACAACAATCAGAGGAGAGAGTCAGCATTACCATTTCACAGTTAGGGATACCGAGGCTCGGAGAAGTTCTGGAACGTGCCCAACATCCTACACGTGTAGTAAAAGTAGTGGAACTAGCACAGATCTAATACTGTGATAGTATTAGAGAGGGTCCCAGGGTTGACCCACCAACCAGAACTTCTGACCCCAATGTGGGCAGCCCAGCTCTACATCTCTTCCTCTTAACGGCTTTATCAAACCAACTGGCATTGCCCATTGTTTTACTGAAACTATACATGGTATCCTAGAATTTGCAACTTACATTCAAGATGCCAGTTCTTTTTTCTTAGATTCTGAATTTTTAGCCATCAAATCCATTTCTATAGATCAGTGTATTCTTTTTTTTTTTTTTTTAATTTGACACAGAGAGAGAGAGCACAAGCAGAGGGAGAGGGAAAAGCAGGCTCCCCACTAAGCAGAGAGCCCAATGTGGGACTCGATCCCAGGACCCTGGGATCATGACCTGAGTTGAAGGCAGATGCTTACCCAACTGAGGCACCCAGGCACCCCCAGATCAGTGTATTCTTATAATAATGTAAATGCAGCATCTAGACATGAAAACTGAATGTATTGCCTTGAGCCACCCAAATTTGGCTAGTGAGTAGAACAACAGTACGGATATTTCCCTGTTTTTTTTTTTTGACACTCTAGCACAGTAATTTAAAGTATAACAGGATATTGGTGTTGGCATATATCCAACTCACAGATGTCTTATCTTTTCCTGAATGCTCTCTAATGCCTCAACCTTGGCTAGAATGCACATAAGCAGAGTGATGCTGCAGGCACACCATAAGGAGAGTGCTGGAAGTATGAGAAGGCTGACATGTATGTGAAATGTACACCAAGAACGAGAAGCTCGGGGTCACAGTAGACATCTGGGGTGGAAGCTTGCTGTAGCTATTAGAGATTATCGGAAGGCAATTATTAGAATGGAAGTCTGTCATGCCTGTTATATGAACTGCAAACACAGTTTGGGGTCAGAAGTTCTGGTTGGTGGGTCAACCCTGGGACCCTCTCTAATACTAATATCACAGTATTAGATCTGTGCTTGCTACAGTGCTAAGGGAGTCTTCTTTTTTAGTCCAAATCTCATCTTCAGAGATCTCGAGTGGATTCCACTGAGAGTCTGCATGTACCAGTTAGAACGCGGAGCATCTGTTAATAAAAACGGGATGAAATGATTGAGGGACTGGACTCTTTGCTACACAACAGACTGCTCTGTAACCACCAGCTCATTCTTGTCCTCCGATATGTCATGTAGGCTAGAGTGTATTTTAAACAGGAGGGTCTGTGTTCAGCACAATTTCTCTTGTGCCTGATCTTCAGATGACATACTTCCTTTGGAACTACAAATGCTATTTGGCTCGTTAGGCCATGTGGACATAATAGGTAAGGATGAACGGTGGAAGTTTTGAGTTAAGGCCACGTAATGTGGCTTCTGAGTTTTGTTTTCTGGTTATTCATATTTTCGTGGTTGCCACCAGAATGCCTAGCCAGGGAACAAAAAGTGGGTGTCAAGGAAGAAATGACAGGGACAAATCCCTATAAAAGTCTAAAGTCTCTGGCAATCTAATGGGCGAAAAGACATTATCAGCAGCATATATTAACAAATACCCACTTAGGTTTTGAAATATCCACTTAAAATAATTAAAACCCAATTATAGAAACTTTCTACACTAACAATGAAACATCTATTTTATTATCATTCTGCATGTTAGTGGCCTTTAAAATTTTCGAGATGAACTGCAATGCCTTTTAGAAGGAGCACTAAAAGGGAAAACCTACATAATAATCATGATGGTCTCAAAGATATTTTTTCCTCGAGTTGAGAACATGAATTCCAGTTGTCCCTTATAATATGGGAATAACAGAAAGCATTCTGAGTAGAGGATGTCCGTTAGTATTTGTCTTATTTAAAGAAATATTAATCGTAGGCACATTAACCAGGTAAACTACAAAATCTGAATTTTGACAAATTACACATTGATGGAGTAAAACTGTCTAAAAATTTAAGAAAAAACTACATTTGCGTGATGTTTTATAACATGCTACCCGATTATAACTTTTTAAAAGTATTCATTTATAAACAATTTATTAAGCATTTTAGAAACCCTGAGAAACGTAGCAACATGAATTTAAAGCAAGGTTTTTCAGAAAGTCACCTTCCATTTTGCATTTTTTGGCTAAAGTCCTCTTTCAGCAAATATAAGGGTGAACCAGGCCACAGAATGCGATTGCTGCTGGCTCACAAAGCGTTTGGTCCTCCTGTTCCCTGGCTGGTCGCAGCCTGGAGTCAGGGCCAGCAGGTGCACGTGGTGCTCTGCCCGCACTTCTCCTCCTGGGAACCTACGTCTGTCCCGGCTGACATAAATGGCAAGCTTTTCCAAGGTTCCTTTTTCATTATGTTGTAGTCACCTTTAGATTTCTTCAGATCGTGTGTCTTAGGACCTCAGAAATGAGAACATAATTTCAAACCAAAAATAGCATGCTACCAGTGGTTATCCTACTTAACCTCCCGCAGATATGATCGCTGCCAGGCTGTTTATTTACCTTTGCCATTTTCATTTTGTAGATGGAATTATCACAGCCACTGCTAGAATTAACAAGGGATCGGAAGGATGATAAGCACACTTTGAAAGGAAGAGCCTAGGCTGTTAATTAATATGAATGTTAATACGAATTGAGAGATTATGCGTTTCTCACTGCAGGATGTCAATAACACATTCGTTGATTTTGTGTACATGTGAGCATGCAAGCACTTCAATGTTTACACAGTGGAAAGTTCAGGTTTTATTACTTATGTTGCCATATGGCTTGTCATCGGGCTTTCCCCTTACTTGAGTTTTTCCTGTTTTCTATATTATGAAACTCAGACCCCTCTATCTGCTGGTTGGTGTCCTCCGTAATCGGGCTCTATCTTATCCATCAGATGATATACTCTTTGAGTGTCCCGTGTGGACACTCCAGTTAAGCCCCGCTTCTCTTCATCTAGGCTAATCTTAACCAATCTTGAGGCAACTCTCTCAATTCAAAGATGAGTCTCTTGAATATCTAGGTCCTTACACGCTCAATTCCCTAATTTTAACACTGAATATGCTACCTTGGTATACACTACCTCAACTTGTGGTGGGATGCTATTCCTTAATTATTTTCTATGTGCCACTCTACTCCCTTCAACTGTCCTGAAGGCACACAACAACTAAATAAGGAAGTCCAGAGACAATCAAATGCCATTTTCTGGGTCAGACACCAAGTGGGATGCCTACGAGTCAAAGCTAGAACCAGCTCACTTCTAGCAAGGATAGAAAGAGCCGCCCGTCCCTCACCAACAGCTCCATCCTACAGGTCCTCAAGCCCTCACCCTACTAAGAGGCAGTTTCTGCGGCTATAATCTCTCTGCCCTGCCTGGGAAATCAGGTCTGAGACAGTAGGGAAGACCAACAGTCTATAAGCAACTCAGGACTTTCCACTGTTATAATCTCATTACTTGAGGAGTTATTTTCAAAATATAGTTGAATGGAATGAAGTCTGGCCCTTATTTGCAACCCAGATTTTGGGGAAATAAAAAAAGTGAAACATTCATGAAACACATACAAGTCTAAGATTACTTTTTTTAAATTGTATTTTCTTCCTGGAAATGGCAGAGCAAAAGCTATGGTAAAATGTTTTTAGAATTTTAATAAACTGTAAGTAAAATGTATTCATTTGAAATGCTTTTATGTAATTTTTTTATAGTTTTGTAAATTTAAGCATATATATCTCTATTTATACAGCTTTCTTTGCATAGATCTACCCAGCTGACACCACCCTTTAAACTTTTATATATCTTAATCTCCAGTGAGAAATACCAAAGTGAAATAGGTCATTTCTTTCCATGGTGGAGCTGATGGCTGATTCCAAGCTGTGACCAAATGATCTCTCTTTGAGGCCAGATGAGAAATATGAACATGGTCTTATTTTTCTTTATGTGTATTTTCAAGAGGCCGTTAATAATTCTATTTTCATGATCATGAGAGTTAACTTTTAGGATCATATATTTTATGCCAAAAAAAAAAAAAAAAGACCAGGAGAAGAGCTCTTTATCTCTTCAAGATGATATAACTTTAGCTGTGGAATTTTTAAAAATCTTAAAGGACAATTGTGCGTTTGGAAAGATAAATGGAGACCGATGTGGAATCTTATAGTTAAAACATCTCCAGTTCCCTTTATAAAATCAATACTCTGAAGACAGGAAACATGCTCCAATGGTTTTAACTTTTAATTGAAACCAATTTGTATTTTTCTGTTCAGAGTCATTAATTCGGTTTGTTGGAACAAACCTCTTTTTGTTTTTAAACAAAGTGAATCATAAACAACTCAGACTTCCCTAAGAAAATTAGAGTGGTAGAAGGTCCTTCTGCATAATTCTAAACATTTATTGATGCTTACTCTATAACTTGCATTGAGCCAAATTCTTTGCATGAATCATCTCATTTAACCTTCATAGAAATCCTATGAGGTAAATACAATTATCATCATCATTTTCTGAGGAGAGGACTAAAGTCTAGAGGGTTTAAGTTTCCTATTGTCATAGAATATTGGCAGATCCAGAAGTCACCCCTGGGCATCCTGACTCCAAAGCTAAAGCTTTAAGTCACTCTTTTTTTTTTTTTTTTTGTCTCCTAGACAAAAATAAGCCCTATTTTTGAGTTTATTTTCAGCTGAAGATGAGAGTTTTTGGAGAGCAACAGTTATGGGGTGATAGCCCAGGAGGAAGCCTAAGATTTTGCACCCAATTTCCATGTCTGGGTTTTTTTTCCATACCAAGCAATTCTCTGACACTGGCTCGGTTTGTTACCATTCAACTCAGTTCTGATGCTAGCTACGTGGAGAGAGTCTCAGATCCCACAGGTTAAGGCTTGGTCCTGTAAGACTGCCTAGCCCCCTGCAGATGCCAGTTGCAAATCCACACTGTCTCCTGTGCTTGGGATGGCTGGGCTATAGGTTGGAGGTTTCCATAACCCCCTCCTTGGGTTTGGTTCATTAGCCAGAGCTGCTCAGAGAACAGAGTTTATTATAAAAGGATATAACTTAGGAGCAAATAGAAAAGACACATAGGGCATGGGACAGAGTTTCTATGCTCTCTTAAAGTGCCACTCTCTGCAAATCTCCATGTGTTCACCAACCCAGGAGCTCCTGCAAACTCCAACTTTTTGAGTTTTTATGGAGGCTTCATTACATAGGCATGGTTGATTAAATCGTTGGCCATTGGCAACTGATGCCACTCGCTATCCCCTCCCATCCCTGGAATTCAGGGGGTGGGGCTGAAAGTTCCAACACCCCTACAATCACATGGCTGGTTCTCCAGGCCACCAGCCCCCAACCTCAGGTGTGTCCAAGTTACCTCATTAACATAACACATGGCCTTTATTGCTCTTATCACATAAGAAATTCCAAGGTTTTTAGGAGCTCTGTGCCAGGAAAGGGGACAAAGACCATACATAGCTTCATTATGAATCACAATATCACAAAGTGCCATGCCTTGTAGTCTTGAGCACAGGGAAATTTTTCCCCTTACAGAGAATGAGAGGCAGCTGGTTGAAGACTTTCTCCAGCACATAGTCCTAATGGTCTTCTTGCTTGAGACCAGGATCTTTGGGGAATGGGGTGCCTCTCATTGAGCTCGCTGATCTCGGGGGTAAAGGTATGTGCACTAGCCTGTTCATTTCTCTTCATCTTTAACTCCATGGGGCAGGGGTGGGGGGTGCAGGGAACTCAAGGCTATTTTACAAACTTCTTGGATCTTCATGTCCTCAAGCACTGAGCAGTAATCTCTGCATGCTTCCCAGAGTTGATATAATGACATGTTTGAAGACTTTTTGAAAAGAAAACAAACAAAACCAAAATGCTATCCAAACATTGGTGTTCTTTGATATTCCATTAAATTGGGGGAGTAAGGCTAAGACAGTTACAATAAATCATCAAATATGGAAAAGTATTTCTTAAAATGAGGAAATCTCAGAGAATACACACTTTAATCTTCAAGTGGCTCAAATATGGATCATGGCCACACGTCAGTGTGATCACTTGTTTGTGTGTAATAGCTCCAAGGATGATCTAAGTGAGAATATTTTAGATGAAGAATGATCTTGTGCTGCCAAATAAAGTACCAGGAATTAGTACTGGAGTTTACTAATGGAGGTGGGAATGTGTGGTGGGTGGGAGGACTCTGGGAAGGCAGATGGAAGGAAGAAAAGAGGGATGGAGCAAGATGGCAGGATTCCTGGACCACTGGAGTGGACCCTGGTTCTAAACATTCTCCGTAAAACACATGGGATAACCCACTTGCCTTGTGTTGCTGGGACTGTGGGGAAAGCAGGAAGGGGGCAAGACTCCTTGAGTCAGACTGATCGGTAGCTAAGCCAGCAGAGGCCTGAGGCTGGGCCTAGGGCAGCAGTCAGGGCCCAGGTAAGAGTGGGGAAGCTGGCCGAAAGTGGACTCTCACGTAGATAATAGAAAACCAATCCTATTTTCAAGTCCTCGAGAAAGATGATCCACTACAGAGGAGTGAAAGAAAGAAAGATTCTCTTACATGGAGGGTGGAGTTCCAGTCACTGTGCTTGGATATTAAAGGGTAGGGGCCATCCCTACAGAGGACCTCACATGACACTTATTTGGGGGCCTTTCTCCTGCCCGTGTGGCATCTTCAGCCTCCCCATTGGTAGCGACTCCAAGTTAAGCACAGATGCTTCATTTGTATGTCTAGGGCTGTTTCTAGTAACAGTTGCTGATGCAGGCTCTAAAGTTCCCTAAAGACATTGTTCTTTACATGCACCTGCAGATGTGGGCCACAGCTTCTGGTTCCCCTGGCGGAGATGGCTTTCTCCCTCTTACCTGGGAAGAGTCTGCTGCCCTCGGTCCTCAGCTCTAAGCATCTTTGCTCTTCAGTGTCACCAGGAGTCACTTTATGGGCAGCCTTGCTGTTTGGGGGCAGAAAGGTGTGACACTCAGGCTGAGTACAACCTGAAACACTGATGGACGTGGTTGCTTGCTGCGGCGCTTTGGCAAACTACACGTCACGCTACTGGCTCGTGATGCTCAAGCTACACCAGCTTTTTTTGCATCTCTTCCTGGCGCTCAGCTCTGACTGCCTTAGGAAAAAGAATAGTCTTTTTCCCCAGTCTTTGTATATTTGTGTGTTTTGTTCTTCCTCTCTCTGAGGTATTGCCTTCTCTCAGTTATCTTTCTGTATCACTTTATCTAAAGTAGGTTTTTTTTTTTTTTTTTAGCTGTGGGTCTTCTGTATATGGCCTTTATGATGTTGAGGCATGTTCCCTCCATCCCTGTTGAAGGGGCGCCTGCGTGGCACAGTTGGGTAAACATCCGACTCTTGGTTTTTGGCTCAGGTCATGATCTTGGGGTTGTGGGATCCGAGCCCTGCATCAGGCTCTTCACTCAGCATGGAGTCTGCTTAAAGACCCTCTCTCTCTTTTTCCCTCAGCACCTCTGCACCCATGCACGTGTGCTCTCTCTCTCAAATAATCTTAAAAAAAAAAAAAAAAGACTGTATGGTGTACTTTGTCAAATGCTTTTTCTGCACCTATTGAGAGGATTAAATGGTTCTTATCCTTTCTTTTATTAATGTGGTATATCACATTGATTAATTTGTGAATATTGCACAACCTTGCAGCCCAGGAATCCCACTTGATTGTGGTGAATAATTCTTTTGTAAAACAGTACGGAGTTTCTTCAAAAAGTCAAAAATAGAACTACCCTATGATCCAGCAATTGTACTACTAGGTATTTATCCAAAAGATACAAAAATATGATTCAAAGGGGTAAATGCATCTTGCCATTTTAATAATTTGTCTCCTTTGAGAAGCTTCTCAAAATGAGGAGACTAACCACAGCTCACATATAGCAGCATTACCAACAATAGCCAAATTATGGAAAGAACCTAAATGTCTATCAACTGGTGAAAGGATAAAGAAGATACACACACACACACACACACAACACACACATCAGAATATTACTCAACCATCAAAAAGAATGGAATCTTGTCATTTGCAATGATATGGATGGACCTAGAGGGTATCATGCTAAGTAAAGTAAATCAGTCAGAGAAAGACAACTACCATATGATTTCACTCATATGTGGAATTTAAGACACGAAACAGATGAACATAGGGGAAAGGCGGAAAAAAAAAAGACAAGGAGACAAACCATAAGTGACTCTTAACAACAGAGAACAAACCAAGGGTTGATGGAGGAAGGTGGGTGGGGGATGGCCTAGATGGGTGACGAGCATTGAGGGCACTTGTGATGACCACTGGGTGTTATATGTAAGTGATGAGTCACTAAATTCTACTCCTGAAACCAATATTATGCTATATTTTAACTAAAATTGAAATAAAAACTTGAAATATTTAAAAATAAAGTAGCTTTTGGGGAGCTTGGGTGGCTCAGTCATTTAGCGTCTCCCTTCGGCTCAGGTCGTGATCCCAGGGTCCTGGGATCGAGCCCCAATTTGGGCTCCTTGCTCTGTAGGAAGCCTGCTTCTCCCTCTTCTACTTCCCCTGCTTGTGTTCCCTCTCTCACTGTCTTTGTCAAATAAATAAAATCTTAAAAAAAATAAAGTAGCTTTTTTTTCCCTACCACTGTGTTTTCTAGTTCATATTTTATTATTGTGGTAAAATTTACCACTGTAACACCATTTTAAGTATATAGCCCAGTATATGCATTCACACTGCTGTGCAATCATCACCACCATCCATCTTTAGAACTGCTTCATCTTCCCCAACTGAAACTTTGTTCTCATTAAACACTAACTCCCCAAGCCAGGCCCTCCACCCCAGCCCCTAGCAACTGCCATTTTGCTTCCTATCTCTATGAATTTAACTACTCTAGGTATGAGGTACCTACCACTTCTTCTTATCACCTGACTTACTGTCTTCATTAACACATCACAAATTGAAGTTATTTTCTTAGCTATTGCTTCAAAGTTTATTATCCATACTTCTACTAAAACATAAGCTACTTCAGGTCAGGGATTTATTTTTTTTGTTTGTCACTATATCCCCAGCCATTCAGCAGTGCTTGCCATGTGGTAAAAGCTCAATAAATACTTACTAAAGTCATGAGTGAGTAAACATACTACCGGTCTTTAACTTCCTTGGGTTTTTCTGCTTTGTGATTGTATTCCTACAATATGTGAGCTACAGTTCATCTCCTCATTTTGAGAACCCGCTCAAAGGGGACAAATTATTAAAATGAATTATTATTCACAAAAAATGAAAGTTTCATAACAGAGCAGGATCGATCAGGCAATGGATAGCTGAGGTTTTTGAAAACATCTATTGCATACAGTTCTGCTTTCTCTTTCTTGAAGAAAAGTTTGTTAATCAAAACCAAAAACTTACTCCTAGAGCAGATAAAACTGGACTAGCAAATGCATTTTTTACGAGCTTGCAGTATGACTTCGCGATGGGTGTAATCAATAATTAATCAAAGTTCTGACATTATTTAGTAGTAGATAGAGAAAGGTCATTGTCTTTTTCTGGTCCAGAAAGTTCTTCCACATATTTTCATTTTATTTTTTAAAAAATTTGTTTTGACTCCTAGTGATCAATAAAAGTTCAGCTTGGATATATACAGAACAGAAATGCCACAGTGCCTTTTATTTTCTATTTTGGCCTTTCTTTTAACCAAATAACTTGGCCTTTCTTTGGACCAACTTATTCAATAAGTGCAAGTCAATTAGTCACACTAAAAAATAATTTTTTTTAATTAAAAGTTTCTTGAATTATAACAAGTACAAACAAAAACATGAAAATAAATTTAGAAGGCCTGATGGATTTTCATTCAGATTCAGTGCATCAGTCTGCCTTTCTATTTTGGAACACTGGTTTAGATAAAAACTGGATAATCAGAATTATTAATGATAAAATAAAATGAGAATATGTTTTTAAGAGTAAATCTCATGTCTTTAAACCATCATGAACCATACATCACCATAGGAGGCCGCTGTGGGAATTGATATTCTAGAGCCAAATTGTTGAGCATTCTGTAACAGTGAACATGTGTAAGTGGAGGTAGGAAAGATAGGGCAGATCTCATGACTTAGGATATAATCTTATCAGTTGGGGATGTCAGGGAAACATTTGTCTTCACTCCTGTTATTACACAATGACTATGCTGTTTGTATGACAACTCTTTTTTACCAATTTCTCAAATTTCAGGCACTGCTTGTACTTATCAGACCTCTTTGAAATAAGTCAACAATAGGGTGCCTGGGTGGCTCAGTCGGCTGAGTGTCTGCCTTTGGCTTGGGTCATGGTCCCAGGGTCCTGGGATCAAGCCCCGCGTCGGGCTCCCTGCTCCACGGGAAGCCTGCTTCTCCCTCTCCCTCTGCTGTTCCCCTTGCTTGTGTATTCTTTCTCTCTCTCTCTGTGTCAAAAAAAAAAACAAAAAAAACAAAACACTAAGTCAACAGTATCTATATTTAAGAATATTTAACTCATTAATGACCTTACTAAAAATAATTCATTTGTGAAATGTGATCATTTGTATTTAGAAAAGAGTTTTTTTTATAAATATAAAGCAATTTCAAATTCAGATATAGACAATTAAATTAAGTGGAACGTGAAGTATTTGGTAAAGGTAAAAAACATACACTGAGATTTATTTGGAGGATACTGTCTTAAAAAAAACTTTTTTTGATGTATATAACTAATGAAATATCTTAATGTATTTTTAAATTGCATGGCCCTACATAAGTGTTAATTACATTTATTTACACTTGATAAAGTGGGCAAAAGTAAATGAGTGATCTTAACATATATTTTATTCCATTTTAATAGTTTAATGTGAGTCCTTTTTGATAAGTCACAAAATATACAAAATTTCATCTATTTGATATAAAAGGCAATAATTTTAATAATAGAAAAAATTAAATTTCCCTGCATTTTAAGGGTGGCTATAGTCCTTGCAACTAATTTTGTGAGTTAATGAGCCATGATATTTTATCTTAAAGAACCATTTTTAGAAGCATCAAGTGAGTTTAGGTGATGGATTATTTTCAGGTAGTACAGAGAGTTCTAAGCACTAAGTGACTTTTTTGATTGTCCTCATAAGAAAGTAGCAATAAAACTGAAATCCAGAGAGAATCTTTCAGTCCTTGGTTTGCGGTATTCTTTGATTTCTTTGTACTGTTCGAGCATAACAATCCCCACTAAGATTCTGTGGTTTCTAATAGGTTAGGGGTAGGTTGAGCAACTGTCCTGGTTTTTGCACTAAACGTCCGACATCCAAGGAAACTCTTCAGTGCCACACAAATCTAAATGGCTGACCTGGCTTTTGGGGGTATTCAACTCCATGCCTCATTTACTGTAGTCTTGGCAAGTTTATTTTAAGGACACCTTTTCTTATCACTTGCTACCTTCTTCCTGACATACACCTCTCTTATGCTTTTGGTATTCTTTGTTTAAACAAAATAACTTGGTGGGGCATTCTACTTAGGAAGCAATCTGTGACAAGTGAGTCTTATTTCCAACAGTCACATCAAAACTTACTCTTTGCCATAGGACCTCACTCTCTGTGAGGAGATGGCAAATTGGCAAATTAAACTGTGCTAAAGATAATGCATGGTAATCATTTGTATTTCTGGAGAAACTCGCTGAACACAAAGAAGTGCCTACTACACAGTAGGCATATTAAAAAAAATGCTAAGTGAATGTAGAAGGAAACAGAAGACTGAACTGAGTGAGTGCTAGGATTTTAAAGCATGGCATAAGAGACCTGCACCAGGAGTTATTTTATAGAAGTAGATGTACACATGAGCTAAACTCATGATGGAACCCTGCCACAGAACTCAAAGATACTTTCAAAGTAGGACCTCACCTCTCTTGACTGCATGACAGTGGAGGGGAAAAAAAAAAAAAAAGATTATTTTGCACTGTGTTCATTAATCTTTTTATTTAACTAGGTAGGTTTGGCATCTGGTATTATGGTTTACATGGGAATCTTGAGTAGAATACATTGTCTGGGTTGTAGAATTTGAATTAATGTAAACATATCTCTCTTCCTCGTGATCGTATATTAGAAAAGTACCTTAAAAAAATAGGTCATGGAGGAGAGGGTGTCAGGTGTTAAACCTAAGCTTTGTTCCCCAGAAAGTTCAGATGTGTTTGGTCGTGTTCAAGAGACTGACAAGAAAGTTTGTTGTAATAGGGAGAGTCTCTAGGGGCACAAGTCAGGTAATAGGGACAAAGAGTCAATGTGAGAGATCTGCTTGTGTGGTTTTCTTTCTCCACTTCTCTCTGCCTTACCCACATCAGAGACTTGTGTTAGAGCTCTTAAAAGTGGGGACAGCCACAGAATATATGGAAAAAACAACTCACTGAACCTCTGTGAGAACATAAGCGTTGAGGGCAGCCTGCTTAGGGTAGCCAAGGCCATGCCGTAAAACCACATGGGGTCTACAGATTGGGTCTAGTAAAATTCTACTCTGTGATTCAGGAAACCATGAGGCCAATACCTAGAACAAAAGTGGGAACGCTGAATGGTGAGGAACATCAGCCACATCATAAACAAATTAGGAAAAGTTATTACGTCATTCACATAATCTCTGAAGCTCATATCCTTGGCTATATTGACCTCTTTCTCAGTTTTGTTACAGATGCTCGAGATAGAAGCCCCACCCAGGAAATGTTGATTTATAACTATTTATGGGGATATTTTTAATCTCCTTAGATGGATAGCCTGTACAAACATAGGTAATGAGTATATAAAGCATTATATATAATGGATTATATATACATTATATATGTGTATTTAATTTGCCTGCTCTTCTGATTAGGGGAGGTTGGCCATGGAAACTACCATTGACATCACATTGCTGTTCAGAGGATGTCATTCAAGGTGAGAACTAATCCTATACTTAGAACACAGAAAAGTGCTTCCTGTGTGAGAATAAGCAAACAAAAATTGTCAAACATCAAAACCTCCAAAATGTTAACCTTTATATGTTGTTAATTTCTGTTACAATTATACTTTCATTGTTATTTCAATTAGGTATTTAATAACTTTTAAACTTTAAAATTAGTTCTACATCAAGCTCCTCTGGGGGAAAAAAGAATGATTGGTACAGAATTAAAATATAATCCTCAATGGAATCAGCAATCTAATCCATGTTGGATTTTAGTAGAAGTTTAGAAGATACTCCTTTTCAGACCACACCAAATGAAAACTTAGCAACTCAGATATTTTATATTAATACAAAAAGGAGTACTAACTTTTTACATCTGATAGCCTTCAAAACACACACACACACACACACACACACACACACAACTATACAGATGTATGGGAGATACACAGGGTGGTAACATGCAGATGCTATCAAATATAAAGTCTTTCCCACATTCAAAACTGCATTCAACTTCATTTTTTCTATTGCTTTGAACAAGGATTTCACTGAAAGAGGATGGGATAGGATTATGGCTGTCTCTTAGGAGCCAACTCTGTTCCATCTTCATCAAGCATCCCGTTTATTATCTGGTACCTTGTTCTCTTTGAAATGTTTCACACATTGATTTTATGCTGATTTCCCTCCTTCTTCCCCTGCCCCCACCCTCCCCGGATTTCTCTTAGGTAAAGATACTGAGTTTGTAAGTCAGACATTTCAAGAGTCATTCCTTTAGGCTATCAACTGATAAGCACATTTATAGAACAGAGGGAAGCAATTTTTTTCACCATGAGGGCCCTGTTGTGAGCTTTCAAATAAGTCTGCCTTCAAAATATTGCCCTTAAAAATTGCCACGTTACCCTCTCATGCTCCCCGTCCCCATCCATAAAACCGTCTCCCCTCACTCAACAGCACCCACTCCCGCCTCTGACCAAGTCAGAGTAAATTGAGGAGGCCCTAACGCAAGCACGACGGGGTATGTGAAAGGACACAGCCGAATAAATGCAGGGATAAATCCAAGGGAATCTCTAGCTGCTCACCTGGCTCAGAGTAGGATTACTTGAGCTACTTAACATATCATCCTCCTGCAGATATTGTGGTGGAACCAAAAAATCTTACTGTTTTATTGCATTTCAACTAAATGATTCATTCATCTAGTTGCTACTGTTTCAAAATACACTCTTCCATATTAATGCTTTCTATCGCCACAAGGAGATTGCAGGAGAGAAACAAAATTGTGGGAATAATTTCTCATCACATATATCAATCTGTGTGAGTTTTCTTCCAGGCATGTTGCTGACGATTCTATAAAATTGGTCTGTAATTATAAATGTAGTAAAAGAATATCTCTCTGTACATCTTTGAAGGGAATTATGCAAGAGAGGTCATCTCATTAAATTTGATCTAGCTCGAGGGAATCTCAGCTTAAAAAGGGTAGAAGTGATTTTTGCAAACCAGGAAAAATGGTGATGATGTATAGCTCACAGATGCTTTGTTATTTGAAAAACAAACATGACAAGAGGTCAAATGTTAACTACTGAGTTTATATATAGGATAACTACATTACATGTTCCATGTGAATAATAAAATAACTCGTCAGAACATCTATGCTGAGATAAACACAGTGTGAGCAAAGCCGGGGACTTCTGTTGAATTTAGTTGCTGCCACCTACCTGATTGTAAGTAAAGTATGATGGTTAGAAACGTGGTGACCACATCAGTTAAATCAGCTCCTCGGTGTACGCATCCAAGACAGGAAGATGCCCCTTTTTCTCGGCAAGAGTTTGTAGGGGCCATTGCAAACAACGAAGCCTACATCTCCTCTAGGAACAGGGCATGTGTCCCTTCCCGCTCCAATTTTTTCCTAGAGCTATGAATACCTTCTATTTTCTAGGGAGCTTTTTGTACTACACATGAGTGCCTGTGGCCCAGGGGAGAAGGAGAGAAGAAGTTATTTATTTGGCCTTATATCTTACGTTAAATCAAGTCTATTGATTTCATGAAGCCTGAAAAAACCATTTCACAGCTGTTAATGAATTTAAAAAGATACGCCATATTATTAACAAAATTATGACTGCATTGCCTGAATATTGTCTGTTTCAGAATACAATTTACGAAGTGATATGAATTTGTATTTTGGAAAACATATACGTCTTGTATTGATAGTTACTGGAGGGCAAGGGGGGGGGGGATTGCTGTGGAAACAAGCCTGAGAGAGAGGCTGAGCAATGAGCCAATGGTGACTGATAAGGGATAGCTCTCCCTTTTCTGCTCAACCTATGTTCCCACGCACTACCCTTTTCCACTCACTCCTGTTCCTGGGATTGCACTCCTTCATAGGAAGAATCGCATACGCCACCACAGCCTTTGCTTTATGGGGACTCTCAGATGGCTGAACGTCTGCCTTCGGCTCAGGTCATGATCCCAGGGTTCTGGGATCGAGTCCCACATCAGGCCTTTGGCTCAGCACAGAGCTTGCCTCTGCTTCTCCCCCTGCTCATGCTCTCTCTCTCTCTCTCTCTCTCTCTGTATCTGTCTCAAATGAGTAAATAAATTTTAAAAAAATTAAAAAAAAAGACAATGATAATTTTTTTTTTTTTTTGTACTTTGCACTTTGGCCCCGGGGGAGTGTATAGCTAAAGTGAATCAAAATAAGTAGCCAAATTTTGTATAGCATGCTTGGCGTGATGATTAAATTCTTCTCTTTTATATTGAAAGTTTCTTTTCTGGGTCACGTGAAAACTGAATATATCTTCCCACATAGATGGGGACGTTTATAACCCTTGCCTGGCAGCCTGCCCGTGGTTGATTGCAAAAGGAAGTAAAAGCACCGTAGAGAATCACAGAGGATGACAGGCCATTTTAAAAGGGAAAAGAGAGAAAGGAGTGATTGAGAAATAATATTCTCATAAAAACTCAGGATCATTAAAAACATCAAGGTGTTTAAGAAAGCCTTTTAAAAGTATGGATTCATTTTCCCAGACTCAGAGCAGACTCCTTGAGAGGTTTAGTCTCTTCAGGGTACAGGTGAAATTTCCAGTGCGGAAGAGAAGCCCTTCTCAGGGAAGCTTCGAGAAAAGCTCCGTGCACATCCAGAAATGTCTCAGCAATGTGTGAGAGGAGAAGCCTTTCAATCAGCAGACTTCCCTTAAAGAGGAGAGAAGCCAGTAAGGCAAGGAAGAGCCCTCTAAAACCAGGGCAGCTTCGGCCAGGTGGCCCACATGCAAATGCTCGGTCTACTTGTGCCGTGTCTGTTGGAGAAGCCACCAAATGCGTCCCTCGTAGATTTCTCATCCAACAGCGGCTGGAACAGAAAGATCCTTTTAGACAGACAGACACTAAAGTGCTCCTTCCTGGCAAAGGAGTATCCACCTGTGGGGGCATCACGGTAACTTTTAAAACACCTGATTGGGTTTAGAGAATCTTGGGGCCAAGTGTTTCTAAACCGATTCCTTGTGACTGTTCGCACCTGGGAGCGCACGTGAATGGGCTAAGTGTCCTGAGTACCGAGTAGGTCAGTCATTGTAGTGACTGTCTGCATTTTCCAAAGACAACAATTCGGCAGGTCTAACTTCCAGAGACTCAAGAGAAGCTCAAATGAAAACTTCCACATGGCCGTGGCCTTCCTCATGTGGTCAGCCAAGGTCCATTTCAGCAAGGTCTCCTTAGCAGAGTGGAAGGGAGAAGAAGCCCTCTGATAGGATGACAAGACGTAACAACCTCCTAGAGCAGTAGCCAAAGCCAGCACGAGCAGACACCGTGATTCAGTATGGTTTCGTTGCGTGCATTGGTAGATGTTGACTATCAGAAAATTTAGATGACGATTGTTTTTTCTTTCCTTCATATATATCCGTGAAGAGAGTAGCTGATTTTTGTTGGATGAAGATAAGGATGCTTATTTTGAGACAAGAGAAGCATGGTTTGATGTTGTCCCATGAGGTTAATAAGCGATACTAAGATATCGAACAGAAGTTTAAACTTTATGTATTCCAAACTGCCTAAGCCATTTTAGGGGTTTTATTTTATCAGTGTTACAAAGATAAATGACTGTTTTCACATTTTCCCAAGTCGATCAATACTGTATCAAGAATTTATTTGGTGATGCTTAGTTGCCCTCGAAGGGTTATTGAAACAAATAACTAAAATGATGGTTGTGAACGGCTTTTGTAAAAATACGTGCAGTATACTAATGTTGGTTATTGTTACTGCTGCTACAGTGATACTTTTGATTTCATTCCAATCTTAAGGGGAAAATTTCAGAATATGAATTGCAATTATTTTTAATAGTCTAACAACAACTTGTGTGTTAGAAGAATCCCTTTTCAATCACATTCTACTCAAGTCTTGCTATTAAATACTTGGTAAATTGAGTTGAGAGTGTGCTAATTGGATTCGTGGACAATCCAGAGCCAAGAATAAATGCTTTAGGAGAGGATTAAAGTATAATAGGATTCTGATAAACTTTAGGAAATAGGCCAACTGTCCACCAAATGAGATTTCCTAAAGATGTCTACAAAGGCCCAAAGCATAAAATAAAATGCCTAAAATAACAAAATGCATTCCTCTCTAGAGCAATACTATGTACATGCATGCACACTGAATTTTTATTCTTCTCTTTCTTCTTTTACTCTCAAGTGCTCCACTCTTCCGTTTCCCCTCTTTGTGTCCTCCATGTCTCTCAGTATTTCTCCCGTTCCAGATTTTCTCCATTGTTACTGCTTGCCCTATTTGAGTTAAACTTGTTTTCTTTTTTTTTTTTTAAGATTTTATTTATTTATTTGAAAGAGAGAGAGAGCACAAGCATGGGGAGCGGCAGGCAGAAAGAGGTTGAAGCAGGCTCACCGAGCAGGAAGCCTGATGTGGGGCTCGATCCCAGTACCCTGGGATCATGACCTGAGCCGAAGGCAGATGCTTAATGACTGAGCCACTGGATTCTGCATAGATTATATTCATTTAATGAAGGATTGCATTGGCTATTTCACGGAAAGCTGTCATACGCTTCTGAACCTAGGGATGTAAGAACTACTCATGAAAAATTTCATGGAAACTTTCCGCACATCATGTGACCTGGAGAGGACCAGACCATAAGATTTTCTCATGATTCAGTGAGGGAGAAGCCACCTCACCATCTTCTTCTTATACATCTTTGACATCAGGGTCTTAATCATTACTAGGGTCAATTGTTGAATCATCTTACCCTTTTCCACAGCCCAAGATCATCACTTTTCTCTAAGTTGCTTGAGATACTTTGGTCACAGTCTTTGACTGTCAATGCCTAGACCATCAGAATTGCTTTAGTTTTCTCTTCTACACTGTTTTTGTATGGCTACTCTCATCTCACAATGTAGCCACTTTCTGTGTTGCTTTTAATGATCTTTAAAGGATTTTTGATAGTGATGGCCAACACTTGTAACAGTGAGGCCATACTCTCAGAAATAATCACTAAGTTGGTGTTCCAATCTCTGCCTCCTTTTTCACTGATAGGTGCCTTCTATAATGATCTAAAAGTAGCATTAATTGAGGTTGCTTTAGGTGCATGTGTTTTACCAAAGAGAATCTTATTGTTTAAAAAAAAAAATAACTGAGAGGGGTTATAATGGACACGGGGACCCATCATCCAGATCCCCCTCCGAGGAATGCCTTGGTGCCTCTTTTGCTGGGACACTGATATGAAAGAGTCTTCAGCTCTCTCCTATCTTCAGGGATAGATGCAAAGGTCTGTGTCAATTTCCGGACCTGAGCCACTTTTCAGAGTTAGAACCCCTGCATTGAAAAGGAACTGAGTCTCCAAACAAAGGACCCTGCAACAGCATGGGAAGTGTTTATAATAATCATCTCCCTGTCCTTCCTTAGGAGGGCTGATGACCATTCATTCAGGCCACTTCACACTGGAGAAATGGGATTATTGTACCTGCAGAATGCCGGGAAGAAGGCCCAAGTTGATACTGATACCTGGAGACCTGAGGTATCATTATAGTTCCTCTATTAGTGTGGTGGAATGTGGGGGGGCAGATAATAAAAAATGTTGTGTCTGAGACAAGTCTCATAATGGGTCTACATGGTCTGCTAACCACTCAGAGGTCATTTTCCTGGCCCTCAAATGTGTAATTGGGACCTATACACTCTGAACTTGGTATAGTCCACATCGGGTCCTTTGCCTACAAACTAAGAGCTATGATAGTGGGAAATCCAGATGAAAGCTCCTGAAAGTTGTCCCTTAAACCACCAAAATAGTAAACTAAAACTAGCATTGTACCTCAGGGTAAGGAGGAAAAGGGCAGAAGCCAGTGCCTGCCCTAAGACTTAAAGGACTGTTTTCATCATGTCTCTTATTTAATTCAGTGGTCTGGCTTCTCCAGGAACCGGAAGGATCCTGAAGATGACAGTAGACTACGAGTAGTAGCCCCATATACTGTAAATGCTGGATGTTGTATCTTTCATTAATATGACTTACGGTACCTGGCATATGGCCTTTGATTTGGTGAATGAATTTTTTCCAATCCCTATCGGAAAAGAGAATCAGAAGCAATTTACATTCAACTGTAATGTACAAAACTATACATTTATAGTTTTGCCCTGGGGCTATGTGAAGTCTCTCTCCCTCTGTCATAGTATAATCTGCAGTGTTCTGAGCCATCTGAATATCCTGCAGAACATCACACTGATCTACTGTCCCATGCTAATCAAGTTGGAGAGGCAAGATGTGGCCAGCAGGCATGTTGAAGGCCTTGTTTATGAATAGTCAGAATTCTTCCACATCACTACAGATTTTAGGCAGTCAGTCATTATGAGCGTGCCAAGGCACACCAACCGAAATCAAAGATAAATTATTGCATCACACCTTCCACCATGAATTTGAAAATGCAATGCCTGGTCAACCTCTTTAGGTTTTGGAGGTTGCGTCTTCCATACCTGCAAACAGTGATTTGGTGCATGGACTTAGTGACAGAAAGGGCTCCAGCATAGAGTGGGGCCAGAGCAAGAAAAAATTCTACATCATTTTCAGATTCTGGTGTCAGCAGCGCTGCCATTTGGGCCAGACAACTCAGCAGACCCTATGGTCTTAGAGGTTTCTGTGGCAGGAACAGAAGCCATACGGAATATATGGCAAGCCCCAGTGAAAGAATCCTAGTACAGGCTTCCAGAAGGTCTGGAACATGGCCAAGCCATCTTCAGTGGAGAACTATACACCTTTTGAGAAACAACTCCTGGCATATCACTGAGCCCTGATACAGATACAGCATCTGACCTCGATACCTCAAGTTCCACACGTCTGGAACTCTCCTTCATAACCTGGGTCAGATGGACCCCAAAATAACCCATCATAAGATGGAAGTGATATATACAGGATCTAACATGACCAGAACAAGAGAAAACAAGCAAACTGTGCAACCAGGTATCCCAGATCCTCATGTCATCCATTATCATGTGGTACCAACTCCCCCGCTCACAAGACACCTATGGCCCTATGGAGGAAACAAATCTTGTAAATATCTGACAGAGGAGGGGGAGAAATAATTGAAATTTGGTTTGTTTATGTGGTGGCTTGGAATGTGGATGCATCCAAAATTGGACAGTTTTACTCAGAGGTGGCCTTGAAAGAAAGGGATGAGGAAAAATCCCCACAATGGACAGAGCTTCAAGCAGGCAGAAAGGTGGACCAAAGCTAGAATAGATACAGATCCATGGGCAGTGGCAAATGGCCTGACCAAGGTGTTCATGAATCTAGAAGAATGAAGACTGAAATCAGGGACAAGGAAGTCTGAACCAGAAGCATGTAGATGGTCATATGACAGTGGACACAAAGCATGAAGATCTTCATAGTACCGCATATTAACTCCTATAAGAGGATTCCAGAGAGGAGCACTAAATGACCAACTATATAAAATAACTTGGTTAGTTGGCATCAGCCAGATTCTATCAGTAGCCAGGTCTATCCTGGCACAAAGAGCACAAGTGAAAAGTAGTCACGGTGGCAGAAATAGAGGCTCTTGCTTATCAAGGCTGGTTAAACTGCTTCTGTCACCTGACGTCCAACTGACCAGCAACAGAGGCGAACGCTGAGTGTCCTAAATGGGAAAAAATACATAGGTTGGGGAACCAAAGGGTGGAAGCAGGGGTGACCCTACTTACCATCATTCTCAGTTAATCCCCTAGGAGACTTTGGGCTTTCTACACTGGCAAGTCTGGGCTCCGGAGGGTTAGACAGCCTAGTCCCCACAGGGTGATACTTTCATCAGAGGACAAAATGAGAGTCCTATTCAACTAGAAGTTATGACTGTTGCCTGGCCACTTTGGGTTTCTTCTGTCCAAGACTAGCAGTTAAGAAAAGGAAAAAACAGTTTGGTAAGGTAATTGACTTGACCATCAAATGGCAGCAGGGCTGCTGTTGGACATGAGCCATGGAGGACTACGTGTAAGACACAGGTAATCACTATGCCAAGGCTCCTCCCTAATACGGAAGAGGCGACAATATAGAGGAATTTCAGAGCCCAGAGCCAGAATCCTGTAGATGTATCTGAAGCCCTAAGCTCCTTCTTTTAACCCAATTGTGAACACCTCTGTCCTGGTTCGTTTGGATAATGGGAGAATCTCTTTATCTCTTGTAGAAGAACATAGAACCTCACAAAGCTTGGCAGGCCAGGTACTGAGCAAGGAGCTGAGGGTTGCTAGAGCTGAAGATGGCAGCCCTCTGAAATCTGCCAAATTATCTCCGGCCAAATGTCTCTGGATGCTATAGCCCAGATGTTAGAGAATTTCTCTGTGTTTGATCTCAAGCCTCGGCACTCTCTTGTATATTTCAAGCACAGCCTTTTAGATCCTTAAATGTGTGGATAGAAAAAATAAAGAAACAATGAACTTAGGAGTCAGATATTCTGGGTTTGTCACTCTGACACTTAAGAGCTAATGAAGTTAATACACTTTCTCATTGGCAAAAAGATAAATTACCCAAAGAATTTTTAAGGAAAAGTTAATAAAAAAAAATGTTGGTAAAATAACCTGTTGCAATATCTGATATCTATTAGAACTTAATGTTTGCTAGTGTTTTTGTTTGTTTGTTTTGGTGAATTTGAATTCTCAGCCAGAGAAATATAGATGTTATTAATTTTGCCCTACATTTATTCCTCCACCACCCAAGTTATTTATTCAGCTTGACTACTTTTGAAATTTAAGTCAGGCTCAGACTTAAAATTTATACATCAAGATTTATTTAACAGTATGAAAATGAAAACAGTTTTAGAAGTTAGATAATGTCTTTTCAGCATTAATTACACTATCGTTTTATGATATAAACAATAAACATTTTTAAAGATATGATTACATTAAATGCATTGAGTTTTCTGGTGTGCACATAGTTTTAATAATTTGCATAGTAAAATCACAGGAATAAGCTATTAATTTACCTGAGTGTTCTTCGCTGGTGAACTTCATAATTAGGATCAATGATGTACACTCTTGTGATTAAAGGTATTATTGTTTAAAATTCTCACCGTCTCTCCCTGTAGGAATTAAAATTAGACTTGGCCGTATGATTTCTTTTGGCCAATGGAAAGTGGGTAGAAGTAATAGACGTCACTCCTAAGAGAGAGCCTTCAGATCCAGTGAGTGTTTTGCCATTTTATTTCTCTCTGCCAAGGCTATACATTTTCCAGATACAGTGGCATCACCCTGAGCCTAGTAATGAAGGAGGCATGGGAGGAAACTGCCCTGAGTCACCGTGCCCACACACCATGAGGGGGAAATAAACCACCGCTACTGTAATCCGCTGTGCTTTTAATATTGCTCCTATGGCATGACTTTTATTGATTGTTCTTTTCTAATTTTTCACGTATGAACATCTCAGTAGATTTAAAATTGTTCTTCCTTTGAGAAGATCATATAGTCTTATGCTTTTGATTACAAAATACCCACGGTGTTCTCATCCGTCCCATACTGCCTGTTCTAAGTGGATGAGGGCCTCTGTGCTAGTAAAGGATATTTGATTTTCTTGGAATTATTGGTGGAATATTTGTATCTAAGCTTCATTAATAGGCATTTATTCATTCTGACCTCCTCCTTCTGAATTTTAGGGCCAACTACTATTTTCTCTCTCGCAAACACACACACACATACATACTAAAATTTTAGTTCTAATTTTCTTTAATAAATAGCCACTTACCACTTATATTGTTACTTGTAACCCCACCCCATGCCCATTGTAACAGGTCTTAACTCCTGTTCCTCCCCCTCCACCAATGGACATTAGCATCTAATACACTGTTGTTCTCCACATGTAACAGTTGAAGCTGCAAGAGTCTATGGATTAGGAAATTTGTGAAAATACTTGTTCTTTGTGAACTTCTCTAGAAAAATGAGTATTTTTATATCTTACTTTATAATAATAGATTTTGGTTAAAAATGAAAAATAACAGAAATGTATGAGGTAAATGAAACATACCTATAAAGCTACTCTTCCAGACACCAGCCTCTATTAGATATTGAACAGACATTTTTCTACTTTCCTGTACACATATTCATATATTTTAAATAAAAGTGGTATTATATAATATAGTTCTGTTCTTTCACTGTATTTATCAATGCATCTTGCTCATGAAGATAGTCACAAAGCACCCATTTTTACTAGTTAGGGTTCTTAAATTAAAAAAAAAATGTAAGCAGAAACTGGTTAATTTACAGAGAAAAGAACAACGTGGGAAAGATGCTGCGTAGCTCATAGAATAGTCAAATTTAGAAAGATTTTAAGATTGATTTATTTATTTGGGGGTGGGGCAGAGGGGGAGGGGGAAGGAGAGAGGACGACTCCCTGCTGAGCGCAGAACCTGATGTGAGCCTCAGTCCCACAACCCATGAAATCATGACCTGCACTGAAATCAAGAGTCAGACGCTTCATTGACTGAGCCGCCCCAGCACCCCAAATTTGAAAAGTGGTCTAGGCAGGAATGGAGGAAGACGACGACCAGATGAGAACCAGCTTTAGGAATCCTACCCAGACATGCCTGCCCCTTCCCTCGGACTGCGCGGCTGCCCACGGACCCGGACCGCTTTGTCGGGACTCTTGACTGCGCTTGGAAATGTGAGTCTAATGAGTGGATATGTAGTGCTTATTGTATTCTCTCACACAGTAAAAGGAATTATGTCCTCGATGCTGGAGGTGAATTATCTTTTCAATAGTCTCTCAAGATATTTTAAGGACCTCTGGGTCTTGAGTGCTTCTCAATTTGTGGCAGTTTGGGGCAACATGACTTTCCCAAAAAATGGCCTTAAGTATAGGTTACCCCTCAAGAATCCCTGTTAGTTTTTGAGGTTTTTAAGTGAAGTGGACCATGTAATCTGTGTGCTATTTTTAGTCATCCCTGGACCTGACCTTGGGGAGGTTCAAGGTAAGTGAAAGTGGCTCTTTACCTGAGCATGTTTCACAATGATGAGCCGGGGAAGACACAACTCAGCAACTAAGAAGAAAGCACTTAGCTCCGAGAGTTAGATATTTTTCTCTCAGGACCAATTTGATTCTGTGCTATAAAATCCTATCTTCATTATCAAGTAGCACTGATTAAATGTTCCAATGTGTGCAGTGCTGTTCTAGGAACCATACAAAGAGAATTATCCTGCCCTGTAGGACCTTAAAATCAAAAGCAGAAATTTATTACCTAAGGGGTGTCATCTGGCTCCCCGGATAAGAGGAGAAGTGAGTGCTCCAATCACTTAGGAATGCTTTACACTCTTGAGCATGTTGCTTTAGTTGCGGAATTCTTCCAAATTGTTCTCTGCCAGGCTGTTGAAACCCCACAATCTGGGGACAGCCCTGAGTGTGTGAGGAAATGCAGACTAAATGCTCTTTATGATTTTATTTGTTTAATTTATTTTGTTTTCATAGACTGTAACACAAAAGAATCTCTGCTTTGTTGATTTTTGACCAACTAATTTCTTGATCAAATCATACCAGGTAGTTTTATGTCACCAAGATGGGCATAAAAGGCTCTCTGTGGGCCTTGTCCACTGAAGCAATCACAGCAGAGCCTTATGTGGTCTGACTCCCTGTCTATGGAAGCTGTAAAGAACACATCCCACAGCAATCCTCTAATAAACCGTTGCACTATTTATTACACCCAGAGCGACCATATGCTCTAAATATTCTGATATGACCCACAGTTTTCTGAAGTACCTTCTTTTATTATCTGTCCCACAAACCTTAATATTACCCTGGAAATCCCAATATTCTGATGCTCAAGCTTCATCTGCCGAAACTTACTTTTGTACTCAGAAATGGCATGAAATTTCTTTATTACATCATCGGTGCTGGCTTGGGTTCGGTGATAGGTGCAGAACTGTGACTTCACTACGACTAGTGTTTCTGCAATACCCCACATCTGTCCCCACTGCCACCCCAGTGAATGCCCAGCCTTCAGGAAAATCAGTGCAACCCAACTAAGCATAGAAAAGAGGGTTGACAGAGCTGTGGCAGCCCAAAGAGATTTCAGGATGAGCTGGGCAAAATAGCATGATCAGATTACTATGATATTATGCCCCAAAGTGAAACACTTTGCTGTGTTGTTGACTGTCCCTCGTGGGGAGATATTTGCCTTGATTTTTATCAATGCGAAAGTTCTTTTCATTATCCCTGTGGCTGAGGTGCCTGTGTCTGTTCGCTCTTGTGAACACTTAGCCTAAAGGTTATGACAAATGGCAAAAAGCAGTGACAATCAGCTTAAAGTTTGAGATGAAGGGCATTTAGAATCACTGTTGGCTCGTCTATCTCCCTAGGAAAGGGGCCCTCTGTTCTTTTATCCTGTCAGAGACGGATGCCATGACAATCTTTGAGCTGATCCAGGCAAATCAGTAAAAAGGTGGACCCACAATTCCTTAGCAAAAAAAAGTAGCAGAAATCTTTTGGCAGTTGGTATTTGAGAAGTCTGGCCATCACTTAGGTTCCGGGGCGGCGGCGGGGGGCGGGGGGGGGGTTCCATTTTATTCCTGGGCACAATATGAGGCTAGGAATTAGAACTCTCAATATAAGGACTCTGGTTCATCACTACACTAGCTCTAAGATCTGCTCTCAGGAATGTGACACTGCCCTCCACACACCCCAATACTCTATGATTGGGGAGAAAACCTTTATATTTGAATTTTGCAGATAGCTCCATTCTCTAATCTGTCCTGTAGAACAGGATCAAAATCATTCAGAGTCTTTAAGGACATGATAAACATTTCCATTCCATCTTTGGGTTAAACAGGGATGGACCATAAGGACTTCAGGGTTTGTGTGAACAAAGATGACATAATTACATACAGAAAACGTAGAGTTTACAAACAGGAGTTACAAATATATTTAATAATCTATAAACAGTTTCAACATAAAAGGCAAACATCCACCAGAGAGTATTATGTACATTTCTATTAGAATTATCCATTCTATTTTACATCACTTTTGTCCCTGAAAATGTGTTTTTCTAATATGTTATCATAGATAGTTAAGGAGATTAACTCACCCCTTCACTTTCCCTGAAGTTCTCCTCAACTCCCTCGACAGAAATTTAAGGGCATTTAGAGTGTCAGTTATTCTTCCCAACCATCTGAAATCTTTATAACCTGGCTATTTACTTAACCAAGCTAGACTATTTTTCTACTAAAAGCCACATCAGGTTTAAATTTATCCAAAATATTGCTCTACTTTTACTCAGAACAATTCTGAACTTATCCTAAAACTCAAACTGCATGACACAGACGTTAACTATCATTTTCAAGACATACTGAAGGTGGCTGACAACATATAACAATGTCTTCTAAACTGCTTAAACAGTCATATACCTAGCAACTGATTTATCAGTTTTGAGTACCTAATATATGCCATGTGTCCAATTAGAAACTGAGCATAAAAATTCAACTAATAGAATAATGGCAAGGTAGCTAATAACAGATTAACCTCTCCGGGCAGGGTGGGGAAATCTTTTTTTAAAACTATTTAAAATATTTCAAAAGTATATGAAATCACAGGAGAGTGACCAGTTTCAAGGAGATAATGAAGGGAAAACAACCCTTGACAGAGGAAACTGTACTGGGTGACATTTGCCTTTATGCGGCTTTTGCCTGAGGACACCACCTCGCCCACTTAGTATGGGGCACCCAGAATTTAGACATATAGCCCCAGTTTACAAACTTAAAAAAAAGCCAGATAACAGAGGTCTGATTTGGGGGGTTCTTATAAGTGCTTCAAAATGAAGTGTAAGATTCCAGAAGGAAAGAGCAAAGGCATATGCCCCCAAATCTGTATACAAACTCCAGCCAAATCCTTGGCTGGTCTCTCAACTATGCACATATGCATATGAAGGGAGAACAGGAGGGCTGGATTTCAGCTGCTGCATACTGTAGGGGAGATAAGTCTTGTCCAGCTGAATTAACTGTCTTCTAGAACAAAAATCAACATGTGAAGGAAGATAGCCGAATACATAATCACTGAGACCTATTATTCACAATGTCCAGTAAAAATTAACGGCATTTGAAGGGAAGGAGACTATGAGACCCATAGTTGAGAGAAAAACAATCAATAAAAACAGGCCTCCCTATAATCAAGACAGCGAAATTGACAGATAAAAATATTACACCACCTACTAGAAAATTTTAATGGATTTAAAAGGAAAAGATAGTCTTGATACATAAACAGATGAGGAATCTTAGCAGAATAGAAATGGCAATGAAATGGACATTCTAAAACTGAAAAGTACAATATCTAAAATGAAAAAAAAAATTATAGGATGGGCTTAACAGATAATTGGCAATTGCAGAAGAAAGTGTCAGTCAGTGAACTTGAAGATGGGTCATTAGAAAGTATTTAATCTGGAAAAGGGAAAAAAAATGGAAAAAAGAGTGAACAGTCTCAGTGACCTCTAAGACATCTGAATGTCCTTTGTAATTATGCTTCCAGAAGGAACAAAGAGAGAATAGCTAAAAGAAATATTTAAAGAAAGAATGAGCAAGATTTTCAAAACTTTGATGAACGGTAAACATTGGGATCCAGCAAATTCAGTTATCTCTAAGCAAGCTTGGAAAAAACAAACATATACAAAACAACAATAACAACAACAATGGGACATATAGTCAAATTGCTGAACACCAAAGACAAAGAAACAATCTTGGAAGCAGCACAGGAGAGACACATGAAACATTACTCTCTGTTGGGACAATGATACCAATGAAGGCTGACAACTCCTCTCAAATATAGTCTTTCCTCTTTTGTTTTGTTTATTTATCTATTTTTTTAATAACCTCTACACCCAATGTGGGGCTTGAACTCACAACCTCAAGATCAAGAGTCTCACGTTTTTCCAACTGAGCCAGGCAGGCACCTCTGATAGTCCCTTCTTGTACAGAATTTCTGTTTTCATTTATTCCCACAAATTAAGCATTATTACTATTTTATGTGGATTTTTTTTTTTTTCAGGGAACATGTCTTCATTTACCATTTACACTTGTATCTTAGACCTTCCTTCTGGGATGATATTCCTTCTAGATATATATTCTTGAGAATTTGTAAAGTTATGTTGATTGTAAACTCTTACATTTTTTGGTTACTACTGTATTCTCAGTGCCTAAAGCCCCCAGTAAATACTGGTTGAGTGAATGAAGAGAGTCTGTACTCAAACCATTAGAATAATTAGAAGTCTCCATGTCTCAATCCCCCACACAACTCAACTCTGCAATTTCCCCGAGTTTTGTTGTACCCACTCCTAATAAAAGGCAGTCTCTTGACCAGCACTGGACCTGAGGAGCCCCGAATGCCAGTTAAATCTCTTGGCTTCCTCAGTAGGGTTGGGAATCAGACCAATGAGCGAAACACACAGCAAGAAGTATGTTACATGGTTTGCTCTCTTGATATTCACCCTCTCAGTTCACAACAATGAACTTCAAGTGGGTTTTTAATGCTGCTCAGGAATTATAATGCATTCTCGCAGTACATTCCCTTTCATACTCAACTAGATGACTATTTCATATTCTCCATTCTCTTGTCAAGCCTCCAAACCTCCTTTCTTACCCTTACATTCATTTCATAATCTGGATTCCTATTCAACTGATAAAACAGATGCCTCTAGGAGAGACCCTCCACAAGCCCTTTCTGTGACAGATGCTCAGCCCAGCATCTGTTCTGTGCTCTGCTCTCCCTGTGTCTCTGTTTCTGAAATACTCGTGCTGCTGTTTAAACTCAGCTCCTCCACTGAACACCAAAATGTGGCTAAAGCAAATCTCCCCACAGCCCCTTAAATCATCTTTTCTCCCCTCTTCTGCCAGATCGTTCCCATCAGCAAACATGGTATTTCTCCTATCTAAAAACGAAACTCTCTCTTAACTCTATTTTCTTATCCTGGTCCCATTTATGTCTCTCTCTCTCTCTCTCTTTTTTTTTTTATTTATTCGAGAGAGAGAAAGGGAGAGAGAGAGAGAGAGAGAACACAAGCAGGGGGAGCGGCACGCAGAGGGAGAAGCAGGTTCCCTGCTGAGCAGGGAGCCCGATGTGGGGCTCAATGCCAGGACCCTGGGGATCATGACCCGAGCCAAGGCAGACACTTAATGACTGAGCCTCACAGGCGCCCCCTGTGTCTCTTTTAGTAGCAATAGTCTTCGGAAATTTTATTTTCTCCCAACTGCCAACTTTTCTGCCGGCCCCCCTTCAAACTAACGCAACGAGGTTTTTACCTCCACTTACTCCATAAAAACTACTTTTTGTCAACCATGCCATTGCTATATCCTACAGTTAATTTGCAGCCTCCATGTTAATCTCTCGGTAGCATCTGATGTAGGTGAGCATGTCTTCCATCTTAAAAAACAAAAACACAGAACACCACTTTTTTCACTCAGCTTCCAAGACCCTTCCCCACTTCCTGGGTTTCTTTTCACCTCACTGGTCACTTTTTCTCAGCTTCCTTTGCTGTTTCCTCTGTGCCTGACAGGCCTTTTATGGCTGGACTGCTTCAAGTGTGGGTCCTTGAATTTCTCTACTATCTATATTTTCTCTAGTGAAGATCTTATTTAATCCCATAGCTTTAAAACAATCTATATACTGACTACTTCAAAATTTATATCTTCAACTTGGTCCTCTCCTGGGACTCCAAATTTATATCTATCCATCCATCTACGTATCGTGCAACATGTCCAAAAATGAGCTCCAGTGTTATTTCCCCCCCAACAAAACAAACAAAAAAAAAACAATTTACCTACGGTCTTCCCCATCTTGGTTGATAGCAATTCCACCTTTCTAGTTGTTTGGGTTTGAAATCACAGTCTTGACTCCCCTAATTCTCACACATTTAGTCCATCAGCAAAACTGCTGGTTTTGGCTTCAAAATATATCCAAATCTGACCACACCTTACCACCTCCGCTGGTGGTATTCTGGCCGAAAGACACTATGATCCCTTAACTGGATTATTTTAATGTTCTCTCACTTCTACCCATTTTGCCTTCCTTATGGTCTATTCTCAGAGTCAACAGAGTGACCCTGTTCAAATGAACAGGTTGTGTCACTTCTTGGCTCACAGCCTCAAATTATTTTGCATCTCAGAGTAAAAGGAAACTCTGCTCTGATCCCATGTTACTTTTTTGATGTCATTCCCTACTGCCTTGCCGCTCATTCTTTCAGTCCTGATCATACTGGAGCCATTCCTTAATCATCCTGGACACATTCCTCAGGGCCTTGGCTCTGACTTACCCTCTACCTATCGTGGTCTTTTTCAACATATGCACGTCCATAAGATTCATTGTCTTTCTGTTGATACCAATATCTCAACTTTTTTTTTTAAAGATTTTATTTATTTATTTGAGAGTGAGCAAGAGAGAGCATAAGCAGGGGGAGGGCCAGAGGAAGAAGCAGACTCCCTGCTAAACTGGGAGCCTGACCCGGGGATCAATCCCAGGACTCTGGGATCATGACCTGAGCTGATGGCAGAAGCTTAACCAACTGAGCCACCCAGGCGCCCCCAATATCTCAGCTTCTAAATGAGGCCATTCTTGACCACAAGATAAAAATTGCCATGCACTCCCAATGTTTCCTTTTGCCCATCCCTCACAGCATTTATCATAATATTAGATAACTTACAAAATATCGTATATGTCAATCACTTTATTATCTGCCCTCCTTCTTCCCAAACCCCCTTCAATACACATATGTACATACAACTTCACAAGGACAGAGAACCTTATTTTATTCATGGCTGTATCCCAGAGTCTAGTTTAGTGCCTGACCATAGTTGGTGCTCAGTAAATATTTGTTGAGTATGGTATTATCATTAATTCAAAGCATTACTACACACAACTTACTAGTATTTTTATCATGGAAGACTAATGTAAATCTAAATCAAAACAAAACAAAAATAATATTTAGGAAGCAGGAAGTAGAATGAATTTCTAGATTTCTACCTCTGATTTGATAGTCTTATTAATAAAATTCTATTTATCTACCTATTTACATGTAAATATTTTCAGATATAGTTATATCAGCTTATATATAGTCCCTTTCTATTTAGATAGTGAAGTAAATTGTTGCTTAGCTCTTTATATTACTCCGATAAGAAAGTTTTATTTCATTAAGACTATATTTAAAATTTTTATTTTTATAAGCATTTTAAAACATTTTATGGTCTGGAATAAAGATAGGCAGCTGATTCTTGTGTTCAATTTAATTGCATTTTGCTGTCTTATTACAATGTAAATTACATATTATAACACATCTAACTATCTGGGAATTAAATATTCATTAGTATCTTAAAATCAGTATAAACCTACATCTGAACATTTGAAACTTGAAAATACACCCCAAAGTACTACCAAAGATGACAATGAATATAATGGAACAATAGAGGAAAAATCAGGAGATAAATATAATTAAAAGTATATATCATATTTGTACAATTGGGTATTTGAAGAATTTTATTATAAACATTTCTAGAGTCAAGCTTTAAGATGTTCATTATCACTGAAGATGCTGACTGCAGAATTAAACTACATAATTAATAAAGATGATAATTTAACAAAATTATATAAAATATCTTAATCTTTTCTAAGAATTGAGAATTCTCAATTGAGAATGCTCTATCAGTTTCATTTAACTGATAAAATTTTATTCTGACTAATGAACTAAAAAAACTTTTTTGCATAATTTTATTTTCCACTTTATTTCATACATATCTTTTACTTTTTAAATCACTCATCTTTAGTTATTCCTGAGGTACAAAAATAATTTATAATCCATTAAAATAAATAGAAGTGTAATGGTGGCCATGTGATGGCTACTTATTTCCACTCTTCATTATTTCTCAAGAATCTCACATGAGCAACAGTTAAAGGAAGAAGTAAATTAAGTCAGAATCTCAGCAAACCTTCCCTTTCTCTCAATACTGGACAATAGTGCACATGTGTTTGGTCAGCAGTAGGTTACAATGTGGGAATTGTAACAAATGGGTAATTGTTCCTGATTTATTTTCCTGAAGCATTTTAGGCCCTGGAGGTTTAGTACAAAAATATTTTCAGTTGTCAATAAACATTAAGTAGTTGAAAGAAGATTCTGAAATTGTCTCTGTATTAAAAAAAGAAAGCAAACTTTATTTTTGTTAAGTAATCTAATAAACTAAAAAAGAAGATAATACATGTCTAATATAATAGTATAGAAATATTTATTAAAATATAATTATGCAGACTATAACTAAAAGACATTTTAAAAACATGAACCCTGTGGGAGAGCCAAGTTCATTTTTGTTTTGCAGAACTCATTTTTTTAATCTAACTGAAAGTGATAAACATTTATTGACAATTTATTTGTGCATGGCATTGTGCTAAGTGCTGATGAGATAAAGATGATGGTCTCTACCCTCAATAAGAACTTAATGATACTTTTTTTATTCCAGCAAGTCTACCGCTTGAATTATGTAATTAACCCCACTGAGACAATTGTTACAAAAAGTTGACTTGAGACGGTGGGACTATGAAAGTTTGGAAGTGGTTTTCCACTATGATAAACTGAGTATTACTTGAGTTAGACTCTATATTCTATGGCCATAAATTTAAAATGTAAGCTGTGAGACATATTTAACCTAAGTTATAAGGAATATCTTGATTTTCCTGAAAAATCAAGGGAAAATTTGTGGGGAAATATTCTGCCCAAAATAAGATATGTGAAAAAGACCCTCTTTGAAGAGTTTTCAAGGTTCAGGTAAATTGATCTGAAATAGATTTCCAAAATTCCTTCTGTTAGAGATGGAGGAAATGGGACAGCTTATAGGAAAAATATTCAAGTGTGACAGAATCATTTATATGTTGAGAATCATTTTTCAAACACTTAGTATGTACCAATGGTAAAGTAGCTTGATAAAATTGTTTATTAATGATCTTCCTTTACTTTGCACAATCATAAAATATGAAATCAGAAATAAGAGGACAATACAGAAAGTGATCTTGCTTTGTTATGGTAGGAAGTTCAAAATTATTTTATTTTATTTTTTTAATTAGAGAGAGAGAGAGGTGGGGGGGTGGCGAGGCAGAGAGAGATGGAGAGGGAGACGAACTTAAGAAGGCTCCATGCCCAGCATGGAGTCTGAACTGGGGCTCAATCTCACAACCCTGAGATCATGACCTGAGCCAAAATCAAACGTAGGATGCTTAACCAACTGAGTCACCCAGGCGCCCCTCAAAATTACTTAATAAAACAAACAGTAACGGATAAAACACACAATGTATAAAGAACACACATACCTCCCCCCAAAATAAATAATCTGGGAAAGTGCATATTCAATCACCCAATGATGAGCTGTTGGCTTGAGTCTGTAACTTGCTTGTCATTCAAACAGTGGTAATCTCTCTCTGGGCACCCAGTGTATGACTGAATTGCTAATTAGATTCCTCAAGTTTACAGTGTTTCTTCTTTTGTTCTCTAGGTTTTAATAATTCCTGAATAGCATTCTTAGCTTCCCTACAGCCAACACTCATACACACACTCAAAAGCTTATATACCATTAAACATGACAATTTAACAATCATCTAAGTTAAAATCATCTAAGTTAAAATCCGTCTCAAGTCAACTTTTTGTAACAATTGTCTTGGCATTCCTTCCCCATTTTTAAAATGAATGTGTTGGACAAAGTTTATCCAAAATGGTAGTTGTAAGCCTGAGCTGGTTTGCGTATGTCTCTGTGGATTTCATCATGTATGCAGTGAGAGCCACTGTTGTAAACAGTTCCTCTGGTGATACTGATGTGAAAACTGACAACCAGTAATGTAACTTACATATGACTTGTGAAATGGATAAAAAACTAAACACAAATGTAAGTGAAAAAATTTTGGTTATCCTGTACATAAATATTTTTCCCATCTACTCTAAGTAACTGTTTAGTTACAATATTATAGTTACTAACATAGGTATATTTACTCACCATAAGAAATTATAGGGACACCTGGGTGGCTCAGTCAGTTAAGCATCCGACTTAGCATTCAGCTAAGGGTCGATGGGGTCCTGGGATCGAGTCTGCATTGGGCTCCTTGCTCAGCAGGGACCCTGCTTCTCCCTCTGCCTGCCACTCTCCCTGCTTGTGGGCGCGCGCTCTCTCTCTCTGACAAATAAATAAATAAAATCTTTTTAAAAAAGATATTATATAAATTATAAGTAGTTAATATGTAAATATGGTTATTACATATAATATATATAGATACTATAAAAATAAGCAAACAACTAAAATGCTCAATATATAATATTCTTACAAGTCAAGCACCAAGCTCCAAGCCCTGGAGAAACAGCAATTTCTTATTTGCTTTAAACCAACTTAATTTTTTATTTTAGAACAAAAATTTTACCATATGGATGCTGCCATTTCCCAGCAGTGATTCTATATGAGTGGATAAAAATAGCCAACTCTTCACAGAGAGAAATATACTCTATGGTTTTTCATGTAGAAATGTGCTTAATAAGAATTTCATGAGGATCAACCACATGCCAGATCCTACATGTATAATGACCTAAAGATAAATATGCAAACATCCCTGCACTGAGCCACTTATTACCTGGCCTACCAATCATGTTGCCTTGGAAGAAGATCTCCAAGTACTTATAAAGTTGAAATCCATACTTATTTTTTGTAGTCCGATTATAATTCAAATCATAATATATAAAATTATACCATTGTTCCTATAGTTAACTTTGTTTCATTTATGCCCAAGTAATTTTCAGCTAACTGAAATCACATTAATAACTCAAGCAGTTCCACTGAATACACAGGGACTCTGTCAGATTAGGGTGGATAAACCCAGATATGCTCACAAACCACCTCTTCAAGAAAAAAAAAAAAGAGTTCTTATACGTGGTGTTGGTCAATTTTGTGGTGTAAGTACTCATACCACAATCAATTTCAAGCTACTAATAACTGAACAAACAGCTTCCAAAGTACTGAATATTTTATGATCATCTGTCACAAGACAATGATGAGGTGAGATTCTGGTATTAGCCAGCGCTAGCAGACCACTAGATAATACACAAATGAGTTATAGTCTTCTCACCTTCCTATGGAGAAACAAGAAGACATTTTACAGGATTATCACTTTAGTAACAGTTATATGGCAACCTAAGAGAAAGGAAAAAAAAGTGGCTGGGGAAAGCTTTAGAGAGGAGGTGATATATGGACTGTATCTTGGGGGACGAGTAGAGGTTCCCAAAGTCACCAAAGTTCCCCAGTTTGTAGTAGAGTGAAGTCACAGGGGATGGACTATCTTGACAAAAGAGATAGTGTATGTCATACAAAAGGGGATGAATAAAGCATGGTATAATCAAACTTTGGAATAGTATGATGTGACCAGAGAGACAGGAGGGGCAGTGAGACACGGGGTGCATACTGTAGTAGTAGGGAGAATGTGAGGGAGCCTAATTATGAAGACCTGTATGTCACATTGGGGAGCTAGGTAAGATTTGATATTTGCCTTGATTTGAATAGTGGGGTGAGATGTCTGGCTTCTTGTTTTAGGAAAAAACACTATGGAATCAGGAGAGAGGATATATTGGAGGTAATGAAGAATAGTGAGAGCAAGACCACTTAGAATGTTCCTGAAGTATTCGAACGAGAAAAAAAATAATTAAAGCTTGAATAGAAATGTTAAGTTTGAGGTGCTCGTGAAGCTCCTCCTCTCCCTTCTTGATAATAAACATTAAACATTGTATAAGTTTAAGCTGTACAATGTGATGATTTAATATGTGTGTTATATTGTGAAATATTTACCACAATAAAGTTAGCACAACCATCACCTCACTATGTTCTTTGTTCTTGTTTTTAGGGTGAGAACATTAAATGCCTCCTCTTGTAGCAACTTTTGAGTACACAATACAGTATTAGAGTCACATGCTGGACATTACATCTCCAGGCCTCACTTGTTGTATAACTGGAAGTTTATATATATATATATATTTTTTTTAAAGATTTTATTTATTTATTTGACAGAGAGAGACAGTGAGAGCAGGAACACCAGCAGGGGGAGTGGGAGAGGGAGAAGCAGGCTTCCCGCGGAGCAGGGAGCCTGATGCGGGGCTCGATCCCAGGACCCTGGGACCATGACCTGAGCCGAAGGCAGACGCTTAACGGCTGAGCCCCCCAGGCGCCCTGGAAGTTTCTATTTTTTTGACCACCTTCACCTTTCCCACCAATCTGCACCCCACTTCTGGCAACCACCGATTTGTTTTCTGTATCCATGAGTCTGGGTCTTTTTAGATTCTAGATAGAAGTGCCATCATACAACACTTGTCTTTCTCTGACTGATGTCACGTAGCATAATACGCTCAAGGTGCACCCGTGTTGTTGCACATAGCAGGATTTCCTTTTTGGTGGCCAAGTACTGTTCCATTGTGTATATACCAAAATTTCTTTATCCATTCATTGTTCAATGGACACTTAGGTCATTTCTGTGTCTTTGTTATTGAGAATAACGCTGCAAGGGACATGGGAGTGCCAATCTGTCTTTGAGATAGTGATTTCATTTTTTGAAAGGATACCTAGAAGTGCGATTGCTAGATCATGGTGTAGTTCTATTTTTAATTTTGTCAGGCCCCTCCATACTGTTTTCCACAGTGGCTGCGCCAGTTTGCATTCCCACCAACAGTGCACCGAGAGTTCTCTTTTCTCTGCATCCTCACCAACACTTCTTAGCTCATCTTTCTGATAATTATCATTTGAACAGGTGTGAAGTGCGAGCTCATCATGGTTCTGATTGGCCTTTCTTGATGATTAATACTGTTGAGCACCTTTTCAGGTACTTGTTGACCATTCTTATGTCTTCTTTGGAGAAATGTCTAGTCTTTCGCCCACTTTTTAATGGGATTGTCTCTTTGCTATTGAGTTGTGTGAATTTTTTATATATTTTGGATATCAACCCCTTATCAAATCCTTTATTATTTAAAAAAAAATCTTAAGGAAACGAAAACAATGAGGAAATGTTTTAGTGATCACAACAATAATAAAGAACACAGGCATATTTTCCTCAATGTGCTTTCCCTTTTCATTTTGAGACTATTGTTAGCAGACAAATCTTATTGTGTTCTCCTTCTTTGTGTAATTAAAATAATAGATTGTGTGGCATGTTCCTTTATTGTCATATTTCTATATAATCTTGTTTTAGTCAACTGAAATTATATCTGATTCTAAATGTAGGGACAAGTCAACTGTGGGCAGAGGATATGAACAAAAGAGCATGTCTGATTCAAGTGGATATTTCTGACGAGTCCAGTATTCACCAAATTGGATGTTTTATGGAAACTCAATAATCTTGCCAAACATGTATAAATCAAGTCTTAATCCTACTTTAGAAAGCATGTTTTATATAAAGAACAACTGTTCCTCAAAAGCTTATTCGATGTGCAAAGAATTTATATACTTTTCTTATCACACATTTGTCTTCTCCTCCACATCTTCCCCCACCGCCCCCCGCCTTTGAACTAACACTTGTGTATTTCGAATGCAGTGGCAATGCTTTATTCTCTATCTTCAATCCATGCAGTGTCCCAGAACAATGATAATGTCAGCACACATACAAGGTTTCAAACTTGTGCAACTGGTACATGTCTATCACGGCTTCTAGGATTGTGTGGTGGTTATGGTGAGTGTTCCATGCAGAAAGTTTAAACTTCAGGCCTTAGGTACTGTATTCCCTTGTGGCATTCTGCCAAACTCACGGGCAGCCACTGTGTCTTATGACATATTAGCAAGAATATCAGTGGAAAAAGGAATCTGAACACCACTGGCATATTTGCTTATTTTGTAAAGCTGCTTTCCTGCTAAGGATAAAAGCATTTACTTTTTTATTGTAGAGAGGAGGTAAACACAGACTTTTATTTGAGAAACAAATATTAAACCCAAGTGAAAATTACTTCAAGGCCATGTCTATATTAAAGCGATGAAATTAATGAAGTAGTTTACTATGATGCAGCCACAAACTGGTGACCTCCAGGGCAACTCTCTCCCCTACCCTCCTTTCTGGGGCATACTTAATGTTTAAAAAATTTTTTTTTTGTGCTACTATTAGGTAGGTGAAGCACTATAATCTCCACCCCCCACAACTTGAGAATTGCCAACGCCGATCTAACCCTCCCACTTCTTGACTGAGTCCTGTAGACCTCTGAGTTTGTTAGCTTGGAAGTATGAACATACAGAGACTTTAGGTATCAGACAATGCTGGATTCAAAGCTTGATTCTTCTAATTACTATGTCAACTCTCAGAGACCCATTTCTTCAGTGTCTTTTGAGAATAACATGGTTCAACTTACAGATTTTTAAAAAACTTAATAAAATCACCAAACAGTGCAAAATGTTTGTCGCTCAGGGGGAGCTAAAAATGGTAACTTCCTTAGCAAGTATAATTATTAATAAATTCTATGTTGAACTGAGAGAATTAGAATCCCTTCGTATCTTCAAATGTTCACTTAACTTGTCTTCTCAATCCCAAATACCCTGTCCTTTCTATTTTTTGGATGCTTTATTCTATTATGAAGTCACACAAGTTATTTTAAAGCATGGAAAGTCATCCTTGGGGGGAATAATCTTTTGTGAGTTCTCTCATGCTCTGGTCTGAATATTTGTGTTCTTCCAAAATTGATATGTTGAAAATGTAATACCCAAAGTGATGTTATGAGGAGGTGGGGCATTTGGGAGGTGATTAGGTCATGAGAGCAGAGTCCCCATGAATGAGACTGGTGCCTTTATAAAAGAGACCCCAGAGAGCCGCTCACTCCTTCCACCACGCGAAACATAAGGAGAAAGAAGTCTACAACCTGGAGGAGTCTGCAACCATGCTGACACCCTGATCTCAGATGTCCAGCCTCCAGAACTGTGAGAAATAAATTTCTGTTGTTTACAAGCTACCCAAGTCTGTGGAATTTTGTTACAGCAGCCTGAATGGATTTGAGATATCCTATGTTCCGTGCTCATAGTGAGACTATCTCCAAGCTCTACATGCAACATTTCAAAGACACAATGTGATGCCGCATATATGATTTCCTAGGGTAATATAATCTCCACATTTTTGAAAGCACAGGAAGGGAAGACAAAGTCAGCAAGTGGTAAATGTTACCAAGATAAACTAGTTTTCAAATGAGAAAATCTATGTATAAGAAACTGTTAGAAAGAGGCAACCTCGAGGACAGGTTTAAAAACTGATGGTCTATTTCCTGTGTACTTTGAAGAGTACTACAAACTAGGAAAATATTCTTTCTTGCTCACAGGTGGAAACTCCTCCTGTCCCTGGGTTGCTAACTTTTCTCATTTTTCCTTCCCAAACCAGATGACTTTGTACTCTTTTCCCCTGAGACATATATACCTTTCTAAACTTATTTGTCTCCCTTTTTCCCTTGGATTATTTTCTTGTCCTGTCTTATTTCACCTCATGCCTCGGGGAATACTTTCAATATGCTCGCAAGAACCAGGTAGTCCAAAAACAATACTCCCTTTTGTTTTCCATAAACTCCATCCTCCATTCAAATAAGTCAATTCTAAAATATGTTGAGCTTCAGGTTTATGAGTGTTGCTGGAGGGGGGAGCAGGAGAGAAGGAAGGTTTGTCAGGGAGATTTCAGAAGCACATGGCCTGAAGGCAGAGAGAGGAGGGGACAAAAGTTTTCTTACCCTCCAGGGTACGTTAAACATCAGTGGGCTCCTGTCTCCTCAGGCTTCATTAAACATCAGTGGGCTCCTGTCTCCTCAGGCTTCATTCAACTGCCTCACTCTCTCCCCATGACGGTTTGTCGTCGCCCTTAACATTGTTTCCGGGTGGAGAAGACTTTGCCACACAAAGCCTACTCATACAGGAAACAGAGATACCAAAAGAAGGGTCCTATTTCCTTTTTTCAAAAATTAAAAAAAATTTTTTTTTTATTATGGTCAGTACAACAAAAACTTACGATATACTCTATGCTGGCTAACTGAGTTCTATTTCTTTTAAGCAATGTTGTGGAAGTGAAGAAAATCTGTGACTCCTTTCTACCTTCTCTTGTAAATCTCATCTCTCTCAGTCACCATGTCTCCCTCAGGCTCCTTCGTGAGTATAGGACTCTTTCCTTTGTCCCTGCCCCACAGCACTTCCTGTTTCCCTAATGACACCTATATAGGACAAGATACACTGCTGGCCTCCACATATAGGACTGTCACAGATTGGTTGAATTATATTTTCATTTTTCATGCTAAACAGAAATTACTTGATGACAGGGACCGACTTTTCCCATCTGTATGTAACTTGCAGCACTGAGTACCCTGCCCTGAGCATAGGATATGCCCAATCAATTTTCAATGAATTGGACTATAATTTTTGCTTTGATGGGAGAGGAGAACAACAAAGTCCAAATCCATCATGTCAATCTTTCCGTTAAAATTCCCATTTCTTTAAATAATTCCCATTAAGACATTAAGTCAGATATAGTGGTCAAAATCCAGTTTTAGGAGTCAGAAGATAGGGTTTAAGTCTCAGTACTCAGTTGGGTTTTATATCTCCCTGTTTGAAACTGTAAAATGAAGTAAGGCCCTCTTCATAGAAATGCTGTCCAGAATGAGAGGGTTTCATATACTACCGTATAACCCAATCCAACAAGGATTTGTGTTTTAAAAGGGGAATCTGAGATAGGCCAAAGTATTCACAATAGAGGAATAAATCAAAAGGTAAGGTTTTGTTTTAGAAACCCAGCTGGAACCCTGTCTTCTTCCACATTTAAGCACTTGATTTCCCTCTAAGTTATTTTTTTCTTATGTAACTAGAGATATTAATTGTAAAAATAAAAGTATACAGTACATGATCTATTGGGATATTTTCTGTCTTTTCTAGTAAGTGGGTCTGAAACCTGGTTTAATTGAAAAGGATCCAAGACTTACTCTTCATAATTTTTTTCTGAGAGAAGGCAAAGGAGCCCAGGAAGAAAGATTAAATCACAGAAAATTAGGCCAATTCCCGTATCATTGCCTACTTTTCTTAGTTTTTACATAACCCCAAGAGTTGACTAAAGTAATTGTGTCACAGAAAAAAGAATTATCCAAGTAGTTCTTATAACTGTTTGGTGAACTCATGACATTATATAACAGATTGAGTTATGCTAGCAAAGGAGCTATGGCTAGGATTTATTCTTTTTTTTTTTTTTTTTAAAGATTTTATTTATTTGAGAAAGAGAATGAGAGACAGAGAGCACGAGAGGGAAGAGAGTCAGAGGGAGAAGCGGACTCCCTGCTGACCAGGGAGCCCAATGCGGGACTCGATCCCGGGACTCCAGGATCATGACCTGAGCCGAAGGCAGTCGCTTAACCAATTGAGCCACCCAGGCGCCCCGGATTTATTTTTGACAATACTCATTTACCAAATTCATAGAAAGGCTAGGTGACCATTTTTATTAACATAACTTTATGTTTAGATTCTTGCTACTTAACTTACGTTGTACTTTGACTGCCTGAGAATGTCACTTCAGAGTCTCATAAGTATTTGAAGAAAACATTAAAGATATTCCCTGTTAAACATAGACTGAACACCACCCTGAATTAGCCATTCACAAGTCCTCTGTATTTTACTGCTTTTTTGATATTCTTGTATATATTATATAAGAGGTAAAAGCAGGTAAATCCATTAGTTTCTTGCTTTTGTAAACAACTCATTAAAAATGATTTGAGGGCACCTGGGTGGCAGATGATTAAGCGTCTGCCTTCGGCTCAAGTCATGATCCCAGGGTCCTGGGATCGAGTCCCACATTGGGCTCCCTGATAGGCGGGGAGCCTGCTTCTCCCTCTGCCTCTGCCTCTCTCTCTCTCTCTCTCTCATGAATAAAAGAAACATTTAAAAAAATAAAAAATAAAAATGATTTGAGAAAATTAAGATAGACTTGCACATTTAAAGCATCTTTAATGAGATTGGGACTTTAAAGTAAATTGACCCAGAAAGTCCTTTCCATGGAGTTAGTTGGGATTCTAATGCAGACAGTGAAAAGGCTGTGGAGCTAAGTTGTAATCATATACTCTATTTTGGCTGTTGGTAATTTACTGAGCATCTGACTGTTGGTAATTTACACCAAAAGTACTTTGATATATAAATAATCCCATTTTCTTTTCACTCACGGTTTAGGTATTATGAGAGTACATGCATTATTTCAGACCATTCAAATAAATTATTGCTGCAGTGCTTCAGGGCATAATTTATTCTTGGAGAAAATCTGGTTGAGTGTTTTGAGTTTTTGTTTTCTAAGAATCTCTTTGCAGTCTAAAATATTAGTGTCTCTGTATCTTTCTAGAATGCAGGATGTACTGCATAGAAGTCACCAATTCCAATACCCTCATAACCTATAGAGCTCTTAAAATTGCACCTAATCTCAAAGTCTTTCCAGATAACTCCAGATGAGGAGCAGTTTTGACTCTTACTCTATTTTTCCTGAATTGCTCATGAGCCTTCATTTCTACCATCAAAACATTTGCTAGATGGCTTATATGTTTCTTGGCTACTGGTTTGAAGTTCCTTTGTCTAAGGATACAAATATTTCTTTTATGTGCTAGACAATGTTTCCTGAAATTACAAATCTTTACAGGACAAACCTATATCTAACACATTTAACTTGATCCCTTCTGAGCTTCCCGTTGAGAATTTATATATCTTAACACTAAATGGAAATTTAAGGTCATTCACTCTTTCTCAAAGGCAGGCAGGTTGATATTGAGTCCCCAGCCTTTTAGATATTTCTTTTAATTACCGTGAAAGTAAACACACTTCCCTTTTGAGTTGTGTTTCTTCAATTAATGAGATAACAGAGAAGTGTTTTACAGGACATTAGCTGCTCCTCAGTGATAGCAAGCAAACTGCAGAAGCTACATCTCTAATTGCTTTTCTGATACAGCCTTAGCAAACACACATCAGAGTGAAGTTCATGGGAGGGATAAATGGATTCCGTTACCTTCATACACTGCCTTCAAAGAGTGGTTTAATTATGTTTCCTTACAGCAGCCTCCCTTCCCCCAACCCATTAGAGCTTCTTGATTTATGACACAGTAGTTGTAGCTTGCCCAGTAAAGACAGGATTTTCTCCTGTCAGAAAGCATGGCTCCCTGGTGATACTGCTCCAGGAGAGTAAATGAGATTCTAATGGCTCTGGGTTATTACCGAAGGCAGGATCAAGGAAATAACTTTTATTTTTTTTCTGTTAACCACACATACCAATGAAAATTCTCAGTTAATAAGTTCATTTGTATAAATCATGTTTCATATACATAAAAATTGAAATATGAGACATCAAAAAAAGCTTTCTGGTAAGATCACTTTTCTATAGTATCTAAACCACTTTACCAGCTATATGATTGGTTATAATTAGGTATGCGTGTTACTTATGTGGGTCAAAATAATGTTTGAAGGGCCTAAGAGTCATTTGTTTTTACTAATGATGCACACTTTTCTCTTAATCAGTGTCAGGAATTTGCTTCCTTGGTCTTACAAAGGCAAATTCATTTACAATGGAATCTATTGCTATTTTCTGATTAGATTGTATGTCTGAACCTCCTCATATGTGGGTTGCTACCAGTAAGTAATGAAATAAGCGCATGCTACAGGCCCTTGCCCTTTAAAAAAACTTCAATGGCTTTGAAATTTGTGTCACCTTTTGTATCTTATTAGTCCAACTTATGGGTAAATAAACATCGCATGTGGATACCTAGCTGAATAAAGCATAAAAACTGTTCCCAAGAATCCTGTGGTCTAAAAGGGGAAGCCAATAACAAATCAGATTATTATAACATCCAATTGACCATTGAACAACACGAGGGTTAGGGACACTGACCACATGCAGTCAAAAACTCTTGTATAACTTTTAGCTCCCCCAAAACTTAACTACTAATAACTTACTGTTGACCAGAAGCCTTACCAATAACATAAGCAGTCAATTAACACATATTTTTTGTTACATGTGTTATATACTCTATTCTTACAATAAAGCAGGCTGGGAAAAAGATGTTAAGAAAACCATAAGGAAGAAAACATACATTTACAGTACTATACCATAAAAAATCTGCATATAAGTAGATCCACATGGTTCAAACTCTTGCTGTCAAGGGTCAACTGTAGTGTGGAAGTGTATAATCACTGTATAAACATTTATCATGGTATTGTAAAGCAGGCATGAGTACGTCCTTGAATAACATTTAAGCCAACACTTTCTGTTTACTCTTTTTATTGTGGACTCCTTAAGTTTAATCACTGGTCATGGATAGGAAAAAGAGATTTTATGGATAATTCTGGAGCTGCAACAAAGATTCAGGTGCCTAGAGTGACTCTTGATAACTCAGTGATCAGAGAAGTACTATGATTGAGTAACAGTCATTCTCAGGGGGCCACCAAGAGCAACCAGACCCCTTCTCTGAGTGTATTTAATCTATAAAGTGGAGATTAGCTTTTGGCCTCTGTTGGGGAGGAAGGTACCCCAATAATCCTTCATATGTACCTCCCTTATATACATTTCCTTTTCAGGTTGCAAGAATGCCCTGTGCCATGTAAATAAGGATAGCTTTAATTTATAAATTTTTAATCTAATTATTTCTGTTATTCTCCATTACAAGTTGTTGGGCAGTGTATTTAATTGAAAATATTTCTTTACTGTGTATTGCAGAAACTAAGAAAACACCCCCAAGATTTAATTCTGATGACTGAAACATTTTAAAGTTCCTATCATATAGCTCTGTTCTTCATAAGACATAGTCAATTTATGTCCACCCATGTGCACAGCAACATTATTCATAATAGATAAGAAGTGGAAGCAATTAAAATGTCCATCAACAGAGGAATGGTTAAACAAAATGTGGTATATACATACAATGGAATATTATTCAGCTTTAACAAGGAAGGACATTCTGACACATGCTACATGGGTGAATCTTGAGGATATCATGCTGAGGGAAACGCAACAGTCACAAAAAGACAAATACTGTGTGATTCTACTTATATGAGGTTTTTGAAGTAGTCAGATTCTTAGAAACAGAAAGTAGAATGGTGGTTGTCAGGGGCTAAGGGAGAGGGAAAAGAGGAATTGTTCAATGGGTATAGAGTTTGCATGATGAAAAAGTTCTGGAGATCTTTTTCAACCATATAAATATGCTAAACACTCCTGAACGGTACACACAAAAATGGTTAAAGTGGCAAATTTTGTTTTTTTACAATAAAGGAGATAGTAAGTCTACTGTTTTTACATTTGAAAATATCATTATAATATCAGAAACCCTGACTTATAAAATCCATACCACATGTAGATTGATTTTGTGAGAATTATACCAGCAAACCACCAGTACATGGTAATTTTGAAAGATGATACACAGAAAAGGCAAGGTGAACAGACTAAATAAAATCATGTAATACTGTCCTGGAAAATGACTTAGATGAACACTCAAGATTCTCTCTCAATTATTCTATGATAACAAATTTAAAATCTCTTTATAGGCAAAATATAAACTCAACAAGGAATATAACAAATCTATTGTTTGGTAAATCACATCTCATAATTAAATTTGGGAGGAAAAGAAATAGGGAGGGAGGGATGGAGGGAGGAAGAAAGGAAAAGAATAAAGCCTCAGTGCACAACTCAAGAGTTCTTAAGCAAAGCTTTATGATATTCTTGTTATTCCCGCAGAGCCTGTCATCTGGAAGACCCACACTGTAAATGACATGGCACTTGAAAGGTTAAGGAAGAGACAAACTTTCTGAGATCCAAGTATAGTTCTAGAAGCGCAGGTATTTCATTCTCTACAAAAGAAAACCAGAGTGTTATCCATTTGCATTTTCCCCAGAGACCTATTTGGCTCTGGAGGCGAACTCTACTATGTGCTTAAAATAATTGGTATTAACATTGACTTTCAGAGAGGTGAGAAGCTAGAGATGTAATAGGGAAAGACTGGCACGCTTCATGCTCTGTAGGCATTATATTTGCACAAGATATGTTTGTTGTAAGATGCAAATCACCAAAATGAAATCTAGGAAAATGTTTCGAGCCAGTCTTGAACATATGCTTATGGTACCTGTTGAAAACATTTAAGTTTGAGAAGGAGAGGGGAATTAAGAGAGCTATTCCAAGAAGAGTGTCTGTGAGCATCAAATTTAGGCACATTTGGTTCTACCAGAGACCAATCTATTCAAAGAAGCTGCTTAGAAACTCTGAGACTATCATCCTTTACATGGGGACTCCACTGGGAAAAAAAAAGGAAAATGTCTGAGAAACAGATGACTGCAAATAAGTAGAACGGAATTTTGGCACTACAGAAAGCAGATCTGTAATTTGAAGGCTATGAATATGTGCACATTTTTATCTTGGGGTCACTGAGATTATGAAGATAATAAACACCTTTCTTGAGTTTGAAAGGCCTATACAAGCATCGCTTTGGCTCTCTGTGATCTTTTTCCTTTTATCTCTTAGAGTAGATAGTTTCTTTACACTCTGTTTAAAACTAAGAATGGCTGTTATTTTTTCCTGATTAAAAAAAAAAAATGGTAAATGATTGTTTGGTTGTCTTTTGTTTGGATGTAAAGGCTTACCATGGCTAGATGACAGAACAAAGCAGTTATTTCGCATTCTCATATTAAAGACTTAAATGTTGGTTTTCTGTTGCCAAAAAGACCCATAGATCCATAAAAGCAGACCATGACTTCTGTAGTTATGGCTTGAATGATAGAAGGAATGTGAACATATCTGAGGAAAATACTTTTTGTCTGCTCTTTGTGAAGCAGGTCGAGACCTTTGGTGAACTTTACCAGAATTTATTATGCTCTTTGCTTGATGGCATTGTTTTGAGATATAATTTGGTTTTCAAGTAGCACTCAGCAAATATATGTTTTAAGAAGTCAGCTCTAAATATTTGTTGGCAACTGAAGCTACAGGGAAGGATGCTTTGCTTTTGGAATTTTCTTCATCTTTCTCTTTTTTTAATTGTTGAAAAATTACCTGACATACAGGACACTTTCTAGTGTTTTTCTTGGAATTCCATAAATGGAAGAACTTACTTTTTCTGTCCAATAAACCTTGATGTGTCTCCACTCAGGAAGTAACTTCTATTGTTCTGGAAATGGGTATCATCATATGATCTGGGGAGCAATTTATATCTGGACTGAAGAGCAAAAGAGTAGGAATGACATTGTACAGTACTTGTAACTTTTCAGTTTTGTTTTTTTTTTTTTATCATGTGTGACATTTTATCCTCGCTAAAACTGTGTGAATTAGGGTGGGTGAATGGTGAACATCAAAATGTCTAAATGCCTTAGGTTGCACACATATGTAGACACTAGGGTAGCTAAGACCTCTAAATCTAAGTAAGAATATGGACTCAGCTAGAGCACAGGGAAACCTGCTTGTACTCCAGCACACACACACTCAGGAGACCTCTCACATGATTTGCCATCTTGCCGTGTCCCTCCTCAACTCAAAGTTTGCATATATGCATTCCTGTGTTTGTATTCCTTTGGTAAATGCACTATTGTTCCCATTACTCTTTTTTTCATTTTTTAAATTTAAATTCAATTAAGATATAATGTATTATTGTTTCTGAGGTAGAGGTCAGTGATTCATCTGTCTTATATAATACCCCGTGCTCATTACATCACTTGCTCTCCTTAATGCCAATCACCCAGTTACCCCATCCCTCCACCTCCCTCCCCTCCAGCAACCCTGTTTGTTTCCTATGATTAAGAGTCTCTAATGGTTTGTCTCCTGTTCTGATATGTTTAATTTTTCACTTTTCCCCCATGAACCTTTGTTTTCTTTCTTAAATTCCACATATAAGTGACATCATATGATAGCTGTCTTTCTCTGATTGACTTATTTCGCTTAGCATAATACCTTCTAGTTCCATCCACGTCATTGCAAATGGCAAGATTTCATTTTTATTTTGGTGGCGGAGTAGTATTCCATTGTATATAGATACCACATCTTCTTTATCCATTCACCTGTTGATGGATATCCAGGCTCTTTCCATAGTTTGGCTATTGTTGACATTGTTGCTATAAACCTTGGGGTACAGGTGCCCTTTCAGATCACTATGTTTGTATCTTTGGGGTCAATACCCAGTAGAGCAATTGCTGGGTCATAGGGTAGCTCTATTTTCAACTTTTTGAGGACCCTCCATACTGTTTTCCAGAGTGGCTGCACCAGCTTGCATTCCCACCAACAGTGTAGGAGGGTTCCCCTTTCTCCGCATCCCCGCCAACATCCGTCGTTTCCTGACTTGTTAATTTTAGCCATTCTGACCGGTGTGAGGTGGTATCTCATTGAGGTTTTGGTTTGTATTTCCCCGATACTGAGTGATGCTGAGCATTTTTTCATGTGTCTCTTGGGCATTTGGATGTCTTCTTTGGAGAAATGTCTGTTCATGGCTTCTGCCCATTTCTTGATTGGATTATTTGTTCTTTGGGTGTTGAGTTTGATAAGTTCTTTACAGATTTTGGATACTAGCCCTTTATCTGATACGTCATTTGTAAATATCTTCTCCCATTCTGTTGGTTGTCTTTTGGTTTTGTAGACTTTTTCCTTTGCTGTGCTAAAGCTTTTTATGTTGAGTCCCAATAGTTCATTTTTGCCTTTGTGTCCCTTGCCTTTGGAGATGTGTCTAGCAAGAATTTGCTGTGGCCGAGGTCACAGGGGTTGCTGCCTGTGTTCTCCTCTAGAATTTTGAGGGATTCCTGTCTCACATTTAGGTCTTTCATCCATTTTGAGTCTGTTTTTGTTCATGGAGTAAGAAAATGGTCCAGTTTCATTCTTCTGCATGTGGCTGACTAATTTTCCCGGCGCCACTTACTGAAGACACTGTCCTTTTTTCATTGGATATTCTTTCCTGCTTTGTCAAAGATTAGTTGACCATAGAGTTGAGGGTCCATTTCTGGGCTCTCTATTCTGTTCCATTGACCTATGTGTCTATTTTTTGTGCTAGTACCATACTGTCTTGATGATTGCAGCTTTGTTATAGAGCTTGAAGTCTGGGAATGGGATGCCCCCAGTTTTGGTTTTCGTTTTTTAAGATTCCATTGGTTATTTGGGGTCTTTCCTGGTTCCATACAAATTTTAGGATTATTTGCTCTCTGAAAAAAGTAGAAGCTATTTTGATAGTGATTGCATTGAATGTGTGGATTGCTCTAGATAGCATAGACATTTTAATAATATTTATCCTTCCAATCCATGAGCATGGAACATTTTTCCATTTCTTTGTTTCTTCTTCAGTTTTTTTCATGAGTGTTCTATAGTTTTCTGAATATAGATCCTTTGCCTCTTTGGGTAGGTTTATTCCTAGGTATCTTATGGTTTTGGGTGCAATTGTAAATGGGATCAACTCCTTAATTTCTCTTTCTTCTGCCTCATTGTCAGTGTATAGAAATGCAACTGATTATCATGCATTGATTTTATATCCTGCCACTTTGTTGAATTTCTGTATGAGTTCTAGCAATTTTGGGGGGAGTCTTTTGGGTTTTCCACATAGAGTATCATATCATCTGCAAAGAGTGAGAGTTTGACTTCCTTGCTGATTCAGATGACTTTTATTTCTTTTTGTTGTCTGACTGCTGTGGCTAGGACTTCTAGTACTATGTTGAAGAGCAGTGGTGATAGTGGACATCCCTGCCGTGTTCCTGACCTTAGGGGAAAAGCTCACAGTTTTTCCCCATTGAGAGTGATAATCCCTGTGGCTTTTTCATAGATGGCTTTTATGATATTGAGATATGTTCCCTCTATCTCTACACTGCGAAGAGTTTGAATCAAGAAAGGATGCTGTACTTTGTCAAATGCTTTTTCTGCATCTATTGAGAGGATCATATGGTTCTTCTCCTTTATTTATTTAGTGTATCACATTGATTGTTGAAACACCCTTGCAGTGCAGGAATAAATCCCACTTGGTCGTGGTGAATAATCCTTTCAATGTACTGTTGGATCCTATTGGCTAGTATTTTGGTGAGAATTTTTGCAACCATGTTCATCAGGGATGTTGGTCTATACTTCTCCTTTTTGGTGGGGTCTTTGTCTGGTTTGGGGATCAAGATAATGCTGGCCTCAGAGAAAGAGTTTGGAAGTTTTCCTTCCATTTCTATTTTTGAAACAGCTTCAGAAGAATAGGTGTTAATTCTTCTTTAAATGTCGGGTAGAATTCCCCTGGGAAGCCATTTGACCCTGGACTCTTGTGTGTTGGGAGACTTTTGATGACTGCTTCCATTTCCTAGCTGGTTATGGGTCTCTTCAGGTTTTCTATTTCATCCTGTTTCAGTTTTGGTAGTTTACACATATCTAGGAATACATCCATTTCTTCCAGATTGCCTAATTTGTTGGCATCTAGTTGCTCATAATATGTTCTTATAATTGTTTGTATTTCTTCAGTGTTGGTTATGACCTCTCCTCTCTCATTTATGATTTTATTTATTTGGGTCCTTTTTTTTTCTTTTTGATAAATCTGGCCAGGGGTTTATCAGTCTTATTCTTTCAAAGAACTAGCTCCTGCTTTTGTTACCTGTTCTACTGTTCTTTTGGTTACCATTTCATTGATTTCAACTCTAATCTTTATTATTTCTCTTCTGCTGGGTTTAGACTTTATTTGCTGTTCTTTCTCTAGCTCCTTTAGCTGTAAGTTTCGATTGTATATTTGAGACCTTCCTTGTTTCTTGAGAAAGGCTTGTATTGCTATATACTTCCCTCTTAGGACCTCCTTTGCTGCATCACAAAGGTTTTGAACAGTTGTGTTTTCATTTTCATTTCCATCAGTTTTTTTAAATCCCTTAATTTCCTGGTTGACCCATTCATTCTTTAGTAGGTTGCTCTTTAGCCTCCATGTATTTGAGTTCTTTCCAAATTTCCTCTTGTGATTGAGTTTCAGTTTCAAAGCACTGTGGTCTGAAAATATGCAGGGAATATCCCAATCTTTTGGTACTGGTTGAGATCTGATTTGTTCATGTACACTTGAGAAGAATGTGTATTCTGTTGCTTTAGGATGGAATGTTCTGAATATATCTGTGAAGTCCATCTGGTCCAGTGTGTCATTCAAAGCCCTTGTTTCCTCGTTGATCTTCCTTGTAGATGATCTGTCCATTTCAGTGAGGGGGGGGGTGTTAAAGTCCCCTACGATTATATTATTATCAATGTGTTTCTTTAATTTTGTTATTAGTTGGTTTATATAATTGGCTGCTCCCATGTTAGGGGCATCAGTATCTACAATTGTTAGATCTTCTTGTTGGATACACCCTTTAATTATGATACAATGTCCTTCCTCATCTTTTATTACAGTCTTTGGTTTAAAATCTAATTTGTCTGGTATAAGGATTGCCACTCCAGCTTTCTTTTGCTGTCCATTAGCATGATAAATAGTTTTCGACCCCTCACTTTCAATCTGGATATGTCTTTGGGCCTAAAATGAGTCTCTTGCGGACAACATATTGATGGGCCTTGCTTTCTTATCCAATCTGATACCCTGTATCTCTTGATTGAGGCATTTAGCCCATTTTACATTCTGAGAAACTATTGAAAGATATGAAATTAGTGCCATTGTATTACCTTTAAATCACTGTTTCTGTATATTGTCTCTGTTCTTTTCTGGTCTGTGTTATCTTTGGGCTCTCTCTTTGCTTAAAGGATCCCTTTTAATATTTCTTGTAGGGCTGGTTTGGTCACCACAAATTATTTTCATTACTGTTTGTCCTGGAAGCTTTTTATCACTCCTTCTATTTTGAATAACACCCTAGCTGGATAAAGTATTCTTGACTGCATATTTGTCTCATTTAGCACCCTGAATATATCATGCCAGGTCTGGCCTGCTGGGTCTCTGTGGATAGGTCTTCCGCCAATCTAATATTTGTACCCTTCTAGGTTATGGACTTCTTGTCCTGAGCTGCTTTCAGGATTTTCTCTTTGTCTCTGAGATTTGCAACTTTCACTATTATATGTCGGAGTGTTGATCTATTTTTATTGATTTTGAGAGGGGTTCTCTATTCCTCCTGGACTTGGATGCCTGTTTCTTTCCCCAGACTAGGGAAGTTCTTCACTATAATTTGCTCCTATATACCTTCTGCCTCTCTCTCTCTCTCTCTCTTTCTCTCCTCTTCTTTGGGGATCCCAATTATTCTAACATTGTTTCATTTTATGGTATCATTTATCTCTTGAATTCTCCCTTTGTGATCCAGTTGTTTCTCTCTCTTTTTCTCAGCTTCTTTATTCACCATCATTTTGTCTTCTATATCATGAATTCTATCTTCTGCCTCATTTATCCTAGGAGTTAGAGCCTCCATTTTTGATTGCGTCTCATTAATAGCCTTTTTGATTTGACTTGATTAGATTTTAATTCTTTTATTTTCCTAGAAAGGGATTATCTAGTATCTTCTATGTTTTCAAGCCTAGCAATATATTTATAAGTGTTATTCTGAACTCTAGTTCCAACATCTTACTTATGTCCATACCGATTAGCTTCCTGGCAGTCAGTATTGCCTCTTGTTCTTTTTTGAGGTGAGTTTTTCCATCTTGTCATTCTGTCCAGAGAAGAAGAGATGAACTGGAGAACAAAATACTAAAATGGCAACAATGATCCCAGAGAAATATACACTAAACAAATCAGAAGAGACCTGACACTGAAAAAATTTTTTTTTAATTTTTAAAAAAGGAAAGAAAAAAGAGAATATAATCAGACCGGTGACCAGAATAGAGCAATACACTGGATCCTGTGTGTATTTTGGTCCATTTGTTAGAAGGCTAGATCCCAAAATTATAAAGAAAGAAAAACTTATATATGTACAAAAATAAAATTAAATACAGTGAAAGGATAGAATGTAACTGTAAAAATGAAAATTAATGGACAAGAAAAACAACAACAACAAAAAGAAGGGATATAAACAGGTGAACAAAACAGAGCAATACATTATATCCTGAGTGTATTTTGGTCGGTTTGTTAGAAGAAACTACATCTCCAAATTGTAAAGAAAGAAAACCTTATATACATACAAAAATAAAATTAAATACACTGAAAGGATAGACTATAACTGTAAAGGTGAAAATTTTAAAAGACTTTAACAAAACAAAACACAAAGAAAAAATAGAGAACAGGCAGGTAAAGAGAACAGAGTCATACACTAGATTCTGGGTATATTTTGGTCTGTTAAAAGAAACTGCATACCACAGCGCCTGGGTGGCTCAGTCGTTAAGCATGCGCCTTCAGCTCAGGTCATGATCCTAGGGTCCTGGGATCGAGTCCCGCCCGCATCGGGCTCCCTGCTCAGTGGGAAGCCTGCTTCTCCCTCTCCCACTCCCCCTGCTTGTGTTCCCTCTCTCATTGTGTCTCTGTCTGTCAAATAAATAAATAAAATCTTTAAAAAAAAAACTGCATACCAAAATTGTGAAGAAAGAAAAACTTATATATATATATATACACAAAAATAAAATTAAATACAGTGAAGGGATAGAATGTAACTGTAAAATGAAAATTAAAAAAAGATTTAAAAAAGAGTTGATAAAATACAAAATTGGTTCAAAGAGAAAAAAATTAAAATGGAAAGACTAAAGAATTGTGGGGGAAAAGCCATGAATTCTATATACTATATTCCCCTAACCCTGGAGTTTTGCAGTTCTCAGTGATCAGTAAACTTGGTCTTGGCTGGGTGTTCTTGCTGATCTTCTGGGGGAGGGGTCTGTTGCATTGATTCTCAAGTGTCTTTGTCCCAGGCAAAATGGTACTGCCCTTGCCAGGGAGCCAGGCTAAGTAATCTGCTCTGGTTTGCTCTATGTGGCTTTTGTTCCCTGAATGTTTTCCATACCACTTTAGAGGATGAGAATGAAAATGGCTTTCCACAGCAGAAAGGCCAGGGGCCCCACTCCTGTGTGTGCCAGAGGAAAGCAGTCAATCACTCCTCTCTTCCTGGTCTCCTACCTCACTCCATGCTCACCCGGCCTCTGACCAAGCATTTCTCAGGTATAGACCCCCGTTTGGAGTCTCCAAACCCTGCAGACTCCTGTGGCTCACTCCTGCATGCTCCTTCCAGGGAGGAAGGTGGGGGTCTCACCAGTTCTGTCGCTTGTTAGGCCCCTGCTTGGAGAGCAGTCACTTGACCGCACTGTGGTCTGGGGTTTATGGCAACCCTGAGCTGAAAACCCAGTCCTGGTCTGACTGATTGCACTGGCTTCCCAGCTCCAATGTCCAGGAACTCTGCCACACTGAGGCACACCCGGTGTTCCTGCGACCCCAAGGATCCTGAGACCACACTGCCCCAGCTAGGATTCTGCCCTGCTTAGCTAACTGAGTACCTTTCAGGCTGGGATGTCCCTTACAGGAGCAGACTTCTAAAAGTTCTGATTTTGGGCTCTGCTGCTCTATCACTTGCCAGTAGCTGGCTTACAGAGGCTCCCTCCCCACCATGGTTTATCTTCCCATATATTACCTCAGATTCACTTCTCCACACCTCCTACCTTGCAGAAAGTGGTCACTTTTCTATTTGTAGAGTTACAGTTGAGTTTGCACGTGTTCGAAATGATTTGATAGCTATCTAGCTGAGTTCCTGGGACCAGATGATACTGTCTCCTACTCCTCCGCCATCTTGATTTCTCCCTCCCCATTACTCTTCTTAATTCTTTGCCCCTCTTGGATCCACACCTCCTGCCATTTGACTAGAGATAGAGTGTTTTTGCCAGTGCTAATGAGGCTAGGCTTGGCCATATAATTTGCATTGGCAAATAGTCAGTAGAGGGAAGTCAGTTCCAATGTGCTGTTTCTGCACATTAGCGTCAGGAATCAGTGCATGTTATGGCCAGCCCCTATTTTGTTCTTCTGCTTTGGGATAGTCTGCTGGTCCAAGAGAATGAAAGATCAATAGAGCATAACTGAATCCAACTTGAAGTTTTGAGCTAGCCCAGCTGAGCTCAGTCTAGATGGGTTGATTCCGAAATATCCCCCAAACATGTGTGAGAGAATAGTGTTTGCTGCTGGAGTCCACTAAGTTGTGTACTATCAACAGTCACAAAACAGTTTCTAATCCATCTAGGATTGTGAACCTCAGTGTAAAAAAGTCCTTCTGTTCTTGGGATATAGTAAATTAAAGTAGTCTCCTGGACTCAAAGGAAATGAGCTCAATAATATTAATTGTTACATATTGAACAGTTCTGTTAAAATCTTGGTGCCATAATTTAATCATACTGTGCTGACCTTCAGTATTCTTTATAAAATGGAAAAGATAATACCTCTTAATTATTAATTAATAATTACACTTAATTCTGCCTCCTGGAATTCAACTGCTCATTTACTAACTTTTTCAATTACTAGTTATTGAAAACCAACACATTTTCTAGATTATTCAATGATGAATAAGATGAAGTCCCTGATGACTAAGGTTTCTAAACTACTAGGTACTAAAGGGAAAAAAAGTTACTGTTCAATGCAACAAATACTATAATGAAGTTAAGTGCTTAGGAATTTAGGTGTATAGGGGAGGATATGTCAGGTAGAAGCAGCAGTATTTGAGTTGAAACTTAAAGGACTGGAGGAAGGGGAGGGAAGACAGGTTATGTCCACAGAAGCTTAATAAATACAAACAAAAAGTAATAACTTTGCATTAAATAAAGCTCTCTAAACAACCTTGACCACATGATCAAAATTAATATAACCAATAACAGTACAAATAAACTTCTTTTACCTCCTGATATGAAGCATTGAGAAGAACATAATATTATTTATGTAGTTTTTTTTGCTAAAAGTGCATAACCTGAATCTAATCACAAGGGAATAGAAGAGGAAATAGAAGACAAACCAAAATTAACAGACATTCTACAAAATAACTGGCCTGTACTCTTCAAAAATGTAAATGTCATGGAAGACAAAGGAAAACTGAAGGAGTGGTCCAGATTAAAGGAGGAGACTAAAGAAACATGACACCTGAATGCATTTGCTACACAGGATACTGGTACATCGGCAAAATCTGAACAAGGTCTGTAGAGGATATAACAGTCCTGTATTGGTGTTTGGTTCCTGATTTTGACAGTTGTACTGGGGTTAGAAAAAAAAACCAATGTCCTTGCTTTGAAATAGACACTGAAGAATTTAGGAGGAAATGGGTAAAATGTATGTGTGTGTGTGTGCGTGCGTGTGTGTGTGTATGTTTGTAGGTGGAGAAAGTGGTAGAGGTAGAAGGAGGGATGGATAAAGCAAATGTAGTAAAGTATTAATGTTTGAGGAATCTGGGGGAAAAGGTATATGGGAATTCTTTGTGCAATTCTTACAACTTTTACAAGAGTCTGAAATTTTGTCAAAATAAAAATTGAAGCAAAATGAGACAAAAGGATGAGGGGAAGGGTTGAGCCTGGTGTATGGCAATGGTAGAATTAAAGGTACAGGAAACATTCAGGCTCAATCATAGGTACTCACCTAAGCTGGGCACGGCCAATGAGACTTTCTGCCCTTTGTTTTAGATGCAGCATATCACTGTGAAATTAGAATACTGACTTTCCTATGCAAGAATAAAACTCACATAGTTGGAATAAGCTCTGTGGATTGGATCAACATTGATTTCCTGGGCTTGATACTGTGCTATAATTTCATCAGATGTTACCACTGGGGGAGACCAAGTACATCCTGTACATTTCTTCATGACTTCCTGTCAATCTATAATCACTTCAAAATAAAGATTATTTAACTGCCTTTGTAAACCTTTCTCCAAAAGAAGAAACCTCATGTTTCAACTTCATATTAAAGTGAATGACTCTATATGCCGAGATTTTTACCTCTGAACAAGACTTTTTAAATTTATGTTAGCAATCAATTTAAACAGCTTTTAAATTTAGTATAAAAATTGCAAGAGCCATTTCTCTAATATTCCTTTTTGAGGTCACAAAGATTCTCTTCTTGACCAAACAGGTAGGATCCTTTAAACCCTCTTTTCAACTGGGCCTCAACCTTGACCTATGAAGACTTAAAAAAAATGCTAACATCATCTCTAAGGGCTAGAGGCCACATCCCTAGGATGACCCTAGCCTCCCTCCCCGCGCCCCCCCCACCCCACGGGCCTGCCTGGGAAAGCTCAAGGCTGCCAAACGAATTTACTGTTTGCTCCAGTCAACACTTTATGATGGGGCCCTGGTTTCCCCTTCTCTGTGGGAGGGTAGGGACTTCACTTTGATAAGGGCCGGCTTACAAACCCAAATGGGTTTGACAGGAACGAGTCCCCCTTTGCTCCTCTGACTCTGCTCAAACTGCAGATCACCCCCTCCTTCATTCCATTTTCCCTTTAAAACATGCATTTACATCTGTACAAATCAAACTTGAGTTCAGTTCACGCTGAACTCTTTTCCCTATGGTGGTAGTTATTGCTGATTAATATCTGTCCTTCCTATTTTCACTAGTATCCAGCTTTGTTTATCTTTGGCAGAGGTTAAATTTTATTTTTTATTTGCTTTGTAATGAGAGCACCCAAATTGCCATAAATGCCAGAGGATTCAACCTTTAAGAAAACCTCCAGCAAGAAAGGGGAACCCTCCTACACCGTTAGGGGGGAGTGCAAGCTGATGCAGCCACTCTGGAAAACAGTACGAAGGTTCCTCAAAAAGATGAAAATAGAGCTACCCTACGACCCAGCAATGGCACTACTGGATTTACCCCAAAGATACAAATGTAGGGATCTGAAGAGGTACGTGCACCCCAATGTTTATAGCAGCAATATCCACAATAGCCAAACTGTGGAAAGAGCCGAGATGTCCATTGACAGATGAATGGTAAAGAAGATGTGGTCCATATATACAATGGAATATTATGCAGCCATCAAAAAATTGAAATCTTGCCATTTGCTGCGACATGGATGGAACTAGAGGGTATTATGCTAAGCGAAATACGTCAATCAGAGAAAGACAAGTATCTTATGAGCTCACTGATATGAGGAATTTGAGAAACAAGACAGAGGATCACAGGGGAAGGGAAGGAAAAATGAAACAAGATGAAACCAGAGAGGGAGACAAACCATAAGAGACTCTTAATCTCAGGACACAAACTAAGGGTTGCTGGAGTGAGGGGGGTGGGAGGGATGGGGTGGCTGGGTGATGGACATTGGGGAGGGTATGTGCTATGGTGAGCGCTGTGAATTGTGCAAGACTGTTGAATCACAGATCTGTACCTCTGAAACAAATAATACATTATATGTTAATAAAAAAAAATTAAAAACAAAACAGAAAACCTCCGGCAAAACATAGTAATTGTTACTGGTAATGATCAACTATTGTGCACCAGACATTTTGTATTCATTTATTCTCATTCAGTGCTCATTATAGCCGTGTGAAAACAGACAAACAACGCCACTCAGGTGAATTCAACATGTTTATATCCCAAGCTCCTGCTCATGCTGCTACCCTGGTCAGGCTGTATGATGCAAATGATTGTGAATTCCCCAAGGGAGCTCCATATAAGTAAATAGAGACAATAACAGGCATGACAGTATTAGAGATTCTTACTTGTGTTTTGAAACCGGATTGCTGACAAGGTTTAAGCCTAACCTGTCTCGCCTCCCTTTAAGTCCCACAGGTGCTCTCTCCTCTAGCACCAACAGGGCATGCATAGCACTAGAGAATCTCTATCCCAGTGCACCCTCTAACCACCTGTTAAAAAACCCAAACCAATCTCCTTTCTTGCTCTCCCAAGCTATTTTGGGGTCTACTTAGGGAATTCTCCTTGCTTTCCTCCAAGTGTCTCATTATATGAGAAATAAATCTTTTGATCTTTGGTATGTGTGTCACAGGTCATCGGTCTTGACACCCAAATCAAATTTTGTGTGAAAGGGTTCATATTTTTCAGAGGAGCCACAACGATGACAGACCATTTAAAGGTTTAAATTTAAATCAGTGTGGGGCACCTGGGTGGCTCAGTTGTTAAGCGTCTGCCTTTGGCTCAGGTCATGGTCCCAGGGTCCTGGGGTCGAGCCCCGCATCAGGCTCCCTACTCAGTGGGGAGTCTGCTTCTCCCTCTCCCACTCCCCCTGCTTATGTTTCCTCTCTCACTGTGTCTCTCTCTGTCAAATAAATCAATTAATTTTAATCAATGTATTTTTAAAGTAGTTTCAATTTAATTAGTATTAAAATCATAGAGGAAACCTGTCTGTAAAATGGAACCCATATGTAGTAGATATTTAGTTAACATAAAAGCAGCAAGAATTCACTGCGCATGTGGATGTTGACACTGTGCATATTGTCCAATAACTGGGCAAACTCCAACCTTCATTGTCAAAGATGCAAAGATTTCTGGTTGGTAAAATCAGCTTGGAATGAATGCACTTCATGTGAAAAGAACACACTGACAAAAACAGTTGGTGTGTATTTTCTCCTGGAGGGAATATATATTTCTTTAGGGAGCTTAGCAATGGTTATGAAAACAGTATAAAATCTGTCAGTATTCCATTATGGCCCTATTTTATACATTCATTTCCAATAAATATTTTGTACTCCTTACTGACTTTTGACTTTGGGTGTGAGAGAAAGAAAACATAAAAGCATGAAATAGTGGTTATAATTTTCAGTTAAAAATTACTTTAATGTTTCTTTGGAATAACATCTCTTCTAATAAAAAGTTAAAAGTCAATGCTGTCAGAAAAACTAAATTCTTTCAAATTCTATTAAAACAAAGACAAATAAACTTTTATACATTCTTTGCTTTGGCATTCCCATAATTGCTATTTGGTGTTTTAAAGGAACATTATCAGATAGAAGGAGAAAGTTAGTAGAAAGTAAACTTTTATGCAGAAATTGAGCAGCACATTTCAGTATTAACAGAAGTCCTGTAATAAAATTCCCATGCCACATTCACATATTAGTCCCAATAAAAAGAAATACCAGTTTTCAGAAGCAGTATAATTGCCATCTGCTATAATTTTGCCCCTTGTAGTGAGCTCGAGCATGTTCTTCATACACATAAAGCAACAAATATGGATACTTCTGTGTTAAAGCACAGAATAGAAAAAGCCTCTGATGAAAGTCTCTCGCTTACCATGAGTATTTAAATTATTCTCCTCCAGTTATGTTTGAAGGACTCATGTACAGTATCTCTGTCAAATAAGCCAAAGAGATTCAATATCTCCCCTCTGAGAATTTATGCTATAAACCAGCCCATATTCAAATGTATATGCTTTGTACGGGGTAAAATAGCCATAAAACATCTGTAAATACTGTTTATGAGGGTGGGAAGTTTTAATGCTCTACTTCATTCATTTCTGGACAGCACTGTCATCCAATAGCCACTACTATTTACATGCAGTTGCAAAGTATATCAAATATAAAGGAGACAGGGGCACCTGGGTGGCTCAGTCAGTTAAGCCGCTGCCTTCGGCTCAGGTCATGATCCCAGGGTCCTGGGATTGAGTCCCACATGGGGCTCCTTGCTTGGCGGGGAGCCTGCTTCTCCCTCTGCCTGCCTCTCCCCCTGCTTGTGTTCTGTCTCTCTGACAAATAAATAATATCTTTAAAAAAAAGTGTGTGTGTGTGTGTGTGTGTGTGTGTATAGAGAGAGAGAGAGAGAGAAAGAGGAATAATATAAAGTCAATGGGCAGCCATGAGTAATTTCCATTTACTCTTTCAAAATTTTATTAGGTAATCATTATTCATTTCTTAGACATTTGAGAGCAAATGGTGTACAAGGCGCCCGAGTTCAAGGAACTAACCCTCTAGGAGAGGAGACAGAAATCTGAATGCACATCTGCAATGTGGGGCAACCATTTCAGCAACAGAACTGTGTCCCAGGTATGGTAGAAAGAGTTAACTTAGCTCTGGTGGCTGAAGGAAGGCAGAGAGGACATTTAAGCCTGGGGTGCAAGAAAGGGAGTTAGGGAGGAGGTGAGAAGAAGGGTGTGGGACCAGAGTCAAGGGCAAGTCCAAAGCAAATAAACATGGAAGAGTGTGCCAGAGTCTGGTTGATGTCATGATCACACTGTCTGGTGTGGTGCTGAGAGCTGAGATTGTTTTATAAGAGAGACTGGTCTGGAGGCCTCTGGAAGTCATACTTTCTATCCAAGCATGGGGGAAACGTGTCCGTCAGGGTGGGTGCAGGAACCACAAACAACTCCAGATATTTTAAGCAGAAAGGCAATTAATACAGTTAGATGTTTGCAAGATCTGTGAAAGGATAGGTCTGGGTTTAACCTCTTGGAATTACACCAAACAACACACACAAAACAGAAAAATAGAACTACTATCTCTGAGGTCACCACAGCGGAACTTTGCTGGAAATAAGAAGCTAAAACTAGTTCCTCTGCCATCATTGCCTCTCAATGGCCAGAGGTCCACACACTGGACGCCAGCTGGGTGCTGGGGGGACTTCATATTCCCATGAACTCGCTTGCTGGAAGCACCACCCAAAACTTGCGGGAAGATGAACTCGGTCCACCCCTGCCTTTCAAATTTCTCATGATTGCATCAATCTAGAATCCTGGCATCAAACAAGTGTGGGAAGTGTAACTTTTAGCTTTCCAAAATTCTTCTTTCCCAAATAGAGTACATAAGGGGGTTTGAGTGAACCAACACAGAGTGTCCAGACAAAATGTTAAGAGTTGCTAGAAAAATGAAGAAAAGAGAAAATGCTCTCCCCTATTTAACTGGGAAAGCTCAAGAATGGAGATTGTGAGAGCTCTCTGAAGAAGGCAAAGAAAGCTTCTGAGCAAACAAAGAATTTATTTCAGTCCTGGGGAAGTGTAGGAAGGAAGAAAAGAAGTTGAAACTCACAATAAAAATTTAAGGGAGTTGTAAAAATAGACTCGTCTGCCACTGCGTGGGACCCTGTCACCTGAAAAGGCCAAAGAGGGGCAGGTAACTGGGCACCCCGTGGCAGGTGGATTCTGGAGTATGCAAGCAGCTGGTGTTCTTGCCGGGGAAGGGGAGGTTATTTAAAGCAATCCGTGAGGCTATCTCCCCAGTCCATGGAAACTGGGATACAAAAGCCACGTCAATCCCATTTACTGCAAGAACATGGCAGCAGGATGGGAATGGCCCGTGTAGAAGAGCAGAAGTCAGCGTGTGAGCCGGAGTGCAGCTGTGGGAGCAGAAGGGCCCCCGGGGCACTCACTAGGGAAGTGCGTGCACTTGCTCAGTGCCACGAGAATGCTGTCGTCAGTTTTCACAACGCTTGGATGACATTCATACATCTCACTTACCTTCCCTTGACCCGATTTGAAAGCCACCAAGGAGTCTTTGATAAAAATGGCCTTCGGCTACCTCGCTACGGATACTAGTGGGAGAAGGACATCCCCCGTTATAAACATATATATTTACATTCTGCCTTACATACCTTTACACCATGCCCGTGCCACAGGAACTCTTGTCTGTGGTCAGGAGATGTTCAAGTGTCCAGGAAAAAGAGGCTGAGATTCAAGTACTAGAGAGTTATCAGGAGTCCCGAGAGGCTGAAATCCTAAACAACAACCTGATCTGCATCTCCCACAACTCTGAAGGAGTCCAAGGAAGTCTTAGAGACACTGCGGTACCCCTTAAGTCATTGTTAAATTATTCCACCATGGGCCCTAGTTAAGTAGGATTTACGCATGCCTTTGACAGGAAAGAACATCTGGGAACTGGCTCTTAAAATAGAAAGTGAGAGGCATTTGGGTAGCTTAGTTGGTTAAGCGTCGGACTCGTGGATTTGGCTCAGGTCATGATCCCAGGGTCCTGAAACCAAGTCCTGAGTTGGGCTCCACGCTCAGCACGGAGTCTGCTTGAGGATTGTCTCCCTCTGCCCCCCACGCTCTCACGCTTTCTCTCTAAAATAAATACATCAATCTTAAAAATAATAAAACAAAATAGAAAATGAAATTAGATGGAGGAATCTCCTCTCTCCATATTAGGGTCCTTGTGTAACTTCCAAAGCAGGTCCGTGTGTGGAGGCAGGTATTTTATCCTAAATATCCCATGGTGATTTCATTTTTGTCTTATTGTTCATGTCTCTAAATACCTCTATTGGGATGGAATATGATAGTTGGATTCTACGAAGATTTGTTAGAGGAGTTACATATGGGTTTGGCAATGCTGCATGGAAATATCATGTTCTCTGAGTAACGGCACTTGCTTTATAGAAACAACACCAAATTGTTCAATTGTTTCATGAATGTTTCCTTCTATCAATCCCTCTCTCGAAATGTGCTGACAGTGCCCTGTATCATGGTATCTCAATGCACCCATTCAATTTTCATTTATTTAAAAAAAAAGAAGTTTGCTGAATTTCTACAGACAAAGCACTGTGGGGTACGGAAGACTAAATTTGGTATGATAAAACATGCATTTATGGCTAGGGGTGAGAAATAAGGAAGGAATAAAATAGCTCTGAGGAGGATAATGAATGACAAATGTCACAATGAAAATATAGAACTGTCATTTCTACCTAGGATAACTGAGAAAGCTTGCATATCTTTTGAGCCACGAAGGATGAGCAACATTTAGTTGAGAACAAGTATGAGTCCTAGCAGAGAGTCAAGAAGAGCATGAGTCTTTTGTGGCAAACAGTGAAATGATTTTTTGGCTAGTGGTTAGGATACAGAAAACGTAATCACAAAGCCTTTTGAAATGTTTGCAGGTGGGTGGGTGTGTTTTTGTTGCTCTTAGGTGCCCAGAGTATATGACTGGTGCAGCATCATTTAATGATGCTTTAGTGAAACATTTCAAAGTAGGCCAGCACAAAACCATTCAATGTAAGCCAGATAGTCCTACCTAGAGTGAGAGGCATTTCTGAGCCAAATTCCTGTGCCAGTTTGTTGCACTGGCAACTAGAGCGAAGATCTGGGCCAATATAAGCCTAGATTTCTTCAGACCACAAGCACCTTTGAATAGGAGCATCCTGGGCTGAAACTGAGCCTTGGAGAGAGTTTTGGGCTAGTGACCAAAAGCAAGGTTTCTAGAGTCAGACTGCCTATATTTCAGTTCTGGCTCAACCCCTTTTTGGCTGTGTATTCCTGAAGAAATCACCTACTTTCCCTAAACCTTATCTTTAAAACGAGGACAATAATAGCACCTACCTCATGTGGTTATGATGAGAAAGAAACAAATTAATGAATACAAAGCAACTGGTATAGAGTATGAACTCGGTGATTCTTAGCTGTGCTGGGGGTGCTGGTGGGTCAGCAGGCATTTCAGATGCAGGCCAGTCCTGGGGGTTGCAGAATCAGCTGGGCCTACCTGGAAATCCCCAACAGTGACTCCGATCTTCTAAATTGATTGTATTTCCAGAAACTGCACTTATAATAAATGCGGTCTCCCAAAGCTCTGAATATCACTTCCCTGGTTACTGTCCTGCCCCAGACAAGTTTGGAACAAAAATCCACCTAGGGCCCGGGAGATGGGCATACTAATGAGAAACAACTGAAATATTGGTCCAAAGTTCAGTGGTCACAATGGGGGATTGTGTTACTTGAGGAAATTTATAAAACATTTTCTTTGCTCATATAGAAAATGTCTTAGACATTTTTTAAATTTAAACTGAAAATTGCCTTGACCACACCCCCCCACACCCCCCCACGCATACACACTTGACAGGGTTCAGCCTTCTTTAATCAACTGCATAGAATTTCATTGTATGGTTATACCATAATTTAACATTTTCTCTGTTGATTGACATCTGGGTTATTTCCGGGCTTCTGCAAGCAAAATTATAGTGAATAAATTGTATATATGTAAAAAAGAATAAGTTGGTTCTTAGTTTTTGTAGACAAGCATCTTGGTGTTTGACTCGTAAGAGTAGAACTTGAGACAAGCAAGCAAGGCCTATGTAGCTAATACCTCATTCCCCATGCAATGCCTTCTGAAAAGGCTTGAAGTTTTCTTGTTAGAGAGGAAAGATACTGTTATTTGCTATTGCTCTTCATTTTTAAGTGAAGTTCTAATGAACTGTGTGTGGATATATAAATCATTTGAAGGTGAAGAAGCTTCAGAAATAAGGTTTGAACAGGTTCTGATATCTTGTTGAGTGTTAAATACTCTTAACATTTTTTTTTTCACTGTAGCTTCTGCACAGGGAAGAGGAGGGGGCCCCAATCAAATCTTCCATCCCTTCTCCTCTTGGAAGTCAATGCTCTGCCATTTGGGCATGAGAAAATTTGGGAACAGGAACAATGATTCTTAATGTGCTCTTTTGTCCCTGAATTAGGAGAAGATTTAATAAAATCCTTTTCACCATTTGTCTACCTGTCACATTAAACCACTGTAATATTTTCTCTCAATGATTACAGAACTGAGAATTATGGAACACAGTATCAGCCTTGGTAATTTTTAAACTGAAAAATTTATTACACAAATGTAGCAATGAAAAGTTGCTTCAAATAAGTTGCCAAGAAACCGCACAGTACAGAGCTCAAGGACATCAGATTTTCTACTGTCCTATTCAGTAACTTAAGAACTTAACACTTTTGTAAAGTAGGGACATATAATATGCTGATGGGCTTCCCATTTGTTTTAAAGTGTTTTAAGTACAAACCTATCAGCTCCATGTTTTCTTTAGCTAAGTTCTCCACAATGGAAATCTTTTTTTTTTCCCCCATCAATATCTTGTTTGTTCTGATTCTTGTCCTTGAGGATCTAAGAATATTAGAGCTAGTGGTCTTGTTACTATTCAGCCATTTAGGCAAGCCTCTCCTTTTAAGATGAGAAAGTGAGCTCAAGCCGATTTAGAAACAGTGAAACTCTACATTTTAATTTCTATTCTATAGGAATGTTCAACTCTTTGGATTGTAAACTCCTTGAGGGTTGGAATTTGTTTTACTTTTTTTAAATTTTTTTTTGTGTTATGTTAGTCACCATACATCATTAGTTTTTGACGTAGTGATCCACAATTCATTGTTTGTGTATAACACCCAGTGCTCCATGCAATACGTGCCCTCTTTAATACCCATCACCAGGCTAACCCATCCCCCCACCCCCCCTCCCCTCTAGAACCCTCAGTTTGTTTCTTGGAGTCCATAGTCTCTCATGGTTCATCTCTCCCTCTGATTTCCCCCCCTTCATTTTTCCCTTCCTTCTCCTAATGTCCTCCATGCTGTTCCTTATGTTCCACAAATAAGTGAAACCATATGATACCTCTCCAAAGGCTAGTGAAACAAAAGCAAAAATGAACTTTTGGGACTTCATCAAGATAAAAAGCTTCTGCACAGCAAAGGAAACAGTCAACAAAACAAAGAGGCAACGGGAGAAGATATTTGCAAATGACACTACAGACAAAGCGCTGCTTTCCAAGATCTATAAGGAACTTCTCAAACTCAACACCCAAAAAACAAATAATAAAGTCAAAAAATGGGCAGAAGACATGAACAGACATTTCCAAAGAAGACATAGAAATGGTGAACAGACACATGAGAAAATGTTCATCATCCTTAGCCATCGGGGAAATTCAAATCAAAACCACATTGAGATACCACCTTACACCAGTTAGAATGGCAAAAATTGACAAGGCAAGAAACAACAAATGTTGGAGAGGTGGTGGAGAAAGGGGAACCCTCCTACACTGTTGGTGGGAATGCAAGTTAGTAGAGCCACTTTGGAAAACTGTGTGGAGTTTCCTCAAAAAATCAAAAATAGAGCTACCCTATGACCCAGCAATTGCACTACTGGGAATTTGTTTTACTTTAATAAATCCCCAGTGATACAATGTTGGCAATATTATAGATGCTGAAACAGTATGTTCGGAATGCAGATACCTCTCTGCCCCTAGTCATACAGTGGCAAGGTCAGTGCCACAACCAGGATGAGCCCTATACCTACTGATCACTAGTGAAGAACTCTGCCACTGAATTCTTCCTCCCAAATTGTCTCCTACTAGGAGAAAAAAATAATCTATGTCTTTGCTTTCCATATAAAAAGAATTCTAAACATTTCTGCAAATACTAGCCAAACTATTCTGCTTTAAAATTTGGCTTCAAACTTCCAAGTAGATGTTACCATGATAGTTGACACAGAATCTCCCAACTCCGATAAGTTAACAAAAATTTAAAACTCAGAGAAAAAGCTAGTAGGAATTAAACAAAATGGAACAATTCAAGGCCACAAATTTCACAGAAAGAGAAGGAGGGAAAGAAAATGAAAAGAAAAAGAATTAGAAAAGGAAAGAATCATAAAACATTGGTTTATCTCCTAACTTTGTCTTCACTCTTTGATAGGTGGTACTGGGGATATCAACAAAATTAAGACCCAAAAAAACAAATGAGACTCCACATGAAGTGGTTTTAAAGCTGAAGGCAAATTATGCCAAGGGAATATACTAATTCTTGGAAGAGAATATATATGTATTTTTAAAGATTTTTTATTTATTAGAGAAAGAGAGAGAGAGTGTGTGCACACGTGTGAGTGGGGGAGGGGAGAGAGAGAAGGAGAAGGCAAAGCAAACTCCCCACTGAGCGGGGAGACAGATGCGGGACCCAGGACCCCAGGATCATGATCTGAGCCGAAGGCAGATGCTTAAGCAACTGAGCCACCCGAGTCCCAAAGGTATATTTAAAACAACCTAAAATTCATATGGAAAGGCAAGGACATAGAATAGCCAAACCATTTTCAAAAAGAACAAAGTAGGAACACTTACACTTCCTTATTTCAGAATTTACTACAAAACCACAGTAATTAAGATAACGTGGTACTGATATAAGGGTAGACATTTAGATCAATGAAATAGAAATGAGAGTCCAGAAGAAGAGTCTCATATTTATGATCAACTGATTTTCATCAAAATACCAAGACAACTGGTAGAGGAATTATCTCTTCAACAAATCTTCTCAAAGCACAAATGACAACAGAAAGAATGAATTGGCTTCATAAGATTAAATACTTTTGCACTTCAATGGATACCATCAAGAAAGTAAAAAAAACAACCCATAGAATGGGAAAAATATTTGCATATTATATATTTAAGAGACTTGTGTCTAGAATATATAAAGGACATGTATACTTAGTAACAGAAAGGCAACTAATGCAATTAAAATATAGGTAAAGAATTTGCATAGAAATTCCCCCAAAGAAGATGCACAAGTGGCCAATAAGCAAATGAAAAGATGTTAAACAATATTACTTACCAGGGAAACAAAAGTCAAAATCATCATAAAATGCCATTTATATGCACTAGGATGGCTATGCTAAGAAAAGAGATAATAGTAAGTGTTGACAAGGATGTGGAGAAATTGCACTCTGATACATTGTGAAATGTAAAATAATGCAGCTACTTAGTAAAAGAGTACAGTAGTTCCTCAAAAGGCTCACTATAGAATTACCATATGGTCCAGAACCCCCATTCTTAGGTCTGTATGGAAGAGAAATGAAAACATGTCCATTCAAAAATGTGTACATAATGTTCATAGTAGCATATCAGAGCAAAAAGTAGGAACAGGTCAAATATAAATCAATGGATAATAAAGTATAGTGAATCCATGCAATGGAATATTATTTGGCAATAAAAAGGGATGAGTTTTAATACATGTTACAATATGGATGAACCTTGAAAACATGCTTACTGAAAAGTCAGTCAGATAAGATCACATAATCTATGATTCCACTTATATAAAATGTCCAGAATCCACAAATCTATAGACTGAAAATAGATGAGTGGTTGCTTCGGACTGCAGGGGATGCAATGGTTGAGGCGAGGTGTGATAGCTAAAGGGTTTCTTTTAAGGGTGATAAAGATGCTCTAACACCGATTATGGAGATGGATGCCCAACTCTGCGAACGTACTAAAAGCCATTCATGTACGCTTGAAATGGATATATTTGATGAGATGTAAACGATATCTCAGTAAAGTTGCTTTTAAAGAGGAACAAAGAATTTCCAGGCAATATGGCAGAGGAGGAGGACTCTGAGCTCATCTGGTCCCCTGGATACAACTAGAAAACATCCACATCAGTGTAAACAACCCAGAAAATGATCTGTAGACTGACAGATGGATTGTAGAGAAGAGGCTAAATGTAGAGAAAAGGCCATATTGAAGAGGTAGGAAGGGTGGAGATGAGATTGGGAGCTAAATGGACCCGTAGGACTCTCCATGGGAGGGAGGGACACTGTGGATACAGAGAGGGGATAGAAATAGACCTGACACCAAGCACCCCAGGCCCAGGGAACCCCCATGGGGAAGATGAATCACTATTAACATTTGGCTTTGAAAGCCAGAGGGGCCTACTTTTGAGAGTTTTTTTTTTTTTTTTTTTTTTTTTTTTTTTTTACAATCAGTGGGGCTTAACAACTAGAACCTTAAAAATCAGCAGGCTCAGCTCCGGAAGAGTCAGGAAGTCAAGAGAAAACTGAGTCCCTGACCTTAAAGAGATAGCACAGCAAACAGCCCCGTGGAGATACAGCATAGAATCAGGAGTTTGAAAAACACCTGGGGTGTATGGGAAGACTTATTTACTAATCTCAGAGTATGTGCTGGAGGGTCAAGGATCTTTAGGAGACTCCTCCATGAACAAAGGAGCTGACAGGTGCCATTTCCTTCCCCCATGACCAGCCTAGACACACAGACACCTTTAGGAAGCTATGCATCGCCAACACTCACTACCTAAGTTGCTAACAGAGTGCCACACTCCCACATTCTCCTGCAAACATGCCCCTTCAGCCAGGCCCCAACTTCAGGTCTCCTCTCATAGGAGACCCACTCAAACTCTGCTAACACCACATACCCATTCCCAAGCTCTCCTGCAGACTCACCAACTCCAACCCTGCATCAGGAGTTTTCTAATCCTGCTCCAGGTCCCTTCCCATCAAGAGGCATGAGCAAAGCTTCCTAACATTGTATGCCCCACCCCTGCATTCTCCAATGTATGCCCTTGGCCAGAGACCATCCAAAGTGATACCACAAGCCTGGCAGTGTATAAGCAACCCCGACAGAGGCCAGCACCACAAGAAGCAAGAAAAATCTCAGACAACCTATCCCTTAAAGATCTAGGAAAAGAAGAAAAAATAAAACACCAAACCAGTAGAAGAAAGGATAAAATAAATATTCAAACAGAAATAAAGGAAATGGAAAACTGAAAACACAATAAAACAGGACAGTGAAACCAGGAGCTAGTTCTTTGAAAGATCGACAAAATTGTTAATTCTCTAGTCAGACTCAACAAAAGAGAAAGAGGGAGAGGGAGGGGGAGAGAGAGAGACTCAAATAAAATCATAAATGAGAGAGGAGAAATAATAACCGCCAGCACAGAAATACAATTATAAAAGAATGTTATGAAAAATTATATGCCAACAAATCGGACAACTGAGAAGGAATGGATAAATTCCTAGAAACATATGACCTCCCAAAAGTGAAGCAGGAAGAAATAGAAAATTTGAACTGATTACCAACAAAGAAAGTGAATCAGTAATCAAACTACTCCCAACAAACAAAAGTGCAGGACCAGATGGCTTCATAGGTGAATTCTACTGAACATTTAAAGAAGTTAATACCTACTCTTCCCAAGCTATCCCAAGAAACAGAAATCCCCAAATTCATTCTACAAAACCTGCATTATCCTGATACCAAAACCAGATGAAGACACTACAAAAAAGAGAACTACAGGCCAGTATCTCTAATGAACACAGATGCAAAAATCCTCAACAAAAATTAGTAAACCACATCCAACAACACATTTGAAAAAAAATCATTCATCATGATTAAGTGGGATTTATTCCTGGAATGCAAGGGTGGTTCAGTATTTGCAAATCATTCAATGTGATACATTGCATCAACAAGAGAAAGGATAAAAGCAATATGAACATTGTAATAGATGCAAAAAAAGTATTTAACAAAATACAATATCCATTCATGATAAAAACCCTTATCAGAGTAGGTTTAGAGGGAAAATGTCTTAATAAAGGCTATCTCTGAAAAAATCACAGCTAACATCATACTCAATGATGAAAAACTGAGAACTATCCCCCTAAGATGAGAACACAAGGATTTCCACTCACACCACTTTATTCAACATAGTACTGGAAGTCCCAGCCACAGCAATCAGGCAAGAAAAAGGAATTAAAGGCATCCAAACTGGTGTAAGGAAGAAGTAAAACTTTCACTATTTGCAGATGACATGATACTATATACAGAAATCCCTAGGACTCCACCAAAAAACTACTAGAGCTGATAAATGAATTCAGTAAGTTCAGTCACATGACACAAAATTAATGTACAAAAACCCATTACACTTCTGTACACTAATAAAGTAGCAGGAAGAGAAGTGAAGAATACAACCCCATTTACAATTGCACCAAAAATAATAAAACACCCTGGAACAAACTTAACCAAGGTGAAAGACCTGTACTCTGAGAACTACAAAACCACTAATGAAAGAAATAGAAGACACAAATGAAAAGACATTCGATGCTCATGGATTGAGATAAAAATATTGTTAAAATGTCTATACTACCCAAAGCAATCTACATATTTAATACAATCTCTATCAAAATATCAACAGCATTTTTCACAAAACTAGAATAGATAATCCTAAAATTTGTATGGAACCTCAAAAGACCCAGAATAGCCAAAGCGATCTTGAAAAAGAACAAAATTGGGGTATCATAATCCCAGATTTCAAGATATACAATAAAGCTGTAGTAATCAAAATAGTACTATACTGGCACAAAAATAGGCACATAGATCAATGGAAGACAGTAGAGAGCCCTGAAATAAACCCACAATTCTATGGTCAATTAATCTTCAACAAAGGAGGCAAGAGGAAAAAAGACAAGGGGAAACAGCCTCTTCAATAACTGGTGTTGGGAAAACTGGACAGCTACATGCAAAAGAATGAACAGGGCCCCTTCTTACACCATGCACAAAAATAAACTCAAAATGAATTAAAGATCTAAACATAGACCTTAAATCATAAAAATCCTAGAAGAGATCACAAGCAGTAATTTATCTGACAATGGCCTTAGCAAGATTTTTCTAGATATGTCTCTTGAGGCAAGGGAAATAATAGCAAAAATAAACTTTTGGGACTACATCAAATAAAAAGCTTCTGCACAGTGAAGGAAACAATCAACAAAACTAAATGGCAACCTACAGAATGGGAGAAGATATTTGCAAATGATATATCTGATAAGGAGTTGGTAGCCAAAATATATAAAGAACTTATACAACTCCACACCAATAAAATAAATAATTCAATTTAAAAAGGGCAGAATATATGAACAGATATTTCTCTAAAAATGACATACAGATGGCCAATAGATACATGAAAAGATGCTCAACATTGCTCATCATCAGGGAAAGGCAAATCAAAATCACAATGAGATATCACCTCACATCTGTCAGAATGGCTAAAATCAGAAACACAAGGGAAAAAGTACTGGTGAGGATCAGAGAAGAAGGAACACTTTTACACTGTTGATGGGAATGCAAACTGGTGCAGTTACTGTGGAAGACAGTATAGAAATTCCTCAAAAACTTAAAAATAGAATTATCATATCCTTTAATTGTACTACTGGGTATTTACCCAACAAATATGAAAACAATAATTTGAAGGGATATATATACCCCTATGTTCACTGCAGCATTATTTACTATAGCTAAATTATGGAAACATCTCAAGTGTCCATTGATAGATGAATGGCCAAGAATATGGTACATACACACACACACACACACACACACACACACACACACACACACACACACACACACACAGAGGAATATTACTCAGTCATAAACAAAAGAATGAAATCTTGCCATTTGTAGCATGTATGGATCTAGAGAGTACAATGCTAAGTGAAATAAGTCAGTCAGAGAAAGATAAATATCATGATTTCACTCATATGTAGAATTTAAGAAACAAAACAAATGAAGAGAAAAAGAGACAAACCAAAAAACAGACTCTTATATGGAGAACAAACGGCTTCGTTACAGAGGGGAGGAGGCTGGGAGGATGGGTGAAATAGCTGAAGGGGATTAAGAGTATAATTATGATGAGCACTGAATAATGTACACAATTGTTGAACCTCTTTATTGTACACCTGAAATTAACATTTTTTTATTTTTTATTTTTTTTTAATTTTAGTATGTTATGTTAGTCACCATACAATACATCATTAGTTTTTGATGTGGTGATCCACGATCCATTGTTTTCGTATAACACCCAGTGCTCCATGCAGTACGTGCCCTCCTTAATACCCATCATCGGGCTAACCCATCCCCCCACCCCCTCCCCTTTAAAATCCTGTTTGTTTCTCGGAGTCCATAGTCTCTCATGGTTCATCTCTCCCTCTGATTTACCCCCCTTCATTTTTCCCTTCCTTCTCCTAATGTCCTCCATGCTGTTCCTTATGTTCCACAAATAAGTGAAACCATATGATAATTGACTTTCTCTGTTTGACTTATTTCATTTAGCATAATCTCCTCCAGTCCCATCCATGTTGATGTAAAAGTTGGGTATTCGTCCTTTCTGATGGCTAATATTCCATTGTATATATGGACCACATCTTCTTTATCCATTCATCTGTTGAAGGGCATCTCGGCTCTTTCCACAGTTTGGCTATTGCAGACATTGCTGTGGGGTTCATATGGCCCTTCTTTCCACTACATCTGTGTCTTTGGGGTAAATACCCAATAGTACAATTGCTGGGTCATAGGGTAGCTCTATTTTTAAATTTTTGAGGAACCTCCACACTGTCTTCCAAAGTGGCTGTACCAACCTGCTTTCCCACCAACAGTATAAGAGGGTTCCCCTTTCTCTACAACCTCTCCAACATTTGTTGTTTCTTTCCCTGTCCATTTTTGCCATTCTAACTCGTGTAAGGTGGTATCTCAATGTGCCCACTCTTGCCACTATTGTTCAACATAGTACTAGAAGTCCTAGCAACAGCAACCAGAAAAAAAAAGAAATAAAAGGTATTCAAATTGGCAAAGAAGTCAAACTCTTTTCACAGACGACATGATACTTTATGTGGAAAACCCAAAGGCTCCACCCCCAAATTACTAGAACTCATACAGCAATTCAGTAATGTGGCAGGATACAAAATCAACGCACAGAAATCAGTTGCTTTCTTATACACTAACAACGCAACTATAGAAAGCAAAATTAGAGAAACAATTCCATTTACAATAGCACCAAAAACCATAAGATACCTCGGAATAAACCTAACCAAAGAGGTAAAGGATCTATACTCTAGGAACTACAAAACACTCATGAAAGAAATTGAAGACACAAAAAGATGGAAAAATATCCCATGCTCACGGATTGGAAGAATAAACATTGTTAAAATGTCTATGCTACCCAGAGCAATCTATACCTTCAGTGCCATTCTGATAAAAATTCCAATGACATTTTTCAAAGTGCTGGAACAAACAATGCTAAAATTTATATGGAATCAGAAAACACCAAGGAAATGTTGAAAAGAAAAACAAAGCTGGGAGCATCATGTTGCCCGATTTCAAACTATATTACAAAGCTGTGATCACCAAGACAGCATGGTACTGGCACAAAAACAGATACATAGACCAATGGAACAGAATAGAGAACCCAGATATGGATCCTCAACTCTATGGTCAAATAATCTTTGACAAAGCAGGAAAAAAACATGCAATGGAAAAAAGACAGTCTCTTCAATAAATGGTGCTGGGAAAATTGGACAACCACATGCAGAAGAATGAAACTCAACCATTCTCTAACACCATTCACAAAGATAAACTCAAAGTGGATGAAAGACCTCAATGTAAGACAGGAATCCATTAAAATCCGAGAGGAGAACAGAGGCAGTAACCTCTTTGACATCGCCCACAGCAACTTCTTTCAAGATACATCTCCAAAAGCTAGTGAAACAAAAGCAAAAACAAACTTCTGGACTTCATCAAGATAAAAAGCTTCTGCACAGCAAAGGAAACAGTCAACAAAACAAAGAGGCAACACACAGAATGGGAGAAGATATTTGCATATGACACTACAGATAAAGGGCTAGTATCCAAGATCTGTAAAGAACTTCTCAAACTCAACACCCAAAAAAAACAAGTCAAAAAGTGGGCAGAAGATATGAAGACACTTCTCTGAAGAAGACATACAAATGGCTAACAGACACATGAAAAAATGTTCATTATCATTAGCCATCAGGGAAATTCAAATTAATATAACACTTAAAACTTAAAAAATAAGTAAAAAAATAAAAAATAGAACAGAGGAATTCTTGGAAAAAAACAATTCTAACAAAAATCTCCAAAATTCAGAAATTCATGGATCATCAGATTTTTTAAACAACTTAATTAAGGAATGCTAATTCTCAAAATCACACATATTTCAAAAAGATCTGAGGCCTGTTTTGCTAGATTTGAATAATATAAAGAGCCCCCACATATAACTTTTTCTCATTTTTACTATTATTTAACTTATTAATTCCTTTCTTGGTCAATTTTCATTTCTTTCACTTATTGCTGAGAATCACTAAACTTTATTTTAAAGAATAATTTTAGATAGATTTTTTTATAGTGTTACCAAATACACTGGGGAAAAGATAATGTTCATTCTTTGAAATGTAATTCTTCTTTGTTAACTTCAGAGTAAATATGCATAAGGAATGACTCACATTTAAATAACTACAAATAAAATCCAAGAACTATATTTGAGGAGAGCCAGATTGTCATCCTGTAGGTCTTCTAAGCTCTGAAACTGCAGTCAGTGGTTATATATCCTGTTACTCTCAACGTCTTAAAATGTAAGAATTATCCCTTCATATTTTTCATAACAATTCACCCACCACAAAGCATATTTGTTTGGAGACCTCTTCAGTGACATTTCACAATAGTAAGAGTAAATTACAGATTTCTATCATTTAAATGTTTCATTCCTAGGGGTGGCCTCAGAGTATTTGAATATGACTAGACTTCTTCATTACTGTTATTTTAACCTTATATTCACACAGATAACATGAATTTTTCTCTCCTTTTGGAAAAGCTTTTTGTGTGTACATGTGCATTTGAGTACTCTTAGAAGGGCCAATATCAGGGGCACCTGGGCGGCTCAGTCGTTAAGCGTCTGCCTTCAGCTCGGGTCATGATCCCAGGGTCCTGGAATCAAGCCCCGCATCGGGCTCCCTGCTCCGCAGGAAGCCTGCTTCTCCCTCTCCTACTCCCCCTGCTTGTGTTCCCTCTCTCCCTGTGTCTCTGTCAAATAAATAAATAAAATCTTTAAAAAAAAAAAAAAAGAAGGGCCAATATCAGTGGTTGGTCTCATACCCACTGGTGGAGAACATGTCTTTTACATCTGCATTTTATTATGTCATGTGATAAAAGCTAAGGCGAAGTTCTGGATGACGAGCAGCCAAAAGTGTCTTAAAAGGTGAGAACACGTTATGCTCAGAATGCGTGAGTTTCTGGAATGGATATCAAAACTTAGCTGCTATGGAACCAGCATTCCATTCATTGTGGGAACTTGCTTTTTGAAAAGGAGTACCCCTAAGTTAAAAATGGTATTTGAATCTAGCCTCCTACATAAATTAGCACAGTTACCTCTCACAGTATGGTGGATACCACATGGACTTTGAGATCATGGACCCTACGTCTAACTCTGTTCTGGCATTTTCTATTAGGGCCACTTGAAGCCAATGAGTCCAATTCTCCTTACCTTCGTGTTCTCACCTATAAAATGCATATAATGTTACTTACTTGGTAGAATTGTTGAGATAATTCATTGAAACAGCATATGTAAATTACCTATCAGAGTGCTGAGACACAAACTGATTTTAATAGTGGAATTAAGATGCACAGTATCATAAAGACAGAAGCTAGATACTCAATAACATTAGTTTTTATTCTGCTTCTCTGATATTCTCATGCTATGGATTGTGTAGGTTATTCATATAAATACAAGTATATATAGGACCAAATTGATTAGTATTATATAATCCTTTGAGTATGGCAGTCATAGATTTTGTGATTAAGAGGGGAATTTGCTCCAATTTTCAATATAATTTTTAAGACAGAAATTTCAAAATACAACTAGTGAATTTCTAGGCCAAAAGAATAAAATATGAAACTATGATAATAATGTGCTTTTGCTCAAAATTAAAATATTTGAAGAGATGAGAATTCTTAATATTAGCTTCATAGATTAAGATGAATTAAAATTGTAATATTAATTTATACCCATATCTCTCATGATAAAAATTTTATACCTCTTAAGCAACTCTTAATTGATTCTTAAAATACAATAAATGTTTTAGCACCTACTATGTGCCAATTAAGTGCTCATAATACATCAGTGAACAAAACAAAGATATCATCTTTGAAGAGTTGACATTCCAGAAGGGGGAGACAGACAATAAATTATACACATAAAAATAAGCAAACTGTGTAGTATGTTTGAAGGTGGCGAATTCTTTAGGAAGTGAAAAAAAATATATAACAGGGCAAGGAGATTTAAGAGTTTAAGATGATACACTTTTTAAGAGGTGGTGAGGGTAGGCCTTATTGAGAAGGATTTTAAGTGAAATTACTTAAAGCGTATGAGGAGTTTAGCCATGAGAGTTATTTAGGTAGAGTTACATCCAGAAGGAATGGTTGGTGCAAAGGCCCCAGGGGTAAGAATGTGCTTAGTCTATTTGAGAAACAGCAAGGGGCAGTGTCCAGAAGAATGTGTGAAATGGAAGTTATAAGAGATGTGCTCAAATAGGCAACAGAGAAACCTCATCATGTAGGACCCTGTAGGCCATTACAAGATTTTACACTTCTACTCCAAGTGAAATTAGGAGTGTTTTGGGCAGAATGACAGTTTCTGACCTATATTCAAAAGGAACACTGCTCCTGTGTTGAGAACAGAGGCTATGCTATAGGGAGAAGTGTGTACACAGGGAAACCTGTTAGGAGGTCATCAAAGTCAAGGAAATAAAACAATAGCTTAAAGGAGGTAGAAAGGAAGTGGTGAAGGTCTAGATTCAGGGCATATTCTGAAGCCAACCTGATACAATAGATGTGGGATATGAAAGGAGAGAAATCAATGATTCCAATGTTCTGGACTTGAGCAAATGATAGAGTTTTCATCAACTTTGATAAGGAAGGCTGCAGTTTGATCACATTTAAGGGACATGGAGATTGGGAAGTGTTGAGCGTGGCAGGCCTATTAGTAATCCAAGTGGAGATATGGAGGAGGGTGGTAGGGATGTGAGACCCAAGTTCAGGAGAGTGATCTTGACTGTGGAACGGACTTTTGGATCATTGGCCTACAGATGGTATTTAAAGGAATGAGACTGGAAAGATTATCTAGAAGCTGAAAGTATACAAGAAGTAGAGAACTTAAGATATTCCAACATTAAGAAGCAGAGAGAAGAATGAATGAGATTGGAGGAAAACCAAAGAGAACGTGGTATTCTGGAAGCCAGGTGGGGAAAATAAAGTATGGAGAAAAAAAGTATACAACTCTATCAAATGTGGCTGAAAAGTTGAGAAATACGAAGAATGAACATTAACTGTTGGATTTAGCCATAGAGAAGTCACTGGTGACCCTTAGCAAAGCAGTTTTAAGGGAATGGATGAACTGAAACCTGGATTCAAACACATTAACAGAGACTAAGGGGAACTTGAGCAATGAAAACAGGTAATTCTTGGAGGAGTCATACTAAAGGATAATAAGTGGATGTAAAGGATTTTAAAGAATGAAATGACAATAGTAAATGATAGCACTTTGGTAGAGAAGAAAAGGCTGATGACATAGGATAGAGAGAATTGCTTTCATGCAATAGACAACAAAAGGAAGGCTCTAATGCGTAAGTGCAAGTGTTGTACCTAGATAGAATCATATATATCCTATGGTTCTGGGCAGGAGGACAAAGTTTATGGGTAGAGGAAAGTGAGGTGACATGTGTTTTGGGCTAGCCACAGCCTACAACAGGCAATGCTGGGATGAGACTGGCCCTTGTGGTTCTTATTATGACTGCAAGATGCCCTGAGGAATGCTTTGATGTAATCAGGAAACGCTGGGGGGATAAAACAGTTTGTTATTTACAAGAACTGGAAATTACACAGCAACACCTGGGGCCCCACAGAGAGAGAGAGAGAGAGAGAGAGAGAGAACGGGCACAAAAAAGTGCCCACGCAGGGGCCAGGATTTTAATGCAGCAGAGAGTAGGGGCCTAGGGGTTTGCGAGCTCACTCCCTATTGGTGAATTTCAAACATAAGAATGGAAATTTGAAGAGAAAGACAAGAGGTCCAAATGGTCAGCTATGGAAATCAATCAAGATTTCTAAATCAAGGGAGCCTCAGTGCAGGAAAGTGACCTGGCTTTTTATCTAGTTACATGGCTAGCAATGCATTTATTTGAGATCAAAGTCTTTGAAGTAGAGGTCTCTTTGAAAGGGATGCTTCCACAATCAAAACTTAAGCCAGGTACTTGCCTTACAAAAAAGAAAAAGAAAACCTGTCAGGACTTACACTAAAATGTCATAAGATTCTGTAGAACTGTCTTCTAATTTGAATTTTTTAAATGAAGTAAGAAGATTGTCAGCTGAGAGCACAGATGGAGTGGCAGTGCTGAAGACTGAGGAGTCAGAAGGCATGCAAGTCATCTAGATGTTTGGATAAACTGGCAAGTAGAACATAATTGTTGGAAACATCGAGGACCTACTTGATAATTGTGGACAGGATCTGAATGTGTGTGAATTTAACGTGTCACCAGTCAACTTGGTTGCGATTTTTGCCCAATCATTCAGTTACATGGATGTAGATGTGGAATAAAGAGAGGTTGGTTTTAACCAAGATTGTAGTTTCAACCAAATTACCACCAACATGGTGATGTAAAAAACAGGAAATTTATTCTCAGCTTTAACTCCAAGTCAGTATCATTGAGCTGAAATCTGTGTGTCAATAGAGCCATACTTTTTCTAGAGGCAAATCCATTTCTTGCCTCTTCCAGCTTTTGGTGGCTGCCAGCATTCTTGGGCTTATTGTGGCTGCATCACTCCAAACTCTGCCATGTGGTCACACTGCCTTTTCCTCTTGGATGTGTCAAATCTCTCTCCGCCTCCCTCTTATAAAGATACATGTGACTGCATTTAGGATCCACATAGAAAATTCAGAATAATCTCTTCCTCTCAAGATTCTTAATTCGATCACATCTGCAAAGTCAGTTTGTTTGTTTATGTCATTTGAAGTACTATTCACAGGTTCAGGGATCAGGAGATGGATCTCTTTTGTGGAGCCATTATTCAGCCTACTACACTGAGAAGAAAGAAAAGGAGGGACATGTATTCCAGGGAGAGATTATAATGACTGGTCTTGGAATTTAGCTTCATTAGAATTGCTGTTATAGATTAAGTGAGTTGGGAAAGATAAGAGATGATGGTCATGGAACATTAATTTATGAAATAGAAATAATGACGTTTGTACATAATGGTAACTGCAAGTTCTAACGCATGGAGGACGGAGGACATGGTTATTGAAGAATAAGTTAAGAAACTAAGAAACCAAATAGTTGGAAAGATCACACTTAGATATACCGAAATGGTCAAAAATTAAGGTAGAAGTAGATAGAATCAATACATAGAAGTTGTAAACCAAAGAATAAATGAAAATAGCATAGAACTTAAGTTCACAATATTCACTCTTTATGTGAGGGATGCATATGTGTCTTGTAAATTCGGATGTAAATTTATTATTCCCCAGAAAATGAAATAGTTCTATTTAGAGAAAAAGTTTAACAAGCCATCATGTTTTTTTCTAATATATATTGTGCACCTGTGTTCTTAGGCACAGTAAAATGTAGCCTGGGATCATCAATATGGACATGAATTCATCCTTTGGGTTAGAGGGCAATGATGCTTCCAGTGTCTATCAAGGCATCTAGAAATGTTTGCTTTTCCTTTTGCTCTAGACAGCTGTGTTTTTTAAGGCTTGTATCTTCTATTTATATGTTCTGTCACCTCTCTTGGTGTTTGGCTGTCATCTGTCACTGAATTTTGCTGTTAGTGTGCTTTTAAGCTCTTGCATTCCAATTTGTAGTTTATAAAATGTCTTAGGTAGGGCAAACCCAGAGACAAGCTAATTATAATTGTGTTCTAAAAATGAGGAATGTGACTCTGAATGAGATACTCTGCTTCTGAATAAAGTTTATAGATGATAAAGCCTATGAACGGATAGTCCATCTTGTATGGCTATTTCTCATTTGTACTTGTGCGATGAATATTCAGATAGTCTATTTTATTCTATTATTATTTTTCTATTGATATTCTTTTCAGATACCATATGTGTGAACACTAATAAATATCCACAGAAATTAAGGGCCTGAATCTCGATGATATGCGAAGGTAGTGGATATACCAGTCTGAGTTCTGTCTGGAAACAGCTCATTCAAATTGGGCATTTTGAGAAGAGTTTAATAGAGAAAAATTTACAGAGCTGTAGGTAGGGTTTAGGAAAAGCGACGAAGGATCTTGTAACAGCTGAGGCTAGTAACAGGAAGTGGTTTCTGGTCTAAGCCTGAAGGGGCAAATAAGAGACGTTTTTACCTAAAATCTGGAGACATCCTTGTACTGAGAGGGCTACCTGAGAGGAGGGGTCATCCTTCCTGGACAGAGCAAGTCAGGCCAAAAACACCGGCACGGAGAAACACAGAGGAATTAAGAGCCATACCTCAGTTTCCTTCCACCATCATTTCCTTCAGATGGCTCCCATCAGACAAGGTCGACCAGAAATCAGAAAGCAAACCCACTGATTTAATTTATATACTGGGACTCTTGGAGGCAGAAAGCAGGTAGAACTGGGTGGAGAGTGGGTATGGAGGAACAACCAGAAGATATTCAGCATATTTATAAGAAAATCTGAACCATTCCAGCAAAGAGCAGCATATTAAAATATTATATGTAGTAATTGGAGTAATATTGGTTTTACATTAATATTATAAAAATGTAGCTAATGTAACTATAGTGACATATTACTTCTTTTGGGTTACCTGAAAGTAAATCATCTCTACAACTTAGGAACAGTCTCAGAAGGAAGCAAACAACAAAATGTATTGCTGATGTTAATATTTTATTTAAGGTGAAAAGTTAGGATTGCTCTTTTATTATCTATTAAGTATAAGAAAACACCAGATTCAACAGACTGACTTTTCTCAATATCAAATAATTATTATTTTGATAGGTCATTTTCAATAGAGAATTTATGAAGAGGGTTTAGGTATAAGCCAAAGTGATATAGTAATCCTATGGGGGAAAAAATTGTTGTCTTTGTTATTTTTTTGGCAAATGATTTTACCTATATCCTTCTAGAAGGAAATATATAGCTCACTTTTACCACAAAGTTATTACACGCAATATTATGCTTTCTTATATAGCATATTCATATTCAATCCAATTTTAAAATAGGAAAAAGTCTACACACTGATCTTGACAATATGTTTCTACTATTCATAGTTTATAGACCAGATGTTATTTTCTGAAGTTCAAGTAATTAATGCAAGAATTTTATAAATTTCATGAGAGTATTTCAGAGTCGGTAATATAATACTTAGGCAGAAAAAAAAAAGAAAATCTTGTTAAAATGATCAAGGAAAATCACATTTAAAATGTTCAAAATCCAGAAGAATTCAATCTACCAAGAACAATTTATATTTATTTTCTCTATGTTCTTTCTAAATATACAAGAGCATGGACACCCTTCTATAATCACTTAACTGGTTTTTTGGTTTGTTTTTTAGAAAAATTTTTGTTCCTATAGTCAGGGAAAGTTCTACATTCTATTCAACTCAATGAGCGAGAATGCTTCAGAATTCATGGCAGAATGACCTAGAAATAATAATTCAGCTGTAGGCTATGAAAAAGATAAACAAAATCTTATTATCTCTGGGTAATGTGCTATTACTGTTGTATTTCCAAACCCAAAGGGTCTGTTCCATATCCATTTTCTATAACTGAACAATTTTGGTAAGGTCTTTCTTTTTTTCTTTCATAACATTAAGTAAAAACAGAAGTCTCCATGCTAAGTGAAACTAAACAGATGCTAATGTCTCTTTTAGGGTTTAAACCTTTCAGTTCAGGAAAGATGCCTGATAGCCCATCTCTGTTTACATGTTTGTTAGGCATATCGGAGCATAAAAACAAATGTGACACAATTAATAATCCATATGCACAACAACTTTTTAATTCACCCCCTGCCGGGCACTGTGCTCAGTTGTTGAAGGTACTGAAAGGAGTAGCATCCAATCAGACAGGAGGGGAGCAGACAAATGAGGAAGTCCATGTGGTAAGTGCCAAGACTGACCTATGCACCATGGTTTTTGAGTGTACAGGAGAAGCCCTTCATTCTGTCTGGGAGGGGAGTGTACCAGGGTACATTATTCAGAGAAGGAGAACAAGAGTTAAGTGTTAAAGGGTGAATTAACCAGTGAGAGGGGACTGTCCTAGGCAGAGGGTAGCAACATGTGCAGAGAACCACACATGATTTTATAGAAAAAGGAACCATGGCATTGGACATTAATTCATCAGGATTCTTAAACAAAATCAGAAGTTGTCAAATAACTAAATATATCCTTCGATAGAGTTTTTGATTTAGAAAAGAAAACCATGGTGTAATTTCTTTTGGACAGAGATGGTAACACTAATTAATAGGGAAGATGTTTGCTGGTAGGTGAAAAGGAAGACTTTCCCAGATTATTTTATGCTCTAGGGTTTAGTTTGGAAATTCCATAAGAGGGAAGTGCTTTAAAAAAATCTTAATATTGAGCACAGTTGAGTAAATATAGTCTCCAAATATGAACTCACAGGGAGGGAGTTGTGGGGCTCAAGGAATATATTTTTATATATTACCATAATATTTAAAGGTCTCCTTAAATAATAATCAAATTTAATTAATTAAATTTTGTTTAATTAAAAGAAAATGACCGAGTTTGTAAGTTACCATTGCATAATAAAGTACGATGTAATACAATTGTACAAAAGGAATGAGGATGCTCTCTATTAACTGATACGGTAACATCACCAGAAAATAACGTAAAAACAAATCAAACAAAAAACAAGATACAGAGCAGCGCTCATAGCATACACGTTTTGTTGTAGGAAAGATGAAAGAGTCTATAATATCTCTATCTATATATGTCTACGTGTATATATGTGGGTGTTAAATATATATACCCACTTGTGTTTTTTAAAAACAATGGTTAAAGAGAGACAGATGGAATAGGGTATTCAGGACAAGGATGGAAACGCCACTTCTCTGAATGCACCTTATTTTATACTGTACTTTAAATCCACATAAATATTTACATAATTAATAAAAGCAAATTACATCCAGAAGAAAAGAATCCTTAAAAGAAAATAAACCAAGTTGTGCTTTTTGTTATTACATGCCAATGATTCTAAACAACAGAAGTGATAAACTGTTTCTCCCTGATGAGGAGACATAATTCTCTGCCTGCCACCACCCCCCCCCCGCACCCCCGCCCACGCAATACCCTCTGGTATGTTGCTAGTTAGAGTCCCAGCATAAATCTCCATCACACTTCCATAGCGGGATGTGTTAGTTACAGGAACAAATGGAGTCAATTTCGATATGTTATTTTCAGTTAAATTTCTATCACTTCCCACTAAAATAGCTTTAGATGATAAAGTGAACAATAGTGGAGTGTAAATGGGGATTAAATATGAGTAGAAAGAATAAATACAGTCATAGAATAGAGGAGACAGATGCACAAGTAGAAAAATTACAGTTTTAATCAAAAGAAACATTGAAGAGAAGGAGTTGGGGCACAACTGTTGAAAAACTACCTGTCAAAGTTTTAGTAGCAACGTAACGCAGGGGCGCCTGGGTGGCTCAATCAGTTAAGTGTCCAACTCTTGGTTTCCGCTCAGGTCATGATCTCAGGGTAGTGGGATCGAGCCCCATGACAGGCTCTATGCTCAGCATGGAGTCCGCTTGGGATTCTCACTCTCCCTTTCCCTCTGCCTCTCCCCCTGTTCATGCTCTCTCTCTCTCTCTCTCAAATAAATAAATAAATCTTAAAAAATAAAAAAAGTGGGGTGCCTGGGTGGCTCAATCGTTAAGTGTCTGCCTTCGGCTCAGGTCATGGTCCCGGGGTCCTGGGATCGAGCCCCGCATCAGACTCCCTGCTCGGTGGGAAGCCTGCTTCTCCCTCTCCCGCTCCCCCTGCTTGTGTTCCCTCTCTCGCTGTGTCTCTCTCTGTTAAATAAATAAAAATCTTTAAAAAAATAAAAATAAAAAAGCAATGTAATGCACAAAAATATTGCAATGTACAAAGCAATATTTAACCCTGCTTTTGCTTGTTAATATTAATAACAGTGAGAGTCTTAAGCCAATTCATAACGTTGAAATTTAGGTGATGGAGATAAATTATGTTAAATGTACATGTTGCAGATTATAAGCAGCTGCAGCTTAAAATTTTGGAAGTCTTGCCAATAAAAATAACAGAGGACCCTTGTAAAGAAAGATGGTAATGATTGAGCTAAAGGGACAACTAACAAAAGTTACAGAAAAGGTGGTAGAAAATAGAGGAGAATTCTGGTGCCTCACCTCTGAGCTCACCCTCTCCGGCTTTTTCTGGTCTCTGTCTTTCCATATGTGTATTTATATACACACACACACACACACATGCACACACACGTGCGTGCACGCACAATGGTCTTAGAACTATAGAAATGGCAGCTTAAAATAGAGATCATTACCAAGTAAGACTGGCAATGGCAGGACTGTGCACTCAAGCAAACCAAGCACGACATAAAAAAAATAGAGAATTTCCATAAAAATCAAAGTCATGATACATTCTTTCCTTACTTCACTGCATCCCCAATCCTGGCTTGCATACAGTTGGCTTAAAAATTGCAGCAAATCTTTTTTCTTGAAAATGTATTCATGCAATGTAATCCTGGCATACACTCAATCTCTTGGTACTATCCAATATTAACACGTTTTTAGAAATAAATAGAAGAAACAGTAATGAAAGAGGTACTCAATAAAAAAGTCCCTTGGGATCTAATTTATATGGTACTGGAGAAAATGCCTAAAAGTTCTGCAAACAAACAATGGGCAATATACACAATGTTTAGAATAGTATAGCAGATTTTAAAAAGGAATAGAGCCTCTGAAAAGGCTTTTGTGTTTAGAATGCCAAAATCCTAACATAGAGACTTCAAAAAGTAATTGAAGGGGAACCTCTACATTGATGCTCTAGCAAATTTTATTTGATAAGAGAAGATTTAGTATATGAAGATGTGACTTCAGAAAAGTAAAAATATTGTATCAGGGATATTGAATATCTCTTTCTTTTCATGTGAGCTTGTTCAAAGGGCAGGGATATGTATTCAATTGAAAAAATTATTTCAATGTTTCTGGTTTATTTTAATATGCATCTTCTCAAAGACAAACACGTGCGTCACTTTACAACTTTACAGGCAAGAAAGACAAACTAGAAAAAATATTATGGCACCATTTATAGAAATACAGAAATTAGATCTTTTACATAAAAAACCTTAGTAAGTGATTTTAGAAATTATATTAGAAGACATCCTATATTGACTTGTTATCTTTTAATGCTCATTTCTGCCATGCATGCAAAGCTCCAGAAGATTAAAAGTTGGTAGCCACTGCAGTTTGGTACCAGCTCTGAAGTTCAAAGAGCAAGTAAGTTTTTATATTAATGGAAATAGCATGAAAGTGAGAATTTGTTGAATTTGTTATAGTGCAGGATGCACTTATAACCAGTTTTCATATTTAAAAAACCCTAGAAAGAAAGCAACATAAAATGTTTTTCTAATACACGTATGAAATTATTAATCTTGGTCTTGCCATTCTGATGGTTTTGTCAAAACATAGAGGCCTGTTCAGGGAAATTACACAGAGAAGTAGGATCTATAACGTGAAGTGTAAGCCAGAATGAAGCTTTTACCCCACCCATGAAATGCACACACAATTAGGTCAGGAGAGCAGTAAGACAATCAGGGCTCCAGCAGACCATGGGGAAAGGGAATATGCAGGTGTTCAAAGCTGATTTAGTCAAAAGCAATAGTTGTAATATTTTATACACGTTTTTAAAAAAGGATTTTCCTAAGCATTTCTACGGATACGGTGACTGATTTAAGAGTAGAAACAGTCTGACATCCATGCAGAATTAGGACCAAGAAAGTACCGCATTCAATAATTTCAATGTCAAAACATCTTGTTTTTGATGGTGTGAATTCACCCAAACTCACCTTCTCCGAGTGCTTAATTTTGAAAGATCATTCTGAATAACTTTTTGCAGTGCCGTCATGAAGAGCGGAAGTCAGGGCAGCAAGTTAGAACTCGGACACCTACGTGCCTGTCAGCATTTCCATCATAAACCTATATTATCTGGAGTTTATAGGTAGACTATAAAAGTCAGGCAGGATCTAGGCATTGAAACCTTTTTGGAAAAGTGTTATATTTTTAGTCCACGTAGACTACAAGGGTGGTAAGAACACAGGGTTTTCAGACCCAAATATAGCTGTACATTACACACATTTAAACACATCAAAACCAGGAATGTCCTATTTCTAAATTCAAGGGACACAAAAAAGAACACACAATTTTAGGCTACTATCCAAACTCTCTTGTCTGATTTTGTTCAAAATCTGTCTTCCATCAGAATTACGCAGAGAACATTGAAAGCGTTAGAAAGTTTTTAGAAACAAACCTAAAAAAAGTTGAGCTTTTATAAGCTGCTCATCTTTGAAGTGTGGCTTATGTTCCAAGGCATTCATATGAAATAGCTAGAGCTCTTTGTTTTACCCTTAACTATTCTTTCTCATATTCTTGAACTTAATAAAAGTGTTATTTTTGTCAATAAGTTTTCATTGTATAAAGTAATATGCAGTATTTCATTAAACTCCATAACAAAACTGATTAACCGGTTTTACTACCCTCATTTTACAGAGGAAGTGGTTAAGACTCAGCAGGTATTAAAAAAAAAAAAAAAAAAAAAAGACTCAGCAGGTAAATGTTTTACTCAAGGTCCCGCAAAGGGAATCAAAATTCAAACCCAGGTCTTCTGAATATCACGTTCTATTTAGTGCTGATTTTGTGCCAGTCCAAAGGCTTGAGAACCAGGAGCCCATTATCCAAAGGCAGAAGATGGATGTACCATCTCAAGCAGAGGAAACAAATTCTCCTTCCTCTAAACTTTCGTTCTGTTCAGGTCCTCAACAGATTGGATGAGGCTCACTCACACTGGTGAAGGCCATCATTTTTATTCAATCTACTGATTTAAATGCTAATGTCTTCTGGAAATACCCTCACAAACACCCCTAGATAATAATATTTTACCAGCTATCTGAGCGTCTCCTAGCCAGTCAAGGTGACATGTCAAATTAATCATACGCGCCTATCACTTCAACTTTCCTCCCCCCTCACGCATACAGAATCTGCTGCTCACCATCATTATGACCTCTTCTGCCTGGACTCCTCTATCCCCACATATTTCCGGTTAGCTTCTTCTTTCCTCCACACTAAGCCTCTGTCAGCCATATCCGTGGCATTTCTCTAGCTCATTGCTTCTCTCTTGAGGATTTTGTCCTCTAGGGAACCTGTGGCAAGGTCTGGAGACATTTTCGGTTGTCACCACTTGGTGGAGGAATGCTTTTGGCATGTAGTGGTAGAGACCAGGGATGCTGGTAAACCTCCTACAATGCACAAGACAGCCCCTCACGCAAAGAACCATCCAACCCCAAATGTCAGTGCTGAGGTTGAGAAACCCTGCTCCAGCTAGAACCCGATATTAACTACTCAAGATCTTTCCAGCTTCTGCTGTAATCGTCTATTGAACCCTTGGTGACACCACCTTTAACTTTCTTCAGTGTTTAGAGCAGTGCTATTAAATGTCATTCACTATGCTATTTAAACGTTATTTGATGCCATTTGATGATTCTACAAAAAGATCTCAGCTCACATAAAAACTAGAAGGGGAGGTCTATGAAGGAGTTTCTGGTCCATTTTACTATTTGGTGTCTATTGTTTAGTGCTTCCCTCATAAGTAAGTGTTCAATAAATATTTGCTGAAGCCAAAAAAAAAGGGGGGGTATATGCTTTCTTTGGGCCATAGAAATATTTGTCGTATGTGGCTGATCCAAATTCTTTCCAGTACTGAGGTCTCCATCCCTCCCCTGCAACCCCTCCTGCATCCTCTAGGCCTTTGCAAAAATTATCTTTCAATTATTACACTCTGCTAACTTCATCTTCACTATCTTCAGATAGGCTCCAAAATCTTGCTTTTATAATAAACCCTGCTACCAACCTTTCTTTTTTCGCATTTCTTTTATTGCTAAGCATCTGGAATAATTACTGGCTCCAATTCCTCAACACATAGAGAGTGTAACCTTTTGCAATCTCAGTGGATTTCCCAAATCTCTACAAATACTGCTCATCTAAAATTCAATAATGGCTTTCTAATTGGAAACTGAGAAAAAGCCATTGTCTTTTCTGCACCCTTGACCTTGCTGAAGCATTTGATGTGGTTTCTGATCTATTTCATGAGACTCTTTCCCCTAGCTTCCCTAAGATTGCATATTCTGTCTTCTTACTTATATCCCCCAATACCTGTTCTTATCTTAGTGGGAGCTCTTCCTCTTCTGGGTTCCTCAGCTGGATGTTTTCTAAGGGTTCATTTCTCTCTGGGGTTATTAGTTTTCTTTCTAAGCTTTCTCACTTGGTCCTCTCATTTACTTCTCTGTGAATAGCTAACAAACTTCCATTCTACTTTCTCATTTCTGGCTTAGCCTGTCTACTGTTACTTCAGATTCAACATACATAAATAGAAATGACTATTTTCTTCCCATTCTCTTCTGTGACTTGGCTCCTCCCGCTCTGTTGTCTCCCAAACCCAGAAGGTTCTATCTGCGGGCAGGGCTGACATAAGAAGCCTCCTTTCCGGGGCGCCTGGGTGGCTCACTCATTAAGTGTCTGCCTTCAGCTCAGGTCATGGTCCCGGGGTCCTGGGATCGAGCCCTGCATTGGGCTCCCTGCTCTGAGGGAAGCCTGCTTCTCCCTCTCCCACTCCCCCTGCTTGTGTTCCCTCTCTCGTGGTCTCTCTCTCTCTCTCTGTGTCAATTAAATAAATAAATAAAATCTTAAAAAAAAAATGCTGGGTAAAATATTTTCCTCTACCTTAAATATCTAAGTTCTTAGATATCACTGTAGTTGCATTTATTTTATCAAAAAATTCTGGAATATTTTCATACCTATACAAAATACAGGGTCATCTACATGTTATGATTTAAAAATAATTTTAATTTTTTATAGACAAAGAAGTACAAAGAACTTATTTCAAAAATCTTAATCATTTAGAATTAAAGTAATTCCTGGCATCTTAGAATTTAGATTTACACAACTTGGAATTTAGATTTATGTGTGTTAAAGAGGGTATGATTATTTTCTCAAATCAAGTTACATCATTGAGAGGTAAAATTGAGTTGAATGTAGTTTTCAATAAATACACTTTGGTTCCCATGTGACTATTCTTACTGAACTAGCATGCTAACATTCCAAAAAAAAAAAAAAAAACCAATGATTTTCAAAAAGAAATCTTCAAAAGAATTACATTAATTAAAAAAATGAATAAATGCAATGATTAAATTATTGATCAGTAGAGATTCTAAGATTCTAAGACAGTGAAAATATTAAACATAGCTTTCTCCGATGAAAACCTCTGGGAACAACTATTTATATTTACACTCTCCCCCCATTATTTCAGGGCCTCTTTGGGGTAGAATAAAAAGGACCTTGAAAATGTGAATTGATTGAGAACTTAACTTTTGGAAATTCAAATATTCCTTACATCAATCAATCATATCTGATTCATATATGAATATATATATGAATACATATAGCCCTGATATATATGTGTGTATAAAATCATATGAAATACACTTAGTTGTTTTACATATATGTATGAAATATATGTATAGTCCTGATATGTTTTTTCAGATGTACATATATTTTTACAGATTTTTTAAAATTAATTTCTTTTAACTTAAATTCCATTAACATATACTTTATTAGTTTCAGAGGTACAGGTCTGTGATTCATCAGTCTTATATAACACCCAGTACTCATCATGTGCCTTCCTTACTGTCCGTTGCCCAGTTACCCCATCCCCCTCTCCCCTCCAGCAATCCTGTTTGTTTCCTATGATTAAGAGTCTCTTATGCTTTGTCTCCTTCTCTGATTTCGTTTTTTTTTTCCCCTCCCTTCCCCTCTGATCCTCTGCACTGTTTCTTATATTCCACATTTGAGTGAGATCATATGATAATTGTCTTTCTCTGATTGACTTATTTCGCTTAGCAGAATACCCTCTAGTTCCATCCACGTGGTTGCAAATGGCAAGATTTCATTTTTTTGATGGTTGAGTAGGATTCCATTATACACACACACACACACACACACCACATCTTAATCCATTCAACAGATTCTTTAGTTATATTATTCAGGTACATATTTTGTATATATGTATATATGCACACATCTATGGCCCTACCTTCAACCTATTTATTATTATTACCTTAACTTGGAATTAGTAGAAATAAAGTATCAGGTGTTTCTGTTTTGTGACACTTAGCTACTTTGCAAAAGTAATCATGATCAACACATGTAGGATTCGGCTCAAGGGGAGGAGGTAATGGAAACATTTCTAAGGGCAAAATACACTTAAGTATCAGTGTGACTTATTTCTAAACAAGAAGAAAATATTATTTATATATTAACTAATTGGGTTAATTTCTTCAGAAGTAATTTCAGGGTAGAATCTCTTGTAAATCTAAAACAGAAAAAAAAAAAAAGAAATAGAAATGCCTAAGTATCACCCTCTAAGTCTCATTTTCTTATCTGCAAAAATGGGAGTAATAATGGTTATGCCTCTTTGTGTTTGTTTTTAGGACAACAAAATAAATAATAAATTTTAGCAATAATCAATAATTGATTATGTATGTTATATATAATTAAAGCACTGTGCTATGTGCTCTGTAAAAATGTAAGATGGACAAAGTATAATTAAGCTTACATAAGTTTTCTATTGCTGCTGTAACAAATTACCACAAATTTAGCATCTTAAACAACAAACTTATTATCTTACAGTTCTGCAGGTCGAAAGTCTGTTGCTCATCCTGCAGGGCGAAAATTGGAAGATTTGCATGGTTGAATTGCTCTCTGGAGTCTTGCTCTCTGGAGTCTGTTTCTTAGTGCTTTCAGGTTGTTGGCAGAACTCAGTTCCCTGCTGGGGCACCTGGGTGACTCAGTCGGTTAAGCATCTGCCTTCAGCTCAGGTCATGATCCTGAGGTCCTGGGACAGAGCCCCGCGTTGGGCTCCCGGCTCACTAGGAGCCTGCTTCTCCTTCTCCTCCCCACTCATGTGCTCTCTCTCACTATCTCAGTCTCTCTCTCTCTCTCAAATAAATAAAAATCTTAAAAAAGAAAAAAAGAACTCAGTTCTCTGCAGTTGTGGGACTGAGGTCCCCCTTTTCTTGCTGGCTGTAAACGGAGGGTCGGGCTCAGCTTCCAGAGGCCACCACATTCCTTACGTACCTGCCCTTCCTCCATCTTGAAAACAAGCAGCTTCTAGTGGTATCTCTCTCCTAGCACATTTCTCTAACCCACCAGGCAAGGGTCTTGCCTTTTAAGGACTCATGTGATTAGATTGGACCCAGCTGGATAATCCAATTTAACCCCCCACCCCCATCTGAAGGCCTAGACCCTTATTCACATCTACACAAAAACTTTTTCCCAGTGATATAACTTATTCACAGGTTCCAGGGATTAGGGCATGGACATATTTGGCAGACCCATTCTTCTACCTACCCCAAGCCCCAAACTTTATGTATACATAATTTTATAAAATGTATAAAAATGAATAAAGACAAGTAAATAAAACAAGTACATAAACAGCAGTCACATAAGGCAGAATATGCATCTTGCTCCAGGAAACCACACATCTGATAGTCAGTTCGGGATACTACGTTAAGTGAGGAAGTTATAGAACTATTCCTTTGCTCAGGAATAAAAAATACAAAACAAAACAAAACTTTAAAACAGGCTTTTTCTTTTTATAAGGAGCTGTTTTCTGTTGCCCTGATATCCTTTTGCTTCCTCCACGCTTCCTACTATAGCAGTTAAAGATCCCTAAAGAGGAAATGGAAATGCCATTTTATCAGCAAGCCATTTCCCATCCTCAAGAAATATAGCTTCTAAACTGATGGACTTGGGCATCCTGGGTATTTGGCAGATAATCAACTCTAAGACGTTTTTAAAAAAAATGTTATTTTGTGGAATATTTGTATAGAAATTCTCCCATTCCTTCTTTATTTACCCTTAAGAGATTATGATCAGAGGTTAGTTATGTGACTTTGGTTCTCCTCCCTGGGGCTGAATTCTTGGGAACATGGCCAATATTAGCAGACCATATTGTATTTCTCCTATCTTGTTTATGTTTCCTTTTCATATCTCTATCATTATCAGTCGTTGCCCTTGATCACAACCTAATTCTATTTTTCGGCTCAGTCACTGCAGAATTGTGGGGGATTTTTTCTTGACCTTTATCTAGCTGTACTGAATTTTTTTACCTTTACATATAAAAATATTTCCTTCCACTACTTGAGTATAGTACTCCACTTCTAGGCCCTCTCAATTTAAACTATATATACATATATATGAAATATATATATGAGATACATATATGAGCTATATATATGAGCTATATATTATGAGATCTATCTATCTATCTTCTTTTTATGTAAAAATCTGACCCAGATCACTTAAAAAAAAAAAAGACAAAAAACGATGCCTGAGTGGCTCAGTCGGTTAAGCGTCTGCCTTTGGCTCAGGTCATGATCCCAGGGTCCTGGGATCGAGTCTCTCCACGCTCAGAGGGGAGCCGGCTTCTCCCTCAGCTTGCCACTCCAGGTGCTTGTGCTCTCTCTCTTTCTCTGACAAATAAATAAATAAGATCTTAAAAATAAAAATCTGGCCTAGATCAGACTGGTTAATATCTAGCTTGTTTCATAGAAGTAAAATAATTTTAATAGCTTATGAAGTGCTGAGTAACCTAAAGACATGACACACTTCCTTTCACATAACACAATATAAACCCAGTATTTCCAAGCTCAAGGTAAAATAGTACATTTTAGAGCAGTATTTAATTAATAAAGGCAAAGAAAGACTAAATCATACTGACAGAAGAAATAAAAAACAGCATGTTCGAGAGCATAGACTGAAATCAGACAGCCGGGGCTTGAATCCCACCTCTATCACTTACTACCTGTTTGAGCTAGGGCAGGTAACTTAAACAGTTTTAAAGCTTGAGGTTTCTCATTGAAGAGAAGAAAGTAATAATATCCACCTTAGATGTAGTCTTGCAAATTAAATGAGATGACATACCTAAAATATTTGACATACACTAATTACTCAACAACTGGGAGTTTAATATTTGCTCAGACATGGTTTTAACAGGACTAGACCTCTGTCTGCAGCTAACTGAACAAACAGGGAAGGGGGCCCCTCATGCAGCCTCACAGACAGGGCAAGGAGGTGCCTCCTGACAGTGGACCTGTTTAGTGGATCCACTAACGGGTAACATTTAATGCGTATGTTCTTTGTGCCAGGAATCGTATTAAGACCCTAAATGCATTATCTCTTTAAATGATCACATGAATGGCATGATACAAGCATGACAACACATTTGATAAAGGAAGGAAACTCCAAGTTAATAAGGAGAAGTAGCTTCTGTTACACACTGCAAGTTGGAGGTATGAACAGAATATAAAAACCCAGGCTTCCGACCCCAGAACCTGTGTGTTCATACTTAAAACGAAGCTATCAGTTTTCCCAGAAAGCAAGCCTTTCTCCAGACACCTCTGGTCCTCACAGTGGAATGTAAGGGAATGAATTCTTAGTGATATTAGCCAGTCTGACCTACATATAATAAAATATGTATATTCCTCGACATAAGCAAATGCAAGTGGCACATTGTCTCTGTTACCTATTGCAGGAAGACAAACAACCCCAAAACATACAGCTTACACCACTGTTTTCTTAGCTCTTGTTTCCGTGGGGCTGGGGCTCAGCAGTGGGAGCTTCTCACACACCCAGACAGACGGATGGGGCTCCATGTCTAGCTCCCTCATGCTCCTCTCAGACATGAGGGTCCCCCCACCCCAGGAGAGTTTATTTACATTTGCACTACGTCAAAAACTAATGATGTACTGTAGGGTGACTAACATAACATAAAAATAAATAAATAAAAATTTTAAAGAAAATGAAAAAAAGAAAAAAAAACTTGAGGGAGTACAGAAAGTTTCTACACCTGGTCTTCCCCATTACTAATATCTTACATGAGTAGGGTACATTCGTTACAATTAATGAACTGATAATGATGCATAATTATTAACTAAAGTCCAGCTTTTTTCTTTCTGATTTCCTTAGTTTCTAGCTTATTTTTTCTGCTCCAGCATCTCATCAAGGATACCACATTACATTTCGCTGTCATGTCTCCTTAAGCTGCTCCTGGCTGAGTGCACTTGTAGTCTTGCTTTTTTTTTTTTTTTTTTTTGGTGATGTCTTGTCTTCCAGGTCATCTCCACACAGTACCCCACCCCACCCCCACACACTCATACATTCAAGCAAGATAGTTTGAGTGTCATACGTAAGTGGCAAAAGACTCTAAGACAGAGGAAGTGAAAGTTGTCACCCTCTGAGGTCCGGGTTCCAAAGTCCCATCACTTCCTCTGCATCCTCTTGGTCAAAGCATCACAGAATTCAGGTAGGGGGAAAAGTTCCACATCTTGATGGGCAGGGCAGCATGTGTGTGGAGGGAGCTTGGGCAGGATTGGCACAGAACATCACCAGAAGCCACCTGCCACACGTACACCCGGCGACTGTCATCAGTTTTGCACTGACTTTTAAGCAGGTACTGATGAAATCATTATGACAAAGTGAGACCAGGATGGCATATTGTTGTTGAATTCAAATTCTTGTTTAAAGTACATATCTCCAAATCCATTGTTGCCCTAGGATATCACATCTTGACACGAATATATATTTTTCATGGAATTAAATCACTCATAAAAATGTTTAATGTGCCATGTGTGAAAGTGGTACTTTTATTCTTTAGTAAATACAAAAATCATCTGCATGCCATTAATAAAATCAGTCTTTACCTTTAGCATAGAATTAGGAACTGTGGCTCTCTCTAGAAGTCTCAGTTGTCTCCAGGCCTAAGAATGGAAACACTGATACTATGACAACACGGCCTAAATTTTCTGCTTTGCAGACACCAGATTTATTTTTAAATGGTGTGAATCATATCTGTGCTGAGAGGCCAACTTCAAAATGTAAAAGAAAAATTGGCAATGGGAGGATTTTGCTGGTTTGGCTGAAGTGAAGGGCTCTACAGCATTTCATTCTAGTGGAGTGTCTGACTGTGAAAATCTTTCCAATTGTAATTCTCTTTGGCTTGCCAAAAGGGGATTATGAACTAAAGTCAACGTTGCAGGAAATGTCACCTGTCCGTTGAAGAAAAATAATAAATCAAAATGGCTCTGCTCATCATATTTAAAAGGAAAAAAAAAGTGTTGATCTACTTTAGGGTCTTCTCTCATTCCTTGATAAAGCAGGTAAGTAAATAAAGAAGAATCTCATCATAACTTTTGATTTTAATTCTTGCTCATCTCCAAACAGAAAAAAAGGAAATCTCCTTTCAACACATACTCATAAAAAGAGAAAAATAAGAACAGAGACAAAGAGAGGACAAGTGAGATGAATAGTGTAACATGACCATGGAAATAGAAGTCTTCAAGTCAGAAATTAAGTTAAGAAAGAGAAGTTTTTTAAAGGATTTATTTACTTATTTATTTGAGAGAGAAAAGGAGAGAGAGAGTGATCTTGAAGAGGATCAGAGGGAGAGAGAGAGAATCCTCAAGCAGACTCCCTGCTGAGCACGGAGCCTGACGTGGGGCTTGATCCAGGACCCTGAGATCATGACCTGAGCTAAAATCAAGGGTCAGACATTTAACTGAGCATCCCCAAGAAAGATACCTTTAAATTATGTTCTGTTCCTTTCACAGATACCGTGGTATAAATTCAAGAATAAGAAGTCAATAAAAACAGAATCTAGAGACTGATTCCTCAAAGATTGGAAGTATTTGTATATTATGTTTTAAGCAAATAAAGGCAAACCTATAAAATAAATATGCTAGAACTTGAAATTATGTGTATTTTTTGTGTCTCACTATTTTTTCCAGGGGTTTTAGCAATTACATTGTGTGTGATTACAACTTCAGAGAAAGAAAGTGATATCTCTGGCTTAGGAAGACATTATGCCTATGAAGATACAACTCCTTCTTTAAAAAGGTAATTAATAATGCTACTGATTATATATTAATCTGAAAATGTACAACAGCAATTTTGGAATTGACACCACTATATGGGCCCCATTTGCTGTGTTGTTGTTTGAATCACCTACTACTGATAACATTTGGAATGCTAAAGTGGTAAAAAACTTGGAAATGGCCACAGACTGGAAAGACGGAAGATAATGGATTAGTAAATTTTCTGTCTAATGTTGCAAGAATGTCATTTATTTAGTCAAAGAAGCCAATAAGCCCCTTACAATGGATATGTAGAATATCTGTAGAGTGTTACTACTTTGTGCATTTTCTGGTATGGTTTGTTATAACATAAACAGCTTTTTAACTGTGGTTTTTAAATCGAGACATATTGCATTGCTTGATTTTTATTTATTGGTTTTTAACTGAATAAAATAAACTGAATCAAACACGACCGTGGAAATTTGCATTTGAATAATGCACAAAAAGAAAATAAACATCCTCTTTTCTTATCAAGCCAATATGACGACTCAAACAAATAGCAACATTTGGGTGTGGTGATGACTCAGCCTTATAGTCTTGTTCTGTCCCTTCTCTGGCACTGATGATTAGAATATTGTCTTTATGATTAAACTGTTACCATAGGATGACATAGACCACAGAGCAGTTATCAGATTAGGGGGATGTTAACATTTTATTTAAGTTCTGATTTTGAAAGTAAAAGAAAAATAAACAGATCCTCAGCAAAAATTTGCATGAATCCACATAGTTCCTATGTCTTTATTTCTTCCTTGACTCGGATTTTCAGATATGGAGAGCAGGTTTTATTTTCCTCTTTTTTTACTTTTACTTTTTACTATTCAACCTTATTACCTGTTGAAATTTTGTTATTAGCTATTGATTCTGGGTCAGCTTCTCACCTCTCTGTTATCTCATCTGGATTTGTACTGACATCAAAAGGACTCTTTCCTTTATAGGAGTATCTGTAAACAAGGGAATATTTCTAGATCAAATGGATACATTGCCCAGTTTTTCAACACTTCTGCATATAACCTACTCAACTGCGCACAGCACCCAGTGAGAAGCCAATAAATGTTGTGGACTGACTGCTTCCTATCTAGTTAGAAAATGGGGGTAAAAATTAAACATATTTTTGGTACCCTTCCCAGCTTCAATATTTTAATTTCTCAGAGGAGCCAAATGTGGTTAGAAATGGTGCAAGCCACTTCAATCTTGTTACCAGAAGTGTCTGAGAACAATAAACTTATTTAAGATAGGCCAGAAAGTATAAAAAAAAAAAAGAAAACAAAAGAAAAGAAAAAAAATAAGCAGAACAGCTTTAAAGTCAAATTACCTGGTGTTTCTCTATCAACACTTTGACCAAGTTTAAGGCATTAAATCTAATTTTAAACTCTGATTACATAGGGAAAGCAGCAAGTATAATCACGCGTAACAATAGCAGGAGTTAGGCTGAAGGACACACCATTCTTTGCTCAAATGAAAGTTAATTTAAAAATGTACATGAATAAAAGAGAAAGACGGCGTGGGAAAGTTTTGAAATAGGATATCGTGAAGTCAATGCATTACTTTTCTTCTCTCTTCAAGAAAATGTAATTATTTAAAAAACTTCTTCTTATTCAAGTAATAAAAAAATATGCTTTCTCAACAGTTGTAAAATACCAGGCCTTGGCTATGCTTCTTGAAAATGATGGTATTGATATATAGAAAAGGAAAAAATAATAGCTCATGAGTATCAATCCTGAATGTATTTTATTCCATTTTTACCCTATATGTTAATATTTTCTTCCTTTATTCACATTTGAAAATTGCAGATATTCAGGAAATATGTTTATATTACATTTTTAAAATTTGATTTCTGGGATGCCTGTGTGGCTCAGTCAGTTAAGTGTCTGCCTTGGGCTCAGGTCACGATCCCGGGGTCCTGGGATTGAGCTCCACGTCAGGCTCGTTGCTCAATGGGGAGCCTGCTTCTCCCTCTCGCATTCCCCCTGCTTGTGCTCTCTCTCTCCATCTCTGACAAATAAATAAATGAAATCGTTTTTAGAAAAATAAATAAATAAATAAAGCTTGATTTCCCTTTCTTCAGAACTTAAAATATTCTCTGTAATTTTTAATGATTTTCATTCTTCTAATTTGAATCTGCTTTAACATGACTGCAACATATATGTTGTATTTATTTATCCAAATGCCTTAAAGATTTGAAATAATTCAGATTTAAATGGTCAGATAATGAATGTTTAATACACAAGGTATATGACATATTTAGCTACAGTGCTGATGGAAGACATGACCAAATATGCAGGAATTATACCTCCATCTGATACGATTTCTGTCACTTTCCTTGTCTGAAACAATCTAAACTTAAAAGTATATAGCTTTACCAAAAGGAGGTAGAAAACGACTTTAAAAATGAAAGATTACATTAGATTAGTGATTTGGCACTACCCTTGAGAAGAGTGGTTAAACAAATGAATTAAACAATTGAATTAAACAAATGAATTCTTTTTAATTCAATGAAGTTGACTTGTAGTATGCTGAGGTAGGGAATATCTGTTTGCTAACAAGTTAGCAATCTTTACCCATGAAGAGCTACTAACATTTCCATTAATTGATCAGTGGATTATAGATGTTTGGGGCTCACTTTTTTCCAATCTCCATTCCTTTGCCATTTTTTTCTTTTGGTTCCCTTCAATTCACTTCCCATCTGTGCTCCGGAATCAAGGGAAATCAGAACTCCAGACCAAAATAGCTTTCTAAGAATTGGGTGCCCACCTACAGTTCATTTTCTGACACTGGTTGCCAAAAACGTTTTCTTCGGCAACTGAAATTAACATTCCAACAATAACAGAAATTGCTAAATATTTCATCAACTTTCCTAGAACTATGTCTGCCGTCCTTTGAGGCCATGCAAGGGCATCCGCCTCTCTAAAGAAATGAAATTGTTCACCCCCACTTTCGACAGCCTAGAGCAGATGGAGGACTTTGGAAGTACTGACGGCATCTGCCGTCCTCAACAATAAAGCAATTGCTGTTCCCATTCCTTAGCTCTCTTTGAGTGCTTGAAAAGCTCTTGTCTGGCTTTGTGTGAATGATTTCTTGTCTGAATGACCTTATCTTCTCGGTTCCTTTCCTCTGCTCACCCCCCTCCCCTTATCTGGGCAGGGCACAAAGGTACAGTTAGCATACCCACATAACCACGGAGGGACACGTGCCCGGTACCATGTGCCACTGCAGGGGCCACATCCCAAGAAAGATGTTTAAAGATTCCTTCAAAGATCTTAAATAATTAAAAAAAAAAAAAATCATCTCACTTTCCATTTTAACCCTCCTCGTTTTGCATGTAACTAAAATGTTAAAATTCATTATTCAACATTTGTAATATGACTTTTTTCCTGCAAATATTACAATTCAACCATTTTCTTTATGTCATCCTTGTGAGAGAGATTATTCATTTTATGGCTTTATCCTGACTTATGGACTTGGACAGGACTTCTTTTTTTTTTTTTTTTTACAGATTTGAAGTGGATTCTGGATAGATTTTGAAGGTATCATAAATTAGCTTGTCCAACCTGGGATTACGTTCCTGTTCTAAAGTCTGCAGCAATTATAAAGCTTGAGAAAAAGAATCATTGGTAATTTGGGAAACTATTAAGTGAAAGTCTCATTTCCCACATTGAAGTAGAGAATGAGTTAGTGCAAAGCTCAGTTCCTGGAAAGACTCACTGTTGACGCTGATTTAAAAAAGAAAAAAGTTGCCAAGAAAAAAAAAATGCTACTTTTATTCTATATAAATGTCTTTCATTCAAACTTAAACATAAAAACCGGTAATATCCAGAATGAGAATTTGGGTTATGTAATCAGTGTTAAGTGGATTTTTAAATATGGAAAATTTCTTAGCTTTAACTAAAAATAATTTGAACATGGTGAGGAGTTTCATATGTATGTATTACTATGCAGTGTGGTTCTGACTCTGATTGCATTCAATATTCCATCTGGTTCAAACCATGTTTACTCATTTCTTCTCTAACTATGTACCCTTCTTGAAAACTTTGCTCACTTCTCCTCTTAGAAGCCTTTAAATTGCTCCCAATCTGTCATAGAGATATATGCCCAGGGAAGTTACATGCAACAAACCTCAAAGTAATCTAAATGTCTATCAATAAGGAAGTAATTCAGTTTAAAAATTATATGCTCATATCATGGGATATTTTGCAACGGGGTAGGAGGTAGCATAGGGTTGCTGATTTAGGAAGATGTCACGATATGTTGCTAACTTTTAAAATATAAGGGAAAGTTGCAGAATGGAGTGTGTAATAATTTCATTCATTATCCTTAAACACCATGTAGCCATAGAGAAATATAAAGATAAATAGATTCATAACTATAGCTATGGATAAATTAAAAAAGAGATAGGTAGGTAGGTAGGTAGATATGGAAATAGAGGTGGAGATGAGTTTGGGAATTTTTGAGAGGGAATCAATAAACACTGATAATTTTTTTTCCATAGGGTTCAAATGAAATGTGGGAAATGAGACCTTTACTTTCCTCCAAACAGCTTTACATAGTGTCTGAATTTTTTCATAAATGTGTATTACACTTAAAAAAATTATGCGTTTCTATAGTACATTGCATTGACTTTGCATTCCACATATTCTGCCTATCTCATTTCGGAGATACTTGTATTTACTCAGTCATCTGTTTTCCAACTTAGACACATTGCTTATACATACTAATTGCCCTTGGTCTGAAGTAGCTTCCTACTTTGATTCTGCCCTTCTTCCCTTGTTTGAGCTTTAAAGTTTATCTCTCCCAAGAAAGAAACTGATTAAATAGATTTGGGCAATCATTCTTGTCTCCCGAGCTTGGCTTAAAGCATATTCTCTCTTAAGCCAGAGACCAATTAACTGCATTTTTAACTTAGATATTCAAATTAAATGCTTCCAACACGAAGCATATGACTTTAAATAAAGACTGTTTCTCTAACACCCATGAATGCGCATTAAAGATTCAACAACTAGAACTGTCCTCGAAGAATCATGTGATAGGAGAGAAAAGAACTAATGAGAAATGTAAATATAATTTAGAATATATTCTCTCAAGAGGACTGATGCCCAACCAGTTACTGGTGCAGCGTACAACAAAACGAATGAGTGCTCCATCTTTCTGGATGCCTCAGGACTATCATTCAACTTCTAAAATCTCACTCTTTCAATTAAATCAGTTTTTACTAATTTGCAGAGGATTGGCAGACTCCCTGCTAGAAACTGGGTCATTAGTCTTCTCCTCATTCCCCGCATGTCACACCAACCAACCCCAACCCTTCCGCCATGTGTACACCTTCAACCGAGTGTTACCTCTAATACTGTGATTCAATTCCATTCATTCAGCATCTACCACTGTTTCACAGAGAAGTGGGCATTAATAGATGCTGCCAACCATGTAAAGGTAATGAGAACAGTTAAATGAGCAGCTAAACTCCATTTATTCAGCAAGCGCTTGTTGCATATTTACTGTGTACGGGGTGTTATATGTTAATGGGAGGCTGGAAAGTGATTCCATTTACGTACCTTTACAACGAGGCCATTGAACTGGATGATCTCTAAGGTGAATTGTGGGTCTAAATGTAGATTTCTAAATGAGAGAACAAAGCCTCTTTCCTTGATTTAACCTTATGGACAGGGAACTATAATATCTGTGTGTAAAAATATTTAAAATATGAGCGCATATTTAAGTAGTGCAAAGAAGTGCTAATGGAATGTAAAGTAATTTGAGTTGGATCAGTAAAGAATGCTTTTTGTTTTTTATTTATTATTATTTTTAAAGATTTATTTTTATTGGATGCTCGGGTGGCTCAGACGTTTAAATGTCTGCCTTTGGCTCAGCTCATGATACCAGGGTGAGGGAATTGAGTTCTAAGTCAGGCTACCTGCTCAGCGGGGAGCCTGCTTCTCCCTCTGCCTCTGCCCCTCCCCCCTTTCCTCCGTGCTCTCTCTCTCTGTCTGTCAAAAAAATGAAAATCTTTTTAAAAAGAATTTACTTTTATTTATTTGGAGGGGGCAGAGGGAGACAGCCTCAAGCAGACTCCTCGCTGAGCACAGAGCCCCATGTGGGCTCCATGGAAGGACCCCGAGCTCATGACCTGAGCTGAAATCAAGAATCGGAGGCTTAGCCAACTGCGACACCCAGGGGCCCCAAGAATGCTTTGTAGACCAGGTAAATCTCTAGCTGTATCTTGAAGCATGTGATGAATGGAAATAACAGGATGTTTGAATGAATTCCAAGTTGAGATTAAAGGAGTACTAGAATGTTTATTCTTGTCCCTTCCACACTCAGAAATGACACCTTTCCAAGCAGAATGAGAAAGTAGAATAGTTTTGACTTACCATCAATGATAGAAGAGGCAACAATTTACGAAATATAAGGATGGAGTGGTAACTCTATGGATGTTGAGAAATGTGATTGAGCATCTGACACATGGGGGAAAGACTGGAGTTTCAGAGAAGAGCTGAGGAGGAAGGGGTAGGGCTGAGGAGGAAAAGAGAGGAGATCTGCATGACAGCCAGAGAATGTCCAAGGGCACATCTCAGCATCTAGACTTGCAAGCTCTATCCCTTTGCATCAGGCTGGTAGGCAAGAGATCTTAGAAGCAGAAACAATCTCCCACCCCAACTCAACTCTGTATATTTGCGATTTATAAAAGATAACTTGAGTTAAGAATTGCTTGAAATTCTTTGTCCTTTATGTATATATTTAGTATGGAGTTAGATGCAGGAGTAGGAAATGCTACCCAGAGAAATAACTGGCTCAGCATGGCTGATAAAGATCTTTCCTGGGCAAAAAGGGGAGGATGAAGACAGCATGCCATCTGATTTCCCTCCAAACGCATCCTAGGGCTGCCCCACACAGAGCTAACTCCAGGAATAGAAACAGATCCAATGACATAGTAGACCTTATTTTTAAAAATCTGTGCATCTCTCAAAACAAACAAACAAACAAACCACTCTATTTGTTGACCCATTCTCAAGATTTTTTCTCTCCAGTAATTCTTCATAAAGCTTTAAAGGTGACACAAACTAACTGAATGTGCTCAGTTCAATATAGTCCTATTCCATATTGCCAGTAACAAAACTTGAGTGCACTTGACTCTCTCTTTTATACTGAATTAAATGGACATTGGTATTTTCTCTGCCTAACTAGAAGCAACTCAGAATTGAACATGAAAGAAGTGGAATTTTCAACGAAACCCAGTTTTCTTGTGTGTTAGACCTGCTAGAAATGTATCCTCCACCTTCATTTTGTTCACATGTCAAAGAAATGAGTTTTAAGGAGTTCCTCTGGCCAGGCTAGCATAGAACTCATAAAGGAGGAGAGTGGCATAGCTGGTATTATTTGTTCGTTTAGTCGTTTTCTAAAGATGATGTTCTAGAACAATTAAGGATCATGGAAAATAATGACTAGAACTAGAGGGCGTGGTTTGGGCTCAGAAGGACTTGTGGTGTTAGACAAATTGTGAATTTTGAGATTTGTTAGCCTTGTACCACAATAGAATTGGACAGAAACATCCAGGCTTTCTAGTTCAAACCCTTGTGTGGCTATGACAGATGCAGATACAGCTGGGTTGTTCTGGGAGTAAAAATGCCTCCCTTTAATATTGATCTTAAAATTACACTTGATGTATCTCTCCCGCCAAATGAGTAGGAGTTATTATGGCAAAAACATAGAACAGAAAGCCAGAATATTTCTTCCAAATAGCCACAATGAGCATAATCTTTCCATGTCTGCTCACCTAGCAGGCATGTGACATCGTTCTGCACCGAGTTAAGACTTTGCTTATTTATTTTTGGTGTCTGAATTTCTCATGGAAACTCATAGAGCAAGCGTGATTTGAAAATGCTTCTTTCCTCTGTGTAATTTAATCAACCTGAACTGTTAAGCCTCTCAAGACCTTAAGGACAGGTTGATGTAATTCCCCGCTAGTCAAGCTTTTAAGTTGAAGAACTACTTGATACAGTCCATTTGTAACTGTTCTTTGTCCCTTAATTGTAACAGACTTAGATGAAGTTGGCTTGGCAGATTATAAAATGCTACAAGACAGAGTCCTGTGGTGTTTTTTGCTGAATAAAACCTGAGAATTTACTTCCTCAGATTCTAATATAGAGATATGTGTGTGTAAAATATATGTATGTCATTTATCTATGTATACAGTCACATTTTCCTTCATGCTATCATGAGGTGACGAAATTTCAGCTTTTTAAAATATTTCTTATGATTAAATAACAATTTTGCATTGTCAAAATACAATACTGTTGTATCTTACAAATTTCTTCTTCCTACTTTAAATGTTAAGTCTAAATAGCTGATCTTCAAACTGCCTACAGTTTCACTCATGCTTTTAAACATGCTCACATTCCTACCCACATCCATTATGATTTGTAAGATATTTTTATTGAAATATTCATTCATTCTTTCAGTCATTCATCCAACAAAATGTAGAGTATTATTCTGTGCTGAGCACTGATCTAGGCTCTGAGGATCCAGCAGAAGAACGAAACAGACATTTTACTCAGATGGAAACCAGGCATCGCGACACAACATAAATGAGTAAAATATATATACTACTAGAAGGGGATGAGTATTATGGAGAAAAGTATAGTAAGGGAAAAGGGGAACAGAAAATGCTGGGATGTATAATATTAGGTGGGATGGGCAACAAAAGATCATAATGAAAGTGTAACATTTGGGAAAAAAAAAAAGCGTAGCGAGGGAGTAGACATCTGAGAGAAGTAGGTTCCAGGAAAGGGACCAACAAATGCAGAAGCCCTGAGGCAGGAGCACATCTGATGGTTCATAAAAAGCACGGAGACCGGTTGCTAGAGCAGAGGGAGGGAGGAACAGAAGGAGATGAAGTCTGAAAGGTGAGAAGATGGAGAAGCAAATCCCTTAAGGCCCCCGAATGTCTTTAGGGACTTTGGTTTGCATGCTTTGTAAGTCAGGAAGCTGCTGGAAGGTCAGAGCAGAGAACTGATGTGGTCTGACTTCTGTTTTAGTAGAATCACCCTGGCTACAGAGCTGTGCACAGACTGCTGGGGGCTAAGGTGGAAGCAGGAGAGCCCAGTCATGACATTAGTAAATACCATAATATGCACTATGTTTAGGAGAAAAAAAAAAAAGGAAAGAGGGGATGAAGAATAGAGATTAAAAAGGACTCTCAGATCCTTAAAAAATAAGAATGATAAAAATATTGTCATATATATTTCAAATGAGTTTTGATCACTTAAATTTGGAAATTAGTATTGACACTAGACAGAGACATTAAAAATTAATATCTTTTTTAAAGATTTGTTTATTTAAGAGAGAGAGAGCATGTGTGCACAAGTGGGGGAAGGGGCAGAGGGAGAGAGGATCTCAAGCAGACTCTCCTGAGTGCGGAATCAGATGGAGGGGGCTTGATCTCATGATCCTGAGATCATGACCTACCTGAGCTGTAACCAAGAGTCTGACACTCAACGGACTGAGCCACCCAGGCGCCCCTTTGGGAAAGACTAATAACAAAGCAATCAAGGTTGAGAAACCTTCATAATCCAGTCAATGTGATAAGGAAAATCTGTGTCCTAAGATGGCCGACTGAGCCAGTGAGAGAGTCCCAGCCCCTGCCCTGGGGCTCTTCTGGGTTCTTCTCCCTGCCCTGCTTCGCGCACGCGCCAAAAGTGCCAAGTATGCAGAAGTAGAAGCGTATAAATTGACCCCTTTTTTTTGTGCTTGGGGCTCAGACCTTTGGAGATCACTCTCCTCTGAGCCCACCAGCGTTAAATAAACCTCCTATCCTCCGAGATCTCCAGGTGCCTCTTTGTTCTTCCTTCGGGCGATCCAGTCCAGGTTCCGTACAAATGGATTCCCAAAATGTATTAATAAAGAAATGGGACAATAGTAAAAGACAGCATAATGGTTAAATGTTTCAGCTTTATGTTCAGAGGGATATGAATTTTAATCTGCAGCCTGTGCCTATTACTTATGAGACTCCTGAGAGATCACTTTTCATTTTTGAGCCTCCGTTTTCTCATCTGCTAATGCTGATAACACTGGTTTCAAATTTGCAAGGTTGTTAAAAAGATTCAATAAAGTAATTGATTAAAAATACTGAGCACAATACCTGCTTAATTTTGAGTGCTTGATAATAATAGCTAGTTCTCAGCTCCAGCTTGGTTTACTATGAAAAGTACCCACTATTTAAAGGCAGAAGAAACTATATTGTGGGGACTTACACAGGGTCCAGCTACCTCATCTGTATTACATGTGCTCGACACAAGCAACTGCTTTAGGAATTCGGTAAGAACCCAGGTGCTGACAAAGCCGGGAGGAATAAGCATGTTTAATCAATCCCCTCTTAACTAAGTCAAGCGTTGACTGGTGGTCTCCATTCCTTACGCTCAAACCCCTGCCACGGCACCCTGAGGTCACATGGCTGGCCAGCGCCAGGCCACAGGCACTGTGCAATTCTGCCCCCATTAGGTGAGCCCTATGCTTAGAAAGGGCTACTTGTATTCTTTCCCAAACCTGTTCAGGGCAGGCTTTCTTTCATTATAATGATAGATTTTAATTAGCTGCTTAATAAAGTGAGGAAATACGAGTGCAGAAATGAAGAGCTGTCATTTCTTTTTAAATTAATACAACTTTGTTTGAAGGCTTATCAACACAAACTGTTACATATGCTATTGTTTGTGTGTGAGCAAGACAACTGAAACAGACTGGTGTGGAAGAGAAAGTCCCAGAAGATTCTACACCCATATTGCTGCCTGATTGTCATTAAGTTCTAACTCATTCTCAAGAAGCCATAATTCTGCAACTACAAGGATCCATTATGAATATGATCTAAAATAAATAAATGCATAAAATCACATCAATCTGTAAACTTGTATTTAAAAATGAGTCTAGCCTCCTATCACAAATTACCAATTAAATAGATAGATGGATAAAATATCAAGCTATATAAGTATCTTATTTTATGATGCCCATTTTCTAACTTTTTCAAATAACCAGTTAGCAAATACTAAGTTGAATCAGGTAAGAGAACACAGCCTACCTCTTTTATTGGAGTCCTTACGGGTCTCCATATGCATTTAAATGGCCATGGAGAAGCTCAGTGAACAAGCTGTACAGTCCAGCATTTATTTCCAGACCCTCACTGTACAAGACATTCCATAGTAATCACCTATTTAACCTCTCCTTGCTTTTGCTGAAGGGTTGTGACTCAGAATAAAAAGGAAAAAGGCAGGTAAAAATGGGATGGGAGAGGCATTTCTCTAAGAGAGGCTATGTCTCTTTGGTACTAAGGGGGAGACTGGGGTACATAGCTCCCCCTCTTTCCAAGAAAGTTGGTTGTACAAGAAAAGGTGTGAAAATTACTAAAACATCTAGACAGACAAAAAAATTTGAAATAGTAATCAACTATATAAAAGCTGATAATTTTGTAAGCTCTAGGGTAAGCTTGCAAGTTATATTTGCCAAGTGTCCAGGATCAATAGAAAATAATATCTTTTACACATGGTAATAAGATCAGAAAACTGTTTAAGGAGAGGACCTGTTCCATATGGTCGTTATATTTTCTAGGCTTCTGTCTAGCCATCAATGAAGACTTGTGGCGATTAAAATTTAAGTGACTCACCTCACCCAGTTTTATTTCATTTGGACCCTCCACGCACACTCCCAAAACTGAACTGAAGCAGGGGGAAAATGTTGCAAAGGGCTCACCAACAGAGCGAGTACCGGATTGTGGGGGAAACTCTTTCTTTGAAAGATCTGTATAAATTTTTTGAGGCTGTATAATTACAACATTGTTTGACCAGACTATCCTATTTCATAGCACGAGTTTGGATGTGAAATATATTGGAGTTTTGATTGCATATACGGAAATGAGTGAAAATAAAATATCAAACAGAGCAATTCTGCAAATAACATGGACATTTTAATGTATTAGATTGTATTTTTGGTCGTGTGCACAAAAACACTCCTGTTCTTTAATCTGCTTTCTATAATGCTATTATATTTTTGTCAGGATTACCTTAATCCTTGTGAGCTCAGGTCTATTGGATTTTATTATGGGTCAGCAGAGCATTTTCTCATCTTTTTTCTAACCTTAAACCATTATTTATTCATTCAAAAAGCATATTAATGGGCAACCAACGGGCTAAACCAGGTACTCCAATCAAAGACACATATTTGTCCGTTCGTTCCACGATGTAGATTAACAATGGCAATTCCTTACTGGCTGACCTTCCTTCAGTTTCCTTTCCCTGCCAAACCATCTGCTGTCACAGACCTTCCAAAATACTATGGCTTTAGTCTAGTCATCTTCTGCTTAACACTTTGAATGGTTCCTTATTGCCCCCAGGCTACTGTCAAATACTTAACCCTGACCCCGCAGCTCCTGGTTATGGAGCTTGTACATATTAAGAAGTTGTACCTCAGGGCGCCTGGGTGGGTCAGATGGTTAAGCCTCTGACTCTTGGTTCCAGCTCAGGTCCTGATCTTGGGTCCTGAGGTCCAAACCCACGGAGGGCTCTGCACTGGGCATGGAGCCTGCTTAAGATTCTTTCTCTCTCCCTCTGTCTCTCCTGCTCGCTCATGCTCTCTCTCTCTAAAAAATAAATAAATGCTCTCTCTCTCTAAAAAATAAAGAAATACATACACACATACAAAATAATAAAGAAGTTGTACCTCACCTTCTATTTCTTCATTCATTCACACTTTCTATACTCCAGCAAAGGCTGTTTTGGTTCATCTAAGTATTTCATGTTCTCTCAACTTAATCAAAGCATCTCTTTTCTCTTCTATTCTGCACGTTCAAATTCTAGGCCCTGCTCACACCCCACACCTTCCAAGGTTTGAATGGCAGTGGCATTTTACTTCAATGTTTGAAAGAGAAGTACTTGCTTTCTGCTTACACGGAATGATTTGTGCGCATGCGCTGCTCTTCCTGCTGGAAGGCGGCGGGGGGGGAGGGGTGCCTGGAGACCAGCAAAGGATTAACACGAACGTCTCTCTTTAACTCTTTTAAAACGGTTGCCATGGTTTATATGTTTAGTCAGGACTCAACAAATATTTATTCATGATAAGATAGGGTTCGCTTAAAGAGTTCATTTAAAATGTGAAAGATGGAAGTTTCTTGATCAGGCAAAACCGAACGTTGATTGTGTCACTAAGTCAAAGATTTACATGTGAAAGGGAAGTAAAAGATGATTTGGTCTGTTCTTTTTATGTCACAAATTGCAAAACGAAGACACGCAATACGAAGAGATTGGTTTACAATCCTCTATCACATACTCCCGGGTAGGATAAAATTTTGGAGAGCTTCAAATTTCAACTATTTTATTTCATTTTCTTAAGTCATGCCCACAGTCATACCCTAGACCAAGGCACCAGCTCCAATCACCTTACTGCTGAGTCTTAAACTCACCTTTCTGCCACAACCAGCATCCCTTTGCCTCTCTCCCTGATCTAACCAAACAGATGAACTGCTCCTCTTTATTCTTTTATTTTGGCCTGTGTGCAGACCTGGAAAATGATGATGTGGGAAGGAATATGTGCTTTGTTGTCAGGTACAACCGGACTTGATTCCCCGCTCTGTCACTTTCTGGAGACATAATGTGTAGTATGCACAGAGGCCCTGTGAGCTTCTGCTTGCTCATTTGTAAATTTGGGATATTGAAAAAGATATTAATAGCTACTATTATTGAGACCTTGCTAAGTATATACTGTTCTAAATGCTTTACATTTATTACCTTAAGTCTCAAAACACCTCTGAGGTAGACACTATTATTATTTCTGCACATATAGATGAGGTCGATACTATAATTATCCCCACATTATAGGTGAAGTAACAGAGACACAGAGAGGTTAATTGATGCCCAGAGTCGCTCAATTACTGAGGAGTGGAGCCAGCATCGAAACTCTGCTCTTGCGACTTCAAAGCCCATGCACAAAATGGTTCTTGTGAGGATTATTTGCAAAGGTCAATGCTGCTATTCTTCAAAAAGGGTGGTTCTCAGGACTCTGGTTGAATTCTGTTAACATAAGTGTACCATGTGTTAATTTGACCCTGTTACAAAGACTCCCTTAGTTGCAGGATTTAAGGGACAAATGCCCTGGTTCTAGACCATGATTTCTCCCCACCTGTTGACAGTAAGAGTCCTTAACCAACTCTTAATGTTGCAATTTCTTAAATTCTGGCAATTGTCTCAAATTTCATAAAACAGTAATATTTGGTCAGCTGAAGACTCTCACTCATGACTGAATAGCCATGGGCACCTCCTCATCTTCACAGTCCTTGCCCCAAAATCTTTTCTAACTGCCCACCAGCAGAGAAGGAAGGTCCAACCGGAAACTACTATGGGGAGTTCAGTAGATTTTACAAACTGAACTTTTCTGAACTATTTGGTATAAGTATCTACACATCATGATATTTTGCCTTCTCCATTGTTTCTTTATTCAAGGATTTTATGATAAATACTGTAGTTTAAATAAATTACATATCTTAAAATTATTTTTAAAAAAAGGTCTTTTATGGACCATTAAATCACTTGTAAAGGCATGGGAGAGAACAAATCTACCAAATGCATTCATTTACTGACAACTTTTTTCCCACAAACATTGGTCAAATCTCTTCTAAAACAAAAGCTAAGAAGGACAACAACAGATCCAAACACTTTTACTGGATTATATGTGCCACAGTTTTATTCTGTGAGCCCTTCAATCATCTGGATAGAATATCATCTGTTCTGTATTGTTGGTACATTGTGAAAAGGTTTTTATAGATCTGAATTTTCTAGGAAGATTACTAGGGTTATAAGATGCTATCTCTAGGTATGCTATCTGTCCTGTTGTCTATAAATTTATCTTTCATCCATAAAAGAGCCTCCTGCTAGGAGCCCAGCAGACCTGACAAACATACAACATTGTGAATCTATGATCCAGAGAGGTAGATGGATGGGACAGATCAGTGAATCACCTAAACAAGATGCAGGCATCTCTATACATACTGAAAAGTAGCATAAATGAAAGTGATCACTCTTTTCTCTTCTTTTGCCCCCACCTGTCTACCAAATAACCTCCTGACAACAGGTTACACTCTTCTGGTTGTGCTCATGTCTTCCAGATGTCAGGTGACGCTTCCCAGCCCCTGGAATCCACATAAAATTGGTTCAAGCCCCCTCCCAAACACTGGAGATGACCAAGCCCTCTCTCTACCAAAGTTTTCTAAATTTTAGAGTGGAAAGGGAATGTGAGCAAGGAAGCAAGGATGACATTTTCATGGTCATTTCTGTCTCAAACTATTCCTTCATTTGAGTTAGTTTATTCTGCGAAGAAGAGTTTCACACATGGCCTCTTTATGCTGTCCACATGACAAACCACACATGAAACACGGCTTCCTCCTCAAATTCTGCAAGAATCTTAGCAAGTCATCTTCCCAAGTCATGCCTAAACTGAGACTAAAGAGGTTAACCAAGTAAAGAGGTATCAGGTCGGGGTGTCCAAGCAGAGGAAAGGAAACTCCATGTGGCAATGCCTTGAAGCAAGAGAAAGCATGATATATACTTGCTGTTGAAAGAAAATTAAGCTTGGCTTCATATTTTTCCTCATTTGGGTGTTTCTTCACTCCTCATTTTCAACACAATCCAGTACAGCTGTGTATTTCTTCAGACAAGATGAAAAACACAAATATCTGCTGTTGCTATTCTTTTTATTAATACCAAATCAAAATTACACTTTCACATGGCACCATGCATTCCAGTTTCCAAAGCAATTGTCACGATCTCATTGGAAACTCTCAATGGCCCATCACCACCAGCGATATCAGCAAATCATCTCCATCATAGACCCATTTTTGGATTTCAATAAAAATGACTTCTAGAACCTCCTGAAACATCAAACATTTTAAAAATAAGTGACAAAATTACCAAAATCTTCACCTCAACGCAAAAGATTGGTTTATCAAAGGCACACTAATTACATATATAAATCAGTTCCCTCCGTGGTCTGGGAGTGAGACACAACATTTTTTCTTCTACAGTCAAGAACACAAGGAGGAACATTTTAGAATAATCGTTTACATATTTGTAAAAGTTAAAAAAATAGCGTTTATAACACTTTGAAAAAGAATAATTGGTATATTTTTATAAAGCATTAAAGACATTATCTCTCAATTTTCACCTTTATAACACTCACTTTGGTCTGAAAAATGTGGAGGGAAGAGACAGTGGGTTCTGGGCCTCCCCAAGCCTTGCCAGGAAGGAGTTACTCGTTTGGCAGCTCATACCTGAAGACGAACAATTGCACGTAAGTCCTTGCTGCCTTGTCTGTGAAGTGTCCGGTTAGAGTTTGTCTATTTAAAACAGTGGTGAAGGCATGGGTCAGTGCTCTTGGACCAGAGGATTTTTGTACATCACAAGAGGCCTAAGAAGGGATGTGTTCTCCCCAGCTGACCCTCCTGATGATCCCGGGCCAAGTGTTTCTCTGGAAAGGCTGGTTTCTCTCAACGCCCCCTTTCTGTCTGTGTTTCTTGGTTACCAGACTTGCTTACTTTGTAATATCCTCCAAGCCCGCGATTTCTTCCTCTTCTGTTTTTTCTCCAAACAACCTTCATTTTCTCAAAAGTGTTCACAAACTTCTCTATGTTTTAGCTATCACAAGGCTGAGCACATTTCCTGGTGGCTGAATAAGCTCTATTCAACACAAATAAATTAAGGAGGAATCAGCAAATTGCTTTACCATTGTGAATGCTCATTAAAACTTGGAAAAAGACTCAGGAGCACAGACTCGTTCCCTTAGAAGTATGATTGCATCAACAGGTTATAGGAATCTTTGAACACTGAGCATTGGCTCTGTGTGGAAGTGTTACATTGGCATCATTACCTTGGATTTCATTTTCCCAGAGTTTGATCATTTTATTTGCATTCGATTAAAAGTATTTAAAAATTTTAGCACAAAACTTCTTCCTCACTCTCTAAAGGGCACCAGACCGAAGCTGATTGTGCAATAGAAAGGAAATGGTAATCAGAGTGCAAAGCAGCAGAAAGATCCCTACAGCTTTGTGGATCAGAAATGGAGTCAGGAGGCTCCCAGAGGAAGCCAGGTTATTTCTTTACTCTCTGTATAGACAGCAACATACAAATGTGGTATCTTGTCGTAAGAGTAAAGTGGCTCTAGGGTCAATGGCTTGGCCTTGAAGAAAACCACACTCTTGAACACTCTAGATCCAGCATGGTGGTGAAAACCACAGGCTGTGAGATCAGAGCTGGCTTGGTGACATTTGCCACAAGTTATGGGACCTTGGTGAAATTATTTACCCCCAGCCTTAGTTTCCTCATCTGTAAAGTGATTTTCATAACATTAGCTTTTTTATACATTGTCATAAGGGATAAAGCAAAGAAAAAAAAATTCATATATAAAGAATTCCCCATGACATATATGAAAAAGTTCCTCATTAGATACACCACATAAAAAAATGCACAAACTGAGGATTCCTGGAGTGGAGGGAGTGGGAGGGATGGGGTGGCTGGATGATGGACACTGGGGAGGGTATGTGCTATGGTGAGCGCTGTGAATTGTGTAAGACTGTTGAATCACAGACCTCTACCTCTGAAACAAGTAATATATGTTGATAAAATAAATAAAAAATAAAAAATGCTCAATAAATAAATTATACTATTTTTTGTTAGATCTTGATTTGTACCCATTTGAGGGTCTTTTGTACCCTCGTGGACACCTTGGTCAATTCCCTGGAGCTGAGCTACGTGGACAATTCTCGTGGTGGGAAGCTGTTAATCAACAAAATGTTTGACAAACCGAAATCCCAGTTCTATCAGAAACATATCCGTTACTGCAGTATCACCAAAAGTAGGACCTGGGTTGTCGTCACCGTGATAAAGCTGGCAGCCAAAAGTGCTCTAAACACGTAGGGCCCAAGGGATATCTACTCACTTGAAATGATCTGACAAATTGGTAATAAAATTGTTTATGATAGTAGAAAATCTGAGATGCACACAAACATTATTTTCTATCATATAGCATTAAGATGAATCCTTAATGGAAACTGAAAGTAACTAACCAAGAGTGACAGATCATCTACATTGTTGTATAGACACATTTAGTTGCTTGCCAAGTAGGTGTAAGTTAGCATTTATCAATCAGAAAAAAAATGTCTTTGTTCTGTTTGTTATTAGTGGAAAATAAATCCTGTGAGGTTTTTCCCCTAACGCCATCTATGGTGCTCTAGGTGTCTGCACTGTATAGGTCTCACTAGAAAAATTTTACATTTATTAAAGAGGAATTGAGACTGACTTTTAACAATTTCATAAATTCAATTTGGAAGTTTTATTAAGTGATTTAAGGTACATGATAATGTGTAGTTTTTGTTCAGAAATGCTTATTTCTATCTATATTCATCTTTAATAATTATGGGTTGATTAGCATGTCAGTATATCAGGTAGCTATGACCTTCAACTTGCTGATCTGGCTTTTGCTTTTCCTATGTTAATTTATGAATAATTTACATTTGGCCCATGGGCACTTTACGACACACAACGACATGGGTATCTTGACAAATTGCTAATTAACAATTTTATCAGCAACCTCTCTCCAATACAGAGCAGATATGCCTTAGGAACTTTGTTCTTTTTAACTATGTCTAATCCAGTGCTTTGCAAGGAGTAGTAAAGAACAACAAACTGAGGAATGGTTAATTTCTATAAATTGTGTGATGAATAATTTGGAGGTCAATTCAAGTACTTTCCAAGAAAACTAATACCCCTGTTTCTTCTTAAAGTCCTTTATACATTGTTTTCTATTCTATATGTGTGGGCTGTGTACCTTTACTGCTGATGATTTCAAGTGGTCTGAAAAGTTATCAACCTAAAGACAATATTCTTGCAATAAAAAAAGGAGTGAAAACATGTACAAACAAGGGAAAATGTAACTGAACCACGAACCTCTATAGAAAGTACTTATAATAAAATAAATAGAAATTTGTCTTTAAAATAAACAAGTTATCTATTACCCAATTAGAAAATATATTAAAAATTGAGAAAATCCAGTCTTAGGAAGAACTTAAGAGTGGGCACTGCCATACTTTGGCATTATGGAATAATCACTCCAAAATCGTGCGTACTTTTTGACCTACAGGGACACAATTAGGAAATATGGTCTAAGGAAATAACCCTAAAATCAAAAATTGCTTTATGAAAAAAACATGTTTATGAAAGTATTATTTGTGGTAGAGAAGAATCCGAAGTTAATTTTCCATCAAAAGGAAGTGATTATTTATGATATAGCCATATAATGGAATATTATAAACTCATAAAAAATATAATGTGGAAAGTTACTTAAAATTTCGTTATATAAAAATAAAGTACAAAACTCTACTCAACAATGTTAACAATACTTTTCTTTTGGAAGATACGAATATGGATTGCTTTTTTCTCTCTTTTCTATTTTTATGTAGTTATGGACTATCTTTTAATCACTATTTTTTAAATTCAAGAAAAATAAATTATAGAGTTCACTGCAATAATCTGTTTGGAGATTATGCTCTGGACTTTTTCAAAGCCCAAGAAATTATGTCATGTTAAACCAAGATTGCCAAGTATGCTTTCAAGGACTCTCAAGAGTAAGCGGCCTTATTAAAGATTCTTCGGCTTACCTAGTCTATGGCAGAGGCAGCGGTATTTGTGAAAATCCTGCTACTGGTTAGAACTCTGTATGTATAAGGGACTGAAGGAAGCCAGTAGCCAGAATGGCTGTAGCTTCGAGAGGGAAGAGCAGGTTCAGTATCAGCAGATGAGCTTAATCTATGGACAAGCAGCAGATCAGACTTGCCCTTGTTCATCCTTAGGGCAACAGGAAGATTTTGAAAGATTTTTGAAAAAAAAAATGACAAGATTCAGTGTACTTTCTAATTGGATCATTGACTTTCATTCTTTCAAAACATGTTCTCATTCTCTTTTTACTAAATCTAGTTTCTACATTAAAATCCTCTTTTTTCTGGGGCTCTTGGGTGGCTCCGTTGGTTCAGTATCTGACTCTTGAGTTTGGCTCAGGTCATGCTCTCAGGGTTTTGAGACTGAATCCCGCGTGGGGCTCAATGCTGAGCATGGAGCCTGTTTAGGATTCTCTCCCCTCTTCTCCCTCCACTCCTCCCCACTATTCTCTTTCTCTCAAAAAAAAAAAAGTCCTCTTTTTCTTTCTTGATATTGGTAACGTGTATTTTCTTTTTTTCTATTTTCTATTTGTCTTGATAGCAGTTTATCACTTTTTTTTTTTTTAGATTTTATTTATTTGAGAGAGAGGGAGAGAGTGAGCACTAGCAGGGGAAGGCAGAGGGAGAAGCAGACTCCCCACTGAGCAGGGAGCCCGATGCGGGACTCGATCCCAGGACCCTGGGATCATGACCTGAGCCGAAGGCAGATACTTAACTGACTGAGCCCCAGCAGTTTATCACTTTTATTAATTTTTCCAATGAACCAAATTGTGGCTTTGTTAATTTTTCTCTATTGCATATTTTATCTTCCGTTTTGTTGACTTATGTTTTTATCTTATTCATATGCATCATTCTACATTATATAGGTTAGATTTCCTAGCCTAGATCAAGTTTAAATCACTGACATTTTTTTTAGATATTTATTTTCTAAAAATGCCCTTAAGTAGTAAATTTCTTTCTAAACTCTGCATTGACAGCATCTAGCAAGTTTAATGAGTTATGTATGCTACGGTATTCAATATAAATATTGTTTAATTTCTTCTTTCGACCCAAGAAATTTTAGAAATACATATGGAAAAATTTTAGTTGTATATTTTGGCATTAGATTTTTGTACTATTGTGTTGAATTCATTCATAGAATTGTCAGTATAAAATTGTCCATCTTAATATTTCCATTTATTCATTTTATGGAATCCAATTATCTGGCCAATTTTTCATCTTTTCATCTTTTTCTCATTTTTTTCCCTTTTTCCTTGAATATATTAATTAAAGTTATTTTGTTCTGGTCTGATGACTTTTAACACTTGAGTTTCTATAGGTGTGTTTTTATTGTAGTTTTATTCTCTCTCAGTATTCAATTATATGATCCTTTATATGGGCAAATATAGCAATATTTTTATAACCAAAATATTGTATATTTTTAAATGTAGACAAATAGAGAAAGATTACCTTAAAACTGAGCTGAATAAAGCTTAGGTTTCAAATTTATTAGGACTCAGTCTATGTCTGGTTCATTTCTTATGTTGGCCTCTTGCCTCTAAAGCTTTTGACACAGGCCAAGTTCATATTCTCAGACATTAGGGCACATCCAAAATTGTAGATGCTTTCCAAAAAATGTACTTGCAGATAATCAGCTCACCTTCCCAAGATTCAAGACAATCCTGGACCATAGTTCCTTCTGGTACATGTTGCTTCTACAACTTTCCAATGTGATTAAAAATGATCATTTTATTTTACATTTTACATTTCATTTGGCTCTTTTTCCCCCACTTGTTCTTGGTAGCAGCTTGATCTGTCACAAACTACTCCATCCAAAGAAGTATAGATGATTTTATTTTCTGACACTTTACCTACCTGTAAATTCTGATTTTTCTAAATTTAGTTTGAGATTTCATTTATAATAAATATGCAATGGAGACAAGGATGTCTGATCTCACCATTTCTATTCAATATTTTACTGAAAGTTCTATCCAGGGCAAGTAGGTAAGAAAATGAAATAAAAGTCATCCAGATTGGAAAAGAAGAAGTAAAATAATCTCCATTTCAGATGGCATGGTCTTAAATATAGAATATCCTCAGTAATCCACTGTGAAGCCATTAGAACTAATATATGAGTTAATAAGATTGTAGTATACAATATTAATATACAGAAATCAATTGTATTTCTGGGTACTAGATTAATCATTTGTAAAATGAAGTTCAGAAAGCAATTCCATTTAAAATGTAGATCAATAGGAATAAAATACTCAGGTATCAGTTTAACAGCAGAAGTGAAAATTTATACACTGAAAATGACAAAGCACTGTTGAAAGAAATTAAAGAAGATCTAAATAAATGAAAACACATCCCATGGTCATGACTCAGATGACTTCATATTGTTAAGATGGAAATACTCTGAGTGGCAATAATACCCTGCCCCAAATACGTGCACATGTTAATCTCTGGAACCTGTGAATGTCCCCTTATATGGCAAAAGAGGCTTTGTAGACATGGTTTAATTAAGGATTTTGACAGGGAGAGATTATACTGGATTATCCAGATACACAAAGTATAATCATATGGTCCTTATAAGAAGGACACAAGGGGAGCCAAAGTCAAAAGACAATGAACTTGCTGAAGCAGAGATTGGAGTCACGAACTGTGACAGTTGAGGAAGGGGCTACAAGCCAAGGAACAGAGGTAGCCACCACACACTGAAAAGGCAAGGGACCAGACTCTCCCCTCATTGCTTCCAGAAGGAACCAGCCCTGTGGATGTCATGACTTTAGCTAAGTGACACTTATTTTGGGTTTCTGACCTCCAGGACTGTAAGAAAATAAACTTGTGCTGTATTCAACCACTATGTTTGTGGCAATTTGTTATACCAGCAATCAGAAACTAATATACTCCTTAAATTCGTCCACAGATTCAATGCAATCAATACCAAAAAATTGAAAGTTTTATTTTTAATCTAAAAAAAAGGTAGATTTAATGCAAGAATAACATGAACCTGAGGATAAATAAATCCACAACATACTTTAAAGTTTGAGGATTTTTTTCCTTTCTTTGTAGAAAGAATGGTATCTGAAAGCACAGGACTGAAGATGTTAAAAAAATTTAATTGTCTAATATCCAGATGAAAGAGTCTTGGTCCTCCCTTGCCACTCTTCTAACACTCACCACTGGCCAAGGTGATGGTTTCACCTTTGTTTAATTAAGGATGCACGTTAGTTTCAAGAGTAACTGGATGGCTTGTTTACTGATTCATCTTCTTGCGATCCTCTTTTGCATAGATCTGGGGACTCACTGCAACCTCTTCATCCATGGTCTTCAGGCACTCATCAAACTCCATATATTCAACATTTCCTGATCAATGTTATGAAGCATGGCTGGATTATATATTATATTCTGGAGGGGGTCATTATAAAAAGTGATCATAACCTTCTTTTGATTAATATTTGCAAAAATGTCACCATCTTCTATCATGTGTAGTAGATATTTTTCCCTCTCTTGAGGTCCAGATTGCATACAACCTGCCATATCTCATAAGAGTAATGTTTAAAAAGTCTTTGCAAGCCTTTCAATATTCTTTTAAAGAGATGACAAGTTTTCCTTCTCCCAGTCCTATGATGTTAACGTAAGTAAAAATTCCACTGTAATTTTTTTACCAGGTTTCGAAGTTCTGAAAGATTAATTGGTTGAGTACATTTGTGCTAACTCATGGTGAACATTGCTAGGGGACTTAATGAATTTACCCATAATCTGAGATGATGTTTTGGTAGCTACTGTACTCTGCCAAGTAAGTATCAGAGAAGCTAGAATACATTTTTTTACATGACTCCAACATGACATAACTGATCACCATGGCAGGGGTGGGGGTTAGCCTGTTCGGGGAGTAAAGTGCTCTTTGTCCCGCGTAGATTACCCCTCCATGTAACAATATAGTAAAAAGTGCTTTGTATCATAGGTTTCTGTTCCTAAAATGCACTTGAGATTTTTTTTTTTCCAGATATAGAGAGGCCAATAGGTCAGGGGATCATTGCCATTGAAAATATTATTACGGGCGCCTGGGTGGCTCAGTCGGTTAAAGCTTCTGCCTTCGGCTCAGGTCACGATCCCAGGGCCCTGGGATGGAAGCCCGTATCGGGCTCCCTGTTTGACGGGGAGTTTGCTCCTCCCTCTCTCTCTGATCCTCCCCCTGCCCATTCTCTCTCTCTCTCTCTCTCTCACTTCTCTCAAATAAATAAATAAAATCTTAAAAAGAAAGAAAAAAGAAAAGAAAAGAATGTTGCTAAATAGTTCCCTAGAGGAGGAGACACACCCCTCCACACATGGCCACCTGCGGAAGCAGCATGCTCAGTCAGGTGGCAGAAGGAGCAAGGGGAAAATGGCACTCAAAGCCTTTATATTCTGGTTTCTGAAGGAAGAATCAGGCAAGGTAAATCAGGCAAACTAAGCAAGCTTAGGAATGGATAGTTTGAATAATTTTGATAGGCTCTGGGTTATAATGGTGATCCGTAGTTGTCCCGTCCCTGGATCTGGGGAGATTTAGGTCAGGGGGATAATATTCCTGACTGCAGGAGTCTGAAAATGAAACCGAGGTAGAGCTGGAGGGATTGATTCATTTGCATATCAGATGCATGCTCACAGGCAAGTTGTTAGCTGTCTCTAGGAATTAGCTAACCCCTCCCAAGGTCCACGGGGCCCCCCAAATTGTCAAAACATCATAAAAGACAGAAAACAAAAACCATGATTAGTAGAGCTTGAGTCTCTTTACAGATACCCATCACATCTATGTCAAGATGTGGAACGGCATTCTTAAAGCGTCTTTTGCAAGCAAAGCTGGCAAAGATCAGCACGTATTGAAGTTAGTTAGTTTGTATTCATCTGGAGCTTGTCTATTGCTACTTTAAGGATGCCAATTCCTCCCAAGGGCTATTTGCTTCCACAAGTGCATTTGTTAACTGACAGCAAAGCCCAGGGAAATTATTTGTTGCATATTGAATATACTCCCCATTACAAGTACTAATGAAAAGCTATACCTTTAAGAATCTTATGTGGAAACCAGGAACACTGGGCATCGAAAACTTTGCAAACAAACGGGCAAGGACACCCAAAAAATGTTCTAGGACATCCAGAGCCCCAAACATAGCTCCCAGGTACGATGAGTTAACAAAATTTACAAAAGGTTCCCTATTCTTGTTGATCAATTCACAAAGTTGAATCATTTGCCTTTTAGCTGAGAGCTAACACTGTTCACAAATTGAGGGCAGACACCATGTTTTCCCCAGAGTAGCCCAAGTGACAGAGGCAGCTTGGGCAGGAAGAGGTGGCCACTCTGGGAGGAAATGCCACAGTGAATCACCAGAGGGCCTCCAGAACCCCTGCAAAAATTGACGAGCTAATTCGAAAATCTATATGGAAAATGCAAGGGATCCCAGATGCCAAAATAACCTTTAAAAACAAGAACAAATCCCGAATTCAAATCTTACTATAAAGCTACAGTAATCCTGGCCTAAGGATAAATTTATAGATCAACAAATAGAACTGACAGTTAAGAAATAACTCAGAAATTTATAGTCGGTTGATTTCTGACAGGGGTGTGAAGACCAATCAATGGGTAAAGAACAATTGTCAACAAATAGTCTCCAGACAACTGACTATCCTCATGCAAAAGAATAAATTTGGACGTCCTACCACACATTATTCATAAAAATCCACTCAAAATATATTATAAACTTAAAAGGAAGAGCAAAAGTATAAAAGGCTTAGAGGAAAACAGGTGAAAATCTCTGTGCCTTGATTTAGACAGTGGTTTCTTGGATAGAATACCCAAAGCACAAGCAACAGCAACAAAAAAGATAAATTAGACTGTATTAAAATTAAAAACTTTATGCTGCAAATGATACCAGCAAGAAAGTTAAAAAACAACCCGGAGAATAAGAGAAAATATTTGAAAATCACCTATCTAATAATAGACCTTTATACATCTACAATATATAAAGATCCCTTCCAACGCAATAATCAGAAGATAACTCAATTTAGAAATGGGCAAAAAACTTGAGTAGACATTCCTCCAAAGATATACAAATCGACAAGAAACACATAAAGAAATGTTTAACATCAGTAATTACTAGGAAAATGCAACTTAAAACCACATGAGATACTAATTCGCACCCATCAGGATGGTTATAACCAAAGAGACAGTAACGAGTGTTGACAATGATGCGGAGAAGTTTGAATCCTCATTCATTGCTGGTAAGAATATAAAATGGCACAGCCACTTTGGAAATATTTTGGCAGTTCCTCAAAATGTTAAGCTGTTACCATATGACCCAGCATTTCCATTCTAGGTGTATACCCAAGAAAAATACAATATATGCCCACACAAAAATTTGCACATGAATATTCATAGTAGCATCATCCAAAATAGAAAAAAAAATGGAACTATCATATATGTCCTTTAACCAATGAACAGATAAATAAGGTGTGGGGTAACTATATAATAAAGTGTTATTTGACAATTAAAAGGAATAAGGTACCAATGCATGCTACAATATGGATGGACCTTGAAAACATTATGGTAAGTGAAAGGAGCCAATTACAAAGGGCCACATATTCCATGATTCCATTTTTTTTTTAAAGATTTTATTTATTTACGTTAGAGAGAGAAAGAGAGAGAGCTGAAGCAGGGAGAGGAGCAGAGGGAGAGGCACACAGACTCGGCACTGAGCACAGAGCCCAGGGCAGGACTCAATCCCAGGACCCTGAGATCATGACCTGAGCCAAAATCAAGAGTCCAACACATTACTGACTGAGCCACCCAGGCCCCCCTCCATGATTCCACTTATAAAACACATTTCAGAATAGGTGAATCTGTAAAGACAGAAAGTATATTAGCCTCGTACCTAGGGCTGGGGAATATGAGGGAAGGAAGGATTATGGAGTGAATGTTAATGGATGTGGGTTTATTTTTGAGTTGATAAAAATATTCCCACATTAGATTGTGGTAATGCCTGTACAACTCTGTGAATATGCTAAACACCATTGAATTGTAAATTTCAAATGGTTAATTTTATTGTGTGTCAATTATATAACAATGAAGATGATAAAAAAAAAAGTTACACAAAAATGCAATGGAAATTAAAGTATGAAAACATAGTGTTGTATTAAAATTACATCAGAATAGGGACACCTGGGTGGCTCAGTCGGTTAAACCTCTGCCTTCAGCTTGGGTCATGGTCCTGGAGTCGGGGGATCCAGTCCCACATTGGGCTCCCTGGTTGGCGGGGAGTCTGCTTCTCCTTCTGACTCTCTCCTTGCTCATGTGCTCTCTCTCTCTCTCAAAAAAATAAATAAAAATACATCAGAATATAATACTTGAATTTTATATAGTAGTATTTATATTTGTTTTAGATCCATTATTATTTATTTAAATGTACAACCGTGAGCTTGGCAGTTGTTTACCGATCTAATTTCCGTAAATTTTAAAGGAACCTAAAACGAGATCACCGAGGCCTTCGATATTTTTCTGCCAGACATGATGGTAAGCAAAGTTAAAGATGGTCTCTTTCATAATTGACAGGAGATCCTGATCTGCTTAGAGGAATCACTGATGTTTCAAGAGCATGCTCCCTCAAAGCCTAGTGATCTATTGCTGTAGAAGTGTAACCAATCATTCTCACAGCACATGTTTCTGAGGAGTACTTGATATGACTCATTTCTACTTCTGAGTCACATTTTTTCCCCAATAAGCTCAACCTCTGTTGCATCCAGTGCTAGAAGTATGGGATAATGATACACAATGGTAGAAATGTATATGGTATCATTCCTCTTTTGGTTTTGGAACGAAAAATGAGAAATGGAAGGTGGAGATAATTATGAATCTTCAAAATGTGTGGTAACATTTGAAGCCAAGGAATCCGAACACAGACAAAAACAATTATATTAGTAATTTATAGTTTTAGGTGCCCACATGTGGCAGAAACTATATAAAATTGCATGTGATCCTCAAAACAACTGGGCAAAGGTATGAATGAAGAAACATGAAGGCTAAGCATGATGCCTAAGTCTCGAAAATTTATCATCAAACCATAGACCCGAAATAAAATAAAATAAATCATCCCCAGTTCATATCACATATATGTAATATATATAGAATAGATACATATGCATAAGATATACATGCATATAATGCATATATAATATTGCTACAACCATATATAGTCGAGTATCATAATAAGCAGCGATTAATGTTTCACATCAGTTTACGATTTTTGAAATTTATTTACCAATGCTCAAAGATGGTAAGTGGCTTGGTCCAAGTTAACCAGGCAAGTTCAATGAGAACCAAGACTACACGCAAATTTAAGGCTTCTGCTGAAAAGGCATTTAAAAATATGTCAAGGGATTCCTCTAGTATAACTCCTTGCATCTGATGAATACTGAGATTTCTTTTCCAGGTCAAGGAGCTGGAATTCTTTGTTAACTTTCTTCTTTCCCATCTCGGTCTGGTTTCACTCTAGGTGTCTGAATTGTGAATTGCATTAATAGACATCCACTTTGATTTTCTATCTCTTCCAATTTGCCCCTCTCTTATCCAGAAGCTGATCACTAAAGCAGCGTGTATATATCCAAGTGAACTGGGAAGTTGAATAATTATGCATCGGAATTAGAACCCCAGTTCTTTGGGGAGGTCGATAATAACCTAGCCTGACCAACCTATTTTTTTTTTTCCAAAATATCCACTGAGCAATTCTGTTCAACTCTCTGCCTCACTTAAGTGATACAGATTTGAAACAAGCTACAACCGCCTACTTCATAAAAGTACTTCCTTTGAACCTACTGCTTCCATAATCTAAAAGGAGCCACCTTTCAGAGAATGTCTATAGTGATGAACTCTACCAATTTAAAAGAGAGTACAGCAGTGTGTCAATGAGAAAAGAATAAAAAAAGAAAGTCAAGGAACACTTAGGATTTATGAATTCTATATTCAGGGTTTTTACTGTTCTTGGTACGTTGGCTCACTTTTTTCTCTCTTTCCTGTCCCCAAACTCCAAAGCAACGTAATGATGCATTGATTCCAGTTTGAAACACACAGTATGTTTACATTCATTATAGTACTACAGACTATATTGTTTTAAATATTTTCTTAAAAAGGAAGCTTTTTGGTGTCCTGTTACTTTGCCTGCTTTCAGTTCACTCTTTTTCTTTTCTTTTTAATGGTTTTAATGGTTAAGTCTTTCAAGAGAAATGAAGTGCTAGTAAATATTGCCGATTTTAGTACCTCACCACCCTGGGCACAACTGGCCAGTGGGGTGGAGGGGACATGTGACTCCAGCGAGGCCAATTTAAAATTCTTTTTTGAGACTGTTTTCTAAAGGGAGCTGGGAGAAAAGTGCATTTGCTCCACGGCTCTAGCAAATTTTGGCTCTCCCTCCAAACACTGCTCCTCCTACAGCCCTTCTGAGTGAGGGGTACATTCCAGCCCTTCTCCTTCGTTCAAGGTCATTGCTCCCTCTGCACTTCCCTGTAGCACCAACTTCAGCAGTTTCCCTCTTTACTGGATTATTCCCATCACTATGCAAACATACTTTCATTCTTTTCCCCCAAATATCTCTTAGTCCACTTGGCCCTTTTTCTAGTTCGCCCGTTTCCCTGCTCCTGTTTAGAGGAAACTGCTTTGAAAATGTTTGTGTTCATTGTATGGGATCCTTCTTTTCATATTCTCTCTTAAATTTGCTCCAGTCCATTTGCTTTGCCACTCTCCTCAGTGCCACCAAAGGCAAGTCGAGTTATTCTTGACTTCTTCCTTTTTCTCACACTCCACATCCAGACCATCAGACAATCCAGTTTGCTCTACCTTCAAAGGAGGTCTGCAATGCAACCGTTTCTCAAGCTCGTTAACCCGGTACAAACCACCACCGTCTCTCACTCAGAATATGGCGGACACCAGCCACATGGTCTCCCAGCTTCTATCTGCCCCAGCATTTACAGGGTTTGGGCTCAACACTGCAGCAAAGTGATCTTGTTAAGTAAAAACCATATCCCTCCTCTGCTCAAAACCCTCCAGTAGCTTCCTCCCTCACCCGGAGTAAAAGCTAAAATCCTGACGATGGCTTACAAGGCACTATAACCTCTGTGCCTCTCCTCAGCTCTCCCGCTCTCCGACCTCACCCCTGGCTGCTCGCCCATCGGCTCCTGCCCTCCAGCCACACCAGCTTCCTGCTGTTCTGCCAACACACCTACCGTGCTTCTGGCCTTAGTTCTTTGCTCTCTGCCTGGAACACTGTTTCCTCAAATCACTCCAGAGCCAATTTTCTCATCACCTTCAAGTCTTCACTCACACGCCTTCCCAGTGAGACTTTCTGAATTCGTTTGCTAGAGCTGCTGTAGCAAAGTATCACAAAATGGACGGCTCGAACAGCAGGAATTGATCGTCTCGCTGTTCTGGAGGCTAGAAGTCCCAAAGGTGTCAGCGGGGTTGGTTCCTTCTGAGGGCTGTTGAGGGAAGATTATGTTCCAGGCCCCTCTCCTTGGCTTAGAGATGGCCATCTTCATGTTCGTAGGGCGTTTCCCTGTATCTTCACATCAGCTTCCCTGTGGGTATCTCTGCGTCCACATTTCCCTTTTTTTTTATATAAATCATATTAGATTAGGGCCCACCCTAACTAACAACCTCATTTTAACTTGATTACCTCCGTAAGAACTCTAGAGCCAAATAAAGTCACATTGGAGGTGTTGGGGGTTAGGACTTTAATGTATACATTTGGGAGGAGACACAGTTCAACCCCTAACACCTTCCCTGACCAACTGCTTCAGATTACAAACCCATTCACTATCATCCTTTTTATGGCACCTATCACTTTCTATTATACGATAAAAGTATGTCCTTCCCCCCAGGAAGATATGACCACTATATTCTCAGAATATAGAATCATCCATAGCACATAGTAGGTGCTCAATAATTATTAATTAAATAACTTCATCTGTCTGAATCCATTATGCTTTCTCCCTCCAGAAATGATTGTCTTTGGAACAGTAACTAAGTAGCTTTTCAGTTACCAGACTCAAAGGCCAAAAATGCCTGAGTGGGCTGCCTAGCTCCTTCTAAAGCTCTACCTACTCTGAAACCACCCAGAAAACACACAGGACTTGACCTCGCCCTAGGGACAAGCCAAACACTGCACTGTGCTTAAAACAACAATTGCCAGGAACTTGAAAATTCACTTTTAAAATGTAAAAGTGATTTTGCATGAAAGTTAACTTTCTGCTAAGTTGGACACTTTCAGTTTATACCTGATATCCTTACAAAAAGAGAGCCTATTCTTTTCTTCATCTCTTTCTGTACATAATATGTTGCATACACAGGCTTGTTTACAGATAAATCAGTGTCTCTCAGGACCAACAGGACCAGTCAGAATCAACTTTCTTGAAACGAAATTCTGGCTCAGCCGTACAACCATGGACAACTTTGCTTAACTTCCCTGCACTTGGTTGAATTGTCTGTAAAATGGCATGAGATTCCAGAAGGTCCTTTTCTCATCTGCATTTCTCTATTTATGGATGGATATCATCAAGTCTCTGTGAGAATTATATGGATATTGTTGGTTTTAGTTTACTTACTCAACAGAGAGAACTAGTGGTTCCTATAATCCAAAAGAATATCATGAAATAACATGGTATAGCTTTAAAAATATTGGAAACAAGTACTCACTGCTACTAGACCAGACTCATTTGCAAATACCCAACACCCTCAGCTCTGTCCTATTTCTACAATAGACAAGGAATACAAGGAAAGGAGGTTATTTACTTAAAAGGAAGGAACAACTATTAACACACATACCAAGTCATTGAAAATAATATAGTAGTATGAGGCAAAGTGTAATCTCAATAAATCTGTAAAGAATTGCTTTTGTGGCCAGTTTTTTGAATGATCTTTGTATTGAGACACAGCAGCTGTTATCCTGATGCATAAAGGACATAAAGTTTTATGCAGTGTGTACTTAGCTTGTCTGTCCAGAACCAATGATATTTTGCAATATGAACATGAAACTATCATCTCTTGATTCGTAGCTATAACATTCACTGAAGATCTTAGAGCCCTGGATTTAAACTCTTTTTCACCTTTGGCCTAAAATATTATCTCATTTAAAAGCTTGTATTTTTAAAGAAGGGCATGAAAGTTATAACTTGCATTTTCCTGACCTTTAAAAGTAATGAATGCACGAACAGTGACACTTCTATGCCATGCTCCTATAAAAAAAGAACGCAAACATTTTTTATCTTGCTACGGAAGAAATTTTTAGGATACATTATAAGCAAAAAAAAAAGTGTAAAACAATCTTTGTAGTATGCAATCTTTTACTAAGAAACTGGAAAAATAACATATCTGTGTATATATAAAGAAACATTGAAGGATACAAAAGAAACTCAAAATCCTGGTTCCTCCCCGTTATATTATTTATATGTCATTTCGATTTTTAAACCATAGGACTACATTGCCTATACAAAATTTTTTTACAAAACTTGAATTATTTTTATCTTTTTGGATAAAAGCAACACAAAACATAAATACAATAGAAGGGGAGCTTACTTCTTCATCTTTCCTCTCACGAAGCAGATTAAGACAGAAAGGGAGAATCCAAGCTTGTCTCCGTGTATTGTCCAATTATTGTCTACATTTTTATGAGAATGAGAGAATAAAAAGATCCCTGCTATTTTCTAAAATGAATGTTTTTAGAAGGGTCCTTTTTGTATTCACTCAGAATTAAAACTTCTTTCCATCCACAGCTGCCTTGGGAGGCTTCAGCTGTAACGGAGGAGTTGCAGATGCCCGCGGCCGCCGGGGCTCCCAGCAACAAGCTTCAGGCACCGGTGCCCTCTGCTTGTTTGTGCTCATGTTCTGCTGGGGCTGTTGTGGCTTTTGGCGGGGGTGATGTTAATGCAGTGAAATAATCTATTTTTGTGCGACACTACATGTTTTCCTTTGCTGTGTAATCATACACATAATCCCTATTCCTAAATGAATCCTGAAGCAAGCTCGTGAGGATGGCCACATTATTGTCCGGCGGGAAGACATAGTAACACCAGGCCGGTGCAACGCAGGTGAAAAGCAGCAAGGTGGATATTAGTTAACTTTTTACAGTGATCTCTAATTTCCTTAGTTTATTTTTCATATACCTCCCTCTCATTTTTGTGAGTACTCTATCCATAATACCTATGGCTAATACGTGTATCCAAAAATAAAATACATATGAACCATAATCCATACATCAAAAACTATAAAAGCTATTGCTACTGCTGTTTTTCAACTTTATATTTCATGACTTGTTGACTCTAAATATTCTTACAGATTATTGGTAATGGGGTTCTAGCCTTACACAGAGATTCTGTGTAATCCTTTCCAAAAATTTTAGGACGAAATATAAGTCGCAAGATAACATAATTTTTAAAGTTTGTTGAATGGATTAAGTAGGCAGAAAAAAATGCTAAGAAGAATGGTTAGGAATTGTCTTCTCTGAAAATGAATGACATTTCAATGTGAAAGAGTTCTTACAGAATTACCCATCAAGAGTTACATTAAAAAGGACTGAAGTGCAGTTCTTAGTGGATGTTTATTCCAGTTGACTCACCACCCTAGTGCTTACTTTGAAATCTTTCAGTCACTACTTTTGTGCCAATTAAATAAAAATTTTAAAAGAATTGGCCATCTCTCTAATTTTGCATAAATTCCTCATGTCTATGTATCTAGTCCTAGAGGGTTGTATTCTTTTTTAAAATTATTTATTTATTTATTTACTTACTTACTTACTTACTTATTTTTGAGTGATTGAGAGAGAGAGAGAGAGAGAGAGAGTGAGCCGGAGTGCATGAGCAGGGAGGGAGGGGCAGAGGGAGAGGAGAGAAAGAATCCAATCAGGCTCCATACTCAGCTCAGTGCAGAGTCCCACGTGGGGCTCAATCTCATGACCATGAGATCATGACCTGAGCTGAAACTAAGAGTTGGATACTTAACCGACTAAGCCACCCAGGTGCCTCAGAGTTGTATTCTTCGATTTGGAGAAGAGGAACAAAGAGAGGGAATAAGAGTATGTTATTATGTTATTTACGACAGCTAAGGGCCTTTTGAGTATCAACTATATAGTCCTACATATTGAGTAGCAAAATTCTAAATGTTTCAGCAGATACTTGCTTACAATTATTTCAAACGATGTTCAAATAACCATTTGCTTCATGCAGTAGGAGCTAATTTCACACTGACCTTGAGTCACTGCAGCATTCTAATGTGCCTTCTGAATCATCAAAGATGCAATTATGGTTAATTTAATTTTAGTGCTAAGAATATGTTAATATGAATAATTTGAAATTATTGCACAGGACCAATAATCTCTATATAGAGTTGCTTATGTTAACCAGAATATTAAGTTCATAGATTTTCACACTGGTCACATGTTTGGAATTTACTGTCCTTATAAAATTTGAAAATAAACCATAACAATAAGCAATGTTGATAATGCTTTAGAGATGTTCTTTAGAAGCACAGATTTAAACTCTTTAAAATGCCTTTTTTCACCTTTTCATATTTAAGTAAATGCTTCTCCCCTGACTGCCCAAGGCCCCTTCTACTGCATATTATATGACAATTATCTGTTTACATATCCATCTCTTCTCAAAGATACTCAGTGTCTAGAGGACAAGGACTGTCTTATTGATGTATGGTGTGTGAATAAATGGTGAATTGAGGTTTGGCAAACTTTATTTTTTATTGAGATATAATTGACATGTAATATTATATTAGTTTCAGGTGTATACCCTAATGATTAATATATGTATATGTTGCAAAACGATCATCACAATAAGCCTAGTTAACATTCATCACTACACATGTTACAATTCTTCCTGTGATGAGAATTTTTAAGATCTACTTTCCACAACTTTCAGAAACACCATACAGTATTATTAACGGCAGTTACCATGCTGTGCAACTTTGAGTTTCACTGAATGATACGGGTGGTGCCCACTTCTGTTTCACAGATGCCCAGGCCTCTACTCAACAAATACTCAACCGTATTGAACTCCTGTGGTGTGACTGTCAACATATTAGGACAAGAGCAGGAAAATGACATGAATGAAAATCCAGAGATGCTTGTGGTTAATCTCCAGAGTCAGCTGGTGAAAGCACAAGTACGTAAACAGTTAATTATAATACAAGGAGATCAGTGCTGTGGGGGTCAATGGGGATATGGAGAAAGAAGGAACCAAGTGTGGAGATGAGGAGGTGACACTTGAGTGTAGTCCTAAGAAGTGAACCGAGGTTTGTTCACGCGGTGAGGAGAGAGCCCATGTGAGGCGAGGGTCCAGGAGAGGCCGCCCGTGGTGTAGACGAGGAGAAGTTCAGCAGGTCCGGCTGGCAGAGTTTTCGGATGGCACTGATGGGAGCTGATACCGGAAAGGAGGACGGTGGAGATGTGGAGCTTGGGTGTACCTGTGTCCTGTGGACGGCAAGATGCGGATGGAAAAGCGGCACAGAAACATGAATAGCGCGTTGGGCTGATTGGGAGAAAAGGAGAAATGCAGGCAGAAACACACACTTTGAAGCTACTTATAAAACAGCTTCCTTCTGCAGCACTAGGCGGTTTGCTAGGCAGTCTGTTAGTATTATGCTATTTAATCCTTGCAACAGCCCCGTGGGTTAAGCACCATTTTCATTTACAGATGAGAAAGGCTTACTGGTGTTAAGTCACTTGCCCAAACATAGGCAGGCAAATGGCACCATCAGGATTCAAACTCAGATGCATCTAACTCCAAAGTGTATGCATAGAATCACTAAAATCTCTGCCTTATACCTAATTCAAAAATGGATGTTCCTGGGAATAACAGAGGAGATAAAAAAAAAAAAAAACAAACCCAAAATGATCAGAGGGGATTAAAAAAAATGAAAGTGAAAAATGAGGTATTTTTACCTTGGCCGTTCTCATTATGCATCTCGCATTCCCTCCAGAGGCCCACTGGGAACTCCGGCAATGGGGCCCGGGGACTCTGATCCCCAGAGTCTGACAATGATTGCAATAAGTACATGATGTTGAGGTGATTACTATTACACCCGTTCTGCCAATGCAATTTTTAAATGAAAGCACCCAGTGGAAGCCTTTCATAAACTGTGCAGGTCGAATTTTACCAGAGCCCTAAAACCACCGGAGGGAAAAAACAAAACACTACAACAGTGGCATAGTGGCATATGCAAATGGATTTCGGTCACCCAGAATATGTAATATTTGGGCAAATTGCCTGATACCCTTGCTATTTTATGCTCTCTATTGTTTGAATATCCATATTATTAGTTTGCTCTCCTCTGGCCTGTGAAATTGATCTTATGAATTTTCTTTTCAATCCATTTCAGTAGGTGTTCTAATTTACATTTAAAATATCTGGGCAGTGAAGTGATAGCCTTGAGAGACTCTATTACACTGATACCAGTGAGTGCGAGCATGTGCGTGTTGTGTTGGGTAATCTCTCAGGGAGGGGCTGGAGAGGCGGCCCGGAAGAGATGGAGCCCTCTCAACCATGACGTACTTAACCGTGTTTTCCTTCATCTGACTTGCCACTTCAATCCTTAAAAAAGCAAGGTGTCAAGTAAATGTTAAGTGCAGGGATTTATTTATTTATTTAATTTTTGGCAGCTGAAAACCACGGTTGGATTAAGTGTGTAGTCCTGAGCTACAAAGCTACTTACATCTATCATCGAACAGGGCTGATTTGGTGGCTGGAAGTCTCAATCCACATTTAATTAAACTCCTTTGCTTTTTCAAATGAGAAGCTCGGGAACACACACACACACACACACACACACACACACACACACACTGTTTGCCTTTCCTACAATGCTCTGTGGCTACCAGAACTAGATTGATTTCATTGCATCCTGACTGATCTATCTCAACAGGAAAAATCTAATTTGTTCCATTTTTCCCTGTGCCCTTGGACTTATTTTATTTGAAAAGAATTTGTGGGATTTGAGTTGTTTGAATACTTTTGAAGGCTCAGTACTCAGGTTTATATGATAACCTTGCAAAATTCTAGCAAGAATAAATAATGTGAGTAAATAAAATTTTGACCAAATTTGAAGGTCCAGAACATTTGATTTTATAGAGGATATTTGTAAAATACAGAGAAGTTAATGCCAACATTAGTGTCTTTCATAAGGCTCCGAAATGTCCAGTAGTTTAAAGAGCTGCAGAATGTAAGAAAGATTTCAGTAAGTAAGTTATGTGACCCCGATACCCCCATGTAAACACAAATACATTATGACCTGTATTACACAAGAAGGGAGGGAAGGTAAGTGTGGTTAGATATGAATAAGTAGAATATTATATATTTTACAATCAAGACATTATAGATTTTCTACTAATCTCCATTTGTATAGCAGTGTCCTTATATTGTTCTGAAAATTAATACTTTTTATAAATATCTGCCTTCTATTACTCCCTTTCATTTTTCACTAGACTATTACAAAAAAATAGCTTATTTCTTTATGCTAAAAGATGGCAATTATAAATGCATACTTAAAAATTAAAACTTGAAACATTCACTAAAATCTGAGAAACAAGAAAATTTAGTGTAATATTGTCTGAATTACTGCCACATACCTGACAATGAAAAAATTAAGTTACCAAAATGTTATGATCCTCATGAGAAAGAATTATGCTACTAAATGAATATTTTATGTAAGTCTACAAGGCTGTTTTGAATACTGTTTTTCCTGGTATTAATGTGAAAAGTACACGGTTTGCAAGATGAGAACTGATGCAGTCATCCAAATCATTCCTTTGTGTTCGTTTCAACCCAGAGCCCATTCCAATTACCTCAAAGATCTAATTACCTAATCAGGTTAAAAACAACAACAACAACAACAACAAAACAACCAAACAGTTTTTGTTCAAGTTGGCCTAGTAATTAAAAGAAATTTTGATTGAATGCCTGAATGATGAAATGGACACTTCATATCATCTAAGTTCAACATGTATTTGCAAAACCTTCTCAACTGCCTCAATCATGCAAGTATTTTATCCAGTGTTAAGAAACACAGAAAATTGCTCATCATCTTTGAAACAAACAATATTTTGTTTGGATTTGGACTGGGAAGGCAAAGTAGCCAGGCCAATACTTGGGGGATCATAAGGAGGCATTGCTTTGGGAACAAGATCCAATCATACTAAGTTCTTAATCATAGAGTGTAAATTAAGATACTGCTTAGTCATGGTTTGTATTTTGGCATTGCGTACGGATGACCTGGCTTGGTACGAGGCTGTCGGGTCCCAGCGGGGAATATTTAGCCTATTCAAACAGGATATTGCTGGAGAGTTTAATAAAGAATCTATTTACAGAGGTGCAGATAGGGCTATGGGGACCCGGAGAGATGTAGAAGCATCCTTGCAAAAAGAGAAAGCCATCACCACTCCCGGGCTCAAAGGAGCTGAGCTAGGGGGCTGTAAGCTGCAGGGGAGGGAGGCTGAGCTGTGTCTTTGGTGTGGGAGCATAACCATCGCCACCACCCAGTCGGAAAGGAACCAAGTAATACATTTCCTAACCTCATTACTCCTTTGTCCTCTGCTAGTCTGCACTAAATTATCATTGGCTGAGCCTAATCAGAAGGGGGAGAGCAAGAGAGACCACTGATGCAAGCACTAGAGATCAGCTCCCTGAGGTACAAAACCTTTGGAGAAGGGTGGAAGTGGGGAGGGCTGAATCTGGATGGATGAACAGACAACAGCCACACAGCAGATTAGGGTAATGACCAGTGCTGGGCTAAGTCAAATATCTGTGATAATGATTCTAGCTTCATATCAAGTTTTTATATTTTGTTCATCCTGTGTTTTTGTACTCATTTTGATTTTTTATCAAAATTAATCCTCTTATAGGGGCACCTGGGTGGCTCAATCAGTTAGGCGTCTACCTTCAACTCAGGTCATGATCCCAGGGTCCTGGGATCGAGTCCCTGCATGGGCTCCCTGCTCAGTGGGGATCCTGCCTCTCCCTCTGCCTCTGCCTACCTCTCTCTCTTTCTCTGTCAAATGAATAAATTAAAAAATCTTTTAAAAAAATTAATCCTCTTATAGTCATTTATCTTGAGTACTGAGTTTTTTTGGTGACTCCAATTTTGCACCCTAGCTATTGCCCCGATCCCCAGGTGATGGGGATCAGTGTTCTGCGTTTTGCTTTTGGTGATTACCTGGAAGTGTACTGTGGGCTTTGTTATGTTGGTGAGTGATTGTTTTAAAACTTAAGTCCTGAGAAAATGTGAGCAGACCTGATATATTTTATGACGTAAACTCTGAGGAGTTCCCTTGTTTTGAAATAAGCAAGGTTATGTCTCCTAATAAACTTCCTCTGAAAGAAAGCTGCTTGTCTTTGATTCTGAGTATGACCTGATTTCTTTTTTTTTTAAAGATTTTATTTATTTATTTGAGAGAGAGAGAAAGCAAAAGAGAGCATGAGCAGGGGGAGGGGCAGAGGGAGAGGGAGAAGCAGAGTCCCCGCTGAGTGGGCAGCCCATTGTGTTGGGCACAGGACATGATCTTAGGCCTCCCCAGCTATGGTCTGATTCCTACAGACAAGCTGTACTTGAATGAAAGCTGTTGTAATTAAGTTACCAGTAACAGTCTATTCTGTGGCTTGCCCAGTAGATTTGTTTAATTTTGAGACTAATGTCTGCCTGTCCACCCCCTACACTGTAAGATTCATGAAGGCAGGAATAGGGGATTTTGCATTTTATTTTTGTTTTCCCTCACTACAGTAGCCCTCAAAACTTGCAGATATTAGGCAATCAATAAATATGGGCTGAATAAAGTAAATGAGTTAGTCAGCAATCATATAGTATAAGAACCGTGGATTTTAGATACCACATCTCCCGCTACCACGCTTTAAGGAAAATAGGACAACAACCTCACTGGATGATCCAGAGTATTCTGCTTTAGTGATGTCGTTTTTGTTGATTTAGAATCAGAAAATTCAGCTTTAGGAGAAGAAAAAAATGGGAGAAATACTACAAGTGGCCAAAACCCTTGCTGAGGCTAAACATACATCTAGAGCATTTAATTTCCCTTGCTAGCGGCACAGGTCACTCCCGATCTCCAATTGTCTGTGCCCACAGTGTACTAGAAAATCAAAAGAAGGACCTGTGTAAGAAATCACTCTATGAGTACCTATGAAGATCCTTAAATAAGTGGCTAAATCAAAGAAGGAGTTCCTGATGCTGTCACTACAATGGGACAATTTAAAATTTGGCTACTTTAAAATTCCTAAATACCAAAAGCACTGACGTTTTGAATGGTAAAATACTTTTATTATTTAGAACATCACATTCTCTTTATTACTTTTCGGGAGGCACGTTCACAATGAACATGGCACGAATCTAGATAAGCTTAACTTTGGGAACTAGAAGTGTCTATGTCAGATGGTACTCTTTGAGTGTACCCTAAGGAAATACCTCTGTGGTACTGCAGTGGTGAGCAACACTTGCCTAATGATCTAATTAGCTTGCATTAGCATTTCCCAAAAGTGTTCTTTTGGATGTTAATAGATGGTGTGTTATCTGTATGTGTGTTTGTGTGTGTGTGTGGGGGGGTGGCTATATGGTCAAATACTTTTGCTAAGTGCTGGGTTAAACAGATTCTTTACTTTATGTCTCCTCAGAGCCTAATATTCTGATGTGAATTTCGAATCTCCAAGAGGGACACGCCACGGTGGCCAGTATATTTGATTATAATACCCTTTTCTCCATAGCATTTCTCAGGGAAATACTGATGTATCCAAAAGTAATACTTTCAGTCCTGTATTAATTTCCTCTTGCTGTTAACAAATTGCCACAACACGAGTGGCTTAAAAGAACACAAATTAATACTGCAGTCGTTCCAGAGGCCATAATTCTGAAATGAGCTTTACCCGACTAACATCACAGTGGGGACAGGGCTGCTCTCTGGAGTCTTCAGGGGAGAATCCCTCTTCTTGCCATCTCTGGTCTCGAGGGGCTGACCTCATGCAACTTCTGTTTCTGTTGCCACTTCTCTCTTTCCCTGCAAAATCTGCAAAGACCATCCTAGAATCACATTTGAATATGTTTCGTTAATTTATAATAATTTAATTCAAAATATGTACCAAGCATCTACTCTGTGTTACTTTCGCTCCTACTCTGTGACGTGCTCATCTGATTCAACACAGTCCCAGTCCTCAAATCATTTATCATTTAATTGTAGATAAACACCTAGTTCCCAGATACCCACATCTCAAGGAGGAATATAAATGGCCTAAAACAGTCACCAAAGTGCTTGGGGATTCAGAGAGAGCAGATCAAACATTGAGTTGGGAACTTATAATGGGGCTCACAGAGTAGGTGGGGTAACGGGCCTTAAATACGTAGGCTGTGACCAGTTACAATGTGAAAAAGAGGCTAGTAGGGGATAAAAAAATCAGTGCAAAATTAACATCACAGAGCCTGATGCATAGAGCATGAAAATATTTTGGTGCAATGCATAAACTCAGTGTTTGGAAGGGCAGCTAAGAGCCAAGTTGGGTTGTAATATACGAGACGTGGAAAAGCAGGTTGAAGACAGATGGTGTATTTTCTTAATATTTTGAATGAGGTGATTTTTCTTAACTTGGTAGGTAATTAATTTGGTCATTTATCATTTTTTTCAACAAATAATTAGAAGCACCTAATCCGTGTCTGACGCTCTCTAGGTGCGGGAGGTAATGTAGCCACGTCATCACTGAGGAAGTGGTAAAATCACGTGGAGTTTTAAAAACAATAAGTGCTGGCCATGGAATAGAATGAATGGGGTACTATGTTAGTTTGCTAGGGCTGCCGTAACTGAGTACCATAAATTAAGTGGTTTTAACGACAGAAATTTGCTGTCATAGTTCTGGAGGCTAGAAGTTGAAATCAGGATACTCCCGCTGAAGGTACACGGGGAGAATCTGTTTCAGGCCTTTCTCCTGGCTGCTCATAGTTCCTTGAGTCTTCCTGTACCATTCTCTCTGTGTGCCTGCCTCTGATTCTACGTCCAAATTTCCTGTCTCTCTAAGGACAAAATTGTATGTAATCAGGGCTCACCCTGATGGCCTCATCTTAACTTAATCAGCCTTAAATACTGTTTCCAAATAAGGTCATATTCACAGGTATGGGGTTAGGAATTCAGCATCTCTTGGGGGACACAATTCACCCCATAATGGACTGGAAGTGGGCAAGTGAGGATGGGAAATCCAGAGCTGTTCCATGCTTTAGCAGAATGGAAGAATTTTCAGTACCGCCTTAATACATAAGTGGAGCCTAAGTTAGGGTCCTAGCAGTGCAATGGGAAGAGGTACTGGGTGCCATGTGGAGCCTGCAGGCCACAGCATTGTTTACAATGAGTTTATTTTTAAAAACATCCAAGTAAGCAGCACAACCTCTCATTTAAAGTTCATCTGCTAAGATACAATAGAACTATAAATTTCCTGAAAACTGCAACTCCCATCCATTTCTCATCATGATTCTCTTTCTACCATTGACTGGATAATGGAAATTATCAACACTATCTACATAGCATAGATATTTTTATTTATATTAAATTGAATATGATTTCTTTTTCTGAAATGATAAACATTGCATTTAAAGTGATTTTTTTCTTTTTTCTACAGACTGCATTTCTGACTTTATGTCTTGGCAAGTTGAAGATTTCAACATTGTTTTAAATTTGAATCAAATGCACATACTTTCTTTTTTAATGTAAGGAAATTGCAATCATCTGGTGGTAAATGCTGTCAAGAATCATGCAGTCCTTAAGTGTTTTTCAAGAAACTTTTCATGCATAAAATCCTTGATGTATGAATTCTTGCAGTCCTGGCTTTCTTAATGAATGTTCTGAGAAGACTTCAAAAAGACAAATTAAAATCAGTTGTCCCTGACATGAATATCTAGGAAATATCAAGAGCTTTTTAATAAATTCATTTAAGGATGAATATAGGCCAGAATATTTTTATTTTCATTCTCAGAACTGATAGATTGTCAACATTCATTAATGTGGGTGCAAATCACATTATATGGCAAAAATCATTAACGGAAAATAAAAATTAAATGGAGATGTCACATATATTATGATGAGCAATTGTTCTACTCCTGCATATAAAAATCACACATGAATATCCTGCAACCAGTTCTTGGTCACTGAGGAGTGTTCACAATTTCTTCTGAGAAATGCCTAACTCCTTGCCCTCTCTCTTCACATCCCCTTCACCAACTTTTGGCTCAAATCTCTGTTTCTTTGCTTCTGAAATCGCCCCAGGTCACCTCCTAGGCAGCCAGCCAGTCTAAAAGAATCAAAGTAGCTGTTTTACAGGGTTTTGCTCATTGTTATTTTAGCAAACTCTTTCCATGTTCCGTGTTTCCCTCTGACGCACATCTCAGAAGAATGAAATTGGCTCACAGTTGTGCATTTGTATTCTCAGAAATCACTGTTCCTGCATAATTGCTTTATATTCAGAATGATCTGACAAGAATCGTCTCTCTTTACAATTAGGAGTGGTAGAATGTAGTTTGCCATTCCACACTGCCAGGAACAAAGCTCCAGTATCTTACTGCAAACGAAAGAGATTTAAGGAGGTTTAGAAACAAAGTTGTACGGTATTAGGTAGTGTTCCATTATTTGTTGCCAAATCAAATTTTGCTGAGTTATAATTACTTCAATTAGAAATAAGTTCCATTTTCCTTGAAATATATACAGACTTGTAATTCAAAGGAATGTTGTTTTGTGCCCTTTCTCTTCTCAACATCCATCTCCCCCCCTCCCTCCCTCCCTCTGTCTCTCCCCCAACCTCTCTCCCATTTGCAAACTTGGTAGGAACTAAAAACAATTTGCCTACTTCCGAATTTTGGAATTTTGTCTGTGTCTAAACCCTGCTCTACAACTGTTAATAACTCCCAGCCTTTTTGAAAAGGTGATAACAAGGCGGTCTTGACATTTAGTGCAAATTCATCCCCACTGCTGGGAAAACCACTAAAGCTGGGGCCCGCTAATGATGCATCAATAATCTTTGTGTCATAGGTGGAGACTAGTAAAATTAGCACTTAATGTAGGCAATTCTTCCTGGCCTTCCTAAGAAAATTTATGGAAGGAAGTGGATTAGTCTTTCTCTACTCTTAGCTCTTCTACTTTTAATGTATACTTTCTTCCTTGAAGACATCATTCATTTTCATGGATTTCATATCAAGCTCTTGGAGGCTGACTTAGTGCTCTCATAAGCTGACCTACTGTGCCTGTTACCTGAGCCCAATCTAATTTTCTGGCCTCAACTGCTTCCTCTCCCTTTCTCGTCCTTCACTCCTGCCTCCTTTGGTCTTGCCCTAGTGGAATTCCTCTGTTCCCCCCACGGAAGCCCTTTTACATTGCTGTCCTTATTATTCCAATGATCTTCTTTAAGTTCTCTATCAAAAAAATGCACTCAGCTTAGAGTTTTCTCCCTTATGGCGTCTTCATTTGAAATCCCCTTTTCCAAAGGCATAGTAAATTTTCCTTTTTTTTTTTTAACTCCCAAAGCACTTAATTCTATTCTAATATTTAGCATATATCTTTAAAACTATGTAAGAATTGGGGCACCTGGGTGGCTCAGTCAATTAAGCCTCCGACTCTTGATTTTGGCTCAGGTCAGGATCTCAGCGTCGTGCAATCAAGCCCCATGTCGGGCTCCATGCTCAGCGCAAAGTCTGTTTGAGATTCTCTCTCTCCCTCTCCTTCTGCCCTTCCCCCCGACTCGTGCTCTCTTCCTCCATCTAAAATAAATAAACAAAATTAAAAAAAAAAACTATGTAAGAATTCACACAGAGTAGATGCTCAATAGATATTTTCCCAGCTTTATTGAGATATAATTGACATAAATCATTGTGTAAGTTTAAGATGTATAATGTGTTGATTTGATATTTTACAAAATTACCACCGTAGTCCTAGCTAACACCTCTACCCCATCACATAACTATACTGTTCTCTCTGTAGTGAGAACATGTAAGACTTACTCTCCTAGCAACTTTCAAGTATATAATACAATATTATTAACTTTGATCACCATGCTGGACATGAGGTCCCCAGAATATCTTCATCTTATAACTGGAAGTTTGTACTCTTTGACCAGCATCTCCCATTTCCACCATCCCCTAGCCCCTGGTAACCACTATACTACTCCCTGTTATGTTAGATTCTACATATAAGTGATATTGTACAGCATTAGTCTTTCTCTCTGACATTTCACTCAGCATAATGTCCTCAAAGTTCATCCATGTTTTCTCAAATGGCAGGATCTCCTTTTTCATGGCTGAACAGCATTCTATTGGTATGCATACCATATCTTCTTTATCCATTCATCCATCAGTGGACACATAGGTTGTTTCCATATCTTAATCATCATGGTAATTGAGATCCTATTTGCATTTCCTTATACAACTCAATAGCAAAACAAACAAAAAAATTGGATTAAAAATGGGCAGAATACTTGAATACACATTTTTCCAAAGAAGACGTACAAATGGTCAACAGGTACATGAAAAGGTGCTGGACATCATATATCATCAGGGAAATATATATCAGAACCACAATATCACCTCACCCTCATTAGAATGGTTGTCCTCAAAAAGACAAGGAATAGCAAGTGGAGAGAATGTGGAGAAAAGGGAGCCCTGGTGCATTGTTGGTACAAATGTAAATTGGTACAGTCACAACAGAAAACAGTATGGTGTTTCTTCAAAAAATTAAAAATAGAACCACCCTATGATCCAGCAATTCTACTTCCGGGCATTTATCCAAAGGCCATAATTCTTTAATTAATGAATTACTTATCTTTTATTCTCAGCACTTTCTTTACCATATTGCTAAGGCATTAGAAGCGCCCCCCTCCCTAACACATGGGAGCTGGACATTTCTCTGGAGAGGCCTTGCTCACATCGCAGCACTAGTCATCTACATCATTTCTCCTCTGATCTCGACTACACTGCAAATTCTTCAAGGTCCCAGCCTGTGCTATATTCTCAGAGTCTAACACTGTGCCTAGCACACAGTAGTCACCCAGTGAGTACTGAATGCATGAGTGAATAAACTCAAAGGGCAGCATGTCCAGTCCCAGGATTTGTGACTGTAATGACTTTTTTCCCCACTGTTGTCTGGCTTTACTTCTCATTTGTGTCATTCAGTTTAACTTGTGGATATAGCCGGTTTCCTATTTTACTCTTTTTTCTTTTTTCTTCTTTGAAAATACTGTTTTCTCCACTGAGCTGTTAACTCATGGAGGTCTTACAGCTCACATCTCCCTAACACAGAAGAATGGATTGCTATAGTGCTGCGGGTTCTTAGTGACAGGATTATTTTCTTGGCAGGAATTATCTCTAAAACAATTTCACTGGAGCCTCCATAAAACATAGTTATGTGTTCGGCCAAATGAAATTGTATTATGGGGAATATATGAAAACCCAGTGAAGGTGGTAAAGTTCTCTCAGAAGGGATCTCAGCGGAGATTCTCATAGCACATTAACAACAAGATTATCATCAATTAGTCTGATTGGTATTAGATTCAGTTCATAGTCTTAAGTTTTCCAGAAGGTTTCATGTAAAACTACAAATTTGGGGAATTTTTACTATGACTCTCATCCAAAACACTGAACATTGGATAAAGAATCTGAATCTGTTATCTATAAAGCCATGATAAAGTTTCTCCATTTTATTGTAGAAAATATGCAAGAAGTTCAAATCAGAAAATATTTTGTCTCAATTATCTAGTGTTAATGACAGAACGAAAGATTTTTTTTTTTTTTTTAGCTTGAAGTACATCTACAGTCAACTTCAAAATACTACTTTTTTCAGTTAGGCAGGTAAAACTAGATTTATAATTACCTTTTTAAAAAGCTGTTCTAATTAGTGGCAATTTAAGTGATATGAGCATTCGATTATACTGTTTGATTGTCATAGACATTTAATCCTTTTATCCAGGAGCATCCTATATCATGTTTCCTGCCTGCCTTTGTTTTCTGAGGGAACAATGAAGAAAATAATCCCTAGAGAATAAAGGATCTGAAGCCATAAATTACCTGAAAGATTTAGGGATTTAAGCCATTTGAAATCTAAACTTAAATGATGTTTTTGTAGGAGGAAAGCAAGTCTTTTTGCTATTCCAGTTAAGTGGAGCTGGTCTCAAAATGCTGAAAAGCTGTGGAATGTAACATTTTTGTTTGTTTCAGGCCTCTATACCTGGAATAATTACCAGCACAATGTAAGGCCAAGCTCAAGAGCCAGAGCAAAAAATGCAATCAGTTCTATGATGGATTCTTCATGAAATTATCAAGTTATAGTTCCAGAATTGCACAACTTCAACTTACTCTCTGCCTAGGTGACATATAGATTGTCCAGGTTCTGTGTTTTTACTACAGTTTTAGTGTTTTATTTCTGGAGAAGAAAAGAAGGTTGTTGGTCAACTATATTAAATTTTATTTTATTTTATTTTTTTAAGATTTTACTTATTCATTTGACAGAGAGAGAGATGGAACATGAATAGGGGAAATGGCAGGGAGAGGGAGAAACAGGCTCCCTGCCGAGCAGGGAGCCCAATGTGGGGCTTGATCCCAACACCCTGAGATCATGACCTGAGCCAAAGGCAGCCACCTAACCGACTGAGCCACCCAGGCACCCCAACTATATTAATTTTTTTTTTAAGATTTTATTTATTTGACACACACAGAGAGATAGCGAGAGGGAGAGAGCACAAGCAGGGGGAGCGGCAGGCAGAGGGAGAAGCAGGCTTCCTGCATGAGCAGGGAGCCCGATGTGGGGCTCGATCCCAGGACCCTGGGATCATGACTTGAGCTGAAGGCAGCGGTTTAACAAACTGAGCCACCCAGGCGCCCCCCAACTATATTAAACTTTAAAACAGTACATTAACACAACTGCATTCCATGTGGCTTATTACGTGTGATGTGATAGATGGACAAAGCATGATCATTGGAATCACAGGGACATCTACTATGTGATAATTAACCACTCTAAACTTTCTTCTTTATAAAGAGGATATCAATGCATTCCTCATACAGTCGCCGTGATGATTAAATAAGGCAACATGTTTAAAGGGCTTAGAATGAATGTTTAGCATATTTAGGCCATTTTATAAAATAGTTATGCTTTTATGTACTGAAAAGTTCCATTGCAGCAAAATCACTGCAAAAGTGCTTAGTCAAATAATATGACTGACTTAATATCTTATGGATTAGACACGTAAGGGATTTATAGTTCTCACTTAGAAGTTTGGAGTTGATTCAGGACAGAGTCAGTTTCTCATGAATATTATTATCAAGGACCTGGATTCCTTCTACCATGCTGTTCTTAATCCTTGGTTGTGCTTTCATCCTCATGATCACAATATGGCTCCTCTACTCCCAGTATCACATCTTAATTCCAGACACAAAAACGGCAAAGAGATAAAGATCCAAAAACCTTCTCCACATAGGGACTTTGTCTTTATTTATTTGAAAAGGTGATCACTTCCCAGCAGACTTCCACTTATATATTTTTTAAAAAATATTCTCATCATGTTTAATGTTTTTTTAGAAATTACAAATAAGAAAAACAGCTTTTTAAAAATAAATGTATTCTAAACGTCAGCCCAATTAGTTGTTTTTATCACAATTTAGTTTAATGTTTTGTCTCCTTCACAAATGTGAGAAAGTCTTCAGGGCTCAACCCCATGGTTTCAGTGCTGGTCATTGGATGAAAGTACCTTTTTCATGTCCACCTTCCAAACCAGCAGAATCCAGAACAAATTTCGCATCTCCATCATCACAGAAGAGTGTCAAGGGTGTGGCACAGCCTTGGCCAGCTTTCAGTCTTTCCAGCATGGCTGTTTCATCAGCAAACTGAGGATTTTCACTCCCAGCACCTAACTGCCTGGCAAGTTCATTTGAATCAATTTGTCTATCATGAAGAACTGTCACCAGCCAATAGCCTTTTGTTCTCTTGTCTTTAAGAAATAAGTCCCTACGTCGTGCTCCTTTCAAATGTTGGATACGAAGCATCATTTCTTCAACTGTAAACACTTCGGGGGTTCCATAGCTTTTGTATGATGGCCACTGCCCCAGCACCACCTGCACCTCGGCACCTGCCACTCGGCTGTCCTGGTCAGCAGAGAGACAATGCCCCCTTACAGCTTATCAATGACAAAAAACACACCACGTGGTGATTCAACACAAAGAGCACTGAGAGCTTTTAGATTTTAACCAGGCACGTACCCACACCTCACTGTTGTGTGTGCTTCTGTGTGGACACTTTAAAGTGATAATAAAGGAAGAAAGGGGATTGGATGGTCAGCCAACAGTGTCAGCCACACTCATATCCAAACTAAGTATACTGAAGCCTCAGTATGATCTCAAAAGACAAGCACAGTTAACATATTTTCAACCAGTTTTGCCTTTCACGAAGGTTCCATATACCATAGTCCAGCTTAGCAAATAAAAGCATTTGAATGGGGCTAGGGTCCTGAGTTCTGACCTTGGGTCTGTCACTAGTTTACTGCTTAGCTTTGTGCAAATTACTTAATTATTCTGCATAGCCTTTCCTCTTCCATCAATTGTGGAGATTGAAAGAGATGATGTCACTCCCAGGTCTTAAATTCTATGGTTTTATGATTGTAATATTTATCTCTTCCTCTTTCAAAAAGTTATAATCCCCAAAGCTTAATAATTTCTTGGAAAAATTGAGCTCTGATTAAAACAATCATCCAGAGGTTGTTTATCACTCTCAGCACTATGCTAGGCTGCCTATAAGACACAAAACAAAACAACCAAACCAAACCAAACCAAAACAAAACCCAAACAAAAACAAACAAAAAACCAAAACAACAGCAACAAAAATAAGACAGAAAACAAGTTAAAGACATGCTCCCTGTCATCCACTTATGAAACTAAGTATTCATGAAGTGGTCATTAGTCACTGTGTGTGCAGAAGTTCTGAGAAGAGAGAGGTCTGTATGAAGAAGTTGGAGATAGCACCATGACTGAAATGGAATTGGAACTCATCTGAGCAGCATTTGAATAAAATCCAAAGTGGAATGAAAGGATTTGGCTAGGTGGAGAAGATACAAAGGAACATCTCAAAGTGCTACAGCATTAACAGAGACTAGAAGGGAAGCTTCCTCTTTTGGGAACCAAGGAAAAAGCCTATCCCATTGAGTGAGCAAGCACACATTGGTGACTAATAGACCATAGGTAGACCATAGAGTTTGTACACCTTTTTCCAGCAATTCGTATGTTTGGGGCACCTGGGGGGCTCAGTCAGTTAAGCCTTGGACCCCTGATTTCAGCTCAGGCCCTGATCTCAGGAAGGTGGACTGAGCCTTACACAGGGCTCTGCGCTCAGCATGAGTCTGCTTAGGATTCTCTTCCTCTCCCTCTGCCCCACCACGCCTCCCATGCATGCCCTCTCTCTCTCTCTAAAAAAAAGAAAAAAATAATAATAATAAATCTTATTCTTATACAAATATCTGGCTAAGACCATGGTGCTGCTTCCCCTTTAAGTCTCTCTACCACTTGCACACACACATCACACATATTTAGATCCAGAGCTACCTGGACGCAGATGCCTGTGACCCCCAAAGTATAATACATCAGTTCATTTCTGTGCCATGTACCAGACTGACTCATGCTGTGTACATTTTGCTAATACTATATCTTGACGTAGCTGACTCCTGGATCTTGGATCCTAAGCTAGGGGGAAAAAAGTCTTCCTATATTCTTTTGTTGGACCTTTAATTATGAACTAATCAATCATAAATTGCAACCTTATTCTCACTCTCCCTTATCTAACTGATGATGTCACCCATGCATCGGGATGACAGCTGGAAGAGGCAGACCTTGTATTGCTCCGTTGGGCAATGAAAAGCCATTATTGCTACGTGCAGAGAAAGTGGACTGTTCTGCAGTTTTGTCCTAGCAGCATTTGAAAGAAAAAATAAAGTAGTTTAGCATCAGGAAGATGAGGTAAATGTATTACCTTGCAGGAAAATCATAAGGATCTAGAGTAAGGGAGCGGACTTTTGAGCAGAGGGGGAAAACATAGGGTTTGAGCTATGGATTGGGAACAAGGACTGAATCAGAATATAGATTGTGTGTGTTTACGGAAGACGTGTGTTTGTACCACATTTATGCATTTCCCACCTGGGCTATATGACCTAGAAGGCTCTAGAATCTGACATTCCAGCTCAGAAGGTGAGGGTACCAGATCGATGTGATGGGGAAGAAGTCAAGGGTGATCCCATGTAGTGACTGTTCATTTCACATAGTGCAGGCACTGGGCAGGGAATCTGGCTGGGGCCGAGATGAAGCCTTTAACTTTCTAGCCTGCTTACAACTGGGATCATAGTAAAAAAAAAAACAAACAAAAAACCTCTAATAGTGATATCCCTTGGGTAGTTAACATTTAAAACTAAGGAAATGAACAAAACTTTAAAAAGTCCTCTGCATTTTAATATTCATGAACCATTTTAGACTTACATTATCTTATCTATAGATTTTGTGTTTCTAGAGGTAATCTACCTAATATCTTTATAGCCTCAATTTATAAACTACTCAATTTTTAAAATCCTTAACCATCCATATCCCCATTATATTGGTCTGTTGTTAAAAGTTTGTGACAACCACAAACTTAAAAAAAAAAGGAACACTTACATTTAGTGAGTAATGTAAAAAGGAGAAAAGAAAAGTATGTGGAAGTATTTTCAAATAATGGAGTTATAATTTTAGTTCAAGTTCAATTATTAAAATATACTTAGGAGCCGCCTGGGTGGCTCAGTCGGTTAAGCGACTGCCTTTGGCTCAGGTCATGATCCCAGGGTCCTCGGATCGAGCCCCGCATTGGGCTCCCTACTCAGCAGAGAGCCTGCTTCTCCCTTTCCCTATGCCTGCCCCTCTGCCTACCTGTGCTCTCTGTCTCTCTGTCAAATAAATAAATTAAAAAAAAATCTTAAAAATATACTTAGGAGATTTTTTTTAAAGAAAAAAGAAAATACCACATTTTGATCAGAAGCTTTTAAGCACTAATTGGGAAATATACCTTTTATAGTCTAAGTCTTCTCAAATACTTTTTTTTCCTTTTAAGTGACTTTTTGACATAATGCTATGGTTTCTCTTTGTAGGTAGATTAACTTTACCTATAAATCCCTGCAGGTTCACATGCCACTGACCAAATCAAACTTCATAGCTCCTAGGGAATCATTAGACAATATTGAATCAGTTTGCTTGCTACGTATGTGGCCTTAGTTAATGTTAGAAGTGGCTTTTTTTTTTTTTCTATTTCAGGTGATTTTTTTTTCTTCCTAGGATTTGAAGGACAGCTTTCATATTTAAAAGCTGAAGTCCAAATATAGTTTATTCTGACAGTGCTTTGTAATATTTTGGGGTCAAATCACCCTTTGAGACACTGGTGAAACATTTGTCCACACAATTTTGGAGGGATTCATGAACCCTGAAGCCAGTCTGTGATATTAAGATGAAGATTCCTCTAAACCACATGATTAATTGGTAACTGGCCAGTGCAATTGAAGGAGAGCTTCCAGTTGGAATAAACATAAATATATTCACTATCCTTTGGAGCACATGTCCTGAAGATGCTGATATGGTTTCTCCCCAGAGGTGAAAGTCACAGCCTTACCGAGCCAGTGTTGTTGATGGGAAATGCTGTCGCCTTCATATATGTGGAGGGAACCATTAACTTGTAGTCTCTTGACATTCTTCTCTATCTTCCTGGAAGACCACAGCCCTGGGCACTTCATTCCCTCATTATCCACTCTTTTGTCTACATTCTCCCATCATTCATGTGACAAATATTAGGTGTCTACTACATACCAGACACTTGGGACAAAACAGACAAAACTCCTTGCTCTATGTGATTTACATTCCAGTGGGGATGACAGAAAGCAGAAAATACACATTAGAGAATGATTAATGTTATGACAAAGGTAAAAGGTAGCCCAAAGTACTTTGACACTCCTTCCAACAAGAAGTAGGGTGCAGGACCTCCCCTTGAAATTCTCCTCCCCAGAGACAGTTCTCTGTTCACTTTGACCAAAGAAACAACTCTGGAAGTGGCTCTGTGCTGGTTTCCAGTCCCAGACCCTGCAGAGTCTGGCTGCTTCCTTTCCTGAGCCACCATGTTAGAAGTCTGGATAATCTGAAGGGATTGTGTATAAAATATCCCAAGAGTGCACAGAGAGGGATACAGCTGTGTGAGTTTGCAGCCATCCCCACCAAAGCACCAGACACAAGAGTGAAGCCTGCTTGGACCCCCCAGATCATCCCAGCCACCCGCTGAATAAACCATGTAACCCCAGTCAATGCCACGTGGAGCAGAAGATCCACCAGGCACGCTGTGCCTTCATTTATGACCCAGAGATTATGAATATAATGACCATTGATTTCAGCCACCGTATGTGGGATGGTTTGTTAGTCGGCAGTAGATGAGTGAACCCATGGTGGTGGCCTCCGAAAAATGGCACAAAAACTCATGCTATGTTGTATCAGGCAAGAACTCAGTGCTGTTGCCCGTTCTTTACTGAACACTAGCTGACTCCTTCTCTTATTTCCAACACCACTGTTCTGGACCTTTCCTACTCTATCCAAACTCAAAACCCATCCCTCACTCTCCTTACAATCACTGTAAGACCTGCCTTTCCCTAAATGAAGATATAAACGATGTCCTAATTTGATACTGGATTATCAGTATTAAATCTTCCCTACCGTGCTTTACCTCAGAGTCCCACGTCTTCAACCATGTTCTCCTCCTGCTCTTTCTTCAAAGGAAGATTCTACAGTAACTTCCAAAGTCATTCTTCCACTTTGCGAGCAGTCTCAGTCCCCGTGGTCTCCCTTTGCTCCCCTGGTGTTGTGTTTATTCTTCCTCTCCACCCCTGCTGGTCCCATGCCTACAAATGGCCTTTGTCTCAGTTCTCATCCAGTTTCCCAGAGGCAACATTCCTCTCAAAATACGTTCTTTCCTGGATTTTTTAGATGCTGACTTTGAAACCATCCTTCCCCAAACCAGTATTATACTGTGTGATTCTCTTTCTCATGAACCATCAGTGGCTCCCAGTTACCCTCCAGATAATACTATAACTTAACTCTCCACAAACAACCTCACTTTGTTTCTTCTGTCTTATTTTGTAGGCCTTTATTCACCTGAATGTTACAGACATCTGTTTCCTTTCATGTTGGATCTTAATCCTAAAAACTTTCCTCCCTTCCTGAATGCTACCTGTTCTTTAAGGCACTGCTGAAATTCACCTCTCCAACCCAAGCCTTGCTAATCACCAACAGATTATGGGCCCTCCTTCTTCCCAGCTACATTTAACACCTCACTTAGAGCATGTTTTTTTTTTTTTTTCCTGCTTTGTTAAATGCTTTGCATCATCTTTGCTTTTTTCACAATTGATTCAACAACATTTTTAAAGGCTGTGGGGTAGCAGACGCTGGGATTCACGCTAAAGAAACAGAAGCAATAGACACTGCTCATTCTCAGAAGCACACATTCTAGTATAAACACAGTGACTTGTAATAAGTTTCTTTCAAACTCTGATAGAAGTAATGGCTCATAGGATATTTGAAGAATGAAGGTTCAAGTCTATGTAAGGAACTAAGAAAAGACTTCTAGAAGGAAGCTGAAATTGAGTCTTTAAAAAACTCTGAAGGTATTCAAGATTAATGAGGGAAAGGCGTTCTAGATGGGGGAGGGATAACAGACATGAAAAAGTCTGTGGAACATTGAGGCAAGTGTGGGCAGATTGTTGATGCTGGAGCAGAGGATGCCAGATAGGACAAAGGGGGAAATGAGCCTGGAGAAGCAGACTAGACTAGAAAGACCATGGATGATCTTGCTTACCAAGACAAAGAACTTGACTTGTCACAGAGGAAACTGGGGGTACAGGGACAGCTTTCACAGATATAGATGAGAAATGACATGACAAGAGATCACTTGGCAATTCTGGTTTCAGTGTCTGCCTTCCACCTCCCCCGCCGCCCCCCCCCCAACCAAAATTCAAGATTTTGGAAAAGATGGTACTGTGTTTATTTTATATTTCTATCATTCCAGAAATTTATGCAACATACCACACATAGTAGATAACAATGTTTTCACTTTATGAATAAAGTCTTAAAGTTACTATGTTTAAACAGTCTGTTCACCAGATCTGTTATTATTATTATTTTTCATCTTGCAATGAAGAAAGGAAAGTAGTGTTCAGGAAAGGTGCCTAGGGCTACCTCCACACCAGACTGAGATCCGAGAATGAAGTCTTATAAGAGAGTTGGTATTATTTTTTGTTTCTGCTCTATCTATATGTTAATAAGCTCACCATCTTTTGTTACAAACTCTTCAAATGCACTAGCTCAGACTAGGACCCTTGTTGGATAGTAGCCTGTATCTATTCCGTGTCATAATTAAGATCAAGACCCGAAGTGCCTGTTGGGATGAAACCCAACACTTCTTAAATCAGATAGTTTTAAGTCGGCCGAAAGGAATGAGGAAGGCACAGCAGCTGCTCTGAGAATCCACTCATCCGTCCCAGAACTGTAGATATAGAAGGGACCTCCAAGGGCCGTGCTGAAGAAATTGTCTTAGGAATTGCACCTCGGTGTAGTTTTTGCTGAGTGTCAAATTTTTCCTATTTCCTTCTCATCCATTTTACTTCTCTGTATAAGTGGTGCTGACAGGAAACACATGATGCTCGGACACGTGAGGAAAGAGAGTTTCCCAAAAGAGAAAGAGATGACCTCAATAGAAGTGCAGACCACATACATTTCAACAAAGTGTAGGAGAGTGGGATCAATAATTACGCCATGCACCAAAGGTGCAAAACCTGGAGGATCTCCCTTTAATGGTTTCTATAAGCTCAGGTATCCAAGGTCATTACTGACATTAGGCGATTTGGTATGGGTGAAGCTGAAAGAATAGCTCTGCAAAGGGCCCATGTCACAGTATTCTCCTGTTTTCTGTCCCTTCCTGGTAATATTTGTCTGGTTTATGAGCAACCCCTTTACTTCCTTCTGGTAACCCCTCAGTGAAAATTGTTTCTTTGAGAGTTTCAAAATTCAGATAGGGTCCGAAGAGCAAGCTCTGTAGTTTATCTTACCTAACAAAATTGCCAGCGAGAGAGAAGTGCAAACTTTTCTTCACATAGCTCTCCCATTTGGATTATAAAATCTTTGCTGAGGGGGTGATGAATGTGATAGAAAACACATAACTTGTTTCAGATGTAAAGAATGCTGACAGCCTCAAAAACATTGCTTTACCTGATTTTCTTGGCAAATTCAATTTGTAAGAAAAGCTGGGAGTAGAAAATATCCAGGTGTCATTTGGGGGGGGTCACATTCCTCAGCACAGCCATATTGATTATGCAGTTATACTCATTGCAGACCTCTGATCAGCTGTATCACCAAAGCCTCAGCTGGATATAAATCCCCCAGTTTGTGTGGCAGCGGTACTAAGAAGTTGCATAAAAGGAAGAGACATTTGTTTCTTTGCTGATTACTTGTGAGTAAATGTTGCAAGGAGGAGGGAGTTTTAACAGATACGGTTTGGGGCTCTGGCACCTTGAGCGGTAGGTCACTGGTAAGTGGCTAAGTTTCTTTGAGTCTCCATTTCTGTGTCAACAAAATGCACATGAAATCTACCTTATGAGAATATTGTGATACTTAATCACAAAACAAGTGTCAAACAGTTAGCCCATTACTCAGTATGTGGTACCTGGGTATCTATTGCTACAATTTCATAAACCCTTTCCTACACATCACTAAATAATACCCTCCGACACTAAAAGTACATGTGAAGTTCTTTTATGTAGAGAAGCTCACAACTCTTTGTATAATTAATCTTATCTTTCCAAGGATCACGTAAACTTGACCTTCTCATGTTTCTATCAGTCATTAGGTTTTTTAATCTTTTGCCAGACAAATACGTGAACAATGTACCACCACAGTCATTCATTTCTTCAACAAATATTTATTGAGCACACACCAGGGAGCATGTGCTAGTACCAGGAACTGTTCAAAGCAGTGAGGATGCTGCAATAAGTCAACCAAACCCGTGCTTTCATAGAATTTATATTCCAGCACATGGAGGCAAGGGGGATGAAGAGAACCGCACAAGAAACAAGAAAGACATACACAGTATGCCAGATAGTGATAAGAGCCACGGGTAACAGTGAGACCGGGCAAGGGACAAGGAGTGCAGAAGCAGAGATGTCACTATTTACGTAAGATCATCATAAGAGGACTCCCTAGCAAGATGTCATTCAAGTGGAGAGGGAAAGAAAGTTTGATTATTATAAAAGCATATTGCAAGCTACATTGGATGGCTGGAACTGAGGTGACCATTCATTCAACTTACAACACGGTCAGAAATTGGTGTGAAAAACAATCAACCATTCCCATCCTCTTGTCTGTTTCTCAGGCCCTGACCTCACTGTATGCCAACAAGCTAACACCATGCAACAAGCAGTTAGAGGATGAGAAACCTCCGTGCTTCCTGTGAGTCATGGTAGATAGAATTCCAAGTGTCTATATTTGTCTAGGGTGAATAAACTGCCTTTTCTAAATATATGCCTTACCACTTCCCATTAACCAAATTCCCAAACACATATTTCTGCTGGGAAAACAGAACACCAACCATTTTGTTCATGTAAAGAGCAGCCAATTTCTCTGTCGCTATCAGACTTAGAGGGGGCACAAAGCTTAAAAAGGAAAACTAATGTACTTGATGACAGAATAAAGATTTAAAAGACATTGACATGCTGGAATTATAACAAAATCAACAAGATAAAATTAGGAAAGATATGTATAAAGTCTAACATATAGATTTTTTGAAAAGTATTTTATTTATTTATTTCAGAAAGAGAGAGAGAGAGAGAGAGCATGAGCAGGAGGGGCAGAGGAAGAGAGAGAATCTCAAGCTGACTCCACACTGAGCACAGAGCCCTACTCGGGGCTCAATCCCAGGACGCTGAGATCATGACCTGAGCCAAAGCCAAGAGCAGGATGCTTAACCAACGGCACCACCCAGCTACCTCTGACATTTAGACTTTAAAAAACCAGCAGCACAAGTTTAGAATTAGGGTGATCTTGATGATTATCAAGTCATCTGAAAAAAACACACAGATATTCAATTGTCTAAAAGCCTAATATATGAATTTACTTGATGATCATATTTTGCTTATACCTCAGTAATAGTACTTAGATAATATCAGAATTTATTAAGAGGGTATTTTTAGTTTGTGTTAGGCTGTGGCCTTCTTGAGGCAAAGACTCTGTTTACTCACCTTTCTAATCCAGCCCCAAGAACAATTCTTGATAAACAGTATTTTGATCCGTTTACTCACTGGATCTAATACAATATTTGATTACAATAAAGTTGTATATACATGTAAAGTGAAGAATGTATCTTTATAGGTTGCAATGCTTAGGCTATGTCTGTGGTTCTGTAGTCATATTTGAGCACCTACTGGAGTTCGTCCACTGGAGTATAATCAAAGAGAGATGAAAGGCTTTAAACTAATATCACATAAGAAATTATCAGATGAAATGGAGTGTTTCTAATCTTGGAGAAAGGAAACGGGGAAAAATGATAGCTGTGTTCAAATACCTGTAAAGTTTTCATACAGAAAAACAATTAGATGTAGCTTCAAGAAAAAGGATCAAAATCAATGGAATAAATTATAAAAGGACAGATTTCAAATTAACTCAAATAATGCCAAATTAAGTAGTTGCTTCCAAAACAATGAGATTCCCATCACTGTGGAAGTGTTCAAGTTGAATCTGGATCAGGATCTTTCCAGAATAAGAAGCTGGAATCAAGGGGTCCAAATGTTTTTCTACAACTTTGATCTATTGATTCTAAAATTATTCTCAATTTGCAAATAGTAAAAAATATCCTTCCAAATCAATTGTATCTTAGAGAGAAGCACTGTAACTTCTCAGGCCATTATTTTTAGATTTTTTTTTTTTTCTGTGTGAACTCTTTTCTCTTGACCTAACCATACCGTTCCCCTGAGCAATATTCTCGCTCAAAGTCTAATGTTGATTTTAGACAATGTTGTGGTCATCTTTGTGGATTTCTAGGTAGTGTACAAGGTTAATATGTCATCCTGCTCACAATTTCCCATGATACTTGGTGTCATACTGCTATTCCCAGCATTCCAAGAGACTCAGAGTTCTGTGACTTCATGCTTCTCTACAGGTAAGTTTCTCTGTCAGAGATAATTAACTCTAATAAGGAAAACCATGTCCTTTTGGCACTTGTTAGTGTCTTACTGCTCAAGCATAGAATTATCTATCCATTTGGTCAACAAAAATTCATTAAATAACATTTATTGAGTTCAAGTGCATGTGTTCTAAGGATGTAGTGACAAATAAGACCCCCCCTGCCTCCAAGAATTTCCAGTTTGTCAGGGAAACAAATATAAGCCAGATCATTGCAACACAGTGTAATATCTTCTGTAACAGTGTTTATACAAGAACCCAATGCAAGCAAAAAGAAAAGAGCTGCCAACTCTGGGTAGGTTCAAAAGAATCCCATAGAGGAAATTTTAGAATGAGTCTTGAAGGATAAATCAGGGGGTTTTCAGGTAGACAAGGCCATTCTAGCAAAGAGAAAAAAGGGGTATTGTCATGGAGTAATATTGTCATAGGATTTGCATTGGGTGTTCAGAGAACAGTAAGTGCTCCATGAGTCCACTGTAAAGTGTGTATGGTAATCCGAGGAGGTACTGGACAGGTAGACAGGGCATGAACCATATGGAAGGTTGATTGAAGATAAAAAGCAAGAGACAGGCAAACTACTTCAGAGTTTTTTGCAATTGTCCAATTGCAAAAGGTCAATAAGGGAATGACCTAATGTGTCAGAATTGGGGTTTGAAAGGAGCTGAGGGGATAGTAAGGAAATACGGTTAAAAGCTAAAATTCACAGGATTTATTGAATACTTACAGGTGTGTGCTAGGATGAAGTAGTGAAGGTAAATACACACAATCCTTTGCTTTCAAGAAACTGAAAGGTACTCAGTAGAAATATAGGCTTCAATAATCAGAGAGTCCTCCATTCAAGTCTCTGTTTTCCTACTTGGAAACTCTGTATTTCACTTTCTTAATCTGTTGCTTTGAGAACCATTGTTCACTTTTCTGCATCTGGAAAATCAAGGAACACTGTCCTGGTTGCCTGCCCAATGGAATCTTTCTCTCAAGACCCTCTGACTTCGAAGAAGAAGTAATTCCTAGAGGTTGATATAAAACTTAACTGAGGGGATGGAGGAAGTACATGACACAAAGTAAGTGCTCAGTAAAACACACACAAAAGATTAGCATCCTTTGTTTTTAAAAATGAGCATGAGCATATCTGAATACATAATGGTGTATGTTTGTTTCTTTTACTATATTGGTCCCATCAAAATAATTATTTTTTTAAATTTAAGGATATGCCCCAGAACACTGAGTTTGGGACATTTCAAATTGTTTTTTAGACTAATTTATTGGTATTCTCTGGAAAAAAAATGAGAAAGAAAAAAACTCATGGAAAGAAACAAAGAAGGATAAATGCTGTTAAAATACGGGTATATTTGATTTCTAAAACATAGGATTACTGTATTTATATTTCAATAAATTATAAAGTGTTTCTCATAAGCTTCTCTTCCTATTTTGTATATTCCCTCTTTTCTTTTATAGTCATGAGGTCTTGTTTCTTCAGATGGATCTTACCAAAGTGGGTATATTAATTAGTTAAGAATTTGCATAAACTTTTCTCAGACCAATCCCTCAAAGAATTTACAGTCGTTTGGAAGAAACATTGGTTAAAACTAATCACACAGAAAAATTTCACTTCATTCTATAAGTAGAGATAAAGTGATTCTTAAAATAAATTTTTTAAATATTACTTCAATAGATATGATCTATTTTTGGCCACTATGCTCATCAACAATTGCTCCCGGGATACTTTTGAATCAACACCATCACATCACCTGATCTAGCATCCATGAATGCAAAAGGAATAGAAAAAGAGACACATACAATTGCCAAACTCTTGGCATTTGGTCCTTCTGATTTTAAGTTGTTGTATTGGTAGAAGGATCTAAGTACATGTCCAAATACTCATTCATATCAATGGTGAGGAAAATATATCTGCATTATCAACTTCCATCCTATTGCTTAGTCCCAATCAAATAAATAGATTCAAATTCAGAAAAATAAGTTTCTCTAGTGCCATCTTTTGTTCAAACGGCAGAGATATTGAAGTAAATTCCCTTAAAAAAAAAAGTCAGAAGCAACAGCAGAAAGGAAGAAATATTACTTTTGTTGGTTTCAAATGAAAGAGCTCAGAATGTTTGCTTATGCTGGGTGAAACATACCCAAACGTTACCTTCACTAATTAGAAGCTTAAGTGTGTATATAAAGATCTCCCCAACTGCAAATTTATCCCAGGAGCTGAAGCAGAGAGATTTAAAAATCTACTTATTTTTTTTAAAGATTTTATTTATTTATTGGAGAGATACAGAGAGAGAACTAGAGAGTACAAGTGAGGGAGAAGGAGAAGCAGGCCCTGCACAGAGCAGGGGAGCCCAATCCGATGCGGGGCTCGATCCCAGGACCCTGGGATCATAACCTGAGCTGAAGGCAGACGCTTAACGACTGAGCCACCCAGGCGCCCCTCTACTTATTTTTTAAATGATTTTCACCAGATGCTTTACACCTCTGTTTGGTGCCTGGTGCCTGGGAACTCCATAGAAGGCAGGTTAGCTGTGTTCACATATACTGCTCTCCATGGGTTCGAAGCATAATCCAACCTGTGATTAATGGAAAGGCAAAACATTTGCAATGTGCAATCTGACAAACTGATGCTCACAGCAATGACTACTGCATTGAGATCTCGCCCTACTAAAGGCAACTTCCCCTCTCTCTCTCTTTTTTTTTTTTGGCAACTTCCCCTCTCTTAATAATTTTCTCCTTCGTGAAATTATTCTCTCTATAATGAAATAAGAATCTAATACATCCCAGTGATAACCGAATTTGAACATAATGTGAGATTGGCTCTGTCTTCTGCCTAGATGGTTCTTTAACCTGGCAGGTACAAATTCTTACCTTGTGATGGTGGAGGAGAAGTAGGAGGGCCAGCTGGGTTGTGACATGGCCAGCAATTTGGTCTGGAAGCATGGAGGAGGAGTCAGTCCCCGCCTGTCCACGTTGAATCACTCTGGGGTAAGGCCAACAGGCTGATGAACTGGGGCCACCAGCTACCTCATTACTGCTGCCCTGGGAAGTCATAGTAAGCCACAAGACCCAGAGTATCCAGCTGTATTTAAGTGCAAGTGGATAAATCCATCAGGTGAAATCAACTACAGCCCAGACTGGAATAGAATTGAAGTGGGGAGTGGACCATGCCATAAGGTGACCCACATTTTACTTGATTGATCAATGAAGATTTTAGATTCCCTTCATGGTGGTATAGGGAGATTAGGGAGGCCCACTAATTGGTGATAATATCTGTTGTTTGTTTTTTGGAAACACAATAATATATGCTTGGATCATATAATCTGACCTGCTTCCAAAGACGGCCTCCTACGATTCTTTTTCAACCCTCCTAGAATTACTCGACATTATTCCATTAAGTTATAATGATAAATGTTGTACTATCTTATAAATATTTAAGTACATTTATTATAGGGGTGCTCTTGAAGATATTTAGCATATCACAAGGAGTTTTATATATAGATGCCTCTCAGATTTAACGTGCAAAAAATCACCTGGGGACATTGTAAAAGGCACATTCTGATTTAGTAAGTCTGAGTAGGATCCATGATTCTAGATTTATAGCAAATTCCCAGTGATAATGATATTGCTGGTCTTTGGACCACACTTTGTACAGAAAGCTAGGTCAATGTCCCATGGTAGAGATTATTCACAGAAAATCTGCAATTGCTGGCAATTTTTTTTCATTATGTAGTACTGCGAATTGCACTGGGTTGGACCATATGAAATTACCAATGTTCAATCATTTTTTAACATACATCATTACAATTTCTTGTAATAATAGATATGGTATAGCAATGGTATACTATAATCAGATTTTTCTTTTTTTAAGATTTTATTTATTTATTTGAGAGAGAGAGAATGCACAAGTTGGGGGGGGCAAAAGGAAGAGGGAGAAGCAAACTTCCCTCTGAGCAGGTAGCCCAACAGGGTGCTCAATCCCAAGACCCTGAGATCATGACCTGAGCTGAAGGCCAACGCCTAACCGACTGAGCCACCCAGGCACCCCTTCAGATTTTTTTCTTTGAGTTGAGAGCCAGGAAGCTTGTAACCAAAATTGTGCCCCACTCCCATAAGTGTACAGAACCATTTACAAGGAACATATTTTAGGCACTAACTTCCCCCTTTTGTAAGTAAGGAATCTTTAAGTTGTAAGAAACAAAAACCTAAATTGACTGGCTTAAGAAAAAAAAGTAGACTTACATAATGAGGAATTCCAGGTTTAGACATTTTCCTACAGTGTGGGTGGGTACAGGAACTCAAATAATGACATCAGGCCTCTGTTTATTCATTCTCTCTCTCAGTTGTTTGCTTCTGTGATGATTTTATTCTTAGACAGATTCTGTCTCCACACAAATGACTCCTTGTAACTCCAGGATGACAGCCTATCTTCTTAGCAACTCCAACACAAAAAGAATTTTGCCCTCCAAGAACTGAATTTCATTGGATTGTTTTGGCCAGAAGAATGGAAAGCTCTGATTAGCTAACCCAGGCTCTCATGCCCTATCTGGACCTGGGTCAACTCTGTCAAACCCACATTGGCTGAGAGTTAGTTAGGGACTATTCTTCAAGAGAAAATTGAGTGACTATTACCAGAAAAAGGAAGAATATTGAAAATCCTTCCTTATAATGCCTTTCCTCTTGAGAAGATTATCCATCCCCCACCCCACCGTTGTCAGCATTGGCTTGTGACTTGCTTTGGCAAATGACCTGTGAGCGGAAGTGATATGTGTCTTTTCTAAGTGCAATTTTTAAGAACGTGGGTGTGTTCTGCTGTGCTCTCTCATCCCACTGCAGGGTTCCAGAAAAGAGCAGCTCCATCCATGTGGGTCCTGGCATAAGAACATGTAATGTGAGCAAGAAATAAGCCTTTGTTGTTGTAAGCCACTGAACACTGGGTTGAACACAAAGTCATTTTTACCCTAAACTGACTGATAAAATAGGCAAAACAACAGATGTTCACAATAACTACTCATCTCATTCCAACATGCATGTTGATTCTTCTTTTCAAACATAAATTTAAAAAATATCCATACCAAATTTAATGCACATATTAAACATTCCTCTAAAATCCACTCAATTCCTCCCCAAGGAAAGAGATAATAAAATCTTGTCCTCCAGACAAGGCTCTGCCTCCAGATCTAAGGTCAGGATTTTTCAGTGCTGGGAATGTCTCTAGGTCAAATCCAGATTAACCTCTACTGGTGGAGCAACCTATAGTTAAAGGATATATTTAAATATATTTAAATGACATATTTAGCCATCCCCAATATACATAATATACAGTGGTGGAATTAAAAAAAATAATTATAAAACAAAACAAATTCCTACTCCTCTTTTGAAAAGAAGCCAACGGAAAACAGCAGAATGGTCATGGGTCCATAGCAAATAAGAACTAGAGCCCTCCCAGCCGAACGAATTTCCTGGTTCACCAACCTGTCTTTTCCAATTCTTCTTTCTGGGAGGATCTTCTCTATTTACTTCCATTGGCACATCTGAGATGGCCTGAATAGAATTTGCCATTGGGGCTACTCTATGTTAGCTAGTATTGAACTCATCCGGGCCTCCAGCAGAGTGTTTAAGCAGAAGGAGTCCAAAGTGATCTATCCTTTGCCCTCAGGCTTCATTTTTAGCCTTGGCTTCTTATTTATGAAGACCTTCACTAGGAGGTGCTTGGGTGGGCCTGCCATATTTATCTTCCTATCTTATCCTCCACTCTATTTCTTATCTTACTGCTTTTTGGGCACTGATGGCAGCTCAGCTCATCAAGCCTAGCTGGGTATCCTCCGAGACTCCAATCTCTTAGCTATCGCAAATTTCCAGCCACAGGCCAGAAAAGGGCTCGTGAATAGACAAAATAAAACAAAACACAAAATATTTTTACTTTCTTTTTTTTGCTTTTACACAATCAAGTTGTAGCGAAAGTCAAGGTTGTCTCTTTTTATAGAATCTTTGAAAATTAGTCAACGCATGCTAGACTGTTATTTTTCTACCAAGTCACTGATCTCCAGCCTAGGAAGTATGTGGACTGATTGCCAAGGCACAAGACAAGGAAGTTAACCAACCACTTTGCTATGTCACAGGATTTCCAACTTTCCAGGCCAGGAGAGGGTTCTCATTGTGCCTCATGTTACTTCAGCTCAGCTGGTGACACAGTTGAGATTCTGCAATTTGCAAAACCTCACTACTAGGAACTTTTAAAAACATCAGGTCAGGGTTCTTTGGTTGAAAGCCAGAAAAACCGTCTCTGGCTGACTGAAAGGGACAAAAATTGAAAAAGGTCTAGATTATCTCATAGAACTGAAGGAAAAATCAAACAACCAAACTTTGGATAGGATGAGATCCAGGAAGCTCCAGGCAGAGAAACAGCAGAAACTAATGATTTTTATTTTGTGAAGGGGATTTATTTTATAGAAATATCCACCACAACCCTGATGTTCTCATTTCCATTTTATCTTACTGTATTCTGTGTGGCTTTTTAAGCTACCAAAAATCCTTGGGGAGCAAGATCTAGAATAAAAACAGATGTAGTGAAAAGAAGGGCCATATGCACCCCAATGTTTATAGCAGCAATGTCCACAGTAGCCAAACTGTGGAAAGAGCTGAGAAGCCCTTCAACAGATGAGTGGATAAAGAAGATGTGGTCCATATATACAATGGAATATTAATCAGACATCCAAAAAGATGAATACCCAACTCTTGCATCAACATGGATGGGACTGGAGGAGATTATGCTAAGTGAAATAAATCAAGCAGAGAAAGTCAATTATCATATGGTTTCATTTATTTGTAGAACATAAGGAATAGCTGGAGGACATTAGAAGAAGGAAGGGAGAAATGAAGGGTAGGGGGAATCGGAGGGGGAGACGAACCATGAGATACTACGGATTCTGAGAAACAGACTGAGGGTTCTAGAGGGGAGGGGGTGGGGGGATGGGTTAGCCCGGTGATGGGTATTAAGGAGGGCACATTCTGCACGGAGTACTGAGTGTTATATCCAAACAATGAATCATGGAACACTACATCAAAAACTAATGATGTACTGTATGGTGGCTAACATAACATAATAAAAATAAAATAGTATCTAATGTGTATCTGGTGAAACAGTTCTTTCTTGAGATGAGAGTAGCTCACAGTCTCTTGTTGAGTGTAAAAGGACACTGTGGGAGTATCCTTCCAAATTCAATCATGCTCAATGTCTTCCCTATTCTCTTTATAGAGAATACTACTGTTACTCTTTTCTCCCCCGAAAACTTGCCTTCCACCTGCTTCTCCTCCTCCCTTTTCTAATTTGGTTTAACAGCACCAGCAATCCTCCCAAACACCTTTGGTAAAAAGCATGAAATAATTTCAGTTCCTCCCCCACATCCACACCTACCCTTCCTCTGCTTCCCAGAATTCATCCAATGTGGATTCTACCTTCAAACTCTCTCTGAAGACTCATCAGAGAGTCTTTTCTGATCCCACTGCTATTCTCCTAGCCCAGGGAATCTGCCCTTCTTCCTTAGAATACTTTCTTCTTTATTTTGGAATTTTCCACGATCCCTTAAAAACACCTAGCACATGATACATACTATTTAAATAGGTGAGTAAATAAATATATATCTGAGTTTGTAAACCCCCTAAGAGCTGCAATTATATCTTTGTTGCTCTGTGTTAGGCCCGCAATACCTAACCCAATATCTGATACACAGCATGTCGGCAATAAATATTTGAGAATATTTGAGAATGAATGAATATGGAAATGAATTACTTTTACAGGTTTTCACAGCATCTCCAAAATCACATTGTGTCTACCTATAGCAACTCTGCAGTCTAAATATGAATTTGGGTGGAAGAAAGGAAGTTTTCAAAGACTCTTACCAAAATGGAAGTATTTTCTTAGGTTAACAGAATGACATTTGCATACACACATTTAGGAGAGAAAGATATACTGAGAGTTTGTACCAAAGCAAAAGCAAAGATCGGAAGTCTCATTGCTTGCCATTCACCTGTGTTTGGCAGAGCTTTTCCCTGGCCCACAAGGAGGCTTTCTGCAAGGGGAGTTCTGCAGTAAGACACATGCAGCTGGAGGTGAGAACATAATGTAGGCACCAAGGGAGAGGAGTGGTGACAGTCACTTCCTACCCTGGGCTTTACTTCTAGGTGGGGTTTCTAGTCCACAAACTCCTGGCAATTAGGAGTCCAACAAATCTATCATAAAGTTTTAGGGAAGACGTAGGAACATTCGGTACTCAGTATTTTCAATCGCTATCCTTTAGGCTGAATCTCCTCTGAGTTAATTAAATTCAAATAAGTATCTTTCCATTCCCTGGGACTTGGAAGGAGGAGTCCAACGCACTTGAGAAGTCACAAAACAGCCATTAGATGTTAATAACTAAGAACTGTTCCAACCTCTGCTGGTTTCAAATGAGAGGACCAGAAGCATAAAGCTCCATAGGGCATTACTAACTTCCTGAGGCACTCAGCTGCTGAAAATGAATTCCTCAAATACTAGTTTCCTTTTCCAAAATTTAGCTGGATCAGATATTTTTAGTTTAAAGGTCTTAATGAGACTTTGCAGGAACATGCACAGCAAGGGGGATTCCTGCACAATAAATCACTGGAGGTGTGCCACCCTGCTGCTGGCAATTCGAATAAATAACTTTGTTGATTTATAGCAGATGTTTTTTCACTTAGCTGTCATTGCCCACCAAAGCCCACATTCAACAGTAAAGTCCATGAGACTCAGAACCATTTCTATCTTGTTCACCGATGTCTTTTTTTATTATTATGTTATGTTAATCACCATACATTACATCATTAAGTTTTTGATGTAGTGTTCCATGATTCATTGTTTGTGCATGACACCCAGGGCTCCACGCAGAACGTGCCCTCTTTAATACCCATCACCAGGCTAACCCATCCCCCCAACCCCCTCCCCTCTAGAACCCTCAGTTTGTTTCTCAGAGTCCATCGTCTCTCGTGGTTCGTCTCCCCCTCCGATTTCCCCCTTCATTCTTCCCTTCCTGCTATCTTCTTCTTCTTCTTTTTTTTTTTAACATATAATGTATTATTTGTTTCAGAGGTACAGGTCTGTGATTCAACAGTCTTACACAGTTCACAACTGATGTCTTAAATAGCACCTATCAGTGCTTGGCAGAGAGTAGATGCTCAACAAGAAAATTTGATTGTACAAATGAAAGTCTTATCTAAATACGGTGCAAGGGCACCTGGCTGACTCAGTCGGTTAAGCAGCCGACTTTGGATTTGGCTCAGGTCATGATCTCAGGGTCGTGGATTGAGCCCTGTGTCAGGCTTCTAGCTCAGTGTGAAATCTGCTGGAAATTCTCTCCCTATTCCTCTCCCTCCCTCTCTTCTTCTCCACACTGCCCCTGCACATGCAGGCGCACATGCTCTCTCTCTCTCTCTCTCAAATAAATAAAATCTTTAAAATAAATAAATACAGTGCAATATTCTCTGGTCAATTCTATCAAAGGGCAGGCAATACCTAGTTTTGATCTTCAGACACAAGGAGTAGAAAGAACCTATTTCGAAGTATAAATGCTTTTGCTTAGTAAATTCTTTGATGGGGCTAGACAGAATAGATTAAAAGCCTGGGGAATAGCACAGTCCTGAAAGCTTTATGCATAAAATATTGCTCCTTGAAGATAGACTGCTTTCCATATATGAGGTGTTTTCATATATATTTCTCAATTTTTATTTATATCACATTGACCTAGTCTCAGCTCCCAGCTCCATGCCTATAAGTTTGAGCTTAATTATACTGAATGAATGTTTATTTTGGTAAAATTGATTAAAAATACTCATATTCCACTGGATATTTGCTCAAAGTTTACTTCTAACTGTACAGATGTGTCTCTTCTGAGTCACCTCGTCCTTACCTTTAGCCCTGTCCACAACTAGAGGTTTTCTTGAAAAGAAGACTGGATGAACATCATGCAAAATCAATAGATGAGATGTTTGGCAGTTTCCTCATCTCTAAAATGATAGCTACAATAGCACTTAATTCATAAGGTAATTTTATGGGCTAAATGATTTAATATATGTAAAATATGTAGAACATCCCCTTAGGGCACTTAAGCTTCTAACAAATGTTATGTATTATTATATTTGTTGTAGCTGCTGTTATGGGGCACAGCCTCAATTACTCATCCCTCTGAAGATCACAGGTGGCTAAAAAGAAATCAGTCTAAACTAACAAATTTCTGTAGAAAATTAAACAATACTTACTTGGTCTGATTTTTGTTTGGTTGTTTTTTTCCTGTAATACATGGATATTTTTTTCAGAGAATTTCTGGAGACCATTTTATTACCCAAAGCAAGAAATGGACTCTTACACTGAACACTGAAATTTCTTATTGCAGAAATGCCATGGCAGGTTGTCCAAGGCAGACTTTAAGATCCTATGGTGCACTGTGTCCCCAGTAACTCTGTGAAGATGGGCATGTGCTTAACCTCTATCCAAGCCAGTTCTTTGCTTTGCTGCTATGGCTTCTCTTCTCCACTCACGCTCTCCTCCTCTCCATCCTTCCTTCCCTCTAGTCCTAGTTCCATCCCATGGTCAAACTTTTTCTCTTCTCTGGTGAGATATGACTCTGAGGGTGGTGCAAGTTGCCTCTAGGGGCAAACATCATAGTATTTATTTTGTGGCCCTTGATGGGTTCTCTGGATAATTAACTGACAATGCACACAAGTATTGGGTTCTCCACACAGCAATGGTTCTCAAAATGGCATCAGGGGATCTGTTGGAAGTCTAGGCATTCTCTGCAAGACTCTTCTGTTTGTGTTTTGGTTTTGATAAACTAGTTTGAAATTTCATACAAGCATGTCCTCAATCATCTGGATAACCACCTATGCTTGGCTGTTGCTGTAAAATTTCAGTACCCACACAATAGATATTTTATGTTATCTCTGTATCACTAAGTAATGACCAAAAATACCAAAATTCATTTATAATGTTACATTTCTCCAACTGTGATCAGCAGAACCCTTGAGGTTATCTTGGGACCCTGCAAATTCTTAAGTTTGAGAAACAAAAAAAACAAAATAAGACCGAAGGAAGCCAGAGTCCACGTAAAATAAAAATCGAGTGAATACATATTTTCTAATGGAAGGTAGAAAATAGATACAGAGAACTCTCAGGGGTGAAATTTATGGCAAGTTTTCATCTTTATCAACAAATACAGAGTGAGTGCTAATTATGTAGTAGAATTTGTTAGGTTTTCTCACTATAGAGACAAATAAAGCTTGGCCACTGCCCTGAAAGGTTTGACAATTGAAAGTAAGATAGTCACTTACCCAGGAGGGCCTACACTGTAAATGGTGGAATGGAGGCATTTTTAAAAAGTACATTGGGGCAAAAGGAAGGCAACACAAACTTCTGCTTAAAAAAAAAAAAAAAAGGTTGGAAAAAGCTTTGGATAGAAGAAGGCATTTGATCTGGGCCTTGAAGGCTATATGGACATTTATGAGGCATAGAAGAGGGTGGGGTGGGATGAGAAAGAAGAGAACATTCTAGCAAAGGAAATAGCAGAGAAACAGAGAAAAGAAAGGACCAGTGTCTTTAGGAACTAACAGACCTTAGCACAGACAGAGTTCCAGTTTAGTGAGCAAAGGGCAAGGACTACAATGGAAAACCTACATTGGGATTAGAATTTGAAAGATCTCCCATGCCTTGTTAAGCAGGTTGATCTTTACCTTATTGTCAATAGAAAGCAGACAGAAGTTTTAAAGGAGCCTGGAGCAGGATACATATTTTTCCAGGAAGTAGTAGTCTATCAACAGTGTGAAAGATGAATTAGAAGGGAGGAGAAACTGGTTGGTCAGAAGGTGGTGACAATGATCCAAACAGTGGCGAAACCAATGAAAATCTTTGATTCAGATTTTATGACAAAAGAGTTGGAACAGTCAGAAATGAAAGAGTAACTGTATGAAGGGAAAAAAATCAAAGAGGATACTGCAGAGTCTAGGCACAGCCTGGGTAGATATTGGCAGGGGTGGGGTGAGGGGTGGCTGCAAAGAGGGATAAGAGATTCAACAAAGAAAATTGTTTTGAGCTGCTAGTAGGATAAGGTGGGGAGGAAATGATGAGGTTTATTTTGGAAATATTGAGTCTGAATCGCTTTGATTCATTGTGAAAGATCCTACCTTCCCTTCTAGCTATGATCCCATCTTCACATCTCATTCACTCTTGTCAACCTTAATAAAACTGCCAGTTATTATACCAGCAAAATGGGTTTATTCAGGAATAGCAAAGAATTGCAATTCAGGCTATGTAAGCTAAGGCAAAACTTAGGCAAGTCCAGAGAATAAGGGAGGGGAACACTCTTTTATGAAGCAAGGTTGGGGGTTAGGGGGTTGGGAGGGGCTGTTGTAAACAAAAAAAGAGTAAAGTGGGATTTCAAAGTGTAGTGGCTTCTCATTGGCTGAGCTGTGACAGTCTCTCATTGGCTGGACTGTTAAAGGGGTGGAGAAAAATTTTCTTCCCCTTGCTCGGGTAGTAAAGTATAGGCTCCTTCCTGTTGGTTCTGCGGAGGGCTGCAGCCAGAGGTAGTCAGGAGAGCGTCCCCTTTTGGCCTCCCATTTCCATTTAAAATGAGATTTCCTTTATTAAGTTTCACACTCTTTAATTTCAAGCCCCACAAATCCCCAGATAAATGGCTTTCTCAAAGACCAGTGAAATGTTCCAATCAGTAAAACCCATGTTCTCTTTTCAGGCCTCAACCCACTTGCTCTTGAATATAAGTTGAATATAAGTATAGATCCATAGGTAAGGCAGCCATATAAATTATTCTCCAAATGGGGACACTTCCGAAAGTGGAAGGGGTAGTATTAATAATTATGTTGGGGCATAATTATGTCGGGACAGTCCTGGACAAACCAGAATGTTTGGTCTCCAGAGAGATAGGAATGTGCCAGGTCTGGAAATTATCCCTCCAAAAGGCAAGTATATACTGAGAAATAGTAGGGCACCCAAAGTTTATCTTGAATAATAGTGGAATAAAGAGCATCCTATTTCCATGACAGTAAAATTTTCCCACTCTCCATCAGCACTGGCATGCTCTGGGGCAGGAGTAGGGGGCAGGCTTCCCTGGAAAGATCAGAACAACAGATGGGGGTGGGAGGGCAGCATGATGGTTTCTAGGCATCCAGACTAAAGCTACTTAGAGGACGAAACTAAAATACAAAAGACAACTCCTGATTTTGCCATCACAAAAATATTGGTCATATGAAAAAAAGGAGATTGGTCATATGAAGGAAATCACGTGTCCTGCATTCATAAATTGCTAAAATGGACATACGTGTTGTAGTTCTAAAGGGTTAGGGAAGACTTTGTGAACTCAGATTATTTCACTTTTTAAGAAAGAATGATGCGGGGCGCCTGGGTGGCTCAGTCAGTTAAACGTCTGCCTTCGGCTCTGGTCATGATCCCAGGGTCCTGGGATGGAGCCCCCCATCGGGCGCCCTGCTCGGAGGGAGGCCTGCTTCTCCTTCTCCCTCTCCCCCTGCTTGTGTTCCTGGTCTCGTTAACGCTCTCTCTGTCAAATAAATAAATAGTCTTTAAAAATAAATAAATAAATAAATAAAAAAGAAGGATGCAACTAAATGAGAGAAAATAAACAACAAAAAGATTATAATGTTAAAAATCTCTTGATTTTTGAGACCAAGTGGTGGGTTTACTTCAGTGCTAGACCGAACTCATGAATATTTTTCTTTCTTATTTTCACAGTGTCTTCCTCTGGGAAAGATAAATTTCTGCCTTAGAACTTTATTTCTAATCAAAATATTGTACCTTTTAGCTTTTAAAAAAGAGGTGTGTATATGGAACATAAGGATCAAAAACATCATTGTTGGATTTGTACTACAATATGCTTACCTTTAATTTTTCATTTTTCCTAGTTTGACCATCACGATGTTTGCTATGCCTTTCCAATTTTCGGTTTTTAAAGATCAGACTTCTGCAGAGAATACTGATGTATTTCTGAAGGTATAGACCATTTGAAGACCATTCCAGGACCTAAGAGCCACTTCATTATCATTTAAAAAAAAAAAGGCAACATAAACTTTAAATTTAAAAAAATGCCTTTTGCTAAAATAGTGATAATGCTGCCATATGTTGTGTTTGTGTTGTTGATTTGTGATAGAAAAATGTTTTAAGAAGTAATAGTGGTTCAAAAAAAAAAAAAGAAGTAATAGTGGTTCATATGTAATTGTTTTCCTACAACTAAAAGCCCAAAACTCTTTTTTTTCTACTTTAACAATTGATAGAATGTGAAAGCCAAAGTCATTTTTTTTCCCCAAAGTCATTTCTTGAAATAATCTGCGCAGTCACATCACAAACACCTCCTGTAATTTATAATTCTCTATGGCTATCATTTAACCTTTAAAAAGTACTATTAATATTTTCCAGGCTACAAAATTGGCTACTTTTTCTATTCAATGAAGGAAATAAGAAAATTAGGCATATCAAGTGAGGTCCTAAAGTAGAGTGACAGCACAGAGGATACTCTCTGAGTAGAACATTTATAAGTACTTCTGTTGGACTGAATTTTACAATGGCCAGAGAGAAAAATGCAAAGCTCTGTCAAGAATCAAGCTTAAATATATGCTACGAATTTCCCAGGCTGGTTGTTTCATAATCTTAATCACTGAAGTAGAGCATATGAAAGGCCTAAGCCCTTAGAGTAAGTGATATGGTACCTACCTTGGGCATTAGGAATAAAAATCTGCTGATTGTGATAAAAACAAAACAAAAAAATAAAGGATTATGATTTAGGGACATGCTTGAACAGTTAGGATTTTATGTTTTTTTATGTTTGTTTTTGTTGTTGCTGTTTTGATTTTCCTAGTTTTGTTCCGAAATGAAAGGAAGCAGACAAATAATGTAATAAGCAGGAAGAGGGGGGAGGGGTAGGTTTTGGTTCTTTTGCTGAAATGGGGTAAATAGAATATGCCAGAGCTCAATAGGAGTGTAAGTTGGGCAAATCAAAATCATTTTTCAGATAAGCCTAACAAGGCCATTGAAACATCATTAAACCGCTGTGAAATCTCACTTATTTGAAGTAGGCAAAATTCATGAGCACTCAAGAAGTTTTATTACATCCCAAGTCTCTGGAACTGTTGATGCCTGAAGAGTGAGAAAAAATTAAATGGTTTTCTTTAATTTTTAAAGAATGTTAGTGTTGGATGAAATAGTGAAAGAAATCATTGCACATTCACAGCAAAAGATGTAATTAGCTTAAATATAGATTTTTTTAACTTTATCCTATGTTCTGTCCCTTTGTTTAGAGCAAATAATTTAAGATTGATAAATGTTTTTATTTATGACTTTAGTATATAATGATATTTCATAGAAAAAGCTTAATTGAATGCAATACAAGATAAAGGTTCTCAGATCTAGCAATACTAGCCACAGATATGTAGTTGGTGGAACCACAGAGTCATAATCCAAGGTTTATACTTGTTGGATATATTGTAGTTATAAAGTCGGGAGGAGAAAAAATGAGCTTCCATAAATCGAATTCTGGAAATCCAAATTCAAAATTGATGAAGAAAATCAAAGAGGTAAAGAAAACATAAAGTAAGAAATAAAACTCTCTTCATTTCTTTATATCTCTATATTTTTTAATGGTATTCTGAAAATTCCGAGTTGGTTTCCTATAGAAATAAAATTTTGAAGGTTGGCTATTAGTCAACAAATATTTTTTGTGCCTCTACTGTGCACAAGTAAAGCAAAGTTTGCTCTAGCTACTGCATCCACACATTACAATTACCACTGTGGATCTCCAATCCTGAGATCTCTTTAAAACTTCCTACATCTATAAGCACATGTGTTTCAAATAAGTGCGTGAGTAATTAGTTTCTTCTAATGTCCGCGGCAATTTCTGTAGAAGAAAACACAAAGCATCTCAGGAGTTCAGTTAGCATTTGAATCTGGTCATGGATTGGACATCAGTGCCAAGAATGGGGTTGCCTTACACTCAAGGCGTTGACTCAGGTGATGGTGGTTTCCCTGACGATTGGTGTGCCTCTAGTCATGGAAGCCCAAGGACTCTGAATGTGCTGGATGAAACTGTGCTTCATCCTTTGGAGCCCCCCATTCACTGAAAGCACTTAATATTCCTTGACAGACAGAAATATCCTATACCCTCTACACCACAAAGATATGCTCACGAGCACCTCGGTTCCATTCGCTTTGTTAATTTTTTATTTGTTCCCCCCCCCCATAGCCTTATCCTGTCTGTAAATTTCATGTACACTAAGTCACAGAACAATCAGAACTAGACTCTTGGATCTACCCTTTCCCTTTTAGAATGGTGATGTTATTTCGAACCATATTTTTGTTTGTCATAATCTCTTCCCTTAGGGTGTGTTAGTCCACAGATCTGCAGACTTCTGTGCAGGGGGTGTGCCCTTGAGACCAGTATGACTTTTGACCATGATTCTTCACAAGATACTGCAGTGTTTTATGTGCAGGGAAAGAAACACATATATGAGGCATAAGCCATGTCCTTGGAGAACGTTCAATCTACTAGAGAAGATAAAACACATAGCACTGATTACAGTACAAATTGAAAGTCACGTCTACTGCACAAGTAGTCACGAGAAGAACTGACCCAGATATAACTAGCAAAGGTTGTCATGCCCACTGGGTGTGGACATGGCAGTCAATTTCAGGTGTGCACAAGGCAGAAAGATTTGGTCTGATCTAGATGCAGGGTTCTGAGCAGGTGATTATGAGGCTCAGAACTTCTGCCCTGTTCTCACTCTCTCCCCTTATTTTCTCTTCCCCACTGAGGATCCCAGCACCAGGTTGTACTGGAATCCATTTCAGTGACAGGAGTGGGTACTTTCCCCTCAAGACAAGCTTAAAGTCCTCCTATCCTTTCTCTTTCCATTCCCGAGCACACCTGCTGTGGGCTGACTTTCATTTCCTGCCCATCTGATGTGTAAGGAAGTTCAGGTCTTTGTCCACTGTGTGAGGGAAGGTCCAACTCTCTTCGCAATTGCATTGTCCTTCCCTGCATTCACCTGAGCCGGGACCCCTTCAGTGCAGCCCACTTAGCCACACTGCCCACACCTCTGTCTCTACTTACCATCCTTGCTGAACAGGGAGTCTGGCCGACATACTCCGAGGTCAGCCAACCACAGCCTCCCAGGCTAGAAGAATTGCTTTCTATCTGTGGAAGGAAATAGGAAGTTTCATTTATGTAAATATATGAATAATAAAAATAAGAACTTTGGGTCAGTTTTGAACCTGTAAGTGAATTTTGAGCCCCATATTTCAGGGAAAAAAAAAAAGGCTTCTCAAGTTTTGACCCTTTTAAGCTCAGTTGCTTGTTAACCTCACTGCGAGAGAGAAAGCATAAAATCGGAAATGCATAAGAGAATCTTTTGAGGGGACTGTTATTCAAAAAGTAATTATTTGTGGAAAAAATGTGGCATTAAAAAAAAGTAATTCCATACAGGAATTATAACTAAATTCAAAAGAGCTTAAACTTCTAGCAGCCTATAGAAATACTTTTTACATTATTTTAATATCAGTGAACTCAAAGCAGATGAATTAAGCTCTTTAAAATTACAAAAACTGATTTTCTCTTCTTATAACTCAGTGAATTTTACAAAGAACAAGTGTCTCAGGTAACAAGTACTCTACAGAATGAGTCTCAGTTTTTGTAGACTTCTAGTATTGGAGAAGAGCTTCAGATTTTTATAAATCTAACCCTGTTTTAAATTCAGGTTTATTAAGTTCTGCTTCAGCTATAAACTACTCTCACGAATTAAAAATTTATTCCCATTGGCCTAAGAAAATAATGTCTTTCCCATCAGAAACTATAAGTAGAACTTTAAAAACTTAAAATCATAAAAATATCCATCTTCCCCAAATTTATCTACAGAGTCAGTACAAGGCCAATAAAAAGCCCAAAATATTTTTTCACATAATTTGACAAGTTGATTCTAAGATTTAAGTAAAGGGCCAAGCAAGTGGAGGCTTATAATCAGATGTATCTTGAAACTTACTGTAATGCAAAAGTAATTAAGATAGCACAAGATTTGTCTGGAGACAGACAAATGGGCCAAGGAAGCAGAATAGAAACTCCAGATACAAACCCACACATATAGAAATTCAATAATTAAAGAAGTGGGACTTGAAGCTCAAGGGTAAAAGGAGGAACTGTGTACAAATGGCACTAGCATGTTTAGTTTTAGATACAAAATAATGAAGATTGCATTTCAACTTCTCATCCTCTACATGTATGACTTTAAGGTAAGTGACAGAATTAAATATTTTAGGCAAAATGACAAACTTTTAAAGGACCATATAAGGAATATCTTAATTACTTCAAGGCAGAGCATTTTAAAAAAGGCATGAAAGAACTAACCATAAAAGAAAGATTGATAATTTCACTACATGAAAATAAAGGACTGCTGATCATCAAAAGAACTCATTAAAAAGAGAGGCAGAAGACATGAACAGACACTTCTCCAAATAACACATACAAATGGCTAACAGACACATGAAAAAAATGTTCAACATCATTAGCCATCAGGGAAATACAAATCTAAACCACATTGAGATACCACCTTACACCAGTTAGAATGGCAAAAATTGACAAGGCAAGAAACAACAAATGTTGGCAAGGGTGTGGAGAAAGGGGAGCCCTCCTACACTGTTGGTGGGAATGCAAGCTCATATAGCCATTTTGGAAAACAGTATGGAGGTTCCTCAAAAAGTTAAAAATAGAGCTTCCTTATGACCCAGCTATTGCACTACTGGGTATTTATCCCAAAGATACAGATATAGTGAAAAGAAGGGGCACCTGCACCCCAATGTTCATAGCAGCAATGTCCACAATAGCCAAACTGTGGAAAGAGCTGAGATGTCCATCAACAGACGAATGGATAAAGAAGATGTAGTTCAATATACAATGGGATATTACTCAGCCATCAGAAAGGATGAATATGCACCATTTGCATCGACATGGATGGAACTGGAGGGGATTATTCTAAGTGAAATAAGTCAAGCGGAGAAAGTCAATTATCATACGGTTTCACTCATATGTGGAATATAAGGAATAACGCAGAGGACCACGGGGGAAGGAAGGGAAAACTGAATGGGAAGGTATCAGAGAGGGAGATGAACCATGAGAGACTATGGACTCTGGGAACCAAACTGAGGGGTACAGAAGGCAGGGGATTGGGGGGGTGGGGTAGCTAGGTGATGGGTGTTAAGGAGGGCACATGTTGTGGTGAGCACTGGGTGTTATACGCAACTAATGAATCATTGAACACTACATCAAAAATGAATGATGTACTGTATGGTGGCTAACTTAACAATCAATCAATCAATAAATAAAAAGTGAGTGGACAAGAGGCCCCTGGGTGGGACAGTTCGTTGAGCTTCCAACTCCTGGTTTTGGCTCAGGTGGTGATCTCATTGTCTTGGGATCGAGCCCCACATCGGGCTCTGGGCTCAGCAGGGAGTCTGCTGGAGATTCTCTCCCTCCCTCTGCCCCTCCCCCCACTCGTGTGCTTGCGTGCACGCTCTTTCTCTCAAATAAATAAATAAAATAAAATCTTTAAAATAATAATAAAATAGTGAGTGGACAAGTAGGAAGAATGTATTTGCAAAACAAAGGTGTACCGGCAAAGGTTTTGTAGGAAGAGCATATAAAGAATTCTTACAAATAAATTTAAAAATGACAAATGACATACAATTGGCAAAAGATATGAATAGGAGTGTCTCAGTTAAGGAAGCATAACTGATGCCTAGCATATGAAAACATGCTCTACCTCCCCAGCAATCAGAGGAATGCCAATTGGAACCACAACGAGACGGTATTTCATATACGCCTAAGGGGCATGCCTTACTAAATAGGAAGCTGTGTAGACGATTTAACCTTTTGTGCCTTAGTTTTCCATTCCGAGTATAAGAATTCTCTTCACCCATGTTTGCCACAGTCTGGTCTGTTATTCTACATTCTTTTAAATTCTAATACCTTACCTGTTCCATTACATCCTTTCTTCTCGCCCTTGTGTCAGTTTCTAATGGATTTAGCAGGAAGCAGACATTTCTCTTCAACATGTACAAGCCTGTGAAAACATTAAAGGAATGGAAGTGGAAATGGAAATTTCAGGCCACCAGGTGTCTTTATGCATAAACATAAATAATGCTGCCATAAAACTGACCCCAGCCTACTTTTTAAGGAGGAAAACATTCTCCTTTAATCCAACATGGGTAATTATGGATGATTCATTTGCTACTAATTTGCTGGAAACTCCATTCAGAAAATGCTAACAATACCTATATTAAGGCTTTCGTTAACACATGACATTCGACGGGAATCTGTTCACTCCAATACTATTCTTCTGTGGAAGTCTTTAGATGGTTCTCCTAATCAGCATAACGTGCTTTTTGGAATTTATGAAATCTAAACCTCCTTTCAGCTTTCAAGTTTCGGCTCTGTGTTTTCACTGTGAGGGACTGTTTACTTCTGTAAAAACAGATTGAAGAGCTATCATGGGCCTCCGTCCTTCCTCCCCATCCTCTCTGCGTCTGGGTCTAACTCAAGTTCTTTCTTCCCTCTCCCCTTCTCCCTTGCCTCTCTCTCTAGCTCTTGTCCTTCACACTCTATTGCTCTTTCTCTCTTACACCGTGATTAAAAAATAAATAAAATAAACCAAATTAGAAATTTCTACCAACTTTCTAAAAAGTCATCCTTCACGACACTTAAAAGCACTGCTAACATGCTTCAGTATACAATACATAGTTACAAATTAAAAAAAAATAAGTATAACCCATATTTCTCCTTGTAACCATGGTCTTACACAATGAGATATATTCGCTAGTAATGAACAGATGATCCATCTTCCTGTTATCAAAAATTAGCTTCCTCAAGTCTTCCAGGAATTTTTAGGAGTACTCACAATTGCTCAAAACCTGGTCTGTCAGCAGGAGACCCCAAGCCTCCCAGACACTCTACTTGCCCTTTTGCTCTGGCTCCCTGGGAAGCCATCTAGGCAGCTTTACCTCTCATGTGCCCTTCTAGAGAAGGTCACTGGCCCTGCAAGATGTGGACTCCAGATGCTGACGAAATCCCAGCCTTGTGGTGACAAAGAATCTCTAGATTCCCAGTAGAAGTAGAGATAATGGCTTCCTCTCGAACAAATCCTCTACTTCATTATCTGGGCAATGAAGTAATTTTGCATCTATGCTCATCTCAACTCTTCATGAAAAAGAGCATTGCCAAGTTCTGGTCCTCTCTGGAGGCTCGCTCACGGTTCAAAGGGTGTGTGTGGAACAGACCACTCTCCATGAGGGAGGGACAGAGCCTCCTGTTGTCCTCCTAAACTCTATCCCCATGCTGTCCTCTTAAGTATCTATTTCCCATGCTATTTATTCATCCTCCTAAAGTATATTCCCAACTTGGAATTTAAAATTCTTTCTTTCTCCCAGTTACCAAAGCTGCTTCTCCCTCCCCCAACCATTCTAGTTAAAATCAATGGCTTCCTACATGTCAAAGATACAAGCATATCCTGGAAGAAGATAGGGTCCCAGCCCAATCATTCCTTGGGGCCTAATTAAATAATTAATTAGATTGACCCGCCAAACCTGGAATTCGAGCCTGATGGTGAACCTGGGGGGAGATACTGATTGCTTATCACCTTAAATGAGAGCAAAAACTGCATTTGCCTAGATAGAAGGGAAGTTAAGTGTGGTCTAGACCTTGTTTTTATCATTTGTCTGCAATGCTGTATATTTTTCTGACCGCATGCAAGTACACTGTAAAACATTGGAAAATCGCACATGTATAAATCACTCTGAAACCTTATCACACTGAGAAAACCACTGTTAAGATCGTGGCATTCCTATTTCATGTCCCTCTTTTGAACATATATGCAAATGTAGACTAAATTTACATGAATGGGGTCACATGACACTTCCTGTTTACATCCCGGAAATTTTTAATGTTGTCTTTTTTTTATCATGCCCCTGTAAGTGCTCTTATGTTTTTATCCCTCGGATCGTTTGCCTAGCATTGCTTATTGTGAGTACTTCTTTCACTGCAGAATTGCCTTAAGAATGAGACCGCAAGCATCCACGTAGCCACCACCCCACAAAAACTAAAATATCACAACACAGCTGATATCTCCTCCACTCCTCCCATGTGTTAACCACCATCGTAATTTGGTGTTTGTCACTCCCTTAAATATCTTTAACCACATGTCATGTACATCTTTGTCCCTCAACAATATACAACACTTTTATATGTTTTTCACCTTCCTACAAATAATCACACTTCATATATTTTTCTGGAACTTCTCTTTTTGTGGCTCAACTGAATAGGACTAACTCTAGCTTATTCATGTTTGCTCTTTTATAGCATTCTAGTCTATGAATGTGCTTGGTGTTCATCTATTCTCCTGTTAATGGACATTGGTACTGTTTTCAGCTTTTTTGTTATCCTGAGATACATTGCCCTGAACGTTCTTTTCCAGTTGAGAAGCAGTATAGCATAGCGGTTTGAACCTGGACTTCACTGCCAGGTTGCATGAATTTGACACACGGCAGTCCATTTCATAGCTAAGTAACTTTGGCAAAGTTATTTAATCTCTCCATGCCTCAGTTTCCCATTTTAAAATGGAGATAAAATCTACTTCATAAGAATATTGAGATGATCAGCTTGGAGCATATGTAACTGTGATTTCTGTGGGCCAAAGAGAGTCAAAGACCAGCATTTTCATATAGTACAAACTCATATGAGTTAATACACACGTTTAATATTGTAACTGTATGGTAAATACTCAGTAAATGTTAACTGTGATGATACTAATTATGATGATAATGATTCCATCTCTTTGTGCTCTTGTGTATCAGAGTTTCCCTGACCTATGTATCTAGGAGCAGAACCGCCAGGTCACAGGATCTGTTTAAATTCAACTCTTATTTCCAAAATATTCATGAGGATTTTCCTATCCAAAATATGTTTTAGCTTACCACATATTGGAGTCTTCTTTAACATATCTCAATAAAGTTTTATAGTAAGTTTGTAATAAAATATCTGTGTGTGTGTGTACACATTTACTATTACTCCAACGAAGCAACTTGTAATACTTTACATGATTGAAACAGAACATCATCTTTCTTTCCAGTGAAACAAAAAGAAAACCTTAAAATAAACTGAAGTAAAATTACAATAGAGAATATCAATTCCAAAGAAGATGCTATAGGTTCCATGGATTCTTCCATCAAGTGGTGGGGCTCAAGTCATCATTAAAAGTGAAATTAACTTTTTCAACTGTTCCATCCCCCTGTCCTTCCTCTTCCTCCTCCTCCTGCTGGTCTTCTCCTGCTTCTGTTTTTGCCAATGAAATATTTTAAAATTATACATTCTAGATATTGATTGCTGTTACCTTAGAATTCAATTGATTTTGGGGGCGGAGCAGATGGCGGAGGAGTAGGAGACCTGGATGTCGTCTGGTCTCAGGAATTCAGCTGCATAGGGATCAAACCATTCTGAACACCTACGAACTCAACAGGAGATCGAAGAGGAGAGTAGCAACAACTCTCTGAACAGAGAAGCGACCACTTACTGGAAGGTAGGACGTGCGGAGAAGTGAATCCGAGGCGATATTCGGGAGGATAGACGGCGGGGGAGGGGGCCTCCGTCGGCCGCTTCTGGCAAGTGATAGAGCCGCAGAGCACAAAACCGGACCTTTTAGAAGTCGGCTCCGTGGAGGGACGTCGCTCCAGTGGCTAAGCGGGGGGTGGAACCCTCGCGGGACAGTGTGGTCTCAGGACCCTCGGGGTCACAGAAAGACCGGGGGTGCCTGAGTGCGGCAGAGCTCCCAGGGATCGGAGCGGGGAAGCCGACTGCAGAGACGGAGCCGAGGTGCGGGCTCTCAGCTCGGGGTTGCCATAAACCATGATCCGCGGCACAGTCGGGCCACTGCTCCTCCAGCAGGGATCCAACAAGCGGCAGAGCGGGGGAGACTCCCCTTCCTCCCCCGGGAGGAGCGGCGCGGGAGCGCACCGCAGGGATCTGCTGGGTTTGGAGACTCCACACGGGGTCGGGTGCCAGAGATAGAAACACTCGGTCACAGGCCGGGTGAGCACGGAGTGCGGCCGGAGACCGGGGACACGGGAGTGACTGACTGCTTTTCTCTGGGGGCGCACTGAGGAGCGGGGCCCCGAGTTCTTGGCTCCTCCAGGTGGAGATTGGGAGGCCACCATTTTCACTCTCGTCCTCCAAAGCTGTACGGAGAGCTTGCAGGGAAAAAAAGCTCCCAAGAGCATACCCGAGCAGATTACTTAGCCCAACCGGGCAAAGGCGGGGCAATTCTGCCTCCGGCAAGGACATTTGGGAACCACGATAACAGGCCCCTCCCCCAGAAGATCAGCACGAACAGCCAGCCAAGACCAAGTTTACCGGTCAATGAGAACGGCAGAACTCCAGCGCTAGGGGAATACTGCACATAGAATTCATGGCTTTTTTACCATGATTCTTTAGTCTTTCAAAGTTCTTTTTTTTTAACTGTCTTTTTTTTTTTTGAATTTTTCTTTTTCCCTTTTTCAACCAACATCTTATCAATCGCTTTTGTAAAAAACATTTTTATTTTTAATTTTTAGAGTCATATTCTATCCCTTCATAGTAGTTACCCTTATTTTTGGCATATATATATGTATATATATATATATATATATAAGTTGTTCTCTCTTTAAAATTTTGAGATACAGTTTCTTCTAACAGATCAAAATATACCCTAAATCTCTAGTATATGGCCCTATTCTAGTTTCCTGCCTAATCCCATTCTCTCCCTTTTTTCTTTTTTTTTTAAATCCTCTTCTTTCTTTTTTCATCATATTAACCCTTATTTTTGTACATATATAAGCTTTTCTTTCTTTAAAAATTTGGGAGCCACTTTCTTCTAAAAGACCAAAATACACCCAAAATCTAGTGTGTGGCACTGATCTATGCACCAGCCTGATCATATTTGATCATATTCTGTTTTTTTGTTTTGTTTTGTTCTGTTTTTGTTTGTTTTTATCTTTTTCTTTTTTTGTTTCTTTTTCTTTTTTTCTTTCTTTCCCTTTGTTTTTGCCCAGTTCCAGGTCTTTTCTGATTTGTTTAGAATATATTTTCTGGGAACGTTGTGACCCTGTTAGCATTTTGTTCTCTCATTCATCTATTCTCCTCTGGACAAAATGACAAGAGGGAAAAAAATCACCTCAACAAAAAGAACAAGAGGCAGTACCGATTGCCAGGGACCTACTCAATATGGACATTCGTATGATGTCGGAACTAGAGTTCAGAATGATGATTTTAAATATACTAGCTGGGCTTGAAAAAGCATGGAAGTTATTAGAGAAACCCTTTCTGGGGAAATAAAAGAACTAAAATCTAACCAAGTCGAAATCAAAAAGGCTATTAATGAGGTGCAATAAAAAATGGAGGCTCTAACCGCCAGCATAAATGAGGCAGAAGAGAGAATTAGAGATATAGAAGACCACATGATGGAAAATAAAGAAGTTGAGGAAAAGAGAGATAAACAACTACTGGATCACGCGGGCAGAATTCGAGAGATAAGCGATACCATAAGATGAAACAACATTAGAATAATTGGGATCCCAGAAGAAGAAGAAAGAGAGAGAGGAGCAGAAGGTATATTGGAGCAAATTATAACGGGGAACTTCCCTAATTTGGGGAAGGAACCAGGCATCAAAATCCAGGAGGCACAGAGAACCCCTCTCAAAATCGCTAAAAATAGGTAAACACCCCGACATCTAATAGTAAAACTTACAAGTCTCAGAGACAAAGAGAAAATCCTGAGAGAAGAGATATGTAACCTACAATGGTAGAAATATTAGATTGGCAACAGACCTATCCACAGAGACCTGGGAGGCCAGAAAGGACTGGCATGATATATTCAGAGCACTAAACAAGAAAAATATTCAGCCAAGAATACTATATCCAGCAAGGCTGTCATTGAAAATAGAAGGAGAGATAAAAAGCTTCCAGGACAAACAAAAACTAAAGGAATTTGCAAACACGAAACCAGCCCTCCAAGAAATATTGAAAGGGGTCCTCTAAGCAAAGAGAGAGCCTAAAAGCAACATAGACCAAAAAGGAACACAGACAACATACAGTAACAGTCACCTTACAGTCAATACAATGGCACTAAATTCATACCTTTCAATCGTTACCCTGAATGTAAATGGGCTAAATGCCCCAATCAAAAGACACAGGCTATCAGATTGGATTAGAAAACAAGACCCATCAATATGCTGTCTGCAAGAGACTCATTTTGGACCCAAAGACACCCCCAGATTGAAAGTGAGGGGGTGGAAAACCATTTACCATGCCAATGGACACCAAAAGAAAACTGGGGTGGCAATCCTTGTATCAGACAAATTAGATTTTAAACCAAAGACTGTGATAAGAGATGAGGAAGGACACTATATCCTACTTAAAGGGTCTATCTAACAAGAAGATCTAACAGTTGTAAGTATCTATGCCCCTAACATGGGAGCAGACAGTTATATAAGGCAACTAATAACAAAAGCCAAGAAACACATTGACAACAATACAATAATAGTGGAGGACTTTAACACCCCCCTCACTGAAATGGACAGATCATCTAAGCAAAAGATCAACAAGGAAATGAAGACTTTAAATGACACACTGGACCAAATGGCCTTCACAGATATATTCAGAACATTCCATCCCAAAGCAACAGAATACACATTCTTCTCTAGTGTCCATGGAACATTCTCCAGAATAGATCATATTCTAGGTCCCAAATTAGGTCTCAACCAGTACCAAAAGATTGGGATCATTCCCTGCATATTTTCAGACCACAATGCTTTGAAACTAGAACTCAATCACAAGAAGAAAGTCAAAGAACTCAAATACATGGAGGCTAAAGAGCATCCTACTAAAGAATGAATGGGTCAACCAGGAAATTAAAGAAGAATTAAAAAAATTCATGGAAACAAATGAAAATGATAACACAACTGTTCAAAATCTTTGGGATGCAGCAAAGGCAGTCCTGAAAGGAAAGTATATAGCAATACAAGCCTTTCTCAAGAAACAAGAAAGGTCTCAAATACACAACCTAAGCCTACACCTAAAGGAGCTGGAGAGAGAACAGCAAATAAAGCCCAAGCCGAGCAGGAGAAGAGAAATAATAAAGATCAGAGCAGAAATCAATGAAATAGAAACCAAAAGAACAGTAGAACAGATCAACGAAACTAGGAGCTGGTTCTTTGGGAAAGAATTAATAAGATTGATAAGCCCCTGACCAGACTTATCAAAAAGAAAAGAAAAATGACCCAAATCAACAAAATCATGAATGAAAGAAGAGAGATCACAACCAACACCAAAGAAATACAAACAATTATAAGAACATATTATGAGCAACTCTATGCCAGCAAATTAGATAACCTGGAAGAAATGGATGCATTCCTAGAGATGTATCAACTACGAAAACTGAACCAGGAAGAAATAGAAAACCTGAACAGACCTATAAGCACTAAGGAAATTGAGGCAGTCATCAAAAATCTCCCAACAAACAAGAACGTAAGTCCAGATGGCTTCCCAGGGGAATTCTACCAAACATTTAAAGAAGAATTAACACCTGTTCTTCTGAAACTGTTCCAAAAAATTGAAATGCAAGGAAAACTTCCAAGCTCATTTTATGAGGCCAGGATTACCTTGATCCCCAAATCAGACAAAGACTCCATCAAAAAGGAGAACTACAGACCAATATCCCTGATAAACATGGAGGCAAAAATTCTCACCAAAATACTAGCCAATAGGATCCAACAGTACATTAAAAGGATTATTCACCATGACCAAGTGGGATTTATTCCTGGCCTGCAAGTTTGGTTCAACACCCGCAAATCAATGTGATATAATACATAATAAAAGAAAGAACAAGAATCATATGATCCTCTCAATAGATGCAGAAAAATTATTTGACAAAATACAGCATCCTTTCTTTATTAAAACTCTTCAGAGTGTAGGGATAGAGGGTACATACCTCAATGTCAAAAAAGCCATCTATGAAAAACCCACAGTGAATATCATTCTCAATGGGGAAAAACTGAGAGCTTTCCCCTAAGGTCAGGAACACAGCAGGGATGTCCACTATCACCACTGCTATTCAACATAGTATTAGAAGTCCTAGCCACAGTAATCAGACAACAAAAAGAAATCAAAGGCATCCAAATCGGCAAAGAAGTCAAACTCTCACTGTTTGCAGATGATATACTTTATGTGGAAAACCAAACGACTACACCCAAAAACTGCTAGAACTCATACAGGAATTCAGTAAAGTGGCAGGATATAAAATCAATGCACAGAAATCAGTGGCATTTCTATACACCAACAACAAGACAGAAGAAAGAGAAATTAAGGAGTCGATCCCATTTACAATTGCATTCAAAACCATAAGATACCTAGGAACAAATCTAACCAAAGAGGCAAAGGATCTGTACTCAGAAAACTATAAAATACTCATGAAAGAAATTGAGGAAGACACAAAGAAATGGAAAGACGTTCCATGCTCATGGATTGGAAGAACAAATACTGTGAAGATGTCAATGCTTCCTAGAGCAATCTACACATTCAGTGCAATCCCCATCAAAATACCATCCACTTTTTTCAAAGAAATGGAACAAATAATCCTAAAATTTGTATGGAACCAGAAAAGACCCCGAATAGCCAGAGGAATGTTGAAAAAGAAAAGCAAAGCTGGCGGCATCACAATTCTGGACTTCAAACTCTATTACAGCTGTCATCATCAAGACAGTATGGTACTGGCACAAAAACAGACACATTGATCAATGGAACAGAATCGAGAGCCCAGAAATGGACCCTCAACTCTATGGTCAACTAATCTTCGACAAAGCAGGAAAGAATGGCCAGTGGAAAAAAGACAGTCTCTTCAACAAATGGTGTTGGGAAAACAGGACAGCCACATGCAGAAGAATGAAACTGGACCATTTCCTTACACCACACACAAAAATAGACTCAAAATGGTTGAAAGACCTCAATGTGAGATGGGAGTCCATCAGAATCCTAAAGGAGATCACAGGCAGCAAACTCTTCGACCTCAGCTGCAGCAATTTCTTCCTAGAAACATCGCCAAAGGCAAGGGAAGCAAGGGCAAAATGAACTATTGTGACTTTATCAAGATTAAAAGCTTTTGCACAGCAAAAGAAACAGTCAACAAAACCAAAGGACAACCAACAGAATGGGGGAAGATATTTGTAAATGACATATCAGATAAAGGGCTAGTATCCAAAATCTATAAAGAACTTCTTAAAAACACCCAAAGAACAAATGATCCAATCAAGAAATGGGCAGAAGACATGAACAGACATTTTTCCAAAGAAGACATCCAAATGGCCAAGAAACACACGAAAAAGTGATCAACATTGCTTGGCATCAGGGAAATCCAAATCAAAACCTCAATGAGATATCACCTCACACCAGTCTGAATGGCTAAAATTAACAAGTCAGGAAATGACAGATGTTGGTGTGGATGCAGAAAAAAGGGAACCCTCCTATACTGCTGGTGGGAATGTAAGCTGGTGCAGCCACTCTGGAAAACAGTATGGAGGTTCCTCAAAAAGTTGAAAAGAGAGCTACCATACGATCCAGTAATTGCCTACTGGGTATTTACTCCAAAGATACAAATGTAGGGTTCCGAAGGAGTACGTGCACCCTGATGTTTATAGCAGCAATGTCCACAATAGCCAAACTGTGGAAAGAGCCAAGATGTCCATCGACAGATGAATGGATAAAGAAAATGTGGTATATATATACACACACACACACACACACACACACATATATATACACACACAAAGGAATATTATGCAGCCATCAAAAGGAATGAGATCTTGCCATTTGCAACGATGTGGTTGGAACTAGAGGGTGTTATGCTGAGCTAAGTAAATCAATCAGAGAAAGACATGTATCATATGACCTCACTGATATGAGGAATTCTTAATCTCAGGAAACAAACAGGTTTGCTGGAGTGATGGGGGGTGGGAGGGTTGGGGTGGCTGGGTGATAGACATTGGGGAGGGTATGTGCTATGGTGAGTGCTGTGAATTGTGCAAGACTGTTGAATCACAGATCTGTACCTCTGAAACAAATAATACAATATAAGTTAAAAAAAAAAGAAGATAGCAGGAGGGGAAGAATGAAGAGGGGGAAATCAGAGGGGGAGACGAACCATGAGAGACGATAGACTCTGAAAAACAGACTGGGGGTTCCAGAGGGGAGGGGGTGGGGGATGGGTTAGCCTGGTGATGGGTATTAAAGAGGGCCCGCATTGCATGGAGCACTGGGTGTTATGCATAAACAATGAATCATGGAACACTACATCAAAAACTAATGATGTAATGTATGGTGATTAACATAACAATAAATTAATAAAAAAGAATTCAATTGATTTTTTTTTTTTTTTTTTTTGCTTTATATTCCAGATTCAAAGGTGAACATCCTCTGATGTTCTGATGTGAAGGGTAGTCGGGACTCTGATTATTTATTCAGATCCTGTGACTTCATTTTTCTGGAAGATTTGCATGACCTTCCTCAAAATGATCAGACACCATCTTTGCTTTTCATGGATCAGAAAAGCTCTTTGTTGAGCTCTTTCTAGGACTGTCACCGAGAATTCTTAGACACCACTTCTTTGGTTTGCTTGGTTTGCTTGCTTTGGTTTGCTTGCTTCACAGAGAAAATCTTGCTCTCACCGTACCCAGAGGAGCCCTTGGCTCTATTTGCTCCTGGCACCCTCCCCTGACTTTCTGTGGTTCCAGTAGCTACACCTGGTGACCGGATGGAGCTGCCATCTTCCTTCTCTCTACCTCTACTCTTTATTTTCTCTCTCTATTCAGAGGATCAAGAGATTCACTCTGCTGTACAACGTAAGCTCCTTCAGTCCCAAGAACAAGGTTCCACCTGAGAATAGATACATACTATTGAAAGTTGCCATTTAAGTCAAAATATTATTAGTCATATGAGCTGATATAACCTAGAAATTTATTTGTAATAGGGGAATGCTAAGTTAATATAAGAGACTACGAGTAAAAAGTGTTATGAATAGTTTCAGGACAAAGCATAGTAAACAATTCAATGCCAAATGATTAAATATTAAAATCAAATTAATATTAGACAAGAGAGAACTACAAAGAGACTTTCCCTGGGCTAGCATGGTGTAGGATATTTTTCCAGACTGACATGTGTAATATTTTAAAGAAACATAACTATTTAAAATCCCATTCTCTCTGTATTTCCTTATGCCTGTGATTATCCTCTCTTGTTTTTCTAACTCCATTTTTTTTCCCCCTCTCTACTGGACCTTTTCCATCAGCATTTGAATCAAATTTGGTATCTGCCATCTTTAAAAATAAAAACAAAACTACTCCCTGCAACTGTGGTTTTATCTCTCCTTTTCAAAGCCAATTTTTTCAAAAACAATTACAGTTTTCATCGCCTCTCCTCCACCTCCCATTTACTACCAACCCATTTCATTTTGGCTCAACATGGTCATCCATCTACACCAAAAGTGTATTTGCAAGGAGGCACATGCCACCTTCCACATGGCATCTCTGAGTGCTCAACTCCCTGAACCTCTCAGAAGCATGTACTGCACATTCTATGGCAGCACATATCAGGCTTCTCTTCTTGCTCCCCAGATCTGCCACCTCCTCAATTTCCATCGCCAGCCTCAGCCCTCCTCTCCAGCCTCAGAGTGTACACCTTCTCTTTCATCCTGGGCACAGCCCTTTCAGTTCCTAGAATATTCTTGACTCTCTTTTTCACATGCTGTTCCCTGTCTTTGGAATGCTCTTCCCTAGTCATTCACATGGAAATACCTACTCAGGGTAAACCCTACTTGCTCAGGAGGACCCCTTTGACCTCTCAGCCTAGTCAGGTCCACTTGTCATACACTCTCCTGGCAGCCAGTAATTTTCCCACATTCAAATATATATTTATATATATATATATATTTATATTTATATATAAAATACAAAATATATATTATATATAATAAAATTATATATATAGTAGGATATATTACTATATTATATAGTACATGTTTGATCGTCTCCATGCTCAGTGTGGAGCCTCCTTGAGATTCTCTCTCTCCGTCTCCCTCTGTTCCATCCCCCACCACACACTCTCTCTCAAAAAAGAAGGGTGCCTGGGTGGCTCAGTTGGTTAAGCAACTGCCTTCGGCTCAGGTCATGATCCTGGAGTCCCTGGATCGAGTCCCACATCAGACTCCCTGCTCGGCAGGGAGTCTGCTTCTCCCTCTGACCCTCCCCCTCCCTCATGTGCTCTCTCTCTCTCTCTCATTCTCTCTGTCTCAGATAAATAAATAAAATCTTTAAAAAAAAACAACAACAACTAACAAAGAACCCATACAGAAAAAAACTTGTGTGATGGAAACTAAAATAAATTTTGCCTACTTACAGAAAGAGATCAATTGGAAGTTTTCCTTGGATTGAGAGCATTCTTTGCTATGAAGGGAAATGGATCTTGAGTCTGGACAGTATCCATTAATATTGGTGTAAGTTGCCTTGTGGGTCATCTTGTTGACTTTTGAAAATATTTCAGTATACTGACATATCTAAATGGAAATTGTCTTTCTGAAATCGGCTATATTTTCATGTGAGTACCACCCTTCCTGAAGAAAAGGTAAGATGCTTTCCCCTTAAAACGATTTATTACTTTGAATGAAAATTAAAAAATTTATAAGTTCAAAGCAAAAAGTAAATATAGATTTAGTAGAATATTTAATAAAAGCCTTTTTTATGTGTTTTTCGTATAGGTAGTTCATGTTCCTTTTTTATTGTATGATGGGAAAACCCCCCTCGGCTCCCACAGGATTCTCTGATGGTTTGGAGCTTGCATTCTAGATAATGTAGCTTTTCCGGGGGAAGAGGCAGCCAGCCCAACATATGGCCCATTCCAACTGAGCTGACAAAAAAAAAAAAAAAAAAAAAAAAAACCACTGAGACTATTCTTTGGAAAACTATTCAGCTCTGGGAAAGGATTATGTAACTAATAGATGCGTTTTCCAAAATTTTTCATTTTATCTATTTCTAAGAAGTAAAAAAAAAAAAAAATCCTGCATGTAGTCATTAGACAAGGATCGTAATCTTCATTGGTAACATGTGCTACTTAATAACAAATGCGTATTAGCTCTGGTAAATGGCTTGTAAGATGTTAAACTTAATTCTATGGATGATATAATAATATGATGTTAAAACAAGTAGGAAATGACAGAAAGATGGGTGCAGCGGGGAATGCCGTATACAATCTTCAAGGAAACATTATAAATATGGATTTAAACTACAGATATACAGACATTTTTATCATTTTTGTATCCCTCTGCCACTAATATAAATGTCAGAGGCCCCATGTCCTAAATTATCATTACTGCTGTTTTGTTTCCTTTTTGCCTGAAGAATTTGAAAGCCGCTATGTTTCACTCTGCTTCAAAGCACCTACCTCGCGGTGGGTAGGCTGAATTAATTGAGGTGAAGGGGGTGCCTGTAATGAGTCAAAGCTCCTCTGCACTGTGCACTGAGGATTCACATTTCATAAGGCTTAGAAAAGTGTTGTCGAGCCAACTTCCTACACAATTACCTGGCAGCAGAACATACCTAAAATACCGCAGAATCTCACCTTGTTATCTCTGTTGCCCTTGTCTTGTTCTTCCCTGCCTGCCTCCCTCCCTCCTTTCTTTTCTTTCAGCCTTTCTCCTTCCTTCCCTCTTTATCTGTCATCTCTCTAGTCTAGCAACCCTCTCCCTCCATGTTTACCTCTCTCTGATCTCTCCCTAACATATTGTTTCCATCTGTATTACTCATCTCTACCAGCACTGTCCGTGTCCGATAGAACTTTCTTCAATGCTGGCAATGTTCCATGTCTGCACTGTCCCACCCAATAACCACGAGCTGCACTGGAGCTATGGAGCTTTTGCAAGCTATGGAGCACTGCAAATGTGGCTTGTGTCACAAAGAAAACGAATCTTAACTATTTACTTTTAATTAACTGAAGCTTATATTTAAATAGCCACATATGGCGAGTGGCTAGGATACAAAATAGGAACAAAATGCCACCCTGACTCTCTGAAATATCACATTCCAGGGCTCTTGTACTGATATTTTGCCCTGGATATTTGGAGGTTTGTCGAGTTGGCAAGTAGACTGTTCCTTATCGCACACGAGTTTGACAAACTAAGAATATGGTAGAAAGTCAGGATATATAAAGTAAATTATGCATGCACAAATTGGTTAGGATTCGAGATAGAAAAAAAGTGCATGGCCAACAAACTATTAAACAACAAAACAGAATAAGTAGGTTTTTGATCAAGACATTGTTTTCCCAGTGTTTTAGATGTTCCTCAAAATTGGCAGAGCTCAGGCTTGTATTCTAGGCTAGACTCTTCTACCATCTAGCTGGGTGACACTGAACAACTCAAAGAAAGTGAATCTTCTCTATGAACCTTGAATTCTCCACCTTTTGTAAAACAGAGTGGGATCAATGATATAAGCACCAACTGCTATCAGATTGTGGAATTCTGGCCGTTAGAGATTTTTCCTATGACATATGTAATACATACCTTGCTTGTCTTTTAAATATGAATCTGTAGATGTGAAAGAAATACTTAAATCATCTCCATGTCTTAGTCTTTGCTGTATTTTTAACACAGATGTCAAATATAATCTTAAATTCTTAAGAAAGAGGGAGACACCCACAGAGAGAGACAAAGAGAGAAGGCTAACCACAGACTATAGTTAAGTTTTAATTTTATTCAAATCTTTTTTTTTTTTTTTTCCCAGAGGGGTAGTCTTCAAGGACAACTATGTGTGTTGATAGCACATTGGATTGCTATGCCTTTTCTGGTCATGGAAATGCTCTTTATAGCTCCTACCTAAAGGATGATCTTTCGAGAATATACTATGAGTGTTTTCTAGAGCAGAATCTTTGTAAAGAATTTTTTGAGGTAGACCACATCTATCTTACTTTCTTATAAACTTTTCCATAAATATTTAGGATCTAAGGTCTGATGTGGTGGCTAGACTATTGTTTAGAAAACTCTAACTTATGTTTACTTTCATAAAGCAAGCCTGTAGCTCTCTGAGTTTGGGTAAACCACACAATTTTTTTCCCTTATAATTTTGAATAATTACGGTATTTCATTTCCCTTTTCCCAGCTATTAAATACTTCAAGGAGTTATTATTCATTCTTCACCTACTTTCAGGAAGGATTTATGGTGGGCAATATGCACATTCAGTAATTGTGATAGTCACTTTTGTAGATGGAAGGCCTAATTTGATTGTTCTTGCATAGAGAGGTTCAGTCAATTCTCTCTTACCCACACTAATGGATGGAAGCAATCGAGCAGATAGTTTAAGTCACCAAATGGACCAAAATGCATTTTACATTTTCCTTGGGAATACACTTTAATATTTACATTTGAATGTAGGCATAGTCAATGTTTAGCTATTCTATGTAAATGACAAGAGCAATAGAGATTTATCGGGAAGAGCTGAAAGGATGCCTGGATCAGAGACCCCTCTTCTGCGCTTCAGTATTCCACCCTTCCTCACCGTGCACCGCTGAAAACGGGGACGCGTCACTTAACAAACTGATGAGAAACAGGAGCCTGGAGCAGAATTTCCTTATCTCCTTGAGTTTCTGGCTCAGCCCTTTTCTGGGACAGATCAGCAATGAAGTGTTCTGGTTTCGGCCATTTCTCTTCCTGCGACTGCTGGAAGAGAAAGGTTTAATTACTCGTGGCAGATGATAATACCCAGGAAGATTCTGCCTGGACACCACTTTGAAAGCCATGTGAAGAATTCCCTTATGCCACAGTTGGTTTCCACTTGTGAAATATTTCTGTAACTATGTTTCACAATGCAGAGGCTATTTTCTTCCCTTCTCAGCCTGTTGTTTAGGGTGACAACTGGTGTAGGAATGTCACAAATTCTACAGAGGGTGATGCTAGTGCACTAAAATAATTCACACACACATACATATGTAATTACTTTGTTAATTATAGATTTGGGATTTATTTTGCCTGTAACAATCAAAATTTTAGTAACAATAATAATTATATATTTAAATAGGGCAAAATTATTTTTTTTTATTATTTTGGAGGAAAGTGAATTTCAGAAGCACCAACAGGTCTTTGCAAGTCTATTAGAAAGAAAACTGGGGGCGCCTGGGTAGCTCAGTCATTCTCAGCGTCTGCCTTCGGCTCAGGTCATGGTCCCAGGGTCCTGGAATCGAGCCCCGCGTGGGGCTCCCTGCTCCGCGGGAAGCCTATTTTTCCTTCACGCACTCCCTCTGCTTGTATTCCCTCTCTTGCTGTGTCTCCCTCTGTCAAATCAATAAATAAAATCTTTAAAAAAATTAATTTTTGCCTAGAAAACAAGACCTTTTGCATTAAAAGCAGCTCATCAGTGACTATTCATCTCTAACTTTGTGAAGAAAAGAAAATTATTGTCTATTTCTGTCCTTCCCTAATATAGATATGGATATTGCAAATATTGTAGATTTGCCTGCAAATCTTCTTGAGCAAATCAATAATCAATGTCTTCTAATAACCTAGAAGGATTACAACTTCACATATGAATATGAATCACTTAAAAGCTGATGACCAGGTATTAAGGTCTGTGTTTACATGATCCATAAATTCATTAGTCAGATTTCCATTTACTCTTCTGCAAGATAGCTGATTTCAATAAATTTTCAGTTGGACTTTGCCTAAGATGATGCTACTTGAACACATTTCTTTTATCATCAAACAAGTTCCAGAGAAAATGTACAACCCCGTCACTTGTGTTCCTTCATTTACACTCCAATTTTGTTTCTAATATCCCTGGTGTCTTTATCTGCTTATCTGAACTGCATCATTTAATAGTGACATTACCATTTTTAATTATTTATTAAAGAAAATAAGGAGAGCTACATGGCAACTTGCACAAAAGGTGATTTAGTAGCCACTAATTTTCTACTATTAGCACAGAAGCAGACCAGGAGTGTAATGAGTTAAGGGAGTATATTTTTAAAAGGATTTTTTAAAAAGCTACATTGAATGAAGATAGTGCATTATTTACATAGTTAAGCATTTTAAATTAACTACATCAGACAAGCATGACCAAGGAACTAATGGATCCTTCATTATCAATAACTACTAATGGTTATTCTGTGTTCATTATGACTCTGGGAGTGATGAACAAGAAAAAGAGATGTATTTTGTGTTTACAAAAAGCACAAGTATAAATGAAAAATCATACAGTAGAGAATCTACTTTTGAACCAGGGATACAAAGTACATTAATCTGTTGCATTTGACTTTATATTATACTGAGACTCAGGCTGGAATGGGGAGGGGGTTGACTTCTAATTTATAGAATTTTAAATGATTCTCAAAGTCTGTCAGGGCAAGTGAAAGACTGCTAGAATACAACGCATGCGGTATAACACTGGTTTCAATTTTGAATTTGAGAACTCATTCTATATGAACAGAGCGGATGAGTAACAGAATAATTAATAGCATCTGAAAAGAACAGAATAAGGTTGATAATCATCTTATGTGTTTTTGAGCATTATACTTTTGACCTTGGTAAGATTAAGTTCTAAGACTGAAAATTTGGTCTCAATTCTATACAACTGCTAGACTGCAAACAAATCTAATTCAGAAAGAAATTTATTTATAAGTACTATTGTTTATAACATTTAAAATTTTGTTGTGGGTTTTCTTTCAACTATAAAATATGAAAGGAAAATTGTATATAGCAAAGTTTCACACAACCCTCTGTAAATGTAGTAAAGATAAGGTGGTTAATTATAAAGAAGAACTAAAATAAATGTAGCTTCATTGTAAATATCACATTATAGAATGGTTAGACTTGTGTCTCCTCTGTTCTTTGTATTCCCAGCCTGACTCATTGTTGGTCTTTAATATATATATGTCTTAATTAACTAAAAATATCACCACACGTGGCTGAAAACAAACTGAATGGGAAGTCAAGGAGTTCAGGAAACAAAGGAACTCTTGCCCAAGTAGTTGAGGGCTTCTTTGTGGATAATGATGTACTCCAGTTGGGCATTGAAAGACAAATAGGTAATGACAAGGAAAGACAATATATTATAACATATGGCTTTCAAAACTTCGGCTTTTTACTTCTAGAAAACTATTTAAATATATTCCCACAGGAATATAAACCTAAAACACTATTTTCCACTAGATAAATCCATTTTCAGCAAATAAATAAGCATTTGAATTTAAAAAGAATAGTAATGAAAATTTGATCAATGGAGATACACTGAGGAGAGAACATATTTCCAACACAGCCTCAAAGAAATAGAGAAATACAGCAGCTTTCCACTAAAAATAAACAAATTCCTGTTCAGAATATTACGAGGTCAGTGCTTACCTATAAGTCAGTCAATTCTCTCAAAATTCAGAAGGGAAGGAAGAGAAGAATTGATATGTATATATCATCGCACCCATTATTTCATTTAATCCCAACAATAGTAATATCATAGGTTATTTTGTGTGGCTTTAAAGGTTCAGAAATGTTGAATGATTTGCCCAGGATGACGTGAGTGGTGGATCAGAAATCTAAACCCAGAAGTAGGAATTCAAAGTCAAGACCTTTTTGCTACAATACTTAGTGTGAGGAGAAAGAACAGAGTTCAATAATTACTGAAAATGTTTTATTTATGTTTTCTGAAAAACTACTTAAAATTTGTTGATCTTTAATAAACAGTTTCAAAGATAAATTAAACTTGTGAAATAAATTAGCTCAAACTCAGGCAAAAATGGAGAATTGAGAGAATGTAAAATATTAAGTTTTAAGTATAATTATAATTTCAATTATATTTCAGTTTCTATTAAAAATAATTATTTTTTTATTAATATATTTGCTCACTAAATATCTACTGAATGTCCCCAACGTGCCACACACTGTGTTAAGGACTGGCTATTCAATCACAAAGGACGCCATTTTTGCCCTTGAGAAGTTCATAAATTAAGACTTTTCATATTTTCAAAGTTCACTTAATGGGAAATTCGTTGCTATGGGGATCAGCATGAGACAAATGTGAGCAGATTTAAGAGCCTGGTGTGATTCTGAAGTAAGAAGACATTTCCATAAGCCACGCAGGAACATTTATCTCATTTCTTTACAATCACACTGGGTGCCTAATGATTTATTTTTAATTTGTTTCTGCTAATAGGCTCCCTCCCAAACTCTTCCCTGTTTTCACCTTACTTTCCTTCCCCATTTTCTCATCACTCAATCTCTACCCTTCAATTGCTTTTTGGGCTCCTATTTGGTTCAGTGAAACATTTTTCAGTGGCTTTCCAAGGTCAGCTCTGCTATCCCTTTCAAACACTAATGCATTCTTTTGCAAAGCCTTGCCAGCATTAAGAATTCCTCCCAAATATGCAGAAAGTTTTATGACTGGCAATAAATAGAAGATCAAGCAGGACTGGGTGCATATACATGAACAGAAAAGGGCATTTATCACAAACATATTTTAATTAAGAAATATTTTAACTTGATTGAAAAAGTACTGTTCTTTTTTCAAAAATCTGCTAGTGTACGATGGGTTGTGTGATTTGACAATAATATACCCTATTCTTATTAAAAAAACACACAACTCCTATCTGTCATGGTTCATCTTTTTAATTTAATTGCAAAATACAGAAATTGAAGGAAGAAAAGAGAACAAGGGGACCCAATATCCTATATTGGAAAAGAATACCTTCCCAGAAGATGTTTCTTTTCTGGAGAATGTCTCACTATATTTGCATACATTCTTCTATGACTGCATCCAGAAGAGGTGCCCATGTGTTTCATTTACTTCAGCTCACCAAGGTAATTCTGTTGGTTTTGGGGTCACTTGTTTCTAGAACCTTCTTTCATTCTGACCATCTACTTGAAAATATATGTAATGTATAGTCAGGGACCAAGAGGTGAGAAACTGTGTTGTTTAACACAAATCCATCCTTATGACTGGAAAAGCACTTAGCATATATTTTCTATTAAATTTGGGCTTTTTCTGTCTACAATAGACAGCTCTTTGTTATTACTACAGAAATGTCTGATGCCCTGCATAAAGTATACTTTAAAAACTTGAGAATACATCCCACCTTTTAATATTTTTCCATGTACCATGAAACTTTTAATAATGAGAAAAAGTCATAAATACAGACAGAAAGCAAATATTTTATTTCCTCAGGTATTTAAGACCTTCCTATGCATTTAAAAAAATTGTCCCTTTCTCTAAACTGAGTTATACTAAACCCACACGCATAAACACATGAACACCGAAGCATAGAAACATGCTGCAGCCTCTGTCCTAATTTTGTTCTCACTTTACATTTATTTGGACAGGCATTAGCTGCCTCTAAGGCAAAGGATCTTCAAATTTTCCCTACTAGTGTTATATTTTATTCCAACAGATGAATCTGTAGACCACCTATCTCCACTTAGCTCTGATTCTATTGGGAAAAGAAAAAATCTGAATTAGATGAAGAGAGCAGAGATACCTTTGATAAGGAATAAAATTACCTTGGATGAAATATAATAGGGAAGTCTGTTTTTTCATATCACAAAGTAAATATTCATAATAGAAATGTAAGGATAAACTGTTATAATGTTAATAAAATTAAGTGGTCAGTTTCTAGAACCAAGAAGACTCTCATGGACCCCTATGAATTCAGGAATCATTGCCTCATGGAAGCTATTGCTAGTTATTTTGTTTCCTATTAATTTGTCATTGTTTATTCCTTTGCCTAGAGCCAAAACTTTTAAGCCACTCTTTATCACAACATTTTCAAAACATATTTTTAATGAAAATGCACAAAACTAGTAAGTTTTGTATTCCAATTATATACTCAAATTTTAGGTATTGAAAAGCTAAGGAATTAAGAAAGACTGGAAAAAACAGTCAAAATATATTTATTTCTTTAGTAACCAAAGGGAGTAATATAGCCATAAAAGTGGTTGATTTTCTATTTAATAGAACCCCTTAATGTTAATTTTCTAATAGTAATCTCCTCCATCATGTAAATTTATTTTCATTATACATTAGGTGGCTCAACCTTTTAAGATAAATGGTAGCTTTAGTAAGCTCTCTAATTGCCTCTTATATTTGAGATTGTAACACTCCTGAATGAGGAGTATGAGAGGGAAGGTCCATAGGTAATAAGATAGTTGGAGAAGAAATGGCCGGTGTTGACTAAGAAATATCTAGTTATGTAAGAGAAATATCAAAAACAAAGATGGCAATTTAAACTTAAAAGTAGACACATGGGATCTAGTTCAAATAACTGAAATTATATTTTCTGGTGAGAAATTGGCTGAACTTGAGTGGACAGAGCTATGATTTCAAATTGTGTTTTTTTTTAGTGTTGGAAAAGAGGGAATAAGAATTTTCTGTAGATAAATATTTTCAGGTAGAGAGTGATTGGAAGTTTTCGTTCTATGAGAGTGTATTATTTAGGAATCTTTTGTGTATAATGATAAATTAAACTCAAATTGTCATTGAATCACTGGCTCAGAAGACTTGGTCAAGTGGCACAATGATATTACCAAAAACAGACTTCTCCTATCTCTTCTCTGTCTTCAGTGGTATTATTTCAATTCAAAACTGGCTCTAACTTTAATCTAAACCTCTCCTTCTGGTCAAAAGATGGAGACCAGCTGCTAACAGGAGAGACATGCTTACTTAATTATACTCCGTAGGAAGAAAGATTGTTTCTTCCAGTATATTTCTTGGAAAAACAATCCAACTTCTTTCCAAGAAATCTGCGGAAAATATCACAATTTGCATTTGCCCAAATTGTGTTCTGATTCCAATGGAGGAAGGCAAGGCAGTCAGTTTCCACAAAGTACTTGTGCTTCATGTACAAGGGGATACAAACAGTTGGGATATAGTGAACAAGATGAAAGGTGAAATGATCCTGAGCAATCCGTTATGGCAAATACTTGCTAAGTGGGAGGTTATTTGCTTTTGCAAAAGATTATGGGATTCATCCTGGTTTTTGCTACTGTCCCTGGGAGCTCACTTAGAGCAGAGAAAATTCCGTGATCGAGGTCTTTCAGAGCAAGCTGTCTACCTGAAGGTGAGAGAGAATGGTGAGCTTTGTCTACTGATGGTCAAGGAATCTGATATCTTTAAAGCTAAGTTCATGTTCCTCTCCTTCACTGTTCCTTTATCTTCCCACTCAAGCCTCACTCTCAGCACACAGACACCTACAAAGAATAGAAGCACCAACCCAGGGGTATAGAAATAACTGACATGGTTCCTCTGAATCCATCCAATTGCTCTGATAATTCCTTTTCTTCTTTTCTTCCTTGTCTGCTGTCTCTCGTGCCTGATCATGTCTTTATTCTTCTGTACCGTCCACTTAGTTTGCAACATTTCAAAAAATTGAATATCTTAGGATTCTTTCAAAACAGCATTGAAACATTTTAGGGTTGAGAAAATTAATGGATAAATATATGCGTTAGTGTGATGTATATATTTAACAAGAAAAGTGCTTTGAATTATATAAAATGAATTCTAAAAAAAATCTTATTCATATGCTAAACATTAACATGATTATTGGTTCTATGAGGGACATTTTTATTTACAAAACAAAAGAACTCTGCTCTTTGTTAAAATGCACAGACACATACATGCACACATACAATTTTTATTTTTTATTTATTTATTTATTTATTTATTTAATTTTAATTAATTAATTTATTTTTATTGTTTTAAGTTTTTTTTTTTAGGATCTTATTTATGTTTTTGACAGAGAGATAGAGAGCACAAGTAGGCAAAGAGGCAGGCTGAGGAGAGAGAGAAGCAGGCTCCCGCTGAGCAGGGAGCCCGATGTGGGACTCGATCCCAGGACCCTGGGATCATGACCTGAGCCGAAGGCAGACGCTTAACCGACTGAGCCACCCAGGTGCCCTTACACATATAATTTTTAAAAAGGAATTTGAGAAATATGCAAAAGATAAGTTGGTAGATTGTGGCAAAATGCCTTTGAGGTTTTCTTATTATGTATTTTATTGTACTGTATACATGTTTCATTATATTTTTATGGTTAGATCATAAATGATGCTAAATAGAACCTTCACAGGCACCTTTACTGATTTTACTTTTCCATGGTTCCATGTTCGAACTCCTCCCTCAGTGTATTAGAGGATATTTTTTTAATTTTCTGGTACCCAACATCTCAAGCTCTTTCTTTCTCAAGAGATTCCCTGATTATGAGGTTAAAAGCACTAGATACTCTAACCTCTTGGCATCAAGGGAATCAGCAGAGCACATGAACTGGGTTCTGCCAATTGCATGATTCTGTTCCAGACTTTTGAGTCTTCGGGTAGTGATTCAAAAATAATAAGATAGCTAATGTTCATATACTTCTTATGTTTCAGACCATGTTTTAAATGTTTTACTAGTTTAATCTTTACAACAACTTTATGAAGTAGAGACTTATTTTCAGACACAGAAATGGAAGCCCAAAGACAAAAGCCCAGTTGGTTTAGTATTAATGGCAATGAACCTTGAAAGTCCACTGACAAGATGGGCACTAAGATTTGAGCACTAATTCATTTCTACTGCCAACCATGCTAAAGTAACTATCTCTATGATCAACTCTAAAACTGGATAGAATACACAATAAAATGGTTTCCAGGCCTTGGATAACAGGAGCAAAAGAAAGTGATCCCTGAGAGAAGGGGCGGTCCAGGAGATGAAACCCGGTTACCACCTCCACACCCCAACTTTCAGCCTGGAACAATTTCTGACCAAAGCACAAGTAGCTAGAGTCCATGCAGGGAATGAGGGTCCCACTCAGATGAGAAGTGGAGATCAGAGTCTGAGACTGCTAAACGGACTGTTATCTGCAGGGCAAAGTACTGAAGAGACTCAATATTAACAAGATGCCCATTCTTTCATGTCTAGATATTCAATGCAATGCCAATCAAAACCCCACCAGGCTTTTATTTATTTATTTTTGAAATTGGTAAATTAATTCTAAATTTCATAAAAAATCAAAGGACCTAGTAAACCCAAATTTTCTATTTAAAAAAGGGGGGGGAGAAGAAGAAGAACAACAATAAAGGTAGAAGATTTAACCTACCTGATTTCAGGACTTATTAGACAGCTATAGGGGACAAGCGAGTTTGGTGTTGCCACAGGGATCTCTGAAATACACCACAGAGTCCAACGTGGGCCCACACACCTGAGCAACTGATTTTTTAAAATAAAATTATCAAAGTAATTTAGTAAGAACAAAAAATAGGCTATTTTCAACAATACTGGGAAAACATAACATCCAAATGGGAAACAAAACAAAAACACAAAATCAAACCCTGACTCTATCTCACACCAACACAAAAATCAACTCAAAATGGATCATAGACTTAAATGTAAATCCTAAACAACAAAGTTTTAAAAAGGAAACATAGAAAAAAAATGTCATGACCTTGACATAGGCAACAATTTCTTGGAGAGTACACAAAAAACACTAAACATTTTTTTAATGATAAAATGGACTTCACATTAATTCTTCTCCTTAAAAATCACCTTTATAAAGAGAATAAAAATTCTAGCCAGTCTAGGAGAAATATCTGCAATCATATATCTGAAAAAGTGCTAGTGTCCAGAATACTAAGAAAACTCTTACAACTCAATCATGAAACAAACCAACCCAAATATAAGATAGTCAAGAGACTTAGACAGACACACCAAAAAAGATGGACAAAGGCCAATAAACATGAGCACATGAAACAAACATGTGAAAATATGCTCCATCTCATTAGTTACCGGTGAAATACAAACTAAAACCCTAATAATATACTACTTAGCACTCACTAGGATGGATAAAATTAAAAAGAGTGATGGTATGAAATGTTGGTGAAAGCCAGACCTGGAACATTGCCAATGATACAATGGCCTCTGAGAACTCTTTGTCAGTCTCATGTAAAGCATACTCCTACAATATGATGTAGTGATTCCACTCATGTATTTGTCCAAAAGAAATGAAAACCTATATCTATACAAAGGCTTTTATAAGAATGTTGATAGCAGCATCATTCATAATATTTCAAAGGTAGAACCAACCCAAATGCCCATCAACTGAAGAATGCCTGAGCTAATTGTGATATATTTATTTATTTTATTTTTTAGATGAGATTAACTTTTATTTATTATTATTATTTATAGTGAATTAGTACTGCACACTAAAATGAAACAACTAAACTGACAAGAACTACCATAACAATATGGACAAATCCCAAAATATCATGCTAAGTGAAAATAGCCACATGCAAAAGATGACATAGTGTCTTCCTTCCATTTATATAACCTTCTAGAACAGGCAGAGTTAATCAAAAGTGATAAAAAATAGATCAGCTTTTGCTTGGGATGTGAGAATGGAAATTGACTATGAAGGGAATATTCTAGGGCATAAAAATGTTCTATCTTTATCAGGATGGTAATTACAGAGGTGTACACAGTCCTCAAAACCTAATTAGCTATACATCAAAATTGTGTACATTAATTCTATGTAAATTAGCTGCTAATAAAGCACATTTTTTCAAAAATCCCAGCACTAGCCCTGGAATCTTGAGTCCACCGGCAAAAGCATCAAGTGTCCTGGAAAGCCATCTTAACCACCGTGTTCTCATGGTTTGACCTTGGCTGAGTTTGCTACTCCTTTGGTTCTTCTCTGGTTATAGAGCCTGAATTTCCAGATTCCACCTTGATTCTGTGAACTCTCCAATATTCTTCTACTTTCTTATTTTCTGCTTAATTTAATCAGAGTCAGTTTCTATTGCTTGCCCACTAACAGAGCTACCTATAGGTATAGATATATAGGAACAGTGTGAACAGGATCTAAGTAACTCCCTGGAAATTTAGGGTCTGCTCTTTATAATCCCAGATCTTGTCGTAACATGTTATTTGATTTTTAGCAAGCCCTATCCTCCTACCATGTGACTCAGTCTCCTAATTTGGTATTTGTACCTAACTTACTATTCAAGTCTTCATTAGTACTGTGTTCTCTGCCATGTTGGTTGGTTGAGAGTTTTGTTCCTTATATAAGGCCCAACTACATTTATAAGTGGTGTGTGAAAAAATAAGTTGGTTATTTAGAGCATTTTGCATCCTACTTTATCTTGTATAATTTTTTCAGGATATATATACATATATATTTACATATAAATATAAGTATATTTACATATCCTTAAACATATATATATATATAACTTACATTTAATTCCCAAACAACCTTGTTTTGTTCAACATAAACATTACAGGAAGTCACAATTTAGGCTTTGAAAATGTAATGAAATTACTGATTTAAAAAGTAAAATTATGTCAGGAATATCACTAGGTAACTCTCTAATTTCAAATTAAGCTAAAATATAATAAACAACAGTGTTCTTTATTAACGGTTTTTTTTTATTTCTTTGGAGATAAATTTCTGACCTACTAAATGTTTGTTTTTAAACACTCATTGAAAACTAATGATGTAATGTATGGTGATGAACATAACAGTAAAAAATTTAAAGAAAAAAATAAATGCTCATTGAAAAATATATGGCTTGTATAATTTTATACAATATAGTGGAACTTTAAGATTATGTTGCATCATGAGCTTATTATTTCTATATTTTATTTGATTATATACATTACAAAATGTATTCCTTTAATTTAAACAGAGTCCATAAATGTGGAAAATTGTATTGATTTTACTTTCTTATTTAGTTGTCTGGATAAATTTTGTAATAAAACCAAACAAATTATGTATTTAAAATAAAAGCATTTCTATAATTCTTGACTGCTATACACTTATAGTCATCATGTGGCTCCTAAAAATTCGACAATCTGTCAAAAAATAGATAAAACTAGTCATTAGAACATTCCCTTTCCTTTAAAACTTAGATTACAACAATTTCAATGCCATGAAAGTAAGTCATTCAGTCCCAGAATACAATATACATGTGCAATTTCAAACAATAGTCCACAGTGTTGTGGTTTCGTCTAATAAGGGTGATAAATTGTATACAACAATAACTGATTCAAAAGTATAGTTTTAAGTGATTATAGAGATTGCAAGGCATCATGAAAATGATTAAATAGAAAATGGATAAGAATGTAAAAAGATGCTCAACATCACTAACCATTAGGGAAATGCAAATCAAAAGCACAAGGAGATACCACCTCATGCCAACTAGGATGATTACTATAAAAAACAAACAAACAAACAGAAAATAACAAGTGTTTGTGAAAATGTGAAGACATTGGAACACTGTTGCACTGTTAGTTGAAACGTACGATGGTGTAGCTGCTGTGGAAAACAGTATGGCAATTCCTCAAAACATTAAAATTAGAGTTACCATATGATCCAGCAATTCCATTTTTGGATACACACCCAAAAGAACTGAAAGCAGGTATTGAAGAAATGCCTTACACTCATATTCATAGCAGCGTTATTCTCAACAGCCAAAAATTGTAAGCAACCCCAGTGTCCACTAACAGGTGAATGATAAACAAAATGTGGTACAATCAATGGAAAATTATTCAGCCTTAAGAAGATAGAAAATTCTAACACATGCTGCAATATGGACAAACCTTGAGGACATTATGTTAAGAGAAATAAACCAGTCACAAAAAGACAAATACTGTATGATTCCACTTATATGAGGTACCTAGAATAATCAAATTCATAGAGACAGAAACTATAAGGGTTGTTGTCAGGGGCTAAGAGGGGATGGTTCTTGCTTTATGGGTATAGAGTTTCAGTTTTGCAAGATGAAAAGAGTTCTGGAGATTGTGCTACAATGTGTATGCACTTAATATGAATTAACTATACACTTAAAAATGGTTATGAGGATAAATTTTATGTTATGTGTACTTAACCACAATTTTTAAAAAAAAAAATCTTGAATTCTGAAACACATTTGTTCCCAAGGGTTTTGGAAAAGAGATTGTGGTCCTGTAATGATGAGCCATCAATTCTAAGCCAAGTGGGGAAGTGAGGATGTGAGGGGAACAATGAGCCATAAAAGAGGCACATGGATATGAGGTTCTGATGGGGTGGGCTTGAAGCATTGATGGAGTAACTTGGAAAGATACCAGGTGGTTGTCAGAGACTTAGAATTCTTGAAGTTTTAATTTGGAAAAGTTATAGTCTAGATTATGGTCATGGGAGTGCAGAGAAGGGTGCACTTATTAGAGCAAAAAAATCTAAATAATAGAACTGAGAAGCTAAGATTAATGGATCCTGAAATCCCCAAGAATGATGGCAGGGGTTGGAGAAAAAGACCAGCAGCTACTTGTCTGTGCTCATCTCCTACTACTCTCCCAGTGAAAATATGGCAATAACAGGGGAGGTGGATAACAACCACCCCAACAGGGACCAATATAAACTGGGTTGTGGAAAAAATGCCTGAGAGTGCTTCAGGGGAAGAAGTTCTCAGGAGACAAGGAGATTTCAGTAAAATGAAAGGTAAAGATAACATTTGGAGAAGTATAACGCCAAGATAGGTGATTAGAAAGAAAATAAGAGGGCGCCTGCGTGGCTCAGTTGGTTGGGCAACTGCCTTCGGCTCGGGTCATGATCCTGGAGTCCCGGGATCGAGTCCCGCATCGGGCTCCGTGCTCAGCGGGGGGTCTGCTTCTCCCTCTGACCCTCTTCCCTCTCATGCTCTCTGTCTCTCATTCTCTCTCTCTCAAATAAATAGTCTTTAAAAGAGAAAATAAGAGTCCACAGAATCAAGAACCTTACTCTTTTTAACCAAGTTTTGAATAGATGGTAGTAGCATATTTAATTAAGTCTGTAAACACTTACTGTATCTACCACATACAAAGCATTGCACTAAAAAAGATGAAAAACACACTTCCTTACTCTGTAGAAGTTTACAAGTTTAAGCATTATCAAAGAGTGGTTTCACAAAGCTAACCAAACAAACAAAAATTAGAACCTTTTGGAAATTCCAAATTCCAATGTATTCGGTACTGAGTAGGCATTGCATTGAATGAGTGTATTGAGAGTTTATCATACAAAGATCTTTTAAATTAAGAAAAAAGAGAAAAGAGAAAGTTTTGGAATTGAGACAGCTGCTAGAGATGTAGAAGAACATGGGAAATAGATATCTTAAGTGTATCAGGTTTACATATGAAGTGAGAAGCATAAAATGCAGTGTTCTTGAGTTGTATATCCATCTATGCTTTATCAAACCAAAGGTCATTTGATTACACATGGGGTCTAACATAGTATTTAAGACTTCAACTAAAAATCTTATCTTTAAATATGAAGAAAGAACAACAGATACAATGAATGGTCGATTCAATTCATTCCTTTTACCTTCATTTTAGATAATGCACATATTGCTTTAAAAATATTGCTCCTTGGGGTGCTTGGGTGGCTCAGTCATTGGGCGTCTGTCTTCAGCTCAGGTCATGATCCCGGAGTCCTGGGATCGAGCCCCGCATGGGGCTCCCTGCTTGGCGGGAAGCCTGCTTCTCCCTCTCCCACTCTCCCTGCTTGTGTTCCCTCTATCGTTCTCTCTCTTAAATAAATAAATAAAATCCTAACAAAAATTTTGTGCCTTTTCTTTTTATTATTTTAAAGATTTTGTTTATTTATTTTTGCGCACGTGAGAGAAAGTGAGATGCGTGCACACGAGGGGGTGGGGAGGGACAGAGGGAGAAGCAGACTCCCCGCTGAGCAGGGTGCCCGATGCAGGACTCCATCCCAGGACCCTGGGATCCTGACCTGAGCCAAAGGCAGATGCTTAACCAGCTGAGCCACCCAGGCGCCCATAAAAATATCACTCATTTTCAATGTTTGCTTTAATAAATAAGAGTTTTAATGGTATGACTTGAAATCAATAATATTTTGTTCACAAAAATTAATCGTCTCTAACAGATTCTCACTATCTGCTATGTTAATCAGATCAGTCATTAGACCTTTGTGGACATTAATTTTATCCAATGTTTAATTTTTATTAACAAAATATTAATACAATTATTCATTTATTCACATATTTTATTTGTAATCTAATTAACCATTTTGTTCTTTCAATATTGTATTTGGTGAGTAACATTAGGTCAATGACTAAAAGAGTTTTGGAAGAAATCACCAAATGTTGCTGAAGTAGCCTGATTGAACGCAGACTGAGAAGAAGAAGGGTTATAAAATTGTTATTAAAAGCCTTATTAGGATCAAAATTGTGACTGATGTTAAAAACTTGCATGTTGGTAGAAATTGTTAGATTGATTTCAAAAGATTAAGTATACCCCATATATTTGGAAACATTATTGACCTTTTGTCTGTCACTGCCAACATTTCTATATTGGCATGGGTTTCTCCTGATCAATGAGTGTTTAAAAGCACATTGGCTTGCATGAGCAAGTAAAATCCTTGCCAAGCTGAAACTTAGAGAAGTGTTTCTAAATATTTTATAAATGAAAGAAATAAAAGGTGGTCCATGGGGTCCTAACGATCTCAGTCCAAATTCTTCCCCAATAAAAAGAAGGTCAGTCTGTCTGGGTTGTCATTATGTTTCAGGCAATGAGGGTGCTCATTACACTTTTGTATTTTCCACCTATCTTCTTCTTTCTGGAATACATCCAAATGAAGACTGCCATCTAGGTGAAGTGAGAGTGAGGACTTTCTTTGTTTCCACTGTCTCAGAAATGCTTTCTGGCTAGTGGATGCTTTAAAGGAATCTTTGCTTTGTTATTTCCCCTTGTCTGCTGCTCTGCTCCAGCTCCATAAATCCTGTCTATGACGCTCCATTGACCCAGAAGATGGTGGAAGGCACCATAGGACACATCACCACATCGAGGCTCTAAGAACACCAGACATTTGTGGAACAATAGGCTTATGAAAGAGAAACACCACCATAAACAATGAGAACAACAACAAAAATGATACTGCAAAAAATAAGGAAAGAACTTTAAACAATTCTAATTTCTTAGGGAATTTGAGAACACGTATAATCATAAAATAAAAAGAGTTGCTATGAGAAAAGAACATCAGAGAATAAGAAATAGATCTTAGAAATTAAAACTCAGGTTGTCTGGTAATTACCCACTGAGCTAAAGATCATATTAATCAGATGGGGAAAAAAAAGTATAGGAAATTTTCTAGAATATAGAATAAAAAGGCAAAGAGAGAGCATGAGAGAAAAAGCAAAAGAAATAAAGGCTGGATTCAAATGGTCCAGGTAACACCTAATGGACGTTTTTGAAGGAGAGGACTGTGACCATTGAAAAGTCTCTCTTGTCCAATAGTTAAAACAAAAGTCCTCGGATTACATTTTATCGGACTAACTTGAATTGTACGCCAGTCTTTGAGGCAATTACCATATGGGGGATATGGAGAAAAAATAGAAGCCATGTATTTAGTTTCAAATGTTAAGAGTGGCTTTAAAAAAAGATTTAATACTTACAGATCTGAAAGCAGATATTCCTAATTTTGCCTACATGAAGTCACAGATAACAGAAGATGAGAGAAAGAATTGGGGAAGAGGCAAGTAGCAAGACATAGGGGCCATAATAAATTGGGGCATCAAGAGAAGTTTAAAATCACTGGGGGAAAAAAACAAAACATTTGTGTACATTATTTAAAAGGCCAATGATATCAGTGGGAGAGCTAAAATAATAGCTTTCCTTAATTTATTAAAGGAGGGAAAGAGGAAATCGTATTAAAATAGTAAGCAGACTCCTTCCTCTCGTACAGAATGGAGTTAAGAGGTAATATCTAAAACTGATAAATTGTAAAGAAGCATGGTATTTAGAATTATGGTAGTAACCACCAGCAGAATTTTTAAAAAGAAATGGTTCAAAGCTTTATCTAGAGAGTTAGATTGGGTTTAGAAGGGAGTCTTCTGGCCTTCATCTGATACCCTTCTCTATTTTTCTTAAATAATGTTCATGTATTATTTTATGATACAAATGTTTACATAACACATGGAAATAAAATGCCTAATTAAAAAGCTACAAATTTATAAAACTTAATTAATTTGGACTTGTTTGTAATTGTATCTATGTATTTAAATTATAATACATGTATATATGTAAAATATTTATTGAGCTTGAAATATTTATTTCCACAAATGCTGCAGGTACTCACATGCACATTTTTGCACTTATGAGAACACTCATGAGTTGAAAAACCTGTCTCTAACTCAGTGGTTGACAAACTTTTTCTTTAAAGGACCGGGTTATAAATATTCTAGGCTTTGTGGGTCAACAGGAAAAAAAATCAAGGATACCATGTAGGTACAATATATAATAACAGAGAAAACAAATTTCCACAAATTTTTATTGTTGAAATTCAGAATATAATAAAAATTGAGTACACATTTTTGTTATATAAGTCTACTAATTAAAAAAACCCTACTAATGAGAAGAATGGCATTTTTTTGGAGGAGGGGATAACATATTGCATAGTCGAGTTTCAAAGTTAGTACTCCCTATCATCAAGTCAATTGCAAACGTTCATTATGTGAAGGCAGGTTCATTCATGGGCCATTTAAGAAACGACGACAACAACAACAACAACAAAAACCCCAAAACCAGAACAGTAGGTGGACAGGGTCAGGACTGCGGGTTGTAGTTTTTTGACCCCTGCTGTCCCATTTAGCTACAATCCAAACAGATTTCTCAACTATCTATGGTAAAGAATCAGGTGGTTTTATTGTTGTTGTTTTTGTTTTTGTTTTGTTTTGTTTTCCAGTTTGCTGCGGACTCAATACTTCGTTAAATAAAATAAAAACTGCATTACTAGAAAATTGAAATTTATAAAATTAATACAAAACATACTCCTAATTTATTATTAGAATTAATAAACACAAAATTATCCTGTTAAATTGTTACAAAATTTTCTCAACACGACTTTTAATTTTTATGTTTATCTCGTGGCAAAACATCCTGTAGAGTTTTCAGGCTGGTACTAAGTAGTGTATGCACGATTCTGGATTTTTTTTAAAAAATAGGTTCCAAACGGATTGTCATATAATTACTAACAGACATGGCGCTGGCAACATGTGGAATATGCTTTTCTGTGGCACGAGTGCTTTCTCGCTCCTCCAATTGGACCACACATGTGTTTGTTTCCTTTGCAGGCCTAACTGGCAAGACTTTTACAGATTTTCTAGAGGGAGTGAGAAAAACGTAGGTAAAGCAACCAATGGTTCTGTTCAGGGCTCTTTGGTGCTTCCTTTGTGAATTTTTCATGTGGTGGACACCCTGAGAATAAAGCAGTCAGAACCAGATTGAGTCCATCAACTCTTTCCATGGAGCCCAACCACCATTTCCTGAATTCATTATTCAATATTTTGTAGTAATTATCTTGTAGTATTTTGTTGCTGTAAATGCATTTTTTACTGATGACATATATCTACTAAGTGTCCTCAGTTCCATTTTTATCACATTTCTCCATTTCAAATTCAACCAATTCAGAGTCCAATCGAATAGATATATTATGCTTCAACACTCTATCTAAATGACTCAATTACTGTATTCAGAAATTTCCACAAATACTGCAGGTACTCACAGAATATTATTTAAGTCCACCTTCTCCAGCCATGCTCATCTGACTAGGCAAGTTTAAAATGTGAGAGCTAAAATTTTCAGTTGGCTGTGATCTTATTCCCAAATGCATTATGTTCATTTCATTGAGAAGCATCTATTATATTTTTAAACACAATTTCCATCATGTTCTTTCTTTACAAGAATAAAGCAGTTTAAAGATACATCAGACTCTTAATTACCTTAAGAAAGGAAGAAAAAAATCTTTCTCTGCCAGGCTGCAAGAGGACTACATTCTTGATCTGGAAACCAAAGATTTACAACTATTTAAGGCTATAGTTTTTAATGAGATGCACATTCTGTTTCTGATGTAAGTCTCTCCTCGGGGGTTCTGGAAGCAACAGGAGAAACTTTCTGTCTGCAAGCTCTCACCTGATAAGTTCTTTTGGAGTGTTTTTCATTTTAGGAATTCTTTACCTTTGTTATTATTTTCCTCATTAAACACATCTCACATGGCATATGTGTTTTGTCCAATACATAGAAATGAAATAACTAAAGCCTGTTCATGGCAACTGTTTACCTAAATATCTGGAATGTTTTCTCCAAATTACCCTGTAAACTTCTACTTTTGAAATAAATTGTAAGTTTATAAAATAGTATTCTCAGTCAGAACTTTAAAGATCCTAATTTCTCTCATACATATGTTTACTAATGGCCTGACAAAAAATGAAACACTTCTTATGCTATTTACCCTGGTAGCATTAGATCTAGTTTGCGTAAAATCATCTTCTTTCGATACAGAGTTGGAGCTCAATTGTATTTGGGTGTTTTCATGTTACTGCTGGAAAAACAAAAAATAATCTTTTTAAGATCAAAGAAAAGTACAACCCCAGGGTAAATAGTCATGGTTTGAAAACATAGTTGTAGGAATGTGAATTCTGATCTTAAAAGGCCAGTGAAGGAAAGAGTTTGTGTACTGGATTCTGCCACAAACAAGTTAATACATATATATTTTTTATGTGTATGAATGAGTGTATTTTTTATCTCAGATGCCAAATATAATCATATTAGCCCAATGAATGAATATCAGGTCGTGTCAAAAATACAGCATCTTGCTTTGGTTAACTGTCTCATAATGCTGTTTTCAATCTTCCTCTCAGGGAGAAACGTATCTGATGTCAGAAAAGTTGATGTTTCTATAACTGATGTAATTTTAAACTATGTAACCTAACATAGAGCAACCTTGATGGTTTAAGATATTTTTCTTATAGAATATCAGGACTTGCAAATACATTTCTAAACCTACTTTATAATGCCTTGAGTCCTTATCAACACTGACATTAAGTTACCCCCGGTACCAAATTATAAATAAAGAGATAAGAATAATCTCATATTCCCTGCAATAAAAAAGATGTTATGTGGTGTATGCTTCATAGAATTTTCAAAAATAGAAAATTTTGGCTTCACAGCTTTCATTTTAAGCATCTTCCAAATATGTGTCATTTCTACAATCAGAGAGATGGTGGCTGGCCAGCAATCTGAGGCTGCTGATAGAGACGTTCAGGGATGAATCCAATAGACCAGTTTAGGTCAGGGACCTCATTGGTTCTAGTGCATTCCACAGTGAGTGGAGAAGATTGAGTAGTCAGAGTTTCAGCAGTGGTCACTGGAACTGAAAACTTATACACATTCTACAATAATGATGTGGTAATATCACCTAAAATGTTTATTTTTAATATTTAATAGTAATAATAACTAATGTAGGTTGATTGCTTACTATGTGCCACTGTTCTAAACATATTTACAGATGTTAATTCATTTGATTTTCATAGCAACTTTATAATATAAGTATATTGTTATTCCATAGTAAGATGGGTAATGCAAGCACAGAGAAATTAGTAGCTCGCCCAAGATCACATAACATGTAACCAGGATTCCAATCCTGGCAGTTAGTCCAGAGCCAAGGCTCCTAACCACCAGGTGTTATGACAAATATGTCCTGAAAGGATTAGTCCTTGTCTAAAACTACAGAAAGTAATCTTCCCATCATCATCACTACCATCATTTAAATTCTAGGTAGTTTTGGATTCAAATTATAGTTCTGCTACTTATGAGCTCGGTCACCATTATCAAATTTCTTCACTTCATTGAGCCTTACAGTATTTCAATCTGTCAAATGGTACAATACTTATTTTGCAAGGTTATTATGAGATGGTTAACGTATGTTCATTACAAATATAAAGCACCAACATAGTTTCCTGGCACAGAGAAGGTACCCTACAAAAGGTATCTATATTACACGTATGGAAATGAGAACAATAAATGCATGCTAATGTACACTAAATTAAATGTTTGTCACGTGATTAAGTAGATACACTCTGGCCACAAATAAATAATGTAAATTCCAAAGTAGCAAATATCTCAATGAAATATTCTAAATAACCTGTTAGATCTTTTTTTTTTTCTTAGAGCCCTTTAGGTGAAGGGTTTTGCTGTTGTAGGGCACATAGGACTAAGTGAGCAGTGACTGATGTCCTGAGAGAAGCCTGGGTTCAAACTTCACATCCTCAGTATGAAAACGGGAAGTCCAAGAAAGATGTTCTATATGTGCTTGGTGCTGATGGTGATCCTGAGTTGTGGTGATCATTCCTCTACGTTGAAGAGTTTGGCTGAAAATATCAATATGCAAGTAGCATATGTGGGCAGAAACTCAAAATGATGCTTATCTCATGCAAATACCCTGTGTGAGATGGAGACTTTGATGCTAGAATCGCAAAACTCCAAATCAGGCCATTTTACGATAAGGTGATGGTTCCTAATCTGCCAGTCCCCAACAATCCCCAAGACATCCTTCATTTGACAACTGCACCAGGTACTATTTTCAAAAGAATCACAAGCTGCTATTCTGAATAATAGACAGCAAAGTGACTTAAAGAGATAGTAGCTGAGGTCATAATAGCTTATGCATGTGTGTGTGTGTGTGTGTGTGTGTGTGTGTGTGTGCATGTAATGTGTACATAAGTTCTTATTTCTCTGGGATAAATGCCCAAGAATGTGATTGCTGGATTAAATGGTATGTGTATTTTATAATGATTTAATTTTTAGTAGACTTTTTTTGGGAGCAGTTTTAGATTCACAGCAAGTACAGAGAGTTCCCCTATCCCCTTTACTTCCACACATGCACAGCTCCCCCCACTATCAACATCCTGCACCAGAGTTACAATCAATGAGTAGACATTGATATGTCATTATCACTTAAAGTCTATAATTTACATTGGGGTTCATTCTTGGTTGGGTACATTCTTTGGGTTTTGATTTATGTATAATGACACATACCCACCATTTGTAGTAACATACAGAGTAGTTTCACTGCCCTAAAAATCCTCTGTGCTGTGTCTATTCATCCATCTCTCCCTCTGCACAACTGACAACCATTGACCTTTTCACCGTTTCCATAGTTTTGCCTTTTCCAGAATGTCATATAGCTGGAATCATACAGTATGTAACCTTTACAGATTGCCTTCTTTTACTTAGGAACGTGCATTTAAGTTTCCTGGCTTGATAGTTCATTTCTTTTTATTGCTGAATAATATTCCATTGTCTGGATGCACCACAGTTTATGTTTCCATCCACCTGAAGCAATCAAGATGCCTTTGAAGTTTTAGCAATTATGAATAAAGCTACTATAAACATTAGTGTGCAGGTCTTTGTGTGGAAATGTTTTCAGTTAGTTTGGGTAAATATCAAGGAGGGCAAAACTGGGTCATATGGTAAGAGTCTGTTTAATTTTGTAAGAAACTATTTAATTTTCCAAGTGCTTCCAAAGTGGTTATACCATTTTGCGTTCCCACCAGCAGTGAGAAAGAGTTCCTGTTTCTCCACATCCCTGCTGGCATTTTGCTCTCCATATTAACTTTTTTATAGGTGTGTGGTTTTACCTTGTTTTATCATAGCTTTTATTATTATATATTTTCTCAATACATAGAAATAAAGTATAATAACTTAATCATGTGGGAAAACTCAAAAGTTTGATGTGAAAGAGGGGTCTTGATATTCACAAAGGTTGAGAACCACTTAATAAGAGGATCCTGATGGAAAAATCAGACATTTCAAAGTATGTGTGTAAAAGTGTCCCACTTTACCTTCTGGCTACACCTGTTCCTTTGCCTAAAATTCAAGTGCAACCCAACAAGCCAGGCTGTGCCTTCTATTTTCTCCCTGGTTCACATTCCTCATCAGCACACAATGGAAAATCAACACCACATTTCCTGAGAGTAGGTTTCTAAAACTGCTCCACAGGACACTAATGTGCTATGAGATGCCGTTAAGGGTTCCACGGAAAGAAAGAAAGAAAAGGAAAGAAAGAAGAAAGAAAGAAAGAAAGAAGAAAGAAAGAAAGAAAGAAAGAAAGAAAGAAAGAAAGAAAGAAAGAAAGAAAGAAAGAAAGAAAGAAAGAAAGAAAGAAAGAAAAGAAAGACAAACATTTCATGTATTTGGCCGAAGTAGATTATTATAGTTCTCACCCCCATCCATGGAAATTCACACAATCCAATAGCCCTTTAAAAGGTTTGAAAACTTTTAGAATAAAACTTATAATAAACTAGCATTCTAAACTTTTTATATGAAATATATACTAACATGGCAGAGGTCCCATAGGTAACCAGCTGGGGAAGGAGAAACATTCATCTGACCAAGTTTTCTAGAAAACATGTCATGAGGAAAAGAAATTGTGTATCAGGAATGTTGTCCTTTCTGAAACAGGGCAATTTCTACATTAAAGACTTAAAAAGGTGAAGGAGAACAGTGGAGAGATGGGTAAAGAAGTCAAAGAATGCATGACACATGCATTTCCCTGGTCTCTTCAAATCTTCAGTAAAAGTCTTTAAAATCAGGAAAGTGTCAATGATAGTGGGTTTCCTAAGAAAACAGTGAAGGACAGACCAACATCCAAGTGGCCACAGAGACAACCTGTATGCACAAGGCACAGAAGAATCTGTGCTGTAAAACTCAGATTCATAGGCTGCCAAGTTCATTCAGTTGTCTGAGGGGCAGGAAGAAGCAAGAGTTGGTTGACATGCAGTAAACCCAAGGCGCTCCACTCCAGATGTCTTAAAGTGCTGTGGAATGTAATGTGATAAAATGTAAACAAAAGGACCCAGCTCTTTTTTTTTTTTTTTGATTGCTTAAAATAACCATGCATTCAATTCATCAACCATCTTAATTTATACCTGGCTAAGCCACATGGAATCCTAGATCTTGAACCATATTTTTCTCCCTACAAAGACTGAGAAAAAATTTTCTGGTAGTTAGAACTGAAGTTTTTATCTTTGTCTCAATACCCTCTCCCTTTTATATCCCTTTATAAAAAGCTATTTCAAGAAAAAGAGACATCTTAATAAAGCCGAGTTCTGTAAAAATTGGCTTTCTTGATATTAAGTAAGCTTTGTGTGCATGTAATAGATTATGATCAGCATGAAGTCAGCTGGTGTTCACACAGGCTATAATTGAATGGTTTGGTGTTAAATAAAACTGATAAATAAGCTACCAAACCATTTTTTTTCCATAAGGAAGGCTCCACAAGATATCTGCTGCAGAAATGACAATAGGTGTTCTCTCAACATGCTAATTCTTAAGACCACCCTGTGTCTATTAAACCCAAGCACTAGGCACAGAAGCAAGGAATCTGAATGTTAACACATTTCCCCCACCTGTGCTACTTGGTTGGCTCTAATTTGGTCTGAGAACCACTGGGATAGATCCTCAGAGACTGCAAACATAGGCATCGAAGTTAACTCAGAATGCAATGAGAATGAAGAAATACGAGTTGGAATTATGGAATTTCCGAGTTGAAAGGATCTGAAAAGATCTAGTTCAACCCCATGCCCTTATAGAAGAGGAAAAAAAAAAATACATCATTTCACCAGGGTCCCTGAGTTCAGTCTGTTGAGTATGTTTCTCCTTCTAAAATGTCATTTAGCCTACACGTTGAAGAAATGGAAGAAATTCTGAAAGTAGAAAGCAAAAAGAAAAGAAACAGATCTCTGAAGAAAGTCAATGGACCCATTTCAGTGAAAAGGCTTAATCTTTGAAGATGCACTCAGATTGAACTTCTGACCTTTTAAAAAGATTTTTAACCCATGAATTAGACAGCAAGATTTGTTTTAAATATTGGCACTGCTTTAGAAAACATAACCTACATATGCACAGTAATCTGAATCGTGACTATGTACTCTCTTTGACCATCGAATTACAGAATAAGTAATCACTTCCTAATTTCAAGTTCCTCTTCTTTCAGTCATTCAGAATTCAGACTTCAAGCCAGTCTGGTGAATGCCAGGTTTCTGTTCATTACAAACAATTTATCTTAATTAGCCTGAAAAACTGTTCTAACAAGAAATAAATTATTGAGCACAAAAAGCAAGTTTGCGAAATGTTTAATGTTCCTTTAAAATCCCTTTCAAAACGAATGGCAGTTGAGAACGCGGAAGGTTGGGAAGAGAACTTTTGTTGCTGGATTGATATCAAACCTCCCTCTGGTTGTGTGCAGGTGTAGTAGTGTTTACTTAAAAATTTATTGTAACAGATCACATCCTTATAATCAAGATGGTAATCAATATTTATAAGGGCTACAAAAACATTCTGTGATTAAAGGCCATTTGTTTCATCACAATACGATCATTTATTTATCGCTGGGTAAATTGTTACAAATTGCTCACTTTGGGGCAGGAGGAACAGGGATATATGAACTTGGAGATTCAGGCTGAATCTCCTTTACTGGGTGAGATTCTAGCAATTGAAGCAGGGGTTGAGTAAGGCATATGTACAAAAGGAAGGCAGTGCTTTTCCTCATCACACAGTCCAACACTGTGATCCAATGGTTCCAGTGCTGGACATCATTCCACCCGAATCTACTCAGGTCCACATTTTTCTAAATGATGTGCCTTCGGGCTCTGGCCTAAACTGTTCCAAACAACATGGCAACTGAGCCGGTCGCTTTCTGTAGTCCCGTAAGGCCATCCTGGATTCTGTGCTAATATGATAGGAAGAGAGTGGGGGATGTAATAGTGGCTTCTTCTTTTCGTTTGTTTTTGTTTTTGTTTAAACCAAAACAAGAGTGTCAAATCCATTCTAACTGCGAGAGTGGGAGAGTCAAGCAGAGATTGGATGCAGGGACATTTCACAGAGAAAGGAGTTCTTCCCTTGAATAGATACTCCCTTTTAAGCCATCTAATTCGAATAAACACTGTCACACTTCACAGCCACCAGCTGGAGCCTCCCACTCCCCATTCAAATTCCAAACAGTCAGTGCAAACAAATATTTTTTTGGAGACAAATTCAACTGCTCTAGTGTAAAACTGCTTTGGGCTCATCTCCAGACCAAATGCACTGGCTCAGGGAAAAATCTCTTTGCTGTCAGACAAAGGCTGTTACTGTAATTCTCATTCAGAGTTCTTCTCAGAGGATTGTCTCAGCTGATCAGACAGGGTGAGTCAGATAATCTCAAGGAAAGAGAAAGGAAATACCACCCACCCACCCACTCCTTGAAAGGCTCACGTGAAAGGTCGCTTGAATCAGGGTGGGGGACACATCAGCATTTTGTCTTTACAATACTGGGCAGGAAATATTACTCCTGTTTCCTTGTGTCCGGACTGCATGTTCCCCCAAGCTCTCCTTTTTAGAAAACAAAGGTGTCCAGGAATACCAAATACGGCTAGCAGTCACTCCTGTCCCCAAGAAACCTTACTGAGTGATCCCTGAAGTCAAGCAGGAATCTAATGGTGGTTTGGAGTTGAGTCAGGTGGACAAGTAAAAGCCATCATGAGGAAATATGCCAAAGCCTTTTGCTTGTTCTGACTTTCAATCCCTCGCATCTGAGCTCATGTTGCCAGATGTCCGGACTGTAAGTGAAAAATTCAGACATGAAAATTCTTTTCATGCAAAACCAAAATCTGGAAGGAGCATACCTTTCCTTTCTTTTCAGACACTTAAATCTGTATGGTCTCAAGTTTATCTCCCAATCCCCGGTTCCCATTTTGAGGTAGACAATGTATTGGGTAAGAGGTTATGCTCTGGAGAGAACTGGCCAGGATTAAGATTTCACTCAATGCTACACTTAAACCCTCTTACTTTACCTCACTTAACACGATTAAGTCGATAAGCTAGAATTTCCCACTCAATGAAATGAAGTGAAGAATAGTATCTGCACCATGAAATAGTAATAGAATTAAATAATACGATACATAGAAGCCTCCTATACAGCCCATGATTAGCAGTCAATAGATTTTACTTACACTAAAAAAAAAAAAGAACGAAAAGAAAGTTAAAGATTTATTTTGAACTAAAATTTTAATGAGTAATTTTATTGTCATGTTTTGTTGTCCTGGATGTAACATAACCACATACAGAAACAAAACCAAAAAAGACAAAGTGTGCTTAACATAGGAGCCTGATTCTATTAGTATTTTGGTATAATTTTTTCTAGGATTTTTTCCTTCATGCATTTTAAAAAATAAATAAATATATACATCAAAATGCATGCAAGACTTTGTATCAATTTTATGTACAACTTTATCACCAGCATCTTCTTGTGTGCTACAAGATTGTAATCACCAGCATTATTAATGGCTACCTTATATTCCACCAAATGGGTCATTTTATAGATACCTAATCACTCCCTATTGTTTATATAAGTTGTTTCCAGGGCCTAAAAATAGAAAGTAGAGCCGGTGATTGATATTTTTCTGCAGATAGCTTTTCCCAAGTATGTCCATATTTCCTACATTTATCTTTATATTCGTAGGGTAAATTTCAAGAAGAGGGATTACTTACTCACAGGCACAAGCATTTTTAAGGCTTTTGACGGTGGTTGCCAAGTTGTTTCCTGAGTCAGTGCTGAGGCAGTGTTTGAAAATATCAGTCATGTACTGTCTTACCACCATCAGATTCATTCTAGCTTTAATCAAAAAATATGTTAATGGCATTAATCAATCAGCCTCTTTGCTGTAATTATTTATCTGCTTTTGTCTGTCTTCATTCTAAGTCAATTAGAGGAAGAAATAGGGAAAATTACCAAGTATTTATTAAGTTAAAACTCCTTAAAATAATAGATAAATACTGGAGAAGCTATTAGGATCTAAGCCTAAATCTTAACGGGCTTGAGAACTGATGTCTTTATCGAGGTACTATTTTGTTTAGGTTAATACAATATACACGTGAGGATACACCTTTTTCCCCTCCCAATAAAAGCTTGCCATACCCTAAATTCCACATCACTGGGCCATCTTTAAACTTGGGTTTTTTCTATGAGGCCGAGTATACGTGATATACACAATTAAATACCCTCAAAAACAGTTTGGCCTTGGGAGGAAATTCGTAATGAAACTTAAAGCACAGAGGTGAGGCTACCTTGCTGAAATAGTTTTAGTTTAACAAATGATAACCAATCAATCCTGTGATTTGGATATCCCTCAGTGTTACTTTTATTTGCTGTATACTCGCCATGATATAACTCTAATGCCTCTGAGGTTATCTCTGGAAAGTACATATTTATTCATTGTTACATTTGATCAACAGAGTATGCATTGTGTCTCTATTGTGATGTAGTTATCAAGGATAAAACGATAAATAGAACTAGTTTCTACCCTGGAAGAATTCACCCACTTATCTGTGGGCTGGCATGAACTAAGTGTGAGTCACGGTCAGCTTGAGACAGTACCAATCATGGGATACTTCTTAGGTATCAGTGTGATTTTTCATCTTCTAAAATGCACTCCATTTCTTGCTTAAATGGGCCACCCAATAAAGAAATGCACCTCTTCATGCATCTCATTCAATTCATCCATATGTGATTTTAGATTCTTCATAATTTACCCAGCCTCTTAATATCAACAAATATTGATACTTCCCTCTTCTCTCTTAGACCACATGAGTTCTTTCCCTTGACGTATTAGGTATGCTTGTTAAATTCTAGGCTACTAGTATTGAAGCAATTGAAAAGATGAACATAGTGAAAGCATTCAAGATATATATGAAAATACTAATGTTGGTTCCTACCCATGGAATTTTTGTGAGAACTGAGAGAAAAGAATGAATATAAACCTATAAATTACCTATATATCTATACCTATGTAATTTGACACAAAGATAAAACAAGTACCACATAGAAATAGTAATAGCAGATACGGTCTTCATTGTCAACATTAAGGTAACAGGACCACTTCAAAAAGCAATTGGGCATTTTTTTTTTCAAAATATTAAACATAAAACTATCATATCACACGGCAATTCCACTTCTAGGTATCTGGCCAAGAGAAATGAAACATATATCCACACAAAGACTTGCACATAGAGGTTCGTGGCAGCATTACACATAATTGCCAAGACCTGGAAACAAGCTAACTACCCATCAATTGGTGAATAGATAAACAAAATGTGATATATCCATACGATGGTATATTATTGGGTAATAAAAAAGAATGAACTACGGATGCATGCTACATCATACATGAACCTCAAAAACATCATGCTATGTGAAAGAAACCAGACATAAGAGATGACAGACTTATGATTCCATTTATATGAAATGTCCAGAAATGGCAAATGTATAAAGACAGTATATTAGCGATTGCCTGGGTTTGAGGGTGGGAAGAAGGATTAGCTGTAAATAAAGAGGAGGGATCTTAGGTGGGATAAGGAAATGTCCTAAAACTAACTTAGGTGATGTTAACGCCACTTGTCAGCGACCAAAAATCATCAAATTGTATACCTGAAATGGGTGAAGTTTATAATATACACAATATGCCACAGTGAAGTTCTTTTAAAAAAAAGGTAACAGAACTAGGGCCACTGTATGCCAACTTTGTCATTATCTCTTCTATATATTTAGAGAAGCTATGTCCACTATAATTGCATTTACACAAAGTTAGGGCTAAAAATTATATAATCCAATTGATAACCTCAATCTAACCGATATGGATAATTTAGGCTTTAAGTGATTTTTGGATTCTGAATGATATATTCATTTGTTAACTGTTTTCTAGATAACAGAAAGTTGTATTCCACACATAAATATGGTGGTAACCACATAATCTGTAGCACAAATGATCCAGTCCTTCTTCAAACACACATCCATACACACACACATTAAGACAGCCGGCAATGCCAGAAAAAAATTGGGCATAACCTTTCCCTACTCACATAGCATCTCCTCCATGGGATTCCCCTGCCCTATAAAGGAGCCAGCCCAAGCCAAGCTCTTCATCACTCTAATCCTCTCAGTCCTCAGTGTGATGTGAGAGAGCTCTGAACTCCCAACTCTGGGATGCCCATCTTGATTCCTGACCCGCACTTATGGCTGAAAATCAATCTCTCTCACTTTGAATTGCTTCTCTCTTGTGGGTCTGACTGGTAGAAATCCACAGCTCAGGTCACCCCATCTGCCATCCTGACCCAGGTCTCCTGGCTCTGCCCCCACTCCTGTCTCAGCACTTCTCAGCCCCTTCAGAGAGGAAATCGCCTCTTCTTCTTTTCCACCCACAAAGTATTTCATCTGCACATCCACTGTTAAACGTAATGCTTTCTAAGATGTATTAAATATAGTTATCTGTGCAGTTATTTGTGCCTAATTCCAACTGCTTCATCCTTACTGGATGTCCCCCACAGCATTCAACATAGAACTTACTCATAAAAAGAGTATCTTTTCAGATGTGTCCTGATTGAAATATCTGTTACGATTATATGAACGGGTTGACTCTGCAATAGGTCATTCCAGTTACCAGTGCACATGGATGCTTGATCTGCTGCTGGAAAACGTGGCTTTCTTGTCTTCTTTAGGCATTTCAAAGGTGTGACAGAAGGCTCTAAATTGATCCCAAGTTTTAAACAAACCGGAGAAAAGTTAAAGCACTTTCGTGGCTTATTAATGTTAACTTTTTTTTTTTATATCTACTTACTTTTTAGATTGTGAGTAAATGGATCCTTGGGGTCTTTGCAAAAGGACTGCCCGGTTATACAAAGATTGGAAAGTCAATCTCCCGCAGCAGTGCATGGAGATACAGAATTCTACACCTAGAGAAAAAAAAAGCCAGCATCCCCCCTCCATCTCCATTGTGTTATTCCTTAATGCTTCACTTGGCACCACAAAGGAAGTCTGATGTCTCCAAGGTGAGTTGCAAAGTGGCCAAACCACTCTTCAATGCACTATAGCTTGACATCATATTTGCTGCCAGCTTTTTGTTTAAAAATGCCATCAGTTTAACATTAACTGAGAAAGTAATTATTCTCCAGTTTCACTGAGCTATTAAGAAAAGAAAAAAGTTCATTGAAACTCTAGGAGATGAAATACAGTGCTTTCAGGACCTGTTGGAAGCCTTTCAACGTTCAGAGCAGAAAAACATAAATTTATTTTTTAAGAAGGAGATTTAGAAACTTTACTGAATGAAAAGTGAGAAAATTAATCTATGTCTCAAGAAAGATAGTTCGGATCAACAAAATTCTTCAAAGCCTACTTTAAGCAGATTCTTTCCATATACTCCAGAAACTCAGTGCCATTTATTGCTACAGATTCCTTGGTTTAGGGACATGCACACATGTACTTAAATCAAAGAAACTTCAGATTAGTTTGAACTATGAAATGCTATAAATTACACTAATGACTAAACATTTCTTTATATCCCGTCACCAAATGTTACTGAGTATATAATGAGCCTGGAGAGGTTAAGGGCTTGTGGGCACAGGAGAGAGAGATGAAAGAAACAGCACAAGAAATCTCTACTAGCAATAACATTCCCAGTTTAGTGATGAAGACCGAATGTATCAGCCAAATAAAAATTGAGGAAAGTCTTGCCAATGTATGTGGCATAAACTGAGTTTATATAAATTTGAGGGAGAAAAGGATAAGGCATGGAGAGATATTGCAAGGTTATGGAGATTGCAGACTGCTTTCAGGGACATGAAATTTAAAAATCAGAAAATACGGCTGTGGACTACACATCTTATTTGCTAGGCAGCTTTAAACAATTCTTTTCTCTGAACTACAGCTAAACAGAGTTGAAAGTGCTCTGCAAACTGGAGAAGATTGCTCAAATGTTAGTTATTATTTAGAGATTACCTCCTGCAGCTTTAAGCAGAAAAGAATATTGTTTGAGTGAATTATAAATATTTAACTATATCTTTAATGCTAACATCTTCCTGACATTTTTATGAAACATTTTAATTCATGTTTCACTACTGTGTGTTACTCAGTAATTTTAAGATGTATGATGAAAAAGGAAAGAAACAGATCTAACTGAAAGAATGTCGCTAAGTGAATTGATCATGTACTGCCTCATTTTTATAATTGGAAAAAAGAAAAAGAAAAACAACCTTAACACTCATCCATGGCTGCTTGAAAACTAATTAAATATAAAATTGTTTAGCTACCATAGAAGGTAATATTTTAATCCAGTAAAAACTATTACAGTAGATAATTTTAATTTAAAAGTCTAGAAAGCACTAGTCAGCACCAAAATAGTTATTTTGTTTGTTTTCGCAGCTTTAGGTTTCATTTGCTGAAAAAAAATGAAGAAAATAAAGTATAAGTAAAGAAGGGACTATATTTCATAAGATGACTTACCTTAAAATATCTTATTGGCACAATTAGAACAGAGAGCTTATGATTAAGAGAACTAGCATATACTGATGGATTTGCAGTTAGACTATTTTTAACAACTGTTATTTATTCTGAGAACATAAAGCAATGGATCTGAACATCGCATAGACAAATGAGAACTTTCAAACCTTACGTGTTACAAAATTTGGGAAGGGAAACAAAATATAAGTGAAAATGTAATTCTTTGGGGAACCTCCCTTCCTTGGCCAATCTTTGTCCTTACATTCTACCAACCTATAAAGTAAAAACATTTCCTTGTTGCCTTCTAATCCCCAAATCCTGATTTCTTTGCTTGATATTGTCTCCTAGAGGAATTAGAGGGAAACGTAAGGATAACCATAAAATAAACTTTTCTTTAGATGGAATTATTTTCATACTTTCTATTTACAACAGAACTGGTAGAAAGAAAGACAAAAAAATATAGCAATGCGACCAGCACAAATGCTGGAACACAAGATGCATGGATCAGTATATGGTAGCAAAATGCAATGTACAAATAACACCCCCCCAATACCATATATACTACAGTGCATACAATTTTGTGATCATTCCACTTACAGGGCATTGCACTATTTCCAAAGGCAACTTGAAAGTATTAGACAAAAAACAAAGACATGCCCAGTGAAGGCCTTGAATGTTGGGACCCTACTTACAGAGACTTGAGAAGTAGATCCTCATTTTTTTTTTTAAAGATTTTATTTATTTACTTGAGAGAGAGTGAGTGCAGGAACAGGGAGGGAGGCAGAGGGAGAAGTAGGCTCCCCATGGAGCAGGGAGCCCGATGCAGGGCTCGATCCCAGGACCCTGGCATCATGACCTGAGCCAAAGGCAGACCCTTAACTGACTGAGCCACCCAGGTGCCCCAAGAAGTAGATCCTCTTAATATCAATGCACTATTCAGGGTTGACACACTCTCAAATGTGTCTTACACATCTTTACATTTGTAGCATAGACAAGATAGATTTCACTGATTACTTCAGTTATTCACTCTTCCCTGTTTCCACCTTCCTTGATCCATGATTTTGCAATTCCTTACACAATAGATGACTCAGTCCTACAATATGACCAGCTCTAGCCACTAGAATGAGATGGAACTGACTGTGTCTGAGCTTCAAGAGGCCTTGCATGTTTCTCTTTGCTCTTTTGTGCTTCTGCTCCAGCCAGCTGTTGGGTCCCAGGAGGATAAAAGACTCATAGTAAGACTCTCCACTCAGGTATTCCAACCCAACCAAACTAGCCAACCTTGGGCCTGCCCCATATGTGTGAGCTGAACTAGAACTTTCCTTCCTTGTCTTGTCTGGATCCACCCATCCTGCAAACTAGAGGGGTGGGGAGATGGGTTAGCCTGGTGATAAGTATTAAAGAGGGGAGGTATTGAATGGAGTACTGGGTGTTATACGCAAACAATGAATCATGGAATACTACATCAAAAACTAATGATGTAATGTATGGTGATTAACATAACATAATAAAATAAAATTAAAAAAAGAAAATATATTTGGAATCAAATACATATGTCCATTCAATGTCTTCAGCACATTTCCATGTGTGTAAATAAGTGCACAATTTTTATTTCATATTTGATATATCAACCACAACCATCTGAAAATTACAAAGAGCTTTAAGACGATACAGTGATTAATTTTTCTCTTAAGAAAACTCAATGTAAACTTGCCCTTCATTTGAATGGTGGGAAGGAACAAATTATGTTTCTCTCTTTTGTTCCTGCCTCCTTCAATGTCCTCTCCTTTCTTTTCATCTGTCTCTCTTTAACCAAATTTGTGAGCCAAAGTTGGCAAGCACACTCAGCAATTGTTAAGATGTCAATGTACATTTAACCCTCAAAGGAGATATCAAAAGGTTACACTAAATTTGTTACAATGACTTGATCCATATTTCTTTGGTTTAATTATCTAAACCCCAAATCAGAAAGTGTAAAGAAAGTAAAAGTATTTTTCAATTACTTTGATAATGACTTTGTACTTGTCATCTCTCTCTCTCTCTCTCTCTGTCTCAAGTCTCTCTCTCTCTCTCTGTCTCAAGTCTCTCTCTCTCATTCCAACCATACTCCATCTTTTTTTTACCTTGAGTATTCTTTCTCAAATATACTTCCATACATATTCTAATATACATATGTAGATATGAGCCTTTAGTGCATGAAGGTGCCCCTTACAGCACTTAGCATAAATGAGATTTTTAATAAGTGCTTGTTCTACTATGAATGAATGTTGTCTTGCTATGATAATTGGCCTAGAATTCATTTTGAAAGTCTTTGTGCTGCCTAGGTTAATCCTTTCCTATTCACAAACTTCTTAAAATTTTGAGGTGCTGCACTTAAAATTGTAATCTGTATTTATTAAAGTCTTAGTGAAATTTCAAAACAAAACATACTAAGATTAATAGAATTACTACTATATTTCATAAAGGAATCTCAACGTATAACTATGCATTCCTCAACTTTGTAAGAGCAACAGAAGAATTACATGGAAATTCTATAAAACATCTTATTTTTCTTTTTAATATCAGCCAAATAATTTGTAAACTTGTTTCCCCAGCAAGGCTTTGAGAACACACATTCTACCTTTCTGATCTTAAGCTCTCAACAACGTAGAGGCTCTCCAACCCTGTGACAATGTGCCAGACAGAAGTCAAAATTATATTGTGCGCTCTATGCTTAACACTGAAACCTGAAATTAATCAGACCTCTACTCAAATAAAATGAAACCTATCCAACCAAGAACACATAAATATTATAGCTACACAGTCATGGAAACATCAAAGACCAAAAAAAAGCTAATAGATCTAGTGCTGACAGCATAATATCACACAATAACTATGAGAATACCAAGGTTCTAATGTCATTGAAGCAGGACCTCCATGAATAGAGTTGAAAATGGTCAAGTGACCAGCATTCTTTGAAGAGGTGTGGATAAATTACCTGAAGGGTATTGAAGTTGCTCCAGTTCTTACCTATATATTTCTTCTAGTTTTTCTTCCCAAACGGGGAATTAGAAACAGGTATATAATACTCTTTACAATTTTATATTCGAAATATGGAGGAATCAAGAATTAGGCAAGTTATTGAAAGAAACCTAGGCAGGTGTATTTTAGCAAACAGAATACATTTGTTGCTGAGATACTGCTTGTAGAATCATAAAGGTTTTAAATTTTTGTACTGTTCGTTAGTTATAACCCTGTTTTTTTCTCTTTTATTAGTGGTTGCTGTAAGATTTACAATTTGCATCTTTATCTTCTCACAGTGTAACTTTAAATAATACTATAAAACTTTGTGTAGAATATAAGAATCTCATGAAATTATACTTCCTACCAACCCTGCCCCCTCACCTCATCACTTGGGCTATGTTTTCCTACCTTTCACTTTACTTTCTACGTATTTTAGAAAGCCCACAATATGTTGTTACTATTATTATTTTTAAATCCATTTTATAAAGACATTTTAAAAATGAGAGAGTTTTTATATTTGCTTATACATCTACCATTTCTGTCATTCTTCATTCATTTGTACAGAATTAATTTTTCATCCAGGATAATTTTCCTTCAGCCTGAAGAACTTCCTTTAGCATTTCTTTCAGCGCTGGTGAGCTGGTGGCTGATTCTCTCAGTTCTTTTTTGAAAATGTCTTTATTTTACCTTCATTTTATTTAAAAGATTTTATTTATTTATTTGAGAGAGAAAGAGAGCACACAGGCAGGGGAAAGGGCAGAGGGAGAGGGAGAGGCAGACTCCCTCTGAGCAAGGAGCCCGATGCCGGGCTCGATCCCAGGACCCTGGGGATCATGACCTGAGCTGAAGGCAGACACTTAACTGACTGAGCCTCCCAGGTGCCACGCACCTTCAGTTTTGAAGGATATTTTTGCTAGATATAGAATTCTAGGTTGAGAGGGTCTTTTGCTCATTTTTTTTCAGTACTTTAAAGACATCTTGTTGTCTTACTTCCATTGTCTCTGACCAAAATTCAGCAAAATTTCTTAACTTTGTTTTTTTTTTGATCTCTCTTTCAAAAATTTCTGTTTATAACTGATTTTCAACAGTTTAGCTATTATGCACATTGATGTGTTTGGCATAGTGATTATCTTGTTTGGTGTCTGTAGAGTTCTTTGGAATGACAGACTATATTTTTTCTTCAAAAAATAGGATCATGAGGAAGCGAGATATAAGCAATGGTGGGAAGCTCTTATGACCCCTATGGCTGTAGAGATAGTGGAAAGAAGTAGTATTTCTAGAAGCAGAATCATAGTGGGGTTTCCTGGCAGAAGCAGCGCTCATTAAAGAAGGATAATTGGGAGATAAATAATTTGGTTCCTCCACACCTCCTACTCCTTACTCTGCCAGTACCTTCTATATGCTGAGCTTACCCAGAAGTCAGAGAGCAAGAGAGCCTGAGGCAACGTTGAGCCCTACCACAAACAGCAGAATATGAGAAAGTTGGAAACAGAGCAGAGAGCATATTAGCAGGTGACCCTCACGGAAAGGTTTTGTTCTGTCTTCCTCACTATGGAATTTATATCATTTAGAAGAAAACTTGGGCATGTAATTGATGAATGAATGAGTGAGTGAGTGGATAGATGAATGAGTAAAAGATAATGTCTCTACTCATGTTTTATTATTGAGGAAATTGAAGCACGTGTAGCTTCACAATTTACTCAAGTAGTTGGTGGAAGAACTAGGACTTAAAATTAAGTTCTCTGATTAATATTTCAACATAGCAACTGCCTCTGATTTCTGTAAATTGAATTACACTCGAAATTCATATGAAAACACTTTTTGTAAAGACGCTCTGTATAGACTTTTTCTATAAAACTGAAAATCCTTCACTTAGGTAGATTTTTCCTAGATCTTTGTTAGACAGATTTTTAAAGTTTCAGTTTCTCTCCAAGCTTCCTGGATTATTTGTATTACTAGGAGGTTTTATATAACAATGCTATTTTAAAAGTATAGAGTACTCCAAAAGAGTCGCTGTTTTTCATCTTTGTAAAAAAATGTCAGCGCAATGTGAAAGAAAGAACTTGGCTTTTGATATCAGGTGGGATTAAATTCTGATGCAGGATTTGCAAATTAATAGCTGTTGACCTTACACAAAACATTTAACTTCTTTGGCCCCTGGTCCCTTCTCTGTAAATTGAGGACAATAATATCTCCTCTGGTCACAGAACAAAATTCGATGATGCCTATGCCATGCAAATACATGTGTTACCATTGCTTAGCTCCGAATCACCCTTTCTGCAGCTCAGTGTTTATTGCTCAGATAAAATCCAGTTCCATGGCTGCGGCAGGTAGGAGTGGCTACAGACAGAAGTATGGGGTTGGAAAGCAAGAGGCCGTGATGATAAAGACCTTCATCGTCAAACGAGAGCGAGTGAAGACCATACTGCTAACAGCAGGTAAAGGCACGGCAAAGAGTTGATAGGAGTCAGTAAGAAAGCACCTGAGATAAATTTATCCCTGTCTTGCATTTCTCACATTAATGATCATTTTCATTGCTGAGAACAATCAAGTAATTTTTAACCAGAGACTGGCATCCCAGTACAAGAGAACCACTGAGATACTTCCAATGTGTATTCCTGGCACCTCTAAAGCTACATGGTTTTTTTTTAAACAGTTTTACTGAGCTATAATTAAAGTGCTGCACAATTCAGCCATTTCAATGCCCATTTCCATGGCTGGCTTTTAGTGGACACATAGAGCTGTGCATCCATCACCACAATCAGTTTTAGAATACTTTCATTAGCCCAAAAAGAAATCCTATACAGCCTTTAGCCATGACTCCGCACAACCCCTCATCCACTTCCTGTCTCTATAGGTTTGCCTATTCTGAGCATTTCACATAAATGGAATTGGACAGCCCTGTAGTGTTTTGTGTCTGCCTCCTTTCACTTAGTGTGACTTATGTGAGGTGCCCCATGTCACAGCGTATATCAGTATTTCATTTCTTTTATTTTTTTAAAGATTTTATTTATTTATTTGAGAGAGAGAGAGAGAATGAGAGATAGAGAGCATGAGAGGGAAGAGGGTCAGAGGGAGAAGCAGACTCCCCGCTGAGCAGGGAGCCCGATGCGAGACTCGATCCCGGGACTCCAGGATCATGACCTGAGCTGAAGGCAGTCGCCCAACCAACTGAGCCACCCAGGCACCCTTTTACAGGCCGAATTGGCTATATATTTTTTTACGCATTTCACCTCAGTGCTGCTTGAACTTCCAGTGGATTTTCCTATTCTAACATCTGAATATTTAAGATGAAAAGAATCTTAAAGATCATTAATTCAACCACCTTTTAATTTTGAAGAAAGGGAAGTCCAGATTCTTTGAGGGTCTAGTGTTGCATGTTTACCTGTGTACAGGAGGACACGAGTCCAGCCTCTGGCCATTATTCTACAAGGCTGGCTTCCTCTAGCATCTGCTCTAAAATGATAGTAACTCATTTTCAGATAGCACCTCGTTTATGAAATGCTATTATATACATGAACTCACAGTCCAAACACAAAACCTGTTCTGATAAATAGGTAAGAGAGCTAGAGAGTTGAAGCATACATTACTGATCAAATTCATCAGATAAAAATCGGACATATCCGGGGGCGCCTGGGAGGCTCAGTCGGTTAAGCATCTGCCTTCGGCTCAGGTCACGGTCCCAGGGTCCTGGGATCTCTGCTCAGTGGGGGCTCCCTGCTCAGTGGGGGGCCTGCTTCTCCCTCTCCCTCTGCCCGCTCCCCCTGCTTGTGCTCTCTCTTTCTGTCAAATGAATAAATAAAATCTTTCAAAAAAATTGGACATATCCTAAAAGGACTCCCCAAATAGCCTTTGGAAATGATAAATGTAAAATGCTGGCATAGTCTCACTGACTAGTTAGTGAATTCCAAATACTGCAACTTTCTGTTCTTACAATGCGCAAAAACAACAGATGGAGAAACCTAAGACCGTCTTGACAGCAATGAAGAAGCATGTCTATGTTGACAAAGTGGTTCTGCTTCAGGGCTGTTAGGACGTGGATGCTCTGAACTAAAACATGTCTTCTCCTTTTGCTCCCCAAGACATGTCACAAATTTTCTGGGACCTTTTGTAGCAAAGTCGGAACATTACTGTATATTTATATGCAATTTCTGAAGTTTGAAATGCAGTAATTTGATATCAGGACTGATGGAATATAAGCTACAGAATCAAATGTTATCGATCCCGTTATTTAGTCCAAAATGAGTAACCCTAGTGTGAGTCATGGTAAAGGCCTTTCAAACCCAAAGGTTAAAATCTTATTTCCTTCCTTAAACTTCTTTTCATGTTTTCTTCCATGCAATATCTGTGTGACTTATTATGCCATCAATGAGTTGCTCTCTGACCTCATTAACATTCTTATCTCTCTGAAAAAAACATGTTGTAAGAGATCTGTCTGGTTATTATCTCTGTCACCTAACATTTAAAGTTTGGCTATTTTTTCCAAACTCATCGGCCTTGAAATATCTAAGGCTTACGCGCCTCAGCTACTTCCCCAAAGGTGCTGGGTTCTAATGTTAGAGATCCACTTTATCTGTTTTCTTTTTCACACTTCACGACTCTTCACACAGGAAATGATCCCAAGCAATAACTGTGTATAAAAAAACAAAGCAAAAACAAAAAAACAAAAGGCTAAGCCATAAAATTCTAGAACCATAACAGTAGGATATCTACAACAGGATACAGTAGAGGAGAGGCCCTGGTTTATTCTACTGTTTTGATATGTATGAAATTGATTTTTGCCAAGAGGAAATTGTCAGATTATTATTCATTTGTGGAGTGTTTGGTATACTAATTATGGATTTGAAAATTAAATCATTTTTGCATTTTCAAATAATAGAGCAGCATGGAAATTGTGAAATGATAAAAAGCCATATACTAAGCAATTTTTAGGATATATCAGGAAAATAATATCTTCAGTAATAATTTATGATTGAAATAATATTACTTCTAATTATATGTTTTATGAGCTCTTCATGTTTATAGTAATGATCCAGCAGCTCTGCTCTCTCTCCCAAATCCTTCCATTTCTACTCTAAATTAAAGGAAATAATGTGAAATTTTTTTTTTAATAACGTGAAATCTTAAAGAGAATTTAAAACACCATTTGGTTTGGGAATTTATCTTTCTCCTGGAGTACTTATAACTCAACCAGAATGTTTTGTTCCTTTTCGGGCTTCCCATGTAAGTGTGATTTAACTCACCATGTGAGTAGGTTGTAGAGTGGTTTGCCCAGACATTGTTGCGCCAAATACACACACCTCTACACGTACATGCTTGTGTATATGTGTAAAAGTGTGTGCTTCAGTATCTGTATCCGTATCCATGTCTTCAACTTCTCTGCCATCTATTGGGCTGACAAAAACAGAGAAAACATCCAAGTTTCACCTCATTCTTCTATTTCTGGGTGGTTGGGGGCGGAGCCTGGGAGTTCTTATAACTGGGAGTTGTTTTCAATATGTCTTCTCTACTTTTTCCTGATTAATAAACCCTGGATTTCAGATGGGCACGTGTCTACCCAGAATAAAGACTGTATCTGCTTTTTCCCCTTGACGTCAGTAGCAGTAATGTTTACAACTGCCAGAACCTGTGTTCTAAAAAAGGAATCTGCTTCCTTTTTTCTTTTCTGCTAGCAGGAAGGCACATGAAGTGGGGGAGATGGAGCGGCTCCTTCATACTACAGCATGGACGCTGCATGTCTCAAGGAGTAAAGCAACGAGAGTTGAGGTTCCTGACGACGAGGGAGTTCCCATAGCCATGCTGGACCAACTACAGTTGTGGATAAACAAATCTTGCTCCTTCACGTCTAGTTCTTCAAATTTGGAGAGTCTTTCATAAATGCTTTCAGGTTCATCTCCTCTTTCCTCCCCATGTCTTAATTCAAGTACACTTAATTTCTCACATAGGATTTTATAAGATCTCAAAATTGCTCTTTCTACCTCCAGTTCCTTCCTTCTGCTATTGTCTTCTATGTGTTGCCTCCAAAATAAACTATGTAAAGTACAAACCTGATCATACAAAATAGGTAACAGGGTCAGGATTGTAACTCACCCTTGTCTTGATACAGAGCTAGATATCTCAGAAACACAGAAGATAGCCAGTAAAAGAAAGAGTAGATCCACTTAAAAGAGGTACATACTAAGATCAAATGGCAGATTAGAGGTATGCACGGGAAAGGAATAAGACAGAACGGATACAGTCGCTGTGTCTAGGTTATGTTTCAGATGTTGCTGGCATGTTTGTCACTTGTATCTTTGTACCTAGCATTATATCTGAGTTTTTCAGAAACTCAACACAACCTGGGATTACTCTGAATGACCAGCCACTAAGAAAGGATGTTAAGACATGACAGGGCATCTGGGTGGCTCAGTCGGTTAAGTGTTCGACTCTTGATTTCGGCTCAAGTCATGATCTCGGGGTCATGGGATTGAGCCCCACTTCAGGCTCCACACTCAGCAGGGAATCTGCTTGAGATTCTCCCTCTCTCTCTCCCTCCCCCGACTTGCACACATTCTCTCTCTCTAAAAAATAAATAAATAAAATCTTAAAAAGAAAAAGAATGTTAAGACATGAGAAGTAAATAATATTTTCCAGCACCCAAAACACTTCCTGTATAAAGCCATCTCTGACTAACAGGCACCTCTGCAAAACATTCTCTTGCTATAGTTGCTCTAGGATGAGCAATCATGTTTGCTCAGTTATTACCATGGTTTGTTCACATGTGCTGATCTTGTCTATTTTACCTACTCGAAAATTCTGTACTGCTCCATAACAACCCACAATATGGCAATATATTAAAGAAAACACTAAATGCATATCCTTAATTAAACTGATTATCTTGTAATTGATGTGGAGTTACTTTTTTTTCTGAAGATAAAATCCTTGATTAAAGATATTAAATAAGTCAAGCCCAGTTCAGGGATAGGAGTAGATAACAGGATTTTGATTCTTACATCTGTGCTTTTTCTACCAGATCCAACAGGTAACACTGAAATGAAAGAAATTATTTTACTAACATGACTTGACTTTCAGCCTAGATCCCATAGGAATACTTTATAATCACAAATGAGAAATCATCTTAGACTTTCCCTGAGTCTTACAACCAAAACTCAAGTGAAGCCAAATCAGATAAAGCAAAATGGTTGCTTTGAGAGTAAAGAGAGACAAAGTATTGCTTTTATATAAATGAAACACCATCTGCATTAAAACACATAATATGCAATAAGTATTAAATTAGAAAAGCTGCGCACTTCAAAATCTAGTTATAAATATGCTTTAAAACAGAATTTTACAATCAAGACATTTTCTTACCAAGTACATCTTTACAATCTATTGTCTGCAAATACTCTATTTCTTTAACTAGTTGGTGGCCTTTTATTCTAAAGGTGTGTAACATTTAAGTCTTACCCACCTGCTTTTAATTTACCACAATGCTATGACTGCCTAATACCTCTGAACTATGACAGTGGCGTCCTCTTTGAAAAGACCAAGCTACCATTAGAAATGGGTCATGAAGCAAAAGTCATTAACTTATTTTAAAAAGGGCAGAGCTGAACAAAGCATTACTGACAAACTTCCTTCCCAGTGTCCATTTGTCTTTATTAAATATAACATTTACTATCTACCTCTATGCATGAGATAGCCTCCTGAAGCATCTCCCCATGAAAAAATTAAAAACCATTAGAAATTAAATTTACTTTCAGGTTTTTACTTTGAAAGAGAAACACAATTCTCTTATGCAATATTAAATAGAAAAATAAGTATTAATAATTCCCAGTAATAAATATAATGATTCTAAAGTTGCTAGCTTGAAAACATCCATGACTCTTAATAAAGAAAAATTCAATTAGTAGAGGCAACGATGAAAAACAGGCAGATCAAGGTAGGGTCTTCTATTTTTACTTTGATGTTGGATGCAAAAAGATAACATGGGATAGATATTCGCATCTTCTCCATACACCAAGTGAAAGGTTTATTAAAAATTGTTAAAATAATAACAAAAATGATAAGGGATGATATCTGTATCTCTATGTAGGTAGACTTCCTGTATTAACCTTTCAAGACTCATTTTAGAATGAGCTTCTGGGGGCGCCTGGGTGGCTCAGATGATTAAGCGTCTGCCTTCAGCTCAGGTCGTGGTGCCAGGGTCCTGGGATCGAGCCCCACATCGGGCTCCTGGCTCAGTGGGGAGCCTGCTTCTCCCTCTCTCTCTGCCTCTCCCCCTGCTCATACTCTCTTTCTCTCTCTGTGTCTCAAATAAATAAATAAAATCTTTAAAAAAATAGAATGAGCTTCTGTCTTCAATATTCAAGTGGAAATTTCTTATAATAAGGAAAGATAATCTATGCTCTATAAATCCCCTTCTTGGAAGGAAACTGGGAGAGTCAATCTTTACATCTGTTTTCCTCTGTTCTATCCCAGAAAATAAAAATTTTATGAATTTTCTCTCCTCAGGGATGTCAGTTACAGATGCCACTGCAAAATGAGGCCAGTGTCATTTCTGGTGAGAGCAATGTCCAGTCACACAAAACTGCTACTTTGGAACTTTCAGAACAGGTGGGAGAAGGGTTATATGAAGTAAAGTTCTGCATTTCTGTCCCACAGCTGACCCCACGGAAGGGAGCCAAGTGCTGACAGCTTTGGTTATCTAATAAAAAAAAAAATGCTGTTTTTTCCTTTTTTTACTAAAATGGAGTCCCATAATCTCAGATATACTTATAAATAAAATAGTAAAAGTGCAAACATTCAAATATTTAGGAGTACGTGCAAGACAATCTGTTTTCATCTAAAGCAGATATAATACTATTTTATTGGCAAAGCACAATTCTATCAGTTTTAAAAAACCTGAATTTTTGCCTTTTATTCCTGCCATATTTTATTCTTGATTATAACCTATCTTTTCTTCCTTTGTCCCTCCTCCCTTCTTCCCTCTCCCCCTTTCTTTTTTTTGCTTATTTACTACTCTAACTTCATTTTTTTCCATCTCTTTCTTTTTCTTTTTTCATTAGGACAATAGCTGCCCTTGAACAACACAGGGGTTAGAGGTGCTTTCTCCCCACCCCCCACCCCTATGCAGTCAAAAATCTGCACATAACTTTTGATTCCCCCAAAACTTAACTACCAATAGGCTACTGTTGACTGGACACCTTACCGATAAATAAAGTCAATTGACACGTACTTTGCGTGTTCTATGTATTATATACTGTATTCTTACAATAAAGTAAGCTAGTGAAAAGAAAATGTTAAGAAACCATAAGAAAGAGAAAACATGTTTACAATAGTATACTGTATTTATGGGAAAAAAAAATCCACATATAAGTCGACCTGCAACTCAAACCAATGTTGTTCCAGGGTCAAACACAGTCACGTTTTTATTTTATTATTATTAATTTTTTTAGTGAGGGAGAGAAAAAGAGAGGCAGGGGAGGGGCAGTGGGAGAGGAAGAGAGAGAATCTTTAAGCAGGCTCCACATGTAGCATGGAGCCCGGCACAGGGCTGGATCTCATGACCCTGAGATCATAACCTGAGCTGCAATCAGGAGTCAGATCTTTAACCCACTGAACCACCCAGGGGCTCCCATAGTCACATATTTTTAAATTCTTACTTCCCAGTTAACAATAGATATTAGATATTCTGTAGCAAATCAGCTCAGAGTCACTCCACAGATGGATCTCAGAGCTGTTGTACCACATCCACCTGGTTCCTACCTAGGGTTGCCTTCTCCAGTACAGTGACTCTCACGTCAAGTGCAATCGTGCCCCTGCTGCTGCTCCTGGGTCCTTATCTGGACTCATGTGTGCCTCCATTGCTTGTTGCTAAATTCTTTCTTGTCTCTGTGGTGTCTGACTCTTGATCTAGTTGCATTGCAGTGGTGACTCCTGTCTGTCCGCTCTGTGTGAATTGTATAAGAAAATGCCAAGCTGTCTTTGATTCAGATTTGCCTGGTGTATATTTTCCATCCTTCTTTTCTCAGTCTGAGTATTTTTCGTTTCTGTTTGTCTTTTCCAGACAAGATAATTCTTCATCCAATTATGGAGCCTTGGTCTTTTAATTAGAAAGTTTACTCTGTGTTTTAAAGGGTGTAGTTACTATGAAATTAGATCTTATTTCTGCTATCTTAATCCGCATTTTCAATTTAAATATAAATTGTAATTATTGTTCAATTAAGACTTCTTTCTGCCATCCTGTTGTTTTCATTCATTCTTCTCTTTCAATACCTTCTCCCCATCTTTCCTCCTTTCTACGGAATAAAATTTTCTCCTTCTGGGTTAAAAGTTACATATTCTATTTTTATTATTTTGATTGTTGTCTTTATCTTAAGACTCATACTTTCTGTTTTTTTATTCCTTATTGATTTCCTAAATTTGTAAATATTGATATCTTCTTCCTAACACAAAAAAACTGGATGATTTCTAATATATTTTTGTCTTGCCTTTCACTATTTTGTTATTATTACCTAGAATTTCAGTTTTAGATTGTTGTCAGTATACTTTTTCCTTTTCCACCCTTACTTTTACTTACCTAACATAAAAATAAGCTTAACCAGGATAATTCTTCATGCTTACTTTCCATTTCTCTTTCAGCATCTCATAGTTTTGTTCTTCAAAAGGTATCTTTAAATGAGGGCCATTTTATGGTAAAAGTTCTGAGGCCTTTATGCATGAGAATATTTTTTGAGCCTTAATCTTTATATGTCAATCTCTCTAGTTATGATATTTTAAGTTCATGCTTCTTTTTTTGAGTACTTTAAAAATAATAGTATATTCTCTTATTATTTTTAGTTTGCTCTTGAGAAGTCTATTGTTAACCTGATTTTTGTTTCTTTGCAGATAATCTTTATTTTAAAGATTTTTTTTTTTAAGTAATCTCTACACCCCATGTGCGGCTCAAACTCACAACCCTGAGATCAAGAGTCACACATTCCACCAACTGAACAAGCCAAGCACCCTGCCAGTAATCTATTTTGCTGAAATCCTTTCCATTCCCCTTTGCTTTTGAATTCTTCATTCTTATAATATCTAGGTGTGACTTTTCCTTATTCTCCATTTGGCCCCTTATCAGCCCTACCAATTTAAAGTCTTTCAACTTGAGGGTAAATACTTAGTAGTGCAATTGCTGGGTCATAGGGTAGCTTTATTTTTAACGTCTTGAGGAATCTCTATACTGTTTTCCAGAGTGGCTGCACCAGCTTGCATTCCCACCAACAGTGTAGGAGGGTTCCCCTTTCTCCACATCCTCACCAACATTTGTTGTTTCCTGCTTTGTTAATTTTTGCCATTCTGACTGGTGTAAAGTGGTATCTCATTGTGGTTTTGATTTGTACTTCCCTGATGGCTAGTGATGTTGAACATTTTTTCATGTGTCTGTTAGCTATTTGTATGTCTTCTTTGGAGAAGAGTCTGTTCGTGTCTTCTGCCCATTTCTTGACTGGATTATTTGTTTTTCGGGTGTTGAGTTTGAGAAGTTCTTTACGGATCTTGGATACCAGCCCTTTATCTGTAATGTGATTTGCAAATATCTTCTCCCATTCCGTGGGTTGCCTCTTAGTTTTGTTGACTGTTTCCTTTGCTGTGCAGAAGCTTTTTTTTATCTTGATGAAGTCCCAAGAGTTCATTATTGCTTTTGTTTTCCTTGCCTTTAGAGATGTGTCTTAAGAAGTTGCTGGGGCCAGTGTTGAAGAGGTTACTGCCTATGTTCTCCTCTAGGATTTTGATGGATTCCTGTCAACTCTAATTTTGAAAAGTATCTATTCATTCTTCACATGTTTTCTTTTGTCATCTCTCTCCTTTGGGGATTCATCCAAAATTCATTTATTCTCTACAGTTTTTAGCTTTTCTTTTGTATTTTCTCTTTGTTCTTACCTATTGTTTTCCTTCAGAGAGTTTCTAATCTGATCTTTAAGCTCACTTATTTGTTCTCCCACTATATTCATCAAGCTATCTCATGTATTGTGTTCTTTATATCAGTTATTACATTTTCTTACCTCATATTTCCCCTACATTCTATTTTATGGTTTCTTGTTCTTGTTTCATATTGATAATAGCTTATTGTCTTAACTAGATTATCATTTAAAAAATTCTTGGTTTACCTGCTCTAATAATTCTCATTTACAGGATGTATAGCTTCTATTTGTTTGTATTTCTTTTATTTGAGTTGATAAATGCATGTAATGTGTAGAAAACTAAGACCAGGCCATATTCTGTGCTAGTCTTTAAGTTAAGTGAGATCAGAGAGCCTAGTATCACTGAACCACTAACATCAGTAACTATTTACCAGACAGTCCTTCAGATCAGGTTTATGCTTTAAACCTTGAGATGAAACTCCACAAGGAGAGGGTAGTCTCCCTATGATCTAGTCTGCCAAACCTGCGAGTAGTAAGCAGGAAGTGAGAAAAGGGAATGTCTCAGGGACACTGTTAAGTTTACAAGTTTAAGAAAAATTATCTACCCCAGCAGAAGTTTTGATCTGCCTTGGTATAACTCCAAGATACATTTGTAATAATGTGGGCTATTGTGCAAGGAAAAAAAAAGAAAATTTAATTTTACTACCCATTCTTTTGTTCTCTTGCTAAAACTTCCAGCTATCCTCCATCCCAGGATTCTACTACCTACTTTCCCAACTCACATCATTTAGAGATTGTCTTCAGTTTTCCAGTGTGTTCCAAGTTTTCTCTTTCTTTCTTTTTTTCTTTTTTTCTTTGTTTCTTTGTTTCTTTGTTTCTTTGTTTCTTTGTTTCTTTCTTTGTTTCTTTGTTTCTTTGTTTCTTTGTTTCTTTCTTCCTTTCTTCCTTCCTTCCTTCCTTCCTTCCTTCCTTCCTTCCTTCCTTCCTTTCTTCTCCCTTTTTCTTTCCTTCTTTCTTTGGTCTTTCAACTTTCTTTTTTCTCTTCTCTCTCACTCGTTTTTTGTTCTGATATCTTTTATTTCTCTGCATCTGTAGTTTCTCCTGGATTGTTTTGGAGAAAGACCCGCATACCTGCCGGACCCACAGCTGCTGGGCCCAGGAGGGGTTTTCAATCAGTTGGTTGGCATTGGGAGGTAATTACAATCAGAATGCATTCAAACTATCATATCCCTAGAATCCTTTTGATTTTAATATTTAGTGCAATAATTTTGGTCTAGAAATTAGATCACTAGAGCAAGTTTCATGGTTATATCAGGAAGCCAAATCATGGAACTTTTCTTGGCTTCCAGCATCTATTTTTGGTGAATGCTAGCATGTGTCTTACTAGATGGCTCTTGTTGAAAGCAACTGCAGAGATTAAGGCATACAGAATACTAAGTTCTGGAACATACTATCTTTCAAATGCAAACTAAAGATATATTGTCTTTGTCCAGAAATCCTAATTTAAGATCAAATAGTACCAGTACTTTTCTTCTTTGTTTTCCTAAACCACAAGATAAATAATCCATAAAATAACTTTTGGTTTTGAGCCTTTCCTGGTCCCTACTTGTGTCTCTTGTTTTGCTTTCCACTACTTACAGTCTCTAACTGTACCCTCCAGGCATAATCCCTAAATGGTTTCCCTAAACAGCTGATACTCTCCTTCACTTCCAGGTGCTTGCAGATTCACCCTCTGTATGGAATACTCTGCTTTTTTCTATGTTACTTCATTTTTCTGCCTATCATCTGCTCATGCTGAAGAGACTCTGATGCTTTTTTATGTGGCCTCCTCTAGCAAGCATACCCTCATTCATCTTTCCCAGCTGGGTTTCACAGTCAAGTTTCCCTGCATGTTACCATCATACTCTGTGTGATTTTCTAAAGTAATTTTCGACTTTCCTTCCATAGGAATGTAGAGTCTTTGAAGTCAGGGGCTGTGTGTCTTGTACGCTTTTACACCGATCCTTAGCCCCAAATAGTTATTGGGCAATTGCTGAAGGGTAGTAACCATTCTTTGGGTTTCATTGGAAGTCTGTTCTAAAACACAGTTGAATTTAATGACCAAGAGCTTGGGCTCTAGTGTCAAATCGGGGTTCAAATCGCTCCTCCATTACTTACTAGTTGAATAACTGTATGGCTATCTTATTTAATCTTAGTCAACTCTCTGAGTTTGCATTTTCTCAAAAGCAAAATGAGGCTAAGTAGACTTAATATAACCAAATTTTAAGGATTAAAAGATAATTCATGTAAAGTGCCAAGCATTTTGGTCTGTAACACAGTAAGTTATCAGTAAAGATTAGCTATTATCATTTGATCCACTCAGGTTCCTTCCATGAAAAAAAAGTGAAATGGATTAGATTAATCTTTGGTATTCTCAAAACTCTTTTCAGCAACTTCTCTGTGTTTTCATGTGACTCTAGATACCTTTTGTCAGGGGAGAAAATAATCTAATAAAAGATTAAATTTGTATAAAGGCATACACGAGAATGACTTAATAAATTGTCTTTGTTAGTATAGTCAATGCTAATCGAAAGGAGAAAATCCCTAGTGCTGGAATTTCAAGCATCAATATCAAATAAGCTACTGGAAATAGTTTTGGGCAAGATGGCCTCTTGGGACTCACACTAGAAATTTTACTATGTAAAGAATCTGCTTATGTATTTATTCATTTAGTTGAAAATGTGTACTGAATTCTTTCTGTATCAAATATCCTATTGGGGGTGTAGAAATATAAAGATTTATATTACTTATTCTTATCCCCAAAGATGCTTATAATGTAGTAGAGCAGATAACACCTTGTACTGATATTGCTTTAACATACATTATCTTGTTTACTTATAACACCTGTCTTGTGATGAAGGTTGCAAGTTTTATTCTCAATATGTATATTTAGGGAAATTATCGAGCTTACCTCAGGTCACACAGTTAGGAAGAGGCAAAGTCTGGAATCAGAAGTGGTTGTCCTGAATAGAACTTCTTTTTCTTTTTTCTTTTTATACCACAATGCCTCTACAACTACAATCTAAATAAACTATAAGTATCATAAATAACAAAGTGGTAAAAACATTTATATGAGAGCAAAATTAATTTTTCTAATTAATTAGCAAGGGTTTCATAAACAAGGGGCATTTTTCAGTACATGGGGACTCGAAGGATGAACTGGATATTGATAGTAGAGGGGGTGGAAAGGACATTCCAGACTGCGACTTGACAGGTTATATTTGGAAAGCCAGAGATCCTGACTGACTGAAATATAGGACATATGATGAAGTGATTTTGATAAGATTTAAAAGATAGATTGAAGCCAGATTACAGAGAACTGAAAGTGTGCACTTTTCTCCACAAGCCAATAGCTCTCAGCCCTGGCTGAGTATCAGAATCAATTTTACAGCTTTTTTGAAATGCCCATGTCCTGGCAACCCTCCCAGAGATTCTATTCATTAGTTCTCAGGGGCAGAGACATCTACGTATTTTAGAACTTGCCTATTGATTCTGCTCTATAGGCCCAGCAGAGATCAGTGACATGGGCACTGAAGTGGGGTCCACTCAACATGCTGTCTATGCATGGTGCTAGTCTTCAAACTGTTACCATCCATGATGAGCACTGACAGTGGGAGTGTCAAAACTGTATAGCAATTTAATAGGTTTATTTTCTATCTGTTACAACATAGAACTTAAAAAGTGGTGCTGTACTTTGTCCTTTTTTTCTATTCTTGTATAATTCATTTTATTATATCTTATAAAGTTATTTTTTCTTGCAAATTGGAAATTAAAAACAAAACTGGCCTTCAACGCAAACAATTTAAGAAGTATTGCTCTGAGCCACGGTGCCCTCTGTGAATATGAAACAACATTTTGAAAGTGGTGTTTTCACATTAAAGAGGCTCTGCCATATCAGATAGAAGAAAGTGAGGGCAAGTAAGGCCAAGTGGTATGATGTGCTTGGATTCAGCTATGTCAATGGTAACAGAAAGAAGCGGAAAAGGAATCAGAGAAACATACAAAGAAGAAAAATTAGAAATTGTCAATATAATTTAAGATAAAACAAATGGTCAAATGTAAACTGTTTCTGATATTTCATGCTTGAGAGACAGAAAAATTAAGTGCTACTGTTAAGAGATATGTGAATATCAGTAAGAAAATTTGGGGAGAGAAGTGCAGTGTGTGTGTGAGTGGGAGGGAGGATAACGATTTTGGTTGTAGAGCATGTTGAATTTAAATAAAGTGAGGGTTGCTGGAGGGGGAGGGGGTGGGGGGATGGAGTAAAGGGGAGAGTAGGTGTTGTAATGAGCACTGAGTATTATATGACTGATGAATCACAGACCTGTACCCCTGAAACAAATAATATATTACATGTGAATAAAAATAAAATAAAATAAAATAAAATAAAATAAAATTTAAAAAGTTTGAAACAAATCAAATGAAAATGTACCCAAGCCAATTGAAAATATGGGACTGGAACTTCTTAGAGAGGTGGAAGTTGGGGATAATGATAATAATAATAATAATAATAATAATCCAGTAGTGCAATTGCTGGATCGTATGATAGCTCTATTTTCAACTTTCTGAGGAACTTCCATACTGTTTTCCAGAGTGGCTGCACCAGCTTGCATTCCCACCAACAGTGGAGGAGGGTTCCCCTTTCTCCACATCCCTGCCAACTTCTGTCGTTTCCTGACTTGTTAATTTTAGCCATTCTGACTGGTGTGAGGTGGTATCTCATTGAGGTTTTGATTTGGAGTTCCCTGATGCCGAGCGATGTTGAGCACTTTTTCATGTGTCTGTTGGCCATTTGGATGTCTTCTTTGGAAAAATGTCTGTTCATGTCTTCTGCCCATTCTTGATTGGATTATTTGTTCTTTGGGTGTTGAGTTTGATAAGTTCTTTATAGATTTTGATACTAGCCCTTTATCTGATATGTCATTTGCTAATATTTTCTCCCATTCTGTCGGTTGTCTTTTGGTTTTGTTGACTGTTTCTTTTGCTGTGCAAAAGCTTTTTATCTTGATGAAATCCCAATGGTTCATTTTTGCCCTTGCCACTCTGGAAAACCGTATGGAGTTTCCTCAAAAAGTTGAAAATAGAACTACCATACGATCCAGCAATTGCACTACTGGGTATTTACCACAAAGACACAAATGTAGGGATCCGAAGGGGTACGTGCACTCCAATGTTTATAGCAGCAATGTCCATAATAGCCAAACTGTGGAAAGAGCCAAGATGTCCATCAACAGATGAATGGATATAGAAGATGTGGTATATATACACAATGGAATATTATGCAGCCATCAAAAGGAATGAGATCTTGCCATTTGCAATGACGTGGATGGAACTGGAGGGTGTTATGCTGAGTGAAATAAGTCAATCAGAGAAAGACATGTATCATATGACCTCACTGATATGAGGAATTCTTAATCTCAGGAAACAAACTGAGGGTTGCTGGAGTGGTGGGGGGTTGGAGGGATGGGGTGGCTGGGTGATAGACATTGGGGAGGGTATGTGCTATGGTGAGCGCTGTGAATTGTGCAAGACTGTTGAATCACAGATCTGTACCTCTGAAACAAATAATGCAATATATGTTAAGAAAAAAAAAAGAAGATAGCAGGAGGGGAAGAATAAAGGGGAGTAAATCGGAGGGGGAGATGAACCATGAGAGACGATGGACTCTGAAAAACAAACTGAGGGTTCTAGAGGGGAGGGGGGTGGGGGGATGGGTTAGCCTGGTGATGGGTATTAAGGAGGGCACGTTCTGTGTGGAGCACTGGGTGTTATGCACAAACAATGAATCATGGAACACTACATCAAAAACTAATGATGTAATGTATGGTGATTAACATAACAATAAAAAATAAAAAAAACTAATGATGTAATGTATGGTGATTAACATAACAATAAAAAATTTAAAGAAAAAAAATAATAAAGGTGCTATTCAACGTATCTAACGAATGGAGCACAGCTCCAAGAAGCCCGAAAGTACAAGGCCATACGCACATGGTACTTCCAGTGCCCACCAGGCTATGAGACCATGTGTAAGGGGTGAGTAGACAGTGGGATCTCTGGGGGAGAGATACAGAGAAGAGGAAGTTTGCGGATAACCTCTTAGGAACCATCCATACCTTGCAGATTTCAAGTGAAGAAGAGAAAGGGAGATATTGAAAAGATAAGAATGTGATAAGAAATTGATTTTCTCATAAAGGCAGGAAGAGGAGAAATTTTAAGAGGGAAGAAAAAGATGATAAATTTTGCTGAATTCTACAGAGAAACTGAAGATGATGAGAAGCAAGAAAAAGCATTTGGATTTAGTGAACATGAATAAATAAAAAGCTCAAAGAAATCAGTTTTGGTATGATAGGAAAAAATTAAGATATAGAGCAACAAATAGTGATATTTGGAAAGAAAGTGTAGCCAGTGAATATAAATTCTTTCATAAATATTACCAAAGGAATGAAGCGAAAAGACAGAATTACAGTGTAAGAGGAGAGAGGGGAAGAAAGGCAATATTTGAAGAGGGAATGCTGAGAATTTTCTAGGATTGTTAAAAGACACCAACTCATAGATACGAGAAGCACAAGAAATTACAATCTAAAAAATCCACATTTTACTGAAACTGTAGAGTATCAAATACATTGAACTCTTAAAAGCAGCCAGAGATAAAAGACAGATCACATGTAAATGCTGCATAAACTGAAAATAGATTTCTCAGTAGAAACAATAGGAGCTGGAAAATAATGAATCATATTCTCAGATTACTAAAACTCAGAAATCCATAGCCAGCAAAAATCCTTGAATGGGAATGAAGGTAAAATAAAGATTTTCAGGTAAACAGAGTTGAGACAGCTTGCCACTAAAGAAAATTTTCCTGGTAGAAGGAAAATTATCCCAATTGGAAAGCTGTAGTTACAGAAAGGACTCAAAAACAACACTAGACTGGTAAATATGTAGAAAATTTAAATAAACACTAACTATATAAAGCTATAATTATGTCAGGTGGAGTTTAAAATATAGAGAAAGCAATTAAAGTACATGATAGCAGCACATAAGTCCTGAAGGGGGAAAAGTAGTTGAAGTGTTTTACAGTCCTTGAAAAAAAAAAAAGAAAGAAAGAAAGAAAATAAAAAAACTGACTGTGGAGGAACCAAGGCTTCTTAATGTTCTAGAAAGGTCAGCATTACCATGGTGGAGTCAAGGTGTAGGTAAAGCCAGTAGAAAACTAACACCTGGAAGAAGGAAATGTCAATGTCACCTTGAAAGCGAAGAGAGGAACTGTCATTATTAAAAGAAGAAACAAGTCCTGAGGAAGATGAATGCCATTGATCTAGCTTGGTCAAAGGGCTTTCTATATATTATCTTAAATTATTTAGTTCTGCCTACTATAAGGCATTTATTATTACCTCCATTTCACCTCACTGTGTGAGGTGAGCTAACTTATCATGAAGAAGAGTAAATTTGCAAAGTAGGGATTGGTATGCCCCAATGCACCATCATCCCCTCTAGAAAGAAGTCTGTTTGGGGATGAGGGAAGAGATCCATGTTCACCATTCTTTGGGTATCAAGAGGTTCGGGCTTGCAGGGTAGGGTTATCCTGTTTCTTCTGGGCCCCAAGAAAATGAAAGCCAAATGTGTGAGGACAGAACACTTCTGAGGCTTTGACAAGTTTTGAGAAAGCCCCATTCTCTGGAATCCATTGATCATCCTGATGAATCATTTTTCCTCCCAGACAAAAATCCACATCTATCAACTACTCTTTTGTAGACTTCATTGCCCCAAATTTCCTCCCTCATTAGATTTCAAAAGTAGCCATCATCTTACCTACTTCCTTCTTTGTTGTTTTTTTCTTAGAAACTAAGTATCTCTGGTTTTCTTTTTAACCTTATAGTCACTTGCTTCATATTTATCCTACTTTCTCCTCCCTCTTTGTTTTCTTTCTCCAAGCAAATAAGACTTTGCTGCTGTTTAAAAAAATTGCTATTCAACCAAAAGTCTAGGGTATTACTCTACCACATCTACAAGTTCTCAGGAATTTACTAGAAATATGCCAACTATTAAATGACACTTTATTTCTTGGCACAAGTAGGGGCTCCTGTTGCCCAAGCTCAGTCTGGCAGACAGAGGCAGGATTTTTAAATGTCCACTGCCAGCCACTCTCTCTGATGGATGCAGCTCAGCCAATATATCAGGAATATGATCATCCAAATTAAAGTCCATGTCTTATTATAATAGCTGTCCATCAATGACGATCCTCCACAGAGTTCTTTCATAAGAAAGAAAAAAAGTAAAAATTATACGTTCATTAGAAGAGGTAAGACATGGAGATATAGCTAGAAAAATATTTTTTTGTGTATGTTTTAGGAAATATGGTTAATTACCCAGTGTTTTAATTACTGTGAGGTTGGACCTTCAAACCAAAACTCATAATCTAATTAAGGAAGTCCATCATATAGACAGAGCATAAAGCAACATGCAATTAACATTTCCTAAAAAATGAAACTGATGCAAGAACATTTTGATTTACTCTAATTATACTGCTAATCCTGTACCTAATGCCTTCACATTAAAAAAAAAAAAAAAAAGTCCAGGGCGCCTGGGTGGCTCAGATGGTTAAGCGTCTGCCTTCGGCTCAGGTCATGATCCCAGGTCCTGGGATCGAGTCCCGCATCGGGCTCCCTGCTCCTTGGGAGCCTACTTCTCCCTCTGCCTCTCTCTCTCTCTCTCTCTGTGTCTCTCATGAATAAATAAAAAAAATTAAAAAAAAGTCCTTTAAAGGTCTTCCTCCAAATTGCAGTAGGCTTATATTTCTCTCACTGTAGCTGCTCGTAATGTACATGAAAGGGAGAATAACAAAGAATTCTCAATCCATGGATATTATAAAGTATAGATGACAGAAACCTGGCCCTGATCGTTCCCACAAGAAGAGTTTGCAGCAATCATACTACAAAGAGTTTTTATGATAGCACTTTGATCAATCTGTTTCATTCACCTGCATGTACTTTAAAGAAATGTCTTAGAAAGAGCTAAGAGCCAATATTCCTGAATTCCTAAATATAGGCTTGCTCTTGGCACCTGATATTGAGCCTTACTACAGTGCTATGAGCTCACGAACCCCCTCAGGCAGCACTTCTTTCTAAGCAAGGAGGTGAGTACTTTCCCTAACAGGATATACTATAGTATGTAAGTGACCATTTGGAAAGTTAATGAATTGCACGTCACTCCTGGTGTTCAAAGTTTCGAAAAGCAAAGATATTATTTTCCGAACTCTGAAGATTCAAAATGAATAAAGTGGAAGAGAACTTGAGGGATGACCTAATTGGTTCATTTTTACGAATGAGGAATATAACACCCAGGGAGGTAGGTGATTTTGCCTATTCCTGGAACAAAATTTCTACACCAGGTGGGAACCAAATCAGGTCTATTGACCTCTAAATGTTTGGAGTCAGAAAGATCTGGTTTTATTTTCTTCTTAAGGTTTATTCATTTATTTATTTGAGAGAGAGCACGCATATGTGAACAGGGGGCTAGGGAAGGAAAAGAGGAAGAAGGCGGGGGAGGAGCGAAGCAGCCTCCCTCCTGAGCACAGATTCCCAACACTGCTTGGGTGGTACTCCGGACCCTGAGATCATGACCTGAGGGGAAATCAAGAGTCAGACACTTAAACGACTGGGCCACCCAGGTGCCCCAGGAAGATCTGGTTTTAAAACTGACTTTTGCATTTAACATGTGGACATGAGCAAGTTACTTCCTTAACTCTTGGTTTCTTCATCTTTAAAATGGAGAAGGTAAAGTCACACCCATCAGATGTAATGATTTGTAATGTTCTTCCTTCTAATGTGGTACTCTAAGATGGTTATGAAGGAGCAAAATCTGAGGTAAAAATTTGTCAGATACTTGATCAAGAAGCAAACTAGAGGAGAACTTTCACATACTCAAAATCATAAAGTTGACATCTTATCTAAAGTACTCAAGTTGACTTTTCATATAAGCTGTAGAGCTGGGGCTTCATATTGCACTTCACTTTTTTTAGTGAAATAAGAGGAAAACTTATATTCCCAAATACAAATTTACTGTCAGTTCATGAGGTGAAATAGGATAAGTAATTTCTTTGGACATTAACCAAGAACTATACTAAGTAAGTAAAGAGAAGTTTGGGTGCTAAGTTAGAAAAACTAACCACAATTTTTTAGTTAATAATTATCCTACATCTGTCTGACACCTTAAGGAATATGTATAAGGCATTGTAACATCATAACTTAATTAGATATGCTGTGTATTGCATAGCCTGAAGAAAAGACCATATAAAAGATAATAAAAATAGGAATTTAATAATAGGACCCAGTATAAATATCTAATTGACTATCAATTCATGTATTAATTTTTAATAATGCATCTATTGAGTCCCTTCTTTGTGCCATAATTGTGCAAGTTTAGGGAATATAAAAATGAATAAAATATAATCCCAGCCGTTAAAGAATAAATGACTCTAGAATGATAAAGTAAAATCTTGTAGCACTGAGATATTTTCCTGGTGAGACTTTTCTGCTATAGAGTCCTTCTGCCAATATTGCAATGCCACTGTCAAAGTTCATACAAAATCAGAACATATTTAAAAAAGAAAATAAATACTCATATTTCACACCCACACTCAAACAAATACCATTTCTCTAGTAAGTATAGGGGTTTTCAGATGTCTTGAGTTAATAGTCTTTCACAATAAATTGTTTACAAAAAAACTCATTAACTTACACAAATTTCTTTTGTAAATAAAATAAAATATTATTTCAAAGAGTCTCAATTTTGATACACGTATTTTACATAATTATACTCACAGGGTACATGTAATTTTGTGGCACTTGTTATATACCTAGTTCTTTATTTTAAACTTGTCTCCAAGTGATAAATTACTGTTCATTTTAGGGCTGCACTATATTCAATTTAAGTAATTATTTACTTAATATCTCCTTATTACTGATTATTTAGAATTCTTCTGCTTCGTCATTATAATAAACAATGTAATTGGTACAAAGTTTTAAAATGAGAGTACTTTGGCCTTAATTTCACTGAGGTCCCTAAAGAGTAGATATCATATTCCAAAATGAAGTGCAAGAAACCACGAAGGGCTTGTAAACAAAGGGTCCAAAGGGTTTGGAAGATTAGGGGAAGAGAAATGGATTTTTGGAAGTGGAAAGTGCTGTCATGAGCTATGACATCTCCCTGCACCCCATGGATAAAGGTGAGGGTGTTTTCTCCTCACCTCAAGCCAAGGAAAGGGACCAGAGAGCTTGCTATGAGGTCCCTGGAGTTTGGGATCCAGTAGCCTGATCTGACTCAGACATGAACAATCGAAAATACAAGAGACTATGGCTGGCAAGGAGAGGTTCCTGCATTGTTGGGCAAAGGATATGTGAGAATTATCTTAAGTACCCTCTAGAGAATGTCAAAAAGAGAAAGACTGCTGGATGCTTCAAAGGTTAGGAAAATAATCAGCTATCTGTCATTAAAGATACTTCACCAATATCAAGAGAACTCTAAGTAAGAGACTCTTAGAAGTAAGAGAGTCTTCCAAAAAGCCACGTGAACACTCATTGAGAGATGTGTCAATTGAAAGGCCTGCCGAGCCCAAGGAGGGTATATGTCTTCTCATAACAGTATTGGTCAAGGAAGACATTTTGTGCCCCCTTTTAAATGAAAGATGGTGTGTGAAGGACAGGAGAGGAAAACTAGATGCGAAAAGGAAGGAAAGGAAGACAAAATCTGGCATGCCCCCCCCACTTTCCATACCAGGATTGAGATAATAATCTTGAATAAATATGGAGTTGTAATTATTATACTAAATTAATTTCTAAAATAAAATGATAGAAATTTTTAAGACATAATTTTGAAATTATTTTTATTTGTTTTTGTAAAGTCAGTAGGACTTCATTACCTAAAAATGGCTGGGAGAATCAAGGGACCTGAGCTAATTACCATCCAAGAAGATGGCAAGAATTAGTCTCACAAAACAATTTCAATAATTTGATATCTGATTATATCCCATGAGTCTTGCTTCTCCAATATAGCGGTTAGACTATAATAAAAAATTGTTTTGCAATTAAATTTTGCATTCTTTTAGTATGTCTTCTTTGGATAAATTCTCACAAATAAGAATGCTGAGGATTTCTTGTAGGTGCTGTAATTTGCTTAAACAAACCCCATTTGTGACTGTTCTGGGTTTTTTATTTATTTTTATAATCATGATCAATGACACTGAAATAGAAGTAGTTTTATATAATAGCTATTTCCTACTTTTGAATTATATAATTAAAATAATACCGATAGTGAGGTTTATGGGCCAGTGGCTGTGCATTATTTTTGCTCTTGATATGTATTACCAAACTGCTTTCTAAAGAGATTTCACAACCTTTACTACTATCAGTGGCCTATGAGCATGTCTTTTACTAGAATTAGATGTTACTACTTTAAATGCAAGATTAAGGTTAAATGCAAGGTTAATAGATATAAAATAATACCTATCTTTTAAAGCTGAATCTTTTTAATTACCACAAAATAGTCTCCCATACATTTACCATTTATAATTTCTCCTCTGTGGAGTGGTTTATGGTTTTGCCAATTCACGCCAATGGCATTTTCTGAGGACAGGATGCTCATGTGTTACACCAGCCCCTCTAGTTGCATTTCTGTCATCAGGAAGGAAAGGGTATTGTAGGGGGTAAGACAGTCATAAATATTTATAGAAATGCCACTGCCCTATTCCCCAGGGCACTAGCACTTAATGCTTAGTGAAAGACAACAGAATTTTTAGAAAGACCCTCTTCTCTTCTTGGGAAAAAAAATTAATTTCTTTTCTTTTGTAAAATATGTAATACTTATAGGCATGATTTAGATCAAAGATGGAAAAAGAAAAGGGAATTTTTCATTTTGCCTGTAAAGTGCTTCTGATACATTTTATCAATCTTAGAATTATTGACTTCTTTTCAGAGAGAGTTGAAGTAGGACACTGACCTAAAGTAAAACTAAAGTAAAAATTTATTATGAAAGAATACTAACTAAAACAGAACAAGAAAACTCTTTTAGAGCTATTAGAAATTCTGCTTTCTTAAGGATAGTTTTGGTTTTGATTATTAAACATAACTTTGCACTTTTCTAAAAGTGAAGATATGTTTTTCATCTAAACAAGAGGCACTTTTATGGAAACATTTAAATATTGAACCATTGCAAATATTAAGAACACAATTCTCACAGAAAAATGCAAAAATTGCAGAGAAAACAGATAATGATAGCCACACACGCATACACACACAATGGTTAGAAAGGTATTTCACGGTAACGAACAACATAAATATTTAGTTGTAATAATCATAAAGAAGAACTATATTATCAAAATCAGTGATATTTACCAAACATTTAAGTCTTAGTTAATAATACATTTCTAGTCAAATGAGCTTTGCAATTATATCTATATGACAGTTGCCAAATTGGCCTGGAAGGGAATTTGGCTGATATGATTTACAAGAGTTCACCCATTTAGTTTAAGCAAATAGCAAGAACTAGAAATATAGACTCAGGACATATCTGATTGCAAAGAGCAATTCACACTGATCAGTATTTTCTTCTACTCAGACCTGCATGGTTTTGTATCTTTGGGCTAGGATATAATCATAGAGGCTTTGACTTCAACTGGCATGGGGTTTGAAGTGTAAGATGCCAGTCCTCTTACAGTGGAAACTGCCACTTTCCTCACGGGCATCAGAGGAAGGTCAGAAAGAAGAGAAAAACACAGTTTCCTCTCCTTGGTCTCCTTTGGTTCCTAAGAGCTTCCCCCCTTTCTCCAGTATTCCTGATGCTCGTTCTACCCTCCTACCTAATTTCTTTGACCTTTATTTCATACTCTGACCTGGCATACTCATTATGAGTCTTAGAAATAAGAATTCTAGAGAATTATTTGATAAAATCCACCCTCTTCAATCTTTCTGCACTATTGGTAGGATTGTAAATCCAGCCACCATGGAAAACAGTATGGAGCTTCCTCAAAAGCATTAAAAATGTAACTACCATATGAACCAGAAATTCCACTTCTGAGTACATATCCAAAGAAAACAAAATCACTATCTCAAAAAGATACCTTCACCCCCATCTGTGTGTGTATGTGTATGTGTGTATATTTCTCAGCAATATAAAAATAATGAAACCCTGCCATTTGTGACAACATGGATAGACATTGAGAGCATTATGCTAAGTGAAATAAGTCAGAGAAAGACAAATGTATGATCTCACTTATGTAAAAATCTTTTAAAAACCCACAAAACACAAATAGATACAGAGAACAGATGGGTGATTGCCAGAGGTATGGTAGGGGTCAAGGAAATGGGTGAAAGTGGTCAAAAGGTATAAACTTTTAATTATAAGATACATAAGTTCTGGGGATGTAGTGTACAATATGGTACCTACAGTTAACAATACTGTTGTATATTTGAAATTTGTTGAGAGTAGATCTTAAAAGTTCTCATGGCAAGAAAAAATATTGTAACTGTGAGGTGATAGATGTTAACTAAACTTATTTGGTAATTATTTTGTAATATATTCATATATTAAATCATTATGTTATACACCTTAAACTAATACAATGTTATATATCAATTATATCTCAATAAAACTGGGAGGAAAAATCCACTCTCCTTCCTTAATGCAAACAAATAAACTGGCAAACCAGCAAACAAATTTAGCAAACAAAAATAGGGGACAACTTCTTTACAAAGTGTAGATACAGTAATATTTAATCTGCATCATACTTAGCTAGAAACATTAGAAGCACTCTTAATAATATCCCCAAAACAAGATATAAATACTCACTATTATTAGTGCCACTCTTCAACACTGTACAGGAAGTCCTGCCAAATAAAATACAAGACAAATACATTTGTGAGAGAATCATTGGAAACAAAGAAAAAAAAAATCTACCTAGAAAAGTCAAGAAAATTGACTGACAAAATCAGTGATTTTGGCCAGCTCACCATACAAAATAAAAGCAGACAAAAATTAATAACGATAACAATAGCAATAGTCAATTTGAAAATATCAGTAAAAATACTCAATCACACTAGCAACACACATATTTAATTAGTTAGGAATAAATCTAATGAGAATAATGTGAGTCCTGTTTAAAGAAAACCATAAAATTGTATTTAAGACCATAAAGGAAGATGTATATAGTCTGATCCAACAATTCCATTTCTTAGGGTCTGCCCTAGATAATACTCTAATCTTGCAAAAAGATATTGTTTATAACTGGGGAGGTAGAGAAAACTCTAAATGCCCATAAATATAGCTAAATGAATAATGGTTCATGGTCCAATTCAACTGTTGAATAAAAGAACAAGGTGTATCTATACACACTGCCAAAGAAATTTCAAAGTCAAACCATTTAATTTAAAAATAAATTGAAGAACAATACATAAAAATTGATCCCACACATTTTAAAGCCCACAATATCGAACAGTATGATACATAATTTATATATACACATATACTATATAGAGTATATTTAGAGGACATGTGTAAAACTATATATACATGCATGTATGTATAAAACACATGAAAACAGTGGTTAATTCTGGGGGACAGCATGTAGATGTGGTTGTAGGAAAAGAATTTTATTGAGGTTGATTTTTATTTTCTGTGTATTAACTGAGTAATACACAATGAGAATGCATTCACTTCTTGATTGTGAAATTTTGAAATTTAATAAAAATAATGAGACCTGGCATATAGAAAGCACTCAATAAATACTTGTAGATATGAATACAACCGTCTTAAAACTGTGTACTGGTCTCTTGCTCTCAAGGCACCGAGAGCCCATTTTCTGACCACCAGACTGCCACTCAAAGCCCTAAACACATTTTTCAAACCAGTTTTATATCACTAAAGCAAAATGGAAGCTTGCATACTTTCCAAGTGACCAGGAGCAGCTGTCTAGATTGATTTAAGATGAGAGAAAAGCTTCAGTCCTCTCTCCTTCAGGAGACCTGGCCCAACTAACACAGAGCTTGGTACCTGCGGAGAGAAGCACACTTTGAGATATAAAGAGCAAGAAGAGAATTTACATTTTAAAGGTTGTGTCTTTTTCTATCTTATTTACTTACACTTTATCTTCATTTGAAAAAAATGAATCTTGTTAATATGTTACATCTGTGTAGCTGACAGAAATGTAATATATTTGAGAAAGACAAAAACAAATTGTCACAGTGTTTTAATTTTGACTGTTAAAAATAGGATACAGCTAATGCTGATTTGAAACCTCAGAAGACAGATTCTGCAAAATTCAAATTATATTCAGATAAAATGTTACATTTTTCTATGACAAGTTTATATCACAGAAGCATCAGTAACTTTGGGTCTGCCCTTCGGCTCACTTCACTGAAATTTCAGTCTTGGTCTGTCCTTCAGTAATAGAGGTAAGGTCAACAGTTTGGTCTATTATACTTAATGTAATGGTTGTATCTAATTTATCCCTTTCTCATCTAATGCTAATTCTTATTAATGTAACTTATGTGGAATAGATGGAGTCAGGCCATTCCTCAACTCCCTTGACTGTAGTTATGAGATATGCTCAACTTCCTAATGATGGCAAGTCATATCTGGAAATTCTGAGGGTATCTTCAACTTGGAAGTTAACATCTTTGAGTAAATTAGGATTGTCCTTGGCAAATGGTGAAGGACCTCACTAAATGAAATGCATAATTAGATTTACACTGACAGAAATGTATTTCTTTATGCCTCAATTTATTCAATTGTAAAATGAGATGGATTAGATGATCTAATCCTTTCTTCCAGTTACAAAAAAACCCTCTAAATCTAAATATGAGATTTCCTTATAATCATTCCATATAAAATTACACCTATTGTGAATAAATGTTAAAGAAGTAAATAGAATATAGATATATCCTTGATGAAATTCCAGAACAGATTATCAAAGATGTGGTTCGCTACTACTTGACAAAGAAAAGTAAAATGATAATAATGATTTAACAAGGGTTGCATAAGAAATTTTATCAAACAATAGTTTCCTTTTGAAGGAGGGCAACTGGACTAATCCATGAAGAAATAGCTGGAATCATTACCTGCCTTCAAGTTGTTATCAAGATGAAGGCAGGTAATGATTCCAGCTATTTCTTAAAAAAAAAAAGATACCTGAAGATTTTTAATATGAAAATTGAAAAATGCAGACATTGAGGTCTTCTTGTGGCTGTGAGATTGATTGTTGGTTCCTTTCCAAGTTGAAGTTCATTACCATTTTCAAGGGTTAGTTATTGTTTCATTATGTTTTTTCTTTTGAAGGTCTTGCCCATGGTCCTGACCAAGTTCACATTTTTATAAATCAGTAGCTTGTAGATATAGATCAAATTTATAAATCATTTAAATCAAGGAAGCATGACTAACAGTATGTACATCCAGTGACAAAAACATGATTCCAAAAACTTAATGGCCTAAAATGATGAAATTAAAACAATGAGATGAAATGTGGAAAAGATAAAAATCTTGCCTAGCAGGAAAAAGAAAAAAAATTCTAGCTGATCAATAGTCCCTAGGAATAAGACATAGTTCTACATTTTATATGTAGAGAACAATCTCAGTATGAGTCAGTAGTGTGATTGGCTGCCCTTCCTTCTCTTGCAAAATGACTGCAATTTAAATTCAGCTACTAGTGTTGTAAACATAAGTATAGAGAGGCACTTGTTTGGTTAGTCTACATTGGAAATCTTTGTTTAGTTCTGGTTACCATATTTGAAAGATAATGGTTACCTTTTTAGTTCTGGGTACCAAATTTAAAAGTATATTAGAAACACTTTTAGACAAAAGGTGATTTTAAATACAGTAACTCTATTGGGAACTGTGTCACATGGAAGAATTAAAGATGGTTTTAACTCAGAAATGTGCATTTGTGTTTGCATGCATGTTTTTTGGAGAGGAAGTAAAGGGGGCCATGACAATGTCAATATTTATAGGACTCTAAGAAAACAAACTTGTTTTATATTTACTTGTTTTTCTCCTGTCTTTCTTTTAAACAGAAACACTTAACAAAGAAATAAAGAAATATTAACATTATTTTTCACAGCCACCATTTTTATAATCAGGAAGAGAGAAGGGGCAAGAAAAGATACATAAGCTAAATCAAATCAAAACAAAACATTCTAATAGTGTTCATGTTTCTTCAGGTTTATTCATCTTTATGTATTCAGTGTCAAGTACATTGACAGGCAAATGGTAGATATGCAGTTAAATGAGTCCATAATGAAAGAATGAATACATAATTATGGAGCGAATGACTTGCGAGGTCCAGTCACTAGAAATGTCCCAAGCGAAGCTGGGTAACTATCTATCAGGGACCTCTTAGAAAGGACTCCTAAAAAAGAATGGATGGGCCTAGAGGACCTTTAAGATGTCTTTTACATGTAAAATCATTTAAGAGATCAAATAAGTAATTATTCTCTACAGTTCTGATGATTACTACAGGTTAAGCATTAGAATTTGCTCAAAGAAGCTTGGAAAACAAACTCTTATCTATCAAGGGGAGAGTGATATAAAAATAAAAAAAGTTAAGATTTCTGCTAAGTAAATCTTGATAAAGCCTTTCGGTATATGTAAGTAGATTATGTTGATTTATTTTTATCTGCAAAATTAGAATGCCATTCAGAAAGCAAATAAAGTATTTAATTTGAATGGCAATGTACTATTCCACTTTTGTCATGAACTACTGAATGCTTTCAACAGTTTTGGCAATATACATAGCAATTAAATTATAATATTTTAAAAATAATATATCTGTATTTCATTTGGCATCTTAACCATGTAGTTGTTTAAGTTTTTTCATTACAAACATTTTAATGCTATAACTCAAATGTTATATGCTATTAGTTTTATTTGTTAATAAAGAGAATTTTCTGTTCAAGTATTTAAAATTAACAAAACATATTACAGACATTGTTAGTTAAACAAGGGAAATATAACTTAAGATAACCAGAGGTTTTAACCATATCCTGTGGGATATTGAAAGGATTTATTTTTTTTAAGTACATTATTGAGACGTTGCATGGGTTTGGACATACAAAGGATAATAACTTTAATTTAATCAATAACAAAAATCAGTAATCTGAGAAGCTTTAGAAGAGAATAATTATGTAAAAAAAGACTGTCATGACACACATACAGTTTAATGATGTTTGTTTTTTGCTGGTGGGACTATGGGTGATTTTTTTTCCCCATTCTTTCTAGATTTCTACAATGAGTCTCAACTATTTTAACAAAAGGTAAAAATGGTTTATTTTACTTTTTTTGAAGAAAACCTCCATAAAGTAAGAGTAAAATAACACAGCAATAGTCTATTTAAAAAGCAAAATATTGATTTTATGCTCCCTACAAAATTATTATCTAGCTTGAATCTCTTTTGTGAAACTGATAAAAAGTTCTCCAATTGCACGTCTTAAAGAGACCTGGGTAGGGCGAAACTCAGCATCACTAGGAAATTAATGATCTCACTAACCTGAATTCTCTAAATTAGCAAAATCACTTTTTTAAGCAGTAAAATTGTTGGAATTAAATGAATTTGTAAATTTTTTTTCATAAATCATTTTAAGCTCCCTTCTTGCTCTCTTGATGTGATCAATGTCTTTCAAATTCCTCTTAATGACTCAGAGAGCCTTGTGACTATCAGTAACTCTGCACTGAGGTACTTGGTGCCTGCTATGGTGGAGGGGGGCATTAACTATCAAGGCTTTGTTTTTTTACTTATAGTGTTTATTCTTGACAGAGTTTCTGTATTAGATATGATGACTTACTAGATATTATTACTTCTTTTTTTTTAATTTTTTATTGTTATGTTAATCACCATACATTACATCATTAATTCTTGATGTAGTGTTCCATGATTCATTGTTTGTGCATAACACCCAGTGCTCCACGCAGAATGTGCCCTCTTTAACACCCATCACCAGGCTAACCCATCCCCCCACCCCCCTCCCCTCTAAAACCCTCAGTTTGTTTTTCAGAGTCCATCGTCTCTCATGGTTCGTCTCCCCCTCTGACTTACTCCACTTCATTCTTCCCCTCCTGCTCTCTTCTTCTTCTTTTTTTTTTTCTTAACATATATTGCATTATTTGTTTCAGAGGTACAGATCTGTGATTTCAACAGTCTTGCACAATTCACAGCACTCACCATAGCACATACCCTCCCCAATGTCGATCACCCAGCCACCCCATCCCTCCAACCCCCCACCACTCCAGCAACCCTCAGTTTGTTTCCTGAGATTAAGAATTCCTCATATCAGTGAGGTCATATGATACATGTCTTTCTCTGATTGACTTATTTCACTCAGCATAACACCCTCCAGCTCCATCCACGTCGTTGCAAATGGCAAGATCTCATTCCTTTCGATGGCTGCATAATATTCCATTGTGTATATATACCACATCTTCTTTATCCATTCATCCGTCTTCTTAATAAATATTACTACCGTTACCATATCTTTCTCTAGGCTTCTCCTTTTTTTCCCTCAGCTTCCCCTGGTTTGTAGTTTCTAATATTCTGTGGTGTGAAAAATAAGTTAATAATGCTTATGGTTGTGTTTAATAATAACATTATTAATGTAGTCACCAATAAATATCTTGTAGAGCCAGGCACACTTGAGGGTCATTCACCAGCTGTGAATAGAATCAGGCTAGGCTTGAGAAAGTCTGAGTGGCCGGAGCAAAGTACAGACAGGGTGGTGTAGTAGATGATGAAATAAGGCCCACGTTACGTGGTGCATTGTAGGCCACATAAGGATTTTGGTCTTTAACTCTGAGTGGGGAGCCATTGAATGTTCTTAGACCAGGAAGTGATATGTCTGATGTAAGTTTTTAAATACTACTGTGATTTTTCTATAGTAAATATATTTTAAAGAAGTGGGAGTGGTAGACATGAAACAGATAGAAATAACAGAGGTTTGACTACGGTATATGGCAGATATCATGGCAAGTGCTAGCATATAATTTATGTTTTGAAAATCAGGCCCACAAGACTCCACTGGATTAGCCATGAGATAATGACAGAAAGAGAGAAAAAAAGATGCCACCCAGGTCTTTGGCCTGATTAATGGTGGTGCCACTTAGTGAGAGCAATGCAGTGAGGAAATGAATTTGGATGGGTAGAAACTGCTAGGAAATTGAGAGTTCTGACTTTGATATGTTAAATGTAAGTGCCTGCCAGACACGAGAGCAGGGTTAAAGGTACAATTTTGCAAGCCAAGTGGAAATTAAGACTGGAGGTATTAGTTGGGGAGCTATCACATTAGTAATAGAATTAAAACCCGTAAGACCGGATGCTACCAGCTAGAGGTAAGTCAAGATAGAGAAAACCTAAGTATAAGGGAAAAAAAAAACCCACAAAACTTGAGCAGTTCATTATTTAGATGTCATGTAGAGGAGGAAAATCCATCAAAGGAGATGGAAAAGATTCTAATGGGATAGGAAAAAAAAACAACAGCATGTGAGGTCCTTTAAGACAAGAGAAGAAATCCTTTAGAGATGGGGAAAACAGATGAGCTGTGTCATCCACAGCAAAGAGAATGAATGAGGTGAGTCTATGAAAATGGCCATTGTTCTAAGTTACAGAACCTGAGTCTGAAGGGTTCACACATAAGACTTAATATTTAAAATGTGTAATACTTAGATAATGTCTTATCCATCTCCTGAACTTTCTCCCAAATGCACGCTTCCTTCAGTTTTCCTGTCTCAGTAAGAGGCTCTTGCTGACCCATTTGCCTGTATTCATTATATGTATGTATGCATCACAAATCATGGCGGTTCTAACTTCCAAAATATGTTTCAAATCTAGTCCTTTTTCCCCATCTTCACTGTCACCATCCTGTGTGAACCATATCCTCCTCTGCAGGAACTACTGTATTTGCTTTTTAATTAATCTCCCAGTATCCATTCTTTCCACTCTTGGCCTTTAAAATCTGTCAGGTAGCACTCTCAAGATTTGTTGATGTGTTAATCATGAAGTATTACAGAAAAAAAAGACATGTTTTGGTCTGACAATTGCATGACTGGTGGGGTCATTAGTAGAGACAGGGGCTCTGATGAAGATAAATCTGGTGAGGCCAAAGGTCAACATAATTTTGAAAAATAAGAATAAAGCTAAAGAACTTACACTCTTGAATTCAATACTTCCACAAAGGTATATCAGGAAGGTGTAATATTTATGTAAATACAGAAATAAAAATCAATGAAATAGGTTTGAGACTCTGGAAATAAACTCTTACATATAAGATCAATTAATTTTTGCCAATGTAATTCAATGGGGAAAGGATGGTTTTTCAACAAATGTGTTGGAACAACTGGATAACTTCATGCAAAAAGAAGAATTTAGACACTCTACTCACACACTACACAAAAACTAACTGAAAATGAAACATAGACCCAGATGTAAAAACTAAGATTATAAAATTTTTAGCAGAAAACAAGAAGAAATTTTTTGTGAACTTGAGCTGGACAGAGTTCTTAGATGTGACACTAAAAGCACACCCATAAAAGAGAAAAAATGACAAATTGATCTTCATCAAAATTAAAAACTTTTATGCTTTCAAAACTCACTATCAGGAAATGAAAAGTTAACCTACAGGCAGGAAGAAAATATTTGCAAATCATATATCTGATAAAGAACTTGTTTCCAGAATATATAAAAGACTCTTACAAATATATAAGAACATAAGTAACTCAGTTAAAAGTGAGCAAAATTTGAATAGACATTCACTAAAGAAGGAATATGAATGGCTAATAAGCATATGAAAAGATACTTGATGTCATTAGTCAATCAGGGAAATTCAAATTAAAGCCACCAGGAGAAACTATTCGTTATACTTATTATAATAAAAAAAATTGAAAATGATAATATGATCCATACCATATGAACCAGCAATTCTACTCCTAGGAATTTATCCCAAGAAATGAAATATACAGCCACATAAAAATTTGTATGCAAATGTTCATACCAGGAAGAAATGGCAAACCTTATATACAGAGAAAGTAGATTAGATTAGTGGTTTCCCAGGGCTGGAGGAAAGGGGGAGGATTAACTGAAAATGGGCACTGGAGATCTTTTTGGAGTGAAAGAAAAGTTCTAAAATTGGATTTCAGTGATCACTGCATAAGTCTATAAATTTATAAAATTTATTGAATTGCACCCTTAACTCCAGAGAAGCTTATGGAATAAAATCACAGACCAATAATGTTTAAAAATATAACAGTCTTCCCACACAAATATAGTCAACTGATTATTGATAAAGGAATAAAAGCAATTCAGTTAAAAAAATAATCTCTTTAACAAATGGTGATGGAAAAATTAGACATCCATAAGCAAAAAAATTAATCTACACACTGACTTTACACCTTTCACAAAAGTTAACTCAAAACAAATCTTGAACGTGAATGTAAAACAAAATGCTAAAAAACTTCTAGCAGAAAACACAGGAGAAACATCTATGTGACTCAAGAGAATAAAAGATAAACCACAAACTGGAAGAAAATTTGCAAAAGGTGTATCTGATAAAAGACTATTATCCAAAATATACAAAGGGCTCTTAAGTTCAACAATAAGTAAACAAATAACCCAATTAAAAAATAGGCCACAGATCTTAACAGTACCTCACCAAACGAAGATATACATATAGCAAATAAGCATATAAAAAGATGTCCTACATCATATGTTTTCAGAGAAATCAAATTAAGACAGGAGTGAGCTATCACTACATACTTACTAGCTTGGTCAAAATCCAGGATGCCTCCAAGGATGTGGAGCAACAGGAACTCCCATTCATTCCTGGTGGGAATGCAAAGTATATAGCCACTTTGGAAGACAGTTTGGTGGTTTCTTACAAGGTTAAGCGTACTCTTAGCATACAATTCAGCAATCATACTGCTTGGCATTTACCCAAAGGAGTTGAAAACACAGGTCCACACAAAAATCTGCACATGGATGTTTGCAGCAGCTTTATTTATGATTGCCAAATTTTAGAAGCAACCAGGATGTCCTTCAGTAGGTGAATGGATAAACAGCAGTACCTTCAGACTATAAAATATTATTCAGTGCTAAAAAGAAATATACTATCAAGCCATGAAAATACAAGAGGAACCTTAAATGCATATTATTAAGTAAAATAATCAAATCTGAAAAGGCTACATATTGGATTCCAACTAAATGACATTCTAGAAAAGACAAAACTCTGGAGACAGTAAAAACATCAGGGGTTGCTAGGGGTTAGGGAGGGAGGGATGAATAGGTGGAGCACAGAGGATTTTAAAGGACAGTGAAACTACTCTGTCTGACCCCATAATTACGGGCAGCTATCATTATACATGCACCCAAACCCATAGAATATACAACACCAGGAGTGAACCTTCATGTAAACCATGGATCCTGGGCGATTCTCATGTGTTGATGTAGATTCATCAGCTGTAACAAATGTACCACTCTGGGGCGGGGGGTGATGAAAATGGAGGGGTCTATGATGTGTAGGGGCAGGGAGTATATGGGAAATCTCTGTGTCTCCTGTTCAATATTGTTGCGAACCTAAAACTGCTCTACAAAATAAATTTCACTGAAAAAAAATCTGTGTTACCTTGAGTTTTTAGATACAGGACCAAAACATAATCACTGAAATTAGTAAGTTGGATTTTATTAAGATTAAAAATTTCTACTCTATGAAGATAGTTAAAAGAATGAAAAGACATGCCAGAGACTGAGAGAAAATAGATGCAAAACAGATATCATAACAAAGATCTGTATCTAAAATCTGGAAAGAACTCAACACTTAACAATAAGAAAAAAAGTGAAAAATGGAAACAATTTCTGAATAGATACCTCCTCCAAAAGAGATGGCAACTAAAACTAAACGTATGAAAAGACACTCAAAATCATGTCATTAGGGAATTGTGATTTAAAATAGCAAAGGGATACCTACTAGGGTGGCTAAAATCTAAAAACCAAAAACCAAAAATTTCACATTACTAAATGTTCATTAGAATGCAGAACAATAGGAATGCCTATTCATTTCTGGTGTGAATGAAAAAATGCATAGACACTTTAGAAGACAATTTGGCAAATTCTTACAAAGGGAAGCATACTCTTACCATATAATCCAGTAATTGTGCCCAATTTTAGTTCAAAACTTATATTCACACATAAACCTAAGTGTTAATGTTTATGACTGCTTTATTCACAATCACTAAAAACTGGAAGCAAATAAGTCTTTCTATAGGTGAATGGATAAACAAAATGTGCTATATCCATGAATAGAATGATATTCAGGGATAAAAAGAAACAAGTTATCAAAATACAAAAAAAAAAAAAATAGAAGAAATTTAAATGATACTGTAAGTGAAAGAAGCCAGTCTGAAAGGTTACATACTGTATGATTCCAATTATGTGACAAAAGGCAAAACTACAGAGGCAGCAAAAAGAGCAGTGGTTGCCGGGAGAGGAAGAAAGGTGAATCAGCAAAGCACAGTGGATTTTTAGGAGGGTGAAACTATTCTGTAGGATACTGTAATCGTGGATGGGTAACAATGCAGTTGTTAAAACTCATAAAATTTTATAGCTTCAAGAGTGAACCTTAATGTATGCACATTTTTAAAAAATTGGAGGCCAGGGATCCCAGAAATAAATGCAAAATATGAGAAGAAAATCTTATTATAAATACATGATATTACCTCACTGAAGTGTGGGGGTCAGGGGAAGGTGCTGACCTAAGTGTCTTTGGAACTAAGTGGAGTCCATAAGACTAAAGGAAAAGGAACAGCACATAAGCACTTTATTCTGTTGATAAAGCTGTTTCCCATGAGGGTACAGTTGAACAATTCCTATACTGTTACACATGTTTACTGGAACTGAACATCTATGTAAATGGATCGTGAGAGGGGGAAGTCAGGTTTCTTTCTTTTTTTTAAAATATATTTATTTATTTTAGAGAGGGAGAGAGAGCACACACGTGTGTGAGTGTGCAAGCAGTGAAAGGGACGGAGAGAAAGAATCTCCCGCAGACTCTACACGGAGTGCGGAGCCTGATGCAGGGCTCCATCTCATGACCCTGAGATCATGACCTGAGCCAAAATCAAGAGTCAGACGCTTAGCCGACTAAGCCACCCAGGTGCGCCAGGAAGTCAGATTTCTTACAGCTGAGGTGAGAATTTACAGATAAGGAAGAGGAGGATAGAATGACGTATGTGCTAGTGGAGTTGGCAACATCAGTGTAAGGTCATGATTAGCTGAGTGTAGGTACAAATATATACATGCGTGAGGACATACACATATATTTCTGTGCTTTGTCAGCGGAGAAGATCTAACAGAAATAGCATTCCAGTAGCAATGAACACATCTAGCACCCAGATCTTGGCTTTCTGGTACCTTCTCCAATAAAAGGAACCAGGGCTTTGGGGTGAAATGGTTTCTTCTAGCACCATGGCAGGAAATATAGAGGGTGAGCCTGAAGCGTCTGGTACTGACAGAAACTAAAGAAGCACCCCCTCTGCCCAAAATGAAACTCCACAGTGTGAGTACATATTAAAGGGGCACAGAAGTCAACTCCCAATGTCCAAAACTGGAATAATTTCAGCAACACAATGAGTAAGGTAGTATTGGATTATAACCGAACGTATAAAATAAGTATCCAAGCGTCCTCACTGGTATAAATAAATGATTGAATAAATTAATAAATGGGGGAGTAGAGACAAATTTCCGATGCAGAATAACTCCAAATAATTTATGCAATTACTCTGCTCTGAAGGAGGTGAGGTATAACATCCTCTTCTAAGTGTGAGCTGCACATAAAGACTGCCTTCCAAAGAATGGATTATGGAAAGTGGGAGTAGGAGAAAAATAACTGTACAGAGGAAAAAGAAAAGTTGACAAAACCACCTCGGTCAGGTGATCAAAGTCACAATCAACAATCATAAATCACATTGAGAGTAAATGCGTATGATAAGATGTGATCAAAATTTAGCACATTACTTACGTGAGCTTCCTCCCAAAAAACAACCCCAGCCTAGTTGTGAGAAAAACATCAGAAACATTCCAGTAGAAGGCATCCTATAAAATTCCTGAGTAGCACACCTTAAAATTGTTAAGGTCATCAAAAACAAGGAAAGTCTCAGAAACTATTGCAGCTGAGAGAAGCCTAAGGCATTAAGACAAAGAAATATAATGTGGTATCTTGGACAGGATTCTGGAACACAAAATGGACATTAGGTAAAAACTAAGGAAGCCTTAAAAAACAATGACATTTAGTAAGAATTTAATGGGGCGCCTGGTGGCTCAGTCGGCTAAGCGTCCAACTCTTGATCTCAGCTCAGGTCTTGATCTCAGGGTCATGATTTCAAGCCCTGCATAGGGCTCCATGCTGGGCATGAAGACTACTTTAAAAAAAAAATTAACTTTAGATCATCAAATGTACCACACTAATGTAGGATTTTAATAACGGTGGGACTAGTTTGGAGTATATGGAAATGATCTGCAATATTTCTCAATTTTTAGTAAACCTGTAACTATTTTAAATAAATACATATATACATATACATGTATATATACACATGCACACTAAGTACATTTATCTCAGTCCTGCCTACTCTACATCCTCATCTTTGTACTTCTTTTTTTTTTAAAGATTTTATTTATTTGAGAGTTAGAGAGCACGAGAGGGAAGAAGGTCAGCGGGAGAAGCAGACTCCCCGCTGAGCAAGGAGCCCGATGCGGGACTCGATCACGGAACTCCAGGGTCATGACCTGAGTCGAAGGCAGTCGCTTAACGAACTGAGCCACCCAGGCACCCTGTATTTTTTTCTCTCAAAACTTTGAGAAATTACTCCTCTGCCTGGAACGCTCTTTCCCTTGCTATTTGTATGACGTACCCCTGATCACTTTTTGGATCTCACCTTAAATTACATATTTTGTATGATCTATATGTTATTCGTTGGTTGAAATATATCATTTCCATAAACTATGAGCTCTGTGAAAGCAAGGGCCATATTTGCTCCCAGTAACTAGCCTGAGAATAATATTCAGTATTCAACAATTTTAATGAAAAAATGAAAGAATAGCTGACTCTTGACCTCTCAAAGATTATTTACTTACTTTTGCTTCTCTTTTGGCAGTATACAGGGTTATTTATATTCTAAATTATTGATGGTGACTTCTATATAACCAATATGGTGTTATAAAAGACATTTTAACTAATTGTATATGACTCATATCTGGGATAACTAGGCATCAATGTCTAGTTGTTTAACCTCCATGAATACATAATATTTTGGTCCTTAATTTGTATTGTCATTGTGTCAGTACTTTATTGAAGCCATGTAAAATCTCTCAATTTTTAAAAAATCTGCCGAAAACTTTCCAACTAAAAAACAAATAAAAAATAATGGACTACCCAAGCAGCATACTGGTTAGTATGAAACACAAACAACAAAACATCCAAATCAAAGTGGATAATATTTACTTCTTCGTTGATAATGACGTGTGCATCAACACAGTTGAGTAGTTCTTTAATCAACATTACAGCTACATAATAACAAAAAAACTTTATTGTGCATTTGTAATGGTTGGCAACAGGCAGTTCTTAAAGGCAGGTGACAGTAATAAATGAAATTGTGCTAAATGCAAAGTTTCTTCTATTATGAAAATATCAGGAAATTCCTGATGTCTGTGTAAAGAAAAAAATAAATGTAACCTCTTTTGAAAGAAGAAGGTAGTTTAAACCTCAACATTTCTTTGTTTAAAATTGAGCTAATTTAAATAAATGGCCCGTGATATAAAACTATCATTTCAGGGACTCTAAAGTTATTTCTTAAGCTCTCAAAGCAGGATTCCTTAAAACTGTCTAACTCCATGAACTAGTTTTGATGCCTTGAACTATGTGTCCTATTATTGTGAGAATAAGATATGGAGTAGAAGGAGGAGAAAGCTGTTGAACTTAATAGAAAATATAATATGGAAAATAATGTTATGATCACCTAAACAAGGTTGTAAACATTATTAAACACCAGAAAGATTTTTATATACCAGCTACTGAAAGAAATTCGAGATTAGTTGTGTATACACTACTGTCACTTGGCAGACCTTAAATCTGAACGTCAACTGATGGTTAGATTTGGCTGATATCAGGGCAGGAATTAAGGTTTAACACAGTTCAGTCAAACTGTCATTATGCCTACTTTTTTCTTAGACTTGACAAGCCTTCATTTAGAATCACTCATGACCAGAACGAGGACCAAAAATATAAATAAATCAACCCCTTCACTGGTTTGTTTGGCAAATGACCCATTGCTTGAGGTTTGCTTGTGAGATCAAAGAAGAAATACTGCCACACCAAAAGAATTTATAATGATTAATGTGAGCAAAATGAGCACCAAAGGAAGTGATAATAATCTGCTACTTGTAAATGTCACCCAGTTTTCCAGTGTGAACACATCACTGTTTGCTTCTGCAAGAGGAAAAGAGATGCAGGATATGTTTCTCTTTTCCTGAGAACGCTATGTTCCCATGATGAACACATTCAAGCCACTACCTGTGTCTCTCACCCACCTCACTCCTTTGCCTGGTCTCTAACTTGCGGAGAACTGATTCCCTGTCAATTCTGAAGCTGCATTCCTGGGGTGTCCCGCTCCTACCTGCTACCCTTTGGGCTAAATAACCTCTCTGCTCTTATGTCATAAGTTCTTTCCACAAAATTACCATGGTGTGTTTGCCAGCTAACCGTGCCTAAGGCTTCTGTTGCGCCTGCAGCAAAACTTTGTAAAATATTTGAGGATGAAATGGAGACTTTGAAGCTCCTGACGCTCAGTCAGCATTGAACAACTTTGGCAAAATAACGATTTGAAATTTGCCTACTCTTCAATTTAGGAGCAACTGTGATGATATATTATTTTAATGAGTTCTAAGTTCAAAGGTAGAAAAGAACTTTTTTCCTAGACAATGCTGGCGAGAAGGAGCATTAGCTGTTCCTCAATTCTTCCTGCCAATTAAGCCATATTTGAATTGTTCCTGCTTCATGTGATGTGAATGTCTAAAAATGCTAACAGAGTCATCCGTTTATTTTCAGAATTTGCAAAAGCCACAAATGTTGCTGCTGAAAGGTGGGTTCCCACAGGAATTCACGTAATTCTGTGGTAAACCACTGACTTTAAATGGCCCCAAATACTTTCTTAAAATGCCCTGATGTGATCCGTATTTTTAGTAACCTTCTACATAAAGTGCTGGTACAGTGCAAAATATAAATATATACTTAATAGGAAGTTGCTAGCTTGAAAATGAGTGCCTTGCATATATGACACTGGATATATCAAGAAGCTCTCTTGCTTGGGCAGAAAACAAATTTTAAAAGTGAATGCATTATTTCAGGTAGCCAGATAACGCCAGTTTTTAGTAACATCAATTTCAGCTTAGAGATCTGAAATAAATCACATCGCATTCAGAGTTTTGCAGGTTATTATTTGGGCTACAGAGAAAAGGTTTTGATTGAAGGATCAAAGTGTGTCTACAGGCCATAGTGTAAGAGAGCTCCCCCAGGAAATGATTTCAGTAGTCATTAGTAATGATACTGCACATGTGATTCATAAAGTATGAAAGAGTCTATAGCAAGAACTGCTCATTCTATATTATAAGTTTTCTCTAGTTTGGAATCCCAGAGCCTGTTAGTTTTAAGTTATTTCTCAGAGTATGGCATTTGAAAACTTCCCCACGGGATTAATTTTCAATATATATGATGCATGTCCTTCCTTCTTGTAGAACCATATAATATACAATTTAAGGTTTTCAGTTAAAGACATTAGTATGGCTGACTTGTTGCCTTCAAGAGAAAAAAGCAGCACAACCATCAAAAAAATGTTGTATTTTTCTTCTTTTTTTTTCAAAGAAGGAATAATCATTATGAAAGACATAATGACTCTTTTTACTTTTAAAAAATACATTCCACTTTTCTGAGATTATCATAGTTTTCGTTACCATATTATTCCTTTACTCTCAAATTTTTACTTGCTATTTTGGAAATCATGTTTTATGTCTTTAAATAGCTATGACTGGGCAAAAATGCCTTGAATGTCTGTGCTTTCTTGTTTGTTTGTTTGCATTTTATAACAGTAACATTTACCATAACCTTGGCCCTCATGGCAGATAATTGCTAGTTCTCCAGCTGTCTCTTCTATGTATATAAATAAATGCTGCCATCTGATATTCAAATCAACCAGTCTGATTTTTTGAAAGAACAATTTGCTGGATTTTAATTAGTATAAGGAAATAAATTCAGTTTTTCATGATTTTTAAAATTTTTCTTATGTTCTGGCCATCTATTATATAGCAACAAGAACAAAAACTTCAGCTATTTTGGGATTTTTTTTTTCAAAATTATACGAGTTTCTGAATTGGACCTGTTACTTCATCTTATTAATGGACACCATCCATAAATATTTTCAGTATTCTTAGTCCTAATGTCTATTCAATTTTCATTTGAGAAATATAAATTAACTTAGTTATTCCAGACAACAATTAAGCTACCTTTCATTTGCTTTTATGTTATTTTGGGCATATTTTAATACCACTTTGTCAGCTGACCCAAGTAATTTCCTTTCCATTATGTTTCAATGTCATAGTATGCACTGTCATTATAATTTACTGTAAGGTATATAACGACAACTTAGGGCACTGTAACTAATTCAAGGTCGTTTTTCAAAAATACAACTTTGCTTCAAAAACATTTTTACAAATATCTATCTATCTATCTATCTATCTATCTATCTATCTATCTATCTATCATCTATCTCTATCTACTTATCATTGAACATGCTGTTTTAAATACCACCACAATAACCTATTGCTCAAGCAAAGCTGAGTTTACTGCTTGTGGTAATAAAAAATATCACTAACTTTTTTTTAAAGATTTGTTTATTTATTTGAGACAGAGAGAGAGAGAGAAGGAGAGAGAGAGAGAACACATGTGCAAGAGTGAGGCGAGGGGCAGAGTCAGAGGGAGAGAAATCCTCAAGCCGAGTCCCTGCTGAGGGCGGGGCCTGTGGAGGCGGGGCTTGATCCCAGGACACCAAAATCATGTCCTGAGCCAAATCAAGAGCCAAAAGCTCAACTGACTGAGCCACCCAGGCACCTCAAGAATATCACTAACTTGACAGAATCTTAGTATTTCTTGGAAGGGGCATAGCAAAGATAAGGTATTTATAAAGATTTTGAAATAATTAGTGTAAGATGGGACTTTCAATACAGAGGCTTTATTAAGCGGTGAGTAGAGTTCATGATATAATAATTTAGAATAGTGGACACAATGAGATGAGGCTGACTTGAGGTTACACCAGTCTTGGAAAATGAACAATCTTATGGGGCTGTGGATTGGAGGTTGAGAAGTCCAATGTTCTTAGAGTTTGAGGAAATTCCCTAAGTAAACCATACAGGTATTTATAATGTTTAATTTTTAGACAAGAGTTTCTTGAAAAAGTCACATCATGTTGAGAAAAACAGTTTGAATTCTTTGAGGCTAGAATTCAAATATATAACTGAACCTTTCAAATGAAGTACTATTTCTTTTTTAGGGTTACTCTAGAGGTTAATTTATCCAATATATCACCTAAATATGGTTTGTTTTCTAAAATTATAAGTTACTAAAGATAGAATCAAAATGTTTTTAAAGTCCTTATACATCATAGAGTTTAATTCCCTAAGCACAAAGCTTTTTCTCTTTTCCTTTCCTTTCCTTTCCTTTTCTTTTTCTCTTTCTTCTTTTTTTTTTTTTAATTGAGTGAATAGACAAACATTCTGATTCTGGGAAAGAGAAGCACATTTACTTTATAAATGATGTGTATCTTACCAATGAAAAGCCCTCTCTATATTCTATGTATAAGCAGTATTGAATCGATGACTGACAACTCTCCAAAGTTCTTGTTCATCCTGGAATGATCTGGTTCTGTAATTCTCAGAGCAATCTTCATGTAATTATGGGATCTATGCTAAACTGAGTTGCAGGTTGGGATAAATACCAGTAGGTGGCAATGCTTTTCACTGCATACTCTTTCCCATGGATGTATGTTATTGATTATAGAGAACTCAGGAACATGTCTACACAAATATCCTCTTTGTCAACCCAAAGGATATAGATTAATCAAATAAATAGGTAAAGAAAACAATACTTGGAAACCGAAAAACAGTCTTAAAAGAGAAAAATCCTTCTTTAAGTTCTGCTTAATTGGCTACTTCATTTTATGGACTCTGCATCTGCCTTGCAGCCCCAAGTTTAGGCTTGGCAGCATCCCACAGGAGGTCTTAAGGTTTCATTGGTGTTCAAAACTTGGGAATAATCTCTTAAATTTTGTCGTAAAACCACTGAATTTATGCATCTTATCAAAGACAGTTTCACTAAAGGCAAAATAAATTCAGATTTAATTTAATCAGAGAGGCTCAAGAATTACTAACTTCTTCCTCAGTAGGCCCCCCTCCTACCTCACAAGCTCTGGAGTTAATAGTCTCTTTTTCCCTCCCCACTCCCCAACCCAGAATACCACAGTTAACAGAAAAATAGCAGGTTCTCAGGATTTTCAGATGGCCCCAGGAGTTCCTGATCCTTCAAGGAAGCATGCTACCACTCTAGTTTGGTGACATTCTCTCTCTTTCTGATATAGTCAAACTGATAAAAGATATGCAATGATTCAGGAATATTTGCTCTTCCATTAATGGCTTTATGAATTTAATCCAACATTCTGAAACGATGGAGGTTGATTATATAGTCTTGAAGTTTCCTTTTTTACAAATATAGCCCCAAGATACTTGTCTATCTGTAACTTCTGCTCTTATTGTGAGCCTGTGGCTACACGGGCTTAATCAAGGGCTACTTGATTAAGATTACATTAGGATCCTTGTTCATGGAGGTTTGGCATTATGTCATATGCTATTTCTGCTCTAAACCAGCTTGTCTTTGTAATGGAGCTCACCCCCTTTCTTCCCCATTTGAACAAATGTTAATATTTTAAGTGAACATAAGATGAACAGAGAATATTTTAAGTGATTAAATAGTGACTGCTATTGGGTGGAGTGGGAGGAAATTTATTCAAGTTAGGAGGTCTATGGAAATTTCATAAAATGGATAGCAGTTCTAAAATTAAAAGGCAAAAATCACTAGCATAGTTTATGCTCCAAGAATGATGAATTAAGTTAGATCTTAAAGGGAAGTTTCTGTTATAATGACCACTACTCAACTCTCATTTGTATTTTATATTTTCTGGTGGGGCCTCTAATAGTCCTATGATTTAAGTTTATATTTTATAGTATCCCCATTTTTTAGCTGGGGAATCTTGGGGGGAATGTGTAAATATCTCACCCAAGGACACACAGTTAGTTCTTTGGCAAAGGCAGAAAAATTGCAACAAGTCTGCATTTCTGCAATGTATTAACCTGAATCACACTTTCTTGGAAGACTAACTCAATTATCATAGTATTTCTGCTCTAATAGCTCACAGCAGACGGGAAAAAAAAGGTGAAAATCTGAAGTTAGACACACATCTTGGAATCCTTTAAAGTAAATGAAATATTTATAATAATTCAGGCTGAATCCAAATGAAGAAAACTGTTCTGTTAGCAGTTGGGATATTAGTCACAGGAAATGAGTGATGAGCAAGACGGCCAATGGCCACACAAGAAAATGAAAGCTAAGTTAGAGTGGGATGGATTTTCATTGCGGCTGGCAGTAAGAAGTGCCTGGTGCAGAAGAGCTGAGACAGGAGTGCTGTGAGAGTGGCAGAATGACTCTTGCTTTCGATTTTAACACTCCCATTGGCACAGCACTGAGTTCCGCTGTGAAGGTGGCAGCTCGCCTTCCCTCTTTTTCTTTTTATTTTTTTTTAATTTTTTATTTTTTTTATTAAGTTATGTTAGTCACCATACAATACATCATTAGTTTTTGATGTGGTGATCCATAATTCATTGTTTGCATATAATACCCAGTGCTCCGTGCAGTACGTGCCCTCCTTAATACCCATCACCGGGCTAACCCATCCCCCCACCCCCTCCCCTCTAAAACCCTCAGTTTGTTTCTCAGAGTCCATCATCTCTCATGGTTCGTCTCCCCCTCCGATTTCCCCCCCTTCATTTTTCCCTTCCTTCTCCTAATGTCCTCCAGCTATTCCTTATGTTCCACAAATAAGTGAAACCATATGATAATTGACTTTCTCTACTTGACTTATTTCATTTAGCATAATGCCCTCCAGTTCCATCCATGTCGATGCAAATCGTGGGTATTCATCCTTTTTGATGGCTGAGTAATATTCCGTTGTATAAATGGACCACATCTTCTTTATCCATTTGTCTGTTGAAGGGCATCTCGGCTCTTTCCACAGTTTGGCTATTGCGGACGTTGCTGCTATGAACGTTGGGGTGCATATGGCCCTTCTTTTCACTACATCTGTGTCTTTGGGGTAAATACCCAGGAGTGCAATTGCTGGGTCATAGGGTAGCTCTATTTTTAATTTTTTGAGGAACCTCCACACTGTTTTCCAAAGTGGCTGTACCAACTTGCATTCCCACCAACAGTGTAAGAGGGTTCCCCTTTCTCCACAACCTCTCCAACATTTGTTGTTTCTCGCCTTGTCAATTTTTGCCATTCTAACTGGTGTAAGGTGGTATCTCAATGTGGTTTGGATTTGAATTTCCCTGATGTCTAATGATGATGAACATTTTTCATGTGTCTGTTAGCCATTTGTACGCCTTCCCTCTTGACTGGAAAGAAGCTTATAGCAAACAACTGGAGGTTTCATGAGGGGAAATGTCAAGAGTTAGAGACTAGAGAATAGAATTCATCTGGAAAACAAGAAGCGAAGAAAAGTTCCCCTTGAAAATAAGTACATGAATATAAGTATGCTTTTATTTATTTATTTTATTATGTTCAGTTAGCCAGGATATAGTACATCATAAGTTTTTGTTGTAGTGTTCAATGATTCATTAGTTGCATATAACACCCAGTGTTGGGATCAGCACTGGGAGTTATAAGTATGCTTTTAAATGTGTGTAGATTTGTATTTTGTCTTAAGTAATTTTCTTTCTTTACAAAACTATTCAATAAATACTGTATCTTCTACATTTAATTCTTAACTGTCCTTAAAAGAGAACATCTTGTCTGAAAAATTTTACTTTTCTGAGATTTTCATATTTTACTTAAACATTTGATCAGATATTAGTCTTCCTCAATTATAAAATTGTTTTTAACAAGTCATTCAAAGTTACCAAATCATGCATACGATGATGATCATATTGAATTTTAAGACTGACAAGACATAAAAAATTGAAAACTATATATACACACATACACATTATTTTTATTGCAAACTCATAATAGATCAAAACTCTACAAAATTTAGATTTGTAATTTCTTTGCTTGTTAATTTGCAAAATCCCATAAAAATGCATCCCAATTTTATTTCACGTTTTACTTCATAACAGTTTTTTACTGATTTTATATTAGCAGATCAGCAAAAATAATGTGATATTCCAGCAGGAAACAGTGATTATTTTTTGTGCACTGGAACAAATGGAAACTTACTGATAGCTGTACTAAAAAGCCACTTTTGCATATAAAATACTTCTTTCACACTCCATCAAAAATATTACTGTTTTCTGTTATTTTATATAAAAGTCTTCTTTGAATACTTTTAGGTGGGATGATCAGTTATTTATCTTAAAATTGATAGGTTTGTTTGTTAAAAAAAACAAGATTGCTGGTTAGATAATGGTTGAATTGTTTGCTCATTTTTCTATTGAAAATAACCCGAGGGAAGAAGTTCTAAAGGGTTGGAGGAAGCAGAAAGAAGTTGTTCTCACAAAGTGCTTGTATTCATAATTGGGAAATCTGTTAAAACTGCTTGTCAAATGTCTTAATTGATATGAAAGTTGATTGGGTCCTGGGGGAAGTCATTTTCCCTGGATGATTTCTTAAAGAAATTCTTAAGTAAAGAATTGTACAAAATGTGAAGTTGAAGAGAAGCACGTAGAAGTGATCAGGTTGTGCCTTTGATGTGGAGCAAATCAAATAGTTAAGACTTTTATTGATAAAAGAGAATCAGCACAGGTGGATTGAAAGAAAAAAATCTACTGAAAGTAAATTCTGCTTTTTAAAGTATTTGAACTTAAACAACAACATAGCTGAGCATAAACTGGTGGGAGGAAATAATGAAGCAAAATTGTAGCTGAGGCGATTTGTCTTCCAAATTTCTTCACTACTTTGCTGTGCAAACATGAGTTTAAATGACTGCAGGCAATTCTCTGCCGGAAAATTGGTGTCTTCATTTGTTGGTCATTCATTTGGGTGTACATTCTCCAGAGCCCTGATCTGCCTCAGGCACTGTGTCCAGACTCTCTCTACTCACATTTGTGCAACTGAAAGCTGAACCAATGAAATAAGATATATTTATGATAATTTCACAATGTACCTCAACCTTATAGGCTGGGGTAGGGAATCTAAGGATAGATTCTAAGGGGATGGATCACTTAGGGGCATATTAAGGAATAGGGGATGGGGAGAGGCAAGGAAAACAATTATTTTGTGAAAATAGAAGAGGCCATTTTAGGCATATAATTTCTTTCTTTCTTTCTTTCTTTTTTTTTTTTTCCAAAAGAAATTCATGGGCAGGTAACTATAACAGAATCACAAACAAAGTAATGTGATTTAAAACTAGTTTACACAATGTGTCCTGGGGGAAAAAAAATCAAACAAACAGAGTGATAAACTACAGGGATCAGGCCCACACTCTGCATCTTTCAAAACTCACAGGTCTTCCCTTTGTGGGCCTCCTGGCTCCTATATGAGATGCCAGGGGAGAGTGGCAGCAATATTATCTTTGAGCAAATTTAGTTATGGCGACAGGATAGATAAACGTACCATATCAGGGGTTTATTCAGCTTTGTGACCATGGTGCTCAAGAAGGATTCAGTATCAGTGGTTGACTTATTTATTCCCTACCAGAAAAGGTGCTTTGGTTGCAGACTTCACATTTAGAAGAAACATGATCTTTTGGAAAATTTGCCACGAACTACTTAGTCTCCAGTTTCGATCTATCAATTGAACGATCTGTCCAGGCTTGTAATAATGTACTGCTGCTCTAGTCAGCCACTTGCCAGTTTTGCTATCTTATGACCTTTTAAAATTCTGAAAATAAAGTTGCAACTGTCTTGCTTCGTTAGCTCTTAAATCCCCAAATTTCTACATACCAAATTGTTCCAGCTAACCAATATTTAGCAAGGGATGTAGTATAGTGATAAATTAGTATTTCTTTCTTTTTTTTTTTAGTATTGCATTTAATTTTCTTTAAAAATAATTATAAGAAAGGTGGGACTTTTTTTTTTAATGTGAGTTCTTTTTTTTTTAAGATTTTATTTATTTATTTGACAGAGAGAGAGAGAGAGAGCACAAGTAGGCAGAACAGCAGGGAGAGGGAGAGGAAGAAGCATGCTCTCCGCTGAGCAGGGAGCCTGACGTGGGGCTCGATCCCAGGACCCTGGGATCATGACCTGAGCCGAAGGCAGCCGCTTAACCGACTGAGCCACCCAGGCGCCCCAGAAAAGGTGGGACTTTTGACCACAGCTAAGTGAGATCAGGAAATCCTCTCCAAAAAAAAAAAAGCAACTTGAAAGCTGAACAAAATTGACAAAAACATCCATTTCTGTCATCTAGAAACTGACAAAAGGCTTGCAGATTTTAAGAGGCATTGATGCTTTAAAAACTGCTGAACTAGTAAGAACAGTGGGAACCCATTATTTTGGCCTGGGCCTGCTCCCATTTCCCCCAGAGTGGGGCTCACTGTAGAGGCTGATAGATTTTCTGCTGTGGGTGAAGGGGGTTTCCCACATTTGGAGCACTGGGTGACACCCACATCCAGTAGTGTTGCTGATAGATTTGGGAGGATCAACAGCTCTACCTTGGCGATAGGCAATCGTTTTTCTGAAAGAATCAGATATAGTAGATATTTTGTGTTTTGTGGGCCATATAATGTATCTTTTTTCCCTTCTCCTTTTTCCTCCCTCTCCTCTCTCTCTCTTTTTTCTTTTTTAAGATTTATTTATTTTAGAGAGAGAGAGAGCAGATGGAGGGACAGAGGGAGAGGAAGAGAGCATTTCAGTCAGACTCCGTGCTGAGCACAGAGCCTCAAGTGGGGCTCAATCCCACAACCCTGAGATCATGACCTGAACTGAAATCAAGAGTCAGATTAACCAACTGAGTCACCCAGGCGCCCTTTCCCTTCCCCTCTTGCTATTCCTCCCCTTTTCCTTCTTCCTATTTCTTTTTCTCCTCATCACTTTAAAAATGTAACAACGGTTTTGAGTGCACAGGTCATACAAAAACAAGTCAAGGACTAGATTTGGCCCATGGGCCATCATTTACCTGTCGCTAGTCTTCTGGCCCAAGGTTGGCACAGTCAATGCACACAGCTGCCTGTAGGCGCGCTGGACACTAGAGAGGATTCAAACCAGCCAAACACTCCTCCCTGATCCCCACGCTGAACAAGTGTGACGTAAGAGATGTGAAAGGGTATTGAAAACAGTGAAAGGCAAAGTAGGCTTAGAAATTATTTGAACTCTGAATGTGTTTCTTTACCAACTCACAGATACAATGGCAGGGCAGAAAGCCTTCCTAAAACTAAGGGAAATACGATGAAATACTGTGAACAACCTTATGGTAACAAATTAAACTACTTAGATAAAATGTTATACATTTCTAAAAAGATACAAATTCCAAAACAGAGTCAAGAAGAAATAGAAAATCTGAATACAAGTATGGGAAATGCAGAAATTGAGCTAGGAATTAAAAATCTTCCCACCAAGGAAAGCCTATGCCCAGTAGCCTCAATGGTAAATTTTGTGAAATATTTACAGAAGAAATAACACCAATCCATCACTTAGCATGATGTTTCAGAATATAGTGGAGGGAGGAACAATTCCCAAATCATTTTATGAGGCTAGTATTAACCTAGCAAAGCTGAAGACATCACAAGTAAAGAAAACCACAGACAAATCTCTTTTATTAACATGGATATAAAAATCCCTCCCAAAATGCTTATAAAGTGAACCCAGCAAAATATCAAAAGGATTACATACCATGACCAAGTGAGGTTTTTTCCCAGAAACGCAAGGTTAATCTGACATCCCAAAACTAATTTAATGTAACGTATCAATCATATTGAGGTCTTAAAGGACAAAAGCCACATGATCATTTCGATAGATACAGGAAAAGAAATTTGACACGATTTATTCATGATTAAAAAATCTATTAAAAAGCTAGAAATAGAAGAGAACTTCATCAAATTGACAAAGGGAGTTTATGAAAACACTACAGACACCATACTTAATGGTTTAGGACTGAGAGTTGTCCCCTAAGATCAGTAGCAAGGAAAGGATGCCAAGTTCACTATTTCTATTCACACTTACATTGGCTTTTCCAGCAACTTCAAGGCTAGGGGGAAAAAAAAGAAAAAGAAAAAGAAAGAAAATATTAACCAACCAATTAGTTAGTTAATTAAATGCACCTATACTGGAAATAAAGAAGTAAACTGTCCTTAAAGAGTAAATGATTCTAAATGTGGAGAACCTCAAGGAATGCATAAAAAAAAAAATACTAAGAAGTAATCAATGATTTTAGAAAGGTCTTGGGATAAAAGAACAATGCACAAAAATCAATTGTATTTCTATATACTAGCAATGAAAAGTACAAAAGTTAAATTAAGAACACAATTCCATTCATACTTGTATAAAAATATTAAATGTTTTAAAAAACCTTAACAATAGAAATTTAAGATTTATATACCGAAAACTATATAACACATTGCTGAAAGAAATTAAATAAGATCTAGAGACATTCCATGTTAGTGAGATGGAAGACTAATATCGTCAAAATGGCAATATTCTTCAAATTAATTTAGAAATTCAACATTTCTTTTATTTTTAAAGATTTATTTATTTATTTGAGAGAGAGAGCATGAGTGAGGTAAGGGGCAGAAGGAGAGGGGGAGAGAGCCAAGCCGACTCTCCACTGAGCAGAGAGTCTCACATGGGGCTCACTCTCATGACCCTGAGATCATGACTTGAGTCAAAATCAAGAGTCAGATGCTTACCCGACTGAGCCACCCAGGAGCCCCTAGAAATTCAACACAATTTCTATCAAAGCCCATCAGGCTTTCTATTTTGTTTTGGGGCAGCAATTGACAAGCTGATCCTAAAATTTATTGGGATATTTCCAGACCCCAGGTTATCCAAAATAATTTTGAAAACACAGTACTACCTGATTTTGAAAATTTACCTTAAAACCACAGTAAATAAATAAATAAATATAAATAAAACCACAATAATTAAGCCAGTGTGATATTGGCATGGGCATAGTCATATAGATCAATGGAAAAAAATAGAGTCCAGAAATAAATTCATATATTTATGGAAGATTGACTTCCCACAAAAGTTACAAAACAATTCAATGGGGAAAGTATAGTCTTTTTTTTTTTTTAAGATTTTATTTATTTGACAGAGAGAGCACAAGCAGAGGGAGAGAGAGGGAGAAGCAGGCTCCCTGCTGAGCAAGGAGCCCGATGTGGGACTCGATCCCAGGACCCTGGGATTATGACCCGGGCCGAAGGCAGCCGTTTAACTGACTGAGCCACCCAGGCGTCCCAAGTATAGTCTTTTCAACAAATATTATTGGAACAATCGGATGTCCACCTACAAAAAAAAAAAAAAAAAGTATTTCCATACCTCACACTATGCACAAGAATTAACTCCAAATGGATCTTACCTAAACATCAGACCTAAAACTATAAATCCTCTAGTGGAAAATGTGGAAGAAAATCCCTGTGACTTTGGGCAGAGCAAAGAGTTCTTAGATCTGACCAAAAAAGCAGTCTATAACAGGAAAACATTGATACACTGTACTTCATCAAAATTAAAAGTTCTGTGCTTTAAAATACACACACAAAAGAAAAAGAATATATACATATATCTGATAAGCACATGAAAACATACTTAACACTGTAAGTCATTAGGGAAATATAAACTAAAACTACACTACTTTATATCCACTAGATGGGCAATAATCAAAACGCAGATAATAACAAGTAGAAAAACTATATCTTTTATACATTGCTAAAGGGAATTTAAAATAATATAACCATTTTGGAAAAAATTGGCCATTTCTTGCAAATTAAACATAAAATTACCTTATGACCCACTCCTAGGAATTTATGCAAGAGAAATGAAAATATATTTTCATACAAAGACATATGTGGAAATATTTATTGCAGGCTTGTTTATAATAGTCAACAACTGGATACAATCCAAATGTCTATTTAAACTGGCAAATGGATAAACAAAACACAGTATGTACAACCAATGGAAAATAGCCAATAATAAAGAGAATAAACTATACATACATGATAAACACGGATGAACCTCAAAAACATTATGCTAAATGAAAACAGCCAAATGCAAAAGACTAAATAATTTTTTGTTTTTATTTATAAGAAATGTCCTGTAAAGGCAAATTTATAAAGACAGAAAGCAAATCAGTGGCTGCCTAGAGCTGGGATCAGGAGTATATATACTAACTGGCACAAGGAAAATTTGGGGGAGTGATGAAATATATTCTATAATTGGTTTGGGTGATGGTTGTACAACTTTATAAATTTACTACTAATCACTGAATTGTGCACTTATGGTGTGTGATAGGCAGAATAAAGACCCCTCAAAGATGTTTACTTCCCAATCCCCTAAACCTGTGAATATGTTACTTTACGTGGCAAAAAAAAAATTGTGGATATGGTTATGCGGACAGACTTTGAGATGAAGAGATCATCCTAGATTATCTGGATGGGTTCATCTAATTGCTTAAGTCCTCAAAAGTTGAAAAGGAAAGCAGTACAGTGGGTAAGAGATACAACATGTTTGATCTTCCATATCAGGAGGACCATTTAAAGATAAAGAGTGTGCGGCACCGGGGTGGCTCAGTCAGGTAGGTCAGCTCAGGTCATGATCTCAGGTCATGGGACTGAGCCCCATGTTGGGCTCCATGCTCAGTGTGGAGTCTACTTCAGACTCTTTCTCCCTCCCCCTTTGTGCCTCCCTGCTTGCACTTGAACACTCTCTCTCAAATAAATAACAAAAATTTTTTTTAAAATGCATAAAAATGAAGAAAGGGACCCATAAGCCAAGGACTGTGACAGCCTTGAGAAACTGGGAGTTCTTCTAAGCTGACAGTAAGAAAATGGAGACTATATTCCTATAACCATAACGAATTCAGTTCCGACACGAAACTGAATGAGATTGCCCCCTAGAGCCTTCAGCAAGGAATAGAGCTTGGGGACATTCCAATTTATTTTGATGGGACCCATACCAGACTTTTCATCTACAGAAGTGTAAGATAATGAATTTGTGTTACTTTAAACCCCTAAGTTTGTGGTAAACTTGTTAAGACATCAATAGACAAGTAATATACAATAGGAGAAAAGTATAAATATAATTATATAAGGACTTATGTGAAGCATATTAAGGAAAATTATTTTGAAAAAGGGCAAAAAGATGGACATGTACTTTCAGTGTTGTACTGGAACATTCTAGAAGGTTGCTCCCATTTTGATTTTGCTAATTTTATTAAGAACTCAGATTCTCTGAAGTAACATACCAACTTGATAGTTTTTTGTTGTTAGAAAATAAATCTCCAAAGGTTATGTTTTCAATGCCCTGTAGCCAGTTTTGTACTAACCTAGCAACCTATGTCAAACCTTTTAAAAAATGTCTATAAATACCTTGTCCTTTAAATGCTTTTAGAAACACTTTATATTTCACTAAATTGCTCATTCTTGAGTTGATAAATCTTGACATATATTAATTTTATATTCGAATGAGTCATATTTTTAACCTTTTTAAAGCATTGTAACAATTGGGCAGGTTTAAAGTATTACTTGTAGGGATAAAAATTGGGGGATATGCCAAATTAGACTTACTAGTGAAAAACAAATAATAAACATGAAAAAAGTTATTCCAACATCTGAATAAACAGACAGAGGATAAACAAGGACTATATAAAGGTTGACAGGAAAAGGCCTTGATAATTTTGAAATGTTACCTGATACAGGAATCAACTTTTGCTTTCATTTTTAATATACTCATTGCTATCAACATGAGATTTTTATTAGCATAGATATATATTGGGAATCTGAGGAAAAAGTGACATTGTTTTAAGTGAAGTTGGGAAATTTAATAGGAAGATTAGGAAAACATATAAGCTTTCCACTTAAGAACAGTATTTATAAGAAAGTTAAAATAAGGAAGCATGGTGATCCCTAATGTTAACAATGACAGTTTTGACAGAACTTCTCTGGAAATTGATCAGTAAATTTGTCCTAAATGTCCTAGAGACCTTATTGTAGTTGAAAATTTGAACAGATATGTAATAGTTTTTAAAGATGTTTTTATTGACATACATTTGGCATGGAACATTGTGTAAATTTAAGGTGTTCAACCTATTGATTTGATACATTATATATTATAATTCCCATTGTAGTGATGGTACTTCTATCACATCACATAATTTTTTTTTGTAGTGGAAATAATATCTGGCCTCTTAACAAGTTTAATTATTATAATACAATTGATTATGTTATAATACAATTATTATAATGATTATAATACAATATTGTTTCTACTATAGTATGCACTTGAGCTTCAGGACTTACATGAACACGAGTTGCAAGTTTGTACACTTAAACTACAGTTCTATTTTTATGAGCTTGGCTTTTTTAGATTCCACATATAAGTGGTATCACACAGTATTTGACTTTCTTTGTTCTGTCTTATCTCAGCATAATGTCCTCAAGTGATATTCTTCTTTCTCAAAGCTGAATAATAATTCCACTGTATGTGTGTGTGGGTATATATGTACATATGTATACACACATACACATATCACATCATCTTTATCCAGTCTTCTGAGGTTGTTTTCCATATTTTTGGCTATTGTGAACTATGCTGCAATTAATATGGGAGTGGTGATATGTCTTGAATATCTTATTTTCATTTCCTTTGGGTATATACCCAGAAGTGGAAATGCTGGATCATATGCTATTTCTGTTTATAATTTTTTGAGAAATCTCTACATTGTTATGCACAGTGGTTGAACCAATTTACATTCTCACCAACAGTATATAGTTTCCTTTTCTCCACATTCTTGCCAAATGTGTTAACTCTTGTCTTCTTTTTTTTTTAAGATTTTATTTGTCAGAGAGAGAGAGAGAGCGCGCATGTGAGAGAGCACAAGCAGGGGGAGCAGCAGGCAGAGGGAGAAGCAGGCTCCCCGCTTAGCAAGGAGCCCGATGCTGAACTCGATCCCAGGACCCTGGGACCATGACCTGAGCCGAAGGCAGACGCTTAAGCAACTGTGCCACTCAGGCGCCCCTACTCTTGTCTTTTTGATACTGGCCATTCTAACAGGTATGAGGTTATATCTCATTAAGCTTTTACTTTGCATTTCCCTGATAATGAACAATGCTGAGCATCTTTTGGAAAAATATCTATTTAGTTCCTCTGCCCATCTTTAAATCAGATTTTTTGTTGTTGTTGTTATTGAGCTGTGTGAATTATTTATATATTTTGGATCATAACCCCTTATTTGATAAATGGTTTACAAATTTTTCTCTCATTCTCCAGGTTTCCTTTTCATTTTGTTGATCAATTCATTTGCTGTGCAGTGGAATTTTTTATGGTATTTCCATGGCTAATTCTTGTCTTAAAGATCTTCCAGGTAGAATTTTAAAGTTTAACACATCTCTGTAGCCAAGATTTTATTCTTCCTCAGACTAGATAGATTCTTGTGCCTAAAACAGTAGCTCTGTCAGAACATCTTATGTTTCATATTAATTCTATATTAATACAATGTTGCTCGAGTGATGGATGATGGGTTTTCCTGTTAAATTTAAAATTCTCCTCAATTTTGTAGCTGAGCCTCATGGTACTTTATATTTACATCACAATTACGGCTGAGAGAATAATAGCATAACTATGAGGGTCTAGGGATTGCCTCATTCTTCTACCAACTTAAAATAGTTTGGGAGCATTTTTAGTCCAAGATGTTGCATCGTATTGTCTATTTTCCTTGACTCAGTCTCTTGACTTGTCCTTTAGTCTTTGACAAAAATTATTCAAGCTATATCAATATCATGAGTAAAACATGAGAAAATGAATTGTAATTTTAGTTGTTCAGTATGCCTCTTTGCCCAGTGAGCCTAGAAAATGGCCAGTCTTAGTTAATGCTTTTAAAATAAGTAACTAAGGACTGGGTGTTGACCCAAAGAAAGCAAAAACACTCATCTGAAAAGATATATGCACCCCTATGTGCATCTGAGGCATTTTTTATGGCAAAATGGCAAAATGACATTTTGCCATTTGCAACAACGTGGATGGACCCCCAGGGTATTATGCTAAGTGAAATAAGTCAGACAGGAAGAGACACATACTGTATGATCTCACTTCTATGTGGGATCTAAAGAACAAAACAAATGAACACACAAACAAAAGCAGAAACAGACCCATAAAAACAAAGAACAAACTGATGGTTGTCAGAAGGGAGGGAGGGAGGGGATAGGCCAAAAAGGTGAAGGGGAATGGGCGGTACAGACTCCCCGCTATGGAGTAAGTTACATGAATAAAAAGCACAGCACAGTGACTACAGTCAGTGGTATTGTAATGGTGTTACATGGTGACAGATGGGAGCTACACTCGTGGTGAGCACAGCATAGAGTTGTTGAATCACTATATTGTACACCTGAAACTAATACAAATTTGTGTGTCAAATATACTTGAATAAAAAAATAATAAATAAAATCAGCAGCTAAGAAAAAAAGGCAATTCATCTGTAAGCATTTCTTTTACTATAACCGAGCTTACATCACGCTTATGTGCTGTCATAAGTACGGCTTCCGGGGTATATTACACACATTGGGGCCTGTCTTAGACATTTTATGTACATTTCTAATCTTCGAAGCAAACTTAAAATATAGGAACAACTATCTCTATTTTTTTTTTTTTTATCACTAATGAGGAAAGATTGGCCCAGAGAAGTTAGGCAAGTTGTGTCTGAGGTCACAGAGTCAACATCCAAATCCACCTCTGTCTGAATCCTCAGGCTCTGTTCTTTCCACCAAAGGCAGTGATTGGGACACCTGAGTCTTAGCGCTGCTTTGTGACCTGGAATTAATCATTTTACTTCTTTAGTCCTTTGTTTCTTTAACAATAACAGAATGTGGTCAGGCTAAGTCAATGCCAAGCATCTTTTCTAATTTGAAATGCAGATACAATGCATATTGCTTTGTTTACAATGTACTCGTAGTGCTCATCACTAGATCCTTTAAGGAAAAAAGGAAAAAGAAAAAAGTGGGGTTCACCCCTCCTCTTGATTGCCTGGACAGCTTGTTTTCCTCTCTGGAAAGTATGCTATATCACAAAGCCATTTTCTTCCACATTGTTACCATATTAAAATTATCCTAGGATTGTACTATTGACCCCATAGACATGCATTTGGGAAGACTCACATTTTGTTGTGTGAACAGGTAATCTTAAACAAAACACTGTTTTAAAATAAATGGTATTAATAATCACTTTAAAATCCATACCCATGAAACATCTATAAATTGTTTGAAAGAAATATAATCCACTTTTTAAATATTTTCTCATTTAATTTGAGAGTTGATGTGTTTAATACACCCTCCATGAAGAACGCTTCTTATTTCCTTAAGAATTGTTCACAAAAGCATGTTAGGTAACTGGCAAACTCCGTGAAAATGAAATTAAAGCACTAAGAAATAGATAGTGGTAAAAATAAAGAATTCATTCTGGGGGGGGAGTTAAGATTGGACTTAAAATAATTTACATGTACCCACTCGGAGCTGAGTTTAACAAAATATGATTTATATGCAAAGCATTTTTTTGCTGCATAATTTATGAAGCAAAAATGTGGAATATAGTCAGCATATGGTGACTGGGGTTTGGAAGAGAGGATTTAAGCATAATAATTCAGCCTCTAGTTTATGCCATATTTCAATAAAATATCTGGCTTCCTTTGGTCCCTCCCATCCCCAGCATTCAACCCACTACAGACACACATGCCATCACATCTTACACATTTTCTGCGTTGTTTTCTGTATTCATTGTTTTCAACCTTAGAAAAGCAATGGCTTCTTATTATGCACTTTGCTTTCACATACCTCGAGTTATAGCAGTATGCTTCACCGAAAATAAATAACTAGCGGGGCTGATTTGTTTTTATTTATTTATTTATTTGTTTGTTTATTTATTTATTTATTTTCAAATCCCAGCTTTCTTGGGGTCTTTTGTGAAGTAAAGAGAAGGAATAAGGAAAATAGGTCTGGCAACTCTGTTTCATTATTTCAGACATGCATGGCCTTCTATAGAATTTGCTTATTGATCTCAATAATGAAGACCAGAAAATTACATCCTCTCTTGTCTGTGCAGCTATGAATCACAGATTGCTCAACCGCTGTCAAATTAAACAACTTGCCTGTGCCTGATAAAGGATTTGCGTAGAAACTAAAGTGATCATCAGTCTTCTGTTTAACCCAGTATATCACTTATGTTAAATAGAGTTAGCCTCATGGTAGACAGCTGTGTCCCTCCTTCCAGTCAATTCAAGAAACTGTCTTCCTTCTGAACCACTGGTGTTTCCATAAGGTTTGAACCCTGTCTTTCTTGAAGATTATGCCCAATATCTCTTTTTACTGGACAATGGTGCTCAAAAACAAACAAAATAAAAACCAAGCCATACAAGGAGCACTGAAAGACTGTGGTTTCTGTCTGTAGGAAAGCTTCCAACTGGTACCAGAAATACTGTTTTTTAACTCTAATTGAATATCCAAGGCCATTCATAGATTTATTCCATCAAATCCTTACCATTAAATTCAGCCTGAGGTTGATCTTCAGAAGTAGGCTTTCATTCTAAATCACACAATTGTATCAAGAAGCTGAGTGTTTAAGGGGACAGACTGACAACGGCATCTGGACTCCCAGTGTAACCGCACCTGGAAGTGTATTACTCATTCAAAATCCAAAAAAGGAGAGCAAGTTTATGAAACTGATTTGGGGACTAAAAGCTACCAATTTATCTGGGTCCACTCTTCTCTCTAAATGTGGAATAATGATAGAAAATGCAATGTGCAATTTTAACGTGAATTTTGCTTAAAACCAGATAAATCATTTGGGACAAGTTTCTTAGACTTCTGAACTTCACTTTCCTTATGTAAACCTGAGGGGTTTATAACATCTTAGATGATTTTTGTACTTTTAGCTTTCTATATTTTAGTGCCTAGATAATCTCTGAAGCCCATCTTTATACTGAAATTTAAATATATATGTATATATTTCTTAAAGATTTCAATGAGTTTGGATAAGTTTCAAATTTACACTTAAATTTATTTATGTAATTATTCACACAAATTTAAATGTGCTAGCTCTGCCTATGAGATCTTAAGTTGGGATATTCATCTAGGCTAGGTAAATATTTAAGTATTAACATACATCTGCCGAGACCCAAATGAAATTCAATATCAAACTTCTTTTGTTCAGGAAGTCCTCCTACTTTGTTGGTCTCAATTTTCTAAGTTTCTGCTCAAACATTCCTTATTGAAAACAAAGAATGTTAGTTGCCACCCTCTTTAAAATCCTTAAAATATAAATTTCAACAACTAATTTCTATAACCTTGTCTCATCAAAGTAATAGAGCATCATTTATTTAAATATAAAATCATTTGAATTTTTTTTCATGTCTTTTAAAAGGCAGAAGCTGCAATAGATAATATAGATGTCACGGTGTATATAAAGAACAATGTACACAAATTGGATTGACTCTTCATATGAATTATCAGCTGATTATACAAAGAGGGAAGCTGGAACATTAAGAAGAAAAATAATTATGAGGACTTTGTCCGTAGGTATGTCAGTAAATTCCCAGTTTTAAAAACAACAATGATATTTTTAAAAAAACTATTCAAAATGTTAATACCCACAAGTGAAATTATTCAAAGCATACACACCAACTTTTGTTATCTTTATCAAACAGCATCTTGTCTCCAGGTTAAAATGAAATTAAATTTATTTTCAAAAGGATGATTATTCTTTGAAGCTTAATTTTTTAGTTGCCTAGTGACATGATTGTTGTTCATATTTAAAAAGTAAACAAACCTCAAGTGTTATGTCATGGTGAGATATGCCATTAAATTACTATTAGAGATCGCTTATATGCAGTTTAAAGCCAGTTTTCACTAATGACTCTTGTGGAAAACATGAAACCAGCAAGGACTCCTTGTAGTAATGAATTTTTCCTAATTCTTAGATCACTACAAAACCAATGGGATGCTATTGTACACTGGCTACTGGAAGATTTTGATAAAACTTATGTTTTTCATGTTAGAATAAGGTTGTATATGCCTGTATAAAGCAAAAGCTCCCAAATTTCCCATGAAGAACTCATTTTATTATTTCATGTCTCTTTCATCTTCATCATGCCCAAGATATGATCAAGACTTCATGCTTTAACTAACATAAAACGCTTTCACCTTCCACTTCTTTCCTTTACTTTGGCATTAGCCTGTAAAGACAATGTTATCATACCTATCTCCTAGGACACCACTAAGGGGGTAACCTCTGGAATTTAGAATAACTTATTTGTATATTTTAATCCCAGGTTAGGAGAAAATCTAACTGACCCTTGGTCTTCTTCTTTTTTGGGGGGAAGGGGCGGGTAAGATTTTATTTATTTATTTATTTATTTATTTATTTATTTATTTATTTATTTGAGAAACAGAGAGAAAGAGTGCATGCACACATGCTCAAGAGCAGGGGGAGGGCCAGAGGGGTAGGTAGAGGAAGAGGGAAGGAATCCCAAACAGACTCTGCATGCTGAGTGTGGAGCCTGAGGCAGGGCTCCATCTCACGACCCAGAGAGCCTGACCTGAGCCAAAACCCCAAGAGTGGGATGTTTAACTGATTGAGCCTCCCAGGTGCCCTGACCCTTGGTCTTTTGATCTGTTTAGCTGGTTACCTTCAGGTTTGGCCTCCCGGTTTAGGACCATTATTTTTTTTAAAAACAATATACTCAATAGGGTGATTCTGTCTCAGTGTTTCAAGGTGATTTCTAATACTTACAACCTTGATAAGATATAAACTTTCAATAGGAAATGCCTGAGAATTCTCCCTCCTGCCCTTCCTTGTTACTCAGGGTGGCCTTAAATACTTTCCAGTTGCTATGCCCTTTCTTCAACATGGGACATGACAACCAGGAAATGTCCTTCCTGGCATCAAGGGACAAAACCACTAAATACGAAAAGACTGACTCCTCATCAGTGATGCTTTCAAGGAACAATCTTTATCTAAAAGGGAAAATGTGAGAATGAATAAAGAAAACCTCATTCAAAATGGAGTCAGGAAGCCATGAAAAGGGAGCTCTTACCCACTACCACTAGTCACAGCTTACACAGTCTAGGAGGAAGAAGGAAGATTTTCTATTGGCCCGGCAACTGCAAGCTGCCCTCCCTTATAGCCAATGAGAAGCCACCACCACTTTGAACTCTCATTTTCCTCCCATGAACTTTTGTTCAAAACAACTTCTTCCAGCTTCCTTCTTTCCTCTATAAAAGGATGCTCCCCTCTTTTGTTCTCCAGACTTGTTTAGGGTTTGCCATAGTTTGCGTGTCCTGAATTGCAATTTCTTTGCTATTCTCAAATAAACTCATTTGCAGCTCGATAACCTTTGTTGTTTAATTTTTAAGGTCTTACTGAAAATATATTTGATTTTTAGCACAGTGCAAAAAAACCCCACAAGCCCCCCAAAAAAGACCACCAAAAGCTTTAACATGCATACAACTTTTTTCTTATTTCATTTTGTTTTAAGCACATTTTAAATGTAGTTTCCTGACTTAGTAAGCATCGTCTAATTTATATAAAAATTAATAAAATAAAAAGAAATAGATAAAAGATTTAGAAAGGAAGAGACAAAATTGACAATATTAACATTCAATATAATTTTTGAAATAGATAACCCAAGAGACTATAAACATAAACTACTAAAACTTAGAAGAAGATTTGACATAGTTGCAGGATTATTACATAACTATGTGAAATGATATTATATAAAACAAATAGTCCTTTTATGTGCCTATAATAATTGAAAAAGGACTTCCACTTTGACAACAATGGAAAAAACTAGGACTAGATTAACCCTCCACCTAAAATCACTAGAAATCATACAAATACATGTTTTTAAAACCAGTTTCAGACTTTGAACAGCAGGTAGCAAGGACAGTCATCCTTAAGAAAAACAAAGGAAGATGCTTTAGGAGAGCCCCAGATCATTGCCTGTAGACAGTCAAAGCTACAATATAAGGAGTAAAAACAAAATGGAGTCTAGTGGTTTTGCTGAGTTGAGGAGCAGGTTTTGGTGTTCAAGGCAGACTACTGGAAGAAGGGGGTGCTGCGAAGGAAGAGAATTCTGGAGTACTATATAAGGGTGTCCTCAGATGCCTGCTGAGTATAGGTCTGCTCATGCATGTACAGAAATTACACTGGATGAAGAAACAACCACCAAAAGAGAGTAGTGTAACAAGTCTGAGAATTCACAAAGCCAGAGTAGAAAAATTTGCTAATTAAGAGGCATTAGGCAGAGTCCTCAGAGGGAATTCCCTCAGTAATGGGGATGAATTAGCTCTAAATTAAAGATCTTTCTGCCTGATACTGCTGTAACAAAGCTTAGAAACAACCCTGAAGGGTCTAAACTGATTATAAGAAAATTAATTGTATCCCAGTATACAGACCACTATGTTTAAAGGAATACAATATTTTGTATAGTATATAATATATATACCATAGTACTACCTCAAGTTAGAATAAGAAGGTGAAGATGTATATTAGAAACTCCAGAGCAACCACTAATACTATAAAAAAAAACAAAAAACAAAAAAACTACAGCTAATAAGCAAATGGAGATAAGTTAGGATAGTAAAATATAATCAATCCAAAATAAGGCAAGGGATAGAAAATAAGCAAAACAACAGCAATAAAAACATGTGAGACAAGTCGAAACAGATTATAAGATGATAGGTTTCAATCTAATTATATTGTAATGACATTATATGTAATAGTTTACTCCAATTACAAAGCAGGGATTGTCAAGTGGGATAAAAAAAAAAAGACAAGAAATCCATTTTAGATTTAAAGACCAAACATGCAGTAATACAAATTATGGAAAAAGATACACCACATGTTAAAAATAAATGTCAGAAAAATTTATAACATGCTAAAACTAGTCAAAAAAGAGCTGGAATAGCTATATTAATATCAGAAAAAGTAAAAAGAAATCAGAAAAATTAGATTTCAGAGCAAAGAATATTACCAAAGATAAAGAGGTTGAATTCAGGGGCGCCTGGGTGGCTCAGATGGTTAGGCGTCTGCCTTTGGCTCAGGTCATGATCCCAGGGTCCTGGGATTGGCCCCGTGTCGGGCTCCCTGCTCGGTGGGGAGCCTGTTTCTCCCCCTCCCTCTGCTTCTTGCTCTGCTCATGTTCTCTCTCTCTCTCTGTATCTCTGCTTTTCGAATGAATAAATAAAAAATCTTAAAAAAGAAAAAGAGGTTGAATTCATAATAAGTTAAATCATTGAGAAAAAAAAGCAATCAAGGTGCCTCGGTGGCTCAGTCAGTTGAGCAACCAACTCTTGATTTCGGCTCAGGTAATGATCTCAGGGTCCCGAGATCTGAGCCCCTTGTCAGGTTCCATGCTCAGCAGGGAGTTTGCTTGGGATTTTCTCTCTCTCTCTCTCTTTCCCTCTACCTCCCTACCCCTTGCTTGCATGCACGCACTCTCTCGCTCTCTCTAAAAAAAAAAAAAATGTTAGAAAACCTGAATAGCTCCACTTTTATTAAATCAGTTGAATTTGTGGTTGAAAATCTTTCCAAAAACAGGAACGCCTGAGTGGCTCAGTCATTAAGCGTCTGCCTTTGGCTCAGGTCGTGATCCCAGGGTTCTGGGATCAAGCCCCACATCGGGCTCCCTGCTCGGCCAGGAGTCTGCTTCTCCCTCTCCCATTCCCCCTGCTTGTGTTCCCTCTCTTGCTCTCTCTCTGTCAAATAAATATATAAAAAATCTTTAAAAAAAATCTTTCCAAAAATAATTCCAGACTAGGGTGGATTCACAGGTGAATATATTTTAAAAAGAAATAAAACAAAGTGAATACATTTAAAGAAGAAATAAAATTAATTGTACACAAACTATTCCAGAAAACAGAAAAGGAAAATATTACTTCTCAATGCATTCTCTGAGTTGAAAAACATAAAAACTTTATAAGAAAATTAAAGACCAATATCTTTCAGAAACATAGAAACAAAATCCTCAATAAACTATTAAGAAATTGACTCAAGCAAACATAAAAATGATAATACATCACAACAAAGGAGGTTTATTCCAAGAATGCAAGACCATCTCAACATCTGAAAATCAATCAATGTAATTCACTGTTTTAACAGACCGTGTAAGAAAAAAACATATGATTATCTCAAGAGTTGCAAGAAAGGCATTTGACAAAATTTAACACCCACTCCTGATTTTAAAAAACAACCCCCAAAAAAATCTCTCAGCAAACTAATGAGAGATATCTATAAAACCAAACAACAACTTCAGCTAGTATCATACTTAATGTTGAAAGATTAAATGCTTTCTCCCTTAAATTAGGAACCAGGGTCATATGCTCTCACCACTCCTAGTCATCATGTTGCTGATGTTGTGCAATAGGCCAGAAAAAGAAATTAAAAATGCATAGATTGGAAAAGAATGTATAAAATGGTCTTTGTTCTCAGACAACATGACTATCTATATAGGAAATTACAAAGTATCTACAAAAAAGCTATTAGAATTAATAGGTGAATGGCAAGAATTAATAAGTGAATTAGCAAGATCACAGGATACAAGAATTCAAATACCAATTGTATCTTTATGTGATAGCAATGAACAATTTAAAAATGTATCTTAAATAAGTAACATTTACAATAGCATCAAAAAATGTCAACCATTATGTAGGGATAAATCTAACAACATATGTGTAAGATTTACATGCCAAAAACTATTAAAAAATGATAAAAGATTTCAAAGAGCTCATAAATGAAGAGATACTGTATTCATGGACCAGAGACTCAATATTGTTTGGATGTCAGTTCACACCAAATAGATCTACTGAGTCAGTTCAATGCCGATCAAAATCCCGAAAGACTTTTTTTTTCTAAGAAATTGATGAACTGGGGGTGCCTGGGTGGCTCAGTCGGTTAAGCTCTGCCTTCGGCTCAGGTCATAATCCCGGGGTCTTGGGATCAAGTCCCGCATCAGGCTCTCTGCTCAGTGAGAATCTGCTTCTCCCTTTGTCTGCTGCTCCCCCTGCTTGTACTCTCTCTCTAACAAATAAATAAATAAAATATTAAATGACACCCATCTTAATCATATTTTTTGGAAGGTGGTACATATCTTATTTGCACTGCATTATTCACAAAGAATAACTTCAGCCTCGTATAACTTTAATTATAAGTCCTCACTGTCCAGCATTGCTCAGGAGATTTATGAACCATTAATAAATAAATTAATTAATCAATCGTTCCTGTCTCTCCAGTAGGAGCCCCGCTGTTGGGGTTGGGCATGGCCAGCGAGTCATAGCTGGGTCAGCAATCTATGACTGCATCTGCCCGGGGAGGTCACTGCCAGCCCCTGTCTGGAGCCCCTTTCCCACATGAACTTGCTCTCTGCCATGTAGTTTATATTTTAAGTCAAATGATTCCAAACACATCCTTTAATATTTCTATAAAATCTGTCTAGTGCTTTTTTATTTTGTGACAGAAATACCAAGCAAAAATGTTTATTTATTCATGAGAGACAGAGAGAGGGAGAGAGAGGCAGAGGGAGAAGCAGGCTCCCAAGGAGCAGAGAGCCTGATGTGGGACTCGATCCCAGGACGCTGGGATCATGACCTGAGCCGAAGGCAGACGCTTAACCATCTGAGCCACCCAGGGGCCCTACCAAGCAAAAATGTTACATTTCTGCAAGTAGAGAGTCTTTACTCAGAGGCTTTTCTTTAATTCACAGTTACCCATATGCCAAGTTGATTTACTGTTCCTTATTCAGGGACTCTACTGTTTATGACTCAGATCATTTTTGCCCTCATGGAATTTGCTTACTGAACATTTGAGCGGCTCATTTGAACCCAATTATCTCCTTCTTACTAGTTTATATATTCTTTTCACCAAGTATGTCAAAATTATAAATGTTTCCTAAATTGCTCTTGATTTTATTAGTTGGAGGATATTCTTCATACTGTAAGAGTTAATTATAGTTAAGGAATGAGGACCTTTGTATCTTAAGTTTTAACTGCTCAACAGATTAACTTTAAAAATACATTTATGGAGATTTCTGATCTTCTCCACAAGCTTTATCAAATGGGCATGATAATATTCCTTCCTTGATTTATCTGACCTGCCCTCTTCTTGGTTTTGTTTTGTTTTGTTTTTGGTTGCTTCATTTCAGATTTCTTTGCTGTAATCTTCTGCCTTTTATATATTGGTATCTTTGGGGGTTCTAACATAAACTGTATTCTTTTCCCAGTCTTTACATTCTCTCTGGGTGATTATCCACTTGATTGTTTTTGATTACTACATATATTATTAACTCCAATGTCCCAGTCTTTATCTCTGCCTATTCCTTTATTTTTCTAAGCTTCAGACTCGTCTGCTTGCTCAAGCAAGCATGGGATTATCCTGCATGTATCTCAATCTCAACCTGTCCAAAATAAATGCAATACCTACGACCTCCCTCTCTACACTTGCTTCTCTGAACATGTTCCCTATCTCAGTGAGTGGCATCCCAGATGCTCAAATCAGGTTTCTGGGGCCCATTCTTTGCTCTTTCTCGCCCCACACCCTCCATTCCAGCAGTCACAACATCTTGTCATCAGTAGATAAGCCAGCCTGTCTTTCTTCCCCATTGGCATCACCACATGTCATGCTCTCATCATTTCTTGCAGCCTCACTGTAATGTTCCCTCCTGCTTCTAACTTGGCCCTGCTCCAATCCATTTAGTAGACAATGTAGTCCAAGTGATCCTTGGAAATTTCAGATGCCATTCCTTTGCTTAATACCAATCAATGATTTCTCGTGGCTCTAAAGTAAAATCTACTTAAGATGGTTTACAATTCCTACATGTCTCTATCCCAAACTTACCTGTCTAACCTCGTTTCTCTCCCATCAGGATAACCTTTGAACTCAACAGTCCCACTATTATGAATTATTTTCATTTGCTAAATATACTATTTCTCACTTTCAACACTTAACAGTTGCTGTTGATTCTGGCTGGAGTGCTCCTGACATCCTCCCCCTGCCTGTGCCCACTTCCAGCTAACTAATCCCACTTATCTTTATCTTTCACAGATCACCTTAGATATAATTTCTTCTGAGATTCATTACTTTGATGCTCAAGGCTGATCTAGGTTCTTCTAATGTGCTTTCTTAATTTCTTTATAATATCAATTTTTATTCTATATTTCAATGGTACTCAACATTTTTTTCTTCTTTGTTATACCTGAAACACGATCCCCTATCTATATTGAGATTCTTTTTTTCTTTTCTTTCTTTTTCTTTCTTTCTTTCTTTCTTTCTTTCTTTCTTTCTTTCTTTCTTTCTTTCTTTCTTTCTTTCTTTCTTTCTTTCTTTCTTTCTTTCTTTCTTTCTTTCTTTCTTTCTTTTCTTCTTTTCTCCTTCCTTCCTTCCCTCTCTCTCCCTTCCTTCCTTTCTCTTTCTTTCTTTTTCTTTTCTTTTCTTTTCCTTTCTTTCTCCCTTCCTTCCTTCCTTCCTTCCTTCCTTCCTTCCTTCCTTCCTTTCTTTCTTTCTTTTTCTTTCTTTCTTTTCTTCTTTTCTCCTTCCTTCCTTCCCTCTCTCTCCCTTCCTTCCTTTCTCTTTCTTTCTTTTTCTTTTCTTTTCTTTTTTCTTTTTTTCTTTCTTTCTTTCTTTCTTTCTTTCTTTCTTTCTTTCTTTCTTTCTTTCTTTCTTTCTTTCTTTTTCCTTCTTTCTTTTCTTCTTTTCTCCTTCCTTCCTTCCCTCTCTCTTCTTTCCTTCCTTTCTCCTTTTTCTTTTCTTTTCTTTTCTTTTCCTTTCTTTCTCTTTCTTTCTTTCCTTCCTTCTTTCTTTCTTTCTTTCTTTCTTTCTTTCTTTCTTTCTTTCTCTCTCTCTCTTTCTTTCTTTCTTTTTTTCTTTCTTCCTTCCTTCCTTCCTTCCTTCCTTTCTCTCTTTCTCTCTCTTTCTCTCTTTCTCTCTTTCTCTCTCTCTCTCTCTCTCTTTCTCTCTTTCTCTCTTTCTCTCTTTCTTTCTTTCTTTCTTTCTTTCTTTTTTCTTCTTTCTTTCTTCCTGTATAGTTGACACACAATATTACATTAGCTTCAGGTATACAACTGAGTGATTTGACAAGTTTATACATTATGCTATATTCACCACAAGGATAGCTACCATGTGTCCCTTTACATCGCTATTACAATATCATTGACTGTATTCCTTATGTTGTGACTTTTATTCCCATAACGTATTCTAAAAGCCTGTACCTCCCCCTCCACTTCATCCATTTTGCCCAACTCCCTACCCCCCTTCCTTCTGGAAGCCATCAGTTTGTTCTCTGTAATTATAGGTCTGATTCTGCTTTTGGTTTATTTATTTTTTTTTTTTAGATTCCACTTATGAGTGGAATCATATATTCCTTTCTCAGTCTGACTTATTTCACTTAGCATAAGGTCCACCCATGTTGTCTCAAATGACACAATCTCATCCTTGTTACGGCGGTGTAGTATCTCACTATATATGGTTATATATGTGTGTATATGTATATATGCATATGCACACACACACACACACCCCACATTTTCCTTATCCATCTGTCTACTGATGGACATGAGTAGATTGCTTCTATATCTTGGTTATTATAAATAATGCTGCAATAAACATAGTGGAGCAAATATGTTTTCAAATTAGTGTTTTCATTTTCTTTGGGTATATACCCAGTAGTGAAATTATTGGCTCATATGGTATTTTTATTTCTAGAAATATTTTGAGGGACTGCCAGGGTTTTCCACACTGGTTGTACCAACTTGCATTTCCACCAGCAGTGCACTGGGGTTCTTTTTTCTCTACATCCTCACCAATGCTTGTTATTTCTTGTCATTTTGATGTTAGCCATTCTAACTGGTATAAGATGATAACTCTTTGTGGGTTTGATTTTCATTTCCCTGATAATTAGTGATGTCGAGCATCTTTTCATGTGTCAGTTGGCCATCTGTATGTCTTCTTTGGAAAAATGTCTAGTTAGGCCCTCTGCCCATTTTTTTAAATCAGATTGTTTCTTGTCAGTACATGAAATTTCAGGTGTGCTTTAAGGGAAGAAAACAACCCCAAAGATGTCAGGTGTGTGTCCACATAATTAATTTCTGCTATTATTCCAGGAATGTGACCCAAATTTATTAGAACTGTGCTTAAGAACAGTAAAGGCCTTAAAAAGTATCAAAAGCCTTAGAATATGCATACAGCAATTCTAATTCTGGGAATTTATGCTGGTGGAATAATTAAGAATTAGCATCAATATTTAACTTCACAGCAAGCATTTTTATAATGGTGAAAAGTGTGAACAGCTTAAATAAGCAATAATACAGGATGGATTTATTAATGTATGTCACATTTATATAATAAACTAAAACCAAACAATAAAAATCATATTTTAGAAATGCATTTATTGGTATGAAATATATTTTAATGATACATGATAGCCAAAAAATATTGCCAAATAGTATGCATATGACTTCATATACTAAATTATATTTAGGTATTTAATATATCATATAAAAAAGAGTATTCACTAACATTTGATCTGATTCACAGGTTTTGTCACCCTGGGATAAAATAATTTTTTAAATATTCTCTTTACGATTTTTGTCTTTGGTTATTTTTTTTACTCTGAGAAGTGTGTTTCAAGTATCATAAAATGTTCCGAAGTATTAAGGAATGTGGGAACCATAGAGGAGTCTAGCTCAGATGTTTACTGAGATTTTCATTCATCACTTTTCTATTAACTCGGGTTTTTCCCAGGAGGACTGCCTAATTGCCTCTTAGCAGCAGAAGGTCCTTCTAAGAAAACTGAAGGGAACAGTTATATGCTTTGTTGCAGCAGTTTCAGACTTTCATAGTTTCGTGTAAACTGTGGATATTTCCTGGAGGATAGTGTCTTGTTAATGGAAGTCCATTCTTGTTTGATCAGGTGATAACCGAGGGTATGGTGTCAACGAGATTAAACACACAATCCGTGGCTGGGCTGTTACAGTAGGAAATACTTTAAGTTTGAAGCATTTTCATAACCAGAATTTGCATGACAGGGTTTTTCAGTAATATATAAAGAAAATGGTGGCTTTTTAATACTTCTAAAATACTGGACTTCTTTTAGAAGAATGTTACTGTCAGTGTTACTAAAATTTAAATGATCATCCTAAGATTTCTTACAGAAAAATCCTTAATTGTGTTATTTAGACTCATTGCCCTTAAACTTTAATTAAATCCCTTCTGAGACTTCTATTACAAATATACTAGTAAGGGTTTATTACATACTTTACCAAAACTTTTGCTTTAGGGTAAAATAGATATTGAATAGTTCAGACTAAAGGAGCTCTAAGGAATCATTAGCGTGATTCATACAAAGAACCTACTGAATTAGGGATTCCTGAAAGGACAGTGGTATCTTTTGAGCTCACTGTGGTATGGAAAGAAATTTAATGACTCTACTGAAATAATATTCAGCTTCAGTAAATTTGTCTGCCAAGCTATTTTGCTAAGAGATTAATTAATTAATATAATTAATTAATATAAATGCATGTAAAATCATGTAGTTTCTCAAACTCCAGAGCACTTGGTTTGTTAAACAATAGTTACGATTTCTATTTTGATTGAGACCCTGATAAAATCCAGCCAGATTCATTCACTGCATAAGTTCCTTCCAGGGAATTGAGAGAAGTATTTCTGCAGCTCCAAGAACTCATCCAGGCTAAATAACTCACTACAGGCAGAACTTACTAGCTGGTAACACAGGAACCAGAGAGACGTTGTGGATCTACATGCAGTTTGGGCATTGTCCTAGAGTCTGTATACAGATGATTCAAAGACACGTGACTGTCCACATGAATATAATGACTCACCTGAGATGATCCATCTAGTCTGCAGCCCCCAAACATGCTGCAGATACCTTTTCTGCCACGTATGTGCTAGACCTGCCCACTTCATTCTCTACCTGCTTTTAGCCATGACTCTCTGTGCTTCCTTCAATAATTCAGAGCTAGGCAGTCACCCCTATCTGACATATCCAGGAAGTAAAAAATATATTTAAATGCAATCAATGAAAAATGATGAGGAAATGAGTAGGGATGCGAATAGCTTACAAGGTACTAAATATTCTTTCATTTCCCAATTTTCCACTACAGTTGATTTCCATGTTCATCTTCAACTTGGGCTTTTAAGATAATAATGCAATGCTGATTCATAGCCTTAGATTATGCGAAGATAAAATAGCCTATATTGGATGCTATACTCAGCCCAGGTGCCTCCTCAGCACTGAAGGACATAGTCTCTCAGCTACTTAGAGGACTGCTGAGGGTCCTTAACTATCAACTCTCTTGGAATTGGCTTTTGATGAGGAAAGCTACACCTGTTGATGCCACCATCCCCTCCCAGGGTCAGCTTTTCCTCAATTATGACCAGTACGCCTGGTCATCTAGTTTGTATAGAACTAGATGTAGCCTCAGGTTGGAATTTAAACAGATTTGTGTGTGGGGATGAATAACCTGGAGAAATAGTCAGGGGCCTAGAGAGAGAGATCAGATCACAGACAAGGATATCTGGAGTTGTAGCATGTAGCTGGAACTATGGGAGTGGGTATAATGTATGAAAATCTTTGAAATGCATTTTAACACCCACCAGAAAGCATCTATCCTGAAAGGGACAACAAAACCAAATGCCTCAGCCAGCTTCTGTCATTGGCAACGTGAGTGGTAGCATAAGGATACATAAAAGGAGTACCTCTGGTGGAAGGGATAGAGACTGTACATGCGATTAACAGCAGGGGCTCTGGCTCAGTAATCTGGTCTAGTTCTTGGTGCTACCAAACCAAATATCAACCTACCAGAAACAAAGACTAAATTTTGGTCCCCAATATCACATCATTCCTTGAGGAGATCAGTTAGCCACCTGGTACAAGTTGCCCACAGTGTACTCCTTTCTTCCTGGAAGAGGCAGTGACTTACCTTGACAGTAACAGAGATATATTCTGAATATGGATTTGTTTTCCTACCTGCAGGGTCTCAGCTAACATCATTTCCTGAGAGCTTAGAGTATTGGATTCAATGATAGTCATTTCATTTATTATGTCAGTCCAAGGGACCCACTTTAAAGCAAAGCAGGACCATCAGTGGGGTACATGACGATAGGATCTACTGGTCCTATAGGATCTACATGCCACATAACTCAGAAGATGCCAACTGGACAGAGTGACAGAACAGCCTGTTCAAACACAATGGAGGTGCAAACTCAGGTATGTTTCCGTGTGAGATGTAATAACATCTTCCAGGACACAGCATATACTCTAAATCAATGAGCATGATATGGCTACAGGTCCCTAATAAGTAGAATACATAGGTGAGAACCAAGGACCAGAAGTAGAAGTGGTACCTTTAACAACATTCCTAATTACCCCTTTGAGGAATGTGTGCTTCTTGTTTCTGAAACTCTAGGGTCTGTGGTTTTAAAGATCTTGGTTCCCAAAGGGATAATGTTTCTGCCACAGGCATATCATCATCCCATTGAAATTTAACCTCTGGTAGCTGCCTGGCACTTTGAATTTCTTATGGCAAGGGGCCAGCAGACAAGAAAAGAAGTCACCCTCCTGAGAGACATAATCAACCCTCATTGTCCGTGTTCCTCCATCTCAGGAGGTAGAGCTGCCACTACAGGGAGGCCACAATGGACTGGATGTCTGTGTACACTCCAAATTCACATGTTGAAATCCTAACCCCCAGTGTGATGGTATTTGGATGTGGAGCCTATGAGAGGTGATTAGATCATGAGAGTGGAGCGCTCATGAGCAGTATTAGTGCCCTTATAAAGAAGACCTTAGAGAGATCCCTCACCTCTTCTGCCATATTGAAGACACAGGGAAGACAGCATCCATGTATGAACCGGGAGGCAGAGCCTCACCAGACACTAAATCTGTTGCCACCTTGATCTTGTACTTCCCAGGCTCCAGAACTGTTATTGTTTAAGGCACAATACCAGTCCATAGTATTTTTGCTATAGTACCCTGAACAAACTAAGAGGCATATGTTGGGCATTCAGTTAATCCACTTTTAGAAAAAGTGACAATTTGTGTTAGTAAATGGACATGTTCGACAGCCACAGTCTGAGGAAAGTATAGCACCCAGGGTCTCATAGCACCAGATGATCCATCTAGAAGAGTGGAGGTTATATTTGAGGGTTAGGGGAATCTGGAATGAATAGTAGAAGATAGAAAGTGAGTATTGGGTGTGACCTTTAGACCAGTTGCAGTGATGAGGTCTATAATTTTCCTCCAGGAAGCCCACTGGAATCCTTGAAGGTCCTACTCCAAACGTATACAAAGAAGTAGAACACTCACAGCAAGGAATGAACTGTAGTTGATGCCGCTGTGCTGTCCAGACTCTTTTTCAGACTGAAGGACCTACGCCTACCCTGCCTGCTGATTGCACTCAGCTCTCGAGCCTCACCAAGATTGGCCTTGACTGAAGAAAGCCTCTCACCCAAGTTCACACTGCCTTCCCAGGGACAACCTAACCAATGACTGGTCGATGTAGGTGCATAAATTCTCACTGTCTTTGCTTGAACTCGAATTCTAAAGGGCCATCCCAACTTCAGAGATCCTCATGGGGATAGCTGAAGAAGCTATATTTCTCACTCTTCCTAATCTCATTTCTTTCCTTACCCCACATGTGTTAATTTTAAGAGTATTCACCAATAAACATCCTGCATGCTCATCTCTGCCTCAATTTCCCAAGAACTTCCCTGCATCAATGGTTTTGGCTATTAGACTACTGTGCAGTTGGCAATACAAAGTCTCAAACCTGGAACATTCTCCAGTTAACTCAAGTTCCCTGACTACACAAGTAGTAAGCCTTCCTTTTTTTGTGGGGTCGAAGGCTCTACTGAAATCACAGACCCACTCCAAAGGGCTCTTGCTTCTCAGCCCAAGGTTTGACTCTATTTCTCTGGCTGGGAGTGTACTTCCCAGACCACTGACTTGAAGACTTCAGTTCTCTGTTTTCCAAAAAACCATCAGAATCTTTCCACCAGTTTTGTTAGTGCAGCACTGCCCAACAGAAATCCAGGGCAAATCACATGCATCATTTATAATTTTCTAATATCCACATTCATAGTTAAACATGTGAAACTAATTTTAGTAATATAGTTTATTTAACCAAATATATCCAAATGTCATCATTTTAACATGTACTCATTATAAAAAAATATTAATGAGATATTTCACATTCTTTTTTTTTTTTTTGGAACTAAGTTTTTTGTATCTGACATGTAGTTTATTCTTACACCATATCTCATTTCTGGCTAGATACATTTTCAGTGCTCAATGGGCACACGTGGCTAGTGGCTGCCTTTTTAGACAGCGCATCTTTTAGGGCCTTAGCTGAATCAGTCACATGTCTCTGAGGAAGAAAGGACTCAATATTCATATGCAGATGTTTGTAGAGTCAGAGCCTTAAATCAGACTCAAAGTGTCAATGCTTGCTTTAAAATGGTAATCTTTTCTTTGCCCAGGAGACTCACTCTAAATGTGAGTTTAGAATTTGATTTGGAGTGTACTTTGGGACCTAAATTTTAGGGTGTAGGCTTGACCTACAGCGTTATGGTGATGAATACACTTAAGGAGTGGTTGAAGACCTTGTGATTGAGTCATGACAAACACTTTTAATTATAACATAGCAGTATGTTGACTCTTCCTGGCTTTTAGATGATGTATTTGTTAGAGTCATGAAGTTACCTGTCTTTAAAATCACTGGGAGTTAAGTCCAAGACAATTTATTTGACTCAAACACTACAATAATCATGTTATGTGACCTATGGGAATAGGTATCAAATACTCTATTAAAAAACGAATTATGTCATTTCATGAAGTCATCTTATTAAGGATGACTGCAAAACCCACGAAATAACCCTGTTTTCTAAATTTATATGTCCTAGATTTATTATTATTCCCAAACTAATTTTTAAGAAAGTAATTTTAGTTTTTGGTATAAAAATAATAATTATACATTAAATTATACTAGATTTGTGTTATGACTCTAAAGTTATATTTGCTTGGATATATTTGGGTAGTAATAGTAAGATGTTTAAAACTGCTGCCTGGGTTCCTATCCCGGCCTCACTATTTAGTAGCTGTGTGACCTTAGGCAAGTCGCTGATACTTTCTGTATTTGAGTTTCTGTCCCATATTTGTAAAAATAAAGTAAAATAAAAATACTATACCTTCCTTTTAGAGTTGATGTGAAGATTATATGAATCAGTAGATAGAAGCCATTTAAAAAGTGCTTGGCACAGGGGCTCCTGGGTGGCTCTGTTGGTTAAGCACCTGACTCTTGATCCCAGCTCAGGTCATGATCTTAGGGTCCTGGGATCAAGCCCCACACTGGGCTCTGTGCTTAGCGGGGAGTCTGCTTGAGATTCTGTCTCTTCCTCTCCCTCTGTCCTACCCCCCACTCATTCACACATGTACTCTTTCTTAAATAAATAAATAAATCTTTTAAAAAATTAAAATAAAATAAAAAGTGCTTGGCACAGAGTTAAGTGCTTAATCCATTATTGTTTTTGAATGCCTATTATACGTAGGACAATGAGAAGTTGCACTTGAATAACTGCTTGAACAGACATTATCCCATTTAATTCACACAATGACCCTGGGATGTAGCTGCCTCCACCTTACTTATGAAGAAAACAAAGGCCAGAGAAATGGAGCCATTTGTTCAAGGTCACACTGCTATTCAGTGGTCAGGTTAAGGCGGCCAAGTTCAAAGCTAGTGAACACAATCCGGTAGCTATCTTGGTATTGCTTCATAGCCTTTTTTTCTCTCCCCCTCTCAGATTTATTATGAATCTTTCAGTCTGGCCATGTCATCTGTTTGGTCCATTCTCCAGAAGTCAGGAGATTAGATCTGAATCTCAGTCGATCTTGTCCTCGATGCAACAGGCAACTGAAATCCTTTCTTAGAATATATATCAAAATAAAGCTCGGTTCTTCCAGAGGCCCCGTGGGCCGTCTTTGAGTTTTTTGTTGAAATACCTGTTCTAGCTTACACCGCAGATATTGCTTAACGAATTTTTTTTATTCAAACGAGTTTGCACACTTTTATTCATCTGAGAACAAGATTTTCTGCAAATCCATCTGAGACCTACAATATATGCATGTGGATTTGTATTAAAAACAAATTCACCACTTTGCCCTTCAGTCTTTCCTCAAAGTCTCAAGGATATCAAACTTTGTTACCTCACTGGTTGAACACCACTTCTATGTTATAAAATAAAGCTGCACATTTAGTCACATATAGTTTTCAAAGTATCACAGAGTTGTTTCCTGCGCAGCAAGATTTAACTTTCAAGATCCAATTAGCTGGTTCATCACACTGTATTTAACATTACATCGTTATTGCTTCATATCAGACATCCTCCTTTAAGCCGAGTCAATCAACAGTAAAAACCCACCTTTTAATAAAAAATTGTAAAACACACAAAATTAAAAATCTATTAAAGAGAAGCTCTTGATTTGCTAAAAACTGTTTTTCAAAGGAATATTTCATCAGTTTTCCTACAGCATTCTGAACTGAGGGATATCTAGTACCTCTTCATTAACAGAAAATTACTAAACTTTGTCATGATGCTATGTAAAACTATAAATGATAAATTCTTAGAAACCACAGACAGATAATAATGAATGTCAACATTTATAAGAAAGGAGAATAATGCTTAGCTATATCATAATCTATTAAAAATATATTTTTAACTATAGGCTTGTGGATTACTTTATTTAAAAAAAGAATTTAAAGGGAAAATCAGTTTAATTATCAACACAAAATATTGTGAAATGGAGTTCATATCATTTTTAATGTTTCTGGACTTCTTTTTAAGGGCCAATATTTTTTTAAAAAAATAGAGAAACTGCAGTAGCCATCAGGAAATTCAAATAAAAACCACAATAAGATGCCACTAGGGTGGTTAGAATAAAAATGAGAGATAATATCATGTTGACAAGGATGTAGAGAAACTGGAACCCTCTTATACTATTGGTGGAAATGTAAAATGGTACAACTGATTTGGAAAACAAAGAATCTGGCAGTTCCTCACATGGTTAAACATAGAGTTACCATACAAGCAATTTCACTCCTACATGTATACCCAAGAGTAACAAAAATATATGTCCACACAATCATTTGTATACAAATGTTCATAGAAGCATTATTCATAATAGCCCAAAGTGGAAACAACCCAAATGTCCATCTGATGAATGGACAAATAAATGAGACATATCTATATAGTGAAATATTATTTGGCAATAAAAAGGAACTAATTGCTGATACAACATAAGTGAACCTTAAAATCATCATACTAAGTGAAAGAAGTCAAACACAAAGACCACACATTGTGTGATTTCATTTATATCATGTCAAAAATAGGCAAATAGATAGAGTCAGAAAACAGATCAGTGGTTGCCTAGGATTGGGGAAGATAGGGTTTGGGGGTGGAGGCTAAGGAGTACAGTGTTTCTTTTGAGGGTAATGAAAATTTTCTAGAATTAATTGTGGTGATAGTTGTACAACTCAATGAATATATTAAAAGCCATTAAATTGTACTTTTTAAGGGGCGCCTGGGTGGCTCAGTCAGGGAAGCAACTACCTTTGGCTCAGGTCAGGAACTCAGGGTCCTGGGATCGAGCCCTGCATCGGGCTCCCTGCTCAGCGGGGAGTCAGCTTCTCCCTCTGCCCCTTCCCACAGCTTGTGTTCTCTCTCTCAAATAAATAAATAAAATCATAAACAAATAAATAACTAGTACTCTTTAAATGGGTAAATTGGATGGTATGTAAATTATACCACAACAAAGCATTCTTTTTTTAAGAAACAGCAAAGTAGGTCACTATTTAATTGAAACAAATCTTGTTTTCCCTCCAGATTTGTGTGAAGGTCTTTCCAAAGTCTATTGTATGTAACACATTGAATTAATATAAAGGACTTAAATAATACTGGGTTGTTATTATATTTTACTAATTCTTAATCAAAATATATGCTAGATACATTCTATTTAATATATAATTACTCCTTGCATGGGTTATAGTGTTTTTAAATAGTATTCAGATACTACAGTTATGTAAAGTCTCTGAAATGAATATTCTAGTTATAGAAGTATATCCTTTAAAATAATTAAGCATATGTATAGTTATTTCATTTCAAGGATGTTCACTAATATCATTTTTAATAGTGAAAATTTAAGACAACTAAAATGTCCATCAATAAGTATTAGTTTAGACAATATCACAACATTCAATGATACAATACTCACCCATTTTTTAAAACTTGTGGAAATATTGATTGGAATGGATGTGCTTATAATACAGGATGTGGTGAACAAAACAGGTTTTAAATGAGCATGTATAGTATGATCCTTTTTTTATTAAAGATATGCTCAAAACAGTGATCTGTTAATAGCAGTGATTATCTCTGGACAGTAGGATGATTATGGATGTGTGCCTTCCCTTTCATTTGTCTATAAGTCTTTCTCAAATGGATATCTGTTGATTTGGTAATCTGGAAGATATTTTTGTTTTTTAAGTAACTAAATAGCATTTTAGTGTTTACAGCAACCAGCACAAGGCCCTGTATCACTCCCCCAGTATTTCACCTGAGGGGTTAGCTCAGTTTACCCTGAAAAGAAAAAAAACCTGATAGACTATATAAAAAAGCAGAGGAGCAGTCCTATCTACCTGTTTTTCCATGAGGACAGTAGATGATTCATCATGGACTGATGGTACTTAACATTATTCAGGCTGTTTTCATCCATTATGATGTAGTCCCTGAAAACCCCCTACCATCCTCATCTTGTGGGAGAAATGACAGACTGTGTGTTTCAAACAAGGTTCCCAGTTGTAAACAACAACAACAACAAGTTTGGCTATTCTAAGGCAAAGGAATGGACTGAAAGTATATAGAGGGCTCAGAGAATGAATGGGAGGTAAGAGCACCTGCCTAGAAAACCAGCAAGAACCAAAGGGATCTAGAAGCTAAGAAGTAACAAAATTCTGGATGGGATATCGCCACCCAGTACCACCCTATGTCCAGGCAAGAAGAGCCCTTATCCTAAGCTCTGGGTTTTAAAGGACACAACCTGGCCCTCTTCTGAATATGACCTTCTCTATGAAGCAAAAGTCTATGAAACAAAGGGAACACCAAGTTCTGTGTTCTTGACCATACTCTGGATATATAAGACCCCAGAATTCCTTGCAGAAATAGTTCTGAATCCACCGCCAGAACTATGCAGGCCTCCTCACAGGCTCTACCCACTCAAGAATGGACCACAGACCGGGGTGGCCAACGTAAAACTTTCTGTTGAGGGATATAAATGGAGATTGGATCTGCAGTCCAGGGTGTGCCTATGCATGGGCACAAAACCCCTTACAGAGCAGGACAGAACCAGGAACACAAAGAGAAACAGAGACGGCTGGCCGACTAGGACCAAGCCCTAGGGGTCCACTTTCCTCAAGCTTCCAGCATCCAGCATGCTGCTCCAAGGCATCTGAGGATTCTAAATTCAAACCTGGTCACCTTGTCTTTATGAAAATAACACTCATCAAGGTATAAGAATAAAAATATTATGCATATTATTAAACAGTTCATTAGACTGATTTATAACTTTTAAATATTAAGTTTTATGATATACAGGCTTCCATGGGTATTGCTGGGCCTTGCAAATGCTACCATTGTCAGACACACCTAATAAAAGCATATTCTTGTCATTCCTTCATCTTTGGATTTTTTTTCTCAAGATTCTGTCTTGAAATTAAATCAACTGAGCCCAGCTAATGAGCCACACTCTTGAGAAGAAGGGGATCTGGCCCTTGACAGTTCCTATAGTGGGAAGCAGAACCCATAGACCACACACATGGTGATAGCTTGCACCTCCTCCATTAATTAGGAAAGGGAAGTGCATGCTAGAGTACCAAACAAAACCAAACACAAATACATACACATTTTGGGGGAAGAAGAAAATTGTTAGTTACTTAACTCTCTTGGGTCAACTGAAATCAAGCCCCCTTTTGCTCATACATGACATAACCATAATAACGCCTGTTCTTGGGATGGTTGAGAGCATGAAAAAGACAACGCATGTAAAAAATGCTCTGCAAAGTACTATCTGAATTATCACCTTAGTGTTATCACACTCTGGGGACAGCTCTGGAGACTGCTAATCAAGAGTTAAGAGAAATATACTAAATAGGGGAGACACTGACAATGAGCAAGAGTGATAACAGGCATGACTGTACCCGTCTAAACACTGTCTTATTCAAATCTTTACATTTTGCATGCTCCTGCTCAGCCCTAAATTAGAATGAATACCTCTCATACAATCTGCACAATTTCCTTCCAATAAATTTTCAGGCTTCATTTGGTCATCCCCATAAACTCAATATACTCTAAGCAGATTGTTAAGTATATTCAAGGATTTCACAATGAATAGCAGATATCCAGGCACCATTAAAATGAAGTGCTGACATTGGAATAAGGCCACAAGGAAGTGTTTACTGCTACTGTTCTGGAATTACAATTATTTCTTTGTTTGGCCTTTAGAGGACTGAATCATCTGATGTAAATCTATCTTGTTTACTAATAAGATATTTGGAATCAAAATGTTGAAATGGTCATGTATGTATGTTTATCAGCACTAGAAACCATCTTAGCATTGAGTTTACAAAAAGATAGCTTCTTTGTTAATTGCCTACATTTATTATCTATGCTGGATGCATAAAATTTTATGAGATAGTCATTTTCCAATTTAACAGAGGATAAGCTAAAATGTATTGGAGAGTTTGAGAGGAAACTTGACATGGAGTAGGAGGTAAAAGATAAAAAAACAAAAATGAAAGGTTTTGTTTTAGGAGAAGATGTATATCCAAAGAGACTGCTGTCTTAGGAGACAGAGGAATTTTGCTAAGAAGCTCACCTCAATGTGAAAGAGATGGGAGACAAATATCCCAGGCAATTAAAGAATACACATTTGAAAGAGAATGAATCGTGATGGATTTAAGACACTTCGAAGAAGCCAAAAATGAACACTGGACTAGCGTAACCTGAATCTGGAACCAGGAAGATCTGTCAAAATCTTATTTAATCCTTATGAGTAGAAAGGACAAATAGTTCAACATGCAGTATCCACAGAGACCTCTGTAAAATAAAACAAATTTGCTGTTCCGCTGTCTTTCCTCATCCTCTTTGGAAGAACAATCCTGATGCCTTGCCCAGGGAACACTAAATATGTTTTAACCGTGTGTTGTTATAGTGTTGGGATCTAGGAAACCTAGGTTTATAAAATACTACTTGACAGGTCAATTTAAATGTTACCATCTTGGATGTTATGTCTTGCTCTTCTGTTCCATATCAGCAGAGTTTTTCCAAATCCAATGCATGGGATAAAATGTTCTGGGAAACATGGTGGTTGGACAGATGGTTATTGTATTCAAGAGGAGCATGTTATTATCTCATTAGACATAACATCAAATGTTATTTACGAAAGCACGCATAACTGCCACGGTTTCTGGTCTATATCAGTAAAAACATCCCTCCAGCACAGAATCACAACAAAGGTAACACGGCAATCCAAAGTCAGAGTAAAGCCACTACCTAGAACACTCTCCTTTCAGACACCTGAATGGTGCTTTCTCTTTTATTCAGGTCCCTACTCCAATCGGTGAGGTCTTCTGTGATAGCCCTGTATAAAATACCAACTCCAGCCCCCAAACAAGTGCTTTTTCTATTTCTCACCCCAGATTATTTTTCTCTATACTACTATGGCCACCTGATGAAGTATGGGTGCTTTTGTTTCCATATTAGAATTAGATGTCTCTCTCTCATGACAGCCTTGCACGTCCAGCACCACTGGCCCCAGCAGTACGCGTGAGCAGGACTTTGACAGCACTCAGTCATGGCTCTCACATGAAAGTGAAAGTTGGTGAGTCCAGCGTGTCTTGGGATTTGAAGTGCCCTGTGTTTGACACTTCACTGTAGCCCAGCAGAATGAAACTTGTGGCTCCATTGGGACAATTTAAAAAAGATCACCATAGCGCGCCTGGGTGGCTCAGTTGGTTAAGCGACTGCCTTCGGCTCAGGTCACGATCCTGGAGTCCCAGGATCGAGTCCCGCATCGGGCTCCCTGCTCAGCGGGGAGTCTGCTTCTCCCTCTGACCTTCTTCCCTCTCATGCTCTCTCTCTACCATTAAAAAAATAAAATAAAAAATAAAAATAAAAAAGATCACCATATTCAATCTTAAATATTGTTACCTCCCTTTCCTTTTTTCTTTTAATTCAAGATAAAGCTCTTTTTTTGAAACAAAAGTCGACTGACAAAAATCTTATAAAATAAATTTAAAAATAAGATCAAGCAATTGATCATTCATTATTCGTGAAACAATTCATTGTCAGAGTCTTGGAATAAATTCCCACCTTTTGCCTGTATTTTCACACATCTGTAGTTTGGAGGAGTAACCTCATGGGTTGTTACAAACAGTGAATAATTGTCTGTTAGTGTGTTTTAAGTCTGTTACTTTGGAGGGAGAAAAAGGTTTTCTGAAAATGTCGTAATTCTCAAAAGAGCAAGAGCCTAAGTGAAGCAGATAGTTACAGGGCAACTTGATCAAATATCTGTACCTTACTTGCTGTGGAGCATTTTATGATTTGGGCCAAACCACTTTAAGCTTCTTCTCTCTCATGTCTTATTATTTCCCTCACCTCCTACCCTGCCCAGGGAGCTCAAAGTCAGCATATTTAGAGAAGAACTTCTAGACTTTCCAGCTGTAGGAGCAATGTGATGTATGTTCTCTATTGCAGAAAGCAAAACTCCACTGAGTGAGTCTGAATTGTAAAGTATGATTAAATCTCTTCAGTTGGGTTCTCCTGATATGGCCTGTGTCTTTCACTTACGTCCCTCAGTGTTTCCTAATCTGGATACTCTTGGACCATCTGTGAGAACAGTTTTTCATTTATCATGACTACTTAATTTTATTCTTGCCTTTTCTTCACCTTAAATGCCCACCCCTTCTCACAGCACCCACAGCACACACCACTCAACAACTCTGTCCACGTTGTAACATTCTCTAAAATGGTATTTCTCGAGTTTGGTATTGATAGATCATCTGCTTCAGAATCACCTGGAGTCCTTGTTAACAGTTCAGAGTCAGATTCCAACCTGTTCAATCTTATCCACTGAGGGCAGGGCCCCGAAATCTGAATTTTAAACAGGGTGGTTTGTTGAAGCCCAGTTACATTTGAAATCAGTTGTTTTGTGTTTTCTGTGAAGCCTTTCTTATTAATCCAGTTCACCAAGCAATTTCTTCATCCTCCTCATTTAGAGGTCTTACTCCCTAAACCTCTTGGAAGAAATTTCCAGTATTCTGCCCGGAGACATTTCTTACTTCACTTAGTGGTTTTGTAAATGTTTGTATTAATCTTAACTTTTTGTTTGTGTGCATGCATGCATTTTTCTTCCCAATATTCTGGGGGGGGGGGGAATTCTGATGTTTTGCTACTTTCTTGCATCATCTCTATGGTCCAACACATTACCTTGTGTGCATGAAAAGCATAATTCATACTGATGGATTGTCTCCACACTAGACTCATCCTGGATACTCTTGTAACTCCACTCATGGACTACCCTCCTGCTTAGTACTGTTCCCCAGTGTTTTGTCTTGACCTACTCTTCTTTTTACCTTATACTTCTCTATGGGTGAATAGCCATTTATGTGGCTTTCTGTGACTGCCCTGGGGACGAGTCTCCAGCCAAGTCTCTTTTAAACTCTAGATAAGTATGAAATTACTCAGTGGCGTCTCTCCTTAGATGTCCAACTGGCAGCTCAAATTCAGCATATCCACAATATAGCTTATTATGTTTCCCCCAAAATTCTGCGTCTGCATCTGAATTCTTTTTGGTGAATGACAGAATTGTCTATTAAGTGACTCTTACCATTGACCTTGAAAGTATTGCCTGATCCTTCCTGGTGCATGTATTTTGAAGTCAAACAGACTTTGATCCAAATTCTGGAATAGTTATGCAATCTCAATCAAGGTATCTAAATTCTCTGAATCTCTGCCCTTTGTCTTTAAAATGGGTACTTAATACCTACTCTAGAGGTTTCTTATGAAGATTATATGAGATGTTTATAAAATACTTAACATACTACTAGCCTATGATACATATTCAGTTAAGGGTAATGATTATTTTTCGGGGCCCGATCATTTCTTGTATCGATTCTGTTTTCTGAAGTGTTCTTCCGGCTCTAGTCTTGTTTCCCCCAAACCTTCCACACAGCTGGTAGGGGCTATATTCAAATTACATATGTAGGCAAGTCAAGTCCTTCAATGACTCCCCAGTGCTTTCTTGATAAACAACGAAGTCCTTAATTAGCCCTGATTGGGTGCCCATCATTCCTCTAACCTCATCTCTGATACAATGTTTGCAATTTCTGCAATAGGCAGACCCAACTGCTTTGAGTTCCTCCAGTGAGTCACACAGATCAAGCCTCCCTACATTACACCTGCAGGCATAAGGCAAGATCTGTTGTTCGAATTTATCAAGTTAATGCCTACTCAGATCTTAGGGAAACTTCCTTGATAATTTAGATACTCGTGATTTATCTCTTTGCATTGTGGCTTATGTTCCTTGTAGAGATTATTACATTTTGGTGTGGATGTGATTGGCTTGCTTATTTCTCCCAAGTAATTAAATCATGTCCAATTCATCTTTTGATCCCATAGTGTTAGACACTGTGCCTGGCACATAGTAGGTGCACAATGGCCATCTGTTAAGTAAGTGGGTAAATATGTTAAAGTGAATTCTAAGCTACAGGGATAATAAACTTGTCTTTCCCAGCTCACTGAGATACTCTTTTCCTTACTTAGTTTGGTTCACTCCAATAGGATCCAACTTTGAATTTTAAGATTGGTTGGGGCATTCAAGGTAAAGTAGTCAACTTTTTCCTCAGAAATAAGAATCCTCACTACTACCTGGCCCCAACTCACTTTATTTCAGAAATGAGTATAAAGGAAAATATCTTAGGAAAGATTATCAGTACTCCTGTCTCTTATCAGCAAGATAAAATCCACTATACTTCATTTAGAACCACATGGTAATCGCCTGCTTCTAGGAGAACAATTCAACTGCTATTTTTCACATATGGTACTGATAAAACTCAAAATGGGCCACAAGGCAGAATATCATGACAATGACACCAGATTTTAAGAGGTCCAAGTACTTCTATCTCTGCAGAATTATTTATTAGATGCTAAACCAGACTTAGAATGTGTTCAGCTTTTGTCTTTTCTTTTATCAGTGTGGGTCAGGAAGATTTGGGGAGCAGATCAATAGATTGCCCCCCCTTGTCCTACTACATCGGTGTACCTTGCGGTGGAGAATAGACAATTTACTTAAGCTCTGCATTTCCTGAACTTCTTTGGATCAATAATTCATTATCTGTTATATTTGCCAATATGCAAAATGTTCAGGATAGTTGCTATAATTAAATAAAAACCTACTGTTTGCAGACTGTTATATGATTTGAGATTCAAAAGGTTTTCTTTTGCTTGTACTTTCATAGTATTAGCTTTGACCCTATTCTGCTTGTCAGTTTTTCTTTAAGGAATCTTCAATTCCAAGTGCTTCTCATTTAGATAGTAGACTTGACATATAATACAAGGAGACCACTCACTTTTCCAAAATAGTTGAAGTACTTACCAGAGTTCCTGGCTTCTCAAACTACTGTTTTCTGTCAGGTAGGAAGGACGAACCTCTTGGGAGATCAAGGGCCATTAGATATCATTAACTTTCCCCATTCCCTTTTCTTAGGAGAGAGATTTTAAACAACTACTATGCATCCCACCATGGTTTGTGATTACATTCTATTAGACGTGATGAAGCATCTTCAGAGAAGAGAGCCACCATTATGAAGTGAGTTTAAAAACAAATTCCCACCAGATCTGATAATCATCTCATAGAGTAGAGATTGTCTGCCTACAGTAAGAGGATTTATTTCGTTCATTATTGTTCTCGTAATGATAGCTTGCAGCATGATCTAAAAAGGAGAGGAAAGCACAGAGTCTCAGGAGAACAGAGACACCATTTCAGTTCTGTAGAGGAAATCAGCCACAAGGAGATGAAAGCAGAGGGTAAATAACAATCATACTCTGGAAAAGAACTTGATCAACCTTCAGTTATTTTTTGTGGTTCACACTGATATAATTAAACAGAATAGCTAATTGTTAATATTGTTCAGTATCTCTGGCTTTCATTCCCACATGCAGTTTACAAATCAGCAGGATGTGTTTAAACCAAAGCACTTCATTACCTTCCCCAAATGAGGGATGTAGTGATGAGAAGACTCACTGAGGAGAGAGACCAAGAGAGTGAGAGAGAAAGAGAGGACAGGGGAAGGTTGCCATACCCTGACACTGGTCATGAGGAAGAGATGAATGTGATCTAGCTGTTCCACATGGGGTAAGAAGCCAGGAACAGCTTTGAGCAGAAGGCAGGAAGAAAAGTCTTAGAATAAGACCTCATCCTTTTGTTTAAAGCACATTTCTAAAATCTTATATTTGTCTGTATGTTAAAATACAACATGGCATTCTCAAGCTAAATGTATCTTGTATGCTGTAGCACTTCAAATACATAAATAAGGAGAATGGATAACTGAGACCTGTGAGCTCTATACAAACATTCCCATAAAGGAGTCTGGATCTGAACATCCCAGAAACATAGCTATGGTAAGGCTCTATGAGAGCATTTGGTCCCACTCTCTCACTTTGCGGTTGAAGACTATAAACCAGAAAGGAAAATCTTAACACTATTAAACCCAAACTGATTGTCCTTTCCCCATTAAGTTATGTCAAGGTTATGTTTAAGTAACAGGCAAGTAAGTAGCCTGTGTCTGTGTATGTTTGCATGTGCTTTCTTGAATTTTTTGAGTATAGTGTTTCCTTTTTTAAAATATTTTATTTATTTTTGAGAGAGAGAGAGCTCATGAGTGAGGGGAGGGGCAGAGGGAGAAGCAGACTCCCCACTAAACAGGGAGCCCAATGCAGGGCTCGATCCCAGGACCCTAGGATCATGACCTGACACATGACCTGAGCTGAAGGCGGACGCTTAACTGACTGAGCCACCCAGGCGCCCAAGAGTATAGTGTTTCTATGGGCCTGTTGCAAGTATGTTGTGTCTTAGAACATGAAAAAGGTTTAGAATCCTAGTGGATGGAAATAATATAACAACGTTTACTGCACACCCCATAGTTATGCAACTAGGTATTTTTTCTATATTATCACATTTAACCTTCACAGTCTTATGAGAAACACCCCATTTCCCAGGTGAGGCGCTGAGACTCAGAGCAGTTAGGTGCCTCTTGCCACATGGATGAGAAAATGGCAGTAACTGAGTTTAAATCTGGATCATTCAGATCCCACGGTCTTTCTCTCCATCATCGCACCACTTCCAGTACATCCATTAGCTTGGCCTCAGGAAATTCTATTTGTGAAGTTCCTGCCTGTGTTTCAGTAAGTGAGGAAGTAGCTGGAAATAATAGCACCATGACTCCAACTTGTGACTTTTCATGAGATGACGTGTTGGCAACATTCAACAAGATGGATAATCCTGAGGGCTGTCTGAAAAGTACCAGCACAGAGTTGGTTGCAACTTCAAACACCAGCCTTCTTTAGTGTCTCTCTAGGCATCATTCACACTTAGAGTATAACCCGATTTTTCCCAAGAGAAGCTATGGCTATAATCGTAAAAGGACAGTAAAGTTGGAAGCTGTCTTGGAAGCTTGTTCACACGTGCCTGATGCTGAATTTAAGTGTAGAGAGTGTTAGGACTCTCTGTATAGCAGTCTTAATAAAGTAGCTGATGAGGTTTCACTTGTGAATAATGAAAGACACAAGTCGGTCTTTCTTAGTTGTTTTTCTGAGAAAGAAAACAGGTTGGCTTGCCAGTCTGACTCTGGAAAGAATAATTTAACAGGTGATCTCATGTTTGGACACAAAGATAAGAGTTAAGAACTCTGAAACTTGGTCAGCATTAATTTTCTACTAGCAAACTATTCCCTGTGTCTTCAAAAATGCCAGTCAAGACATTGAATGGGATTCTACCACGGAAAAACAGGTATCAGACATAAGCTCATTCATTGTCTTTGTCTCACCCTTGAGGGATACCGGAAAAATTGCCTTTCCAAATCAGTTACATTTATGTTAAGATTATGCAACATAAAAAGAATGATCCAATCTAAAATCAGCTAATTTATCTAGAACAGGGGTTGACAAACTGTTTCTGTAAAGATCCAGATAGTATTGTAGTCCAAATTTGATAAATCTGTATCTATTTTTTTGTAGTTATTGGCAGCAATATCTTTAACATGAGAAGGGCTTATTGATTTATACTTAAAAACAAAGTAGAAAGGGAATTTGAGCGAGATTATTTGCTTGGGCAAAATTGTGGAAGTCATGGTAGAATGTTTTGGTGTGAATGTCTAGAATGTTCTAGAATGTCTCCATTCTGTGGAGGATTTGCCTTCACGTTTTCTGCCTGAGAAGAGATATTTAATGAGTCTCAAGATCAGACACACAGCACAGGTGATTTGTTAAAGATTCCTCAAGGGTGAATTAAGGGAGAGCCAAAAGGTAAGGGGCCCAGAGTTATTCTATCCTGGTAACCTCTGCCTGTTCAACACTCCTCAGTTCCATCTCTATGTTGTACTTTTCTGGAGATATCAGTACTGTTTTCAACATCTGAAATAATCTCAAAGTGCATTTTTTTTTTTTTACTTTTTAAATTTACTTGTTATATAAAGTGATAGTTTCTATATAATTTGCTTACTTTGCTTTGAATATTGTCACACCGTATCTTAACCTTTCGCTAAATAGTGGTATCCTACAATAGAATGAGGCATCAAGAGACAGAGGAAAGATCATGGTCTTTAGGGTCCAGGCACTTGCACGCCCACAGTTCCTCTCTGAACTCCAGTGGCCTCATGTATGAAATGGGTCAATCTTTTCTAACTTCTAAAATGATTAAGAAAATTAGCACTAACAGAAGTGAGGTGCTTGACATAATGTCTAGCCCGTCACAGACACACAGTGGTAGCTGGTATTGTTCTAATATAGCAGGGTGTTACTTTATCTTTTTAAAAGATTGGTTTATCTATTTTAGAGAGAGAGAAAAAGAGAGAGAGCGCACGAGCAGGAGGAGGTGCAGAGAGGGAGGGAGAGGGAGACAGACAGTCTCAAGCAGACTCCCCACTGAGGGTGGAGCCCAACACGGCGCTCTATCTCAGTACCCTGAGATCATGACCTGAGCCAAAACCAAGAGTCAGGCACTTAACCATCGAGCCACCCAGGTGCCGCAGCAAGGTGCTACTTTTAAAACTATGTCAGGTTTATTTCTATCGCTTTGTAAGCAGTTGATGATAATGGCCGCTATCTATGTGTTCCCTTTTTTTCTCTGAAGTAATACAACTCTAAAAAAAATCATATGAATCTTTGGGGTAGGGCTTTACACTGTTCATAACTCACACTATTCTTTAACTTCACGTTTCCCTCTTTTGATCCGTTATGTTTGATAAATCAAGTTTCTGGTGAAAGTTCAGGAGGCAGGGACCTTTTTCATGCATAGACACAGTGGTTCTGTGCTATCCAGACATCAAAAGACTGAATTTTATGTCACCATACTTGATTTTTTCTGAACTCTATTTCTGCCATGTTGATGGGATGACGGAGTTTCCTCTGTGTTTACATACAGTAATCTATTTATTTATGACAATCAAAACTACGAATAAACCTTGCTTCCTTTCAAATCCAAATAAGAATCTTTTCCCCTTAAAGTGCAGACCTCCCATGCAATCAAAATTGGCTGTCTTACTAGGTTAAAAACCCCTTTCATTTTATAATGACTGGACTAGTAGACCCATCACCTCGTTGTCACTCATCTGTTTCTTGTCAAATTTGTTTTGAAAAAAATGAATAAACAAACAACAACAACAAAAAAATCCCCTTTATAAGATCCATATATTCAAAATGCTAGAAAGAACTGTACCTGTTGAAAAGACCAAAGATGACTAGCTATGTGCTAACCTTTGGCCGTACACAATGTACCCAGAAAAGAGACTTTTTATCTTTGGAAAGTGAGCATTATGTTCCCTTGCACTGTGACCCGGGAGCTACAGCTGGGTGCATCCTTGGCAGTGTAGGTCCTAAGGCCGTCCTCAGTGGGTGCTCCCCCTCTTCTCCCAGGAATGCTGTCTACAGGGAGAACCACGATAAATACAATGACCAGGAAAGGCCATTCTGGAGGAGAAAACAGTCTGAGATGCATGTAAAAGTAAGAAGATAGAGTCCCAATGGTGTTTTGAGGAAAGGGATGGAAAAGTTGTGAGCAAATTATATGCATGGGAGTCTTAAACGTCTTTATTATGTTTTAGTACAACATGATTCACCTACCTGACATGTGACACGGCTCAGTGTATACCTCTGAGCGCTCCCCTGAAACCAAAGGCCCAGGGAAAATAGCCCTGGATTTGAATACCCTAGTAAAGGCCCCACCTGTTACTAATAGCATGCATTTTTCACTAGAGAAGACAGACTCAGAGGCATCTGGACACCACCCAAAAAGCGGCCTTCCAGAGGAGAGGTGTAAGTGCTTCTCCACTGTCCACCATGCTTCCTGGGCTCACAGCGACATTCCCTCTTGATGCCAGAGGCACCCATCCACAGTTTTCTTTCCTTTTCCAGTATCTTCAATTTCTCTTTCTCCTTCCTTTTCATGAAATAACACCCCAAAATTCTTTCCAAATTTAAAAATACCATCCCAGTGTCCTACTGTACTTTTCAGTTTTTTTGGCTAAAAAAACTGCTAGTAATCTTAAAGAAATGGTTTATGAGTGTTGACTCTATTTTCTTCCATCTACTCTCTTCTCAACTTTCTATAATCAGGGTAATTTTCTCACCAAGCTCCCAAGTATGTGCTCAAAATCACTAAAGCATCATCTTCTTTACAGTTGCAGGACATCTCATTTGTTCTGACTTTTCTTCACATTTTAAAAGTACAGGTAGATTCCGTTGGCTCTCTAGAGCTCTTTTCTCTTCTACATCAAGAGGAACAGCCAATAGTTCAAGGTTTTCATTTGGGCTCACATCTACATTGCACATGCATCGTTGTCAATTAGTTTTGGAAACCAACTGATTAAAAGGTATGGTGAGTACTCTGTTCTGATAATTAATAAGATTAATCAAGAAACATGTCCAAAGTTATGGCCTTTCAAGCCTGTGGACAGAGAGGCAAGCCATGTTTCACAGCTCAGTGTAAATGGTATCCGTTGGAATTGGGCAGTTGCATCCTGCATGGTCACTCCATGCAAAGAGGTGAACTCAGATAATGCTTATTAAAGGCATGGCTAAAATCTGCCTCAAAAGCATCTCTGGGTCTGCCATAATACATGGTTAAGCTGGTGACCAAGGCTTCTATGGAGTGGACAATGTCTCTAAATAGACACTGATGAGCAACTGTGAGCCACAGAGAGTGAGATAAAGAGAACACCTGAAGGAACACGCTGCCTGATAGGAAAGTATTGCTACAATCCCATTCTTTACAGAGTTAGAACCAAATCACAGATTTCAGCCATAAGTAATTTTTTGCTTGATTTCTTCTTTGAAGGGATCATTTTGGGAAATGGCTAATGGCACTAATATTTCCTGCAGATTAATTCTACCTTCAAAGTGTTCATACATGTCAGGATTAAGACTATTATACCTATTGGTTATATTATAAAGAAGAGTATTTGTCACATACTCATTTGTTTCTAATTAGAATTAGGCACTGTTCTTTTTTGGAGGATACAGAATTCTAGAACTTAGAATTTATCTTCAAGAGCATTCATTCTTAAAATCTTTTTTAAAGAAGTGGGGTGCCTGGGTGGCTCAGTCAGGGAAGGGCCTGCCTTCAGCTCGGGTCATGATCTCAGGGTCCTGGGATCGAGCCCCGCATCGGGCTCCCCGCTCAGTGGGAAGACTGCTTCTCCCTCTGCCTGCCGCTCCCCCTTCTTGTGTGCTCTCCCTCTCTCTCTCTCTCTCTGTCAAATAAATAAATAAATAAAATCTTTTTTTTTTTAAGAGCATTCATTCTAACCCTTACAAAGGAAGTATAGAGTAAAATTTCCAATGTATTCTTCGACCTAAAAATATTATAAGTCCCCTGAAAATTTGATCTAATACTCAACTCTAGTGCAAAAACTTTAGGTTTTTAAAATAGAAATATATTATATGGAAGATATTGGTCAGTTCTACTGGAATACCAGAGGAGATCCCCTCCGGCTAACTAGTGCTGATCTGTCTCTCTTCTTCACCTTCATTTGCAGTACGTACAGTTTATTATCAGAATAGAGTCCCTCACCTGAGTTCGAGCAATTCTTTAACTGTCAGAAACATTTCTATTTTTGAACTTCTTTTCAATGATAGATCTATTCAGAAAAGAAAGGAATCCTGAAATTTCAGAATAATTGCTTCATTGTATTTGTTTCACACTCTTTTCCCTATCCCTTGTCTCCAGTACACACACATACTGGGTAACACTCTCCAGTGATAACACATTATCTTCCCTTTTTTTCTTGTCTCTCTCTTTTGTGTGTGTGTGTGTGTGTGTGCATTTATATATATCATCTATGCTGCAGATTTATCCAGAATCCAGTTTCTTTCTCAGTGGCCCTCTAAGTGTGTGTCAGAAATTGTAATCAGTGTGTATTCTATCCATCCTCTATACAGGTCACCTTCATTTCCATGGATTCCATTTATAATTCTTGGCTCATTACTATATTTTTCTATGTAACTTTCAATCCTTTAGAGCTTCTTACATGCTTAGCATATTTCCATACATATCTCTCTTTAATTCCCAAATGCAAAGAAAACAAATGCTGACAGTGTTTTCTATCTTTGATCATCTTGCATCAGGAAGATTTTAAAACTCAAGTGACAAATGAAAGATAATGAAAAAAATATTTTAAACAAATTCTTAAAAAGTGCTGAGGAATGCTCTTAAATGTTTAGGGAGGGAAGGCATAAGGAATATGATGGTTACATTATTTATATCTATTTAGCAATTGGCTATATGGGATATACAGTTTTTCCTGGGAGATAAATCCTGATTTCTGCCAAACTCAAGAATTGCTATCTATAGAATAGGAGGTGGAAAGGGAGATAAACATTCTCATATACTTGTGGTAATAATACAAATTAGTAAAGCATTTCTTGAGGACAGTTGGGCAATCTGTGTTGAAAACCTTAAGACAAGCAATGATGAGCATGTGGAAGAGGTAATTCATAAGTAATTGAACAAAAGAAAAGCCTTTCATGGACCCAGGATATAAATGAGCCATGAATTGACAAGTGTTAATTTTAAATTTTTCTAGAGAAGGAAAAAAAGTAGCTGTCCTCCAGGAAACAATTCAAATCAAAGATAAAGGAGGAGAGAGGCTGACTTGGTGTGAGTGAACAAAGCAGAAGCAAAAGTAGCTGCCAGCTGGCTTAACTACAAGCATTGGCTAAAGATTCTGCATAAAAAATTCAGTTAATTCAGTGAATTATAAGTAGAGAGGAACAAGAGGTGGGCTATAGAACCTTCTCTTTAGTAATCAGAAAAATTAAGGCACAGTTGCCGTCAGGCAGGGAGTTAAGATACTAGTAATTTTGGTGTACCTGGGTGGCTCAGTCGTTAAGCGTCTGCCTTCGGCTCAGGTCATGATCCCAGAGTCCTGGGATCGAGCCCCGCATCGGGCTCCCTGCTCTGCAGGAAGCCTGCTTCTCCCTCTCACTCTCCCTCTGTGCTCTCTCTCTCTCAAATAAATAAATAAATAAAAATGTAAAAAAAAGATACTAGTAATTTTCTTTTACTTTCATCTTTCTCTTCAACTCATATGTTATTATTGCAAGTATATCTTTTTAACAGCATTGTTGAGGTATCATCACTATATAAATAACTATACATATTTAATATGTACAATTGATGAGTCTGGACATATACAACATATGCAGAGTGATAGCAACACTATCAGCATAATCAAGGAAATATATACATCCAACACCTTCTAGAATTTCTTTATATCCCTTTGGTTGTTGGGGGGTATGTGTGCAGGATAGTAAGGACACTTAACATGAGATCTACCCTCATAACAAATTTTGAAGTGCACAATACTGTATTGCTAACTACAGACACTATGTTGTACCACGGGTCTCTAGAACATATTCATCTAGCAAAATATCTTATACCCTAATACCTTTTATTCATGTTTTAAAATTCCTTATGTTCCTTCTGTGCTGAAGTATCTTAATTCAGTTCACCTGACATTCACAGAAAATCTGTAGAATGAGCCAGTAACCTTTGAATATCAGAATTTTAGCAAGTAGAACAGAGATGGAGAGGCACCGAGCAGGTGGGCACTTCAGCCTTGCTAGGCGCTAGCATGAGTGTGCAGGTGTGTGAACCCCGTGTTTGCTCATGCGTGTTTGAAATATTCAGTATAGAATAACTCAAATAGGACAAAATCAACACTAATTTTCATTAAAGTTAATACCACTAACCATTGGAACTCCAGAGGCAGGACCAACCCCAGACAAACAGCTCCCTTCACTACTGTCCTTCCATTCTCCCCGATTGTTCTTTGTGCCCTCATTTATTCCTTAATTATGTTGCACTCTCAACAACACGGGGCACATCTTGCTAAGTTTTGGGGATATAGATAAAGAAGCCGTGACTGCTGCTTGCACAAGTACACAGACATCTTTGTAAACAGAGACTTACACATCAATATAAAAGAGTCAAAGCAAAGGGGTAGAATAGCATAATGATCGAGTCTAGACTTGGTGGGCTAAGGAGAGTTTCAGGATTCCCATTTGTCATTTATGTCACTTGGGTAAGTTATTTGGCTTCCATATGCCTCAGTACCTTATCTCTAAAATTGGGTAAAATGCCTACATTAGAAAGTTTTTGTGAAAGTTAAGTGAAATGAAATAGGATCGATAAAAGAGCTAGCATAATATTCCAGACACTGTAGCAACCAAATTATTGCTTCACTGTTACCATATATGTAAAGGGTACAATATGTTGCTTGGCCACCCTTTTTAGTGGAAAAACTGTGAAGCGGATCCAGTCCTCTTGGTGGAGCGGGGGTGGTTGGGGAGAGGTTTCCTCTCACACCTATACCACCATACAAGATAGAGAGGTCCCATATATTCTGCTCCAGGCCTTTGTGACTTCTCTTAACCTTCTCCACAGACACACTTACCAAGCTTGGGGAGCAGAAAATGTCATTCCACAGGTTTCCCTACAAATCCTTCTCTCTCACTTAGGACCAGCCTCTCTCTGTCTCTGTTTCAGTGAGCGAGCGGATGTGGGGAATATATAGGAAGCACACACAGACTAAGTTTGCGATAAAATCCTCATAGAGGTCGGTTGAGTGCAGAAAGAACAGAGGAGTCCCTAAATCTGCCCTGGTGGTGGGAGGGGTGGGTCAGAAAGATTTCCCAGAGAAAACTTTTAAACTGACGACCGTAGGAAAAGAAGGAATTTTCTGGTTGCGGTAGCCACAAGACATGGGAGAGTATCTCATGCAGAAGAAATAAATCACGGAGAAGTACTGAGTCACTAATTATGTATTGGTGTATAACCCATTAGTCTCCAACTGGTGCATGCAAATGACACTTTCATACCTAACCCACCAAGGTCCTTACCGGCCAAACTGAAGAGCATCAGCCAGCCCTTTCCTCAAATGTTCTCACTTGCCTGCCCTGTATCGGGGAACCTCTTAGGAAAATGTCAAAGACACTCAGAGAGGAACCCACTCACATTTTGTTGTTCTATCTTCCAGTTCCCCATGGAAAGGCACTGCGTGCTCCAGGGGCGGTAGCCACCGAGCTGACCGTCATTGCCGCTGTGGACCCAATGCCATGGGGCGCCGAGGCTCCGGATATTCTACTTTGTGGCAGCGCACCCACGTTGCAGCCACGTGGTTTAGATGCAGAAAGAGCGATCAGAGTTACACTTCAGAAACATCATTCCGGCTTCTGGGTGGGGACACGAATTTAGGAACTTGTTCCCATAATCCAGGCACAAAATCAGAATGCCCAAACTGGGGAGTGGCCCTGGTGATGAGGAGAAGCGGAGAGATCTGAGAGATATTTAAGAGGAGAATCAATAGCACTTTGTGATCGATTAGACACCCAGAGCTATAGGACGGCAAAGTCATGGATAATTTACCAGTTTCTGGATTGAAAATTGGAGGCACAGTGGTGCTGCACAGTTCTACTGGGAGGGGTGTGTGTGTGGATGGTGGGTGGGTATTTGGGACACTGAAGCTGAGACAGTAACTTAAGGTTTATAGTCAGAGACTTGGAAGTGCCTGCAGGACATTTAAATAGAGACTTTCCTCCAAACATTACAAGCTTGATCCATTTCCAAACACCTAGAATGAGGCCTTACCCTTTAGGGCACAGGCCAGCTCTTTGCCTATTCCTTGTGAGCCACCTTCCCCAGCTGCCCCCGAGCATACTGGCCTCCTCAGCACCTGCACTCCTGTGGCCCCGGTGTGTGTGCAGCTCACCTACCACCTAGCACATGCTACCTTGTACTACTTATGCTTGTATTGTATATACCACCTTATGTCACAACACTGAAATAGCCCCTCTCCTAACCTATAAGAAGGATGAGAGCATAGAACTGGAATCTTCTCCTTTTTTCATTATTTGCTAAGCTGTTGGAAAAAATCAGAACATGCAAATGTTCCAAATGATCAAAGACTTGGCAAACAGATTCTAGATTCTTCAAGGTCGGGGAGAAGAATGAAGAGTTATATTTGAGCATGACACATTGAAGGAGACAAAAAGACTGAGCTTTATGTATCGTAGGGACCATTCCTGGCAGTGGAGAAGGTAAAGAGTTCCCCTGTAAAAAAAAGATCTCTGTCGTAAAAATGCAAAATATGCGGAGGGTGGTGGGAGAGAAGTAATTAAGGAGAATAGGTGAGGATGATCTTTATAAAGAAAGGCTGGGAGAAATTATAAAAATACTGAATGTTAATGATATTAATAGCTAACCATTCTTTAATGTTTGCTACGTGCCAGGCATTATTCTACATACTTGATCTATCTTATTACTGCGATCATTACAACAATGCTATGGAGCAGGAACTATTATTGTCCTCATTTTAAAGATGATAAACCAGAAGCACAGAGAAATTAAGTCACTATCAGTCCATTCAGGCTGCTAAAGCAAAATACCATGGACTGGGTGTCTCATCAATGACAGAAGCTTGTTTCTCACAGTTCTGGAGGATAAGGAGTTCAGGCTCAAGGTGCCAGCACATTTGTTGTCTGTGGAGGGCCTGCCTCCTGGTCCATAGGTGAATGGCTGTCTCCTCACTTCATCCTCACTCGGTGGAAGGGGTGAAGGAGCTCTCTTGAGCCTCTTTCATAGGGTCATTAATCCCACTCAGGACCTAATCACCTCCCAAAGGCCCCACTTCCTAGTAACATCACCTTGGGCATTAGGATTTCAACCCAGGAATTTGGGGATACCAGCACATTGCAGTCACTTCTCCAAAACCACACAGCCAGGATGTCTAACCAAAGGCAGGATTCTAATGTAAACAATCTAGGTTCTGGACCCAAATAAGCCTAGTTTTTAAAGGAATAAGCAAATGTGAAGGAAAATTCATTCTCAATTTAGAGAAGAGGGTTGCAATTAGAAATATAAGCACACTCAGTGTTTTAATGGGTATACCTTCCGTGTGACCCGCTCCCGAAAGAAGTAAATGTTCTACCGTATGAAACCTAGCATAAAATTCTTAAGAGATCATAATGGCTACCATTTATTAAATGTATACTGTGTATCAAGCATAGTACAGTGCTACGGAAGCTAAGGAGCTTCCATATATTATTTCTAATTTTTGCCTGAGTTCTGTTAAATGATTATTAGTCCTGTATTATGCCTAGGAATATTGAGTTTTAAAATGGTTGTCATTTACACACAGCAAGTGGAAGGACAGAGCTGGGGCTCAAATCTCTATGCCTGAGCAATCTCAAAAGCCAACCTATTTCCACCACCTCTTCTGTTCCAGAGTAGATGTTTGTGCCCTACCAAAATTCCTACGTTGAAACCCTACCCCAATATGCGATGGTGTAAGAGGTGGGGCCTTCAGAAGGTAATCAGGATTAGGTAAGGTCATGAGGAAGGAGCCCGCATGAATGGCATGAATGCCCTCATAAGAGACACAAGAAAGCTTCTGTCCTCATTCTCTGCCCATATAAGGACCCAGCAAGAAGTTGGCAGTCTGCCACGTGGAAGAGAGCGTCACCAGAACTAGACCCTGCTGGCATCCTGAGCTCCAACTTCCAGCCTCCAAAACTGTAAAAATTAATTTGTGTTATTCGTATACCACCCAATCTGTGGTACTTTGTTACGGCAGCCCAAGCTGACTAAGACACCTTGAAACAGTCTTCTATGACTATGGGTTTATGAAGCTCGCAATCCCTTGGGGACACAACCCGCGGTCACTGTAAACTCCTGCAGCTCCTTGAATCCCATCTGTGTTTCAATGGGTGAAGAAGCTTTTTCTCCACGTGTTGTTGGAAATAATTCAGTGTTTTGGGCAAAGGTGGCTACAGCACTGAACACAGACTGTGAACAACGTTCCTCCTGAAAAGAATAAAATCCAACACATAGACGTGAGAGATAATGGGAGGTAACATACAGAAATATGGAACGAGCTTATAAATGTTAATATTCTGGATGTGTTTTTTTAAAAAGGTGTTTTTTTATTATTAAGGGTATTCTGTACATTCTGTCAGGACAGAGGAGACAAAAGGGACTCCAACTTTTAAAATTGAATGGCATCCACATTTTTAGCTTGGATAGATGGTAGAAAATTGCTGCATGAATCATGTGAATAGATGGAAAGGTAAAGTGAACAAAACAAAACAAAACAAAACAAAACAAAACAAAACAAAACAAAAAAAACAGAGCAAGTCCCAAATTTGAAGATTGAGTCTGTTTCCTGAGTTCAGCAAAAGAGCTGTGTGATATTTGGAGGAGATTCCTAACTTCTTAGCACTCTAGTTTATTTGGTTATAAAGTGCAGATAACAACAGTCCCTATTTTATAGGCCGAGCAGACAAATACTATACATGCAAGGCTTATGTGTAAAACGGAAAACATTCACTCTACAGTTATTGTCCTTAACTCATATTTCCCCAGTGTTACGCCTACATGCTTTTATATGCATTATTTCATATGGCCGCACAGTATTATAAAATGTTGAAGGATGTGGTCCCAGGATATAAAGTTTCCAATTTTAACATCTGAAAACAAGAACCATAATTTAAAACCATAGTATTAAGAGAACAATAACACCTCTTTAAGACTGAGCCAAGTTTATTTTTAAGCACATTTTTTACTGTTAGCTTCTAATTCGCTACACTGTATTCTGAAAGAACAATTTTAATAATCTTTCCAACTGTCAGCAGTTCTTTTATTCATTCATTTGTAGAAGATAGGTGCTGTTATGTTCTTAACTGTTCATTTTTTCTACACATAATTATCTTACTGTGAAAGATTGTGTTTTGCAAGAAACAGTAAAGTAACTCTATCTCACTGCTTACCACAAATTCTAGCAAATCAGACAGTGAAATGAGACCCACCTCACATGATTAAAGAGTTAGGAAATATGGCCTAAGTGGAAAGGTTAACACAATTATTATACTGGATAATTCTCATCTTTTTTTAAAAGTCTGGGTTGGTTTCATACTGCCAGTAATATTCTCTATCTTCATTTTTCACGATTCAAGAAAAATGGAATCGTCACTATTGTATGGGAAATCTAGTTTAGGAACAAAAACTACTTTTTGACAGCATTTATATAGAGTCCACATAATTTAGCTGAAAAGAACTGGGTATTGGAAGACTTGTATTAATGACCCCAACTCCCCCTCTTGTTCAGCAACTTGATCTTGGCCACGTTTTCAGAGGAGCTTTCCCTTGCTTATCTGTAACTGGAATAAATTGCATGTGTTTCCTGCCTCAACAGTTGTGAAAATCCAAATGAGAAAACGTATGAAAAGCACTTTGTAAACTGTAAGAGCTAAACAAATAAAGCTGTTACTGAGTGTGGGAATTGGTGGCAGAAATTCTTTTAAAAAAAAAAATCTTCAGAAGTAGGTCAGAGTCTCATCACCCTGGGTGGTTATATCCAGTCTTCTGCAAAAATAGCAAGAAAGATTAGGTCTGTGCTATGTAAATACTTTGCCACAAAGGGATATTATTCTAGTTGCATAGGTAGGTGGGAACATAGAGAATCCTTATGCATTTACTTGACAACAAGATATCTTATTACTAGTGCTTTGATTATCTCCTATAAAAGCCTTATAGGGACAGCTGTCCTTTCCCCAAATCTTTCTTTTTCAACTCCTCTCTCTTACAAGTGTATACTTCTTTCGTTGGGCCATACTACACCTTAGTGTGCTGCAATCATCCGTGTCTCCTCCCACACCTGCCCTCATTCATTCAGTGAAACCCTTATTCATGATTGTGAGCCAGCTGCGCCCCCCAGCTACTCTCCACCTCTGTCCTACTGTGGGCACATACCTTGCAGTGATTCCTCCTTCTCTATTGCCTGCCTCCACAGCAAAGTGGGGGTGTCCTGGAACTACCCACATTCTAAAAATTGATTTTCAGTCTAAGAGTATATGAATGTCCTACCATGGCTACCTGGTCACTTGAACCATGAACTTTACAGGTCACATACTTTTTATTCTTTCAGAAATTCTTTATGTTTTATTGAGAAATTTCTTGTTATCTGGTTAAGTACTGCCAGGAAGATCATTCTGCCAGGATATCAACTATCACCTTATCTTAGGCATTTCTTGCTTTCTTTCCCTCAAATCCATGCCACCAGTCTCATTATCATCTAAACCTGAAAATATTGTTTTACCTTCCAGCACCGAAAACACTGGTATTTTGAAATATTTTATCTATTAAACTGTATTTTATGAAGTAATATTTTTTCTTTTTTTATTAATCAGATATATCTATTTAAATTCACCATCAGTGTGGGACAGTTGTAACCACAGAGTTGATAAAAAAAAAAAAAAGGGCAGCAAAGAACTTTGTGTTTTTTATTAGCCTGAGTTGCTTTATAGAGGGCAAATATGTGAATCCCATTTCACTGTTTGGAAGTGTTTAAAACAGCTCTGTTATAAACTGAATGCCTGGGTCTCCCCTCAAATTCATATGCTTAAGCTCCAACTTTCAATGTGATGGCATTTGGAGCTGGGGTTTTTGGGGAGGTAATTAGGTTTTGATTAGGTTTGGGAATTAGAGGTAAGATTAGAAGAACAGGAAAAGAGAGTGTCCTTATAAGAAGGAAAAGAGATTCTCTCTCTCTCTCTCTCTCTCTCTTTCTCTGGATATGCACCAAGGAAATGTGTTGTGAACATATAGTGAGAAGGTAGTCATCTGTAAGCCAGGAAAGAGTTCTTAGCAGAACCTGACCATGCTGGCACCCTGATCTCCAACTTCCAGCCTCCAGAACTGTGAGAAAGTAAATGTCTGCTCCTTAAGCCACCCAGTCTATTTTGTATTTTTTATTTTGTCATAACAGCCCAAGCTGACTGGGACAAGCTCATGCAACCCCACTGTTACCCATAAGATTGAGGAATACCAGGTCAGAAACTGCTTCATTGAAACAAGACTTCTGAAGCAACTTTGCGTTTTTAATTCTTTAATACTGACCATGCTGTGTGCATTAAAATATGTGGCTTTCAGTCACCCAGAATTGGCTTGGACCATTCTATTTAATTAAACTGTCGGTCAACATATATAAGTAATTCAGTGGTCTCAGGGAAAAAAGAGATACCCTAAATATTTTATTGTTCTTGGAAAGAAATGTTGTTTACGATAAAGTATCAATAAATGCTCCTTTTTATGAAAATACTTTTTTGAATAAAATTATAGTTGAGCTTTATTGAGAACCTATGTACAATGGGTGTTTGCATGCCCTTCTCCTAATCGCTCCCAAAACTTTGAAAGATAAACATTCTTATATGATGAATGAAGAAAGTGAGTATCGGAGGGGAAGATATTTCTCCAGAGCCACTAGGCTAGCTGGTGGTGGAGCTAAGATTTGTTCCGTGGGTTTTCTTGATTCTAAAGTCCCCAAACTTTCAAGGAGATTTCACAGTCATTATAGAGCGCAATCTGAACCCCATTCAGAGCAACATTAAATTTAGTCTCTGGGAGTCAGGCAGATTCTTAAGGAAACTATTCGTATTGTATGCCCTAAACTCAGACAGATTTTCTAGTGAAACTAAGAACTTGGGTCACAGAGGTGATGACCTTTAAGTCAGCTCATCCATTCTGGGCACACCTAAGGTCAGTGACCAATCATCCAGGAGAATGTAAGAGTCGGAAGGGTCCTTCTAATTATCCATGAAGGACTGGGACAATTTTGTCTGGAGAGGAGAAAAATGACCCCATACAATTAACCATGAGTAAACCTTGATCTTTCCATCTGACTCCTAAATAACATTCCCATTAAGCTTCGGCAGTGATGATTTCACAAACCACACTCTTAAGCCACACACACAGAGACACACAATATGGGGACTCTTGGCCCTGCTACCTCCTATCTGTGTGATCTCTGTCTCAGTTTTCTTGTCTATAAGTTGGGACTTAATAATAGTACCTGATATTTACAGTTATTATGAAGATTATATTCCATAATACAAATAAACCTCTTAGAAAGTTTCCTGGCACAGTAATTAAATATTATAATGGTAATTATCCTTTTTAGAATGTGTGCTGTGATGTTTTATAACACCTCAGTAGAAAAATATTTCTCTGATTTTTACTTGAATTGGTCTAGATTGTACTATTACAATGTTCATTTACTGCTCCATTCTCTCTGTAATCACCACTTCCCCAAAGAATGATCCTTCCTCCCTTGAGGTCTCTGACGGAAAGAATTGGAACGAGATTTGAAATCACTGCCAACAAACCCCCATAGACATAGGTTAAACACTTATTGACCCCATCAAGTTAACAAAATAGATACTACTCAAGTTGAAGCAAACGCAAAGGTCAAATTAACATAAAGAAGTGTTTGCTAAGATAAGAAATAAATATCAGCCAAAATAAAAATAACTGAAAAATGCAAAATAGATATTCTGAAGGGAACAAGGTGCTAACATATAAACTAGAAAGATGCTTCAAAAAATCCAGAGAGGATGGGAATACAAGATGAGCTTGGCCATAAAGCAAAAAGGGGTCTTGATCTTTGGAACTGCATTGAAGGAGCTGTGAAAACTCTATTTTATAAGTTTCTCAAAAGCATTGCCTTGGTCTTTAGTATGTATCTCACTGTTATATACATTTTTCTGAACTACTTGGCTGAGGTATAATAGTAAGAATAGATTTTAAAGCCATGACTCTGCCTTTACTTTGTTTCCCATTATTGTGCCTATGTGTGCCAGTCAGTGAATGACTGACTGTTATAGTCATCATATCACTTCATCCTAAAGAATTTGATCCAGTTGAGAAATAGCTGGGGAATCCGGCACACTTAAAAACATCAGCTTTATTACTTGTAAACTGAATGAAGACAGCTTGATTTTGGTCTTCAGCCTGCTGACTCCTCTTTTCCACTAGATACACTCTCCCAGTCCACAGGCACAACTGTCCATGTACCGTCTCCACATGGGGTTCCCGTTGAAGGATCTGACCCTACTGCTTTAATCCTGGATTACAGGAAAACACAGCAGGTGGATCACGGATCCTCAAAGCCAGACCGACTGGGGCATGCATATCCTGGCTCTGGAGTTTACCCCTTTTAGGATCTTAAGTAAGTTCTCTGAGTTCCCTCAACCTCAGGTTACCCTTTTCTAATGTGGAGATAATAGAATCACAAACCTCAAAATCCACTGTGGAAGGTTATAAATTTGTTTATTATGTAACTGTGCACAGATTTCTGATGTTAAGCTGTTGTGTCACGGGCCGGCGGAACACTCAGCCTCACACTCAGCCTCCATCACATTGACGGTTTCTGCCCATTCATTGGCTCCCAGGTCATCAGTACCCATGTTAACAGTAGAGGTTGCCATGGGCTCATTCCGCACAGCCCCATCCCAGACCAGAGTTTCCGCCAATTCCCTGCCACTGTGGGGGCGAGGAGACCTTTCTGGGACTCCCGCTATTTTTCTCTGCCCCCCTGCTTCGCGTAGCCACTCCTTTGTGCAGGCTGAGAGCCGGAGCACTCCTGATGAGAGGGCTTCAGAAAGCAGGTCCCTCTTCCCCTTTTCCCTCAACCAAGGCGCCCCCCCCCCTTTTTTTTCTCGTTTGTGGTGGAGGAACAGCCCTTTCTGCTGCTTGTGGTTCCAAGTTACCCTTCTTTAATCCATAAATTCTCTTTTGCAATTCTTCTCCTATTTCTCCTAAGAATTTAGACTTTGTGACATGCCCTCTCCTGAAACACCGTGGTATCTTCGTGAATGGAAGGTGAATGGATGGGGGAAAATGCTGGTGTAGGGGGAGCAGAGCAAAACTCACCCAGTCACACACACACACACACATACACACCAATATCTGAATACACTAGCCAGCCATTGCACCTCTGTGCTGTCCGTTGGGGATAAGGTAGGAAAATGTGCCTTGCCTATAGGACGTTAATGGCATAAGGTGTATTTTATTAGAAATAATGCCATGTAAGTGATGGATCATTTACACTGAATGTGATGAAAACCACTAGAGTGAAAAGAGAAGACTTCAGATCTGAAAGTGTGTTTATGTATGTGTGCATTATTGGTGTCTGAATACACATGTAGAGTATTTAAAACAAATGTAATTTATCATGGCTTACTGACGCCCATGCGGTGTTTGCTATATCCCTAATATCGTGCTACCATGTTGATTGATATGAATTAACACTGATAAAATGTTAAAATATAAAAATATTCTTTGGCTATTATAAGGAACAAATACTGAATTATTTGTCAGAGCAGCTTTGATTTCAGTCTCCAAAAAACTCTCTCTGAAGCCTTGACACTTTTGTCAAATAGATTCACACATCAGACCAACATGTAAGGGGGAACCTGCACCAACATGGAATCCAAAATAAGAAAGTCCTTCTAAATGACCCTGAACTGCCAGTCAAACCTCCTTCAGATGACTGGCTGCTCTACAAGAACTTCAGACAGCTCCTGACAACTCCAAGAATAGAGGGGACATTCACACAGAAAAGGGACAAGGTTTCTGAATATATATATATATTTTTTTTTTTCCTAATGTGACTCAACACCTCAACATTCTATTTAGAAAGCCATGGCAAGAGTGAAAACTCATCAGTTATTTGTGATCATTGTTCTTCTCCATGCTTTTCCCTTCACTAAGATTATATATATATATATATATATATATATATGGTCATATATATGGTTATATATATATATAAGGGTATATGTGTGTGTGTGTGTGTGTGTGTGTGTGTGTGTGTGTGTGTAAGCAACCCTTATATACCAATTAGAGGCAAAAGGAAATCAAAATACAGCATCTACAGAAAGAATCACCAAGGAATATTCGGTCAATACAAGTTCAAAGAAGAAAACAAATAGTAGTTGACAATCTAGAAACAAGTCATTTTTCTCCAAAGATATAGTTGAAAAGGGAAACAAACGATGACTACCTACCTAACAGATTTCATGGAAATAGAGGCATATTGAGGTCACACAAAAAAGTGTTACATTATGGCAAGTCAGTTACTCACAAAAATCAAAGTGAAGTTTCATCTTTATAAACTCCAGCCATACTATTTAAATTCTATTATGTTGCTGGATTCTATAGTGTTTTTTTTAGTTATTATTATTGTTTAATGGTTTGGGGCTATGACTTGGGGTTTAGTCATCTTATTACATAGAACTTCTCTTATTAGATACTTTGTGAATAAATATTCTTTCATGTATTTTCTGTGTCATATTTCAGAAATTTTGAAGGCAGATAGCAAACGTTGCTCACCTCTTTCTCAAATGTTTAATCAGAATCAATGCCTAGTTTGGGCTGCTAGTAGCTTTCAGACTTTGTACCCATTCAAGAAACTCTGAGGGGAGAGTCAGAGATTTTAGGGGAGGGTCCCTTTAGAGGCATGCATCTCTTATATAATCCAGGCCTTGCTTGCAACCAGATGTGGAAAGAGCAAAATTGCAAAAATTCAAAAACCATTATAATCATAATGCTCAAGGGCATTTTATCCCCATTCAGAGGACAGAGGCTCACTCCCTCCTCACTATAAAAACACCTGCAGATGATTTCCCGGTGTAGATTTACCAGAGCTCCATTTCTAACCCGTACAGTAGAGAACAAGGTACTTTGTTACAAACCTTAAGGGCAGTGTCAACATGCTAAGACCATGTCCCTGAGCTCTTGTTCCCTACAGCATAGAAGAAAATGACCCTTTAATGTGTACTCAGTCAAAAAAATATTTGTATTAAGATATTTCTCTGAGACTTCTATGCTGGGAATTAAAGCTATATCTATCCACATAAAATAAACAAACTGCCCCATGGCTGATCCGCTCATTTCAGCTGTCTTAATGATCAATGTGGATTGTTGTGCAATCGATTCAACTGCAGCAATCAGTGTTATTCACAAACTCCAGGAAATCTGGTGCAAATAAAATGGCTGGGATGTTGGAAAGTGTTCTCACTTAGCAGATATTTGACTTAAGGAACGTTGACATACTAAAAATCATCAAATTTTCCTTACTGTTTTGTACAATTTGTAATTTAATCTTTTTTGAGTCAAAATTTTGGATCTTTACATAATTGTAAATTCAAGATAATCTCTTTGAAATGTAATCACTAATAATTTTTCTGAAATATTCTCAATAATTTATTATAATTTCTATCATGTGAAATACATATTTGATTTAAGGAAACTTGACATACAGAAAATCATCAACTTCTACCATTTCTTTTCTTACAACTTGCAATTTAATCTTTTTTGAGTCAAAAGAGTCAAAGTTTTGACTCGAATTTTGAGTCAAGTATTGGGTGTGTATGTAATTTGAAATTCAAGATAATCTCTTCAAAATCTAATCACTGATAATTTCTTTAAAATACTATCAGTAATTTATTATGACCCTTACCATGTGAAATACAAATGTAAAACTCAGAGGAAGAATTCCATCCTAATTTCCAAGGGAGTACAACCTAAATGTCTAAAAACACATTGTTTAGTTCACAGAAACTTAGATCAAAGCCCAGCATCTTGGGGGGGAAGAAAATCTCTTTGGAAAATTTTCTGTAGTATGTATCACATGCAAACATGTCAAATTTGGCAGCTTTCTCTAGGTACTTTTCCAATAATCAGAGTCCGACAGCAACCTAAAAGGATTAAAAAATTCTTATATCTAGGTTTTTCAAAGACTGTCTTGTAAGAAACTTTGATTTTGTTCTATACTGTGAATATCAAAGAAATTAATTCCAATAGAAGCCACTTTGTTTGGTAAAAGTAAATATACTTAAGCAAACAAAAGGCCTCCAAGAAAGGCATGTAGTACAGGGATCATTCCTGGCCACACAGTGAAGTTTTAACAGTATCAAATCTCTCAAAGTCAAATGAATTTCAAGTGGATTTCTGTGATACTGAATGCAAAAGAGAAAAGAAATATCTGTAGGTCTTCATGAAAAATTGCTTACTAATTAAGGTAAATGTAACTGGGGCTCCTCTGCTGGACACACAAAGGCTATCCTCCAGGAAAGTTGGATTTCTCTGTTAAAGTACAGAAGAGGCACAGTATACTAAGATCACAGAATATCTGTATTGCCAATTCATTTCTACTAAAAAGGAGCTGTATTCCTTGTGGAATACAAGGAACGTATTCCTTTGAGGCAGCAGTCGTCAAACTTCTTGGTCTCAAGATCCATTATACTTTTTGAATATTATTGAGGAACTCAAAGGAGAGAGAGAGAGAGGGAGATTAGGCACAAGCAGGGGGAGGGACAGAAGGAGAGAGCAGACTCCCCGCTGAGCAGGAAGCCAGACGTGGGTCTTGATCCCAGAACCCTGGGATCATGACCTGAGCTGAAGGCAGACACTTAACCAGCTGAGCCACCCAGGCGCCCCAAAACTAAGGTTTTAAAACAGAAGAAGCACACACTCCATTACCTGTCAGAGTGATGACATAATCACTTAAGCAAAATTTGGAAACTTCACTGTACAAGTGTGGGAGAAGGGAAACGGCAAACAAATATCTTACTAAGATAGTTTGACCTCAAGGGGCGGGTGGGTGGCTCATTCGGTTAAGAGTCTGACTTCGGTGCAGGTCATGATTCTGGAGTTCCAGGAGATCCTAGAGTTTGACCTCAAGAACTCCCTGAAAAGATCTTGGGGAACCCCAGGTTTTCACAGACCATACTCATTATGAGAAATACTGTTCTAAGTTCTCTTTTTCTCCCTTGTCAAAGAAAAATCATCATCATCACAAAGATTTGCTGGGAGGATCAAAATAAAATGATGTCACATAAGGTGAAAGAGTTTTATTAATTTTGTGTTACATAAATACAAGCTTCTACAAGCTTTAGATTTATCAACTGAAAAAATGGATATAGCAATATTTGCCTTTCAGGGTTGTTGTGAAAGTTAGTATTGATGTCTGTCTAACTCAAAGTAGGAATTAAAAAATTGTAAGACTTGCCTAGTTTATTCAGCTTATTTCTAATTTTTAATTAATTATGAAGCAAAGTTTTGAAAAATACATAATCACAGGGAAAGATTTTTTCTTCCTCTACCATAATGATCATAAATATATAGGAAATGTATAAGTAACCATCACCAGATTATTGTTGTTGCTAGCCAAAATGTTCTGGATGTTCTGTACTAAATATTGAAAGAAATATGAAGAAGAGTTTTCAGGTTCAATCCTGAAAAGAAATGAAGTTTATTGGACATAATTAAACATGAATATAATGTTCATACAAAGTGTAGTATGCAGTAATACCTGACTGAGGCAATCAACAAAGGCTTCATGGAGATTATACCATTTGTGGTGGACGGAAGGAAGAAGATATTTGGGCACGTAGCACTGGCACGAGTCGAGCGATGGACGTTTCAATAGAAGGGAATCACCTGAACTGGAATGCTATGAATAGTCAGGGTTGCAAGCATTCCCTGCTCCCCACAAATCCTATTTGAGCTGATAGCAATAGGATTGGATTGGGAGTTTGTGTTAGGAGCAGTTAAGGTTCCCCAACCCCATATAGTTTAGGAGATTGCTTCTCTTCACCCCAGAGGATGTAGGTTTTCTTTATGGAGATGCTTTGTCAGAGAAGCTCTGTGGGGGTACAAGGTACAAGGTGCTACTCTGAAAATAGAGGGATTCAATTCATGACTGCATTCTGAAGACTGACACCCCCACCCTGTGCCTCTACCCTGACACTGGCATCCTAGACAATATCACTGAGGCAAAAGAATGACTCAAAAGAAATGAATTATGGATACGGCATTTGAATATCTACCAAAAAAATGACTGATTCTCTAATCAACCAATGGGTAGACCCATCAATCAAGAAGCCCACCCAGCTACAGAGAGTATTTGAAAAGTTTTTAGCATCTCACTCTTAAATTTGATTAGTGATCTGAAAAACAATGATTACTAGACATTTCAGAATAGCCTCTACTAGATAAGATGGAAAGCACAACTCCTTATACTTTGATAGCTAGATAGGTAGCAATATGACAGGTGATGGATGAACGGATGGATGGATAGACAGATAAACAGATGGTCATAGAATTCTGGAGTCAGGGTGCTTCAGCTGAAACACTGGTTCTGCTCTTTGCTGAGTGATCCTCAGCAAGTCACTCAGATCTTTAAGTCCTAATTTTCCTCATCTGTGAAATGGGGATAACAACAGTTTCCATCTAATAAAGGTGATGATTACATGAAATTAAATATTTTGGGAGGACTAAGCACCCAATATATATTTTCATTACAACTGACCGAAACAGAGTAGGATATGCTTGAGAAACAGAATTTTTTAGGTTGGTTGAATTACTGGGAACATAAAGTAAGAAAAGAATATGGAGCCAGATGGTCAGATATGTTTACTATTACACATGACCACAGTGTTAGGATACATGCGAGCTCTTTATAGACAAAAAAAATGTTTACTTTTGCCACCCAGCAAAGTTTCCAAGGGTCACTTCCTCACACCCTTTGCCCTGAACAAGAAACACCCCTTGACTCTTCAATGTACAGTGTATGAAAAGACCATAATGGCCTCATATGTCTCTCTAAGTACATTTGATTGTTCACTTTATGCTGTGAACACTCAATAAATGCAAAATTAATATGTGATTAATTAACAACAGTGAAAAGCCTCTTCTCCCCCTTGCACAAATAGGGATTCATAGCTCTTTTAATTTTTTTCTTAAAGATTTTATTTATTTATTCATTTTGAGAGAGCGAGACTGAGAGAGAGCGAGAGAGAAAGCACACGAGAAGGGGGAGGGTCAGAGGGAGAAGCAGACTCCCTGCTGAGCAGGGAGCCCGACGTGGGACCCGATCCCAGGACTCCAGGATCATGACCTGAGCCGAAGGCAGTCGCTTAACCAACTGAGCCACCCAGGTGCCCCATAGCTCTTTTAATCTACTCGGGGTCCCTTTCCAAGCCTCAGAAGGTTGGATATTGTGGCAATTAATTGTTTAAACACATTATGAAGGATTATGATGAGAGACAAACATAAAATGTAATAAACACTTGGTAACCAATTTACTTTAATAGCACTTTCTCTGCCAAGCCAGCAGATTTATCTAGGACATCACGCCCTTCCATATTCAGCTAAGAGAGATCAGGGGAATTGCCTTTAAACGGACCCACTCATCATTCCCTACACAATCATGAAAAGCCCACTACTGGACCATTTATATGGCCTGGCTGAAAGAAAAGTTCAGCTTCTTCAACTCTTTGGAGCATAAAGGAACTAGTTTCATAGAACAACGTAATTAGGCATTTCATTAAGAATATCAGCAAGGGGGGTGCCCGGGTGGCTCAGTCGTTAAGCGTCTGCCTTCAGCTCAGGTCATGATCCCGGGGTCCGGGGATCAAGCCCCGCATCAGGCTCCCTGGTCTGCAGGAAGCCTGCTTCTCCCTCTCCCACTCACCCTGCTTGTGTTCCCTCTCTCTGTCAAATAAATAAATAAAATCTTTAAAAGAAAAAAAAGAAAAAAAAAAAGAATATCAGCAAGGGACAAAGAAAGCAGGAACTGACACCAAGGAGGATTAGAAAACACTACCTAATAGGAGAGCTTTTATTCATGAATGATTGAAGGCTTTAGATATGTGTCTCCTCCCTTAGCAGAACATCAGCCTTAGAACTAAAATGGTAGCAGGAGCAAATATAGCATTCGGTTAAATCAATCTCAAATTCTTCCTCAAAAAGATGTCATCACGAATTGATTTTCCACCAATAGCTTAAGTCTTTGCAGATACTTAGGCTCCCGGGTCTCAGGTTTTCCTGCTCCAGTACATTTATTTTTCCCCAGAGAACTTTTGAAGGGGAGGGAAGTTGACGTAGAATTAGAGCAGGCGATGCTTGATGGATGATTAGTTACCACCACCGTAGGCCTAAAAATGCATTTTATTCCATTTCATTCAGAAAATTGTATGGAAAAGCAACTAATGAAAGATTTCTGCCTTGGGTGGGCTAATGCAATATGTATGTGTATATGCCAGTGTGTGTGTGCCTGCCTGTGGAGAGTCTCCAAGTCCTCAAACACTGATTTTCTATAATTGTGTACATTTCTCCCATGATCAAAAATTTAATAATACATGTGCACAGATAATTGGAAAACTTGGTGAGCATCTGTCTTATACAAAACTCTCTATACCTGTACAGAGAGACTGGACAAATACTGTCTTGCTAAGAATCAGGTTAGAGCTGAACACCAGTAAGTTATTGTAAAGGAATAGTCTTGATTTCACTGTATGGGTTTTATTGAAAATGTTGTACTCCACAAAAATTACAAATTGCATGGAATAAGAAAGTCCATGTCAAGAAAGTTCCTCTTTCCCCAGCCCCAATAATCTTTGCCTGCTAAAACACTACAAAAACAATAACACGTTAATAGAAAAGTGAAATAACAAAATGGACCCAAGTAGGTTAAGTATGAGCTGGTGAGATGAAAAATTTGTAGCAACTAAGTTTCTTCCATAGCTGGGCCTCAGCTTATTAACATCTTGTTCTATTTGCCTGCTCCTGGTTGTTGCTAATTTTTAACATTTAGAATAGTAATCCATCTAAATATAGTATGTTTATCTTTCTTTATAATGAGTTTTGAAAATGTGAAAAACAGAAAGTCGTTCCCTGAAATTTGTGATTGTTGAAATCTGATGGAAACAGTGGACCAGACTTTGCAATCAGGCCTGGGGGAGCAGTGAATTCTACGTAAAGCCTTCATCCTTGTTAGTTAGCTGCCCAATACTGACAGGACTTCTATGCAGAATGAATGGCTTGTTTTAAAACAGAGCTGCACAGTCTCACACACACACACACACACACAATCTTTTTTATGTAACTGAATGTTTTAGAAAGTCTAGAATTTTCCAAGACTGTTCTGATTTCAAATATCTTGTCCATTGTTAGGTTATATCTGACCATGTGTCCAAATATGGCTACTCTATAATTTGTGTGTTCTTATTACTGAGATAGAGCCTCTACACTTGAATCCAACACTCACAGACTGATAAATCCTTTGAAAATCTTTGATAATACTTCTAAACAAATATAATGAATAGTAATGACTTAAAGGTCAAAAACTCAGCCACTCTCATATTTTCTAACATTCCTCTGCAAGTCAATATTCATTAAACAATGGCTAAATATACATAGCATGTTTTAGAAGATGATTTCAAAATAAGAAGCATTTGGGGTTTGCAGAAAATCTTCCCATGTCACATTATTTTTTTTTTAAAAATTGCTTGAATGCAAATATGAGTTGACCTATACTTGATGATTCGTTTTGATTTCATTACCCAATGTCTTAACATGGAAGACAGTGACAGTCCAACAATTCATTTTCTGTACTCTTTTCGGATTTCTTTTATTTTTAATTTGGAGAAAGAAAATGGCATTTTATTTCCTGCTTTCTATGGACTCAAAAGCCATAAAATTGTAGAGGAGAAAAAATTGTCAATTTTTTAAAGGTTAAATGCCTGAAAATTAGAGTGTCTGAAAGGGCAGACTCTGAATGGATTCAGTGCTGAAAAGTAGATAGCACTGGAGAGCAAACTCAAAGATGAGTATTGAACAAAAAGATTGGGCAAAGGTAAGTATGTAAAGACAGACTCAGTGACACCCTTCCAGTGATTTCTTTTGGCATTATGGTTGCATTGAGCTTCCCCGAGTATACACATCTATTTGACCACATAATAGAGAAATGAAATCATGATTTGAAGTGGACCATTAACTCTAAAGGGGAAATCTTCAGTGAAGTAAAATGTCCCTTCCCTTCTGCCCAAATCTTTCCTTTTGAAGTACAGGAGGGGAGCTCTGTAGGGGAAAAGAAAATCTCAGGACATCAGACAGAAAACCAGCTACTAATTGCTGAGGGAGGCAGAATTAGTGCACTGTTTGGATTTCCCACAGAATTATCTAGAACAAGCTCTGCAGATAGGCTTTTTTTTTTTTAAAGATTTTATTTATTTGACAGAGAGAGACACAGCAAGAGAGGGAACACAAGCAGGGGGAGCAGGAGAGGGAGAAGCAGACTGCTGGCTGAGCAGGGAGCCTGATGTGGGGCTCGATCCCAGGACCCTGGGATCATGACCTGAGCCCAAGGCAGGCGCTTAACGACTGAGCCACCCAGGTGCCCCTCTGCAGATAGGTTTCAATGTAGGAAATGCAGGATGTTCTGGCAGACAAGGTGGATATTTTCTATTCTTGTCATTGCTGAAAACAGTGGGGAGCACAGGGAAGAAGAAAGGAAGATTACTCCTTGTGGGACCCTTCAACCATGAAGGGTTTCCTCTTCCCGCATAAAAATACTGGTTCAGGAAGATTTCTCTAGAGCAGATCTCTACCTCCAGCTATCCTTGCAACAAACATGGTTATTGGGATGCTTAGGAACTTGGTCTATCCTGGCAATGTCTGCACATTTGCTGGGGTCCACCTGCACTCTGCACTTGGTCCTGTTCCTTTTCCCATATCAGTGCTGAAATGACCCTTTGTGAGTATTTTAAAACTATCCAAAAAAAGAATGATATTTTTTCCCCAGTGTTAAAGATGCTAGAAGTCACTGAAGTATAGTTTGGTGCAAAGCTGTCACCCTATGAATCTTTAAGCAAATTCATGCAGAAAATGTGTAAATACCCATTTAATGAGCCAGATGTTTCTGGTGTCTAAACTATTCCTTGGGAATAAAAGGAATCTTTAGGACACTTGGAATTCCTTCTGCATATTCCAGAGCAACTGCCTTATTTCCTTGGAATAACAGAAATATTCATGTAATTTGAATTAATTAATACTGAAAAGTTGGGGAAGAAGCCTTCCAAAGATATGTATCAGCATCATCAACAGAAACAAGATTTAGAAAATCTGCCCTGTATGGGAGATCATGCTCCATAGGACCCTGGAGAAAATATAATAACATATGACATAGTGTCTGGCTTCAGGGAGCTTGTTATCTAGGTGAAGATACAATAAACATCTAAAAAGAGAATGGGTTAGCCTGGTGATGGGTATTAAAGAGGGCACATTCTGCATGGAGCACTGGGTGTTGTATGCAAACAATGAATCATGGAACACTACATCAAAAACTAATGATGTAATGTATGGTGATTAACATAACAATAAAAAATTTTAAAAAATGAGAGGTACTATGATATTGTGATTTATAATAATAAATATATATTTGGTTGGTGTCCCCGTTTTTAGCACCGAGCTCCTAGGACCATTAGGATTTCTTAAGTGATGAGAGAGATAAAAAGTATCTTGTTTTGTTAGTAAGGTGACTTTTGGAAAGCACCTAATGACAGGGGTTGGTTGCCAGGGGAAGCTACCATGTGATTAGAGGGTTGGAATTTACTTTTAGTCCCACCCCCTGATTTCCAGAGAGGAGAGGAAGTGTTGAGTCAATTGCCAGTGCCCATGATTTAACCAATCAGGCCTATGTAATGAAGCCTTTCTATAAAAACCTAAAAGGAGGGGCACCTGGGTGGCTCAGTCGGTTAAGCGTCTGCCTTCAGCTCAGGTCATGATCCTGGAGTCACGGGATGGAGTCCTGCATTGGACTCCCTGCTCAGTGGGGAGTCTGCTTCTCCCCGGCCCCTCACCCTGTTCACGCTCTCTCTTGATCTCTCTCTAATAAATAAATGAAATCTTAAAAAAAAAAAAACCCTAAAAGGATGGATTCAGAGAGCTTCCAGGATGGAGAACCAGACCACTTGCACATGTCACCATGCCCCAAACTCCATGAAGACAGGTTCCTTTGTTTCAACCTCAACCTATGTATCTCTTCATCTGGCTATTGTTTAATACTTTTTAATATTTTTGGTCATAAACCAGTCATCTAGTGAGTAAACTAGTTTCTTGAGTTCTGTGAGCCATTCTAGCAAATTAACCGAACCCAAGGAGAGGGTCTTAGGGACCTTTGATTTATTGCCAATGGGTCAGAAGGACAGATAACAACCTAGACTTTTGACTGGCATCTGAAGTGGGGGCAATCTTGTGGGACTGAGCCCTTAACCTATCAAATCTGGTGCTATCTCTGAATAGACAGTGTCAGAATTTAGCTGAATTGCAGGATCCCCAGGTGGTGTTAGAGAATTGCTGGGTGATGCGGGCAAAACCCGTGCACACTGAAATTGGGTGCAGAATTTCAAGTACAAAGACCTAACTTAAGAAATAAGAATAGTATATAATACTGAAATTGGAAAGGACCTTCAAAATTTTCTAGCCGAATAACTAATACTTGAATCCACTTTAAAGATAAGAGTTCACATTTACTAAATGTGTGTTATTGCACCAGGCACTGTGCAAAGTATCTTGAACATATATGTTGAAAAGATTATATTCATTATTCACATAATTTCATGAGGTGAGATTTTTCTTTTCAAAATGAGGAAATCAAAACTCAGAAAAATTAAATAATTTGTCCAAGATCCCACTGTTAGCAAATGACAGAATAGTGATCCAAACTCAGGTCTTTCTTATCCAAGGTCTGTGCCCTCCATCGAGGGTTAACAGACTCACCAGCATGAATGAGAATAGTCTCTGCTCCTTCCCCCAGTTAAAGGAGACATAAAACCTTTCCAGCAGATTGTTCTATTACTGGTTGCTGGGGACCCTAGTAAAGTTTTCACAGAGATGAATGTTCCAGAAAGAAGTTCCAGAAAGAACTTCTTGTTTTCAAGAAGTTCATGAAAAAGATACTAATTAAATTTAAAAGAGCGAATTCCGAACCACACATGCAATCTGTAGCATGCAGATTTGTACTCTAGTTATTGCAATGGCTTTAGAAGGAATTCAACTTTGAACACTTAGAGTCAGCCCTGGGTTGCTAAGAATTGCTGATTAAGAATATTGTTATCTTTTTAAAGATTTTATTGTATTTATTTCACAGAGAGAGAGAGAGTGTGTACAAGCAGGGGGAGAAGCAGAGGGAGAGAAGAAGGCTCCCCACTGAGCAGGGAGCCCGATGCTGGGCTTCACCCGAGGACCATGAGATCATGAGCTGAGCAGATGCTCAGAAGGCAGATGCTGAAACTACTGAGTCACCCAGGTGCCCCAAGAATACTGTTATTTTTTTTAAAGAACTTTGCTTCTGTGACTTTTTAACAGGTAATCAAAATATGGAGGAACCCAACAGGAGGTGAGTGATATAATCCGAAGAGCTACAAATGTAGATTTAGAGGATTTAAATTCATTATTTAGGTATGCAGTGATAATTATCGACCATTTGACTTAAGTCCTTTAGTTTTGGAATTTATTTTTTACTCAGCGACTTATCCTATACCCATAGTTCTCCCTTGAGTTTTATCTTTTTCTCTTATTCATTGGTTTATTTAATTTCAAAGAATACTAGATAAGCCAAAGTAATGATTCTACAGATGTATAAGTGTACCCTGAGATGAGGGAATTATTGACATTTCAATAAAGCAGCAAATGGAATGGGAGTAGTCAGTTGCTTGTATACAGATGGGTTATTGGTTGGAATAAACTTCATCTTATCTTTTTTTTTTTTTTAACTAAGCAATATGGCCTCTTTTGTTGCTTTGAGAACGATTAGCCAAAGAGCAAATTCTTGATGTACTGGTCTTTGATAGCCATCACTAAATCTATGATTCAAAGTGTTTTATTTTTCAATGTCCTAGCTATGTGGCATGAATCCTTATGTGAGTCCTACACGTAAGGAAGCCTGAGAAAAACATGCTTCACAGCCTCATGAAAAAAATATACATATATGATATGAACTCTAACTTTGTGGAGGGCTTTTCTACAAATGCGAATGAAAGACAATGTTTTCTTTCTTTCTTTTTTTTTAATTAATTTATTTGACAGAGAGACACAGCGAGAGAGGGAACACAAGCAGGGGGAGTGGAAGAGGGAGAAGCAGGCTTCCCGCGGAGCAGGGAGCCCGATGCGGGCCTCGATCCCAGTATCTTGGGATCATGACCTGAGCCGAAGGCAGACACCCAACGACTGAGCCCCCCAGGCGCCTGAAAGACAATGTTTTCTAATACAATCTTTCCCTCACTGTCTTAGGCTCTTCTTTGTAAGGCCCAATTCAGTCTGGCTATGTAAACTAGTAAGGCATGCAGTGGTGGAGTATTTGAAGAATATTTATATAAATAAGAAAGGTAGGATTCTTGATTAAAATACCTTTCAAAAAAAAAAATTCACACCACTTCATTGCTCCAAATAACCATGGACTCACCATTCTATACAGACAAACATAAAAATTTCCTGACACTACATGTCTTGCATCATCTGACCACTCCACATGGACCTGGGTTAGTTATAGAGGATCTTAACTGGTATAATATATACAAAGATTATTTAAGGGGAAACAGAAAAATAGAGGTTAAGAGCTAGGGACCTAGAATCCATTAGATCTTGCTTAAAAAAAATGTAGCCTAGCATTTGCTAGTTTAGTAACTGTAAGGCCATTAAACTGTCTAAGCCTTGTTTTCCTCACTAAATGGGGATAGTGATTCTACCTTTCCTATAAAGTCATAAAGAAGATTAAATAAGATAATGAACTTAAGTACTGAGCTCAGTGCTTGGTTTTATGTTCAGTACGTGTTCTGCTTTGCTTTTGTAGGCTGTACTATTTTCATTGGGATTTTTATTCTCTGATTTCTCGTATATTTGCCCTCGAAGTTCCATCTGACTGGAATGCTATTTTGTCATCTTCCTGGATGGTCAAATTCAGTAAATCTCCCAAGACTCAGTTCATTTACCATCCATACCACTATGTCTATCAGTCTAACTAGAAGTTAATTCTCCTTCCTCAAAGACATGACAATTGTTATCACCAATGACAGACATTTGCACTTAATTCTTACAGGTTTCTTTAGGTACTTATCCCTTCATGCATTTCTCAGGTACATAGCAAGCTCCTTGAAGGCAGGTACTGTAACTATTTCCACATATCTAATTCAGTTTCTCGCACAGAGCTGCAAACAATGAATATTTGTTGTCTGATCAACATACAATAAATCCAAAGTGCTTTCCTCATTGCATGAAGTGGCCATAAAATGTGATTAGCTAACATTTGTTATATGTCACTATTAATGCTCATTATGTCCCAGGCATGTTTTCTAAACAGTTTAATGTTTTATTTCCTTTGATTGTCCCATTGACTCTGTGAGGTAGGTATTTTTTGAATCACTTTAGAACTGAAGATATTGAGACACAGAAGCTTAAAAAAGCTTTTGCTAGTGTGAAATAATAAAGTATATGCATACATATTTATCGTTGCCCCAGTTCCTAGCACAGAATTTGTAAAACCCTTGTAATTTCCTAAGTAATAAGAGCACTAGGAGCATTTTTGTTCTAATATTTGGTCCTTGATTCCAGTTCCTGACACGGAGGTCCTAAATGCCTTGGAATTTCTTGGGTGATAAGAGTGTCCTTTGTTCTAATGAGGCAATTTCTGGTGGGCTTCTGGGAAGCATCAGGATGGGGGCTATTCACCAAGAAAACCAAGCCACGATTAGACTTGGAACTTTCTTGGGCACCTGGGTGGCTCAGTCCTTAAGCGTCTGCCTTCAGCTCAGGTCATGATCCCAGGGTCCTGGGATCGAGCCCCATGTCAGGCTCCCTGCTCAGTGGGAAGCCTGCTTCTCCCTCTGCCTCTGCCCCTGCTGGTGTTCCCTCTCTTGATGTGTCTCTGTCAAATAAATTTTAAAAAATCTTAAAAAAAAAAAACTTGGAACTTTCAGCCCCATCCCAATCCACTGGAAGGGGAGAGGGCTAGAAATTGAGTTAATGATGGATTATGCCTATGTGATGAAGCCTCCATAAAAATCCCAAAAGTATGGGGTTTAGAGAGTTTCTGGGTTGCTGAACAAGTGCAGGTATTGGGAGACAGGTGCATCTAGAGAGGGCATGGAAGCTCCATCCCCCTTCCCGCATCCCCACATGGTCTACCCTCTTCCCTACACGTTTCTTCCACTTGGAGTTTCATCTGGGTCTTTTATCATATCCTTTATAGTAAACTGGTCAATGTAAGTAAATGTTTTCCTGAGTTCTGTGAGCCATTCTAGCAAATTACTGAGGCGAAGGAAGGTTCATGGGAACCCGATTTATAACTAGTCAAGCAGAAGCACGCGTGACAGCCTGGGGACTTGCAGCTGGTGTATGAAGCAGAGATGGGGGACACTCTCGTGGGACCAGTCGCTTAACTTGTGGGCTCTGATTCTATCTCCAGGTAGTATGAGAATAGAATTAAATTGTAAGACACCCAGCTGGTGTCAGAGAATTGCTTGATAATGTGGAAAACCTACATTTCTTGTGTCAAAATATGAAGTGTATAAGTAAAGGAGAGACACAGAGATGTGGTTTTTATTTTATTTTATTTTATTTTATTTTATTTTATTTTATTTTATTTTATTTACCTTAAGGTTATATAGTCAGTACAGGATTAAGGCAGGATTCAAACCCAGGCAGACTACTTCTAGACAGACACACCATGCTCCTAACCTCTACTCAATACTGTCTAATAATATAGTCAGACATTATCCATAATTAATATTAGTGCAAGAGCATTTAAATTCAGAATTTGAAAGCAGTATAAGACCTCCTGATATTATCATCTTTTCAGTTTCTTCTAAATTGGGCTAGAAACCAGGAACCAGAGAACTAATACACCATATTATTACTTAATAATATATTTTATATATATATCATTATGGCATTGTCCTACCTGAATGCTTCTTATAAGATGCAGGGAATGTGACCCTAGTTCCCTAATGAGAAATCAAGTGTAAACATAACATAAAATAGGACTGTCTTGCCAAAAAACACCTGGGCACATGATGAAAATAACAATACATACTTTGAGGTAACAGACACCATCTTATGCTATTAAAGTGGATTTTCTTTTTAATTAAAACACACTATGGTTATTCCCATTGAGAAAGAGAAAGCAGCCCCCAGGAGCTGGGGGCTGGCCTGGTACCATGAGCTAGGCCTTGATGTTCTCCTGATAAATGTTAACCATTTCACAGAGAATCATCAGCTAGTAGCCAGGATGGATCAGCATAAAAATATCACCACTCCAGAATCAAGTCTGAATCCAGACAAAAACAAGAACATTTCCAAACCACGCAAGTAACCAAGCATCCTCTTAGACCCACTAAACTGAGTAACTGCTGCCTCTTTACTGATTATAGCTTTGCCCTCCCCCAGGCCTTCCGTCCTCCAGATAAGAATTATTAAGATGTGGGCGCCTGGGTGGCTCAGTTAAGCGACTGCCTTCGGCTCAGGTCATGATCCTGGAGTCCCGGGATCGAGTCCCACATCGGGCTCCCCGCTCAGCGGGGAGTCTGCTTCTCCCTCTGACCCTCTTCCCTCTCGTGCTCTCTATCTCTCACTCCCTCTCTCTCAAATAAATAAATAAAATCTTTAAAAAAAAAAAGAGAATTATTAAGATATGAATACTAGAATAACCCCTTCCCCAAAGCATCCAATCCAGAGCAAACTTTTCTTCTTGAGCCCTCGCCAAAATCAGTTGACATAAGCCGAAATCCTATACTACTTCTTTCTACTCTTCTCTTCCTGGTGTGTTCCATAGCTCCCTGAGGCGTGCATTCTCTCTTCACTGTAACATGTCAATAAACCAGCTTTGTTCAACTGCAGGTTCCCTTGAGCTGCATGAGCATTGATACTGTTACTATCACTATTTCATTGATGAAGAAACTGTGCCTCAGAAAAACTAAATGACTAAAGAGGCAAAACTATTGTCTGAGCCTGGATTTACACCCCGTTTGCTTCTTTTGTTGTTATTTTTGTTTCTGTTTTGGTGTGTTTTCCTTAAACCAACTCCAGAGCCTGCTCTCCTAACCACTACGGGACATAGCCTCCCTTAAGGTTACTGTAAATAAACACATATGAGTAACAGGGCGCTCCACGAAACTAACATCTACTGCATTCTTATTATGTGCTGGCTATTTTGTATGTATTTCTTATTTAAATCTCTTATTCAAGTATCTTATTTAGATCTTAAAGTTAAATAACAATCCTTCTTTTGAAGAAGCTCAACTCAACAACTGAAGATGTCTCTACTTAATAAATGCTAAGTAATTTCTCTTAAGTCAAATGACCGTCAAGGTTTAAAGTTTCGACTTCGATATTTCACATGGCTACACCGCACTGGCATAGTCCTTACCTGGAATGGCGTTTAGGCAAACATTCATTCCAGGCGTCTTGTAGTCTAGGCTCACTCCTTATTTCTGGATAAGTTTCAGCAAGAAACTTATGCTCTGAATGCACTGTCTATATTTCTAGTTGCTGTTTGGGCTTTCTCACAAGTTTTAGAACCTGGGGCTCCCTATTCCTGCTTCTATTATATAAACTACTGAAATCAACCTGATTTTGAGAGCATGTTGATTGTTATGGAAAACTTTTGCTCTCACACATATAATGGCACTGGCTTAAAAGTTTCTAGACAAAATGAAAACTGGAAAATAAAACGTGCTATTTCAGGAAATGATGTATGTACACCCTGTAGTATCAGTGAATACTATATTGAATTATCCTTATCCTAAAGAGATGCTGTCATTCCCCTGAACTATAATCAGAGTATCTTGCATTACTGGGATGTTTCTGCCCCAAGCGTATACTAAGTCCTGGTTTCCTTTACCTTACTGTTCTTCTTTACCAAAATCATTTTCTGAAAGGAATGGAAAGAGAAGAAAGCAGAAATAGAGCATATCTCATATGTCTCATCTTTCTATAATACCCGTTTTCAAAAATTATTTGGTGAAAAGCTACTCAAATCTGCATTTGAACAGGAATTCAGAGTGACAGCAAAGAAAGCTACACATTAGGTTATTCCTGATTTCTTAGACTCTCTGATAACCTGCTCGTCAGTATGTCTAACGTCAATGCTGAAGTTTTAACTAGAAACTAATAGTTTTAACTATTTGATTTTTCATACTGTTGTTGAAAATGAAATAGTAGTAAATAACTTTTGGAATATAATTAAAATTCAGGTTATACACCTCTTAAAGATGACATCATCAACAATGTCAAAATTTGTAGACTGATATTGCACATTCACGGTGTAGATAATGGGTATCAATATGTACTAACAAGATTTTGTTTCCCGAAAATATGAACATTACATAAATTACAAGTGATAACAAATCTTCATATGTTCAGCCATTTACACTTCCTACCCATGGACACTTACACGTATATTCAATAATGTAATTTTCAATAACATACTAATTGATTTTTAAGTGTCATTGAGTCATAAAACTTGAGTCATGATTTCACTTTAAATTGGATGGTACAATGCAAAAGAACCACTGAAGCCGAAGGGTCTCATACCTTAGGAAGCAGTCTAGGCAGCTATGTGATATTCCTTCCAAGAATGAGCACTCAAGATCCAGGCCCTGCAACAAAAATTTTACACACTTAATTAAGATATGGGATTATGGGATATTAAAAGTTTTATTTGTATTTTTATTAATATATTTCTCATTTTTGTTCGCTAATGAACTAAAAATTTTCTACACAGAAAAATTTAGTATAAATGTAGAGATTTTTCAGAGATTTGGCAAAGTTTACTTCAACAGAGCCCCCAGTGCTAACGTTAAGTAGAATGGCTCACAGGGCAGTTACAGATCGACAGAATTTAATGTTAAAGCTCAAGTCTGGGATTCTAGCTCCACAGACTCTGAGTGAGGTCTGCTTCATTTCTTAAAACAATAAAGGATAAAGAAATAAGAAAAGACTAGATTAAAAGGCCAACTGGATTCAGCATAAGAACACTTAGGAATTAAACATTTTGATTAATCATCTCTTTGACCATTAGAAAGCCTGGTAAATGAGGTCTGACATGATTATGACATGGGCTTATTTATAATGACTGAATATTTTGGGAGGCAGTTTTTTCATAAATAGAATAGGAATTCATATTCCTACGAATGGAATTCAATCCCTATGAATTCCAGAATTGTGGAATTGTGTTCCTATTTCCAAAGTTTGCCCTTTTTTTTCAGATGTCAATGAACTCATGAGAAACTTGTCATTCTAGACATAACGTCCATTTTCTTAAGTCCTCTTCAGTATTTCTGGCTTGACTTTTTTTTTCCAGCTTTATTGAGATATAACTGACATATAACATGGTGTATGCTTAAGGTGTACAACATGGCTTGATACATGTATATGTTGTGAAATGATCACTACAATAAAATTAACACATCCATCACCTGACAAAATTACAATTTTTCTTTATTTTGTGGAGAAATTTTTTTTTTTAATTTTATTTATTTATTTATTTGAGAGAGAGAGCACATGAGAGGGGGAAGGGTCAGAGGGAGAAGCAGACTCCCTGCTGAGCAGGGAGCCTGATGCGGGACTTGATCCTGAGACTCCAGGATCATGACCTGAGCAGAAAGCAGTCGCTTAACCAACTGAGCCACCCAGGCGCCCTTGTGGAGAAAATATTTAAGACCTACTCTCCTAGCAAATTCGAGTACACAACACAGTATCATTAGCTAAAGTAACCATGCTATACATTAGATCTCCAGAATGTATTCCTCTTATAAATGGATATTTGTATCCTTGGAAAAACACCTCCTCATATTCCCCACACCCCTGGGCCCCTGCAACCACCATTTTGCTCTCTGTTTCTGAGTTTGGCTTTTTTTTTTTTTTAAGATTCTACATACAGTTGAGATCACACACTATTTGTCTTTACCTTATTTCACTTAGCGTGATACCTTCAAGATCCATCCGTGTTGTTGCAAAGGGCAAAGTTTCCTTCTTTTTTAAGGTTTACTAATACTCCATATACCACACTTTCTTTTTCACTCTTTTCTCAGTGCATACATGGACGATGAGCTTGTTTGCATGTCTTGGCTACTGTGAATAATAAGGCAATGAACATGGGGGTACAGATATCTCTTCCAGGTAGAGATTGTGTTCCATCAGATATTTACCCAGAAGTGGGATTACTGGATCATATGGTAGTTCTATTTTTAAATTTTGGAAGAATCTCCATACTCTTTTTTCATAGTGGCTGCACCAATTTACATGCTTACAAACAGTGCACAAGGGTTCCCTTGTCTCCACAACCTCACCAACACTTATTTAATTTTTTAATTTTATTATGATATGTTAATCACCATACATTACATCATTAGTTTTTGATGTAGGGTTCCATGATTCATTGTTTGCATATAACACCCAGTCCTCCATTCAATACGTGCCCTCTTTAATACCCATCACCGGGCTAACCCATCCCCCCACCCCCTCTCCTCTAGAACCCTCAGTTTGTTTCTCAGAGTCCATAGTCTCTCATGGTTTGTCTCCTCCTCTGATTCCCCAGCCCTTCATTTTTTCCTTGTGTATCTCACATCTTCTTTACCCATTCATCTGTCAATGGACATCTTGGCTCTTTCCATAGTTTGGCTATTGTGGATATTGCTGCTATAAACATCTGGGTGCACGTAACCCTTCGGATCCCTACATTTGTATCTTTGGGGTTAAATACCCAGTAGTGCAATTGCTGGGTCATAGGGTAGCTCTATTTTCAACTTTTTGAGGAACCTCCATATTGTTTTCCAGAGTGACTGCACCAGCTTGCATTCTCACCAACAGTGTAGGAGGGTTCCCCTTTCTCCGCATCCCTGCCAACATCTGTCGTTTCTTGACTTGTTAATTTTAGCCATTCTGACTGGTGTGAGGTGGTATCTCATTGAGGTTTTGATTTGGATTTCCCTGATGCCGAGCGATGTCGAGCACTTTTTCACGTGTCTGTTGGCCATTTGGATGTCTTCTTTGGAAAAATATCTGTTCATGTCTTCTGCCCATTTCTTGATTGGATCATTTGTTCTTTGGGTGTTGAGTTTGATAAGTTCTTTATAGATTTTGGATACTAGCCTTTTCTCTGATATGTCATTTGCAAATATCTTCTCCCATTCTGTTGGTTGTCTTTTGGTTTTGTTCACTGTTTCCTTTGCTGTGCAAAAGCTTTTTATCTTGATGAAGTCCCAATAGTTCATTTTTGCCCTTGCTTCCCTTGCCTTTGGCGATGTTTTAGGAAGAAGTTGCTGCGGCTGAGGTCAAAGAGTTTGCTGCCTGTGTTCTCCTCTAGGATTTTGATGGCCTCCTGTCTCACGTTGAGGTCTTTCAACCATTTTGAATCTATTTTTGTGTGTGGTGTAAGGAAATGGTCCAGTTTCATTCTTCTGCATGTGGCTGTCCAATTTTCCCAACACCATTTGTTGAAGAGACTGTCTTTTTTCCATTGGACATTCTTTCCTGCTTTGTCAAAGATTAGTTGACCATAGAGTTGAGGGTCCATTTCTGGGCTCTCTATTCTGTTCCATTGATCGATGTGTCTGTTTTGATGCCAGTACCATACTGCCTTGATGATGACAGCTTTGTAATAGAGCTTGAAGTCCAGAATTGTGATGCCGCCAGCTTTGCTTTTCTTTTTCAAGATTCCTCTGGCTATTCGGGGTCTCTTCTGGTTCCATACAAATTTTAGGATTATTTGTTCCATTTCTTTGAAAAAAGTGGATGGTATTTTCATAGGGATTGCATTAAATGTGTAGATTGCTCTAGGTAGCATTGACATTTTCACAATATTTGTTCTTCCAATCCATGAGCATGGAACGTCTTTCCATTTCTTTGCATCTTCCTCAATTTCTTTCATGAGTATTTTATAGTTTTCTGAGTACAGATTCTTTGCCTCTTTGGTTAGATTTGTTCCTAGGTATCTTATGGTTTCAGGTGCAGTTGTCAATGGGATTGACTCCTTAATTTCTCTTTCTTCTGTCTTGTTGTTGGTGTATAGGAATGCCACTGATTTCTGTGCATTGATATTATATCCAGCCACTTTACTGAATTCCTGTATGAGTTCTAGCAGTTTTGGGGTGGAGTCTTTTGGGTTTTCCACATAAAGTATCATATCATCTGCAAAGAGTGAGAGTTTGACTTCTTTGCCGATTCGGATGCCTTTTATTTCCTTTGTTGACTCATTGCTGTGACTAGGACTTCTAGTACTATGTTGAATAGCAGTGGTGAGAGTGGACATCCTTGCTGTGTTCCTGACCTTAGGGGGAAAGCTCTCAGTTTTTCCCCATTGAGAACGATATTTGCTCTGGGTTTTTCATAAATGGCTTTTATGATATTGAGGTATGTACCCTCTATCCCTATATTCTGAAGAGTTTTGATCAAGAAAGGATGCTGTACTTTGTCAAATGCTTTTTCTGCATCTATTGAGAGGATCATATGGTTCTTGTTGTTTCTTTTCTTAATGTATTGTATCACATTGATTGATTTGCAGATGTTGAACTGACCTTGTAGCCCAGGAATAAATCCCACTTGGTCATGGTGAATAATCCTTTTAATGTACTGTTGGATCCTATTGGCTAGTATTTTGGTGAAAATTTTTGCATCCATATTCATCAGGGATATTGGTCTGTAGTTCTCCGTTTTGATGGGGTCTTTGTCTGGTTTTGGGATCAAGGTAATGGGGGCCTCATAAAAAGAGTTTGGAAGTTTTCCTTCCATTTCTATTTTGTGGAACAGGTTCAGAAGAATAGGTGTTAATTCTTCTTTAAATGTTTGGTAGAATTCCCCTGGGAAGCCATCTGGCCCTGGGCTTTTGTTTTTTGGGAGGTTTTTGATGACTGCTTCAATTTTCTTAGGTTATAGGTCTGTTTAGGTTTTCTATTTCTTCCAGGTTCAGTTTTGGTAGTTGACACATCTCTAGGAATGCATCCATTTCTTCCAGGTTATCTAATTTGCTGGCATAGAGTTGCTCATAATATGTTCTTATAATTGTTTGTATTTCTTTGGTGTTGGTTGTGATCACTCCTCTTTCATTCATGATTTTATTTATTTGGGTCTTTTTCTTTTCTTTTTGATAAGTCTGGCCAGGGGTTTATCAACTTATTCTTTCCCAAAGAACCATCTCCTAGTTTCGCTGATCTGTTCTACTGTTCTTTTGGTTTCTATTTCATTGATTTCTGTTCTGATCTTTATTATTTCTCTTCTCCTGCTGGGTTTAGGCTTTATTTGATGTTTTTTTCTCTAGCTCCCTTAGGTGTAGGGTTAGATTGTGTATTTGAGAACTTTCTTGTTTCTTGAAAAAGGTTTGTAGTGCTATATACTTTCCTCTCAGGACTGCCTTTGCTGCATCCCAAAGATTTTGAACAGTTGTGTTTTTATTTTGATTTGTATCCATGATTTTTTTTTAATTCTTCTTTAATTTCCTGGTTGACCCATTCATTCTTTAGTAGGATGCTCTTTAACCTCCATGTATTTGAGTTCTTTCCAACTTTCCTCCTGTGATTGAGTTCTAGTTTCAAAGCATTGTGGTCCAAAAATATGCAGGGAATGATACCAATTTTTTGGTACCAGTTGAGACCTGATTTGTGACCTAGGATGTGATCTATTCTGGAGAATGTTTCATGGGCACTAAAGAGGAATGTGTTTTCTGTTGCTTTGGGATGGAATGTTTTGAATAGATCCGTGAAGTCCATTTGGTCCAGTGTGTCATTTAAAGACTTTATTTCCTCGTTGATCTTTTGCTTAGGTGATTTGTCTATTTCAGTGAGGGGGGTGTTAAAGTCCCCCACTATTATTGTATTGTTGTCAATGTGTTTCTTTGCTTTTGTTATTAATTGGCTTATATAATTGGCTGCTCCCATGTTAGGGGCATAGATATTTACAACTGTTAGATCTTCTTGTTGGATCGACCCTTTATGTAGGGTATAGTGTCCTTCCTCATCTCTTATTATACTTTGGTTTAAAATCTAATTTGTCTGATATAAGGATTGCCACTCCAGCTTTCTTTTGGTGTCCATTAGCATGGTAAATGGGTTTCCACCCCCTCACTTTCAATCTGGAGGTGTCTTTGCATCTAAAATGAGTCTCTTGCAAACAGCATATCAATGGGTCTTGTTTTTTTTATTCAATCTGATAGCCTGTGTCTTTTGACTGGGGCATTTAGCCCATTTACATTCAGGGTAACTAATGAAAGATATGAATTTAGTGCCACTGTATTGCCTCTAAGGTGACTGTTACTGTATATTGTCTCTGTTCCTTTCTGCTCTATGTTCTCTCTCTTTGCTTAGAGGACCCCTTTCAATATTTCTTGTAGGGCTGGTTTCGTGTTTGCAAATTCCTTTAGTTTTTGTTTGTTCTGGAAGCTTTTTATCTCTCCTATTTTCAATGACAGCCTAGCTGGATATAGTATTCTTGGCTGCATATTTTTCTCATTTTGTGCTCTGAATATATCATGCCAGTCCTTTCTGGCCTTCCAGGTCTCTGTGGATAGGTCTGTTGCTAATCTGATGTTTCTACCATTGTAGGTTCCAGATCTCTTGTCCTGAGCTGCTTTCAGGATTTTCTCTTTGTCTCCGAGACTTTTAAGTTTTACTGTTAGATGTTGGGGTGTTGACCAGTTTTTATTGATTTTGAGAAGGGTTCTCTGTGCCTCCTGGATTTTGATGTCTGTTTCCTTCCCCAAATTAGGGAAGTTCTCTGCTATAATTTGTTCTAATATACTTTCTGCCCCTCTCTCTCTTTCTTCTTCTTCTGGGATCCCAATTATTCTAATATTGTTTCGTCTTATGGTATCATTTATCTCTCAATTCTGCCCTCCTGATCCAGTAGTTTATCTCTTTTTCTCAACTTCTTTATTTTCCATCATTTGGTCTTCTCTATCACTAATTCTCTCTTCTGCCTCATTTATCCTAGCAGTTAGAGCCTCCATTTTTTTTTAAGACTTTTTATTTATTCATTTGCAAGAGAGACAGAGAGAGAACAAGCAGGGGGAGAAGGAGAGGGAGAGGGAGAAGCAGACTCCCTGTTGAGCAAGGAGCCTGATGCAGGACTCGATCCCAGGACCCTGGGATCATGACCTGAGCCAAAGGCAGATGCTTAACCATCTGAGCCACCCAGGCACCCTAGAGCCTCCATTTTTTATTGCACCTCATTAATAGCCTTTTTGATTTTGACTTGGTTAGATTTTAGTTCTTTTATTTCTCCAGAAAGGGTTTCTCTAATATCTTCCATGCTTTTTTCAAGCCCAGCTAGTATCTTTATAATCATCATTCTGAACTCTAGTTCTGACATTTTACTAACGTCTGTATCGATTAGGTCCCTGGCAGTTGATACTGCCTCTTGTTCTTTTTTTATTTTTGAGGTGATTTTTTTCCATCTTGTCATTTTTGTCCAGAGGAGAATAGATGAATGAGAGAACAAAATGTTAACAGGATAACAACGACCCCAGAAAATACACTAAACAAACCAGAAGAGATCTGAAACCAGGGGAAAAGAAAGGGAAAGAAGGAAAAAAGAAAAAAAAGAAAAAGAAAAAGATAAAAAAAAAGACTATGATCAAATATGATCAGGCTGGTGAATAGATCAGTGCCACACACTAGATTTTGGGCGTATTTTGGTCTGTTAGAAAGAAACTGCCTCCCAAAATTTTAAAGAAAGAAAAGCTTATATATGTACAAAACTAAGGGTAAATACGATGAAGGGATGGAATATGACTGTAAAGATGAAAATTATAAAAGATTTTATAAAAGGAATTGATAAGAAGTTGGTTGAAAAAAGAAAGAAGAGAAATAAAAAAAAAAAGCAGGGGAGAGAATGTGATCAGGCAGGAGACTAGAACAAAGACATACACTAGGGATTTAGGATATATTTTGGTCTGTTAGAAGAACCTGTATCCCAAAATTTTAAAGAGAGAACAACTTATATATATACCAAAAATAAGGTTAACTATTATGAAGGGATAGAATATGATGCTAAAAACAAAAAGTAAAAAAGATTTTTAAAAAAGTGATTGATAAGATGTTGGTTTAAAAAGGGAAAAAATATTCAAAAAAAAAAGAAAAAGAAAAGTAAAAAAATTAACTTTGAAAGACTAAAGAATCATGGTAAAAAAAGCCATGAATTCTATGTGCTGTGTTCCCCTAGCGCTGGAGTTCTGCCGTTCTCATTGATCAGTAAACTTGGTCTTGGCTTGCTGGCTGTTCCTGCTGATCTTCTGGGGGAGGGGCCTGTTGCCGTGGTTTCCAAATGTCTTTGCCGGAGGCGGAATTGCCCCGCCCTTGTCGGTCCGGGCTAAGCAAGCTGCTCGGGTTTGCTCTCAGGAGCTTTTGTTCCCTGCAAGCTCTCGGTACAGCTTTGGAGGACCAAGGTGAAAATGGTGGCCTCCCAATCTCCACCCCGAGGAGCCGAGAACTCGGGGCCCCACTCCTCAGTGCGCCCCCAGAGAAAAGCAGTCAATCACTCCCGTGTCCCTGGTCTCCAGCTGCTCTCCGTGCTCCCCCAGCCTGTGACCGAGCGTTTCTATCTCTGGCACCCGACCCCGTGTGGAGTCTCCAAACCCAGCAGATGCCTGCGGTGCGCTCCCGCGCCGCTCCTCCCGGGGGAGGAAGGGGAGTCTCCCTGGATCTGCTGCTTGTTGGGTCCCTGCTGGAGGAGCAGTGGCCCGACTGGGCCGCGGATCACAGTTTATGGCAACCCCGAGGTGAGAGCCCACACCTCGGCTCCGTCTCTGCAGCCGGCTTCCCCGCTCCGATACCTGGGAGCCCTGCCACACTCAGGCACCCCCGGTCTTTCTGCGACCCTGAGGGTCCTGAGACCACACTGTCCCGGGAGGGTTCCACCCCCCGCTTAGCCACTGCAGCGACGTCCCTCCGCGGAGCCGACTTCTAAAAGTTCCGATTTTGTGCTCCGCGGCTCTAGCACTTGCCAGAAGCGGCCGACGGAGGCCCCCTCCCCCGCCGTCTATCCTCCTGAATATCGCCTCGGATTCCCTTCTCCGCACGTCCTACCTTCCAGTATGTGGTCGCTTCTCTGTTCAGAGAGTTGCTGCTCTTTTTTTCTTCGATCTCCTGTTGAGTTCGTAGGTGTTCAGAACAGTTTGATTCCTATCTAGCTGAATTCCTGTGACCAGACAAAACTTACGTCTCCTGCTCCTCCGCCATCTTGCTCCTCCCCCAACACTTTTATCTGTTCAATTCTGATAATGGCAATTCTAAAAACTGTGAAGTCATATCTCATTATTGGATTTGCATTTCCCTGTTGATCAATGATGTTGAATATCTTTTCATGTATCTGTGATCATTTGTACATCTTTTTTGGAAAAATATCTGTTCATCTGTCCATTTTTAAATTGGATTTTTTTTTTGGTATTGAGCTCTATGAGTGACTTATATTTTGGATATTATTAACCTCTTATTTGATATACAGTTTGCAAATATTTTCTCCCATTCCATAGGATGCCTATTTATTCTGTTGATTGTTTATTTTGCTGTGCAGAAGCTTTTTAGGTAGTCTAGTCCCACTCATTTATTTTTCCTTTTGTTGTTTATATTTTAGGTGTCATATGCGACACACACACACACACACACATACACACACACACACACACACACAGAAGCCAGACAGTGCCAAGGAGCTTTTTCTCTGTTTTCTTCTAGGAGTTTTATGTTATCAGGTCATATGTTTAAGTCTTTAATCTGTTTTGAGTTAATTTTTTTAAAAGATTTATTTTTATTTATTTGAGAGAAACAGAGAACTGGCACAAATAGGGGGAGGGGCAGAGGGAGAGAATCTTCAAGCAGACTCCCCACTGAGCAGCAAGCCCAATATGGGGCTCCATCTCACAACCCATGAGATCATGACTTGAGCTGAAACTGAGTCGGATGCTCAATTGACTGATCCACCCAGGCACCCTTGTTTTGAGTTTATTTTTACAAATGGTGTGAGACAAGAGTCCGATTTCATTCTTCTTGCATGTAAACATCATTTACCCAACATCACTTATCAAAGAGATTATCCTTTCCCCATTGAGTATTCTTGGCTCCCTTGTCAAATATTAGTTGAGCATATATGTGTGGGTTTATTTCTGGGCTTTCTATTCTATCCCATTGGTTTGTGTGTCTGTTTTTATGCTAGTATCATACTGTTTTGATTATTATAGCACTGCTGAATAGTGTGAAATTAGAAAGTGTGATCCCTCTAGTTTTGTTCTTTTAGGATTTTTTTTTTTCTGTGAAAAAGCCATTGAGGTTGTGATAGGGAATGCAGTGAATCTATAGATGGCTTTGTGTAATATGGACATTTTGGCAATATTAACTCTTCCAACCCATGAACACAGGATATATTCCATTAATTGGTTTCTTCAATTTTTTCTTCATCAATGTCTTACAGTTTTCATTGTACATATCTTTCAGTCCTCTGGTTAAATTTATTCATAAACATCTTATTCTTTTTGATGTAATTGTAAATGGGATTGTTTTCTCCATTTCTTTTTCAGATATCTCATTGTTAATGTATAAAAATGCAACTGATTTTTGTATGTTGATTTTGTATCCTGCAACTTCACTGAATTTATTAATTCAACAGTATTTTGATGGAATCTTTAAGGTTTTCCATATATAATATCATGCCATATGTGAACAGAGACAATTTTACTTCTTCCTTTCTGATGAGGATGTTTATTTCTTTTCCTTGTCTAATCGCTCTGGCTGGGATTTCATGTTAAATAGGAGTAATTAGCACCCTTGTCTTAATCCTGATTTTAGAGAAAAAGCTTTTAGCTTTTGAGAATGATGTTAGTTATGGGTTTGTCATATGTGGCCTTCATTAGGTTGAGGTATATAAAAAGTATAGGTATGTAAAAAGCTGTCAAACACTTTTTCTGAATCCGTTGAAATGATCATATGATTTTTATCCTTCATTCCATTAATATGGTGTATCACATTTCTTGATTTGTATATGTTGATCTTCATTTCATCCCAGAAAAAAAATCCCATTTTATCATGTGCATGATCCTTTTGAATTGGTGTTGAATTTGCTTTGCTAGAGTCTTGTTGAGACTTTTCCATCTATGTTCATCAGATATATTGGCATGTAGTTTTTTTCCCCTTGTATGTCTCTTTACGGCTTTGGAATCAATGTAATGCTGGCTTCATAAAATGATTTTGAGAGCACCCCCTTATCTTCAATTTTTTGGAAGACTCTGAGGATTTGCACTCATTCTTTAAATGTTTGGTGGAATTCATGGTAAAAACCATATGGTCCTAGGCTTTACTTTGTTTAAAGGTTTTGATTACCGCTTCAATCTCCTCAAATGTTATTGGTCTATTCAGATTTTCGACTTCTTCCTGATTCAGTCTTGGTGGGTTTTATACTTCTAGGAGTTTATCCATCTGTTCTCAGTTGTCCGATTTGTTGGTGTATATTATTCATGGTAGTCTTTTATGATTCTTTGTATTTCTGTGGTCAATTGCAATGTCTCCTCTTTCATTTATAATTTTGTTTATTTGCGGTCTCTCTTTTTTTCTTGGTTAGTCTAGCTAAAGTTTTGTCAATTTTTGTTTTCAAAAAAAAAAGAACACTTATTTTCTTTTTTTTTTTTAAAGATTTTATTTATTTATTTGAGAGAGAGAGAATGAGAGATAGAGAGCACGAGAGGGAAGAGGGTCAGAGGGAGAAGCAGACTCCCTGCCGAGCAGGGAGCCCGATGCGGGACTCGATCCCGGGACTCCAGGATCATGACCTGAGCCGAAGGCAGCCGCTTAACCGACTGAGCCACCCAGGCGCCCGAACACTTATTTTCATTGATTTTTTTCTATTGTATTTCTAGTCTCTATTTTTGTTCTGATATTTATAATTTCCTTCCTTCTGCCAACTTTGGGCTTAGTTTGTTCTTTTTCTAATTTCTAGAGGTGTAAAATTATATAGATCTTTCTTTTTTCTTAATGTGTGCATTTATCACTATAAATGTCCCTCTTAGAACTGTTCTTGCTGAATCCCACACATGTTGGTATCTTGTGTTTTAATTTTCCTTTGTCTCAAGATACTTCCTAATTTCCCTTTTGGTTTCTTTTTAGCCCATCGGTTGCTCAACAGTGTGTTGTTTAATTTCCAGGTATCTGTGACTTTTTTTTAGTTTTCCTCCTGGAGCTTTTTAGTTTCTTTTGGTGGCATCATATTTGCTTGATTCTTCATAATCTGTGTAGCCTTGCATTGATGTCTGTGAACCTGAACTATCAAACACCTCTTCCAGTCTTTACAGACTGGTTTCAGCAGTTAAAGACCTTCTCTTGCCTGTTCCCTGAGTTGATTAGTTTACGTCTGGCATTGCAGTTGTGCTGGGTTGGAACCAATTATAAGGCTGCTGCTAGATCTGCCCTGGGGTCCACAGTCAGTAGGCTTCTTACCAGGGGCTTGGGCAGAAGGGGTCCTGTCCCTGGGTCAATGAGACTGCCTTCAGTAACTTGTTCAGTAGGGTAACACTGGGACAAGTGTCCACTTCAAGGCCCATAACTGGGTTCTCAGACAGTGGACCTGTGACCAGATGCTCCACTGGTGTGACTCCTACCAGGTTCCTAGGAGGGTTGGACTGATCCTTCACCATGACTGGAAAGTTTGGAGCTGAGCAGAGTCTTTCCAAGGTCTCCTGAGACAGAGATGTGAGTTTCCTGCCTGGTCCCAGTGCTGGAAAGACTCTTACCAGAAGAGCCTAGAACCTGTAGGGCCCTTTCATGGTCTCAGGGCACAGACAGGAGTGTCTTCCACTGGGTTCCTGGGCTGGCAGGTCTGTCAATGGACTGCAGCTGTGGTATGGTTCAAACCAAGTTATAGAGCCCTTGTGAGATAGGGAAACTGAAGGACTCCATAAAAATCTGCTTTTTGCTCCTTTTCTTGCTTCTATGCTTGCTAGCACCCGACCCTGCTTTACATATGCCTCATAGTACAAATAATGTATGTCCTCCTTGTAAGGGACAAGGATTTCATGATTTCTTCAGAGTCTTCCAGCCCAATAGGTGACATCTCAGGAAGGATCAGGTAAGAATGACCAGACAAAGTCATTATGTATGTATGTATTCCAAACTACTGGCACTAGACATCTCAATGCCAAGATCCTCTGGATCCAAGCAATGAGTGACTTATAGAAGATACTGGACCCTTGCTCTTGTTCTGGCCAGTTCTTGGATGCCTGAGAGGACCTGTGCACCAGACCACAATCCTCAATAAAAACCCTGACCCTGAATGAAGATGAGAATCTCCTTTTCCTTCTGAGTCTCCCAGATGCTCTATCTTGTATTTGCACTCTCTTTATATCTTCAGTAAACTCTGCTCTTATCCCCTCCCAGCTCTCATTTGATTTCTATCCTGCATATAGCCAAGGATCCTCTTGGCTTGTCTTCTGGGACCCCCTTTGGGTTCTTAGACCCAGCCTGCTTACGTCACTTGGTGGACAGTACTGGTAACAGACCCAAAGCCAAGCAAGGCTTTAGGTGAGTCTTCAGGCATATGGAGCTGTTTCCATTTCTGTCACCTGGACCATGGTGTTAGCCTCCCTTCTCCAAATGATTCTCCTCAGTCCTGGGCTGCGCTATGGTTTCACAATACCCTACCTGGATCCCAAACCTCCCACAAAGGCACTTTTGTCCATGGATATATGCCAATTTATTTTTGATGGGGGGAGGGGTTACATGCAGGGAATGTCTTACTCAGACATTTTGCTGACATCACTTAGAAAATCATTCTGAAACAATATGGGAAAGATTTAAGAGAATTATTTTAGAGCTGTATACACATGTATTATTAAAAACTGAGAATTGTGGCTATAAGATAATAAATCTGCTTTTATACTAAATTTATAATAAAACATAACTCATCAGAAAGAAAAGAAGGGAGATTCGTTCATTCACAAATATTTATTGATTGTCCTATTCAACTCCCAGGGGGAAAAAATGAATAATATGCATAATAAGACATTGTTTAAAGGTGATAAATATTATAGGGAAAAATGGGAAATGAGTCAAAGGGAATTGGGAGTGCTGGGGCAAGGAAGTGATGGTGTGACTGAAGTTGAATAATGTGGGTGGGGGGCGCCTGGGTGGCTCAGTTGGTTGAGCGACTGCCTTCAGCTCAGGTCATGATCCTGGAGTCCCGGGATCGAGTCCCACATTGGGCTCCCTGCTCGGCGGGGAGTCTGCTTCTCCCTCTGACCCTCTTCCCTCTCGTGCTCTCTCTCTCATTCTCTCTCTCTCAAAAAATAAATAAAATCTTAAAAAAAAAATAATGTGGGTGGGGTGGGTTTTGTTGAAACACAGACATGCACAAACACACAAGAATTGGGAGATTTTCCATGAGGATATGAAGAGAGATATAATTGTAAACAGAGGCAACAGCCAGTGCAAAACTCCTACAGAGGGAATGTGACTGTTCAAGGAACAAAGGGAACCATGTGCTGAAGTAGTGGGAAGAGACAAGGGAAACTAACTGGGAAAGATGGGGCAGGGTTGACCATTAAATGTCTTGCAAGGGCGCCTGGGTGGATCAGTTGGTTAAGCGACTGCCTTCGGCTCAGGTCATGATCCTGGAGTCCCGGGCTTGAGTCCCGCATCAGGCTCCCTGCTCAGCAGGGAGTCTGCTTCTCCCTCTGACTCTCTTCCCTCTCGTGCTCTCTATCTCTCATTCTCTCTCTCTCTCAGGTAAATAAATAAAAAATCTTTAAAAAAAAATAAATGTCTTGCAAATCACTGTATTTCTTGGACTTTGAGTTGAAGAGAAATGGGGTCCCACTGAGACTTTAAGCTGAGGAATGACATGGTTTGTGCTCCATTATTTAAGGATTACTGTGGCTGTTGTGTTGAAACTTTAGGAGAGGCAAGACTGGAAGTACTGGAAAACTAAGAAGCTATTGAAATAATCGAGACAAGCCAGGAAAATGGCAATTCTGAGCTGTAACACTGAGGGGGACTAAGGAATCTGTGGTCCCTAGATATGTTTGGAAAATAGAAGGATATACAATTTCCCTTAAAAAAAATGGATGTGGAGGGGAAGCGAAAGAGAGGGAGTCCATTGTTTTGGCTTGAGGAACAGGAAGAATGGATTTGCAATCAACCAAGACAAGTAAAACTCATAAGGAATAGGTTTGGGGGAAAAGATTAGAAGTTTAGTTTTGGATATATTGATAAATATTATAGTAAAAATGGGAAATGAGTCAAATAAGGGGCATTGGGTATGCTAGGGGCAAGGAAGGGATGATGTGAATGAAGTACAATAATGTGGGTGGGGTGGGTTTTGTTGAAAGTTTGAAGATTCTCTCAGAAACCTGAGTGAAGAAGTTGCACAGACTGTTAAATATATGAATCTACATATCCAGGGTGTGATTTGAGCTGAAAATATAACACAAACTTTTACCACAAACTTTGTAGCTTAAATCAACACAAGTTTGTTTCCTACAATTCTAGAGGTCAAAAATCTAAAATGAGTTTTATGGGGCTAAAATCAAGATGTCAGTAGGGTGTTCCATCTGGAGGCTCCAGGACAATCTGTTTCTTTGCCTGTTCCAGGTGATGGCCCTCTCTTCCATCTGCAAAGTGTTTCACTCCAGCCTCTGTTCCTATGCTTCTATCAACTTCTGCCTGTCACCCTCTTGCCTCCCTCTCATAAGGATCCTTATGATTACATTGGGCTGATATGGACAATCCAAGATACTCCTCCCATCTCAAGACCCTTAACTTAGCCACATCAGCAAAATCCTACTTGTCAAGGAGGGTAACATATTCAAATATTTTGGGGATTAGGATTGGCCATCTTTAAGAAGCCATTATTCAGCTACCATAAATGGTCTATGAAGCCATGGGACTGGATGAGTTCACCCAAAGATAAGGAGAAAAGAGGACGATCACCTTCTGAACCTGGGCACATTTCAACATGAAAAGCTAGACAAAAGAGGAGCAACTATCTAGTCTTTGATAAAAGACTAGAAATGGTAAAATAGAAAAGCTGCCCCCCAATGACAAGAAACTGTAGAGTATTCTCAAGAGAGGGTCGAAGGAAAAAAGATTTGTAATCTGTCGTGTCACCATGATTCAGTCTAATAAACTCATCCTGGTACAAGACATTGGTCTAAACACTGAGGATACAGGATTGTAAAAGACTTCTGAAATTCATTCCTTAGGAATAGACATAGAGCAAGAGGGAAGGCAGTAGTGGAAGAGAGATGGAATGCTTTGAACTAAGCGAGAAGTAGTAGAAATGTGAAGTCCAGTAGACTTAGAACATGTTCTCCAAGTGGAGTTAAGAAGCTTTGCTGATAACCTACACCAGGGGCATTTATTCTTTTTATTAGTTCTGTGCCTCACAGGAATTAATTTGCAGCATTTGTGATTTGGTAAAAACAATGCTGTGCTCAGATGGTTTCAGATCTGTCTGTTACCTGGTTAATCCTACTGTATACCTATGGCCAAGCTACAAATTATACTCAATGTACTTTAGACAACTACAAAGTTTCCAACTAAAATGTGATTAGCTAAACAGGTTATTTTGATAATAGTTTTGTCTGCATTTTTGTTGTTGTTAAAAAAGTAACATTCTGCTGATTAGTTTGAGGACAGATATTATTAAAGAAGTATGTTAGAAAAAATATTAATAAATTTCCCTCTCAAAAATAGTAGATATAGACAATAAACTTTGGAAGATTCATAAAGAATAACTAGCCTAAAACCCTGTAAAGATAAATCTTCAATGTGTGGAGATGAGAAGGTTTTGCTTTTGTTCTGTTTCATTTTGTTTTTAGACAACATAGACAAAAAATGAATGGACAGTAAAACTGCCAAAACAATCTGGTTTTATTTTATTATAAGTTACAAAGAAAAAATAACTTTGTTTTTCTTTTTTGAGCTTATCTATCCATAAACACTAAAAATAGCAAAAGAGTTTGATGGCATGCCATTCCCATTTAACATAAAATTTAAGGCATTCAATGGTAGCAATCATTTAGATAGCATCCATCAGAAAATTTCCCATTGCTGCTCATTTTATTAGTTCAGTTGAATAACAACAATAGCCAACCTGCATTTAAAAAGTTAAGGATGGGTTTATTTTCTTTTTAGCAAGGAAAAAAAAAAAGGAAGCTCAAATGCACACTGCTGCTGGAGTCAAAACAAAGAAAATTCATCAAAGCATACATGAAGGCCACCCTGGAAACAAAGAATTCACACTCTAGAGAAGACAATAGATATTGGTCACAATAGGCTGCCTTCAAATTCTTGGGGAAAAGTCAGTGTGAGCACACTACAGTGCAGTTGGCTGATTGCTCAGTGTTCCATACATGGATGTCAAGGACACACTTCTGACCTAAATTCTGATTGGTTAAATTTAATTTAGACGTTGAGATAGACGGTAAAATGTATTCTTTCCCAAAGTTCCCAGGCCCGGTCATAGTAACTTATTTGATCTCAGCTAACAAGTATTCCCGCAAGACTCAATTTGATTTCTCTCTTAGTACAGCTACTGTTCTTCAATAGAGCAAAAGTATCCTTCTGCCGTGTCACGACAGGACAATAATAAAGAATTGGACTCATGACTTTAAACAGGAGCCTGCTCTTACTTGAGTATATTATTTCATCATTAGGGATCTTGGAAAGGTTCTTACTATTTGGGTAGTAGAACCAGAGTCATGTGTATTTTAGAGTATGGACAGTCTCCCGGTTGCAATCAGGAGGCGATGCAACAATGCACCCGGAAAATAGGGGAAAATGTACTTATTTTACACTTCATAGTGTTCTGTTGCAGATGTATTGGAAATCACAGGCAAGAAGAAATTAATTTCTCAAGTGGAACTTGGCTAGGAGGAAAAAAGGAATTTTAGAATAGCACCGTAAGAAATTTTATTTTTTTCCCTTAAGTATTCAATTTACACTAATAATTCTAATAAGCAATGAAACTGAGCACCAAGGTCAGGGTCCAATATCAGCACACCTCTTGAATGTGTCAGTGCTGCAGATATTCACACTAAATAATCAATCAAGAGCCTACAACTGAAGCTATCAAAAATTACAGGCAAGGGCACCTGGGTGGCTCAGTTGGTTAAGCGACTGCCTTCGGCTCAGGTCATGATCCTGGAGTCCTGGGATCGAGTCCCACATCCGGCTCCCTGCTCGGCGGGGAGTCTGCTCCTCCCTCTGACCCTCTTCCCTCTCGTGCTCTCTATCTCTCATTCCCTCTCTCTCAAATAAATAAATAAATAAATAATCTTAAAAAAAAAAAAGAGAGAATTACAGGCAAATGTGAAGAGAGTATTTAGCAAGCTCCAGGAAGTTTTCCTTCACTGATGGGTGTTAAAGACCCATGCCTTGGACGTTATAGGTGACATCAATACAATCACATTCAAAATTAATGATGAAAAGCCTGTTCTTTTTTTATCTACCTCACCAATTTCCTCAATATCAGTCCCTTTTAGAGTCTTTCTGTTTGTTATTTCTTAAGTCTGGAAAATACTGACTCTCAGCATCATTGTGACTTAAGACAGAAGGACCCTCATTTCCATGACCCTAGATTGATTGATTATATCTGTTTATTCCTAAAATGTTCATTTGGCTTAGAAATAGACACAAGTTGTTAACATGTGTGATTATAGTTTCCTTGCGTTACCATTGAACAATTTGTTCTAGGTATGCTAATTCTCCTGAGGTTCTGCTAGAGAAATTAAAAGATAGTGTGATTTTTAGAAATGTCAATCAAACCAAGTATATTCTATCATTGTGAACACATCTCAGCACTCATTTCTCACAAGATGTAGGGGTCCTCTTTCTGTACAGTAACAAGAGAAGTTGCAAATTAGCAGGAGTAAAATTAAATTAGGTTGAAAGTTATCAACTGTAAATGGCAACTAGGCCACACTGCGCAGACATTATGCGGGAAAAAAAAAATGGTTTCAGCAGACTGGCAAACTTACAGAGGCAAGCCAGTGGCTACGAATCAGAAGTCAGCCTGTTGGAATGCTACCCTTTGGGAAACTTCACCCAAAAGAAAGACTGCATAGGCCAAGCGGTTAGGAAAGAAACTAGCATCTGAAAAGACAATTGAGGACAGCACCAGCAGATGCACACCATAAGCCATCCTTCGAGACCTGCAATTTGTACCCATGTATTAAAGGCTCTGAAAAGTCCTGCAAAGAAATTTGTTTAACTTTATTTAGCCAAATGATAAACATACTTATTTGGACAAGGAAATGCCCTAGTGTTTATTGAAACACAGTTTGGAAAAGCTCGTCGGGTTGGTAAATCAAAGTTTTGCCCGAAGTCCTACTTCGTTCTTTCTGGAATTAATCGATGTGCTGACATATGTCCATTGCCTGCCAGACCATGTGAAAATCCAAGTGGATCTATAAATGTGGTCACACGAGTAGTGCGAAATAATGTAAATTAAATTTGATCTCACTTTCTGATATTAAATGTTCTTTATGTGTTACCTTGGGGGAGAGGGACTCAAATGAGTTGAAGAGTGTGAAAATCATTGTCAACTGTTATCTTTCAAAAATGTTTAAGCTTCTCTTAAAGTTGTGTCCCAAATGGCATACAAGAATCTAGCAAGGGATCGATCAGTGAATACCATCATGAGTTTTTAGTTTAATTTAGCAAACAACATTTGCTGTGGAAAAAGCCTAAGTGGTTTTTATCTGAAGTCGCAAGCATGCCAGTTGCCATAACCACTTTTGCGATCATTCCTGCCAGTGTTTGCTAACTGCACCCTGTGCTGAGCACTGCATTTTATCAAAAACATATTAAATCCTACTATCTAGTAAGAGAAGTACTGAATAATTTTATGCATACCTAGCTGCCCATGTTTGACAAAGTATTCAAGGTGAACCTAAACATTATTTACTTTAGATTATAATAGATTCTACTGCCATTCTGCAAAACTGGTTAAACCTGGGAGAGGGAGGAATTCACAGTTTGATTTTGAACAACCACAAAGATGTCATCAAATGGCAGTAGTTCTACCTGGCTCAGGCCTGATTTTTGCCAAGAAAATGTTTTAGTGATTCAAGCCCCATGAAAGAAAAACTTGGGAGCTGGAAATTTTTAATAAGTATTTTTAACAACGGCAAATCTTTAATTTCACTGGGTTTGATGAAAGCAGATGATAAGATGGATAATTTGCCTGCCAGGAGCTTTTACTCTCAAAACAAGTGTGTGTTGCAGGAAGTTAGTACTAAAAAGTTTGTAAAAAGCCTGACTCCAAAAATTGTATGCTTCATCAGACTGTTTCTAGTGGGAAGACACTACTTGCTGTTTTCAAACAATAAGAACAATGATTCAATAAAGAGCAAAAATATCCTGAGGCTAGAAAGCAACCACAATAAAAAAATTAACAAAACAAAACAAAAAAAGTATCCCTGGTCAAATAAGCTAAAACATTTTCTTAAACTTGTAATTCTGAAAAGTACTTTCAAGTTAATCACTGCTGATAACTAAGTTCTAGAGAAGTCGCTGTACGACATTGTGCCCATAGTTGATAATATTGTACTGGGCACTTAAAAATTTGTTGAGAGTGGGTCTCATGTTAAGTGTTCTTACCACAATAAAAATACATGTATATATAATTTGTAAGACTTAGCTTCTGCAAAATGTGACTAAGTTTTTAAGATAGAGATTTCTTGAGATTTTTAAATAAACTCATTACATAGTTAATTATCTTGTCTGGTGCCCGTGTATCACATAGGTGATATCAGTTTATTTGCTTAATGTCTCACAACTAAAAATCTTGGTTAATTCATTCATTTGAGCTTTATATTTTCAAAACAATATTTGGAAAGGAAATAATTTCAAAAATGTCAATGCTATTTCTGGACAGTACACAAAGCATCTTGGAGCTGATATACACGGCAACAGACGTATAAACTATTAGGATGCCTAATTTTAGTCAAGGGAGAAGAGAAATAAATATCATCCTATAGCTATTATACAAATGTTTATCGTTTTCAGATTATCTCCCTGTCCTACACATACACACACACACACACAATAGCAGAGTAAAACTCCAAATATATTTTAATCCAAACATGTGAAATGAAACAGCAAGATCCTGATGTTGTTTTGTTCGATAGGTCATGTTTGGCATCTAATTGAATCCCCCCAAATTGCTTTGGTATCATCGCTATAATACCAATGCTTGACAGGATTCCATAAGTATACCAGTAAGTATTTATTGACTACTGACTATGTGTCTTTGTTGCATTGAGACTTGTGAAGAATAAGAAAGTGTTCTTAGGGGACATATTAGCTGTTAAAAAGATTTCCTAATACTAATTTCTAAAGCATGTCAGAGCTGTCCACAGTCATGTAAATGCTGGTAAAAAAAGAAAAAAAATCATGTCACACAAGATGCCACACCATATTCCAGGTTAGAAAAATTAATGATGAAATTAATGTAACAAATTTCCACTGTGTCTCCTATATGTAATCAGCTTCTAGGATCTGAGGTTTTGTTCCTGGCACACAGAAAGAATAGAACATGATATTCTTTGTTTAATGACTCGAATATTCTGAACACATTTTAGTAAAAAAAAAAAATACTATACTAACATGGTTTTAAAAATAAACTCCATTCAGGCTTTGTGACTTTCTAGGTTTATCAAGAACAAATTTTAATATGTTTCTTTCAATAAGGTGCATGAACTCTTTTGGGTTTTAAATGTTGTTTGTGCAGACCTGCATATTAAGATAAGCCTATCTTTCCAAGATTAAAAGGTTTTACCAGTAGAATTTTTGCTCAATTTGAATGAGTTAAACTCAGAATTACAGCAACTTCATTTAATGCTCCTGATTTTAATGACTGCATGTATATATCTTTAGAATATATTCAAAACGGTCTAGGGAACTCTTCATTGTTGAACAGCAAAGCGGAAGAGGAGGACTATTTGTGTCATGTACCACTTCCTCCCTAACATAATTTTGAAATATAAACTTTACAAGGTTGTTTTTAGTTGTGTGGGAAACCAGTGTTTTCTGTGAGATAAAAACACGGAACTAATTGTGTGTATTAGAACCTTTAGGACTGGTGATATTTTATATGCAAATTTACTAGAGCAATTTGTTTTACATGTGTATTAAGTCAAATGGATCAAATTATCTGAGTGGGTTGAACTAAGATGATAGACCGTTTCATTCTATTTGAAAAGAATTTGCGATTCAGCATTTTATACAAATCTAATTGAAATGTATTCATGCCTCTGTAGAGCAGTGATAAACTTAATAAATTAGGACAGTTATTATGTGCCAATAAAATATCAAAACCCAGCAAATTATAAAATAGTTATCAGGATGACTGCTTAAAATTACATAACTAGCTCTAAAGTTGAGTCAAAAATAATCATTTCAGCCATCAGGAGAACAATCTAGCAGAATGAACTACATTTTTTCCACCTGCAGATTAAGTATCCCTGTAGATTCTCTCCAGTAATAGGTTGTCCCCAGAGATGGACTGTGTGCATCACAGATGAGTGTTCAGGATGGTCATTCCTGGCACCAGCTGTTGGGCCCACACGCAGGACTCACCATTCCTCCACAGCCTGCAACAGGCAGGCCCATGGTCCTTCATGAAGGGAGGGTTTTCCTATCATGGCAGCGAGATAGGTAAAATAGCTTTTTTTTTTTAAAGATTTTATTTATTTATTTGAGAGAGAGAATGAGAGAGAGAGCACGGGAGGGGGGAGGGTCAGAGGGAGAAGCAGACTCCCCGCTGAGCAGGGAGCCCGATGTGGGACTCGATCCTGGGACTCCAGGATCATGACCTGAGCCGAAGTTAACCAACTGAGCCACCCAGGCACCCTAAAATAGCCTCTTTTGATGATGAGGTCATGAGGTCTTTAATACTGTGTGACCAGTTATTTTCAGCAGTTTTTCTTTTCCCTCTCTCCCTCTTTTTGGTCAGTGCTAAAGCGAGCTCTTCCTTGCTGAACAGGACTGAAGGGCAAGAGCAGTCATGGCCGTGACGTAGGACCACGACCTTCAACAGTTTCGCTGCCAGAAGACTCACCAGGTTTTAACAAGAAGATTTTAACACCCTAGATGGCATCTTGTGTCATGTAACGGGGTATTTTCTTAAAGAGCTTCTTAGTGCTCTTTTGGTTTTTTACAATAATCCTCCTTCAAAAAAAATATGGACTCTAACTCAGTAGCTCCATATGAAACTTTGACTTGCAAACAAGATAACTAAACGATGGAGCAAACTGCAGAGATTTTCATTCAACATGGTTGAATAGTTCGCAAACTGGTTGCCTTTGCAGTGAGCTTTGAAAAATTTTCAAGTTTAACAGCTCTTAGTAACAGGTTTAAAAGTGGTGGCAAATATTAAAGCCAATTTACAAGAATGTTCTATTCATCCTTTTAAGTCCAAAATTCTAACACCAGGTTGGCGACCTCCCCACCTAGAACACAAAGCAACCCCATGTTAACCACTGAGTGCTACAGTTGAAGTCTAGATGCCCACCTTCATACATGGGTAGACTACTTGTTTTAAGTGCATGGTGTGCTAAAATCCTCATAATCATCAAACTTTGGGATATGTCCATCTCAAAATGTTGGAAGAACATTTGAGAACAATCTATTAGCTAGAGTCCTCTGTTTTCATTCTTTGTCTTTCCTTTCCTTTTCTTTTTTTTTTTTTTTCATGTTATCCTGGGATAAGAAATTAAAACAGCAAAGCATATACATTTATGAGTCTCAAAAATAAACACTAAATGCAACTAAAAATGGTTCAGATTATCACTCTCATGGTGCTCCAGGCAACATCTTCTAATTACAAAGGATTTTTGTGGGGTTTTTTTTCACTGTTTTGGTTTTTCTTTTCAGGCGTATTCATAAACTTTTGGCCAGGTGGGAGAAACCATGAAATAAGTCCTTAATTCTTACGTGCAATAGATGGAAGGAATTTTTATTCCTATATATATGTCTGCAAAAGACAAAAGTGACTTCCAAGGTACATTCTAGCTCTCTGTTTGGATGAACCTACGAGTTTTGATTAATGAAAATGGGCGAGAATCCCTGTCCCAAGAGAGGTATCCGAGTGACATCAGTGGAAGTTAACGATTTGTAGTTGTGTCAATGCAAGGACAATTAACAGGGCTGTGAGGTACCACTTCCATCTAGGGAAGAGCAGCGAAAACAGTTAACAGAACCCAAACCTTTGTGATGTCAACAGTGTTTAAAACAAATTCATGCTTAATTATGTGCAAAACACACTAACACTTTTGGATGATAAAAACTATTGAAAAATATAAAACTGAGCTTCACCTCTTTATAATTTCTTTTCATGGCAATGCCTCAATTAATGAACTATTCTGCACTTGCTCATTTGTCCTCAGATAAATGTATTTCTCTAGCATTTTCCCTTGTGTGTCCTCATTATCTTCAATAGGGAACAGCACCTAGGATATTTTGATAAATTTTGTTTACAGACAAATACAAGCAAAGCAGCAAACTGAAGGAAGTGGTCATTGCTTTTAACAGTCTGTAAACAATAGGACTTGCTGTTAACAGTCATATCAATAAAAGCAAATTTATCTTATAATCCAAACGTCAGGATTTGACCAAAACTCCAAATAGGACAGCCAGTGTGGGAATGCAAAATTCAGTGTTGGTTACAGATCAGAGTAGAGAAGTTTAAGAAATACTTTAAACAGATTTGCAAAAACAGGAGAACCACTTAATGAAGCAAATGCTCTAGTAAATAAAAACCTTAACTGTATACATGTTTGAAATTGAGAATAAGTAGAAAAAAAGAGGTTGGAGATGATAGGGAGATATCTGATTATTAAGATAACATTAAGGTCTTAAGTGGGGCAAGGAGTCCAAGACCCAGTAACAGGCAAGCTCCCACTTCTCTAGGATGTTGGTTTCATTCCTGCCTTGCCAGGCCATCCCCATCAGGTGTAGAAAGTCAGGGTGGTTAGTTACAAAGGTGACAGTCTCTAAACTAGAATTTGTGTCTGAGCTCTCATACAATAGCCCACTGGAAACCCTAAAGATCCCTATGACATAGAGATAGATATAAATCCTTTTATTAGAAAATATTTGCCTATGTGAGAACAAAACTAACAATTATGCTTTTTATAATTTTTATTTTTTTTCCAGGCTGAAAAATGAACTGGTCTTTATTCTAAACAGTACCAGGGTGGGGTGAACAATTATGCTTTTTGATTGCCAGATAATATAAAACTCAATATGTGCTTTTTTTTTTTTTTTTTTTTGTAGAGTAGGGAAGTTACTCTGTGCAACCATGTGAAATATTAACTGTTCCTTTAGCTAGTCATCTCCTGGCTTGGACATGACTTTTATTTTAAAGGTTAATTTTCAGAATTCTTTTAGAGGATGTTGTGTTTGTTATTTCATCACATGGTCCTATGAGATTTGTACAGTGTCTGTAAAATTGTGAAGTGTGCATAAGTTTTTTAAGGATCACATATAATTAAGACTCAATATTCACATTATTATGAGCCTGTTCTTGCAGACATAAAGCAAAGCAAATTCCCAATGGATAATACTGCGGGAAATATTCGCATCCTTAATTTTTGTAGCATTAATTCTGTCTCACTGAGTTAAAGCTAAAATTGCTCTAGTGACCAACTTTGAATGAAAAGGATATATAAATAAATCCAAAACATGACCTAAAAGATAATGAACTGTGCAAAAGAAATAGGTATACAACAGGTATACAATAATTTATGTATAAATTATTGATTGCATTTTCATATCTTAACTAGCTGTTTCGCCAATAGCAAGTATAATATATGCATGTCTATATGCAAGTATATTGCCACTGTTTAAATGCAGGTGTTAAGGCAATTTAAATACTTTATGAACTAAAAATGATAAAATCTTTATCCCAGAAAAACAGGAAAACTAAAACAGGGAAATATTCTCTCTTTTCTAATGGTATAATTCTGTATTATCTTGGTGACTTGGTAATCTTCAGGTTTTCCTCGTGTTTTATAATCACTGGAGACAACAGTAAACATGAACTCAATCTGTGATTTACATACTGCTGGAAGAGGCCACTGGGAATACATAATCAATCGCTTGGCTCCGAAAACACTTGAAAGAGAGACACTCGCTGATCTAACAGAACAAATGAAAATGTAAATCTACAGACGGGGTTCCTTACATAGAGATCAATTCAACAAATACATTCTTTCTGGACATCTTCTATGACAATGTACAGTACTAGGTCCTTTTGAAGATGCAGCTCAAATGGAATCCTGGCCCTCAAGGAACTTAGAGTATATATGCACTTGGGAAAGGAGATGCCTATGTTTCTAGTAAAGTTGTTTTGCCTCAGACAATTTTATATAAGAGTGCTTAAGACTTTATGTAAACCACATAAATGCAATGCCTTTTCTTTTAAAAATGGTGAAAACTAAAGATATTTATAGGGAAGAAACTGCATTTATATTTAAAGATAATTGAAATTAGCTGGAAGTGAAGTCACATAAAATGCCATTAACATGAAATTATACTATTAGAGCCTCAAATAAAGAGATATGCCACATTGTTAAGTGCAGTTCAGGAGGGAAATGGCACTTTTACTTTTAACAAGCACTTCTTTTTTCAGTTAAAATATTTTTAGTAATTTTTCAATGTTTCTTTTAAATATAAATTAACAAAATATGTATCAATCTAAATATTTTCTGAGGTACTTAAAGTTTTTAAATTCTGTTGGTTTAATTTGAGAAATGCATACATTCAATACAAATTACATACATCCCATCCTCATTATATTTCAAATTTCTTAAAGGAACAACCATACCATATTCATCTTTATGTCCTCAATGTCTAGCAAAGAGTCATGCACACAATAGGAAAGCAACAAAAGTTGCTAACCATTAGAGCTGTTTCTAATATAATCTACTTGGTTATCTGCAGAAATAATTTTCACATTCTCAGTATTCCTTCTACTATCCACCATCCATACCAGCAATCCTTCTCAGATCTTGCTATTAACATACAGAAGGATGAAGGAGCAGCAGGGTAAACTTTGGAAACATGAACAAAAAAATGGCTGGGGCAGGTTTTACAAAGGATCGACAATGTTGGCAAGCTTCTGGCAGCCACTGCGATGTCATGTGGTTGGGAAGTATTCATCACCGTTTCTAACTATTTTCATGATAATGCTACTCAATGAACTGCTCAAATTTAAATCATCATATATAAACTAAAGTTATAAGCACCTCGTCCAGCACAGCCAATGAATGGGCATAATATGTAATTAATTTTTAATAAATATTTTAATGAATAAGTAGATGAATAAATGAGAGGAGAAATTAAAAAATGAAATAAAATAAGGCATAAAATGAGTATGGAGTGGGGAAGGGAAAGAAGTCATGTAGTAGAGGACCGGAGGTGAGAGAGAGGGCCATCAAAATTCCATATGAATACAACTGTATCAGTCATACTGCACCAGTTGACTTTGTTCAGGGCACTGCCTAGAAAAGAATAGGCAGTACCCCTGTGCCCTTTATATGATGCTGCACTTCTTCCAGAAAAAACTAGCCAACTTTTATTTATATAACCTTAGGTGTTTACCTCAAGCATTATCATCTGGAAATTTCCCGTGTTGACCCTGTTCTTTGTCTTGCTTTAACTCTATCATAGCATTTATCACACAGTATCATCATTATTTACTTCTCTCTTCTCCCAGTCATTGAACATTCTTATTCTGTTTTTGTATCCTTATTTCTTTTTCTTTTTTTTTAAGATTTTATTTATTATTTGACAGAGAAAGACAGAGCGAGAGAGGGAACACCAGCAGGGGGAGTGGGAGAGGGAGAAGCAGGCTTCCCGTGGAGCAGGGAGCCCAATGCGGGGCTCGATCCCAGGACCCTGGGATCGTGACCTGAGCCAAAGGCAGACGCTTAATGACTGAGCCACCCAGGTGTCCCCCTTATTTATTTTTCAATGCTATATTTATTGAGTATCTTCTATATCATTTCCACTAGGCACTGGGAATAGAAGAGTGAATAAAGAATTTATAGTCCAATACAGTAATGCACTGTAATGTAAATCTTTGTCTCCTACATTAATTTTTTCATCGCATAAGAGTATTTTTGATAATCGTTTTTGCAAGTATAAGTAACCATTTTATAAGGACATTTTTAAAGTATAATCGTGTGATAGAAATTAGGAGTGGTTAGTAATTCCTAAAATGTATTACCTACACATGGAATATTTGGAGAAAGTCTGATATTCATTTATTCTAATGAAAGAAATAAAGAATTGACTAATTTTCTCATTATATATTAAATGTGAGGTACATTAAATGCAAAGGGCTGGATTGTAATTCTTTGCTATATCTCCTAACATTACATAGGAGCTCAAGTCAAGTTTGCTGAAAGAATTAACCAAATAAATGAAATTAATAATCTGAAGAAATTTAATGTAATATCTGTATACAACTACCTTATAAAATCCAAAGGCCATTTTTAATCACCACTTTAAGTGAAATTCTACTTTCTGAGAAAAATAGCTACCATGAGCTTCTAATTAAAAAAATAAATAAAGCAAACACTGTTCTTTTTATCAGGAAATATACCTGATTTAGTGTTTTGCCTCTGTGATACAAAAAGACAAATTTTTATACTTGAAGGATGTCTAGAAAAATATTTTAACCTCAATAAAAGGCTAAGAGCAAAAATACATCCTATTTCTCTGAATTGTGAGGTCCTCTCAATATACGTGAGAAATCTTGCAGCCAGTCTAAGCAATTCCTTAAAACATACTTCCAGTTCACGCAAATAAATGTATTTTCCACATGCTTTATCTCACATGATGGCTTTTCTTCCTTCAAATTAAGCAATATGTAATAGTGGTTCACTAAACAGGCTTTAGAATCCAACACCTGAGTTTGAACTCCATTTCCTCACTGACCAGGTCGGGTTCTTGGGCACTTCACTTGACTTCATAGAGTCCAGACTTTCCTGTCTGTTGTTTCTGGAGAGAGTGCAACAGTGAACCAAGCATTGTGCTCAGTCTCTAATACAGTAAGGGCTGAATAAATGATACACATTATTACTATGTGTTTGCTCAACTTAGAGTATTTCCACTGAGTGATGTCAATTTTTGACAAATATTATAGGATAGTTCATTCTACATGGCTTCTAAAATCTCCAGGCTGATTGAATAATATTAAAAATTCATTTCTCATTAATAATTTCAGTCTCAAAATGTAAGTTTTTTTTCTTTGCCCCTCACTTAAAGAAATATCATTCAAGCTTAACATAGAAGGAACTCTGAGGAGGCATAAGCAGAACTTTACCCCCACGTCTGAAAAAATAACCTTCTTATTAAGACACTTGTACTTTTTTGCCTGATTTCATTTATATTTAATAATCTTAAATAATACAAGAAAATTAACTACTAAAAGAATAGTTAAACTTGCAGCAGTGGGGTTGGTAGATGAGTAGGAATAGGCTTGTAGTGCATGGAAAGAGAAAACAAATTCCTTAACTCGTGAAATAAAGCCAAATTGTAGATATTGAGGAGTTATATTTTGGAGTACTCTGCAAGACGACAGCAACATGAGCAGCTAGGGTCTGTTCTCAAGTGCCTTTTGTCTCTCTGCCCCAACACTGTCAGGCTGACTTCTCCTTGCAACACTCTTTTCCCCGAATAACCTGATTCTCGTTCAGTTACATTCTCATTCCTTCAGTCTTCGTCTTGACATGTATTTTCTGATTCATTTTTGGTTTCTATTTGATTCCCATCCTATGTAGGTCTATTTTCAGCCTCTTCTGTCCCTCTATATTTTTCCCCATTATGGTTACTTTTACATTTAGAAGTTCCATTTCTTTCAGAAAAATCCTCAGCCACTCCATCACTTCTGTTTGTTTCCAGTTAGGTATTCGGTGATACCTGGATTCAAGGATTGCTATGAGGTGCCCTAGCTGAAAGGCCAGGAGCCCAGGGAAGAGGAGGGAGAATATTTTCTTTCTTTCTTTCTTTCTTTCTTTCTTTCTTTCTTTCTTTCTTTCTTTCTTTCTTTCTTTCTTTCTTTCTTTCTTTCTTTCTTTCTTTCTTTCTTTCTTTCTTTCTTTCTTTCTTTTTAAGAGGAGCCAATGCAATAGCTAGTTTTTATTGGAAAGAAGAAACTTTACAGCACATTTTAAGTTAGTTAGTGTGGGACTTAGTGGCCCAACTGGTGGGACCAATTGGTGGAGTACCATCTTGTAATGGGTTCCACAGTCAGGGCATCTCTGTGTGTCACTTTCATGCAGGCAGAATCAGATGGCAGACCATGGTCCTCCTCACAGATGCAGCCCACTATTTGCTTGTTGGTGATGGAGGGGACTAAATTAGGGTCTTCCTTGGTGCCTGAAGCTTCCTGTGGGGCTAGCATATTGAAAGGGCCCAATTCATTCTATGCTGCCATCATGATCTACTCTGGCCCAGTGGTCTGCTGGTCACCAGCAGAAACTCCACCTCCAGATGCCATCAAGCATACTGCAGCAAGCCGACTGGGGCTGTGGGCCCTCCAGGCCTGATCAGCCAGCATTCTAGCTCAATAGAGAAACTCTGAATGGTTTTGTTTTTAAAAGAAGCCAGAGTGAATGTAGTCTGCTGACAACTAGCTCCCCTTAACGCGGCAGGAAAGAATATAAGATCCAAGTCCACTGGCTCAGGGCAGCCGTAAATTAGTATGCAGTCCCCTTGCTTTTAACCTCTTTCCTTCTTCCCTCCCAACCTGCATGAAGTCCACCTCCTACTTTGCTAGTATCTCTATAACATCAAATGCCCACCTTCTGGGGCTTCTTTTCTTTAATGCACTTATAAAGTGCGTTCAGTTTTCTTTTTAAATTTGTTTTATGTTGCATTCTTTTTTGTGTGTGTACAGTTCTATAAGCTACAGAACAAGTCCCTAGGAATTATTTCATGCTGCTCCTCATGCTCTTCCTTACCTCGAACCCCTGGCAAAGCTGATCTGTCCCTCTGACCCTATAGCTCTGCCTTTTCTAGATTTTCATATAAATGGAATCATATGGTATGTAACCTTTTGAGTCTGGCTCCTTTCACTTAGCATAATGCATTTGAGGTTCATTCATGTTGTTCCATGTGTCACCAGTTTGTCCCCACTTATCGCTAAACCCATCTCATTGTGTGACTGTACCGGAGATTGTTTATCTGTTCACCAGTTAAATGACATTTGGGTTTCCAGTTTTCGGTGATTACAAATAAGTAGGTTTTTATTCATGTATACACTTTCTATTTCATGTATACACTTCTGTGGTAACACACATTTTTATCTCACAGGGATAAAGACCCAGGAGTGGGATTTCTGGGTCATAGAGAGAGCGAAGATTCAACTTTCTAGTAAACTGCTAAACTGTTTTCCAAAGTGATGGTGTAATTTCACATTTCTACCAATAGTATATATGGGTTCCAGTTGTTCCACATTCTCACCAGTGTTTTGGTATTGTCAGATTTTGTTTTGTTTTGCTTTTAGTCAGTCTAATAGATGTGGCTGGAGTATCTTTATGCCTCTTCTCATCCCCTCTCAACTGTCTCTACTGTTTTGTGAGCTTATCCAACAATTATGCAGCCATATCTCAGGTTCTGAAACTTCATATCTATTTAAGTCATTAGGTTAACAAATATTTATTGAGGGCCAACTATGTGTCAGGTACTGTTCCTGATGTTATGATTCAGTGATGAACCTCACAGATTTAAATTCTCTGACCTTATAGATCAAAATTCTATTCACAAATACAAGCACAAGGAAATGAATAGAAAGACAGATATATAAATTAAAAACTGAAATTATTCTAGAATTTGCACCAGCTAACATAATAGCCATTAGCCACAGGTGGCTATTGGTACATGAGATGTGACAAGTACTAACTGACTGAGCCATAAACAAAAAATACTCACCAAATTATAAAGAGTTAAAGTGGCAAAAAGAGTATAAAATATCTCACTTATAATTTTAATATTGATTATATCTTTAAATGATAACAATTTGATATATTGAGTTAAATAATGTTAAAATTAAATTTTCCTGTTTCTTTTATTAAGAAAAAAAATGTGACTACTAGGGGCGCCTGGGTGGCTCAGTCGTTAAGCATCTGCCTTCAGCTCAGGTCATAATCCCAGGGTCCTGGGATGGAGTCCTGCATCAGACTCCCTGCCTGCTTCTCCCTCTCCCACTCGCCCTGCTTGTGTTCCCCATCTCGCTGTGTCTCTCTCTGTCAAATAAATAGAATCTTAAAAAATAAATAAATAAATAAATAATAAATAACGTGACCACTAGAAAACTTTAAATTATGTACTTATGTGGTTCACATTCTCTTTATACTGGATAGCACCTTTCTGGAGGGTTAAATGTAACACTAAGAACACAGGTTATTATTATGGAGTGACTGAAGGAGGATTTAGATAATACTTGAAATAAAATGGTCAAGAAAAACTTTCTGAGGATATGGGACTTGAAGTCCAACCCGGATGGTGTGAAGAAAGCAGGCATGTGACGGTCTGGGGGAGTCTTAGAAGCAGAAGAACCAGTTTAAGCAAGTCCCAGAAAGAGCAATTACTCTAGGTTTTTGAAGACTGGAAAGAAGCCAGTGTGTCTGGAAGGGGGTGAGAGAGGTCAGAGGGGTCTGCAGAACTCAGATCTGAGTCTCAGAATATGGTGAGAAACATGAATTGACAGTGACCCAGCGCTACACTCAGGAAACCACTGAAAAAAAAATATAATTGAAGTCTCTACATTTATTCTTTACTGCTTCCAAATACTAGTAGTGACTACATTCTAACATACTACATCCCACTACGTGCCAGGGACTGACTACATGAGGCACTTGGTGGTCTTGCTTCCCCCAGAACTCAGGGGGTCTGTCCTGGGCTTCTTTTTCCATTGACAGAGATTTCCCTTAGTTAGTATTCCTCCCCTCCTTGTCCTCTGGGAGTCTACTTTCCTGGGCCCAATGTCCTATAATAACCTCTTCTCTTGGTTAAGCACCTGTCTTTGACTGAGGTCATGATCCTGGAGTCCTGGGATGGAGTCCCGCGTCCGGCTCTCTGCTCAGCGGGGAGTCTGCTTCTCCCTCTGCCCCTCCACCAATTCTCATGCTCTCTCTCTCACTCTCTCTCTCTCAAATAAATAAATAAAATCTTGAAAAAAAAAATCCCCTTCTCTATCAAACAGAACAGGCTATGAAAACTAGAACCTACTGTCTTAATAGGTTTTTGCTTTCACCTTTACCCTACTTGATAAACAAGATGGATACAATTTTAATATTATCTATCTATTTATTTTGGAAATGTAGGAAGACCCAAGTTTCACAGGATAAGATACACGTATTTTTCACAGTCTCCCATCTTTGTAGTCAGGATGCTCCTTCCAACCAGGGTCGGTCAAATGATGGTTGTGAAATGGTTGTCTGTGTCAGCACACGAGCACACTTGGTCACGGTGGTTCATTTGTCATGATTTCAACTGAGTTATGTGTATTAGTGTATTGTCACTATACACATGTTGAGTTTACATATTTAAAATATCTTCAGAAAGATATTTTTACATCCTATCTTAGATTATCTTTGAAACAAAAAGTCATTGTGTTCACAGAAAAACATGAGAACAAGGCCATGGGGATAAAGTTGATAGAAGTAAAAGAAAACTTAGACATTGGAGGAATAACCAAAATTCCATATTTTCTTGCAAATCAACAACAAAGAGCTTTAAAGAAGATATGCACAGGTAAATGAAGCTTTTGCTACATTTTAGCACATACATACAAGCAAAACTAAGACGTCTAACAGGCAAAAAAAAAAAAAAAAATGCAGTTGAAGGCAGAAGACATTGCTGAGTCCCAATGGCAATAACAGAACACTCTGGATGGTATAGTGAGCAATGTCACGTAGAAAAACATGGACACCAAGTGACAATGCTTTTTAGAAAAGTCACACTCAATGTAAAGAAGATAGGAATACCTTCTCATTTTATTTTACTTATAGCATTTGTTTTTAATCCACAAGAATAATATATGATAAAAAAATCTTAGGTCTAAGTCTAAAAGAACATTTTCATAAGTATGAAACTGTCAAAAGTCTATATGAAGACTTATTTCATAGATTAATTGGCAGCATTTTATCTTTTTTAGTAGTACAGAAAATAATGGTATATTTTTCAATCAGTAATATATGTGAATATAATTAATGTCAAAATGTCAAGTGAGCCTGGAGCCATTTGGATATTTTCTAGTGATCAAGTATGGATACGTATGTCTCTTCTGAACTCCCTTGGCCAGGTGGTTAATAAGGCAGCAGGAGAAAATGCAGAACAAAAGGAGGATTCCCCACTGGTACCCATTTGCCCCACACCTTCATGCCAAGGTGAAACATACAATTCAGTGATTTCCAATGTGGTGATGTCTGTAGGCCCAGAAGCCATGGAAATGGGAGAGATTTGAGGTCACAATGACTTGGGGCTACTGAAGGTATTGGTGGATAAAAGCTAACAAATGCCAAATGCCTTTAAATATCCAAGACAGTCCTGCATAATGAGGAACTGTCTTACCCAAAATACCAATAACATTCCTGTTGAGTTCTAATTTGTTGCAATCCTTTCACCTATCCAGAAATATTCCAGATGCTTGTCATGTGATCAACATAGCTGAGCTCTTGATTTAGGCTTGGAAAGGACAGACCTGATGGTACCTTATGGAGCTAGGCTTCAGTGTTCCCCCAGCCCACCCATGCAGCTCAGAGATTTCCTAAGATTCTGTTAATTAGACTCTTTTGTGCTCCAAATACTCCAAAGAGGTACAACTACCAAAAGCAGAAGAATATGGGCAGAGATGTAGTCACAATGAGTATTCTTTATACATAGTATTTCCAATTTCTACCACCACCTTGGAAGTTCTTTGAACCTTAAGGTAAGCAGGGCCCATGCCTACAAAGGTGGTCTGCTGAGTGACAGGATGCTTCACAAAGTGCTATATGTGTTTTGTGAGAGTCATATGCTCTGATCTTTGATTTCACTAGCACATTAAAAAGCATTTGGTCTCTCAAGAATGGACTCACGTAAATGATGCTCACTGAGTCTCATTCTATCTAAATGACAAATTGTTCTGGTCAACAGAGAACTGCATTCTCTTCATGGAGGCAACCTAAGCATAAAGTTGCCTTGTCAGATTGACTTGACATTCCTTCAAGATCAGTGTCATTTCTAGGATAATCCCATTTTCAAGAACGTATTTCTATTTCACCTCTTGAAAATCCCATTTAATCCTTCAAGACAAAATTCAAATGTCTCTCTTGAGGCTCATTACTTGATTTGCTCACCCTGAACACCTAGTGTATGTTTTTATCCACGTCTTTGTCATTTCACACAGACTATGGTGCATCCTAGTCATTTAAGGATATCTCATGTTCTCTACTAAATTGTAAGCTCCTTGAGTATGACAGCTATAATCTAGGGTAACAGATATTCAAAAACACTCCTCAAATAATATGGATTCTGGTTTTATAGTTGAAAAATACTTGGGAAGATATAATAGTAAGTTTGAATCAAATTAAGTAGGCTATTAAATGGTGGCACTAAAAGTAAAGTTTGACCTGGACTCTCAGTCATAACTCTAGATCAGTAGATTCTGAACCAGGAGTGATCTTAGCACACAGGGGACATTTGGTAACATCTGGAGACATCTCTGATTGTCAAAAATGGGAGTGGAGTCAATAGAAGGATGCTACTGACATCTGATGGTAGAGGCCAGGTACGCTCTAAACATCCTACAAGAGGACAGCCCCTCTTCCACCCCCAATGACAAAAAACTGTCCAGTCCAAAATGTCAATAGTGCCAAGACTGACAAGTCTTGCTCTAAATCTATCAAATTGGTTGCTTTTTCCCGTTTCCCATGCCCTGGCTAAGCTTTGGGACTTACGGAGTTCACTGATAGTATATCATTTTTAGATAATCTTAGAGTTTCTAAAAAGCCATCATCATTTTCACCATCATCATCATCTTCAATAGCAGCGACACTTTAACAAGATTAAATATTGAGGTAGTTTGAGGAATTTGTGGGAAACCAGAGTAGGGTCTTCACCATTCTGAAGTTCAGGGATGAGAACCATGTGTCTGCTAAAACCAAAACTATTAACTACTAGGTCAGGGAGAAATTTCCAGAGCAATTGCCATTATTTCTGTCATTTCAAATCTTTCTATCATAAGTACCTGTTATACCCTGCCTTCAAAGTTGAGACTGGAGATAAATTATTTTAAGGAATCAAAAGTTTTTCCTTATAGGCAAATATTTTTGGAGAATCAAATTCTCTGCCTTGCTTGTATCATAATTTATGTATCTTATAAATTATTAATAAATTTCTATTTAATCAAGTTTTATTTCTCTCTGTTATAGACTAAAGCCATTTTTTGTTTGTTTGGTCCTATACGGAACTTTACCCTGAATTTTCTGTAGATTTAGATTTAGAAATCTAGATTTAGAAATAAGTCGGATTTTTATGATCTTCTTTTTCTGAGGAGAAACAATCAAGCTTCCTTATCACAGCCCCCATCATCCATCCCTATTTAGTTACTTCCAGTTTATTCATTTGTCCTCTCTCATAATTCCTCGTTTTTCTTTTACTCTCTAAAGCCCATGGTCTACAACACACACACACACACACACACACACACACACACACACACACACACACCATACACACCTCTCTCTTCAGGGCTGATACATCAAATAAAAAATGAAAGAAACAGAGAATAAAGTATTTTATGCAATGAAGAAAGTTGAATTGCATTCTAGAATAATGAATAAGGGAGTTCTGGATCCAAATTTTTTTTTAATTGTCTTAGCTCAGTGATGGTGAGTGTAAGAAACTGAAAGGTGCCAGGCCCAGATTATTTCACTAGTGAATTCTATCAAACATTTAAGAAATAAGTAATACCAGTTCTCTACAATCTGCTTCAGAAAACAGAAGCAGAGGGAACACTTCCTAACTCTTTCTACAAGGCCAGCATTATTCCAATACCAAAACCAGACAGACATTATAGGAAAGAAAAACTAGGGACCAATATTTCCCATGAATATACATGGAAAAATCCTTAATAACATATTAGAAATTAAGTCCAACAATGATAAAAAGAATTATACACAATGATCATACCTGGGATCTATTACAAGTATGCGAGACTGGTTCAAACATCTGAAAATCAATTAATGGAATCCATTTTATCAACAGCCTAAAGAAGTTACAGATATAGTAACATACATGATGATGATGATGATGGTGATGATGGCAGCTTTTTCAGGAACTCTGAGACTATCTGAAAGAACATTCCCCCCCAGTGAACTTCACAGGTTACTAAATTTGGCCAGTTCATGAGAATCAAGAAAAAAATTCTTTGATTTAATAGAGGTAAGCTTGAGAGGCCAGTGAGCCTCCACTTTAAATACCACAATATAATATCCCACATAATTTGACTTAATTTTACTTTGCAAGGGTAAATAGCTAAATATAACAGGCAAGTCTATTCCATAACTGAATAAGCAGAATGACTGTACTTCATGAAATCATCTTGACAGTCAAAACTCAAGCCAATGTGTTTTGTTTAGCATATTGCAGACATGACTCAGATTTTGGATTTAAGAGATACAATATGAACAATCATGAGGCTCTTTTATTACAAATGTGAGAAAATTATCTATATGCAAAGCTATATTTAAGGTATGTGAGGTGGGGTTGAATTTCAAAAAGTCAACTTTTATAAAATAAAATAAAATTTGAAATTCACTGGGCTGAAATATACTAAATATCATGTGTCTTGATAGAGAACAAAAAGGTCCATATCAAGTTTTATATATATTGCTCTCATTTTGAGAATAATTTCATTAGATAAAACAGAGTATAATGTTCAAATATAAACTTAAGTCCCAAATACCAACACTGAACTTAAATGAAAGCTCTATCTACATCAGTGGGTAGGGAGAGTTTCTGCTTGAAGGTTCATCTTTTTCATCTTGTGCTAAAGCAAACCTTTTTTTTTTTTTTTCCTTTTTAGAGAGAGAGATAATGCATGTGTGCATACAGGGCAGGGGCAGGGGGAGAAGGAGAGAATTTTAAGCAGAGCTTGGATGTGGGGCTCAATCTCACAACCCTGACATCATAACCTGAGCCAAAATCGAGTCAGATCCTTAACCAACTGAGCCACCAGATGCCCCTACTGAAAGCAGGCCTTTTATATATTACTGTACATTTTCCATAGTCTTCGACTTTTCTGCATTTACCTTCTTTTTTTAGTGCATAATGCATTTCCATCTATAAAATACTGTCTTACATACTACTGCTCGAACTAAATTTGGCTTTTATACAAAGCCACATGGGAAAGGAATACGAATATGGTCATTAACAGTGCAGAAACTACAACCATTTGTCACTTGCCAATCTATGTTTACACATTGGCAGAGAAGAACTAGAAGGTAATTTTTTTCTTATAACTTACTTTCTGGGTTTATCATTACTAGCATAAGGAATTTTTCCCCAGATTCTTAATAAGTTAAACACAAATTGAAATATAAATTGAAATAACCCTGCTGTATATTATTATTTATACAAGCACTGGCCCCATTTACAATTAGAAGGGAAAAGTCAAGGCAGCAAATGACATTTTTTCAGTTCATTACGATAAATTATACACCTGTCAAGTCTCCAGGTTCCAAGAGAGCATCACTGTGGAAGCAGAAGAGTTTTCAAATTTTTAAATTCTCCCATTTGAATTATAAAATATGTATAAAAAAGTAATTATTTTCCCATCTGAGGAATCCCTTTTATGATTTCTTGGTTAAAAATATAAAATTTAGAAACCGTGTATTGATTCAAGGCAAAAGTATATGCCCATTAAAAGTATTATAGTAATAATATGTTTTTTCATCGAAGTGATTCTTAAAATAAAAATACCAGTCTCTTCAACAAATGGTGTTGGGAAAACTGGACAGCCACATGCAGAAGAATGAAACTGGACCGTTTTCTTATACCATACACAAAAATAAACTCAAAATGGATGAAAGAGGAGACAGGAATCCATCAAAATCCTACAGGAGAACACAGGCAGTAACTTCTTTGACCTTGGCTGCAGCAACTTCTTGCTAGACACATCTTCAAAGGCGAGGGAAACAAAAGCAAAAATGAACTACTGGGACTTCATCAAGATAAGAAACTTTTGCATGGCAAAGTAAATAGTCCACAAAACTAAAAGACAACCTACAGAATGGGAGAAGATTTGCAAATGTCTTAACAGATAAAGGGCTAGTATCCAAAATCTATAAAGAACTTAAAACTCTACACCCAAAAAACAAATGGTCCAGTCAAGAAATGAGCAAAGGACATGCACAGACATTTCCCCAAAGAAGACAGCCAAATGGCCAATAGACATATGAAAAAATGCTCAACATCCCTTGGCATCAGGGAAATACAAATCAAAATCACAATGAGATACCACCTCACACCAGTCACAATGGCTAAAATTAATAAGTCAGGAAAAAACAGATGTTGGTGAGGATGTGGAGAAAAGGGAACCCTCCTACACTGTTGGTGGGAATGAAAACTGGTACAGCCACTCTGGAAAACAGTATGGAGGTTCCTCAAAAAGTTGAAAATAGAGATACCTTATGATGCCAAAATTGCACTACTGGGTATTTACCCCAAAGACACAAATGTAGTGATCTGAAGGGGCACCTTCACCCCAGTGTTTATAGCAGCAGTGTCCACAATAGCCAAACTATGGAAAAAGCCCAGATGTCCACTGACAGATGAATGGATAAAGAAGATGTGGGTGTGTGTGTGTGTGTGTGTGTGTGTGTGTGTGTGTGTGTGTGTATATATATATAATGGAATATTACACTGCCATCAAAAAAATGAAATCTTGCCATTTGCAAGACATGGATGGAACTAGAGGGTATTATGCTGAGCGAGGTAAGTCAATCAAAGAAAGACAAGTATCATATGATCTCACTGATATGTGGAATTTAAGAAACAAGACAGAGGATCATAGGGGAAAAGAGGAAAAAATGAAATAAGACATCACCAGAGAGGGAGAGAAACCATAAAAGACTCTTAATCATAGGAAACAAACTGAGGGAGTGGGGGGGATGGGGTAACTAGGTGATGACCATTAAGGAGGGTATATACTGTAGTGAGCACTGGGTATTATACAAGACTGATGAACCATAGACTTGTACCCTGAAACAAATAATACATTATATGTTAATTAATTGAATTTAAAAAAAAAGATCCATTGAGTGTTAGAAACTGAGCATAGAAATACATATCAAACCTCTATCCAGGTCCCTGGGAGCTTATCATCCAGTTAGGATGAGAAGTTATATAATAATATTAATAATAATAATAATAATAATAATAATGACAGTAACAACAAAACAAATTATATGCATTATAATGTTTACATATAATACAACCTAGTACATAAATATATAATGATTACTATACTCTAAGCATAAGTCTAAGCACTTTACATATATTAACTCATTTAATACTAAAATAAGCCTACAGGATTGGTATAATTATTATGATTATTTTCATTTTACAGATAAGGAAATTGAGGACAAACAGGGAAGAGATGGTAGAGATAGAATATGAACCCTGCATCCGTGGTCTTTTACATTCTACTGCCTCTTCTATCATAACATGACACATTGGCAAAGGTTACAAATGTTAGGCACCAAGTGAGTTGTACACATAGCAAATGCAAAAGAAGTGTGGTGTATGGGGAGAAGTCACTGTGGGTTGAAGTAGCCTGGAAGGATTTCAAGGATAAAATGAGGTTAGATTTTTTTTAAAGATTTTATTTATTTATTTGACAGAGAGAGACACAGCGAGAGAGGGAACACAAGCAGGGGGAGTGGGAGAGGGAGAGGCAGGCTTCCTGCGGAGCAGGGAGCCCAATGCAGGGCTGATCCCAGGACGCTGGGATCATGACCTGAGCCGAAGGCAGACGCTTAACGACTGAGCCACCCAGGTTCCCCGAATGAGGTTAGATTTTAAGTGAATAGGAAAAAAACTACAATAAGCAGGGGGAAATGTCTGAACAAAATGAGGAAAATGGGAATCAGTTTGTAAAATTTGGGATATATTATCCATATAAATATCCAATAGGCTCCTCAAGGGCAACATGCCACCTTCAGATTGTATAAGAATCTTTTTCAGCTATTAACTTGTTTTCTCTGTCTCTCTGGCCAGTATATAAGCTCCATGGGAACAAAAACTTGCCTGTCATTTTATGATTATATCCTTAGTGACTTTCATGGTGCCTGGCATAAAATAGGCATTCATTTATTTGCTAAATGCCTGAATAATTAAACATATAAAGGAATGAAAGTCTAAGTTTGGTTCAGCTTCCCTCCCCCTCCAAACAAACAAACACAAACAAAAACAAACACTTTGATTGCCTTTATGTGTTCCTTATTTCATGAGTGGCACCCACATGTTCAGGCAAAAGACCTAGAAATCATCTTTGACTAGTCCCTCCTTTTCATTATTGCTCTATGTATATTTAATCATAAATTTTCTTTTCTTCCTTCTAACTGTCTAATTCTTCCACTTCTGTTCTCACTGCCATTATTATATTTCTATCACATATTTTTCTTGAATGATGCTATAGCCTTTTTATGCATCTCCTTGCCCTTGATTTTTTTTTCCACTCCATTTTCCACATTGAAGTGAGAGTAATGTTTCTGTAGTACAAATCTGATTATATCATTCTCTTGTTCAAAAATCAGTCAATAGTAAGGGTGAGTCAGTCAGTTGAGCCTGGGTGGCTCAGTTGGTTGAGCATCTGACTCTTGATTTTGGCTCAGGTCATGATCTCGGGGTTGTGAGATAAAGCCCTGTGTGGGGCTCCATGCTCAGTGTGGAGTCTGCTTGATATTCTCTCCTTCTCCCTCTGCCACTCCCCTGTTCACAATCTGTCTCTCTCTCTAAAATAAATAAATAAACTCTTAAAAAAAATCAGTCAATAAGCTTCCATGGTCCTCAGATAAAATGCAAGTTCCTTAACATGGTTTAATATGCCCCTCATGGTCTAGCCACTGCATAACTGTTCTCTCAGCTTGAGAACATGCCCCATCACTAACACTATGCCTCTTTGAAGCCAACATTTTACTATTAATGAATCTCTTTGAGTTTACCAAATGACTTTCTTCTCTTCTTCCCTTAGGTTTTTCCAAATTATCGACACAATCTGAATCTCTCCTTTCTCCCTGCCCCTTTTATTTTGCTCCATAATATTTATCATTACGTCTTGGCTTTAGCATTTCTTCTTTTAAAAAGTTTTCCATAACTACAAAAATGATGTTATTCTGCTCAATTATGATCCCTATTCTAACTCTACTGCATTCTTTATCACCTTCTGTAGGGAGCAGCTGGTTACTTGTACAATTGCCTCTTAGACTGAAAGTCTCTGACTATAGAGACCAGGATTCAGCATTTTATTATTCACTATTTTGTGTCCAGTGCCTAACTAAAGTTTAGGATTATTAACATAATGTTCAACTAGGTCATATACCAGGAATATATGAAATTGAAAACTGAATATTAAGTGAGACTTTCCTTATTGATCTCAAATTGACCATTAGTATCCAAAGTTGAAAAGAAGAGGATATAACACTCCTATCTTCTAAATAGAGCTGGAGAAAACTGAAGCAAATACCTCACCCAAGTATACAAGGAGGTGCCAGACATTCTGAAAGTAAAAGTAGGTGAACTTTAAGTCATAGTAGTAGAAATTACCCAAATTAAAGAGATTAAAAAAAAAAAAAGAGTGGAAACTTGGACTTGGAGAAAAATATCAAGTGGATTAACATACTGATAATTAGAATCCCTGAAGAGAGAGGGGGGCAGGAAAAATATTTTACAAATAATGGCTTGACATTTTTAAAACATTTGGTGAAAATTATAGACCCTGTTTCCAAGAATCTCAACAACAAGCAGGATAAACAAAATGAAAACCACACCAAAACATATCATAATCAAAATTCTGAAAAGTCAATGGTAAAAAGAACATTTTAAAAGAAATCAGATAATAAAATTCATATATATATAAAGGGAACAAAGTAGCAATGATCCCTGACTTCTCATCAAAAACAATGTGAGATAATAGACAATGGAAAGATATCTTGAAAGTTCTGATAGGAATAATAAATATAAATAAATAAATAAATAAATAAATACTGTTAAAATAGAATTATATTAGTGACAATATTTTTTCTCCAAACTGATGGCAAATTAAGACTTCAATACAAATAAAAACGGAGAGAACTTTCAGCAGATATGCACTATGATAAATGTTAAAGGAAATTCTTCAGGAGGAAGGGAAATAATATCAGATAAAACTCAAATCTCAGGGGTGCCTGGGTGACTCAGTTGGTTGAGTGTCTGCCTTTGGCTCAGGTCATGATCCCGGGGTCCTGGGGTCCAGCCCCACATCGGACTCCTTGCTGAGCCTGCTTCTCCTTCTCCCTCTGCTCCTCCACCTGTTTGTGCTCTCTCTCTCTCTCGCTCTCTCTCTCTCAATCTCTGTCAAATAAATAAAATCTTTAAAAAAAAACCCTCAAATCTCAAAATAGAGTATTAGGAATAAAGAATGTGCGGGTAAACATAAAGCATGCTTTAATTTCTTTTAAAGATAAGTGGTTATTTAAAGCAAAAATAATAATAATAAATTGAAGGATTAGTAACATGTACAAAAGTAAAATAGCTGTATTGGGGTGCTCCAGAGAAACAGAAGGAATTAGAATATATATGCAGGGGTCCTGAGAACTAGAAAACCCAGTGGCATAGTTCCAGTCCAAAGGCCAGGAGGTTCAAGACCCCAGAAGAGCTGATGTTTCAGTTCAAAGGCAATCAGGCAGGAAAAATTCTCTCTGACTCAGGGGAGAATCAACTTTTTGTTCTATTCAGGTCTTTATTAGGGAGGTAAATCTGCTTTATTCAGTCTGTTAATTTAAATGTTAATCTCATCCAAAAGTACCCTCAAGGACATACCCAGAATAATGTTTGGCCAAATATCTGGGCTTTCTGCGCCCCGGTCAAGTTGACACATAAAGTTAACCATCACAATAATAAAATGATATTTGTAGAAATAAAAATTAAGTTTATTCCAAATAGGAAAAGTAAAAGGAAATGCATGGTAGGAAGCATCTAAAATATACATGAAATTGGATAATATTCTTTAAAGTAAACCGTGATAAGTTATATATGCATCTTGTAAGAGTACTCACACACAAAGACACAAAGACATAAAACTAAAAATCCAATTGTTGAAATAAAACAGAATACTAAAAAATAATCAATTAATCCAAAAGAAGGCAGGTAAAGAAGGGGGGGAAAAACAAGCATTACAAATAGAAAACAAAAAGTAAGTAACAGACTAAAACATAACCTTATTGTTTATTGAATTCATATAAATGGTCTACACACTCTAATAAGAAGGCATGGATTTTCAGACTAAAAAAAAAAAAAAAAAAAAACAAGTGAAGAATAACTGTCTATAAAAAATAATCTTTAAATATATAGAAACAAGTACATTAAAAGGATAGAGAATGTATACCATGCTAACATTAATAATAAGAAAGATGAATTGACTCTGTTGATAAGTATATGTCAGGACAAGAGATATTACCAGGAATAAAGGGGGACATTTCCTGATGCTCTTCAATTCATCAAGAACATATTAAAATTCTAAATGTGTATATAACTAATAACTCCATTTAAGATGGAAGCAGAACAGACTAACTAAAATCACAAATTTAGAAATTCACAGGTTTAGTTAGAGATTGTAGCTCTCCTTTCTTAATAACTGACAGGACAGATAGAGATATATTCAGAAACAGTGCAGAAACATGAGTCACATTATTACAAGTGTCATTTTCATGTAATTGCTACCTGAAGTGATCTTGTTCATGTATCTGGTTACTTGTCCACTGCCTGCCCCCTCATTACCATGTAAACATCATGATAGTGGGGACTTGTATATCTTTCTCACTGTCCCATTCCTAGCCTTTACAATAGTGCCCGGTACCTAATAGGTGAACATCAAATAGTTCAATGAAGGAAAGGATAAATTATTAGATTTAATGGATATTTTGAAAACATTATGCTCTTATTTAGGGAGGTTCTTAGCATGCAAATTAGGACATAGGAGGAGGTACTTGAATCAACAAATCGTACTCCTGGAATTCTAATCAAATATTTCAGTTTTAGACTAGGTACTTAATTTCCATATCAAGATACAATTAATAATTTCAAAAGACACTTGTATTCAAATTTAGTGGCAAAGAAACAGCATATTTTAAAAAATTAAGAAATGAGAAACTAAATTATATCTTTGTTTGAAAGACAGAATCTCAGCTAAAGATTTATGCCTCTATTAGTAAGGAAGCAGGCCACTCCACTGATTTCATATCTTGCTAACAAAGAAGGTAAATAGGAAGGACTCTAGCTTATCTACTAGTCCTAAACTGAAATCAAAGTGTTCTGGCTTGTGTCCAGAAACTTTATCAAGATTCTACTTATTGCAATGTTTATAAAGATCTACATAGTGGATGAGTTCAACTCAGTCACAGAGAACACTGTTTGGCCTTTAGCCATGATCTCTACCTGAAATAAACTCTGAGATGCAGAACCATTTGTAAAGAGCCTTTCAGAAATTTCCTTTGCCCTGCTATGTCTCATTCCACACCTGTCTGCCCCTTATCCACCACTGTATCTATTTTAACTGGATGGTTCTTAAATTGATAAAGTAGAACACCCGCTAATAATAAGAAGGTCCTTGACCATGGGTACTTCTGTTTGCAGAGAATGGAAGACTAAATGTGCTGATCCATATTAGAGTCTCAAGTGTGTTAGACCTGGACAAAATAATGCTGCTAATTGGCATCATTCTAAGTGCTAAGTAATAGGAAGAATGTATGTCTGTCATCAGTAATGAACTGGAATTCACACTGTGCAGGGTACTATTCAAAGCCACAGTAACTTCATTCTTATGCAACTGTAAATGATGATTTTATTTTAGAACAGGGACTCTGCTTTTTGACTAGCTTCAGAAAGAACGTGACACAATGTGAAAATGGACATTTAATAAATACTCCTTCCTACACTACACACAGGGAACAGGTAATAAATGCTGTTGTCTGACTTGATAATGATGATGCCTGGCACAGTAGAGAGACAATTAATGAATGCTCTTTGACTGATGATAAGACAAGCAATACAAACATGGATTTTTCTTTGTCAGTTTTCCCCAATAGTTCTGAATGAAAGTAAAATGTGCTCTAGGCAAGAAGGAACCTAAGACACTGAGATACTAGAATCTTTCTTGTTGCTATGCGTTTCATCTCAATAGTAGATATTTATATATGATTTATTATATATTAGGGACTGTTGTTCTAAGTGCTATATACATATTAACTTGTTTAATCTTCAAAGCCACCCTAATAATTATAATGATAATAATAATGCACTATTATGTTTCTTGCTTTTATAGATGAAGAACAGAAAGCACAGAGGGATATCTTGCCCAGGGTTACAAGTAGTTTTCGCTTTGGGCCTATTACATATAGTACTGCAGTGAACATTCATTTACATACACTCACATACATGTTGAGTGAACATATTTTTTGCTGGGTATATTTTAGGTGTGAAATTGCTAGGGTATGGGACATACATACGGCCATTTTTAATAGATATTTCTAGATGGTTTTCCCAAGTGATACTGTCTGAGAATTCTAGTTGTTCCACATTCTTACCAACACTTGATGTTGTCTTTTTCATTTTAGACATTCTGATAAGTATGCAGTGAAACCTCATATGTTTTTTAATTTGAATTTCTCTGATGAGTAATGAAGTGTTGATACATTTAGTGGTCATTTGAATATTCTCTTTTATTAAGTGCCAGTTAAGTCTTTCACCTCATTTTGCCAATTCTCTCCAAACTGATCTATAAATCCACACAGTCCCAATGTACATTTTAGCAGGGTGTGTGTGTGTGTGTGTGTGTGTGTAAATTAACAATAAAAAAATTGTAGAAATTACATGGAAATGCAAGAGGTCAAGCATAGTCAAGGACATTTTAATTTTTTTTTAAAGATTTAGTTATTTATTTTAGAGAGAGCGAGTGTGGAGATGGAGGGTGCAGAGGGAGAGGGACAGAGAGTCTTAAGCAGACTCCGTGCTCAGCATGGAGCCCAAGGCAGGGCTCGATCTCCTGACACTGAGATCATGACCTAAGCTGAAACCAAGAGCAGCGCTTAACCCACTGTCACCCAGGCGCCCCAGTCAAGGACATTTTGAATGAAAGAAATATAGCCGGAGGATTTATATTACCAGCTGTAATAATAAAGTCATAGTACTCAGCACTTTGTGGAATAGGCTCCTTGGTTAGACAGACCAATAGAGAAGAATAGGGAATGTGGATTTATGAAGAAAGTGACAGTGGGGAAAGGACAGTCCTTTCAATAAATAGTTCTGGGTCAGCTGGTCAAGATGGAGGAGATGAGGGAGCAGGGAAAAAAAGACAACTTTTTAATGGAAAAATCTTTACCCACAGTAGAAACTGGCTACAATGAGGTTTTATGTTTTTAAAATGATGCGAATAAACTTTGCAACCAATAAAGCACTAGGTAAGTAATGCTCATTATTATTCAAAAGAGGAGGGGACCATTGTAATACAATTTGGCATCAGACAGAGGTCTGTTCGGTTTTCTCTACCATTTTGCTGTCCTTTGTCCCTTAAAAGTATATTTTCAAAAAAATGTTCTAGTACAGAAGATGTGAATTGATTTCCCAGAACAAATCTCAATAGAAAAGACATATCACTCTGCTATTCCACTTGATATAGACTCATCACTGAATCTTAAAAGTTCCTTGGAAACCTTCAGAATAACTCTCTGCCTATAACGGAGACCCCAAACGTACTTTACAAAACCATTCTTGAGTTCTCAAATGATGTTTGGAATATCATAAATTTCTTTATCTTCTTGTTGATATTAACTTGAAATGATGAAGCTCTTTCAAAATCAGAGTTGTTATTTGTTAATAGTCCATTACTCATTAGGTCACCCAGACAATTCAGCCCAACCTGACTCAGAAGTAGCGCTGAAAACATTTGCAAATTGTATTTAACAGGCTCATGGTTCTCTAATGACCCAACCAGGGCTAAGTTAGCCAAAACGACTGACTGCTTATTCCAGTGATTGAAACCAATATATTCTCTCACTTTCCATTCTTGTTTGTTTTAAGGTAACGTGTTTTTAAGTAAGAATTCTTACAGTGCCTCTTACTGAAGTTTAGGAGTCTGCAAAATAAAAGGATTCATGAATGAGAAACACCTACAACTGAAAGAAGCTTTTCTTTCAGAGGCGAAAATATGCAGGTCATGTGACCCACAAGCTATAGGCCTTGCATCAATTCTGACAATAATGCTACTCTCAATTTATTAACTACTGATCCCCGAGGCGATGCTTCATGCTTCATTCCTTTTAATCTTTTTTCTAAATGAATTTTAAATATATGATATTCACATCAGCTTTGTGGTGAAATACTTTCCCAGATGTATGTGGGGGAAATGATATAGAGAGCGATGGATTCGGAGCTGGGAAGGGATATTCATGGCAGACTTGGGGAAAAATTCCAGACTGGGTTCCTGAGGTGCAGAGAGGCAAATTCTTTGGACATTTTCTATTTACTACCCTGGATTGGATAACATTTCATCTATTCTGTGAGATTTTTTTTTAAGGTTGAGATATATTAACTTGGAAAATAACTTTGCCATCTTTGTAGGAAAATGACTTTCTGAAATTTATACAAATATTTGTAAGTCATTGAATGAGATATTTTATTATGTATTTATGGCACCCACTCTACTCCCAAATGTGATTGTTAAATCTGGTTTCCATAGAAACATGTGTTAGGTAATTTGAAAATTACCTGATTAAGTTAATTAATTTTAAAAAAAAGTTATGACTTTTTTAAATTATTATATCAAGAAGACTTATTTATTTATTTATTTATTTATTTATTTATTTATTTATTTCCTTTTGACCCCCTTCATCCATTTCTCCTGTATCTTGGCTACTGTAAATAATGCTGCAATGAACATGGGAATGCAGATATCTTCTCAAGTTAGTGCTTTTGTTTTCTTTAAATAAATAGCCCAGAAGTCAAAGGGCTGGATCATATGAGAGTTCTATCTTTAACTTTTTGAGGAACTGCTTTCCATAACTGCCCTGATTTACTTTCCCAACAGCAAAACACAATGGTTGCTTTTTCTCCACATTTTCGCCAGCTCACTATGGTTTTGATTTGCATCTCCCTGATGATGAGTGATGTTGAGCATCTTTTCAGAGACCTGTTGGCCATCTGGATGTTTTCTTTGGGAAAGTGTCCATTTAGATCCTCTGCTTATTTTTTAATCAGGTTTGCTTTTTTTGCCATTTAGTTGTATGAGTTCTTTCTATATTCTAGATTTCAGCCTCTTATCAGATATCTCATTTGCAAATATTTTCTCCCATCCACTAGGTTGTCTTTTTATTATATTGATGGTTTCTTTTGCTGTGCAGAAGCTTTTTGGTATGATGTAATGCCGCTTAGTTATTTTTGCTTTTGTTGCTTTTGCTTTTGGTGTCAGATTCAAAAAGAAAAAAAAATCTCTAAGACCTATGACAAAGAGCTTACCACCTATGTTTTCTTCCAGGATTATTATGGTTTCAGGTCTTATATTTAAGTCTTTAATCCATTTTGAGTTAATTTTTGTGTATGGTGTAAGACAGTGGTCAAATATTTCAGCTTAGAGATATTTTTCCTTAGAGCTAATTAAGATATCTCTGGGTTATAGTGTGATGCCAGTTACATGTTGAGCATGCTAGAAAAACACAATAGTATAGTGAGACTACTTTTGTTCAAATCCTGGATCTGAAACTTTACTGAAGATTTTAACAACCTGAACAAAATTAAAAGTTGGAATAAAAAAAAGAAAAATGGAGGTGGCTGGGTGGCTCAGTTAAGCGGCCGACTGTGGATTTCCACTCAGGTTATGATCTCCAGGTTGTAAGATGGAGCCCTGTGTTGGGCTCTGAGCTGGGTGGGTGTGGAGTCTGCTTAAGATTCTCTCTCTCTCTCTCTCTCTATCAAAAAAAGAAAGGAAGGAAGGAAGGAAGGAAGGAAGGAAGGAAGGAAGGAAGGAAGAAAGAAAGAAGAAAAAGAAAGAAAGAAAGAAAGAAAGAAAGAAAGAAAGAAAGAAAGAAAGAAAGAAAGAAAGAAAGAAAGAAAGAAAGAAAGAAAGAAAAGAAAGAAAGAAAGAAAGGAAAAGAAACATAAACCCAATGTGTAATTCTTTTGTATGATTATAAATGATCTTAGTGGCTGGCACAATATACAGCATAGTAAGGAAGATAGTGACTTGATGATGATGATGGTGATGGTGATGAAGATGAAGATGATGCCATATTAAGCTAAGCCAATCTGCTTTATAGAGCTTCTATATGGGGTACATACTTTGCTGGAATGCTAACAATATAGGAGTATATAAAATAGATATTGTTCCAGCCCTGATAGAATTTACTGTTAACTTGAGCAAAGCTTCCTAAGGTTAAGTAATGAAAGCTAGTGATTTTTGACTTGGACTTTAATAGAAAAAGAACGTCTGAAGAAAAGATTTTCAAGATGAAAATAAGATAACTTCCAACATCTTTTTTTTTTTCACATTTTCTGCATGACTTGTGCAAATATTTGTGGGCCTTGGAGGAAATTTAAACTAATCTTAAGGATTATTTGTCTCTTTAGAATTTTAATGCATCTTTATGTATGCATTGATCTGATTAATATGACAGTAAAATATATTTAATAAATACTAAATATAATTTAGGGAAATCAATTCATTTACAAAGCTAAATAGTTATTTGTATTTTGAGACAGAAAATGGAGAAGTAAAATTTAATGTTAACTTTAGTTGATGTATACATCATGTAATTGTATCATGTTTTTCTATTTTGAATTAAGACTAGTTATATCAATGAATTTTTTACACTATGGAGCAACATTAAGCATAAGTGTTATTTTTTAAGTCTAGAGTATTTCAGTACTTTTTACCATATGAAATCACTGATTACTACATTGTCTTGGGTACTTTTTATGTTTTGTTTATAAAGCTCACAAAATAACGTAAATAAAAAAGATAAACAGAGTGGAAAGCTTGAAGAGTTCACAGAGGAGTTATGATTCTTCATCTATTAAATCTATATGCCATATCTAAAAAATAATTTATGACAATTTCTTTGTATGGAAGAAAAATTTTATAATGGCTAGATCCATTAAGAGAAAGAATGATTTCCTAGAGTTTGAAGCTATAAGACTAATGAAAAAGAATATATCATTCTTCTATCTTCCACCATGTGTAAAGTCAATTTTAAAAATTGCAAGATATTCAATCTAAAACCATTAAAGATATTTCCAAAATCTTACACTAGCCCTGGATATATTATCTATTATCTAGTGAGTTTACAAAAAAAGAGTATGAAGGGAGATTTATGTTTTTACTAGATCAGGTAGTTGAATAACTGTCTTCCCTGGTGATTGAAGAATAATCTTGCTTGAGTAGATAGAGGAACTAAATCAGCTCTTGTGATGTCTTTCAGTAATATAATTCTATGACAACTTCCAGTGCTTAGAAAATAAGTACATTCTTAATACAATAATCAAAATTTATACTTGAAAGGAGTTTTAGAAGTCATCTAGTTCAGGGATCAACAGGCTGCTGCCCACTGCCTGGTTTTGTAAATAAAATTTCATTATAACACTGCCACTCCCTTGCTGATTCACTCATTCATTTAAATATAGTCTATGACTGCTTTCACAGTCCAGTGGCCCAGTCCAGGAGTTGCAACTGAGACTGTCAGGCTCACAGAGCAAATATAAACTATCTAGCCCTGTGGAAAGAGCTGTTGATCCCTGATCTAGCTCAACCACCTCATTTTATAATGAAGTAGCTGAAACCCTGAAAAATAAAAGCAAAGTCACTTGCCCATGGTCACATAGGCAATAAAAATGACTTAGAGGTAGGTCTGCTGTTCCCAGATTCCGTAAGCATCCTGCCACTTATGACATAAAAAAAAGTGTGTTTCATATTCTCTAATATTATGATGAAAAAATCCCTAATAAGTAGAATTTTCTATATAAGTAGTTGCACTCCTTTACCCACCTTATTCTTTTCCCTGTAATGACAATAAAATTTAAACAGACAGGTAACCAACACAACACCTATCCTTTTTGGTCCTTAAAAGTTATCAGTGTTTCTACAGAAGGAAAACAATGTGATCAGAACAGATGCACATATGATTGGATTCCCACTGTCAGTCATGTTTTTATTTTTCCCAATTGATTCCAAATTTTTGCCTACTACTTCTATCCAAGTTGTATATCGTGTAAAGACACCATTAAGGAGAATGCCCCCAGTATCTTCAGGAAATGGAGAGATGAACTTTCCTAAATGATTGGAGGTAGACATAAATGTGGGTTTGGGGTTAGGGATGAGAGGGAGGCAGGCAGTTTACCTTGGATGAAATTTACAATTATGCTTACTCCATACCACCTGTTTGTTTACAACGTCCTATACTCTGCAACAGTTAAAATACTATAGGAAATGTTACATATATGTTGTCTCTTTGAATCTCAGTATGTAAGTTTTTAATATTTCATTTATTTTATCTAAATATTAAATATTTAATATTTTTAATCTAAATATCTCACTTCAAAAACATGAGATTATTATGTTCACTGCCTTGATTGTGGTGACTGTATGTAAATTACACCCCAATTTAAAAAAAAATCATGAGATTGATACTCTTTTAGCAAAAGAAGAGAAAATGTAAACCAGCCATTTAAGTCACGTTTTTGTGCTAAAATCAAGCTTGTATGTGACAAATCACAATAAGCAATAATCACCATGAAGAAAATTCCTATCAGATTAAATTTTTGGTTATTATTGTTGCTTAACTCAAAATAAAGTGGTCCTTTTTGCTTATTTGGTAGTGATAAATATTTTGATGCATACGCTTTAAGTCAGATGCAGAACAAGTCACCAACACAAATACTGTTGACATCAGGTATTATGTAGTCATCTGAAACTGTTACACTAATGATTCTAGTTTAGCACAAAAAATTTCAGTTCCAAAAGGCACTTATTAAGACATATTCTTAGCACTACTGTAAAAATGTAGAAACATGAAAAGTACAACACAATAAATAAAACATAACAAGATAGAATGGGCCCAGAGTATATTTTTCCCAGTTTGGAGTTAAATGAAACTATTTTCTTTCAAGAATCTAAACTCTGCTTTAATTAGGATATCAAGGAAATCAGACTTACCAATAATTTTTAGCCTCACAAAAATCCTAGACTTGCTCTTCTGTTTCTAAAATAACGCAGGGTCTTCTGGGGGAAAGAAATAACATTTGGTTAGTTAGGCTGCATGTTGTATGCCTAGTGAACACACTGAGGCTTTATCTATAATTTCCTAATTTGCCAGCTCCTTTCCTTCTATATGTGCTCTCAAGAGATTAGTGTCGACTTCTGAGGAGGAGCTCAAGCTGCTCTTAGAACCATCTTTATCTCACAATCACTGTTGGTAAAATAGTAAGATACCAAGGGATTTCATGACATGTAATTCTTCAACTTGCACAAGAAATTAAAAGAATAATTTATGTTTCATACATCTCTAATTATAGTAGGGTAAAAGGAAGAAGGAAGATCATATCATTGAAGTTACAAATTATGTATAAGACCCATCCAAAGCCAGCGCTTTCATCCAGGGTAAGTTTATGGCTCATTAACTCTGTTGTGTGTAACACTCTTTTTATGATCTTACTGCTCATATATTTTAAGTTATAGATAACTGATTATACATACTTCTAAATAACTATTTTTTTTTACAATCATGACACAAATGACCCGCTGTATCTTGGGATAAATATATTGACTACAATTAGTTTTTTCTCAGCCTTAGGGAGAGGTATAATGAAAAAAAATTCTTAAACAGAAGTTATTCAAATTATAAAAATCAAACATTTATCTTGTTAAATATTTAAAAGTTACAGCAACTGGTAAGCTATATACATTCAATTTTATCTTTTTGTTTTAAAGTCTGGAATAATATTTTTATACGCACATTCAAGAAATTGTAAACTTTTCTCATGACAGTTATTCCTTAGAATTTGACATGATGAAACTTTCTGATTAATTGAAAAGGAAGATAGCATGATTCTATAATTCTCCACTCTTGAAATATATACTTGAATCAACATTAGATTGGTTTAAGGTATAATCAAGTCTTTAAACAAGCATGACTGGGTTTGTGACAGGGGCTGAGGAGTTTTTCATTTACTTTGATCTTATTATAAAATAAATGGTATAATATTGTAAATGGTACAGAAGATCCTGAAATGAAAAGGTCAAGTTTCCTTCTGCAGCCCTCCACTCAATGTCCTCTCCAGAAGTAACCACAGTTAACAATTTTTTGTATATTGTTTGAGTTGTTTTCTATGTGTATATGCCTGGGTTTTGACATTTCAAGCCCTGGAAAGGAGAATATGATCGAGCTAGAGCTAAAAGTGGAATATTTTAGATTAAAAGAGACAACATTCAGTTCACTAAAACACATTCACTGGACACCTCCTATATGCAAACTGCTATAATACATTTACAGAAGGTACCTGAGGGTATAAGAATGGAGAGATCACATTGGCTTTGCCTTCAGTTAGTGTGTGTTTCTGTACTTACACAAACATCACTATTGCAAAAACAACCCTGAGTGTGACTCAGGATAAGAGAACGTGCCATATGAAAATAAAAGAGAGAAGGGTTAATTCTTACTTGAGAGTTTATTTGAACTAGTCGTATAGTTATGGAAACTGACACAGCATAACATATTTGGAGAAGGAAAACAACCTAGCATAGATCAAGTTTAGAGAGCATGAATGCGTGAGACAATTAATAAGGTTGAAAAAGTAGGTGTAGGCCCCATCTTGGATTGTATACAGTAGACAAAGTGCTGACATTAATCAATATCAGACGTTTGTTTTCGAGAAACATAACCAGTAGAAAGGAGAATGGGTCACAGATGAAAAAGACAAAGATGAGTAAAATAGAAACTTGTTGTACTCCTCCAGGCAAGACTTTAAAAGGGTCATCAAAATGGGATCCATTGTAAGACTGAATTGAGAGACATTTTAAGGAGTAAGACTAACTTGAATATGGAGTGTCCACATTTGACTGTGAGGTATGAAGCAGAAGGGAAGTGGGAAAGCTACAATATTCCTTGCTTGAATGACTGTATGGTTGTTGAAGTTATTAATTAAGACAAGGTTATAGAAGAAGTAGCTGGTGAAGAATGGTGAAGACTAATGAACTTGGCTTTGAAAATACTCAATCTGAATTGTCGGTAGGGCCCTCACAAAAAGTTATCTCAGAAGCAATATGTGGGACATTTAAGATAATTGAACAGCAGAACTCAGAACCATAAATTTGGAGATCATATGCATATAAGTTGATATCATCAAGCAAAATATATTAAATTGAAAAGAGGTCCAAGAAGTAAACGGAGGAGTGTCACCAGGCAGGAAATGCTGGAGAGGAAAGAAGGAAAAGAACACAGAAGGGAGAGCAGGCATAAAGGAAGGGAAATAGCAAACAGATCTTAAACACACAGCCTGCCTCCCACCAGCTCCTCTTTCCTCCACGTCACTTCTGCTCTGGGATGGCTCCAAAGCCTTCTCTTGTTAGTTTTCTCTGGGCTTTGGTAATTTGTCTATCTGGCCCATTTTGTTACCAGCACTCAGACTTTCACCTTTTAGACACACTAAGAATGGATTTTAGTGAGTTTCGCCTTTCCTTCCTGTCCCTAGGAGAGTTTATTTTGAGTTTAAAACAGGTTTTACTAGTAAATACTACATGAAAAGAGAGATTTTTAAAAATACAAATAAGAGTTATAAAAACAAAATAGAATCTTAAATTGCTTTACCTTACTATTCATGATCTTTGACGTACAAAGAAACTAAAACTGATGGTTCTTAGCAACCTCCCTGATTTCAACTTTTAGGTTTTCCTTCTTTGTTTCAGCCTTTTCTAAAACTCCAATGATCTTGTTTGTTCCACAGGCTGTTCCTCTGAATCGTTTCCAAATCCTCTGACCATTTTCTTTCCTATCCATTACACACTGAAATCCCAAAGTCAGTCTCAATGTTCAGCAACTGGACCCACCTGTGGGATTCACTTATACCAGAAGGTATCACATAACCAAGGTCTTGTTGTTCAATGTAGGAAATGCTGACTCAAGTCAGGGTAGCAGACATGGAGTACCAAATGGAGTATTAGAGATTTTTCTATTCTCCAGGTTTTATTCCAGTGTCAACAACAATAAACATTTACTGATGGCCTCCTGTGCAGAACACTGGGAAATAAAAGGAAGTGCCACTTATGTTTTCTGTTCTTTTTTTTTTAAGATTTTATTTATTTATTTGACAGAGAGACACAGTGAGAGAGGGAACACAAGCAGGGGGAAGCGGGAGAGGGAGAAGCAGGCTTCCGGCCAAGCAGGGAGCCCTATGTGGGGCTCTATGCGGCGCTGGATCCCAGGACCCTGGGATCATGACCTGAGCTGAAGGCAGACCCTTAACAACTGAGCCACCCAGGCATCCCATGTTTTCTGTTCTTAAAAAACTCAGTAAAGAACAGCTACACCAACCACTGGAAAAGAGGAGTTAACTTAAGAAGAAAGAATTATCTACTTAACAATTTAGCATGTGTTAAAAGAGACATTGTGCAACGATGCAGAATAGAAGGTGTATTTAATAAATATTATTTGAATTAAGTGCTTTGCAATTTGGGGGAAAAATCAAATTAGATCCATACCTCCCACCATAAACGAAAATAGCTCTATGTAAAGTGTTTTGAGATACATACGAACAGCTTCTAATTTCCTGCCCCCCCCCCGTCTCCACCTGAGGTTGTCATTCATAGATGAATAAAAGCATCAATAGGTTTAAGGATAATATCAAAGAAGAGTTTTTTTATGTTTAGAAAATCATTAAAATGAGGAAAATAACAGTAAAAAGAATTTATTAGTTAAATGTCAAAATGATGTGAACATGCAATTCACAAAAAGAGGTATCACATTTTAAAGTAAATATTGACTTTTAAAATGTGAGAAAGTGTTGAAACTCAATAAATATGAAAAATTTTACATTAAAACAGCAGTGAAGTAGCATTACTTTCTCATACTCCTGGCGACACTCTCAATTTTTGCAACCACTTTGGAAAGCAATTTGGCTACATGAGCTATAAGTCTATACTCTTTTAAGTAATTCTAGTTCAGAACAAGCATAGAACATATTCTCAGGAAATAATCAAACTGTAAATTATGATTAATTCACTAAGGTTATAAGATCTATAGAAATAGGGTAAGACTTTATAATTACAAGTGGAAACTCATGATATAAAATTACATATGCAGAGTAATTACTATTAGGTTAATTTATGCGTTCATTTGGAATATGAAGTATAAAAGGCACAAGTGTGTATTAGTAGTATTTCAAAATAGTGATTATTTCTGAATGTTTTTCAATTATTCAAACTTTAATACAGGTTATATGTGGCTTTTACAGTGAAGAAAAAAGTACTTCTGATTTTAGCTGAACAGACCTTGGGTTGTTGGTTTTGTTTACCTCTTGTTTCCTTGGTTGGTAACTCTTAGATTTTCTAGCTTACATTTTGGTTTCTGTTCAGTATTAACATGAATTTATCCAAAATAAACTAATTAGCCAAGGATAGCATATTATTAAATTATTGCTGCAATAATGTTGCTGAACAAATCACCCCAAACTCAATGGCCTACAATGACATTGATTTTTCTGATTCCAAGGTCTTCAGGCCAAGCAGGGCAGCTCTGCTTCAGGCTTTAGGTCTGGGTCAAGGTGAAGGGAAGTAGTTATTATAGCATGTCTTCTCAGTGTTCTGCTAAAATTATGGTGGCTGAATGAAGTCATAGGGTCAAACCCAACATCAGTGGCAAAGAGAAATATACTTTGCCCCCTCTATGGCTCTGCAAAGTCACATGGCAGAGGGAAGAAGTGCAGAATTAAGAACAATCCAGTCTGCCACAGAGAGATTAATTCTCATCTGTTATTTTCTGAATCTTCATCTGTAATTTAAGAATACTGAGTTGTATAATCTCATCAGCAAGTTATTTAATCTGTCCAAGCCTCAATTTCCTCATTATTATCGATGATATTAGTATCCGTTTCATGGAATGTTGTGGGATTTAGTAGACAGTGCTTGTAAAACACTTATAATGCTCAACAAATGTTATTTGTTATTAATCTTAGAGTCCTGTCCAGCTATGCGACATCTATGACATTTCATAGTCTAAAAGAAGTCATAGTAGGACTGTTAGGGAAGATGGCAGAGTAGGAGGACCCCAAGCTCACCTCTCCCACAGATTCAACACACATCAGTGTAAAACAGCCTGAAGGCTAGGAGAACAGACTCCACAGCAAAATGCGGAGAAGAGGCCACATCAAAGAGGGGAGGAAGGATGAAGACGTGGTCGGCAGCTAAAGGGACCCTCGGAACTGTCCACAGGAGGGAGGAACACCACGGGTGCAGAGAGGGGAAAGAAACAGACTCTCACACCAGGCATCCCAGGCACAGGGAATACTCATAACATTTGGCTTTGAAAATCAGGGGGGCATAATTTTACAAGTTCTTACAATCAGTGCGGCTTAACACCTGAACTTTAAAATAAGCCATAGGATATAAAAAGATCTCTCTCCATTTTGTTTCAAATTCTCAATCTGGCCTCCAAAGCTCTGTGCAGATTCCATTTTGGGCATTCTGACAGTCTACACTTTGAGAATCTGTTTATAAATCCTGAAGACCAGCCAGGTCTACCTTTGTTTCCAGGACTCTGAAAATTTTGAGATGTATTCAAGATGACTTGAGTAATGAGTTTGCTTTGTGAGGGAACTGAGAGTCTGGTTCAGGTTAAGTAAGACTTAAAATCCTTTTTTAAGTTCAAAATAGGCCTAACTATTTTTAAGAAGTTGTGGTCTCCAAAAAGATTCAGAATAGAAAATCTGTGAAATTTGAGCATACCTGGGCCAACTTGTTTTGACTGTCCTAGAAACAGGATAATCAGACCATCAAACTGCCAAGGCACCAGGCCATTGGCTGGTTACTCCTTGATTATGTTCAGATTTTTTTCTTATTATTTGCCTTATTTGATCTAAAAACAGTGTAGTGACCAAAATATAAATCCAATCAATATTAATATTAGAAAACATTTAAAATTTTATTAATTTTAAATTTCCAAAATATTATTGATATATCATTTTAACGAATACCCATTATTTTAGCAAGGATATAGAGATAATTTCTCTTTTTTTTTTCTACTTACTTCCTTCTGGAAACAGATAAACAGATTAAAAAATATTTAATTATGGGCTATCATGTGTTATTTTTTCTTTAAAGAGGTCAGTATTAATTTCTGATTTCCCTGAAACTAGTTTTGTAATCACCATATATTAGGTAGCACTAATACTTGTACTTATAGCATTTATAAAAATTGATAGCATAAATCTTAAAAATATAAAAAAGAAAAGTGAGACAGACAAACAAGAGAGAAAGGGAAACAACTTGCCAAAATGAAGAGTATTTGAAACTTACATAGCAAGATTTTGCATTATTTTGAAATTAATATTCCCTTTTCTAGTTTTCCATATTTTTAATTTGTTCAGTTGTAAATCAATCCATCAAATTCTGTTTCCCTAAATCTTCAAAGAATTGGAAAAGACTCAAAAATCAGAAAAGGGTCTTTGAAAATGTGAATGAAGATCTTTATTCATCACATATATACCTAAGAAAGTACCATATTACCATTTTCCCAATTGGAAAGAATAATGTCTTAGTCAATAAGTCATTTATTATTATTATTATTATTATTTAAAGATTTTATTTATTTATTTGACAGAGAGAGACACAGTGAGAGAGGGAACACAAGCAGGGGGAGTGGGAGAGGGAAAAGCAGGCTTCCTGCAGAGCGGGGAGCCCGGTGCGGGGCTCGATCCCAGGACTCTGGGATCATGACCTGAGCCTAAGGCAGAAGCTTAATGACTGAGCCACCCAGGCGCCCCTCAGTTATTATTTTTTAACTGCTTTTTAAGTAATGTGTGCAGAGTTGAAGAAATAAATCCTGTTGTTGTTGTTTTTTTTAAGATTTATTTATTTATTTGAGAGAGAGAGCATGCATGCAAGCAGGGGGAGGGGCAGAGGGAGAGGGAGAGAGAAAAGTCTCAAGCAGACTTCCTGCTGAGCAGAGAGCCCATCTCTGGGCTTGATCCCATGACCCTGAGATCATGACCTGAGCTGAAATCAAGAGTCAGTTGTTCAATCAACTGAGCTACCCAGGTACCCCGAAATAAATTCTGTTTCTGAAGCAAGTATTTAACTCTGTTATTCAAGCACAGGCTTAAAAATTCACACATCTTTCCTCACGTCACAGGATGTCACCCCCTACCCATGGGTACCTTCCATTTTCTCTTTAACTCCATTGATGTGGTGCCACTATTCTGCCTTCTATCAGGTTAGATTCTATCTGGTTAGAAATACTGGCCTGCACGAATACCAAAAAAAAGGGGTAACTCCCTGAAGAATACCTTCATTTCCTTGATTGATTCCTCCTCATTGCTGTGGGTGACCACATTACTTCTTGAAGGACACAGTCCTTTATTTGCTACCTTGCACTGTAGTTTTTCTCTCATCTTGACTCTGACCAGCCTTACTTTCCCCACATCTTTACCTTTTCTCTAGTCTTTAACATTTTATATTTCTTTAAGTCCTTTCCTTCTGTGTATGTATGGATACAGGACACATAAATCTGGCTTTCCTCATTTGCAAAAAGTAAACAAACGCAAACCCTATTTGCTATCAACACCAGCTATTTCTCACTATAAGGAAATGTCTGAATTCCATGAGATATAATCTTCTCTTGAATCATCTGATTTCTTTCATGTAATTACTTGTCTCATCTAAAAATCTCCATAATTTTGAAACTATGAGCCACACGCAAATTTTCAAAGAATCTCTCTTAAACAAATTCAAAGTTTTTCTCCTTCTTAAAAACAAACAAACAAAAACAAAAATGCATACCTTACCAGTTATGTGATTTTCAGGTAATTAACTTTCTTACACTGTGGTTAATTTGTTACTTGAAAATAATACAGCCCTCATAAAGCTGCAGTGAGGACTAAATAAGGTAATGCATGAGAGATGCTCAGCCCTTTAAAAAAAAGATAAAGAAAAGATGGCTGGAGTTTTTTGTTTTGTTTTGTTTTTATTGTTTGCCCTGCCTCATTAACTCCTTTTGAAGTCACAGGCACCAAAAGCAATGTTATCTTCAATCTCTAAGTTTTTTATTATCTCCTACTCTGCCCAGCTCGTCTTCACTTGACAGTTAACTCTGCAGAGTCATAGAAACTTACCTGTTAGCTGACTGTTGTAGGTGGAGTCCCTACAGACTACACAGTAAAACGTTGGGGGCTCAATTAATATTTGGTGAATGAATGCACCTCCTTCAGAAGGCCCTCCTTTTACATGCACTCTATTTCTTGGGATGTCACTTCCTCCCCAGCTTCCCCTCTACATCTCTGGGCAGCACCCTGGGGAGCAAGTGCACAAGACTTCCACAGTGAAGACTGTTCACCTCTGAAGACTCCCACTGGGAAAATTTTCTCCTTCCTAAATTCAGAAAATAGGAGCGAGAACTGAAGCTAAAGGATCCAGATGCAGAGGGAGATGGTGAGAACCCTGACAAGTTATTCATCTTACTTTCTCACACAAATATTAAAGCAAAATGTAAGGCCAGCAAAAGGCTTTTGTTAATTATCCTTCAAGAAATCATATAACCAAAGAAATTTACTTGCAAAAACTAACAACCACAACAAAAACTCCTTCCTGGACTTCTGAATAAAACACTAGGCAGGTTTATGTTTTTAAATTTAGAAACCAGTCTTATATTTTTTTTCTAGATTCCATTAAGACTCAGCTATAGAGGTTGTGTTCCATATCTACTGGTTAGAGAGGCCACTATTCCTACAAGGATTGGGTATCAGGTCCAGGGAGAAAACATTTTAAAGGCAATACAATCTTCACTCTTTCTTAAACAGAAATTTTACTATTCTATATTACATTTTCATATAACATGTTACTTGGTGCCCCTGAGCCCTTTTGTAAAACAGAAGCCTATAGTAGTAAATGTCATGATAAAATGAAATCAAGGATTATGAAAGTGGTAAAACTCATTAAATATGAAATCCTATATTCACTACCTTAGACTCAGTGACTTTAATACTTGCTTTTCAAAATTTGGTGTCAATATCAGCTATGTCTCAAAATTAACAAACAGCATTGAACAGTTAAGGCATTGACTTTTAATAAAAATAAAGTCAATTTATATTTTAAATACATTACTATGTGTGCCCAAATATAAAATAACCTCAAATGTAATTCCCCCATTTTATCCCAAAATGTTTTGAACATTTGAACTTGAAATATAGGCATATAAATGAAATAATCAAATGTCTATTTACAATATTAATTATTTTAATTACCCAGACATTTAAAATTATACTCTGATACGTGTCATCCAACAGCACTTTCTGCAGTGACGGAAATGCTCTATATCTGCTCTAATATGGTAGACACTGGCCACATGTGGCCATTGGGCATTTGAAATGTGACTAGTGCAACTGAGGAGCTCAATGTTTACATTTAATTTTAATTAATTTAAATTTAAATTGGCTCCTGAGGCTAGTGGCTACCAAATTGGACAACATGGCTTTAGAAAATTGAAGATTCTTTTAGAAACGTTGTTCTTTTCCACTCATTCAAACTCTTCACATACATCTTAGCATTATCATCAGCACTGCTTCAGTGATATTAGATGTATTATTTAATCTTTTCCACAGCTTGTAAGTGTTAAAATACAAGGAAGATTTAGAAGAAAATGGTGTGTGCGGAGATAGGAACACAGAACAAGTGTCCTGATACTTATGTGTAGAATGAGACTGAAGAGAGAAGACCTGGAATACAAGCACTATTCTCTTTGAAGATAGTCCTAAACCTGTCTGGGGTTTAGCACTTTGTTCTTCCAAATTCTAAACAACCAAAGAATCCATGTAGAAATGACAAAGCCTTTCATTCTGCAAATTTTTTTCAAGTGATTGTCAAAAGACTCATTTACAACCATATCCAATACTTGCAATTGTGAGACCTTACCCTTAGGAATAATTATAAAATCTGTTTCACATTTCTTTCTTTTTTTTTCTTACCATAACATTAGATTTTTTTTCAAACATCAAAATCTAGCACAATTTGAAATCATTTCGCATAAACCTGAACTTTGTTTTTCAAAACAAAACGACTGAGACATATTATATGAGAGACTTATTTTTTTTTTTTAAGAACACATCCTCTCTTCTGATGGATAATTTTGAGGGAGAACAATTGCCTTAATTTGGTACACACAGTAACTTAAAAAAATTACAGAAGTGAGAACTGAAGATTACTTCTTTAAAAGTTGTGTGTTTTCTTTACAATAACATAAAATCCTTTCCTATCACCAAGCCCTCGTTAGATGTTTTTCTTTCCTAAACCTCAAAACAGCAGTCCACAGAGACTGATCTGAGTGGAGTTAGGAGTGATTGGTCATTCTAACCACCCCCAAGAGGCAACATCACAGAGGTGGGGAGGCTCCTTACAAGGTGACCCAGGGGCACAGGTATCAATCCCAGGACCTTCTGGCATCTCAATAAAGATGAGTAATTATGAGATCATTTTATATATCTTGATAGGCACAAGTAACATAAATAGCTATGTATTTACAGACAAATAAAACAAAATACCCTGTCTGTCACTCCTACAATGAGATCAAAAAGCCACTCTCAACTGACTTTCCAAACTTTCCTTAGAACTGTCTTTCCCCCAAGATTAAATGAATGACGCTTATAATGTGCCATTTGGTTCTGCTTTATTACCAAGAATTCCTTGAATGGGGTGAACGAAAAGGAATGTTAATCTACCTCAATCCGGAAAAAAAAAAAATCCTCCTATCCATAAAATGAAATTAATGATCTCCAGAAGCAAATAATTTTAGTGTGATGATGATCTTTGAAGAAGAATTAAGGTGATTTCAGGTGCTCTGCCTGGATCTTTAGCTTAATGAGGCAGATCCATCAAGAGGATAATGGCTAGATGGATATTTTTGTTGTTCTATTTTTAATGAATAAGAGACACTTGTATTCATTAAAATTATAAAAAAGATAAATAATGAATCACCTCAAATTACAGAATTTCCATATTTCTTAAAAAACTGACACTGTGCCTGCCAATAATAGCCTCATATAATATTTATGAAAGACCGGCTTTCTGTAATGAGAAATTCAACAATTATCATGGTAATAACTTGGGAGGCAGGGATGAAATATATGGCAGTAAAATCAAGCCTCAAGTGGAAGATGGTGTGTGCATGTAGTGTTGCAGCGCCTGGAGTCAGGAACGCTTCCGAGGTCTGCAGGGTGAAGGACCTCCACGACTGTCCACATGAATATGAAACTTACTTTATATAAGGCAATTTTCTTTGTTCTTCCTTATAAATTTCTCATCATATTATATTAATAATTCCTCAGACCCAAAGTTTACATTCTTCCCCGAACATCTCCCTATCGCTTCTTTACTTTTTTTTTTCACCTGTCTCTCACTTTCCCCACATTTTTCTCTGAGCAAATCTTCCTTTTATTAAATTTTCTAAGTTATCTTTCAATAATTTGATTTCTTCTCCTCCTTCTTCCTTTTAAATACCTGGATACAGAAACCCTTCCTACAAGTGATTTGTAAACCTGTTGAGTAAGAGATCAACTTATTTTTCTGGATTCCTTTGGAAATTGACACGTTAGTGCAAACTAGAGCAACACAAAACTCAGGTCCTGGTGGTGGAATTTAAACTTCTATTTGGCCCAATTCTCTGCTTCTGATATCTTTAGGATTTCAACCTTTAGCTTACACTTATTAGCAAAGGTCAAGTTAATAAATCTAAGTACAAATATACTTACCAATAAATTTTAAAGTAGTAGAACACTGAGATGTTATGACTAGAAAGAAATTATTAAGATGCTATTTTTAGGAGTATATATGCAGTTTAATTGGGCATAGACCGATCAAGAAGTCTTCTCAATGAAATTAACTGTCTTTCATATTTTGCAAAAGATCAATCTTCTATTCATATTATATGAGACAAGACCACGTCAAAATACCACAAAAGGAAATAAAACTCAAGAATGATTATAAAATATTATGCAGAACTAGTATTTCTAAAGAAAATATATTTGTTATGATTTTTAATATTTCACGGCCAATATTTCAACTATACCTCTAGTTGCCATAAAAACAATATCAAGAAGCATGCCGTATTTTAACATGTCTACTTTTAGGATCTCCAGATGCAAATAAATAAAGCATTTAAAAGAATGACAATTTATCCTGTCACTGCTTAAAGCTCTTAATTATATATACGTATGGTTAGTAAAGATAATAGCAAGAAATAGATTGGAAGCGAGCTGAGCAAATAGATAGTGTTCATAAATGCATCTTGTTTGATATTGAAGTCAAGGGGTTCTATCAAAATGATTTAATACTTGAGGGATAAACTAATACAGAGATGTATAGGGAATCCTATCTCGTTCTGTTCATATGAGTTCAGAGCCTTCCACTGAATTCTATTTTTTTTTTTTTAACTGATTATTCCACACGGACCATTGGGAGTAGCCCAAACTGGGGGCACTGATCCTAATTTCTGTCCTTTTTGACCTCTTTCCCCACCTTCAATTCTTGCTTGCAAGACAGTTAAAGGATGTTCGTGTCCAAATGAAGCTTGGGTAATAAAGGGTGGATAGTTCAGAATAAAAAATGTTGGTTTCATATTGTGCGGATTATTATACTTACTAAATGTTCTTATTTTATCTCTTGATGTGGCTGTACTTTTAGTGGTATCGTGAAAGATGATATTTGTCAGTGTAACAAAGTACATTATATCAGCTTTTTACAAAGGCAACAAATGCATAACTTTCAAGAGAATAATTGTTTATTTTTATTTTTTTGAATATTTTATTTATTCATTGGAGAGAGAGAGACAGAGACAGAGCACAAACAGGGAGAAAGGCAGAAGCAGACTACCGGCTGAGCTAGAGACCGACACGGGGCTCGATCCCAGGACCTAGAGATCATGACCAGAGGCAAAGGCAGACACTTAACCATCTGAGCCACCCAGGTGTCCCTCAAAAAATAATTTTTTAAAGTACAAATAAGTAGTTAAATTTTATATGAAATATTTAAGTGTATATACAAGAAATTATATATGTAATTATATAACACATGTGTTAATTATATATCCACAAAATCCACAAAAATTTTTTTTGAAGGTCACACAGTTCAGCTGTATTATAGTTATTTACGTCTTATCCCTTGACTTGTTCCAGAAAGGATTTAAGGAGCCTTAGGTTGCTAATAAATAAAGGCCAGAAGAGCACCCAATTCTCTAAATACCATCCAGTGTTGACTCTAATAAGCAGGATGGATAGGAGTCCAGGAGGGTGAGGGATGCTTAACTCGGGCCCTGTATCACACCATGTCCCACCTCCTCGGGGATCAGAGGCTTTGGGAGGGCTCCTCCAATGAGAAGTTGTCCTTTTCTAGGGCAGTTATGGCAAATCAATGACCTTACACAGAGTCTTATTTATACCCCACCCCGACTCCTCCACCCTATACCCACAGCAAAGAAAGAAAGGCCATGGGTCTCACAGACCAGACTATCGGGTTGGGGGCGGGGCTAACAAATCACCTCTCCAAGCCTCTCCTTTCATATGCAAGGAAACCCTTTACAGGTCAGATGGCTTGCTGGCCCAAGGCCGGTGGCATGTGGTGGCAGCCCAGAGCATAACTTGTATCTCTGTATGTAATTATGTAATAATTGTATTGTAATAATGTAATAATCTCTGTATGTAATTATGTAATAAATATATTACATAATTATACACACACACACACACACACACACACACAGTATATCCAAACATGCACACAAAGGAAATAAACAGAGAATCTTTTAGCTAAATATGATCTTGAGAAATTCTTCCAAATATTGAAAAGTTTTCAGTTCATCTGACATATTAGCAATAAATACACACAGGGGGCTTTATATACATTTATCCCACATTCATTTACTTCAAAACATAAATTATTATTATTTTTTCTTCCTAAGCCAAAACTAGGAATAACAGCTCTCTCTCTATAGAACCCATTTTTACTGGGGCAAAGGAGGAAGGCAGCAGATTTAATCCCTTGTCTATTTGTTAGAATTCAAAAGGCTGCACTTTGGCTAACTTGTTTGGCCTTTCTGTGTGTAGACAAAGATATAAAGAAAGAGACAGAGATAGAGACAGACAGATATAGAGATAGAGAAAGAAACATAATATTTTTATATAATATAAAATATATATGATAACAAGTAATCATCTATACTTTTCACTTACCTGAAACTATAAAATCACTTAAATGTGTATATCTGTGTGTGTGTGTGTGTGTCTGTGTATGTGTGTGTGTGTGTGTGTATTAATGGGGGTTTGATAGTTATGTCCACGAAAGTCTCTGAATTGATATGACAGTTATAAACCTAATTTTTTAAAAATTAGAAATCAGAGAATTAATGTTGGGTGGGGTCTTTAGATTCTACCTCATTCATTCATCTCATTTTGTGGATGTGATAAATAGGATACTGGAAAGCAAGTATCTTCCAAGGTCCAGAAAATGAATGAGTAACAGACATGGGGCTATAGCCTAAATTGCTTAATCTTCAATGGAGTGCTATTTCTAGCATACCCGTGCTGCCTCACAAATGGCGTTGTGCTATCCTGTTAATTTTATTGTTAATTTGGCTCTTTGAAGAACGATAAAAATTAATTAGTAAAATAAGTCATTTTAATGAACACATGATCCTCAAATTTTTCTGAAGACCTATACGACAGTAATATTAAAACAGATTCAGTTTAAGATGGGTGTGTATATCTGAAAGTATTTAATATAAACTGGTTTCTCTAACATCAGTCAAGAAAAACTTAACTCATTAGGTAGAGAAATATTCTAATTTTAAAATATTTTTAGGTAAGGAAATTCCATGGGTTCATTTGGCAACCCTAACACCGAGGTCTCAGCCCTCAGCATCTTTGCCTCCTCAGCTACAGTACAACATACACACAGGCACACACACTCCTCTAAAATCATTTGAAAAGCAAAACAAAACTCTCCCAGGTGATTCAAACACACTATGTTTTGCCAACTCCAGCCTTCAGACTGAGAACAAGGTATCAAAGTAGAGAGACTGGATGTAAATAAAGGTTGGTTCAATCATTTCCTCAATGACTGTCGTAGCCAAGGAGGGATACCTCCTACTGGTGTAATCTTATCCGAGTTCAGGGAGCAGATAGTCAAACATTACAGGTATGTTCCAGACCCCCAGGGGACACAGAGTGTTCCCAACCCTACGTATACTATGTTTTTTCCTGTGCATACACATCTACGGGAACATTTAATTTATAAATGAGGCACAGTTACAGGTTAACAATAATAATAAAATAGAACAATTACAACAATATACTATCATAAAAGTTCTGTGAATGTGGTATCATTCTCTCTCAAAACGCTGGAGTGCATTGTGCTGTGCTCACCCTTCCTATGATGTTGGTTAAATGCCAATGTAAGGAGAGGAAGTGAGGTGAAGGGCTCCAGCACGTGATGTATGTAGCCTTCGGCTACTATTCACCGGATGATTATTTGTCACAAGGAGGATCTGTTACTACCAACCAAGGTTGACCTCAGGTGATTGAACCTGCGGAAAATGAAACCACAGATAATGGGGCTATAGGATACAGGTGAGAAAGAAGACTTCAGGGTTTCCCGACTCTACCAATGATTCTATCTGCCATTGATGGGGATACTTAAAATACCACTGTTTATTTATTTGTAAAATGCACATAATTTCAGAATAGGTTCTTAGGAGGATTGAGGCTCATAACATACATTTGTATAAGTTAGGAAAAATTTTAAATGCTCCAAAATTCAAAATATTACTTGTATAATGCAATTTTTTCCATTCCTGCGAGAAAATAGGCAGTAGGGAGTATCAAGGATGTTTGGATCAAATATGAAAGATATTGGGCGCCTGGGTGGCTCAGTCGTTAAGCGTCTGCCTTCGGCTCAGGTCATGATCCCAGGGTCCTGGGATCGAGTCCCACATTGGGCTCCCTGCTCCGGAGGAAGCCTGCTTCTCCCTCTCCCACTCCCCCTGCTTGTGTTCCTGCTCTCGCTGTCTCTCTCTGTCCAATAAATAAATAAAATCTTAAAAAAAAAATATGAAAGATATTTGGAACACTGGCTTATTTTAGTAAACTGCACCAAAGAATTATTTGAAATAAATCTGTGTGCTGTAAAGGTAAAGTAACCAATAAACAGCATGGTTCGTATTTGCTAACTCAGTGCTGGACACAGATTAAGTGCTTATGAAATACAAATGCATGAAATAGAGAAAAAGAAAATGACTGAGGAGAAAGGGAATTCATTAAAATGGAAAATAAGAGAAGAGAGAAGACAGTGAGAAGCAAGCAAATGGGAGCAAGTAAGTTCCTATAAAATATGCCACAGAAAAACAGAAAGAAACTAAGAAAGAGGAAGAGTGCATCCACATATAGAAATTCTAACACAAAGCCCCAGGTGATAGCAAAAAGTTAAACTAAAGAATAGCCAATCCAGATCAGGGCAAAGGAAAGGAGTTTCCAAAAGGAGATTCTTCTGAAAAACAACAACAACGAAAAACACCTCAGTAGAAAGCTAGATGATCTTGAGGGTCATAGAGAAGAATTAAGAATATGAGAAAAAATAAGAATTAAAAATATGAGGAATTATGCAAGTGAAAGAACGGTGATTATTCTTCTAAGCAAATACTTATCCAAGATAAGAAAAAAAAGCATAGTATGATACTTGATTCAGCAGTGGACAATATTTATATCATATGGGGTTGTAAGCACTGCTTGCTGATTTACATTTCAAAATGCTATAATTCCAATGCAATAATTCTATTGCAAGAGGGAGGAGCAAGTAAGAGCACTAAATCTGTATCCATCATAATAGACAATATATAATACATCAACTTAAAAAATTACCAAGTAGCAATACAGACTTTTATTTAGAACTATGAATAAAACTACAGAAGAAACGGCTAAAAGAGTTAAAAGTGCCTCTGTAAAAATGGCACTCACAGAGGGGAGAAGTGGTAGGTGCTACCACGTATCAAGGTAAGTTCTCAACACAACATAGTTTATTTGCTGGCTTTCTCTCAAAATCATTCTCTTCTCTCCCTTGCTTGGTGGTGGGGGTGCAGAGCTGACCTCTGTAAACTACACCTCCCAAGATCCCTTGCAAATGGACTCCTGGTCCATTTCAGTCAATGAGAGGCACTGGCAGAAAGTTGGTAGGCAGAAGAAAGAAACCAAGGTATTTCCTTCTCTTTCTACTTTGGTGTCATCTCTGCCCATTGGTATTCTCCAGGGTTCTTGTTCTCCCTGGATAGCCAGGATCCAAGGTCTAGATTTGGCTTAGTAGCTCCAGCTCATGGGCTCTTGAACTAAGAAATAATGGCAACTTTGAACCTTGAACTTAGAAATAATGGCAACTTCCAAAGGTGGGTAATCTGGTCTTCCCCTGGTAGTTCCTCAGGCCTCCTAACACCTTAGTATCCCATATTAAATTATTATTATTAAATTGAATTACTTTACATGAGTTTTGGTTTTCTGAGTGGCTCTGATACAAGCAACTATTTGCTACTTTAATATACAGGTATAAGTAATTAAAAATTTCTAAAAGTTTAAGCATATAAATGTATTTTATAACACTTTACAAATTCTTTAAAAAAAATTGAACAACAGCAGAATCACTTCAAAGGATACTATATTCTTACAAAGTATCTACCTTGAAGGAAATTCTCAGAAGTTCCTTTAAAAAAGCAGTTGCTTTATTTTACAACACTGCAAATATGAAATAAGTAAAATATTATATCCCCAAATAAAAGAGCAGAGTTTGCTTTTTCTAAGGATCTATATTTATGAAAACTGCATCTGTGTTTTTATTTTGTCTGCACTGAAAATAAGTATTCCAACTGCAGATCTACGGAATATATCAATATGATTTGATAGATCAGGGTTTTTTTCTAAAAGGGTTCACAGTCCGGCTAGAAGGAAAGACATAGCAGATGTTTTCCCCTCTGTTATTATTATGCATATAAATATTATGCATTTAAATGCATTTTTAAAAACCAGCATAGAAGGGCGCATAATGAAAACCAAGTCTCCCCAATGTTAATTGTATTCCCCATAGGCAACCACTGTCAATGTCTTGTGTATCCTTTCAGAATTCATGTATACAGATATAAACACTTTCTCACGTTCATCTGTAAAAGGGGATGATAATAGCATTTACTATAGTAAAATTTTTGTGAAAACTAAGTAAGAAAAAAAAACACAAGAAGTTGACATTGTAAGTGCTTATAGTAAATATCAGTTATTAATATTTTCCAGTTTCATCAAACTGTGTTATCTACCTCCCTATGTAGAAGTAAAATTTATATGGTCTCTTAATTAGGTTATTTTCCAAGTTTTTGCATGCATAATATGTATAAATTCATATATATTATATGATATGTTATAATACATAAGAATTTATATGTATGTATATGCATGTATATAGGTATTAATACATACATATTATTACCTATACATACATAAATACATATAGTTAAGAATTTATATATATGTGTGTGTCTATCATTGTGAATTAAAGGATTTGCACATTTTTACTTTTGTATTGCCAGAGTGCCCTCCAAATAAAAAGCAGACAGTCAGACACACACACACACACACAATATGATAAGCTTTGTGGTAATGATTCTAAATGTAATAGATTATAAGGGTAATAGAACTCTAAAATGTGTCTTGTGAAGCAGGTAAGGCTTAAACTGAATCTGTAGTAGGTTAAGAGAAGGAGAAAATGCATGGCATATAAACAGACACATTGTGTGTTACACCATAAGCAAGGTGTGAAGCAGAAATTAGATGTGTGTATAGAGAGCTTCAGAGTTAAGATGCTGCCTTGACGGAAGGGAAAGAGGGTGAGCGTGTAAAGTGAAGTCAGATTGCAGAGGAACTTGGAGTCAAATTTCTGAATTGATGGAGAAGATAATTGTAGGTTTTAGAGCACTGGAAGAAGATATGAAAGCAATGGTTTTTTTGTTTTGTTGTTTTGTTTTGTTTAGTTTTAGGACAGTCAGACTTCTGCTCAGTCTGGTGATTTGTGTTACATTTTTTCAAGAATTTAAGCACATAGTTTTGGTAAGCCTAAGCATAATGTGCAAGCAAATCAACTAGTTCCTAAATTATGAAAAGTGTCATTTTCTTTCTTTTTTTAAAAGATCTTATTTACTTATTTGAGAGAGAGAGAGTAAGCACAAGCAGGGGGAGCAGCAGAGGGAGAAGGGAGAAGCAGATTCCCTGCTGAGCAGGGAGCCCAATGTGGGACTCAATCCCAGGACCGTGGGATCATCACCTGAACCGAAGGCAGACGCTTAACCGACTGAGCCACCCAGGCGCCCTGTCATTTTCTTTCTAAGCAAAATTATTTAAAGAGCCGAAAATCAAGTTGTAATGCAATAGTTCAGAGTTTGCAGTTTTTATTTTTATTCTTTTTACATTGTGTAGATTTTATGATTCTTTTATATAATAAGTTATATAAACTAATCAGATTGGTACCAAGAAGTTTTGAAACTCTTAGTTCAAGCAGGAGGTATGCTTAATTATGATATTGAACAACCAGTGTGAAAGGGGCGGCAGGCTGATTTAGTATTCCAGACCTATCCACCTATCCAGTACTTCTCGGCTGATCACTGCTTTTCTTTTTTCTTCCTTTCTTTCTTTTTTTTTTTAAGCTGTTACTTTCAATACAGAGGGTGAGAATTAAAAAAAAAAAAAGATCTGTTTTGCTATCTACATTTCTGTATGCATATGATTTATATAAAAACGTATAATCATTTTCAAATGGACACTTTACATACGTATTAACCCCATCTCTATTCCCATCTAAATGGTTTCAGTTTGCTTTTCTCATATGCATAGTTTGTTCTATTTTAGTTATTGCCTTATGGCTTTTCTTAGCAAGGTAAGCAGAGGTAAACATCCCAATATTTGGAACCAGACACATCTAATTTGAATCTTGGCTAGCCCACTTATTAACTCTGTGTCTTTGTTCAGGTCACTTCTGTGAATGTCAGTTTCTTTACCTGAAAGTGAATATAATCATACCACTTGTACCTCATAAGATTTTTTTCCCCTATCAGTTAAATAAAATGACAAATGCATTTAGCAAGTCACTGGCAGACATCAAGGAAACAACATGTAATAGCTGTCATTATTACTGCTGTTGTTAACTATTACAACAACCATAATTGGAAAACAGAAACAGAACTGAAATTTCAGTGAAAGCCTGAACTACCGAAAAACACACTGAAGGCTTGTTATTCTTTCTGGACATGAAGGGGCTGACAAGTGGAACCACAACTCTGACTCTGATGGAGTGGAGAATGGGATGGATGACTTATCAATTTTGTCTTTCTTCCTTCCCCAGCTCCAGCCACTCTGTCATTACCCTGGCTATTCCTTTCTCTGGGCTCAGATTTCAGCAGATACGCACATCTATGACATTTATGGAAGGTAATGGTTTATCTTTTTAATGTGATTAGTGAAAAAAGCTTTTAAATATGTATTCCAAACCTTTGGTATGGATACTTGGGAAGCTATCAATAGTTTTATAAGAAAGTATTGAGAAAATAAAACTTTGAAATTACATTTTTGAGGTAACTTCTTAAAATTCTAATTTCCAATGAAGAATGTGGAGTGTTCATGTAAATATATGCAAATAAATACAGCTGCTTTTCTATTTTATTCCTAAATCTGGCCCTTTGAAATATCTCTGCAAAAATCATTTGCACGGAGGCTGTAATAAACTGTAGTGCACGTCCCTGTTACATAAAACAAAAGTATTCTCTGTATATATACCGCTGCATTTATTATTATGGAGGTTAGAACCACATTACGGAGAGACAGACTATCGCTCTATAGATCCTGCTGATGGTTTTCATTCAACTGATGCTGGCAAAAGTTAGATTTCTCCTTTTGGAGCTAGCAGCATCTCATGTACAAGTTCCATGAACCCAAACCATGTCTTATTTTGTGGAAGACCCTATGTCCAATATTAAGTAGAATACCCCAAAATCATAATTGTTTAATAAGTATTTGTTGAAAAAACGAATGATTAATATCTAGTTTCAAGATTTCTAATGTTTTCATGATATTAAGTGTTGAAGCATCTACACCAGTTTCCCTCAAAATCTGTGAGCATGTCTCTTAAATTGAGTATAAATATTTGTATATTTGATTATGTTTTCTGTAACAGTACATCCAGGCAGAATCATGCTTTTTAAGAAAAAAAAATGGCATTCAGTTTACCTTGTATTATTACAACAAAACACATCTGTCTCAGTCATAAAGTATGTTCATAGGCTGGAAGCATCTGGGCTTTTCCATAAAGAAGTGGACTCACAAGACAGTAGAGGGGAAAATGGCCTTGTCACCCTGTTCTATTCATAGTGGGGACCCATTTCAGCCACTCCAGCACCAGCCCCCTAACCTCCATGTGACTGCCACCCATTCCTGTCCAGTATAAATTTGACACAGACATAGGACCAGAGCAATACCATGACGAGGTCTGGAGTCTTCCTTACCAATCACTTGAGGCTATTTTACATCTATGGAAGAACAAAAATATCCTGCTCTGTCCCTAAAACAAACTTACGTATTTATACCCATTAAATAGGATAGAAACTGGGGTAAATATAAGTTATTTGACAAGCTCAAAGCTGTTGTTAATAACACTGATATAAGAACCCATAAACTCTGAGTTGTCCTGCATTTTATCCTAGGAGCACAAACTTTCTTATCTCCAAGAAGTGAATAAATGTTGTGTCTTTGACTTAAATTGCCAACACGAATATCTCACAAATCTTGAAAATTCCACATAGTCCTAGAAGCTTTCTACGTTTTCTTGTTCCTATTAAACCCATTTCATTGCAACTCTCTTTGGTCTGTTCCCTTGTATATAAATCTAAATAGGACCACACAAAAATATGTAACACTATTTGGAGAAAGGAAGCAATTTGTAAATAATTTATGACCAATCAAAGGGAAACTATTTTTTAACACCTGATAAAGAAAAGTTAGATATCAACTTATGAGCACTTAATAAAGTATTGTCTATTTAATTTTGTAGGTTGATTTGTATCTCAAACTAGCACACTCAGTCAGTCTTACCAATGAACAGTCCTGATTTGCATTAAGTGTCCCAATGCTCTTCCTAGAATATTAAGAAATGATATTTCATCTGTTTAATCTGACGTGCTGGTCAGCAACTTAATTTTCTAGGATATGAAATCTTTATTTGCTTGGAGAAATCATTTCCAATAATGCATTCAAGTCTCAGATGGACACCTAACCCCATTAAAGGCAAGCTGAGAACATTTTTATAATGTATTTCTCAGAAATATCTACAGTTATAGAGTTATAGCTTTTTATCTATTTTTTCCTTTGTGAATAGAAGATATATTAGGTACCATCTTTTCTCCCCCTCCCTTTACCTTGTTCTAGATGGAATGAATGTATGCAATGGGATTCTACATCACTTAATACAACTTTTCTATCTATAAAGGCAAAAACAAAGATCTAAACGTGAATCCATATTTTTTCTATCATTTTCGGCATTGAAGCCAAAGTGCGGAACATTGAGTATCAATTGTAGTTGTTTAAAATTCCCATAGGCAGCTTTTTAAGTAAATTGCATTCTAAGAATAATTACAAGGTGATTTTTAAAATAAAGAACAAAAACTAATATCTCTAAATAATGTTATCCTTCACGAAGTTACACTGGATAAAATGCAATGTTACTGGAATAACAACTTTTGGCCTGAAATAACAATGAAAGGCCTAGATGCTTCAAAACCTAATTCTGTTACTTACAAATGGGTGATTTAAAACAAGTTATTCAGACTTTCTATACCTCTTTAGGTATCTGTATACGGTAGGTTGTTACAAAACGGCCTCAGATGGAATATGCCTCCCTAAATGAATGCCTTTGTGTAGTCTCCCCACACACTGAATCTGGGCTAGTCCCATGAATTACTTAGACCAATAGAATATAAAGAGTATGACAAATGCACATTCTGGGCTTAGGTGTCAAGAGGGTTTGCAGCTCCCATTTTCACCTTCTTGAAATCAGAACATGATGCTATAGAGATGCACTGTTTAGCCTCGTGAAGGATGAGGGTTCATGTGGAGAAGACATGTGACACCCTAGCTGACAGCTAATAGCCAGATGTGTGAGCAAGGCTATCTTGAACCCATCAGCCTCGGTTGAGCCATCAGATGATGGCAGGCCACACGAATAGTCCCAGGTGGCACCTGGCAGAAGAATCATCCAGATTACCAATCCACAGAATCATTAGAAATGATAAATGGCTGTTGTTTTAAGTTAATAAGTTTTGGAGTGCTCTGTTAAAGAGCAAAGATTACCTGAAATACTATAAAATCAGATAATAACACGGTTTATCTAACACGGTTTTGTTGAAGATGAAATGAAAATATACATACTTAGGCCACTTTCTGAACCATATAAAACTTCAATAGATGTTAATCATAATTATTACAAAGTAACTAATTGGAAGAGGGCAACATTGATATACACATGCAAATTCTAGAGTATTTGTTCAAAATCTGCACATTACTTCAGAATATAAGAAAGAGACAACAAATAAGGACAAAAACTCCAGTGATTAGAAATGTGGGCAAAAACAAACAAACAAACAAATAAACAAAACTTACAGACATGATGATTTAAATCAGGGACAAACTAGAAGCATAAAGACCACATCCACATGGCAAAATTTTTTTCTCAATTTTTAAAAATATTGCATTAATTAGGGGCGCCTGGGTGGTTCAGCTGGTTAAGTGCCTGCCTTTGGCTCAGGTCATGATCCTGGAGTCCTGGGATTGGGTCCCACATCGGGCTCCCTGCTCAGCGGGGAGCCTGCTTCTCCCTCTGACCCTCCCCCCTCTCATGTGCTCTCTCTCTCATTCTCTCTCTCAAATAAATAAATAAAATCTTTTAAAAATATATTGCATTAAATATTGCCATATAATAAGAGCCTTTATGTAAAAATACACGTATTCACCTTCTGTAAACAACTTGCCGTCTTTCAGCTTCTAGCCACAATGGCTCTCACTCCTTTATCAGAAGCACTGTCTAGAGCTGAATCTTCCCAACAACTTAAAACTGCATGTTTTCCAAGCCACAATGAACTCCATCTGCTTGTCACTCATTTTCTTACCAAACGGACCCCTGTAGGCATTTGAGTTTGGGACCCTACCTTTAAGCTGAGGATAAATGGAAGTTTAGATTTGTATTTCTTGATTTTAAAGCTATGAATTTCTAGGGTTGCAAAATCTTTGGAAAGTATCTATTTCAGCTATCTAATTTAATTTAGAATCAAGTCACGTAACAAATGAGGCAGAGCAAGTGCTAGAGTGGAGAGATTCTAAATCTAGTTCTGGGCTACTTCCTCCTCTCTGAGGGGCAACAATCTGGCCGCTATGCATTTATGACAAAAATTCAGCATTTGGATAGGGACTCAGTTACAGCACGTGGGTGTGAATGGTAGAAAATAGAAACATAGTTATAATAGTACCACCCATTCCTTAGAGGTAAGAAATAAAACATGTGACCTGATGCAACTTCCAGATCAGTTAGAAATTTTGCTTTTGTATTATATGTTGCTTAAAATCAGTATTGATATTATTGTGACTTCAGAGCTTCCCGGTTACCCAAGCCCAAGGGAGGGTGATTTCCATAGGCTTGTTCAGACTAGATGAACTAACATTTATTCACTTCCAATTCTGTGCCATTATAAGAGTTGATCTGGGGAGAAAAAACTCCCTTACATAGGAGTGGAGGATCTTAGCATACAACAAAATATGTTTGAGCACCCTATGGGCACTTTTCTAGTGAAGAAAGAAAGAGAGGTGGGCTCAGTGAGTTAGTTTACCCCTTCTGTGTTCATAAAGCATGTTGTTCCATTTCTACTGCAGCTCCAAACAGTAAGACAGACATATCGACCTCTTCATTACAGGAAGTTTCCCAAGATCAGAGATTATGGCTTTTTATCTCTGAAATAGGGTTGCCAGATAAACTCAGGATGCTCCGTTAAATATGAATTTCAGGAAAACAACAAATCATTGTTTCATATAAAGGTGCCCGTGCAATACTTGGATAATATTGGAATAAGAAAATGATTATAATAATAAAATGATTAGTTGTTCATCTGAAATTCAAATTTAACTCATTGTCTTATTCTGGTTTGGTTTGTTTCAATCAGCTTTTTTTTTTTTTTCTTAATCTGGTAACCCTACTTAGAGATAAATGTCAAATACAGTCCTGCCATAGAAGATGTTCAAAGCTTCGGGCCACAACCAAAACACAGCATCATTTCAAACAGAAGTAGTAGCCAAACCCTGCCTGCTTGGACATGTCCAAGGATGTGGACAGCATATTTCATCACCTGATCACTTATCCAGGAAAAAGGAGAGATCGGTGACGGTACTGCTACTTGGCATCTCCTTTCTTCCACAGAGTTGTCATGTCTTCAAACATGACAGATTGGGTAAAATATTAGTTAGGTTGAGTCTGGCTTGCCTCCACTCGTCATCTTTGTATGAATCCAATGGGGTTTTGTTCGTTTGTTTTTAACGGTTTTTAACTGACGTTCATCAAGAGCAGTGAATACCTAAAACTATGCCCTTAATGGAAGGAAATCCTATTGAAGAGGGTGCATTTCTTTACCAGAGCTGTGTCATACCATCCTTTGGGCCCTCTGCTGGAAAAGTAGAATCAAGTCTCAAATAATGCCTTTTTAATTGTATCCTCTAGTATTATAGATGTAGGACAGTACTATATCATACCTCTGTGAATGTAAAATATCTTGTACCTGCTTTACGATACTTAATAGTGACCGTGCTTTATCAGAGCTGTTTTTAATGACGTTATTCTAGAATGTTTTCTTTCCAGATGATGATTGAGAAGCTAATAAAAAAATGGTGCCAGGTACCACAACAGTAACAGAACTTTGCTGTTTTCTGGGGTTTTGTTTTTTTACCTTTTTCCCCCCCTTTTTTTATTACTGGAGTGTGCTGGATGTCTCTATAATTTTGTTCATATGACTGCAGAACCTGGAAAAGCTGTTGCTGCTATTGATGCATAACATACTGCTATTGGTCTTTTTATATAAATATATATATATATACATATACATATATATATATAATTTGAATTTTTGGAAACTTTAGCTGTGCTGTCAACTTTGGAAAAAGTATCCCAGTTGTACCGTATTGGGTTGGCATTGTACAGAAATTACAGCCATATTGGTCTAGCAATGTGAAACATAATTTTTTTTCCATTTTTACAGGGGTAATGCACTGTATTAAATATGTAAGGTCTTATCTACATGGGTTTGATTACAGAAACTAATAAAGTATTCTCTAAATAATGAAAAAAAAAGAAGATGTTCAATAAATGCCATCTGAATATTGAATGGCACTTTTTGCAATTCTACCTAATGGTGTGGTATCATGGCTCCAATAACCTTTTGGATGTCATCAAACTCTAATCTGACTCTAGACACAAACCTCAACACCAGTAAGAATAATTAAAACCAAAATAACAATATTGTGTGTTTTCTGCAGTGCTTTGTGGTTTTCAAAGGTCAGAGGCAGTACTTGCTCTTTTTTAAAATAAATTCTGAATAATCACACAATTAAGCTGTGACTGAATAAAAAGAACATGCAGACAGTGAAGGATGCTTAGATGGTGCATGCAAAGATCTTCATACTTCTATAAAGTACTGCATTTCTGGTTCATACATTCTCTCTCATATTTTTAAATCAGATCATTCTTTTTCTAGCATGACTGTGTCAGTTTCAGAGGAAGAGAAAACAATTTAAGACCCTGCTGGCTGCAGGAGAACAAGCCTTTATTTTTCTATGTCACCCCATTTTTATGCCTCACAATCTTCCAACCGCTAATTAAGACAAAGGGCAAAATTATATCCTTGAGCAGTCTAGTACTGGTTCCCAGTCTGGGATGTGACAGACACCACACTTGAATTTTGTTTTCGTTCTTTTTTGTTGTTGTTGTTACAGCCTTTATATAGCATAATAGGCTAACCAAGTACAAGTTGAGCAGACTGAAAGGAAGAATTATTTCACACTCCTGCTGATGCTGCGGGGAAGTGTAGAAATGCTTCCTTCAATTTTTAACTTTTTAGAGCAGCACACAGAAGGCAACCTAGCAAGTATTAAGATTCACAATGCCATCTGTCTGTTGAAAATACGGTCTAATTCATTAGACACTGAGATATATATATATATATGTATGTGTAAATATATGTATATAAATATATATATTTTGCTTAGTTTGCTCGTTATTTTGTATTGCTCTCTATTGGCCTGAAACTAAGAAATTAAACAGCAGGAAAAGTAGTGAGACCTAATTTTCTGTTCAAGTCAAGGAAATGTGTTGCTTTTCCATGGCTTTAGAAAGCCTCTAGTATCTAAAAAATACTATAGAATGCTTGGGATGCCTAGGTGGCTCAGTCAAACTTCCCAACTCTTGATTTCAGTTCAGGTCATGATCTCAGGGTCATGAGATCTGAGCCCCACGTCGAGTTCCTTGCTTCTCTCCCTCTCCCTTTACCCCTCCCCCTGCCCACTCCCTCTCTCTCTCTCAAATAAATAAAGAAATCTTTAAAATAAATAAATAAATAAATAATACTATAGAATGCTTTCATGAGAAATGTGCATATTAACACGGATGACACTCATAACTCTTAAGGGATATGAATGTCTTCGGAGACTGGCATTTCCTTCTATCATAGAAGAGAAAAAGGTCTCTAATCAAAACCAGAAGTCAATAAACTGAAGACAGTTTATGGTAGGATATAATAATCTGAACATTTTGTGACAATGTCATCTCTTTGTACTATGCTTCAGAGTTTGTTTTATCTTTTAAGGATTAAATGGTTATCCCCCAGTTGTGGTTCTCTAAGAACTATGCTTCTTGTTAGAGACAGGTCAAAAAATCTCAAAAGTATATATAAATGTATATATGTAAATGTATATATAATTTATATTTCTATAGTTAATATTTATATAATCAAATAATAAATATTTATAAATAAATGTATACTATACATTATATAAATTGTATATTACATCATATATTATGTACATTTTTTAATTTCTCCTTATTAATATCTGCATGAAGCCTTCTCAGTGGTCCTCCCAGGAATGGAGTGAGGTGGCATATGCATCGAGCAATTGAGTCAAATCCTCATCCTCAGGATGAAGACCAGGTATTTTAGTCTAAAGGTCTGGAACATCTTGCCATCCCCATCCTTATCAGAGAGAACAGTGTTGCCATTCTGACAGAAACCAGGATGGCCGCCTTATACTTCCTTTTCCCAGCCCTACAAAAAAATAAAATCTAAAAAAGATACCTAAAGAAGCTTCCCTTACCCTCCAATTTGAAGATTTATCATCATTAATGTTTTAATCCCTTCCCTCCCTCATACCTTCCTACAGGAGTTTATCATTTGAATGTAAACATTCACCTTTAAATTGACATGGGAAAATTGACTCAGAGACTCTAGTTTCTTTATTCAGAAACTGGAGTTCAGGCTTAATATCCCACTCTTTTTTTTTTTTTTCCCCTACAGTTAAATAATATAGGGGGAGGGAAGAGGGGAGAAATCTTCATACATATTCAAACTCTTCAGGTGTAATTGGGATGCTGGTGATAGGTCCCCATTTACTCATCCCTCAGAGCAAGGTGTAGGTCACATTCCTCTGGTTTCCCCTGCTGCATTTGTTCATCAACTACTTCGAAGTGGCCCCTCATTCACCAGGTCAGGTAGAAGCCAGCAGCAGAGCACTGATGACCAGCAGCTGGAGATGTGGGTGGCCATAACCACCCACTGTGACCCAGACAGGTTGGATCAGGGAGAGTAGTTGCCTGCAGCTCTGACTTCCTGGTCATCACAATTTTCATTTCCAGAGTGAAGTGCAGAGATTTCAGTTGCTCCAGCACGTATGGGGGATTTCATAATGAATCAGGCAGGAAAATAACAGATGGTGCACTGAGTGTAAATATGAAAATACCCTTGGAGCTGCAACAGAAGACTGGCACTCCCAGGGGAGTCGAGCAAAAACAGTGAAGGCTCCCCGCTGTGTCTCCTCTTTTCTCACTCTTGTCTCACTTCTCAAGGCAGACACGTTGTAGCCTGTGAAGGGGTAAGTACTGCCATCTGATTGTCCCCAAACTGTGATCCACGTGGAGACTCTAAGGCTCTGATCTCCAGCCCTCTCACCTCCTTATCTGCTCACACTCGCTCCCTCATTCCTTCAGTTTAGCCATTTTCTTTGGACTCTTGGGCTCATTCTTGCCTTCCTTCTGGACTTGATATAATTGGTAGAGTGATTTCAACCCTGGAGCTGTGGCTTTGACCAGATTTCATTACTGTCATTCCTTCTTTTTTATGAGTAATTCAGCAGTCCCCACCACGACCACCCTAAGCCCTTTTGAAATCCTTCTGGTTTTTTTCTTTCTTAAAGTAATCATCCAGCTCTTTTCCATTAGCTATACTATAATTTCCATTTGTCTTATTGAAGTCAGCTGGAAATGTTATCAACTTTTAATGTGCATTTGACATATGATTTTGGCATAACTATTACCCAAAATAACACTGTGTCAGGGGAGAAATGAGGACCATTCTTTCTTAAATCATGTGTGCACCACTTTTCCTCTCATATAGTTGTATATTTCCTTAGGCAGTAAACATGCATAGCTTCTATCAGAGTGGATTTAGTTGCTTTGCTGATAAAAGTGTGGACTAGGAAATCAGGGTTCTATAGAGTGAAAAAAAAAACAAAAGGATCTAGTACTATATATAATCCACAACAAGTTAAGAGAACTGAGAAAGACAAAATAATGAAAAACGCAATATATGATAGTAGCAATTTAGAAAGGAGATATATTTTCAGATTTAGAAACTGATAATGGGATTATTTGAAAAATTTTTACCAATATTTCAAAATTAAATGAATAATTTCCTAGAAAAAATATTAAATTTGACTTAAGAAGAAATAGAAAATCTGAATAACATAATAAGAACATCTAGTCTATTGGGGCGCCCGGGTGGCTCAGTCGGTTCAGCGTCTGCCTTCGGCTCAGGTCATGATCCCAAGGTCCTGGGATCGAGTCCTGAGTCGGGCTCCCTGCTCCCTTCTCCCTCTCCTCCCTGCTCATGCTCTCTCATGCTATCTCTGTCGCTAACTCCATCTCTCTCAAATAAATAAATAATAAATAAATAAATAAAAGAACATCTAGTCTATTGAAGATATGAATAATTTCTATTTTATACAAACTTTTTCAGAGAGGATAAAAGGGAAAATTACTTCTCTCATTGTGTGAGGCGAAATCAACCTTGATTATAAGGGTAGTGTACCTCTGGCAAGAACAGTAAAAGAAAATAAAAGATAAATATGTGAGATGCTAGATATGTTAACCCAATTGTGTGAATCCTTCCACAATGTATATGTATCAAATCATTTTGTACACTTTAAATATATTACAAGATTATTTGTCAATTATACCTCAATAAAACTGAAAAAATATGTAACAGATTGATTGATTGATTGATTGATTGATTAAGAGAAATAGATCATGCAAGCGGGGTGGGCAGGGAGGAGCAGAGGGAGAGGGAGAGAGAGAATTCCAAGCAGGCTCCATGCTCAGTACAAGCCCTTTGCAGGGCTTGATCTCATGATCCTGAGATCGTGACCTGAGTGGAAATCAAGAGTCGGGCACCCAACTGACTGAGCCACCCAAGCACCCCAAAATATGTAAAAGATATTTTAAAATACAGTAAAAGAGAAGAAAATTTTGAATAACTAGAACATAAATGAAAAAATCCTAAATAAAGTACTTGCAAGTGCAGTACATTAAAAAGTACATGATACTCAAGTAGCATATTTTCCCTAGAAATGAAAAGCTGGTTCAAGAGAAAAACCTTTTATTTTTTTTAAGATTTATTTATTTACTTGAGAGAGACAGAGAGCACAAACAGGGGGAGAGGCAGAGACAGAGGGAAAGGAAGGAGCAGACTCCCCGCCGAGCTGGGAGCCCAACGTGGGGCTGGATCCCAGGACCTAGAGATCTTGACCTGAGCCGAAGGCAGACACTCAACCATCTGAGCCACCCAGGGGCCCCAAGAGAAAAACCTCTTAATGTCATATACTATTAAGAAATCACATTGGCTACGGCCAGGTGTTGAGAGGAGGGGAAGAGGGGGATTATTGTTTAATGAATATAGAGTTTTAATTTTGCAAGATGAAAAGGTTCTGGAGGTTGGTTGCACAACCATGGAAATATACTTAACACCACTGAACTGTACACTTAGAAATGGTTAAAATGATAAATCTTATGTTATGACTTTTTTACCATGATAAAAACATTTGGGGATACCTGGGTGGCTCAGTTGGTTAAGCGGCTGCCTTCGGCCCAGGTCATGATCCTAGGGTCCTGGGATCGAGTCCCACATCGGGCTCCTTGCTCAGCAGGGAGCCTGCTTCTCCCTCTCTCTCTCCCTCTGCTTGTGCTCTCTCTGTCAAATAAATAAAATCTTTAAAAAAAAATTTTAAGACATTCTAGAAGAACAAATATCTAAATTACTAGTGACGGTCTCCAAAAGAGAAGAAAATCATGCAGGGAAAAGAGATGATCAGCATCATGGAAGAAGGGGTCAGTTAAATCTTTAGACTGGAGGAGACGAGATTCACTGAGAAAGTGACATTTGAGTAAACATGGGAGGAAGTAAGGGGAAAGAGCACTCTAGTCAGAGGAAATGGCAAGTGCCTGTCTGGCTTATCAGGCGACCAAGAAGACCTGTGTGGTTGGAGTGGGGAGAGTCGTAGGAGACGAGGTCACAGAGGTGAGGATGGCAGAAACCCACAACGGGCCCTGGAGATGTGGTGAGGTGGAAGAGATGAGAACCCTTCGGAGAGATTTAAACAGAGGAGAGATGTGATACATCACATGATTTTTCATGTGCTGGCTGCTCTTAGGAAATGCTCAGAAACAGAAGACCAAAGAGGAAGGAGGTTAAAAAAATAAGAAAATAAAAGAAGCCAGAGGGGAAGAAAAAAACATGGTGCCTTAGACCAGGGCGGCAACAGTGAAGGTGGTAGAAAGTTATTTTGTATAACTTTGAATATTTTGTAAATATTCATATAAATTTATAGAACTACCATGATTTACTGACAAGCTAATTGTGGAGTGTAAAAGAGAGGATGTCAAAGGTTTTGGCCTGAGTGACAGACGCAGACAGAACAAGTCTAGTCGCATAGGGGCAGCAAGTATCAGGTATTCACTTTGAAATACACATTAGATGTTGAAGTAGAGGTGATGAGTAGGCAGTTATATATGCAAATTTAAACTTTAGAAGAGCTGAACAAACTAGAGGTACAAATTAGACCTCATCAAAGAATAGCAGTACAATTGAACTTTGAGCAACATGGGTTTGAACTGCATGAGTCCACTTATAACATGGATTTTTTTCCATAAATACAATACGGTACTGTAAATATATTTTGTATCCCTTATGATGTTCTTAACATTTTTTTCTTTAGCTTATTATTGTAAGGATACAGTATATAATACATATGACATACAAATATGTGTTGATTGGCTATTTATGTTATCTGTAAGGCTTCTGATCACCAGTAGGCTATTAGTAGTTAAATTTGAGGGGAATCAGAAGTTTCATGTGGATTTTTTACTGCAGGGGCAAAGGGTTGGTGCCCTTAACACCTGTGTTGTTCAAGGATCAACTGTATTTGAAGTCGCAAGCGAGTGTAATTATAAGAGAAGAAGTTCAATAATCACTTTCTGGAACTCCAACATTTCAAAATAAGTGAAATGAAAAAGAACCAGCAGGGACAGTGAGAACAGCTAGAGGGGTAGAAAGAAAAACAGGAGTCTGGTGTTCTGAAGTTGAAGGGCTCCATGGAGAGGTCAACTGTGCTTGATGTGCCTGTTTGGCCACATAAAATGAGAATTGAGCATTCGCCTGTGGTTTTGGCAACATGGAAGTCATAGGTGGTAATGACTAGCTAACAAAAACTTATGACAAGCATCATACTTAATGGTAAAACTTGAAAAGCAGTTTCACTGAACTTCTGGGGCATGAAAAACATGCCCTCTTTCAATACTTTTACTCAGAATTCTACTAGAGGTTTTAAACAACAAAATAGAATAAAATATGTATAAGAATTGGAAATAAAGAAATAAAACTGGTATTTGCAGTTTATTTGATGTCTATGTATAAGATCCAAGATAATCTACAGACAAATAGAAACTAATAAAAGATCTAAAATTTTGTTAGATTTAAAATTAGCATTACAAAAATCCTACTCTTCCTATTAAATAACTATGACCAGCTATGTCCTGGTGTTCAAGAAAGGAAAAGGAAGGAATGGAGGAAGGGAAGAAGGGGAGAGGTGGAAGGGAAAGGAGCAGAAGAGAGGAAAGCAACAAAGGAAGAGGAACCTGATGTGCAGTGTCTGCTGATTTCCGTGGTGTAACTACGCCCACTGTGGCTGATTTCTTTCTTTTTTTTTTTTTTTTAGAATTTATGTATTTATTTATTTGAGAAAGAGAGAGAGCAGAGGGAGGAGCAGAGGAAGAGAGAGAATCCAAGAATCCCAAGCAGACTCCCCGCTGAGCATGGAGCCCAATGCGGGGCTCTATCCCCGGACGCTGAGATCATGACCTGAGCCAAAACCAAGAGTCTGTCACTTAACCAACTGAGCCACCAAGATGACCCCCCCCAACCATGGCTGATTTCAAGCTACCAGTGTGGTGTCACTGAAGCAGGACTGAGAAGAGATGCCCACAATTGCCCTTGCAAGGTGGTGTCAGCTCTAGCATGTCACTACAAATCAATTTGAAAATTAAATAGAAAAAAAATCACATTCATAGAAGTTACCAAACCTATAACAAAGTGTGCAATAGCATGCAGAGATTACATTTTAAGTGTTTTCAAGAAAAAAAAAAAACACCTAAATACTTCAAAGAATCTGTTTTATCGGTGGTTGGGAACAATCAATATCGTTGATGTCAGTTTGTCTCAAATTAATCTGTAATATCCATACAATTTAAATCAAATCCCAACCGGGAACCTTCAAATTTATTTGGAAGAGGAAGTGGTCAAAAATAGCTGAGCCAGGGGCACCTGGGTGACTTAGTAGGTCAGGCTCTGTGCTGGGCATGGAGCCTGCTTAATTCTCTCCCTTTCCCTCTGCCCCTCCCCCCACCACCTCTCTCTCCTCCTCTCCAAAAAAAAAAAAAAAAAAAAAAAAAAATAGCTGAGCCAACTTCCAAGAACAAGATGGGGAGATTTGCACTACTAAAAACAAGTCAGTAAGAGAGTTGATACTGGTGTCAGGATGAATAAATACAACCATGTAACTGTAAAAAGAGCCCCATAAACAGACCCAAGTAATTTTGGAAACTTGTTGTATAGCAGATGTGGCATCACGCATTAGTGTGGAAGGGATGGCCTCTCAGTAAGTGGTTCTGTGACTACTGAATTTGTCTGTGGAAAATGAACAAAATTCAGATTCTCTATAGCGCAAAAGAAAAAAATCACAAAGAATAAATAGAAAAAAATTTCAAAATAGAACAATGGGTTATTAGCCAAGTTCATAAAGCACACTTAAAACCAATCAATGCATTAAACCAAATAGATTCATGAAGAACAATTGCTAAAGTCAGAAAAATAAACTGCCAATTTTCATTTTAAAAAAAAAATAGGGATGCCTCGGTGGCTCAGTCGGTTAAGCATCTGTCTTCAGCTCAGTTCATGATCCCAGGCTCCTGGGATTGGGCCCTGCATTGGGGTCCCTGTTCTGTGGGAAGCCTGCTTCTCCCTCTACCTCTGCTGCTCCCTCCCCCTGCTTGTGTTCCCGTTCTCTCTCTCTCTCTCTCTGACAAATAAATAAATAAATAAATAAATAATAAATAAAATCTTAACAAATAAATAAAATAAAGTAAATCACTTTATAAAATTTTAAGCACAGCAGACTTGCACTTTCCCTTCTGAAAAAACATATGATTAATACATGGCATTATTTTTAACTTATTCTTTTATTTTGGTGCCTTTCCCTAGAATGGGCCTAAGTATAAGACTTTTACACATGAGGAAAAGGTAAGTAGTATATACTCTGATGTACTCAAAATCATCCCTCTCTTTTGCCAACCAACTCAAGTCCCTCACGGAGTCATGCATTTGTTTCCACTGGACAAACCCCCCTGCATGCTCCCTAATCCAGTAGATCCCCATGACTCAACATATCTACACATTTAAATTTTCACACACACATACACATGCACACATTCATTATGCATTTTTTCCTGAATCACGCTTCGTATTAAAGTTGATTATTTACATGCCTTATCTTTCTGGTAGACAGTAAACCAGAGAGAATAAGATGAATGTATTATTTCTTTTGCATCGCCCAGAAACAATTAACAAAATATCCTGCATATGTAGGTGGAAACAACTTGTTTCTTGACTAAATATTGTGAGGACCGTGTAGGCTTAACTTGGACTAATTTGTAGCATTTTTTATAACTTGAAAAATAAGTAAGTTTTGAAGAAGTAAATGGCATTTCTATTTTAATTATAGGTAAAATATGTATAACCAATGGCACAAATAATGATACTGATTCAATTATAATTATATTCAAGAGGATTGTATTAGATTGATGGATAATAGATCTATCATGAAATAAAATGGGAAATAAAGGTTATAAGAGGGACTTCCCATCATATTTTTGTCTGCATCATGAAAGCCAAAAATGTTCTTCCACCAAACATACTTTGAGGCTTCTGTTAAAGGCAGACTGAAAATGGATGAAACAAGGATTGATTCCAAAACACAACTTTCTTAGTTCTAACGAAGTATCTTATTTGCTGCATAAGAATGGACTGATGCATAAAATAAGTTCATAATAAAACCTACCATTTACTTATCCACTGCTGTGCTAAGTACTTTGTGTTCTCTTTCTCCAACTCCATTAAGAATCTCGTTATAACAGCAATGTGTGCAATAGCCAAACTGTGGAAAGAGCCGAGATGCCCTTCAACAGACAAATGGATAAAGAAGATGTGGTCCATATATACAATGGAATATCACTCAGCCATCAGAAAGGATGAATACCTAACTTTTACATCAACCTGGATGGGACTGGGGGAGATTATGCTAAGTGAAATAAGTCAAGCAGAGAAAGTCAATTATCATATGGTTTCACTTATTTGTGGAACATAAGGAAGAGCATGGAGGACATTAGGAGAAGGAAGGGAAAAATGAAGGGGGGGAAATCAGAGGGGGAGATGAACCATGAGAGACGATGGACTCTGAGAAACAAACTGAGGGTTCTAGAGGGGAGGGGGGTGGGGGGATGGGTGAGCCTGACGATGGGTATTAAAGAGGGCACGTACTGCACGGAGCACTGGGTGTTACACACAAACAATGAATCGTGGAACACTACATCAAACCCAATGATGTAATGTATGGTGATTAACATAACATAATAAAATTAAATTAAATTAAAAAAAAAGAAACTCGTTATATAATAAGCAGAGCTGCACATAGTCCAATTCAGTTCTATTGACTTCAAAACCAAAATTTCTCCTAAATAATAAATCCATTTCTTTACAGATAAAAGCAGCTAATAGAAGAGTGCCTGAGTGGCTCAGTCAGTTAAACGTCTGCCTTCAGCTCAGGTCATGATCTTAGGGTCCTGGGATTGAGCCCCAAATTGGGCTCCCAGCTCAGTGGGGAGTCTGCATCTCCTTCTCCTGCTGCCCCTCCTCCTGCTCATGCTCTCTTTCTCTTTCATATAAATAAACTCTTTAAAAAAATAAATTAAATTAAAAAAATAAAAAGCTAAATAAAAGCAGTTAATAGTGATTGCAGCAATGTAGTCAAAATTTCTAGTTATAAGTCTTGACATTTTCATGGGTCATAACACAGCTGCAGTAGCATTGTAATCAAATGATAATATCTGCTGCATTTACCAAAAATAAAATGATACATTAAAAGGCCTCAGGAAGACTGTTCTATTAAAATAGCTTTACTAATATGTGTGTTGGGGGGGAGCTCCATTTAGCTAATGTACTTTTTAATAATTATCATGGCATTTCCTCTTATGTCTAAAAATAGTATTACGATAATCTTTTTAACAGTATACATCGCTCTAGCTTTTATAGCTTATTTGAGTGAAAATAAAAAAACACGTAAACATTCTCTTAAAAATACTTTCAATGAATTTTGATGTATTATCATGCATCTAGACTTTACAAAGGTAGTCACCCAACTGATTACATTGAAATATCATCTCTTTGTTTAGCACTTGCTTTTTATCCAGACACGCAGACCACTGAGAAAGCTGTAAGAAAACAATGCTGCATATCATTGCCATTTCAGTCTTGTCTGCTCCTGGGCGTGATCAGCAAACTTCTCATATGTAAATAATTACGCACTTCATGGAGTAGTTCCAATATCACATCGCATATTTCAGGTACTGAATAGAAGAGCTACTTCTTTTGTCTAATACTTTCTTTAGTACTTCAGACATACTGTGAGCTTCACAAGGAAAGGATTATTCTGCGAAGTCGCGGATCCAGTACATTCTTTTGATTTTATATACAAAAGAAATAGAAGGAAAAAATTTATAAGCAAATGAAGAGGCTTAATAAAACATCATGTAGGTTATCTGCTGTTTGTTTTTATCCCAGTGATTTGTAATTTGAGTAATAGCTGCCAGCCAGGAGAGTTGTGCATCTTTTCTGATAAATCAGAGTCCATGTTTTATGCAGGAAGAGTGTAGATTTGGGAACTGGACCAGCCTAGAGACCGTGCAGCATCGCACAAGTGAAATCCTATCTAGGCTTGCATTGTTGGTGACCCCAGTGAAGCTAATCATAGGTTCTCTATTCTTTGATACAGAAACAGGAATTGTTGGACACAATAATTTACAAAGATTTGTGGATCTTTTGTCTGGAATCTAATACATTTGATGGCATGCTTTCTTGACGGTAAAAACACTAATGTTTAGCTAATTATCTTCACAAGAATTTCATTAAATCCACCAAACCTCTCTCAAATCCCCAAAGGGAAGAAGCAGATCTGTTCATTGTTTCTTTCTGATAATTCACGTTGAGGATACATGAAAAAATTTGGAAACACATTTTAGAAGGTGCTTCAGTTCTTCTGAGTAACTCTTTCAGCTCTGTAATCTATAGAAATAAAGTCCTTGAGGTGTTTATCCATAAACTACTACAGGTTCATCCTTTAATTTGAGGGCAACATAAGATAACATGATGCATCACAGCCTGATAGGCAAAGTGAAATCACACCTGTGCATAGTATGTAACCAGAAGGAGACAGAAAGGATATCCTAGCCTGTGTCAAGAAAACAGATGTGAAAACACAATTTAAGAAAAGATCCTCACTGAAGAGATGTCCAGATTTATGTAGCAGTCTGTGCACACCAGATTCTAGAGAGTTATGATGTCAAATGATTTTTTTCAAATGCAGTATATATAATAAAGAAAATATAATACTGTTTTCTGAACTTTTTTCCTACATCACAAGATTTTCACAGTGTAATTCTCCTTGGCCTCAAGCCCTACAGTACGTCCAATCATGTTGTGCTCAAGAATCCTGCCAGCAGTGAACCTCAAGAAATATAGTAATTATCACCATCTTGCTACTTGAAGATGTGATGATAATTGTTTTAGAAGTCATAAGAAATGCTTTCTTTGACCTATAGGTAATGAGATTATACATATATTTTAGAGGTTGATTCCATCCATGCTTAAAAATTAAGTCATTTACCATCAAATTCCAGATATTTCTATGTTCATAACTTTGTTTATGGTATCATTTTTGTGAACCAAGTAAATTCAGTACAATCTATTGTGGAGATTGCTGAAATTGAATGTTGTTTTTCCCAAGAATGACATCATTTATTTAATTGAGAAGAGATTCTGACTTTTTTGTGGGGCTTAGTGTGCTTATGTCGGGAAAGGAAGTCCCAGATATATAGTCTTTCAGCCTCCACTCAGCCATTTAAGAATGGACCTTGGGGCTGGAATATTTTCTTAACCGAGAGATAAAAAGCCAACACAGCCTGCAACAGGTTTAACTCCTTGTGTGGGAATATCTTTCCCTGTTTCAGGATCAATGAGTATTCCTTTGCTCTGTATCAGTGGCCCTCAGGCACACCCACAGCTTTCAGAAATACGGACTCTAGACAGGAGGCCTCGGGGTCCTTCTACTGCAGCACAAGAGGGGTGTGGATAGGCCAATTCCTGTGTCAGCTTCCAGGGGCACCCACTAACCATGAGGGACCAACACACATTATAGAGTCAACACAACTCTGTCTCTTTTCTATATGAGCAAAAGTGTTGTTCCATTCTGTGCTTGAGTGTGTTGTGTCTTTTTTGGCCAGTCTAATACCAAGACTCGGTAGGCAGAAAGGTTTGGACTTCTTTCCCTGGTGGCTGGTATTATGATGATCTTTGCTATTCTCTCTGTACTTTCAGTTCTCCCCTGTCATTGGTTATTGGTACAAGGTGTACTGCTCAACATATGGAGAAGTTTAGCCTTTTGGGACCTTTGTATTCTTAATCTGGATGCCAAAACACATTCTGGGTGTTCTGGATTGCTCTGACATATAATCTGTGAGCATTATGACAAAACCCAGTACATACTTTCATTTTCACTGGCCAAAAATAATGAAAAAAAAAATGAAACACCTTTACCTTTATCTGAGCATTTCTTCATTGTTTTCTACTTTTTTGGGCGCTAGTAGAGAAGATACTTGATGGTAAAATCTTGCTGGGCACATTTTCCAAGAAGAAAGAACATTGCTATTCGGTTCTCCAATCACATGTGCAGTGGTATCTTCCTTCTAATTTAGACATCACTGGCAACAATCAACTCATCAGATTTATATAGTGAATGAAAATGGAAAAGATAAATATCAAGTCCAAGGCTGCTTTTATTTTTGAAGTTTAAATGGCAACTATTATCATTTCATATAGCCCATTATGTGTGAAAGATGTCTAAGGCCATAAGTTTCCCTCATGAGTTTTCATGAGCTTTTTCTTTCACTTTACATTATACTTTATTTTAATCAATAAAGAAATTACTATATTACCACTGATGCTCTGAAAGACAAGCTCTGTGGAATTTTTGTGTTGAATTATGATTTCAAAATAAAAAAATATGTATGATTCAACACCAGGACTAAGGATTAGATGCAAGTAAAATTAAAAGCCATTACTATGTAATTCAAATATATAACAGTTTAATTGTACTTTAAATTCTATAACAAAATTATCTAAATAAATCCAAAACATAAAGTTAAACTCCCTTTCAAAAACATGTAAGTAAAAAAGTCAAACATTTTCTAGCTGATTACCAGGACTAAACTTTAAGAGCAAAAACATGTGGTATAAACAGTTCTAGGTTATTTCACATTGAAGGACTCATTTACCAATAATGAATATATTAATTCATCTAAAACAGTTTCACAACCTCAGCAATATTCATTTTGGTCCAGACCATTCTTTGTTGTGAGGGCTGTCCTATGCATTGTAGGATGTTCAGTAGTGCCCCTAACCTCTATCTCCCCACCAGTTGTGACAGGCAAAAGATGTCTCCAGACAGGGTCCCCTCATCGCAAACTTGGCTCTGGTTGAAAACCACTGATATGAAACATGCTTGAGGGTCTCCATGTGTTAGACACTATGAACCAGCTCTTAAAAACTCACATCTGGAAGTGGAGACATGTAAATATAAATGTAAATAATAATAGAGGTATACTAAAAGTACTACTGATTTACTCAATTTACCTCATTTGAAAACCTCATTCAAGAGAAAACCCTGTCTCATCATATTCTTTATCCAAGACGTTATTCTTGCCAGACCTATTTCCATACATTGTGCGAGAGCAGAAAACTCAAAACTTTCCAATCACCGGATGACTGGCTGGCTCAGTTAGTAGTAGATTTGTGACTCTTGATCTCAGGGTTGTGAGTTCAGGCCTCACACTGGGTGTCAGTATTGCTTAAAAAATAAAAAATAAAACAAAAACAAAAAGACTTTCCAGTCACAATCTAATCTAATCCTTCCGGTTTATTGACTCATCAGTAAATCTTACCTTTCTGCAAGCCAACTCTGCCCCCCAGAATCATCAGGTATCTGTCAGGTCCACTGATCTAAGGCTATTTCGCTTAATTTGAAACTCTCTATGATTTCTGTAATATACATAACTCTAAAATCATGAAACTAGGGGCACCTGGGTGGCTCAGTCAGTTAATCCTCCAACTCTTGATTTCGGCTCAGGTCATGATCTCAGGGTCATGAGATCGAGCCCTGCGTTGGGCTCCAGGCTCACTGGGGAGTCTGTTTGAGATTCTCTCTCTCCCTCTCCCTCTGCCCCTCTGCCTGCTCACACACACACACACACACACGCACGCACGCACACACACACGCGCGCACACACACACACTCTCTCTCTCTCAAATAAATCTTTAAAAAAATGAAAAAAAATCATGAAGCTACTTCTAAACTGCAGACATTTCTTTGTAACATATCACATATGATTCCAATTCCTATCCTAAGAAATAGCTTTCTAAATGAAAAGATGCCAAAATGTTATCTACTGTTTTATTTTATAATAATATATTTCTAGAAGTGGAAACTCTAAACATTATGCCCATATCTTCCTACTGGTTTAATAGAGAAAAGAAAAAAATATGTATTCAGAATAGAGTTATGGCAGATTGCTACTTTAATCTCAGTAATTGTTGGAGTTGAAATTAATCAGAGGAAAACAAATACCATATGATTTCACTCATATGTGGTATTTAGAAACAAAAAAAATGAGCAAAGGAAGAAAAGAGAGAGAGAGAAACCAAGGAACAGACTCTTAGCTACAGAGAACAAACTGATGGTTACCAGAAGGGGACATAGGTGATGGGCATTAAGGAGTGCACTTGTGATGACCACAGGATGATGTATAGAATTGTTGAATCACTATATACTATATTATTTCCTTGTGGACCACTTCTCTAGAGATCACTTACAGAATGAAGAAGAAATTCTTAACTTGGCATATTTATAAGGATAACTATATGTTTCCAAAAGGCAGCTAGCTCGTTAGACTTAACTTCAGGGAGTTCACATTATATGTTAGGTACCACTGGCTTAATGCTATTTTTTTAATTGATATTTTATCTCTCATTGAAAGAGACTGTCTTATGCTACTGTTTAACACTGATTAAAGTCTCTATCCAAAGCAATGAACATGAAAATAATTGGAAAGGAAATGACAAAACTGTCATTTCATGAAAACAATGTGACACACACCTCAATAGTGTTTACCCTAAACTTTGTAAGGTTAGGCTGCCATCTTCTTGTATTACTTATCAGGTGAAACACTTACGAGTCAGAGGAGAACCAGTAGAAGTTTTTCATAATTAGAATGCTTAAAAGCTTATTTGCTGGTTTCTGATTCTTGCCAAACTGTTTAACCAATTCTTCATCTACAATCCCTTCTGCAATGACTCCAATTATTCTCAGCCCCATTCTTATAAAACAACCTTTTGATGTCTCAAAATTAGAAAAGTATGGTTTCACTGTATTAATTAATTTATTTTTTATAAGATTTTATTTATCAGAGAGAGAGAGTGAGTGAGAGAGAGCATGAGAGGGAGGAAGGTCCGAGGGAGAAGCAGACTCCCATTGAACGGGGAGCCTGATGTGGGGCTCGATCCTCGGACTCCAGGATCATGACCTGAGCCAAAGGCAGATGCTTAAGCAAGTGAGCCACCCAGGTGGCTCTGTATTAATTTAAAAGTGTCATTCCCGTATTTATCAAAGCCAAACATACATCAAACTTACGACCCAGCACTCCTAAACATACACATAGGAGTGTAAGTGAGGGTATTTGTATACCAAAAAAAATGTGAATTTTTATAGCAGAATAGTTCATAATCAGAATTTAGGAAAACCTCAAATGTCTGTCAAGAGTGGAATGAATAGACTCATTAAAATATTATAGAGCACTGAGGGTGTTATGCTGAGTGAAATAAGTCAATCAGAGAAAGATATGTATCATATGATCTCACTGATATGAGGAATTCTTAATCTGAGGAAACAAACTGAGGCTTGGTGGAGTGGTGGGGGGTGGGAGGGATGGGGTGGCTGGGTGATAGACTTTGGGGAGGGTATGTGCTATGGTGAGCGCTGTGAATTGTGCAAGACTGATGAATCGCAGACCTGTACCTCTGAAACAAATAATACATTATATGTTAAGAAAAAATAAATAAAAGAAGATAGCAGGAGGGGAAGAATGAAGGGGGGTAAATCGTAGGGGGAGACGAACCATGAGAGACGATGGACTCTGAAAAATAAACTGAGGGTTCTAGAGGGGAGGGGGGTGGGGGGATGGGTTAGCCTGGTGATGGGTATTAAAGAGGGCACGTTCTGCATGGAGCACTGGGTGTTACGCGCAAACAATGAATCATGGAACACTACATCACAAACTAATGATGTAATGTATGGTGATTAACATAACAATAAAAAATTTAAAGAAAAAATATCATAGAGCACTAAAAAATAGTACTTCGTAGGCAACAACAAGGATAAATTGCACAAAGTAATGAAAGACTAAAGAAACCAAACACAAAATGCTACATACTGTATAATTCCACTTATATGAAGTTCAAGAAAAAAAATTAATTTACAGAGATAGAACTTAGAATAATGATTTTCTCTGGAGAAGGCAATAGGTCTTAACTGTAAAGAGACAAAAGAAACACTTCTGTAATATTGTAAATGTTCTTTATTGTAATCTGCATTGAGGCCACATGGATACATATAAATATATATACATTTGTAAAGATAAATAATATAATAACATAATATAATAATATATAATTGGATATAAAATAAATATATGTAAACATAAATATATAAATATTTATATGCATTTAATATATAATGTATTTTAAATATATATTTACCTGAAGTTAATTAAAATTACATATTATATATATAAGTATATATTACATATTAAAATGTATCTATAAAAATTCATGGAGTTACATGCTTAAGATTTGAGTACTCTGTTATATTTAATCTCCTACAATCTTTTAAATCACGCCAAATTTCTTTCTTTTTTTAAACTTAAAATCAATTTAATTAACATATAGTATATTATTAGTTTCAAAGGTAGAGTCTAGTGATTCATCAGTTGCATATAACACCCAGTGCTCACTACATCAACTGCCCTCCTTAATGCCCATCACTCAGTTACCACATCCCCCCACCCACTTCCCCTTCAGGAGTCCTCAGATTGTTTCCTATAGTTAAGAGTCTTTTATGGTTTGTCTCCCTCTCTGATTTCATCTTATTTTATTTTTCCTTCCCTTCCTTTATGTTCATCTGTTTTGTTTCTTAAATTCCACATATGAGTGAAACCATATGATATTTGCCTTTCTCTGACTGGCTCACTTCGCTTAGCATATAATACCCTCTAGTTCTATCCATGTCCTTGCAAATGGCAAGATATCGTTCCTTTTGATGGCTGCATAATATTCCATTGTATATATACCACATCTTCTTTATCCATTCATCTGTTGATGGGTGTCTGAGCTCTTTCCATAGTTTGGCTATTGTGGACATTGCTGCTATTAACATTGGGATGCAGGTGCCCTTTTGAATCACTATGTTTATATCCTTTGGGTAAATACCTAGCAGTGCAATTGCTGGGTTGTAGGGTAGCTCTATTTTTAACTTAAGTTAAAAGTTAAGTTAACTTTTAATGTACTGTTGGATCCTATTAGCTAGTATCTTTGTGAGAATTTTTGCATTGCTGTCCACCCGGGATATTGGTCTCTAATTCTCCTTTTTGGTGGGGTCTTTGTCTGGTTTTGGGATCAAGGTAATGCTAGCCTCATAAAATGAGTTTGGAAGTTTTCCTTCCATTTCTATTTTTTGAAACAGCTTCAGAAGAGTAGGTATTAATTCTTCAAATGTTTGGTAGAATTCCATTGGGAAGCCATCTGGCCCTGGACTCTTTGTTGGGAGATTTTTGATTACTGCTTCAGTTTCTTTGCTGGTTATGGGTCTGTTCAGGTTTTCTATGTCTTCCTGTTTCAATTTTGGTAGAATACGTTTCTAGAAAAGCATCCATTTCTTCCAGATTACCTAATTTGCTGGCATACAATTGCTCATAATGTGTTCTTATAATTGTTTGCATTTCTTCAAAGTTGATTGCAGTCTCCTCTTTCATTTATGATTTTGTTTATTTGGGTTCTTTCTCCTTTCTTTTTCATAAGTCTGCCTAGGGGTTTATCGATCTTATTAATTCTTTCAAAGAACCAGCTCCTATTTTCATTGATTGTTCTACTGTTATTTGATTTCTATGTCAATGATTTCTGCTCTAATCTTTATTATTTCTCTTCTCCTGCTGGATTTAGGCTTTATTTGCTGTCCTTTTTCCGGCCTCTTTAGGTGTAAGGTTAGGTTGTGTATTTGAGACTTTTCTTGTTTCTTGAGAAAGGCCTGTATTGCTTATATACTTTCCTCTTAGGACCACCTTTGCTGCATCCCAAAGGTTCTGAACTTTCATGTTTTTGTTTTCATTTGTTTCCATGTATTTTTTTAATTCTTCTTTAATTTCCTGGTTGGCCCACTCATTCTTTAGTAGGATGCTCTTTAACCTCCATGTATTTGTGTTCCTTCCAAATTTTCTCTTGTGTCATTCATGCCAAATTTCTTCTTAATCTTGCACATATTGGTTCCTTCGGTCCATATTTTATTGTGGAATCACAAAATATATTGATGTGTTTATATCCCGGTTGATTATTGCTATGTATTCAATCACCTGAGGGGGAAACCAGCTAAGAGGAGTAAAAAAAAGTATTATTCCTTTTACTGGTATTATTGAACTTTACCTCTTTGAGGAGGAGCCAGGTATGGATCAAACTGTCTTAGCAAAGATGCTTAAATACAGAGCTCATACAAAATTTGTACTTTTACTATAACTGCATGAACTTAATAAGCAGGAACAGGCAACTTAATATGGACTAGTAAGCTTAAATGATGCTAATTATGATAGATTTTTATCTACCTCTTTAAAAACACATCTGATTTTTTTTATTTTTGATAAGTTAGAAATAATTAACAAATATTGTAATATTGGTAGATACAAAGTCAACTTATTGGCAATAAAGAGAAAAATTAATTGTTTAAATATACTGTTTATAATCTAAAAATATTACGAAAAAGAAAAAATATTATGACAAAAATGACCAATAAAAATTAAAAACACGTTTTCTAAGGCAAAAAATAAAAAAAAAATACCATGCTGTTTATGGAAGAATCAAAATTAGGAATAAATTTAACAAATTTTTATATAAGACCTCTCAGGAACAATTATAAAACATTACTGAAACAAACTAAAGAAAACCTGAATAAATAGAGGCATATAACATATTTATAAATTGAAAGAATCAGTGTGGTAAAGATATTAATTAGCCCCAAACTGATCTATAGAGTCAATGCAATCTAACAAAAATATCCCAACTTTTTCCTTTAATTGACAGATACCAAAATGTGTATGTGAATGCAATGACACAGGAATAGTCAAAGCACTTTTGAATACAAACAGCAAAATGGGGGAAATTACTCTACCTGGTATCAAGACTCAAAAGAAAGCTACAGTGGTTAAGACATTGTTATATTGGCACTAGGATTAAAGAGAGATCAATTAAATATGTTAGAAAGTCCATAAACAGACCCATGCTTATGTGTACCCTTGATTTAGGAAAAATAGCAGTATGGAAGAGATGGTCTTTTCAATAAATGGTGCTGGACCAATGGGATATCTATGTGGAAAAATACATTAAGCTTGACTCCTACTTCATAACATACACAATAATTAATTCCAAGTTAAGCTAAAAATGGAAAACTAAATCATGAAGTTTCTAGAATATAAGACTTTATGATTTGGGAGTGGGAAAACATTTTTTTTAAGATATTTTTATTTATTTGAGAGAGAGAGAGAGAGAGAGAGCACAAGCAGGGGTGGGGGCAGAGAGGGGGGGAGAAGCAGACTCCTTGCTGAGAGGGAACCCGACTCAATTCGGGGCTTAATCCCCGGACCCGGGGATCATGACCTGGAGGCAAAGGCAGACGTTTAACCAACTGAGCCACCCAGGCGTCCTGGAAACACTTTTTTAATAGGATCACAAAAGGAGGAAACTCAAAATAAAATATTGCTCAACTGGACTATATTAAACTTAATAATTTCCTCTTATCAAAAGAAAACATTAAGACAGTAATAAAACCAGCCACAGGCAGGAGAAAATACATACAATACATATAAGCAACATAAAGAACTTTTACAAAACAGTAAGAAAAAGGCCAGCTGATAAAATAACTAGAAAAAAAGGACTTTAACAAAGTCTTATAGAAGAGGATGTTATAATTGACCAATAAACATATTTTTAAGGTGTTTAACCTCAGTAAACAGCTAATTAAAACTGTAGGAGATACTATATACCCTCCAGATTTTCTAAAATTAATAACAGACAATAGCAAGTGTTTATAGAGCAACAGGAAGTCTCATATACTGAGGTTGGATCAGCAAATTGACATAATCCCTTTGAAAAAGAGTTTGGCATTATATATTCAAGTTGAAGAAGGTACATAATCCACATACTATATAGCCCCACAATTTCACTCCTAAGTAAATAGTAACTAAAATTTATTTTAGAACATGTTCTAGAATGTTTATTGCAGGCATTACTGGTGGCAGCTAAAGACAACCCAGTTATCTACCAAGGGTACAAAGATACATAGTGATACATCTTTATAGTGGAATACTATGCAGCAAAGAAAATGAATGCATGTAATGATATAGATAAACCTCATAAAGGTAATTTTGAACTAAGAAGCCAGGCATATGAGATGTCATGCTGTGATTTTATTTAACAAATATTATTTACGTAGAAATTCAAGAAAAGAAGCAAAACTAAATTATAATGTGTAGGAATGAATGCTTATGTGGAAAACACTTTATAAAGGTGTGTGTGTGAAAAAAGTTATGACTAGAGAAGTCAGAATAGTAGCTAATAGTATAGGGAAGAAAGGGGTAGTGATGTGTAGGAGTTATGAGGGTGCTTCTGGAAGAACTTTAGGGAGAACTTCTTGGCTATAGGAAACACTTCAGTGCATTATGGGAAAGCACTTAATGGGACAGAAAGCCGTAAGAAGCAGGGGAAGTAGTCTAGGTTCAGATTATTCAAAGTACGGCCAGCCATACAGCAGCAGCAGCAGCACGTGACAGCATGTGAGAAACGAAGAACTACAGACCCCACCCCAAATCTACTGAACTAGAACCTAGCATTTTAACACGATCTCCAAGTGATTGCTAGACCTTAGCTTTCGGGGAGACTTGGTATAGGCAAACAAGAGGATAAGTAGTTCACTTAGGGCTGGGATAATAGCAATAGAGAAGATCAGACGAAAGAAAGGAAGGAAAGAAAGGAGAGAGGAAGGGAAAGGAGGGAAGGAAGAAAGGAAGGGAGGGAGGGAGGAAGGGAGGGGATGAGGGTGGAGTAGAGGAGAGGGAAGGGGAGGGGAGGAGAGAAAAGAAAGAGAAGAGAAGGGGAGGGGGGGAGGAGAAGGAAAAGAGAAAGGGAGAAAAGTATAAATATAATTCAGAAATCTGCACCCTCCGAGGCCACATGGGCCCTGTTTTTTTATAAACACGAAGTCCTACCATTAGACTTCTTACTCATTTTAGAGTAATCTATTTCTTGAATACTCTCTCTGCCACTAAAATTGCAAAGCACTAACGTTTTCTTTGTAATTTGTTTACTCCATTTTTAGAAATAGATCTGGAAATAACGGTCCATGTTTAGTGTGTAGAGGAAATTTGTGCTTCACACTCTAAGATTTATAAAGCATCACCTTTTGTACACATGTAACATTGAAAATTGCCATAGAAATTACCTATAAAATAATAAAAATTAAATAAATGATATTACTGTCCTTTAGACTTGAAAAAACCTGTAAATGAAAAATTAAAAGCATTTTCTAGCTCATTTTAAGTAATCATAGACTATTTAAAGTAATATGGTATATATATATGTGTATACACACACACACACACACACACACACACAATGGAATATGACTCAGCCATCAGCAAGGACGAATACCCAACTTTTGCATCAACATGGATGGAACTGGAGGAGACGATGCTAAGTGAGGGAAGCCAAGCGGAGAAAGTCAATTATCATATGGTTTCACTTATTTGTGGAACATAAGAAATGACATGGAGGACATTAGGAGAAGGAAAGGAAAAATGAAGGGGGGGGGATCGGAGGGAGAGATGAACCCTGAGAGACAATGGACTCTGAGAAACAAACTGAGGGTTCTAGAGGGGAGGGGGTGGGGGGATGGGTTAGCCTGGTGATGGGTATTAAAGAGGGCACGTACTGCGTGGAGCCCTGGGTGTTACAGGAAAACAATGAATCGTGGATCACTACATCAAAAACTAATGATGTACTGTCTGGTGACTAACATAATGTAATTAAACAAATAAATTAAAAAAATAAAGTAATATGCCATATAAAGTGGAATAACCAACCTCGGAGAGCTGTCACCCTGGTTGATTCACAGATATTTTTACTGAAGCCCGATTATCTTCAGATACTTGTAATCCTTATTGTGTTTAATCCAAATACAAGTTTTTAAGCATTTCAAATGAAAATAATGTAAGCAATATCTTGGAGCTTGAGGAAAATGATAGTTTCATATTTTTTTCAGAGTTTATACATCAAAATGAAATGTTGCTCTACAACAGCGGTTGGTACAAATGCGGTCGTGTACGGAAAACTAGAAATGTGTTTTTGGAAATGTGTTTTACGGTTTGAGGTGATCCAGGATGATAGCCAGTACAGGCCAATACAGTCATGCCAATTATTTACTGCTGACATCTACTCTGATTAGTCCATGCCTTTGTGATACTGGTTGGTAAAGGCTGAGTAGCTCCCTGGACTAACTACAGTCCATCCTTATTATTTGCAGATTTCATATTTATAAAATCGCCTACTTAACTAAAATTTGTTTGTAACCTCAAAATTAATCCTCTTGGTGCATTCATGCACATGTCCATTCATGCACATGTCCAGAACAGGAAAAGATGTGAGTTCCCCACCTCCTACATTTCCAGATGAGGTCAATGAAGCTACCTCTGCCTTCTTGTTCTATGACAGTGGAGACGGTAAGAGCAGACCTGCGCAGCACTGCGCAAGGAGCTCCAGCCCGGGCCGCTTGGACCAAGTTTGAATCCCTACCCTGGCACCTGTTGGTGGAACGGCCTCAGGCAAGTCTCTTAACATTTTCGGACCTCGTTTTCTCTTTTATAAAATAGAATAGAAAAAATTCTAGAAATTAGAATGAATAAGAAATTAGAATACCAGGAGGAGTTGTTTCTGAATTTAAGACTAAATAATCTTTGTAAGATATGTATATATGTGTACCTTGTTCCCCAGGGAGCAACGACTCGGCATTTGCTAATTCAGTGTTGGAGGCAACTTTATGAAACATAACTGCTGTGAATAATGAGAATCAGCTATATATAAATAATTGAATAAATATAAAATTGTCATCTCTGTTGCATTTGATTTTGTTTTTAAATAATAATACATAATAATTATTTATAGATTATATATAATTATCCTTATTTTTGGTTACACATTTTCATAGAAACTATGTATAAATACAAGACTGAATTAAATATGTATATCTTTATCCTATGTAAAATTATTGTAATGCTGTTAAGTCATTTTAAAATAAGATCTTTTCACATTAAAAACCAAGGGAACTTTTGTTTTTTGTTATTGTCACTAATAACAATTTTGTGAGTTTATTTCTTCTTCCTCATTTCCTCCCGCCTAAAACTTGCAGGTGTACACCTTAGCTTGACTTCTAAAGAAAACACCATCTCAAAATTGTGCTTCTCTAGTTGTCAGTCTATAAGAATTTTCCTCTGCAAAGCTCCATTTATAGTCTTTACCAGAACCTAAATCATAGCTGCATAGGAGCATTTTATTTAATGCTGTTTATAACCAAAACCACTGGCATCCAAAAACACTGAACGCCAATTGCACTATACTTTGAAAAGAAGCTATTTGTCACTATAGATTTCTTATCATATTTCGTTTGTTGCGGAGGAAAGGCCTTCTATTTTATGTGAAAAATGACTTCTGATTTGATCTAGTGGCAATTTTTAATTTAGTTTTTCTAGTTTCATTTTATTTTTCCTTTTCTCTAACCATATAAAAATGTCCCAATACTGCAAAATGTGCCTGTTTCATGTAAACAAAAGTAGGTTCTAATACAGCAAAAAGTTATAAGCATACTAAAATATGTAACTAAGATTCTTATTTTTTAACTGGAAAAATATTTATAGAAATAAACAAATAAAACAGAAAAAATGTAATTATTAGGCATTTCTAAGTATTCACAATTCTACACCCTAACCACCTGTCTTGTGACAGAAGCTCCGCTCTTGTGACTAAATTTTAAGCAAAAGAAATTGACTTTTAATCTTGGCCACCTAGAAATAGTTATTAAAATAGAAAAATATATGGGTGCCTGGGTGGCTCTGATGGTTAAGCGTCTGCCTTCAGCTCAGGTCATGATCCCAGGGTCCTGGGATCGAGTCCCACATCGGGCTCCCTGATCAGCGGGGACCCTGCTTCTCCCTCTGCTTCTCTCTCTCTCTCTGTCTCTCATGAATAAATAAATAAAATCTTTAAAAAAATTAAAAAAATAAAGTAGAAAATTATAAACGAAGCCCTCTAGTAAGGAACTGATCTGACATACATGGTTATTGTTGATCTTCTATTAGATCTTACAATCTTTTTCAAATAAGTATTCAAACATGGCACAATACACTTAAATTTTTTCAAAAGCCCTCCTACTGACGTAGTGTTTTGTTTCTGAAAGCACTGTAGAAAACACACACACACACACAGCAAAATGGTTGAGAAATTTACCAACATTACAAAATGAATCTGGTCGAACAAGAGACATAATTTAGATTTCATCCCTCATGGTTGTATTTAATGAACTCCTCATTTCTGTTCATTTTATAGTGTTGTTTTATAGAGAAAGAAAAACATTTTACCTTTTTTATTGCCCAGTGAGCTATTAAAATATAATATCTTTGGGGATCAAGACTTTTCACCTTGCCCTTCTAGGTGTCTATATAAAAAATAATTAATTCCACTAAAGGTTAGAGGAGGAAAAATAAAATCGGAATCAGGAATACGAGGACTTTCAAACATCATATGAAAAGTTTATTTTTAATTCACTAAAAGAACACTGAACATGTTTCCAAACATCCCTCTGAAATTCTGTTTCTGTCCCACCTATTAAAATTGGATTCCACACAATTGGATTTAACCCAAAACTCTATTTCCATGGACCAGCAGTGGAACTGGATCTGATTTGTTTAAAAGAGAGCTAGATCTTTGTATATTACCCATTCATTGGTTCTAAGCCTTGCAACCAGAAAGTATACACAACAAAATGTTGTCATTCCAGCAAGAAAAAAGAGAAGAGTGAGGGGAGGCTGTGAAGAGGTGTCTCGTCCTGCCCTTGCAACTGTAGACAGTGATCGTACACAGATGTACTTGGCTGTCGGTACCTGTTTGTCTCCTCTCACCAACCCTTGCCTTCAAGGCCATTCGGCCTAACATTCACTGAGCCTCACCACCAATTCAATGCCTATGTTAGTGATTTATTGCTGTGTAACAAATTGCCATGACTTAGTGGCTTAAAACAACACACATTTATTATCCCACCGTTTCCGTGGTCAGGAATCTAGATACTATTTAGTTATGTCCTCTGTTTTGGCGTCTCTTAGAAGGCTACAATCAAAGACCAGGTCTGGGGTCTGATCTGAGGCTCTACCAAAGAAAGATCCACTGCCAAGTTTGCATGGGTTTTGGCAGGATTCAATGCTGGCAGGTTGTCAGACTGAGGTTCTCAAGTCCTTGCTGGCTCTTGGTTTCTTGCCGCTTGGGCCTCTTCATGTGGCAGTTTACTTTCTTACCAGCAAGAAAGAATCAATACAGAGAAGATGACAGTAAGACGGAATTGAAGATCTCATATAACATAATCATAGAAGTAACATCTCACAACCTTTGTTGTATTCTTTTGGTTAGAAACAACTCATGGGTCTCTACCTACACTTAAAGAAAGAGGATCACACCAGAGCATGAATACCAGGAGGCAGAGTGTAGAGGCCTCTTAGAGCCCACCTGCTACAGTGCTGGTCCTAGATCCATTATCTACACCTTGAATCACATGAGGTGCTTGAAACCTCATTTTGTTAATAAGCCAGTTTATTCAAACCAGTTTATTATTATTATTATTATCATTATCATCATATATTTGCCTGAACACTGTGTTCCAGCCTTGTTCTTATACCTGAACACTTACTTGGTAATTTGGCCCTTTATTTCCCACACACATACCTTCTTCATCCCTACTAACCAAACGTTCATTTCGACTCCTACATCAAATGACGGGGTTCTTGATTGATACTAATGCTCCTCGTGTATACCTACTTCCTATTGCGGAATTTCCACTTATTAGCCTTTAACAGCTGGCTAAATGGATAATCAGCATTTGGAGTTGGTTTGTATCTTTTTCTAATAGTGCTTGTGCCACATCTGTCTTTACCCCATAGACTAATGATTGCTTTTCAGACTCAGTATTTGGAACTTACCTCTTTGTACTGATTTCCTGAATAACCAATCCCAAGTCCTACTCCCGCATTGCAGCATTTGCTAGTCTCCTGACCCTTCGAGCTTTCCTGGTTTCCTGACCGTAAACAGTTCTGATCTGGCCTGTGCTGGAAATATTTGATCCTGAGTTCTGATAGTTGTTTACTTGCTAGAAAAAAAAAAAAAATTACTTCTATAAATTCTCCCCCAGTGGAAGTTCCATATCTAATCATGAACATTTGCAAAGATTTTAGAAAATAAATACTCATTGAAGCAAAACCCTATAATGATAAAGGAAAACATTTACAAGGATTTAAGAAAATACAAATATTCATTGAAGCACAACCCTGTAATGATGAAGAAAAGAGGCTTTTATCCCAAAGAAATATTGCTTTCTTAATGTAGATATTTAAAACTGCCAAACTACCTATTCTGGGTTTCATTTTATTAAATAGATACGTTAAGTGGAAGAGAGGATAGTTCTCTATAGATCCAACATTATATATATATGTATGTGTGTGTGTGTGTGTGTGTGTGTGTGTGTGTGTCTCTTTGTTTAAAATCACAAGTTTATGTTCTTTCCTCTGCCTGAAATAACCTCGTGTGTCATGCATTTTTACCTGCCCAAATCCTGTCCATAGCTGAGCTCCTTGGAGCTCTTCCCGATCACGTTAAACCAACATAGAGTGAGTACTCTCTCTAAACCTCCAGAGACAATACTCGTACTGCTTCAGGGATGTATCATGTTTATTACTTTTTATGTACTCCTTTTATGATGCTGCTAGATTGTAAATGTCTCTATACTAAAAACGATATCTTCCTTACTCTTTTATTCATTGAGATATATTTAGTGTGTCTTTGAGCATTTTACTTTTTCAATAAATATTTACTGAACTGAATTGCATTGTATTATCTTATTTCTTTTCTTGTTAAGGAAGAGCTTTATCCAATACATTGTAGTATTTATATGAGTAATATATTAATAGTCAGTTTTATTATGAATTGTTGGTTGTTGGTATCTTTGATATCACATGTGATTTAATTAATGAAAACTTTAAGTTAAAAACATGATGATACTGGGGAGCTTGGGTGGCTCAGTTGGTTAAAGGCTGGCTCAGGTCATGATTTCAGGGTGCTGCTCTCCCTCCCTCTGCTGCTCCCCCTGCTTGTGCTCTCTCACTCGCACTCTCTCTCTCTCAAATAAATGAATAAAATCTTTTTAAAAAATGATGATATGGGTAATTATTAGTTAACAATACTGGAAATAAACTGCAAAACTCATTTTTTGAAATAACTACCATCATTTTACATATAGTAGATATTTTTAAATTTTCTTTGTCTTATATCTTCCTATTTTATTTCTTATTAATTTATCAGTTTAATTTTGATACATCGGCATGCTTCAAAAAAAGTGCAGTATTTTGTAAGTGGATATGTTAATTAAAGGTATAATGGCCACTTGAAATACCTTGAATGTCTTAAAGCATTACAAAACTGAAACTTTGAATCAGAATATTAACTCATAAAGACTCTTCTCTCTCTATAAGCAGTAGAAACTGTGAGCTTCATTATAGGGCTCTGTAGGAAACTGTAGAGGACACTGGATTTCCCCAGCTGTATCCCCATTTCAGGAAGAACCTATTTCCCCAGTGACTGAAAGTATTGCTGAAAAATGGCCCTTGGCTGTCAACTCTCTTTGAGGATTGCCTCAGGTTTCTTTTTAACTTTATTTTATTATGTTATCTTAGTCACCATACAGTACATCATTAGTTTTTGATGTAGTGTTACATGATTCAAGACTACTGCACAGTCAAGTCTTGGCTCCGACCAGGGCAGCCCACATCTAATAATTGACCAACAGGGGGCGTAAAGGACCTGCCTGCTCACCACTTGGAGCGACTCTGAAAGTTCATCCCAACTTCAGAGCTCTGGGGGGGTTTGGCTAAGTCCCTCCTAGGGACTTCATTTCAGCTCAATTTCTTTGCCCAACCCTCTTCCTTCCCATCCTTCCACAGGTATTAATCCTTAAATTATTCCCTAATAGACACCTTGTTTGCTCACTTCCATCTCAGAGTCTGCTTCACAAGGAACCCTACTTGCAACAAACTTGAAAATGTTCTTGGCAGGAGATACAAATTCCACAAAAAGATAAAATCAGGATTCTTTGCTGTTTCTGCCTAGAGTTTTTTTTTCCCCAACTTTTGGTACAATTAACATTAAGGATTGGATAATTAATTGTCCTTGGTGTGTCCTGTGTATTGTAGGCTATTGAGCAGAATCCCTGGCCTCTCCCACTTAATGCTAGTGGCATACACACAAAAACACCCATAATGTGTATGTAACAAACAAAAATGTCTCCAGACATTGGCAAATGTCCACTCCTGCCCCCAGGGAGAGGAGTGAAAATTTCCCTTTGAGAATCCCTACCCTATAGCTAATTTTCTAACAAAGAAAGAGCAATAGGAAAAAAAAAAAAAAGGAATGAACTTACTGTCTATTTCACCCGGACAGTAGGTAGTCAGTGGGTAGCAGTTGACAGTAATCAAGTGATAGGGCACAGACAACGGATGCCTAGCACAGGCCTCCAGGGACACCTCCCCCTCCACACCCACTCCATCCCTACTCCACCAGTACCACTGGGTTAGTAATTAAGAGTCAAGATTCTACAATTTGGAACTAGGGTCCAATGTTTATTTTTTTCTTTAATGTATTATAATGTCTGTAGAGTCTTTAATCATGTTTAATATTGGTAGGATTATTATTTATAGGCTTCTAAAAGGGGTCAAATTCTCCATAGTCCTTGATGAAAAGCGGGGGGGATTCTTTGATTCCATAGAGAAGCTGTAAGTTTTAGTTTTACTGGCTTTTTTTTTCCTTCAAATTCTTGAAGTGCTACTGTTCTTAAAGGATCTCCTGATCTTCTTTAAGTGTTGTATCTGTTTAATAAAGATACTTCTACCACTTTATAATCCCTGCGACTGCAGGTGAAGGTATGATATGGAAATTCTGGAGAATTTCTCCAACTCTTGAATTCTTCAGTATATATCAAAGCTGGATTTGGTGGGGGGGGTAGGAGTCCTACAATTGGGGTAGAGGAGGACCAGAGGCACATGGGGGCTAGCATATAAAGAATACACATCTTTAAAGAGAATACATCTCTCTGTCGTCAGTAGGTATGGCATTTTTTCCCTCTTGCAAGTTGGAATATACTTAAATAATTTCCCATTACCAAGCGCTCCAATCTTCTCTACTACTGCTATAGTCATGTGTTATTCCCACCCAAATAATTCTAAAAAGAAATTTTAAAAGGAGGTGCTCTTATGTGTGTGTGTGTGTGTGTGTGTGTGTGCTTTGAAAGCGCTATATGCAAACGAACTGCAGGACAAATAGCTACTCCTCAGCATTATCTTTAACCATTCTCATTATTTTAATCTAAGATTTTACAATATTTTCTGCTAACAAATTTAGTTTTTACATGTTTATTAATGCAGCTTCATATCACAGGGTTGAGCATTAACAAAACTGTGGGATAAGAGGCAGAGAGAATATCCATCAAATACAGGTAATTTTTAATTTTATCAGACTATTTCTTCCTATCAAGAATTTATAACTTTCTCATCTCTAATCAAATTCCCTGCCATAGGAGCACATTCTAATTAGAGCCGTCTGCTCCTAGCAGGGTATTCATCCCAGACCAATGTGTGGTGAAACATTCTAATCCATTTTAAGCGTGTAATTTGCTTCTGCACTCAAATTCTAGGCAAAGAGCAGCTGGATGTCATTGCAGACTTTTCTTACACAATGAGGGTGAGGAAAGTTAAAACAGAAATTCACTGAGTGGAGACCAAAGATCTCTAACTAGGAAATATTAATGTAGGCCATGCAGTGGGAGAAATGAATGACCACCTGGTCTTATTGTGCTTATTAAGGTGGTTGACTATAGGAAACTACTCCCATCCCATTTGTTCATAGGCCATAAGCCACTTCTTTCCTGAGATCACAAGGCATGATTCGTTCATCTATCTATCCAATCATTTATTCATTCATACTCTAAACATTGACTATTTTTAAGCAAGGTGCTATGCTTTGTACTCAAAAGAATACCGAGACATATAAGCCACTAGGATTTCTTTTGAAAGTTGGTAGACAGTGCAAAATAATGTCTAGAGTTTCTTTAAGATCATTTTTTTTCTTATGTCTTAAAAAGTCTTGGGGCGCCTGGGTGGCTCAGTCTTTAAGCATCTGCCTTCGGCTCAGATCATGATCCCAGGGTCCTGGGATCGAGCCCCGCATCAGGCTCCCCGCTCTGCAGGAAGCCTGCTTTTCCCTCTCCCCCTCCCCCTGCTTGTGTTCCCTCTCTCGCTGTCTCTCTCTCTGTCGAATAAATAAATAAAATCTTTAAAAAAAAAGTCTTCAAGCTAGTCTATTTTTGTCCCTACCATAAATATGGATATTAAGTATATGTAGTATATTATTCTTCCCACAGTTTATGTGTTATTACATAATTATAAGAATTCAGAAATCTCAAATACTGAAATGTAAGGATGGTATGTTCTATGATATAGTCATTTGTATTCAAAAGCCAGCACTAAAGAGCTCAGAATGGACACAGGGTTCATAAAAGGACTAGAAAAGGGCACTATTCAAATTTCCATAATTGGAAATAATTCTAAAGAAAAATATAAAATGCTAATTCAAATGTTAACGAATGATCCCTAAGAGACAAGTACACACACACACACATGCGCGCGCACGCGCACACACACACACACACACACACACTAAGCTGGAGGTCACCTTTAGAAAGTTAGGATCTGTATTTCTATTGCATTGTGTAGCTTCACCATCAAGTTACAATTAAATGCAAAATAGTTTGAAAGGCTGTCCTTCAGCCTTTTATTGCTAATAGCCACTGCTGACATTGCCCTGTCTCTTCTACACCTCTGCTTCATTTCGACTTTCCCAAATTTTGTGATGGGTTGAAAGAGCATACTGAAAGAGGAAAAAATACCATACCTACAATAAAGAGATGTATTCAACTGACCCAGAGCAGACTATTTCTAAAAAAGAACTGCCACTAGCACACACAGACACACACACACACACACACACACACACACACAGCCTTTCACATGAGGTGAGCACTGACAGTTTCGGGTTTCAAAATGAATGAACCTAGGTACACACAGACCCCTACGCACACACAAGCACATATAACAGACTTTACTTATTTCAGCAGAGAATTAATACACAATACTAACAAAAAAGACACCGTGTATTTTACAGTTATTCTTCGTTAAATATAGAGCCAAGATTAAGCTCTGGTGACCAAAACAAGAATCCTAGACCCAGACCCAGAGCTGCTTGTGGCTGCAGGTAACATCACTGAAGTGGTTCAGCTATGACAGCTTCAGGTGTAGGCTACAAAACAGAAAGGAGTCTGAGTGGCCACAGACACTCCCCGGTCTCCAAAGGCATACCCCACCAATTCCAGATAGAAGTTTATCCTGGAAACAAACTTCAGCATTGCACCAGTGATGATGCCCATATTTGGAGTAGTTGACCAGCACTGAAGCAAAGCTCTTCTTAAACATGTCATCACTGAAGCTTATCACTGATTACTGCTTAGTAATACCTTGTCAGCCTCATTTCATTCTTTCTATTACAAGAATGTATATGAAGAGATTTAGCCTGTAAACAGTTGACTCTGAGCTCATTTCAGATTAGCAAAGCATAGGAGAGAGAGATCAATAATGCATGCAGTGCTGCTGCAAGATGGTTTGACTGCGTGAAATGAGTGACCATATTACATACGGTTTACCAAAGGTTTGTTGACATTTGTTCACAACTGGGTGGGTGCTTAGCATAGACATCTGTATAAATATTAACCAAGACTAGACTTTCAACAGATCATTCCAATTAAGATGCTGTAAAATAATTGCAGACCAGAAGACTGCTGCATGGTCTGCAGATAGGGCATGTGTAGACTCCGAAGACAACGCACATTATATTTAGCATAAACATCATGTATTTAGGACAAAGACAGACCCAATATTCTTAGTACCTGCAATATCTCCTTAAATAGGATCTTTCAATTACCTTGATGAGAAGAGATGGTTTATACTTCTGAAAACTCAGTAAGATATTTTACCATGTTTCTTTACACTGAAATTATCATTATTATTATTATTGCCATGTTGAAGGAATTCAAATGGGAAAGAAATAGAACAGGAGTAACAGATATCTTTAAGTTGTCTTCCAAGATTCACAAATGAGCTTTGTAATGAAAACTTAAAGCTCTGGCCTAATGCTTTTGTTTTGTTTTGTTTAATGAGCTCCACTTTAAACTCTATAAAGCTTGTTGAATTCATTTCAAATTTGTTCTATCTGGTCCATGGGGCACTACTTGAAGGGTATGTTCACGGGAGGTATGTCTGGGCACGTGCAGTGAAATCTCAATGCCAGTCTTCTTTGCCAGGTGACCTCCATCACGGGTTCATGCTCACACTGATCAGCTACACGCTGACAAAAGGTCTGGAGCCTTAACCAAGGGCTTTGGCCTAGTCCTATATTAAAGCCAGATACTTAAAGAAGGGCCTCTTTTTTTTTTAAGATTTTGTTTATTTATTTGACAGAGAGACACATAGCGAGAGAGGGAACACAAGCAGGGGGAGTGGGAAAGGGAGAAGCAGGCTTCCCGTGGGGCAGGGAGCCTGATGTGGGGCTCGATCCCGGGACCCTGGGATCACGACCTGAGCCGAAGGCAGACGCTTAACGACTGAGCCACCCAGGTGCCCCTAGAGAAGGGTCTCTTGAAATTATACAGATTTATGAAGGCAAGCAAATAATACTCAAATAATTTTTAAACCAAGTTTATTTTGTAGAAGCTCCTCTTAACGGCAGATTCCTTCCATCTAGCAAAGCAAAACAATCAATTCTTAGACCATTTCATCAGGGAAAAAGATAAAACCTTCTTTTAATAGTAATTGTTATTATTAGAAACTTATTCCAATCCTCACTCCTTTACTTGCTTTGTTTGTTTCTTACCCCTGTGGCACACTTGAAGAAGCATAACCATAAGCCTGGTTATATCAAGCTATTCCTATTGGTTGTGAATGAAAGAGGTACTGCCCTGTTATGTAAATAGCAAAAAAATATATATATATATATATTATGTGTTAGGTAAAGAGGATCTTTTTTTAAACAATGGGTTAAAAACATCTCTTCCCACAAAAACCCTTCAGATTGGTTGGGTAAAAAAGATACAGCCATGAAACAATTAATGAACAAAACAGCACATAGAAATGTGGTTTATCTATTGAAGTTTTTTGTACTAGAAGCCTCAAAAAGGCTTCTCAGAAAAACTGGAACTTGAATTGGACCTATGTGATTTCATAAAAAGATGGATAGGTAGAAAGAGAAAGGAGGGATAGACACAGATCTGAACACAAATGTGTGAAAGAATATGGTTTGCAATAATATATAAACATATAATCTATCTGGACAGAGAACGCACACATACTTAAAAATACCTCAGATTAGTTCAATAAATGGGGGGCAGTACTTTGCATAAGGTAAATAGCAATATTTATATGGCCTGGTCTTGAACATCTTAGAGTCTTTCAAGTACTCCAATATTTGACTACACACTGATAAGAGTTAAAAAGAAAGGGAAAGAACACAAACATTACATTATTTTACTCTTTGGGAGTTAACCGTTTCACAAATTGTAATTATGATTGTTGGTCCATGCTACACAAAATGTGATAAGTATTATCATTAAACAGACAAATGGCAGTGGGTTTTATATTTAAAAGTATAAATGAATTAGCTATCGTGATGACCAACAGCTTATTTGATTAAACATCACTTACATGTGAGAAGATACACAAAAACAAGAATCTTGTCTGTGTTATTTCTATTCTATATCCCCAACCCCTCCATAGACCATGGCCTGTAATAGGTATGAGAACAGGACTCTACAACTGTTGAATGAGTAAATAAATGAATTGATTATAGCGATAGCCTCAGTTAGTAAGGAAACTCAAACTAATGCATGCTCATACCCAAAAATGACTGTGTCAAAAGAAAATAAATGGTACTTGTGTTAAGATCCTCTCCCATTCTTAGAGGTCATATAAAAACGTATTGGGAAGGGGAGGACCATGATAATAATCCATAATTTTTGTTTGTTTGTTTTTAATACTAAGGATTAAAGTTCTCTCTCCCATTTCTGACTGACTATACAACTTCAGATTATGAATGATTAAACATTTTGTGGAAATTTAGGTTTGGGGGTTTAGATTTTAGTCTATGAATTCTAAAGTCAAAATTCAGAAAGCACTGACTTCTACTTGTTCATGTATTGGTAATGAAAAGAAATTTCCAAAGTTCCCCAAATTTTGGCCCACCTCAGAAGAGCTAATCTTATTTTTGACTCAATAACACAAGTAAGTATTTAACTAAGCACTTACTACAGAGTTTAGTTAGACACTGTGCAATAGTCAAATAAATGTTAGGATATTCAGTACTTATCATGGACGAGATTATACAGAGACAGTATAGGCAAACATTAAAAAGTACTTAAGTCAGTGTAATACATGTAAGTACCATATAAGTCAATGAAATAGCATTGCAGGACTTCGGGGAAGTGAAATTCACGACAACTGGCATGGTCTTGGATAGTTTCATAGAGGAAAGAATTATACCTTCAAAAATGAATACAATTTAGCCTGACAAAGAAAGATGAGGGTGCATTTCAGGAATGCATTCACAGCATGAGGAAAGTCAGCAAGTCTTGAATGGGCATGGCATGTGTAGAGAAAAATATAGATAAGCCTTGCTAAGGAAGACTCTTCCTATGAAGGTGGGGGAGGTAAGAGGGAAATTACAGTTTTGCAGCATTTTGAGAGCCTCAAAGGACAGCCTAGACTTTTAAGACAATTCTATAAACTGTGGTTGATGATATGATGAAAAGAGTCATTTTAAGATCATTTATCAGATGTGCATGCTAGAATGCAGGATAAATTTGAGGCGGGATGTACTAGAGGCAAGATGTTTTGGGAAGCTCTTGGAATAAACCAAGCATAAGAAAAGAGCTTCAACCACAGTGGCAGCCTCAGACTGGAAAAGAAAGGCTAAATAGGAATGACATTTTAAAAGAGAAATCAATGGCACTTTTTGACTGATTGGACTTGAAGGGAGGCTCTAAAGGTCATTCTCAAACTAAAACAACTGCAAAAATGATCACAGAAGTAAAGGGAGTTCATGTACCATTTAGAAGGTTGGACCCGATGACCTCCAAGACCTCGACCAAACTAAATTCCACGCCTTATGCCTGGACCAATTGTTTCCCTGACTCTCCCCTCTGCCCATCCAGCTATGCCCACTCATTCACATCTACTTCTAGTCTCAGCACTCCTTACAAATCTTGCTGTCTACTCCATGCCTTGTACAGGGTCTTCTTATTTGAGCTTCTGATGCATTCACTTCTCTTCCACATAATCTGGGTATCTAATTGCACCCTCCTGCATATTATAGTAATACCGCTTTGTATGAATCTTTCCTCCCTCACTAATTTTCACTCTTCCTGTACATAAAAGCTGGCACTGAATTAAATATTAACTGATATAAAATATGACCCTGTAGATTGAAGTAATAAATCTAAACAAACACATCTGTTTTCACTAGGTAACTGGCAATGTTAATATGCAAAGGATACAGGAAAGCCTATTTGTACTGAACTTTCAAAACTTTAAATAATCTCCTCTGCAATTCGAAGCTGAAACTATTGCGAGGTACACAAGTAACATCTATGAAAATAAAGCAAGAAGCACTAGAAACATGTGGTACATACCCTCTATTGCTGAACAATTAAAAAGCCTATTCTGTGAGTCACAATGGAGCTAAACACTTCCTATACTGTAAAAAGAGAAACAATTCAATGGTGTCTTTGTGCCGCTCAGAAAATCACACAAAGTCACTTTCTGCTTTTTAGTTTGCTCTTTGGCCCTATGTAAAAAGTTGTCACAGAAATTGCTTTGTGCTCAGTAAAACCCAACCTGTTAATTCCAATGACTGGAATCATTTAAGGTCAGAAGGTAAAAACCACCTGCTGTGTCACAGTTTCACAATTCAGAGATTTCTTCTGTACTCAGCATTTATGTATTGGTTTCTTTTTGTGGGACCCTCATTTCATTTTCAAAAGGCCTACTCTTGATTAACTTGCACTTGATAAACAATCATTTATTGAGAGTCATTTGGGTTCTGAGAACAACATTAAGGAATTTGGAGATGAGACTGTATAAAAATAATTATATACAAAGAATTCAACTTGAAATCCTGAAATAGTAGCAAATATACTAACCTTGATGTTTTATTTTATAAATACATAAAAAAACAGACATTGCATGGAGAAAAAAATGAGAATGATGATCTATAACATAACATATAATCTATAACATAGAATTTATATAATATATAATTCATATAACATATAATTTATATAATCTATAACATATAATTTAGGATTATAATTTATAATTTATGATTAAGAAAACTAGAACATTATGAAATTTTCATTGTATGGGCTTTAATCTAAAAACAGAAATATAATCAGCATTGAGAAAAGGTCAAAAGGAAATAAACAAAAATTCTTAGATTAAGGGCGCCTGGGTGGCTCAGTCGTTGGGCGTCTGCCTTCAGCTCAGCTCATGGTCTCAGGGTCCTGGGATCGAGTCCCACATCGGGCTCCCTGCTCCGCGGGAGGCCTGCTTCTCCCTCTCCCACTCCCCCTGCTTGTGGTCCTGCTCTCGCTGTCTCTGTCTCTGTCAAATAAATAAATAAAATCTTTAAAAAAAAAAAATCTTAGATTCATGAGACATTTCAAAACAAAGAAGCAGGAAATCTTCTGATAATTTCTTCTTTAAATGTAAAATTACAAATTTCATAAAATTTGGGATTTGGACAATAAAAGTAAAATACTCGGTGGTAACATTTTCATAGTATTTTATAATGCTCTGTTTATATTAGATCTTTTTTATTAAGTAATGTAATGACAATACATTTTCCTAAAATATGTAATTAGAACAAATTGATGGCTAAATGAGTAAATATTGTCCCTATATGAAGTGGCCCCAGACTGCTGTTCTATATGTCAATTCCTAACAGTTTTTCCATTCATAGGACCTTACGTTTAATTTACCATTCATTGTAGTCTACTAAATAACACCAAGGGAAATCATGTTGTTAAATCAATTACATGAACTTTAAAAAAAAATCAAAATCAATAGGCTCTTTTCTGAGAAACTGTGGGAAGTTATGTGAGTTCTCCATAAAGTTTTTGTTTATTCATTACTGTGTACCCAAGACCTGCCATATCACTGCAATCTAATTAGTAAAAAAAGTGATAAAGAAATACATACCTGATTTAGTAAATAAATAAAGAAAAAAAATTTTGTGATATTTTTCACTTATCTTCGAAGTCCTCTTCAATTTATGTCCAGCCTATATCTGTTCTGCATAGGTAACAATTGCTGAAAGTTTAAATGTCAAGTAACTGAGGTGCTAGCTATCATGTGCATTTTTTTAATATTTTACACTAAAGTTAAATATATTCTATACGAAACATTTTTAATGAAAGAAGCAAGTGTTGTAGGATACCAAAGTTGTTTTATTTCAACATCAAATTCCCCCTCTTTGTCTTTATTTGAACTATAGATGTGCATAGCAAATTCAACTTTGAATCAAAACCTTGCATTGGGTTCTTTTTGCCTCACTAAAATGTTAGTAACACATAGTTAGCTCAATAGGTAATATTTTAACTCACTGACCGTAAATTAGAAAGGAACAAGGGGTTGATTTTTTCCATGTCTGGAAAGACAACACTGTGTTCTGAAAAGTTATTTAATTTCAAGTCAGAACTATGCAAGAAGGGCAAAGGCTATGAAGCAAATTCCAATAAACTGTGAGATCCCTTAATTCGTCACACTTAAAAGGTTAAGATTTGAAGGTAAAGTATTAAGTTTAACATCTCTCATTTGAAGTGTTTCTACATGTATCTGGGGTGGTTAAGTGGGCCTTGGTATTTCAGAGCAATTCTCCTTGATGCGAATGAAGTCCCCAGGGTTATGCACTTCCTCACCTCTGTGTACACTAGATTTGTTTCTGAAGAATCAGTCTTGTGGAGAGAGACAGTTCAAAATAGTTCAAAATGTTCTAGAGAAGCTGTTTTTCAAAACTACCTCTAACAAACTAATTTATAAAATGCATCCTCACTGCCCCTAATGTGGGTTCTTTCATAGGCTAGAATTTTTATACAGAACAAAATTGCACAGAATGCCCCTTGAAAGAAAAAGAAAAAAACAAAACAAAACAAAACATGTTTTACGGAATCAAGACCTTCAGAAAAACAGTGCATAGCCATCGTTAGAAATTGCTCTAGTGTTATTTCTTCATAATAACCAAATATGCCATTTTGTAACATTCACCAGACGTTACGCTATTAAGAGGGTTTTCTGAAGAATGATTAAATATTATCCACTTCATCCAGGTTGTAAGTAGCTTATAATTTCAATCAATCTTATACATATTTTTATTAACAATTCATAAATCTAAGTCTTCAACAGGGTACCCTTACCCCTACTTGATAAATGAAGAAATTGAATGTATTTACCATGGGTCAAAAATATCAGTAAACAAATAAGCACTCACTCTCTTATAGGATTGTTAAAACCACTCAGTGAGCAACTTTCTACTCCAGATGTGAGCTATTAGAGGAGCAGTTCTTCTCTGCTGAATTGATTGTCAATCTGGCAAGAGTCCAAGGTGCTTTTAGAATTCAACACAATGCAACTATTCTGATACCAAAACCAATTTTTAAAGCAGAGATAGAATTTGCATACCATAAAATTTGCCCTTTTAAAGTGTATAATTCAGTATTTTTTAGCATATTTACAAAATGATGAAACTATGACCATTATCTAGACTTTTCCATCCCCCCAAGAAGACAGTCCATAGTCATTAACTAGCACTCTCCATGCCCCTCCTTTCAGTCCCTGACAATCACTAATCAGCTGTCTCTATGGATTTGCCTATTCTGGACACCAAAACCAGTTTTGAAAGAGATTTTTTCTTTCATTGGTTTGCTGGGATAATTGGTGCAGCTCTATCTTTATTTTACATTTTCAAAATAAAAACAAAACATCTGGGTGATAAGGAAAACGGAAAACATCGCAGATTTTTGTCAAATATTATTCAGAATGAGAATTAATTTCTTAGGGAAACACAGAAAGAGAGTTTGCTTCCTGGGATGTTTCCTAGAATTCATTATTTCAATTATTTTATTCATGCTACCAAAGAAAACTTCTTAAGGGAATTACATTTTTTTATAGGAAGCACATTAGACTAATTATATTTTATAGTTAAACAAAAAACATTAAACATAGCTTAAACATGAAAAATTTCTTCCCTAAAGATTTGCATGAAATAATTCTCTGAAAACATTCAAATATTAGATATTTTAGTATAATTGCTCAATTCTGTGAAAGAGAATCAAATGCAAATTTGCTCTTAGTAATATGAAGAATGAAAATTCATTTTCCTAAACTGTCTATATTTAAACTAGAAGAAATTTACTCTTTGTAATAAAATTATAATGTGTGAAACGTATTCTCAATAGCAAATGGTTTTACTGACTAGCTTTGTCCATAAACCTATGACTTGAACATCTTCTGGATTCATTCCAGCCACAGTGCTTGGAGTTTTTAAGTAGGAAGCAGGGATAATAGAAGTCTATTGCCCTGTAGTCTTAATAATTAGAACATAAAGGTCTGGTTTGAGGTAGTGTGGTGAGAAGAGAAAGGGCAAGATAGGGAATTTCAAAGAGGTTGAAACAATCAAAACTTAGGAACTAATTGGATGTAGAGAAGGAGGAAAACTCTAGGATGGCTCCAGAACTTCTTGTTTGAGTGACAGGCTATTTCAGACCAAATATACCAATAGAGGAGATCAGAGACGAATTAAGAAGCTAGCAAAAAAAAAAAAAAAAATTGGACATTTTTGTCATATAGATATTGAACTCTCAATCAGGCATTTGGATATATGAGTTTATGGCTCAGAAAAAAGGTGGAGGCTAGAGAGATTTGGAAATGATCAATATAAAAATGGTGGCTAGTAAAAGATACAAATTCAGGGACCCGAAGGGGTACGTGCACCCCAATGTTTATAGCAGCAATGTCCACAATAGCCAAACTGTGGAAAGAGCCAAGATGTCCATCGACAGATGAATGGATAAAGAAGATGTGGTGTGTGTGTATATATATATATATGTATATATATATATATACAGACACACAATGGAATATTATGCAGCCATCAAAAGGAATGAGATCTTGCCATTTGCAACGACGTGGATGGAACTGGAGGGTGTTATGCTGAGTGAAATAAGTCAATCAGAGAAAGACATGTATCATATGACCTCACTGATATGAGGAATTCTTAATCTCAGGAACAAACTGAGGGTTGCTGGAGTGGTCGGGGGTGGGAGGGATGGGGTGGCTGGGTGATAGACATTGGGGAAGATATGTGCTACGGTGAGCGCTGTGAATTGTGTAAGACTGTTGAATCACAGATCTGTACTTCTGAAACAAATAACGCAACATATTTTGAGAAAAAAAAAGAAAAAGAAGAAGATAGCAGGAGAGGAAGAATGAAGGGGAGTAAGTCAGAGGGGGAGACGAACCATGAGAGATGATGGACTCTGAAAAACAAACTGAGGTTTCTAGAGGGGAGGAGGGTAGGGGGATGGGGTAGCCTGGTGATGGGTATTAAAGAGGGCACGTTCTGCATGGAGCACTGGGTGTTATGAACAAACAATGAATCATGGAACACTACACCAAACAAATTATGTAATATATGGTGATTAACATAACAATAAAAAAATTTTAAAAAAAATGGTGGCTAGTACAAATTTTGGTTGAAGTCTCCCAAAGTGTTTAAAGAGAAAAGAAAAATCATAGGGAAGCCAGGAAGGGGAGATCAAAAAAAAGACTGAAAGTTACTAAGCAAAGCAGTCCAATAAAAGGAAAAACAAAAGAGTAATATAATAAATACCAAAGAACTCAAATTTTAAAATAAAGGCATTGGTCAACAGAAATAAGTGAGGCAGAAAGATCCAGTAAGAAGAGGACTGAGAAGTCAATGTTGGAATTGCCTGTTTAAATATCATTAGTACCCTAGAAGGCAGGTTTTAGCACTGATGGAGATGTAAAGTAGGGAGTTAGATACCTGACCCTGGAGTTTATGAGAGACTCCCAGGCTGGAAATATGCATCTGGAAGTGATTAGCTATTGAGATGGTGTGAGACTGCTTAGGTGGCGAGTAGAGAGAAGATGTCCTAGAACTGAGCTCTTGAGGCTAACCAACCTGAAGAGGTGACAAAGCAGACGAGGAACCAGAAGAAAAACAAAAGACAAGCAAACAAAAAAACCTGAGGAGGAGATGCCAGTGAGCAGAGAGGAACAACAAAAGACTGTGCTGTCCTGATAGACCCTATCAACTTGAATTAAGGGGAATAGAGCGATCAGTGGTGTCAAATGCTGCTGTCAGATGAGATGGAAAATTGACCATTAGAATGAACTCTGTAGAGTTTCCTGGTTAGGCTAAGGAGAGGTGTTTCAGTAGAATGGTAAGAGGAAATGCCCGAAAGGTGTATATTTAAGGAATGATGTCAAAGTCAGCAAAGGTAAAGAAAGCCTGAGGAATGGTTCCAGATTAAAGGCTACTAGAGAGACATGATAACTAAGTGCAATGAGTGATCACGGATTTGCATTAAGACAACTGACAAAATTTGAATGTACACACTACAATGGATAATGGTGTTGTAGGAATGTTTAATTTTCTGGTTTTGATAACTTCAGTGTGGCCATGAACGAGAACAGGCTTATGCCTGGGAAATACTAGTGTTCGGTGGTAAGGAGCACAGGGTCTCCGACTACTCTCAAATGGCTCAGGAAAAACAAAGTGCGTGTGTGTTTGTGTGTATGCATATGGGTAGATAGATGAGAGAAGAAGAAAATGTAAACAAATGCTGAGTCAAGGTATAAGATACATGGAAGGTTGTTGTACTATTTTTTAAACTTTTATGTATGGTAGAAAGTAGACTGGAGTAAAAAGTTACCCAAAGAAAGAGGGGGGAAGAGAGAAAGGGTAAAATGACTGGAAACAGCAAGTATAAAAATTCTTGTGAGTAGCTCCTCTATAAAGGAAAGTAAGGGAAAGGGGCGATAGCTGGTGGCAGAAGTAGAGTCAAGAAAAGGTTAGGTTTTCTTTTTCCCTGATTGAGAGAAATACAGCATGTTGGCATCCTGATGAGACTGTGCCAGTAACAAGAGAAAAAATGTTGAATACAAGAGTAAAGGGGAAAATTTGTAGTGTGATGTCCCTCCATAATGGGGTGGGGATGGAATCCGTGTACAAGTGGGGGGCATTGAGGAGTAGGGAGCATTCATCTATGGTAACAGGCGGAAAAGCAAAGTACATGCATTCAATTTCTGGAAGGCAGAAAACAGAGATGAAGAATGTCTATCCCACTTACAGCCCTGAAATACCTGGAAAAGCAATCCTCACTTAGAGGGCTTTAGGGGAAGTAGTGTTTTCAGCGGATAATCAGGTTTCAGTTAGGCCTGAAAAGTGAAGGGAGGGGCACCCAGGTGGCTCAGTCCCTTAAGCATCTGACTCTTGGTTTGGCTCAGGTCGTGATCTCAGGGTCCTCAGACTGAACCCCATCTTAGGCTCTGAGCTCAGCGCTGAGTCTGCTTGAGATTCTTTCCCCCCCTTCTACTTCCCCTTCTGCTCCTCCTCTCCCTGAGTGCATGTGTTCTCTCTCTCTCTCTCTCTTTCTCTCTCTCTCTCTCTCTCTCATAAATAATAAATATTTTTTTAAAAAAGTGAAGAGGAAGTTCAGAGATTATCCTAAAGAAATAATGGAGAATGTGTTTAAGAAGACACAAAGTGTGGGAAATCGAGTCAATTAGTGCATCCATAGAGAGCTCAGATGTAGGGCCGGAAGGGTGACAGAAGACTTGGGGACCTGGTTTCCAGGTGAATGAGGTAAGAGGGATGTGAGGCACAAAGAGCTGAGTTCTGATTGTTTCCTGGAGAGAGGTGGGTAGCCAGTTCAGAATAGATGCTATGGGTCCAGGGGTTGACCATTCTTTCCTGCAGGTGCCAGTGTTGTGGCAACCACGGGGAGAGAGAAGGTCTCCATAACGATTATTTTTTCTGGGACCTGAGGCAACAAATCATGGGAGGGCGGCTTCTCTCTAAAGACACGGTAGTGTGTCCAGTGTGCAAGCAGTGGTCACACAGGGAGCAGGAGGCTAGAAACAACCCCTTTTTCTGTGGGGATGAAATGTGTGGCCCTGGGGCGCCTGGGTGGCTCAGTCGTTCAGCGTCTGCCGTCAGCTCAGGTCATGATCCCGGGGTCCCGGGATCGAGCCCCGCATCCGGCTCCCTGCTCAGCGGGAAGCCTGCTTCTCCCTCTCCCACTCCCCCTGCTTGTGTTTCCTCTCTCGCTGTGTCTCTCTCTGTCAAATACATAAAATATTAAAAAAAAAAAATTAAGAAAAAGAAAGAAATGTGTGGCCCTGGGTATGGTGGCTGGAGCATACGTGGCTTAGAGGCCGCCCCTTTTCTCCAGCAGAGGGTCGGATGGCTATGGGATGGATCATCTCAGTAAATAACATAACTGTCCACCATAGAGCTCAGGCCAAAATCCTAGGCATTATCCTTGATCCCTTTCCCCCTTACTGCACATCTAATCCTCAGGAGCTTATCAACTCTTCCTCCAAATCACACCCTAAATCTGACTGCTTTATCTCGTTTTTGCTACTACCACCCTCGTTCAAGCTGCTATCCTGTCTCATCTTAGTGACTGTAATAACCTCCTAATCAGTCTCCTCCTGAGTTCACTGTTGCTCCTCAGTATATTTGTATCCAGCCATCAGCATGTTCTTTCTGAAATGTAAATAGATCATGTCAAGCTATGTTGTAAGATCCTGCCATGACACTCCCTCATTCTTAGAACAACTCCTTCCCTAACTTACTAAATCTTACATTGCCCAATTCCTGCCTCTTTCTTCAGCTTCAGCTTCTAAATCTTTATCCTCTGTGTCTTTACCCATTGTGCTCAAAGAAGCCAAACTCATTTCCACTTTGGGCTTTTGCATTACTTCTCCCTTCTAACCTGGAATATTCTTTCTTCAGATTGCCCCAGGTTAGGCTCTTTCTTGTTATTCAGATCTTTTAAATAACAATAACAATAAAAAAAAAAACTTCCTCAGTTTATACTTCCTCAGTAAAGTCTTCACTGACTACCCAGTCTTAGTCGCCAGGCTGTCTCTATCTTTTATCAAATTACCTTTAGTTCTTAGCAGAGTAATTAATACGAACTGACATATACACCTGTGTATGTGTGTGTGTATTAGTTTAACATATAGCTCGCCTACAAACTAAAATGTGAGCTCCACGATGGTAGGGACTTTGTCTTGTTTACCACAGTATCTTTAGATTCTATAGCAGTGCCTGGCACATAGTAGGACATCAAAGAGTTTTTTTTTAATGAACAAATGAAAGAATTTGCTCCAGAAACTATAATAGGATTGGGATGCAAAGTGAAAAACAAAACAAAACAAAACAAGCAAAAAAACAAAAACAAAAACCACAGTCTTTTTCCTCAAAGAGCTCAAGTCTAATAAGAAAAATCCATAAACAAATCTTTACAATACAATGTAGGGAAGGAAATGAGTGGAGTGATAGGAGGAAAGTACTCTGGGGAGAGGGGGAAAGGGAGTATGGTCACTAGGCAGAGGGAATTATCTTTAAAAAGGTAAAGGGCGCAGCCATCAAAAAAAAAAGAGAGAAATCTTGCCCTTTGCAACGATGTGTATGGAACGAGAGGGTATTATGCTAAGTGAAATAAGTCAGTCAGAGAAAGACAATTATCATATGATCTCACTGATATGTGGAATTTAAGACACAAGGCAGAGGATCATAGGGGAAGAGAGGAAAAAATGAAACAAGACGAAACCAGAGAGGGAGACAAACCATAAGGGACTCTTAATCTCAGGAAACCAACTGAGGGGTGCTGGAGGGGAGGGGGGTGGGAGGGAGGGGGTGGCTGGGTGATGGGCACTGGGGAGGGTATGTGTCGTAATGAGCACTGGGTATTATACAAGACTGATGAATCACAGACCTGTACTCCTGAAACAAGTAATATATTATATGTTAATAACAAATAATAATAATTTTTAAAAATAATAAATAAATAATAAAAATAAAAAGGTTAAGGGGTCAGAGATAAGGAAATAGGGATAAATGCAGCTATCAGTATGTTTGTGTAGGCTTAATTTTTTTTCTATGAAATATAAAGCAATGTTATGGGGGGGGAGAGGTAGTGAGGAAGAGAGAGAATGAGAGAGAAAGACAATTTTGAAGTCTCAAGGGAGAGTCATGAGAATTTGGATAAAGCCACTGCTGGTAACGTGAAAGGTACTGGACACAGAAAATTACTGAACAGAGCTTAGTTAGGCCTCACCCAAGGTTGGAGTCTACAAATATGTAGTGGCCCCTGGATTTGTTGAAACAGTCTCTTTAAAACACACTGATAAAAGAAAATTGGCCAGCTCTGGAAACTGCAACACTATCTTACACTATGAGGATTAACCCAAAATGCTCTGATGCTGTCATCCAACCTACGGGCAAAGAGAAAGGCAGAATGATTTGTGAAAAAATAAAAAGAGGCTACCGAACTGTAGCCTAAGATTTCAGTATGACATTTAGCGAGTTCATTATTTTTCTTCAGTTTAAGAATCAAGGGAGAAAAATGTGTTCTACTAGATGACATTTTATAGAACTCATTTAACAATAATGCTTAAGATATGCAATAACTCCAAATCCTGAACTCATATTTATTTTAACTTCATTTGAAAAAAAAAAGTAAAACACATGTCATTTTTTGGAGCATTATTTTCTATTTCACAGTATATGAACCAGCAAGTATTTCTGTTCTTTTTCCCCTAGATTCTTTACATTTCTATAGTTCTATTTCATACTTTTCTAACAAAATAAATTATTTCTCAGAAAATACTCGAAGAAAAAAAATTTTGATTGCAAATAAAAAAATGTCATATTAAGCATAACATGTGCTAGAGGGAGTATAATTTCCAATGCTTTGCTTCAATATCATAAAGAATATCCACAGAATAGAGTGCAGATTGGAATTCATGGGCACATTTTCTTCAATTTATGGAAAACTGTTATTCAGTGATATTTAATCAGGCTACTTGAATCTGAGGTATAGGTTTAGAGCTCATTTTAATATTTTTTTCATATACTCATTTTTTAAAAGATTTATTTATTTATCTGAGAGAGAAAACATGAGTGGGGGAGGGGCAGAGAGCGAGAGGGAGAGAGAAAATCCTCAAGCAGACTCCTTGCTGAGTGTGGAGGCTGACATGGTGCTCAGTCCCAGGACCCTGAGATCATGACCTGAGCTGAAATCAAGAATCGGATGCTCAACCAATTGAGCCACCTCAAAAAAAATGGGGCCCCGTTTTTTTCATATACTCTTAATGTAAAATTACTTAGAAAAATTTACATTCACTCCACATGGAACATCCTCTTTTTATATCTTTTTAAGATGAAATAAATATTATTCTAGTAAAATGACATTTGCAATGCAAATAATACTTTAAAGTGATAAAATATTATTCCTGTGAAACAGAAAACTGACACTGAAAAGTGTTTGATGTATAAGCTGTAAATTTTAGTGAAAAAAATCATAAAAATACTAGTCATAAAATTAAGAAATTATGCAGTACATATATGGGTTCTTTGTTCTCTAAAACATTTTATTTTCAACATATTCTATTCTGTTATATGATAATTCTATAATATTCCCTATTTAAATTTCAAAGTTAAGCACTAGATTTTAATATAGCACTTCATCATTTGTTAGTTTATGTTCCCTTTTATAGAAAGAGTCACTCTCTACTACTAAAAATATATGGATATTTCAATAGTTATTAAATCTGAGACAGCATCTGCAACAAAAAAGTCGGACTTTTGTTGTTTCTCATATTATACATAAAATAGTAACATGGTATAATTTTCTTTCAAGGTAGACTGTTAAAAATATATTGTAAACCTTAGAGCCACCAACTGGTAAAGCTAATAGCTAAAAGTGGACATAAAACAAAATACTAAAAGATATTTAGTTAAAAATAAGGCAGAAAATATGGGAGGGAAAGTCAAAGAAAATATGGCACCCATAGAAAACAATTAGCAAGGTGGTAGCCTTTCACTTTTATAAATAATTATAATAAATGTAAATGGTCTAATATTTCAATTAAAGTCAGAAATTGGCTTCCAGTTTCCAGTTTGGCATGTGAGGAACCTGAAAGTCATCACTCTTTCTTAACAAGCAAAATGCTGAACAAATGGAAAATCAACAAGTCTTAGATCCATCAGAGAAATGAGCTTATAGGGCAAACTGTTGCTCCCAGAATTGGACAGACAGACAACAGATACAGAGAATTAGCACTTACTGGAGCAGAAATCTCCATAAGAACCAGTACTGGGGTAGGATATCCTAAACTGTAATTTACAAATTGCTGGAGGCTCCGTTTGGGCAAGGGTGAGAGTTTTAAAATACCCGGAGAGTCCAGAATTAGGGGTACATACATATATATTTTACCTCCAGAAGCCCTACCAGGCCCTCCCCCCTTGGGGGGGTGGTAATAACTAGTCTGAAATATGTGCAGAGCATTCTGTTCTTAACAAGGCCCTCCCTCAAGAGAAACTATTCTACCAGAGCCTATTCTATTGGGGTTTTGTCAGAGCCTTACCAACCTGGGGAAAGGAAAATATGCAACTTCAGCCCCCTCCAAATTTCCTGTCCCACCAATGGGGGTGGAAGGACAGAGAAGCACTGGGAGTCACAGCCCAGAGACACAGGCTCACTAAAAGACCAAAGCACCAATCGTAAGACTGGGGTGATTGCCTTCTCCCCACACCTTATTGCCCTACATTGATGATCTATTTACTGCAGTTCCATTTACCCAGTACATCATGTCCGGTTTTCAACAAAAAGTTACAATGCATATTAACAGACAAAAACACAACTTGAAGAGAGATAAAAAGCATAAGAACCAGACTCAGTCAGTTATAGCAGAAATGTTGGCACGTCAGAGATTGTCAGTCTGATTAAAAAACAAATCTCAATTACATGCTGTCTCCAATAAACTCATTTCAATATAATGATACAAATTGGTTAAAAATAAAAATATGGGAAAAAACATATCATACGTCAAAAAAGCTGGAATGGCTATGTATGTATGTTTTTATATATATATAGTTGGGGGGGTGGCTATATTAATACCAGACAAGGTAGACTTGAAGACAAGAAGTATTACCAGAAGTGAAGAGGAATATTTCACTATAATAAAGAAATCAATTTGTCAAAAAGATATAACAATTCTAAGTGTTTATGCATCTAATAACAGAACTTCAAAATGTATGAATAAAATGGGCAGAGTTCAAAGAAAAAATGAACAAAAGTCCATATTTATGGTTAGATACTTTAACACTCCTCTCTCAGCAACTAATAGAAGCAGTGAGATAATCAGTAGGATATAAAAGATGTGCACAGCTCTGTCCACTCAACATGACCAATTCATAGAATATAGCATACAGTAACAGCATATTGCACACTCTTTTCAAGTGCACACGGAATATTCGCAAAAACAGATCATATGCTGGGCCATAACATGAGTCTTGAGAAATTTAAGGGATTAAAATGAGAGAGTAGGTTCTCTCAGCACACATGAATTAAATCAAAAATCAACAGTGAAAAGACATCTGAACAACCCCAAAATATTTGGAAATTAAGCAGCATAATTATATATAACCTAGAGTCAAAGAAATTAGAAACTATTTTGAACATGATAATGAAAACAAATCAATACTGTGGGATATAGGAAAAGCAATGCTCTGCTTAGAGGGAAATTTGATCTCTAGTAGTTACATTAAACATGTGACAACGAACAATCATAATATGTTAAAACTGGGGCGCCTGGGTGGCTCAGTTGGTTAAGCGACTGCCTTCGGCTCAGGTCATGATCCTGGAGTCCCGGGATCGAGTCCCGCATCGGGCTTCCTGCTCAGCAGGGAGTCTGCTTCTCCCTCTGACCCTCTTCCCTCTCGTGCTTTCTCTCTCTCATTCTCTCTCTCTCTCAAATAAATAAATAAAATCTTTAAAAATAAATAAATAAATAAATAAAACTGTTTTCCATTCGTGAGGAAATATTTAAACCTATTTTACTTGGAAATGGCAGAGGGTAAGGGACAGGTGTGGGCACAAAGGAGTACAACTATGAGCAGGAGTTAATGTTTGGACTGGACATTGAAAAATGAGGCTAGGTGAAGGATTTCTGGAGAGAGAAGAACATGAGGAAGGACAGGGATATGTTGGTACCTGAACTGTTGATAGAACAGCTAGTATTCCAGTTTGCCTGAAGCATATGATTTTTCAGGAAAAGTGACCAGGTCTGAGAACATACATTTGGGCAGTATCAGATGGTAGAAGGCCTTGTACGCCCTATGTTTTCATATAGGTTAATGTGCACAGGAGAATGCCTTCTGTTAACATATTCAACAACAACTTCCTTTTGCATCTCTAAAGGAAAAAGGACCAAGACGAAGGCAACAAGCAGCCCAATATACATTACAGATATGGCAAAACAGAAGAAAGCTTGATGAATATCAAAATTAACAGAGACTTTTCCATATGTATCAGTTGTGGTAGCTTATTTGCCAGAAGGAAGAACCACTGCAGCTACTTGGCAGGTCTACCTAAACTAGGGCCAATTACACCTCTTCATAAAATCCAGCTGGCATGCCAAGTGTGAGAAAATAGCCCAGCTAAAATACATTACTGAGAAGTCTCAAATTTCCAAACAAAAAATTGTAAAACAAACAAAAAACCCAGCAATCTGTTGTCACTTCGAGGAATGGTTTTGCACCAAAGGATGTAAACTGATGAAACTGGTGTTGACTGACCCTGGTCTGGAACAGTCAAGGCCTCTCATTTGAGCTGAACAACTGCAAGAGTCCACATTATTGACTTACTGATGACATCAAAGCATTACGTAAAATGCTTCAATTCAAACAGAACTTAACATTGTCAGAAATCATAAAGCAGTTTTATTTTTCCCAATTCACAATTAAGTTATCATAGCAGCAAGTGGTACTCAGGGCTGTTAAAGTTACTCAGTTATAGAGCCAGAGGATTTGATGAGGTATACAATTTTTTTCCCTCAAGGCTAAAAATGTAATTATGAAAATGTCCTGAACTGAAAAAGAGTATTGTCAGCTGTTTCCAGGAAAGATAAAAGATCATTTAAAGGTAAAGAGATTACAGATAAAAGAGATACACAATTAAGCTGAAACTACCAGTGTAAAGGGAGCAAGTTATACCCAAGAACTAAACATTAAAACATTTTATTGTAACGAGAGAACAGGGCTTTCATTCTTCTAGAACAGCACTAAATTATTTAATTCATATCTTGATTAGTTCACTTGGATGTTTAAAGATGAGTAGATATGGAATGATTATTAAACTTTCAAAGGTGCTAAAGAAATGAGCTCTGAACACAGTTTGTCAAAGTGACAATCGGAGACAGGTACTATCCTACACTCAATAATGAAGGGACTCCTTTTCCTAAGTTCACATAAACTGGAAGGGGTATTTAATACTTCTTTCATTTCATACCCCAAAACCTATCTTACTCTGAGTCCTCTCTGACAAATGAAGATATTAATATCTGCCTTCACAGGAGTGCAGAAAGATCAAATAAGAGAGAATGAATAATATATGTGAAAGAACTTGGTACAGTGCAGAGCCCTGCACAGAAGGCATTATTACAAAGTACCTTCTATTTATAAAGCCTTCTGCAAAGCGCTCCCCACTTAATCTGCAATCACTGACTGAGACCTTTGGTGTATCAGGCACTGGGCAGGATGCAGGGACTTTTAAGACACAAAATCCCTGTCCTCAGGGAGCTCACAGGCCAGACCCTGGAGGAAAAGACAAACGTATCATCATCTCATTTGGCCTCATTATCAAGCCTCTGATGATGCAGAGGAGAAATATATTTCATTTTTCACACAATGAAAGTAAAGCTTAGAAAAGACGAACAACTTCATTCTGGTTAAATGACTTGACCTTTGGCCCATAGTTTAAACAAAGCCTAAGCAGCATAACTAACTGGTCTTCAGGCTCAGGGGCTCACCATCATGCCGTGGAGTTTATTTGGTGTTTGCAGCCACGGAAATGGAGCGTGTGATCTTATTGGAAATATACCTTTTCATACCAGAAATGTGTTTTGAACAAAGGAATCATGAGTTTCAGAAAATCAGATATCACGATTGTACATTTAGAATCTAAACCAGTGAAACAAGGTAAATGTCAGTATGCATGTAAACAGTTTACTTGCATAGATTGTCCATCTCAAACCCAACTGCTGTTTTGGAGGGATATCTCAATTTTAATGCCTTGGGAATGTCAAATAAACTGGTATTTAAATAACAGTTATCTTAGCCACACTACCCCACGGAGAGTGTAAAATCCACGCATGCCGGGTAGTCTATGTGGGTTTAAAAAAAGAAAGAATTTTTATCGCATTCTCCCTAACCACACTGCGCACCAAGCCCCGCACCCCCACCCGCTACACCATGCAGCAGTAGCAACAGCCTGCACAGTGTGAGCTTCCAGAAACCGTTGCTCTGTTCTTCGGGAAGGATTTTCTTGAGTATCTGCAAGATCTTCTAGAGCTGATTTAGCCATACTCCTCCGTCGATAAATAGAGGTCAAGGAACTCCTCACTGTGGGAGTTAGATGAAAGTAAATGTGCCACTTGTGGAGAGCACAGGTGGGAACAGGTTGCCCACTGAAAAGGAACTAAATTCCAGAAAACGACCTTAGTGTCTGACAATAAAGAAATACTTTAAAAAATTGTGTTCATTTACAAGATTGAATATCAACAACCATTAAAAATCATGTTCCAATTCGTATTTTATGAGTCAGTGCTCATGATATCATGGGAAATTTTTTAAAAAGCAGGCTACAAAATTGATGATCATTTACTTAAATACACACATAGTATGCATGTTTATATATGTTATTTCATATATTTTATATTTATATAATATGTAAGCTTTACATAATAAATTTAAATATTAAATATATTTAAATCAGTATTGAATATATGTATAGGGAAAATAGAAGTGAAAGAAATACACTGTTAACCATCATTTTTTAAAAAATATGTTTCAGCATTACCCTAAAAACCAGCAATTGCACTACCGTGTATTTTTTTTAAGACTTTATTTATTTATTTGACACAGAGAGAGAGAGAGAGACAGAGAGCACAAGGAGGGGGAAATGGCAGGCAGAGAAAGAAGCAGACTTCCTGCTGAGCAGGGAGCCCGATGCGGGGCTCGATCCCAGGACCCTGGGATCGTGACCTGAGCCGAAGGCAGACACTTAACCAACTGAGCCACCCAGGCGCCCTGCACTACTATGTATTTATCCAAAGGATACAAATATAGTTATTCAAAGGGGCACCCGCACCCCTATGTTTATAGCAACAGTGCCCACAATAGACAAAATATGGAAAGAGTCCAGACGTCCATCGACAGATGAATGGATAAAGAAGATGTGGTGTACACACACACACACACACACACACACACACACACACACACACACAGGAATATTACTCAGCCAACAAAAAGAATGGAATCTTGCCATTTGCAAGGACATGGATGGAACTAGAGGGTATTACGCCAAGGGAAATAAGTCAGTCAGAGAAAGACAAGTACCACATATTTCACTCATGTGGAATTTAAGAAACAAAACGTAGGGGAAGGGAAGGAAAAATAAAATAAGATGAAAACAGAGAGGGAGATAAACCATAAGAGACACTGAACTCTAGGAAACAAACTGAGGGTTGCTGGAGGGGAGGTGGGGGGGATGGGGTAACTGGGTGATGGGCATTAAGGAGGACACTTGATGTAATGAGCGCTAGGTGTTATAGGCAACTGATGAAATCACTAAATCCTACCCCTGAAACTAATAATACAGTATACGTTAACTACTTTGAATTTAAATAAAGATTTTTAAAAAAAAATGCTTCAGCGTTTAGTACAATGGATATTTCTGTTATAGTATTAATAAACATTTGGAACAAAAGTATAATGTCCTGGTTAAAGATGAGAGTTTGGAAACATGTATTAACCACTGCTTCCTCTCAAGTGAACACAGAAACAATATGAGGTTTGCTTCGTTTTGTTTGTTTTACGGAAGAAACCCATATCAAGAAAGGAGACAGTAACAACAAAATACTGGAAGTAGAAAGCAAATGAATGAATCATAACAGAAGGAGAGACCTAGGAAAGTTCAAATCAAGGTTAACAATGGAGACAGCAAGGAAGCAATGTGATCTATACAAGAGACAGGGTGAGAAAATAAAAGGTTGCTTAAGAAGCAGGCAGACACTCCCTTCCTACAATCCTCACTCCCAAGCCATCCTGTCAGCAGGGCAACTATCTCTTCTCCACCCTGGGAGAAGAATGGAGTTTAATCTGTGGAATGGGGAAAACAGGATGTCCACAATGGGAGACACCAAGAAGAAGAGGTGAATAGCATATCAGAAAACAGAGAAGTAAAAGTCTACAAAATGCAATACTGAGACTACTCAGCCTCTCCCCTGTGGCTCCTCAGGTGAAGGAGGAGGGTATTAGTGGGGAATTTGAGAAAACCAAGAAAAAGGACATAAAAATAATGATCTTGGGGGATTTCCAAAGAAATAGCCTAGCTTCTTTTAAACTAAGTGAAGCCCAAGTAGGGGTGAAGCTTGTGCCTAAAATTTCCAATTAATCCTTTAGGACTCTACTCTTAAATCTAAGCATATAGCTAAGTCACCATATTTTTGTAGGATTAAGCAGGAGCAAATAATAGAAACACTCTGAAATATAACCAGCTTTCTGAAACAGAGGATGGAGAACATAGTGGAAGGTGAAACTGGAAACTTGTAGAGATTACATAGGCAAGACAGTCATGGAACTGACAACTCCGGCAATGGCGCTGCTAAGGATAGAATGAATATAAGAAATGGCTTGAAGTTCAAGAATAAGGAGAAAGGAGTTTACCAAAAAGACCAGGAGAGGCAAGACCAAGGCCTGTCATAAGTTCATGGTAAAAGAATGGTTTAGCAACTCGGAATTGGTTCAGCGGAACATAACAAAGTACAATTTAAAGTGGCTTAAGTAATCCTTTTCTCATAAAACCAGGCCGGCCAGTTCAAATGCATCATGATGCCTTCAGGAACCCACATTCTTGTCTCTTCCTGTTGAGTTAGAATTATCAAGACTTTTTTTACCTCATTGTTGAAAGATGGCTGTTATGCCCCAAAGATACAAATGTAGGGATCCGAAGGGGCACCTGCACCCCAATGTTTACAGCAGCAATGTCCACAACAGCCAAACTATGGAAAGAGCCCAGATGTCCATAGACAGATGAATGGATCAAGAAGTTGTGATGTGTGTGTATACACACACACACACACACACACACACACACACACACAATGGAATATTATGCAGCCATCAAAAAATGAAATCTTGCCATTTGCAGTGATGTGGATGGAACTAGAGGGTATTATGCTAAGCGAAATAAGTCAATCAGAGAAAGACAATTATCATATGATCTCACTGATATGAGGAATTTGAGAAACAAGGCAGAGGATCATGGGGAAGAGAGGAAAAAATGAAATGAGACGAAACCAGAGAGGGAGACAAACCGTAAGAGACTCAATCTCAGGAAACAAACTGAGGGTTGCTGGAGGGGAGGGGGGAAGGAGGGATGGAGTGGCTGGTTGATGGACACTGGGGAGGGTATGTGTTGTGGTGAGTGCTGTGTATTGTGTAAGACTGATGAGCCACAGACCTGTACCCCTGAAACAAATAATACATTGTATATTAATAATAAAAAAAGAAAAAAATTTAAAAAAAGGAAAGAAAGAAAGATGGCTGTTAACTTCAAACTCTAGCCAGGAAGAAGAGGAAGGGCAAAGGAGGAAAAGCACCTGCCAGTTAAAATTATCTCTTTAAATTGCTCTCAAAGAAACCCTACTCAGTGACTTTTGCTTATATTTTATCAGTCAAAACTGTGTCAGATAGCCACTTAGAGGTGGCAAAGGATATGTAGGATTTTTGGTTTGTTTACTTTAATTGGACTCATTTCCACTCCGAAAAAACATCAAGTTCTAGTTGTAAGAAAGAGGAGTGCATGTGTATTGGGTAGGCAGCTAGCAGTATATAGCACAGATGATCTTCTAAAAATAGAAATACTTCAATAATAGGCTTAAAATTCAATTCAAGTTGGCAATAAATTAAATGTGCACAATGAAGGAAACCCTTAATTTAATAATCATTCTAGGTAGTTTTGTGGGTGTGTGGCAATGACCCCTAAAGAGAGGAACAAAACAAAGAAAATTTGGGAGTGATAGAGAAATGGAAAATAAGCAGCAATTTTCTTTCACCTTTCAGGTAACTGCTTTCAGATGCCCCGGGATTTTTATGAAAGAAAATTTACATTTCACTATCAATATTGTAGTTTGTGACAGTAAGTAAAAATGTATTTCTTTTTACTTGGTAAATCTAAGGAAATATACAGAAGCCTGACAATAAACTATACCAAAATCAATAAAAACTAAAAGTTAAATGTAAAAATTGTCTTGCCATTGCATAAAAATGTAATTTTACCAGTCCAATGTATCTATCATTTAAAAAAAAAATGTAGTTGCAAAATACAATCTCTTTTGTGCTTTATATTGTTGGTTTTTACAATTCAAAATCAAGAGGGAGAGGCACATATAAATTGGTTCCTTCTTTTATTTCCAAAGAAATCACTATTTCTTTTTCATTGCCATCTGCTCTGATTACTATTACAATTTTTACTGTTATGATTTTTACACTGAATATAACAATGTAAAGATGGTGTATAATTAACAAAATTCTTCTCACTGCATTTCTCACAGAAAGCTGGAAGCATAAAAAATAGTTGCAATGTCAGATATGTTTCAAAACAAAGTAATGACCCTATTAAAATGAGAACTCTTAAATGTAATTACTATAGATTGCCTAGATCAACACTATAGTCATCAATTGAATATGTTTTCCAGATAATAAATAGATGAAACATATATTTGCATTTATTAAAGGGGGAAAACCTGGGGTGCCTGGGTGGCTCAGTTGGTGAAGCATCTGCCTTCGGCTCAGGTCATGATCTCAGGGTCCTGGGCTCAAGCTCTGCATCAGAACCCCTGCTCAGCAGGAAGTCTGCTTTTCCCCTCTCCCTCTGCCCCTTCCCCACCTGTGTGCTCTCACGCTCTCTCTCTCTCTAGCTCACTCTCTCAAATAAGTAAATGGAATCTTTAAAAAAATGAAAAAAATAAAAAATAAAGAGGGAAAGCTTTGTATCTATGTATAGATATACAGCACAATCTTGACATTCAGTTAGAATTATTTATCAACTGATAAATATGACACACGTGAAGTAGACATTTTTCAGACTAAGCTGCTCATTGGAATGACCTGGAAGCTATTTACACTTATAGACTCCTTGACCTTATCCCCCAGGGTATGATTTAGTAGGATATAGGTGGGTTCTGGGATCACGTATTTCTTTAAACCTTCCAGGTGGTAATGATATTCAACAAGGAGACAATTAAACAAAGCTCTACTAGTTGAAGCATTTACTATGGGTAAGACTCTGTCAAACTTGAGAGAAAGGAAAGTTGATACAACAATTATTCTTTATTTTTAAAGATTTATTTATTTGAGAGAGAGAGCACACACATGTGGAGGAGGAGCAAAGGGGGAGGGAGAGAGGGAGAATCTCAAGCAGACTCTGCACTGAGCATGGAGCCTGATGTGGGGGACTCGATCTCACAACCATGAGATCATGACCTGAGCCGAAACCAAGAGTCGGCCGCTCACCTGACTGAGCCACCCAGGGACCCCAATACAACAATCATTCTTCTGTAGCTCATCATCCAGCACACTGGGTCTCAATTGTGAACAAATTTGCTTCCCGGGGAAAGTTCACAATGTCTGCAGATGTTTTTGGTTGTCGCTACTCCAGGGGGTAGGGGTGGGGTTTGGGAGGCAGTGCTACTGGCATCTAGTGAGTAGAGGCCAGGGACATTGCTAAACATTTTACAATGCACAGGACAGCCTTTCACCACCTAGAACTATCTAGCCCAAAATGTCAATAGTTTCAAGGTTGAGAAACCCTAACAGGTAGCACAAGAAAGGTACATTGAAAATGCTAATAAATTGACATGTCATTGCAAAGATATAGGTAAATGTTACAGCAATTCAGAGTACAGTAAGTTAGCACCAGCAGATGGAGGACCTTAAACTATGAAGTAAAGTTTATCCTTTTTCCTACAGCCTTACCACTCAAGCATTGATTCATTCAATACTAGTTGAATACTTGCCCCTTTAAGCACTTGTGGGTATGGTAATTAAAGAGAGAAAATCTTTTCTCTGACAAAGTTCACATTCTAATGAAAAGAATCAGACAGAATGACTAAAGCTTAAAAAAGAGAAAATATTAAGTGTTGACAAACATGAGGAACAAATGAGTTGTTTGTACATCTCTAGGAAGAGTGGAAATTGGTACAACCACTTTGGAAAACTGGTTGGTAATATCTACGGAAGCTCATTTGCATACCCTGTGATTTACCACTTCCACCTCTAGGTACACATTCAGCAGAAGTGCATACATATGTGTACTAAAAGACATGCAAAGAATGTTCATAGTAGTTCTATCTGTAATAGTCCAAAACTGGATGCAATAAAAATGCCCATCAATAGTAAAATGGATTTTTCATAATTTTGTATTTTATTGATATCATGGAATGATGTAAGTAATTAAACTGAATTAACTACTGTTATGCAAAACTAACTACACAGATAAATCTCACAAACATAATGTTAAGTGAAAGATACCAGACACAAAAATTACATATGGTGTGATCTCATGTATATAAAGATCATACAGAAGCAAAATTCATCTACAATGATATAAGTCAGAACAGTTTCATTGGGGAAAGATAAATAGTGGAGGATTTCTGCAAGTCTTCTGGGTGCTGTACTATTCTATTTCTTGGTCTAGCGAGCAGATCTAGCAATCCACATAATCTTCATTTTTCTGTATACTGTACTTGAATAAAAACATTTACTTCATAGCACGGTAATAAGAAATACGAAGAAAAGCAAAGTAGGAAAAAGGAATTAGAGAGGATGGGTTGGTATGGGAGATATGGTATGATAATGTAGCAGAGAGCGCCGAGCTTTTTCTGTAAAGCCAAGATAGTGTTTTAGGCTTTGTGGGCCATACGCTCTGCACCACAAACTATTCCACTGTGCCGCTGTAGGGCAAAAGTAGCAGTCGCCGTGAGTAAATGAATGAGTGTGACTTGTTTCTGATAAAATTTTATTTACAGACTCTGAAATTTGACTTTCATGTAATTTTTATGTGTCACAGCTATTATTCTGCTTTTGATTCTTCTCCAACCAATTAAAAATACAGACACCATTCTTTGTTCACAGGCCATTTAAAAATAAGCAGTGGACAAGTATGGCCTATGGGCCATTGTTTGCAGCTCCATGTGTATAGCATAGTCAGAGACGTCCTCTCCCATGAAGTAACTTTGCATTAATCCCTAAAAAAACTGAGATAGCAAGTCAGGTGTTTATCTGGGGGCAGAGTTGTCTCTGGAGAGGGAATAGTGAGTATTCCATCTCTGAGGTGGGAACTTGCACGGTGTGCTCAAGGAGTGTATATGGCCAGAACAAAGTGAGCGAAGGGTAGGGTGAAATCAGAGCAATAACAACCCACAGTCGCACAGAGCTCTACAGAGATAGGTTTTTAGAAAAATAATTTTGGCATCAAGGGAGAGCATGGACTGGAGGGAAGAAATACTGCAGGCAACGACACAAGCCAGAGTTGTGAGAGTTTTCCAGAGAAAAGAGTCAAGAGGCTGAAGTAGCCATTGATAGGATGGGGAAGATAAAGAAGTCAGGAGCCACTCAAGTGTTTTTAAGAGCCCAAATCCACCACTATATAGACATATATTAAATTTATTTGCTTTGTCATAAAATGAGACTATAATAAAAAGCCCTTCCTTCCTTCCTTCCTTCCTTCCTTCCTTCCTTCCTTCTCTTCCTTCTCTTCCTCCTCTTCTTCTTACCAGAAACTCCAAAATGTTTGGAGTTTCCAATAATGATGATGTTGTTCTAAGTAAACTCAATTTCCAGCTAAAGGAGGAGGGCAACCAACAGTGGTCATCATTTTTTAAATGTGGCATGTCTTCACTGATGTACCTGTTCCTGGCTGAAAGATAGCCTTAAAACTGCAACATGAAATAGGTCACGACGTCTGGCATTGTAGTTGAATGAATGACTTGCCTACTGCGTTTTCTGCTTAGCAACAGCAGTCAGCTTTTTGTGGAACTCCAGCTGTCCAATGCTTGTTCTCTTACCTCTTGCTACCTTTTTTATATGGGCCATTACATATTGATAATGTTGGATGCACAAAATTTAAAGGCACAGAGATAGACATCCCTTCGTTATAATGGGGTGAAAAGTGAGGTGACAAGAAAGATGATTACTGAAAGCTTTCATAAAATTTCCTGCTCTTCTCTCACATTTTTTTGTATAAAAGATTTATCTTGGGTAATGGGCTATGCCCTACTGATCTACAGACTAAGAACATAAGAATTTCAATAGCACAGACAATGTTGTGCCAGGTATACCAAATATGATTTTTTTACCCAATTTACTGTAGCTTTGCCTCACAAGTTAGTGAAAAGGAAAACACCTTTAGAGCAATCACTGGGACAAGACAGATGCAAATTAAAAACAGCTGAATTTAGGTAAACAAAATTAATTAAACTCTTAACTCAATTAGTATTTATACAGAGTGCCTACCACATGTCGAACACTGCTTAGATTCTCAATTATATGGCTAAGTAAGAGTCTCTTTCATGCAGGAGCTTATTATATATATATTTGTTTTTTCTTTTTTTTAGAATTGGGGGAGGGGCAGAGGGAGAGAGAGAATCTTACGCAGGCTCCAAGTCCAGTGCAGAGCCCAAGGCGAGGCTCAGTCTCACAACCGTGAGATCATGACCTGAGCCAAAATCAAGAGTTGGATGCTTAACCAACTCAGCCACCCAGGAGCCCCAGAGCTTATCATCTTGTAGGAAAGAAAGGTGTAAAAATAAATAATTGTAAGTGTTTGAAAATGGTAGGTACAGAAGTGGGAATAAATAAATCTAACCATTAGTATTTATATGTTAATGTATATATGAATAGACCAAAGCTCCAACTGGTTAGTTCACATTTGCAATGTTATACAGTTGACGAGAAAATGATGGATTCACACTTGGATGCAAAGCCAATTAGGTGGCTTTCTCCCCCACTATAAAATTTTAACTTTTTCCACCCTCACTATACCTTCAGCAAATACTTAGGTAAAAACTACCATGAGCATAACACTGTGATATTAGGCTAAGGAAATCATATAAGCATATTTCATTTAGTCTCTCCTTAAAGCAGGGATAGCCAAGTTCGTGCTTGAGCCCACTGACTTTATATTCAGACTGTCTGATTTCAATTTTCAACCTCTTTCTCTCCATATATGACCTGGGGCAAAGTAAATTGAACTTCCCTGCGGTCATCAAATGCAACATGGAATTCCTATCACATAGACTGGTTAATGGAAGTAAATGAAATTATACAGCACCTATCTCATCGTAAGTGCTCAATAAACGTTAGCAGCAATTATTGGTGTACGTAGGATCCTGGCATCTTGGTATGGTTATGTTAACTACATGTATAGAAATAAAAATCATCAAAATGATGGCAAAATAGGGACTAGGGACAGCATCTCTTGATGAGGGTAAGGTATATGTGACCTAGCTGGAAAGTGGCCATCACCCCTGGAGGTACTCTACAGTGTTAACTAAATAAGTGTCAACAGTAAAAAGGCATTTCTAAAATAAATTCCAGATGAGTTGCATGTCACCTGATTTTATGAATATCAGTCTCATTGGTATTTCTCATTGATTTTCTCAAGGACCTTTCCTAAAAGATGGTTGACATCATCACGCTTTTGACAAATCCTTTTAAAAGGATTACTAAACAGGAACAACTGCAATTTATTCTTATGACTAAGATTGAAAAGAAAAGGGAAGAAAAAGGCACAAGATAGTAATAGATATAATTTGTTCTTATTATATTGTTTATGATAGTGAATCACCTAGTTAAGCTTACATGTGATTTTCTTTTCTAACCTGGCTTCATTTATAAAAGATTGTCATTTAAAGCTGACATTTCTTGTCTCCAATTCATAAACAAATGTTAATATGCAGACTAAAATGGAGAGAAAATTTACACATTTTCTTCTGGAATCAAATTTAAGTAAAAAAAAGAAATATGTTCTAGTTTTGTGTTAGTGTTCAGAAATGAATAATGGGTAATCACAGGCAAGGCATATTGTCAAATAAATACTTTCAGATAACTGAAATGTTGAAAAGGCTAAATGTTTCCAATGTAACTGTTTAAATATATTTAGAACATCATTGGTTAGACACTGATCAGACTGAAAAACTTAATTAGCAGCTGAGGAAATGGTCTCTGCTACAAAGGTATAAGGCATATTTTAATTTGGAAATTGAAATCTTCTAAAATAGAGTTTTTTGAAAAAATTCCTACTGTTGAACTTAAATAGAAAGAAAGTTATTTCATCTATCTAAATAAGGTATGGACCAAAATTGAAAGAGTATAGATCTTAAATATTTCCCTCCTTTTACCTTTTTTAAAAAATTATATAAAACTGTGACAAGTTAATGCCAACAAATACTGTAGAGATCCCTCATGCAACAATATCAGAAAGCAATTACATTACTTCATTTCACATATTTCACAAATTCCAGTGTAAAATATCCATAAATGTATGAAATGTGTGTCTATAAAATATACTGCGATCCACTTTTCTCGTTTTGTTTGTTTGTTTGCTTGGGGTGTGTGTGTGTGTGTGTGTGTGTGTGTGTGTGTGTGTGTGTGTGTGTGTTTGTGTGTGTGTGTCTATGTGTATGTGTGTTTATGTTTTGATAGTCAGTAGAACATAGCCAGGAGCAGTAAACTATTTTTGGAGAACTCATTTTTAATTTAAATGTGGGCTTTATAGGCAAGAATAAGAAGCCCAGATTGCAGTTAATTTCAGCAAATTAAAAAAAAAAGCCTATGGGGAAAACTGATTGGTAACGAAGAAATGCAATCAAGTGTGCAAAAATATTGATCTTCAAACACAAAGCTGAATAGATAATAAAATACAGTTTGAAAAACCCATTCATTTTTATTATGAGGATAGAGCAGATGCTGGTTTAAGCATGAGAATAAAACAAAAAGCCCATTGATTATTACAGCTGATACTGAGAGTATTGGATATACATAACTCTCCATGGTTTGTAATTGTTCATGTCCTCAGGCAAAGTACTAACCCCAAACTGGCACTAAGCCACTTTTATCTGAATAGAATCTCATACATTAAATATTTAGGTTTCAGTGAGTAAGGAAAGGGGAAGGAAATCAAACAGATTCTATTGATGTGTGCACAGGGTATTTGTCAGACTGTAAACACAGTATGTTCACAAACCCCGTTCTACCCCCAGTAAAATTTCTCTTGTCTTTGATTGACAACAAGTCTCCTGAGCAAAGAGTTTGTGAGTTAGGACAAAACAATGACTGGGAAAAAATGCTGCCTAAAATCCAAAACAGAAACATTATTTTTAGGATTAGTTCTTACAGCAGAACAATGACTTATTCAGTATAGAAGGATGTTATTCTATCGACTTTCACAGTATTAGAAGCAGGACCAGCTCATTCAGACATAGGGTTCTAGAATGATTAGGAATCGAGTGGGATGATTTCAGGAAGAAATACTGAACTAACTCCCCCTAGAGAATATAAACATTTCTCTCTTTCCCTTCCTCCTTTTTTCCTTCCCTCCCTCCCTCCCTCCTTCCCTCCCTCCCTCCTTCCTTCCTTCCCTCCTTTCCTCCTTCCTCCCTCCCTCCTTCCCTCCTTCCTTCCTTCTTTCCTTCCTTCCTTCCCTCCTTCATTCAACAAAACTGAGACAGAACATGGCCAGGTCTAACCTGAGAGGGCATGAGTCTGGCAGGGCCTGGGTCATTATGGGTGAAAGACAGGTCTTTTATCTTCCTGACCTATTTCTGCTGTCACTTTCACACTGTTTTCTCTTACACCTTTTCATCAAAGTCCTAAATATTAATACCTTAAATGCGTTGACTAGGTGAAACTTTGGAAAATGTGTCCCCATTTAAATACATTTCCCAATGCTAGATGTCATGGAGCCCATTCTGTTGGGGAGATACAGAAAGTAAATATACCTATTTTTAAAACAAGATGATTTCACCTGTCAGAATGGCCAAAATCAAAAATACAAGAAAAAACAGGAGTTGGTAAGGATGTAGAAAAAAAGGAACCCTCATGCACTGTTGATGGGAATGCAAACTGGTTTAGCCACTCTGGAAAATAGTATGGAGGTTCCTCAAAAAGATAAAAATAGAACTACGCTATGACCCAGTAATTGCACTACTGGGTATTTACCCAAAAAATGTAAAAACATAAATTCAGAGGAATACATGCACCCTTACATTTACTGTAGCATTATCTACAATAGCCAAATTATGGAAGCAGCTTAAGTGTCCTTCAAATGATGAATGGATAAAGAAGTAGTATATACACACACACACACACACAATGGAATATTATTCAGCCATAAAAACAATGAAATCTTGCCATTTGCAACAACATAGATGGAGCTAGAGAGTATTATGCTAAGTGAAATAAGTTGGTCGTAGAAAGACAAATACCATATGATTTCACTCATATTTGGAATTTAAGAAACAAAACAAATGAACAAAGAAAAAGAGAGAGAGAGAGAAAACAAGAAACAAACTCTTAACTATAGAGAACAAAGTTATGGTTACCAGAGGGAAGGTAGGTGGACTCATGAGTTAAATGGGTGATGGGGATTAAGGAGTACACTTCTTGTCATAAGCATTGTGTGATATATGTTGAACCACTATATTGTACACCTGAAACTAATATAACACTGTATGTTAACTACACTGAAATTAAAAAAGAAAGAAAGAAGAAAGAAAGAAAGAAAGAAAGAAAGAAAGAAAGAAAGAAAGAAAGAGAAAGAGAGAAAGAGAGAAAGACCCAGTAACACAAAAATCCCTATTGAATTCTTTTGCCAACAATTGACTGGGATAATTATACCCAATCTAAAACTGCTAAATCTGAATATTAAAGAATTTAATGTAGCTTGCTCCAAACTACTCAGTTGTTACTACTTGATAGTAAAACAAATAGCTACAAATTAAAAACTTAAGTTTTCAGGGGTGTCTGGGTGGCTCAGTTGGTTAAGTGACTGCCTTCGGCTGAGGTCATGATCCTCGAGTCCCAGGATCGAGTTCCACATCGGGCTCCCTGCTCGGCGGGGAGTCTGCTTCTCCCTCTGACCCTCCCCCCTCTCATGTGCTCTCTCTCTCTCTCTCTCATTCTCTCTCTTTCAAATAAATAAATAAAATCTTTAAAAAAAATAAAAACTTAAGTTTTCAGCAAAACAAAACAAAAACCAGAGATGATTTTAGAAACTGAAATTGCCTCATTACCAATAAAAATGGAATAGGGTAGGAGTGAGTCTAACATGGAAAGCTAACTTAGCTGTCAGGAATGCCCACTTAGATGATGAGCAAAGGGTCTCCCTATCCAAGATCTGGATGAATACCTTTCTACATAGAAGAAATAGTAGGGGGCGCCTGGGTGGCTCAGTTGGTTAAGCGACTGCCTTCAGCTCAGGTCATGATCCTGGAGTCCCGGGATCGAGTCCCGCATCGGGCTCCCTGCTCAGCGGGGAGTCTGCTTCTCCCTCTGACCCTCTTCCCTCTCGTGCTCTCTATCTCTCATTCTCTCTCTCTCAAATAAATAAATAAAATCTTTAATTAAAAAAAAAAAGAAGAAGAAATAGTAGGTGCAAAGGCCCTGATATCAGAACAAGGAATAGAAATAAAACCAGTGTGGCTGGAGATGAGCGAGCTATTAGAGAGTGGAAGGACTATGACAGGAGATTAGGTTGAAGATGGAGACAAGGACTTTAAAAGCCATAGCAAAGAAGCTTAGATTTTATGCTTAGCTCCATGAGAAGCCATGGAAAGCAAGAGATGCTTGGGAAGCAAGAACCCATATCTTTTATATATACTATTTATTTATCACATAAATAAATACATGCCTTAATGTATTTTTTCAAAATGGAAACAGCTCTAGTCTTTATTTTTGTATAAAAATGTCAGAAATACTTTGACCTCTATTCCTCCCAAGTACATACATTTTTATAACACCCTATTTTTCTTTACCGTATCAATTATAGTTACAGATATGACAAATTAATAATTTAAATAATTATCTATTCCTTCCCTATGGACTGTAGGCTCATGTGTGCAGACTGGGTGTCTGAACCCTCAACACAGAGCTGAAAAGACAGAAGATATTTTAATTGAATAAATTAGTATAATCATGTAACAGTTATTTATTTAACATAATATGAATATTTCTCCTATCATGGAAACTTCTCTACTCTATAATTTTTGTATAACTGCAACATTCTACCGCTGACCAGTTAAGATGAGCCAAGTTTTAAGAACACATTTTTATTCTATACAGAAATGTTCCTATTTGCTTAAATCTATAACTTCCATGAACATGTTTAGGTCCCTGCTGTCTTATTTCAGCATAGATAATATTGAAATTGAGCTTTAAAAAGCCTCCCCTAATCTTTTATGGGTTGAATTATGTTCCCCAAAATATATGTTGAAGTCCTAACCCCAGTACCTCAGAATGACATCTTTTTTGGAAATAGGACCATTACTGATGTAATTAGTTAGGATGAGGTCATATTGGAGGAGGGTGGACTCCTGGTCCAACATAACTGGTATCCTTATAAAAATAGAATGTAAAAAAAAAAAAATAGAATGTCATGCAGAAAGATAGACATGCACACAGGGAGAACTCCAGGTGAAAACTGGAGTTATGTTACCTCAAGCCAAGAAACTACCAGAAGCTAGAAGAGAGTCCTAGAACAGATCCTTCTCTAACATCATTAGAGGAAGGACAGCCCTGCACACACATTGATCTTGGACTTCCAGCTTCCAAAACTAGAGACGATACATTTCTGTTGTGCTAAGCCACTCAGTTTGTGTTTCTTTGTTATGACAGCCCTAGGAAACTGATACACAATCAGAGTCTCAATGCTAAATCACCTTTAGGTTATCTGAGCAGAAACTGCACAGGTCAGACCAATCATAACCCAAGGACATTATTATGATGCCTACCTTTTGGAACTCAAGTCATAGAAAAAAAGGTGAAGGTGCAGGGTTGCCAGATTAAATATTGGCTTCCCAGTTAAATTTGAATTTCAGATAACCATACTATACTAAAAAGTTGTCATTTATCTGAAATTCAAATTTAACTGGGCATCCTTTGTGCTTATTTGCTAGATCTGGCAACTCTAAGAAGGGGGCCACCAGACGTAAACACTCTCTTGCAGCAGAGTCAGGAGGGACAGATATTTCTACTTTCTCTTAAGGGCTTATCCTGAGGGTTGATGATTAACAGGAGCTGGCCAAGACAAATGAAAACAATAAATGTTAACCTGTCAGTTTCAGTGATGTGTATTTGGAAAAGTCAAAAAACAACCAAAAGAATGAAAAAGCAAAAGGATTCCTCAAAGACTATTGTAAAATGGGTGCAAAATACCCTTTAGGAGTAGAAGATGAAGTAAAGTAAACCCTCCTATTGCCACTGCACGTACTTGTGACACTGTTTATTAACCCAGGAGAAATACTACTTTCAAGCACCAGTGATTATAACTAAGAGAGTGATCAAAGAGGAATCAGAAAAAATACATAGTTTCCATTTAGCAGTGCAAGGAGCTCATGAAAGTTTTGAGGTGTGACACAGAATGAAAAATTACTGGGGCGCCTGGGTGGCTCAGTCGTTAAGCGTCTGCCTTCGGCTCAGGTCATGATCCCAGGGTCCTGGGATTGAGCCCCGCATCGGGCTCCCTGCTGGGCGGGAAGCCTGCTTCTCCGTCTCCCACTCCCCCTGCTTGTGTTCCATCTCTCGCTGTCTCTCTCTCTCTCTCCCTGTCAAAATAAATAAATAAAACCTTTAAAAAAAAAAGAATGAAAAATTATTTTGAAAGTGCTAAACAAGTGACAGCAAAATTCCCTGGCTTTAATGTAAGAGCAGATGAACGTGTCTACTCTCATTTGATGTTTATGATAGAAAGAGGGATGATGGAAGGGCTCACATTTAGGTAAATTCATGAAGACTGCAAAAGAACATGCCAAACAAGATCTGGCAGACAAAAAGCCCAGAAGCCCCAAGATGCATTAGTCTCAGGAAAATTAATAGAAGTTGTAAATTACCCCCAAAAAGAGTGAGACAGGAAAATTAAGTTTTCAGTAGGAAAAGGGCCAACAACAGGGAAAATGGGAAAGCAGATAAATCTGATAATGGTGTTGAATGACCTGAACAGAATTTTGACTGAAGAGATAGAATTACTTTCCTGAATTGCAGGATTCAGTATCCAAAGTGCAATTAATTATTAAAGTTAGATCCAAATTTTGGTTAGGATGACTCCAAACAAAAATGACAGAACTCCTGTATCAATGTTGGAATAAATCCAAGTGAGATTACTTATGCTGGAGAAATTTTCTTTGAGACACGGCAGTTTCCATTTCAGTGGCCAAGACACTGTTGTTTTCCTTAAGACCAGGAGTCCAACGTGTATTTTCCACTGAGAAACTACAAAACTGAAGCTAATGAATAAATCATTTAAGACAGTAAAAGGGCACGTCAAGGGAAGCATAAAGTATCCTAGAGGAGTGCGACTATCAAAAATATGTTCTGAGTCTGTAGTGTGTACATGGAATCCTCAACAAAGGACATGTTTGGACTCACTCTTAAGTATGAGGAAAATGTCAACATCAGTAATGCCTCGGTTAATCCTGATGAACGCATCCAGACGGTGCCACCCGAGACGTGGAAAGCTGTGTGATCTTGCATCAGGAAACACTAAAGGCAGAGAGAAAGGAAAAATGGCCAGTACAAGAAAAGTAATGTTTGTCTAGAAAGGAAGAAACACAAAGCTGCCTTCTTCAGGTCTAGGAGATCATGCATGGAATGTTCAAAGCAGCTTTTAGCATGATGAGGAACCTGGTTGCCACTGAAGGAGCAAAGAGAAGTAACACTAGGTGACCCCATGGCCTTTTCCTTATAGGAATAACACAAATAGTTAGGACATCCTGGATATACCACATAAATATGTTCCTATCTGCTTCTTGCCAGTGCCAGTGGCAGATAAAAACATCCTCTTACACTTGTCTTAGTGCTGGTATTTATTAAAGCTATATACATAAATTTTAAGTTTCTAATGAATAAAAACATCAGTGTTGGTATAAAAGTCTGAATACCTTGCACAGGTCATTTTGAGGAAAATTTCACCACATCGTCAAGGATTTTAATGTGTATATTAAGATTATCCATTGCCATAAATGACATTTATCAGAAAATTGAAAATAGAACACCTCACATTTCAGTCATCTGTCCACCTAGAGTTCCTAGCTAGGTGCTGTGAGGCACACAAAAATGAAAACAAGCACACAAAAATGTGAGACCTACCTGCCTTCAAGCTTCAAAAGCCAAACTCTCTGGTGGGAAATTAAGGATAATCAGAAACACAACAGAGAAAACCAAACTGTAATTTAAGATAAAAAGTGATTATGTGCCATTTAGAGAAGCAGAGGTAAATTCTTATCAGAGTTCTGGGGGGGAAAAGGCAGGTCAGAGCCTAGAAAATGTTAGCATTCGCTCTGGTCTTCCCAGGCTGCTTCAAGGATATCCATGAAATACGGATATGGATCTGTGGGCAAGGGCATTCCAGTTCAAAGAAAGGATCTGAACAATGTATTTCTTTGACACAAACAGGAAAACAAATACGCTGGAGTAGGAAATAAATATCTTGGTGGAACCTTAGGATATGTAACACACTGCCATTGGATTCATATACTTACCGCGGCTCACACTTTTCCACTGCAGTATTTCCAGTGGTAAACAATAAGTGCATACCAGTAGGTGATATGGATGATCACCCAGAACATATCTCAAATATAAAAAAAAAAAAATTAATCTCAAAAATTGATGTGAATTTTTCATAATACTGAATACTATGTCCAAGTTTGATTAAAATTGAAATGAGATCATTAGTTACCAGGTATTAGTTATCAAGTATCAGACAGGAGTGATGCAAATCAAAACCGCAATGACATACCATTTTACCCACTAGGATAGTTCTAATAAAAAATACAATAATAACAAGCATTGGAAAGAATGTAGAGAAATTTGAGTTTTCATACATTGCAGGTAGGCATGTAAAATTCTGTAGCCACTGGAAAATAGTCTAGCATTGCCTCAAATGGTTAAGTAGAGAGTTATTATATGACTCAGCAACTGCACTCCTAGGATCTACCCAAGAGAAATAAAAACATAAGTCCACACAAACACTTGCATACAAATGCTCATAGCAGCATTATTCATCACAGCCACAACCTGGAAACAATCCAGTGTCCCTCATCTGATTAATGTATTAAAATCCAAATCAAAACCTCAAGGAGATACCACCTCTCACCAGTCAGAATGGCTAAAATTAACGAGTCAGGAAACGACAGATGTTGGCGAGGATGTGGAGAAAGGGGAACCCTCCTCCACTGTTGGTGGGAATGCAAGCTGGTGCAGCCACTCTGGAAAACAGTATGGAGGTTCCTCACACAGTTGAAAATAGAGCTACCCTATGACCCAGCAATTGCACTACTGGGTATTTACCCCGAAGATACAAACGTAGTGATCCGAAGGGGTACGTGCACCCCAATGTTTATAGCAGCAATGTCCACAATAGCCAACTATGGAAAGAGCCAAGATGTCCATCAACAGATGAATGGATAAAGAAGATGTGGTATACACACACACACACACACACACACACACACACACACACACACACACACACACAATGGAATATTATGCAGCCATCAAAAAAATCTTGCCATTTGCAAGGACGTGGATGGAACTAGAGGGTATTATGCTAAGCGAAATAAGTCAATCAGAGAAAGACAAGTATCATATGATCTCACTGATATGAGGAATTCTTAATCTCAGGAAACAAACTGAGGGTTGCTGGAGTGGTGGGGGGGTGGGAGGGATGGGGTGGCTGGGTGATAGACATTGGGAAGGGTATGTGCTATGGTGAGCGCTGTGAATTGTGTAAGACTGTTGAATCACAGATCTGTACCTCTGAAACAAAGAATACATTATATGTTAAAAAAATAAGATATTAGGAAGGGAAAAATGAAGGGGGGGAAATCGGAGGGGGAGACGAGCCATGAGAGACTATGGGCTCTGAGAAACAAACTGAGGGTTCTAGAGGGGAGGGGGGTGGGGGGATGGGTTAGCCTGGCGATGGGTAAGGAGGGCACGGTCTGCGTGGAGCACTGGGTGTTATACACAAAAACAATGAATCATGGAACACTACATCAAAAACTAATGATGTAATGTATGGTGATTAACATAACATAATAAAATAAAATTAAAAAAAAAAAGCATGGTGATAGGGGCGCCTGGGTGGCTCAGTCAGTTAAGCATCTGCCTCCGGCTCAGGGTGTGATCCCAGGGTTCTAGAATCAAGCCCCACATCAAGCTCCCTGCTCAGCGGGGAGTCTGCTTCTTCCTCTCCTGCTCCCCCTGCCTGTGCTCTCTCTCTGTCAAATAAATAAAATCTAAAAAAAAAAAAAAGGCATGGTGATATATCTACGGGATGGAATATGATTTGGCCATGAAAAGGAATGAAATATCACTGTAAGCTGCAACATGAATGAACACTGAAAATGTAATGCTAAGTGAAAGAAGGTAGTCACAAAGGGCGACGTATTATATGATTCCTTTGATGTGAAATGTCCAGAATAGGTAAATCTACAAAGGCAGAAATTAGATTAGTGGCTGCCTAGGCCTGGGAAGAATGAGGAGATAAGTAGATGGTGACCAAAGTGCACAGAGTTTCTTTTTGGGGTGAGAAAAATATTCTAAAATTGATTGTGGTGGTGGTTGCACAACTCTGAATATACTAAAACTCATTGAATTGTACATGTAAAATGGATGAATTATATTGCACTACATGTGAATTATATATCAATAAAGCTATTGCAGGAAGTAAAAGGGAATTTTCATTTTTTATGCTTTTTTTTCAGTTCTATAGTAATATATACTCAGTTCAACCAAGATAACTAATGCAGAAGTTTCTAAAGGAATATACATCAGCTTATCATACCTTCTTTCCTGAGGCCTTGAACGTTAGCAGTTTGGAATATACCTCCTAGTCTTTACTATGCTTATGTGTAATATTGGTGTGTATATATATATATATATATATATAAGTGTATTTATATATATACATATATATACACATATATGTGTGTATATATATATACACATATATGTATATATATATATAAATACACTTATGCAATCTCATTTTTAAAGAAACAACAAATATTTCCAATATTTGTCTGCAACTTGCAATACAATATTCTAAATTTTCCTATCAGTATAGGGGTGCCTGGGTGACTCAGTTAAGCCTCCAACTCTTGATTTTGGCTCAGGTCATGATCTCGGGGTCATGAGATCGAGCCCCGTGTCAGGCTCTGCACTCAGCATCGAGTCCGCTTGGGATTCTCTGTCTCTCTCTCAAGTAGCATGCATGCTTCTCAAATGTGAGAAGCACATCATCTAGGTTGGCTCTGCTCTTCTTCAAGAGAGGCTACTCACAGATGTAATCTCACAATCCTCTGGGTATGGAGGGCTGGGAGGAAGAGGGAGGAATTTAATGGGTTGTAGAGAAAATTAAAGCCTGTGCCTCTTTCCATTCCCCATGCCAGCGGGTCCCCAGCACAGCCCTAATGCCAAGTTGCCAGCCACCACTGAGCTTGCTACTATTTTCCTGCTCTGCAGTAGCAACAGGGCAGACAGTGAGCCTGGAAACCTTCCTCCACTCTCTGTCTATGATGCTGGGCCCCTTTCCATTTGGAGCTGACGCTTACTAAGAGGCAAAAGGACTTCTTTTGACCATGGGGTTTCCATAATTGTTACTTAAATTTGACATATTAACCTCCTCCCTCTTGTTTCTGGAGCATTTTAAGATTAAGATGGGAAAGGGGAAAGTGCATGTGAGTGGAACATCTTGTCAGTAACCAAAGCCCTTCCATTAAGATTAATTCCTATCTGATGTAACTATTTTGAGGATTAATAGCAAATGCAAAAGAGGCAAGCAGGAGATGTTCAAAAAAGTGATTATTTTTAAAATTTGTATTTTCAAGAGCATGGAGCTAATCAATGTCAGAATCAGGATTGTGACATGATACTTTACCTCTGTATTTAATACACTTTCCACTCTGATGTTGAACTTCCGATATGCATTAAATAGTGTTCCAAAATGATTATTAAAGAGGCTATTTTAAGCATACTTTAGTATAATAATTTTATTAAAGGAAGAGAGGAAGGGACATTATTGTGGCATCACTGGCCACATTTTTAATAGCTATGTTTCATCGTAGCATATCCATTTTGTGAGTAGAGTCTATATTTAATAAAATAAAGTGCTCAGTCTACAATGTGACTTCATAGTTTTCATTTCATGTGAGTGCATTTTTTGCAGGCATGATAAACTATCTTCAGGTTTTAGATAAGATTACAACTATAACTTTTTAAAACCTAAATTTTTGTGGAGTCCAGGCCATAAAAATACATCAGAAGAATGAAGAACCTAGCCATTTAATCACCCAGACTAACAGTACTTCTGTAAAAAGCTTTTAAATGGCAAGAAGATAAAATGTTAAGTGTGGATAGTAATTACTTGCCTTTATCTCTTGTGCCAGGTTTCAAATCTCACCATATGGGTGTTTGTGCAAGATTAAATAGCTATTCAGGTGTGTAATGAGGTACAGATACAAAACTGAACCAAAAGATACAGCATGGAATAGGTCAGAGTAGATCAATTCTGCAGAAATGGAATATGAAAGAGTTGACTGATAGATCTTCATGATTGCAATCATATATGTATTTTGAAAGCCATTCAACAAAATAAAGAGAAGCATTTTTTTCATTATTTTAATAGGTAACAAAATACTATGGAGGAAAAGAAGAAAGAAAGAAATCTGGGCCAGGAAAATAGACTGCCATCTGAAAATATCCTCTAGAAGTGGAGCACCCGAATCACTTGGTTTGCTCAGCCCGATTGATAATTAGCATTGATAAGCATTGATAATTAATATTGCCCCCCACCCTGTTTACTCTAAAAAAAATGTCCTAGTTTGGATGATAAATTACATGGTCGCCCTATCGAGAGTGATTTTTGATCTAGCCGCCGCAAAGTCAATCAAAAGAACTTAAGCATGAAACTTTCCTGCGCAGAACATCAGTAAAGGTGAAAGCCAGGAAAGGTATTGAGAAAAAAGTTACCTGGCTGATTTCTTAATCTTACGCTATGGTAAGTGAGTATGAAGGTTTAGACAATCTGAGTTATCCTGTGGGGGATGTAATAGTGTGCATGAGTATATTTCTGTGTGTGTGAGAGAGACAGAAAGAGTGAGCCAGATCTACAGTAGGATCTATTCCCCACTTCACATAGACCCTCAAGATATATGTAAGAGTAAATATATCCAGGCTCATATTAAGATGTAATGAAATCAATATCTTTACTGATATGAAAAAAATCTGAATTTTTCAAGAAAGATGGAAAAACAAGATACTTCGATTTGTACATATTCCCAAGTTATACTGTTAGATGGCAAAAGCATAAAGAAAAATGTATAATGTGATTATATTTTTTGAAAACATATTAAACGATGGTGTTGTAAATTGGATACTTGTTCCTATTTGCTCTAAATGTGATTGTATACTCAATGCTCCCTCAGTTTCTCTCTTCGCCCTCCCTCTATCCTCCTTGCCTCCCTCAGGGACAATAGGGACTTCTTCAGTCTGAACCTGAAATGAGAAAACGCAGAGCCCACCAGCCCTCATGTGACATGAACGGGGAATTTCTGTTACAACAAAAGGTGACTAGTGCACGTTGTCATAGGGAAGGGTGGAATTAATAAAAAGTTTTTCTCTCTTTTTTATTTCTGAAAAGAAAGACTATTTTATAACCAAGTAAATAATGAAGCTGTATAAGAACAAAATAGCAACAAGCTTTTCATTTAGACTCCTCTCGTGCTTTCCTAATCTCCAGGACCCAAGGAGGGTACTAACACCACAAACCACCAAGAGGTAAATGACATAAAATGATCTCGGGCTTCCTTCACCTCTAAGTTACATCGTTTTATTATAAAAAAAAAATTGGTATATACTATCAGACATGTGTGGCTTTTTGGTTTGTGTGTTAGAGAGAGATGGCTGATGGTTGTGTTAGTCTACTTAACATCTCAAATCCTTTTTCAAATCAAAATGACTTCTCAGGCCAAATCAGCTACTTTTAGTCCCTCCTGTCATGATGAAAAAAAAAAAACACAACTGGGTCATAGTAGAATTAAGTCATTCAATCTAAGTCACTACATAATTCAGATGCAATTCAAGAAAATATAAACTAGTCATGACAACCAAGTCAATTGTTCTTCTAAAATACAGTTCTCAGAAACATAAACATGGTTTCTTCTCATGAGTCTTGGAATATCCTTACTTGTAGAGATTATGAAATGTGTGCCCTCCTTTCTCCTTTGTCTCTCCTCAGATAACCTCAGTAAATCCAGTTAACATCTAAGTCAGATATTCTATTTAACTCAGAACAGAAGTCAAAGTCCACACAAAGCCCCACAGACTCCTCCCTTATCTATCTAGATCTACTACTTGTGCCTCTCAATGATCAGCACCGTCTCCCCTTCAAGACTTGGCACTGGCTCTTCCCACTGCCTAGCACTCCCTTTTCCCAGTGTCCACTTGGCAAATTCTTTCACTTCCTTCACATTTGTACTCAAATATCACCATCTCAATGAAACTGAACCTGACTATTCTATTTAAAATACAACTCATCCTAAACTCTAGATTTCTCTTACCATGTTCTATTTTTCTCTTCTTCCATAGCACCTACTGCCTAGCTAGATATAATAAATTTATTTATCTGTAATATTTATCATTTTTATTGACTGGAAATAAATGTTCCTTGTTAGAATGTAAGTTCCATGAAGGCCAGATTTTTTTTTAAGATTTTATTTATTTATTTGAGAGAGAGAAAGGGGGGGAGGGGCAGAGGAGAGGGAGAGAATCTCAAGCAGACTCCCTGCTGATCTCAGCTGAGTGTTCAGAGCTTTGTGGGGGATGGGGGGCCCTCGATTCCCATGACCCTGAGATCATGACCTGAGCCTAAACCAAGAGTCAGGAGTGCGGCGCTTAACTGGCCGAGCCACCCGGGAGCCTTGAAGGCAGAGGTTTTTATTGATGTATCCCAAGTGCTAGGAACTGTGCTGACAAATAGTAGACACTCAAAAAATATTTGTTACTGTTGACTTGTGAATTTCAGTAAAAATCACACTAAACTCATGATAATATATTAATACATGAGTAATTGTCCAAGAATATATGAATTTTCCTTCTCTCAGCCCAGACTGTTGCTAACTTGCAATTTTTAAGGTAGCATGTTATAGTCTGTCTCACACATCAGTCAGTTTCTTCAAAACATATTCAAAAAACAAATTCATATCATTGGTAGTGTATTGCACTTCGACAGATGGTATGTTTTCATCTAGTGGTACGTTCTTTGGTAATTTTAGAAATCATGTTAAGGTTAAATAGAAGATTCTTTCTATCTCCAATTTGTTTTCTCTATTGCAGTCAGTGTGGCCTTTCAAAAGTAACCTCTGAACAAGTCATGCACTGTAATGCCTACTCAACCATTTGATCATATTCTAAATTTTTAATCACTTTCTTCCAAAGACTTTCTTAATCTAAGTACCTGAAAAGGGTTCTCTGGTTTTCATGACATCTTGTATTTACAAATGGTAGCACTATGTTCTCCAACTAGTTATCTAACACAACCCTGGACATAGGAGGTACTAAACAAACATCTACTGAATAAATAAATAATTTTATTCATATTATTTTATTCACAATTATTCTTAATAATTTTAAGCAAGCCCTACACCCAGCGTGGGGCTCAAATCCACAACCCCGAGATCAAGAGTCACATGCTCCACTGACTGAGCCAGCCAGTTGGACCTGAATAAATAAATGAATTCCCCCCAAAAGTAGCCAGTGACTCTGACTTGCAATTTACCTCAATACTTTTTTTCTTTCTTTTTTTTTTTTTTTTTGGTCTGCCATTTCCTGAGCTAAAATACCCTTGTGTGACAGTGGTATGAAGATCCTTCTTTGCCCATAACAGAATGATTCTCAAAATACACAAGCAGTTGTTATGCAACTAGATGCTCTTATTATTGCTTTTGGAGGTGCTTTAACAAATAAGTTTTTTACTTTTATAGGACTAGTGACATCTCATAGAAATTTTCAGCAAATTCTCAACTCAGATATGATTTTGATTATATTTTATGGATTTTCTGATCCTTTATATACCATATTTTATTTTTATATAAGTTTACTTTGCTTCATAGTTAGTCCTCAAACTCAATGACCAAGATAATGTAACGGCATGAGCACAGAATACGACCTCTGCTCAGAAAAATTCCATTTCCACACGATACATTTCCAGGGTTTGGTGAAGGATGAAACCACTCTTCAAGTCCTTCTCCTGAGTCATCAACTAACAAAGCAATTCCTGATGCTTTATTATTTTTTTTTCTGAATGGCTTTTTCTTTAATTTCCATTCATGCCTTCTGATCTAATTAGTATAATTAGCCTTGGACACTTAATAAACAAAAGCAACAAACAAAAAAGCCCACAAAACTCCATTTCAATAGCCTGCCTTTCATAGACTTTCGGGATCTAAGTTTTCAGCTGTCTTCATAGCTCATAACCTTTAATCCTAACATCAGTCTCTGTGTTCTATTCAATTACAGCTGCTGCCTATTGAGAAGTAGCAAAGGTTTTGGAGAGTTTGTGGGAACAGAGAAGTTGTCCCATTCATTTTCATTAGCATACTCAGGAGACATAAATTTCACTAAAATTGCCGAGAGTGCTCCTGCTGTGTCTAGGTGATTTATTATTAGACATCATATTTCTTTTCAAAGTATGGTTAAAAGAAGTCAAGAAAATCATGTGATTGTTTTACCTGAAATATTTTGTAATTTCATCACCTGTGCCCTAAAGTTGCTGACTAGAATCTTGATAAAATCACACAAGGGGCTTTGCAAGGCTGGAGGGAAAGGAAACAGACAGCAAGACCCATGAGTATCGCATGGAGTATAACACAGTTCCTGTGAAAGTGACAGTGGAGGGGAAATAGTGCATTTTAAAAGGACAATTGCCTACAAAAATTGGGAAAATGGTTGTTAACTAAAAAATCGAGTTGTAAAATGTTGAGACAATCTACCAGTACCAAGGGGCAGACATTATAGCTTATAAAAAAGCAATTAACAAAACTGTTAGCCTGTGGTGTCAGGCTAAATGGCCTGTCCTTGCCCTTGAGGAGCCTCGAGGAGCTAATTTCCTAGGAACAATATTAAAGACCTTCCACACCTGGCCCAACTTACCTTTCACGGCTCATAACCTACAATGCCAGACCAGGCAGCCCGTGCCAGTCCATGATCCACACTTGAGGAACAAGGTGTTATCTCGGTTTTCCCAATTCCAGCTGTGCTTTAGGATCACCTGGGGAGCCTTCAAAACTTACGCTCAGGATCTAGCCCAGACTGATGAAATCAGAATTTCTAGGAGTGAGCTTTCCAGGTAATTCGACTGTTCTGAGCACCACTGCCGTCACCACACTGAACTATGTACCTTCCCCCAATTAGAGAATCTTTTTTTCCCTCTTTGTTCATATTATTCCCTCAATCTATTTTTATAAAGTTTCTACTTTGATTTTTCAGGCTTAACTCAAACGCCACTTTCATGAAACAATCCTTATATTTTTCCAGCTTTCCCTAAGTCAACCGTTAGATTAAGTGAGATCAGCGGGGAACTGAGAAACTAAACTGAATTGTACTAGCCTTCTGCAGAATTATCTGTGACATGTCACCATCCAGTCTTTGACATGTCACCATCAGCCTTATTGTTCTTTTCTTTTTCATTGAGGTATAATCAACATACAAAATAATCTGCTTATATTGTTCCTAAATAACCCTGTCACGTTCACTGTTTCAGTGGCTCTCTACAAACTGTGAAGGTGTTTTTAAGGATGTAGAACATATCATATCACAATCACCTCTTTGTTGTAAACTTCCAGGAGTCGTTTCTTCTCATTTTTTTATTATAAATGGAGTGATGCTTCTCATGAGCAACAGAGATTCTTTGTATCTTGTGGACACTAGAAAGCACGTAAGTGATGAATTTCCCCTTTACAAGTTTGCTACTAGAAAATTTAAGTCCAATTTGTGACCCTCTCATGGAAGATGTGGTAATTATTAATATACATGTTTTCATATTATTTCTGCCTTTGTTTTATATTTCCAGTCCATATTTTTTTATTATCCACTTACCCCAAGTTTAATTTATGTTATCTTGTTGTATTTCCTCTAGTCATGAATTTTACCTTGTATCATTTATAGAACAATATGGTGCAGAAGTTAAATAAAAAACAAACTTCCTTTAAGCTGTCCCCAGTTATGTCATCAAAATTAGCCCCTGAACTATCTTTCCATAGTCCTCTCTTTTTCCCCAAATTGTAGCCTCAATTTTATTCTGCTTTGCGTCATAGTTAGTTGCATTCTTCTTTTAGATTCTAAATATCTTAAGGACAAGGAACATATCCTACTAATTTGGGTAAAACCCATGAAATTAACAATTAGAAATTAGTCAATGATTATTTGTCACTGTTATATAACATATAACTTAATATATAATTAACATTAACTTACAGATTATATATATATATATATATATATACACAAAGATACAAACATGCACATAGACACACACACACATTGAGAGCCCAAGACCATGGGACAATGCTTGAGGCCATGGTTGAAGAGGTAGACAGAAATGACATCATTCTAAGTCTTTATAGCAAAGACAAAAGCTTGGAGATCATATTCCAAGAACAGCAGGATACCACTGAAAGATTTTAAGCAGGGATATAATAAATTCATATTTAAGATTTTAAAAGTGGACTCTGGCTGTTGTGTTAAATAAAAAAGCAAAAAATAAAAAAAAAGCTTATACTCATTCCATTATGAGGAAAAGGACAATGAAAGCAGCAAGAGCTAAGAAGCTATTGTAATAGCAAGCAGGAAAGCAATATTGGCTTAAGGCAATCTTATATAATGGTACAGCTACACTGAGACAGAAAGCTATTTTCATTCATATGTCATATTTATTGTATATGTGGCTCTATTGTCTCTTGGAAGCACCTTCTCTGTGTAATTAACATATTTTCAAGTAAAATATTTATCCTTTCACAATATTGACTATATTAGTCTTAGAAACTAAAATGTTTTTACAGCTGAACTTCATCTCTTCAACAAGAAAACATGTTTAACTTCTAAATCTCCAGATCTAAAATTAAGGATTAAAAGATCCTCAAAATCTCCATCAAAGAGCCTCTCTCTAACTGGCCCTCAATTTCTCCTTATAGCAGTAAAAGTCTGCATCAGCACAGATTGTGTGGTCTGAGGCAAAAACAAGGAACACTGGGGGAAAACAGGCTCAAGAGCTGGGGGGGTGCAGATGTATGTAAACTGTCTAGTAAAATGTCTAAAACACAGTTGTACTCATTATGATTCTAGATATCAACACAGTATCAAGAATTCTGTTTAGAAGCTGACATACATCACCCCAAAACTGTATTACAATTTATTCTGTAAATTATATTATTCCCAAACCGCATCCTAAGTCGTGGTTCCTGGAGGACTATCTGTCTGTGGGCATACAGTAACTCTCTGGCAACACAGATAATTAAAGAATACCTAAATAGCTTAGAGAAGAGAGTCGGGGGGAGGGGGCAGAGAGAGATATTAAGGGTAGTGCCTAAAGCACATCCAGAGAGCCTCTCAGGTACTGAGATTTCCCTGCTTCTCTCTAGGGCTTGCAGCTTATGGGTTGGGCCCCCAAAGATGGTCCGATATGAAAAGAAATACAGTAAAATTAACTGTTTTTAGGTGTACAGTCTATGAATTTTAACAGGAGTACTCAGTTGTATAACCACAACCTATATTTAAGACCTATAACACTTTATCACCCCCCAGATTTCTTTGCCCTACTCCCAGCTTCCGGAAACTATGCCCCACTCTGTCTTTATTACTTAACCTAGGTTTTACAAAATACTTATTTTTAGATGACCAACACTGCCAGTGTTGTCCCTCCAGGCCTCGCCAACACCAAAGCTTCTGCTCATTACATTAGTGCAACCGCCACGCTCAACTCTTAACAAGTTTTATTCAAGTCGTTTGCTGTTGTATTTGTCAGTAGATTGGTTAACAAAACAGTGTTGAGAACTTTTCTTCTATGTAGTTCTTCTCTGTATGTAGGTATTCTTTTCTTCTACGTAGCTGCCTACTAAATCCTCAACTTACATCGTCAAAGAATTGTCTGCTCATCTCTTAAACTTCTCCTAAAATGTCACTTTTATACAGAAATCTGCTTGCTTGTGTGAATGTCAAGCATGACTATTTCATGTTCCTCTGGGCTTCTGAGCTATAGCTCTTAGGTTCCATACCCAGTATTTCTATATTGATACCACAAGTACAGAAGGACCCTAGGGACACATTGATGTGGGACTGCATGTGAATCAACAAAGAAACTAACTAAAAACTATCAAAGTTTAAATTCTTATCTGCCTCCTTAAAGAATCTCCCTTATGCAAAGATTAAATTTTGTTTTTTTTTCTTCAGAATACCCCAATAAAAACAATATAATTGCTTTAGCAATAAGAAACAATGAGAAACGAGAGGGAGGGAGAGAGAGGAGAAATAACATTGTGTCAGATCAAGGGAGGAGACCACCCACCAAAGTGCTGCGTAACCATAGGTCCCTGGAGGATATGAACATGGAGAATAAGGCCAAAGAAGGAACTCCTACATTAAGTGAGCACTTTCCCCAGCCAACAATAGGGCTTCACCACTCTATCTCTTTTCTCCTTTCCACTGAGCCACAGCTGGACTTCTGCTTGGCCTTCCGAGAGGATAGGGGATGAGCAACCAAGCATGAGGATGTTGAGGGTTATCATATGACATCACACACAGGAAGTTCAAAAGACAGAAAAGAACGGGAAACAAGAGATATTCCAAAGCAGGGAGCCCTACATACAAAATCAAAAACCTTTACCCTCTTAGTTGGTTACACTGAAAGTTCCACCATAGCTGCAACAGAATTCTTTGTTCAAACCCCATGTCCATCTTGTTCCTCCTCAAGATAGGAAGGAGCTTCAAGCTTCACATGGGAGCCTCTCAGAGGCTCTTCCTTGACTCACTATTCAGCATGGTATAAAAGATCTTTGAATTGGCTTGATAGAAAAATTACATGTTTGACAACTAAGAAGCCTGAAAAAATAAATAATAACTTTTGTTATCTCAGTTTGTATTCTTAATATATTTCTCACTTTAAAAACAAATTGTCAGTCACATCCTATTTGGTGAAACCTCAACATCTAATGCACTTAGAAAAGGAATCAGGCTGCGTAAACAAGTGTTTATCAAGTAAAAATAAAATAACAAGTAAAAATAAAAAAATGTTTAAGTATCTCTATTCTTTAGGAATTCTGGACCTTATATTAGCACACGGAGCATTTTTTTCCAATGTTGAAATGAGAATCAAGCTGTTTGTCTTAATGAGTAAAGTATTTTCCCTTAAAACACTTATTTTTTAAGCCCAGATTAATTGGTTTAAAGAATTTCCTTAGATAGATACCTATGAAGTAAGTGTCGGAATTCATAAAATAAAATAAGTGACAGATATGTCTATCTAAAAATGTTTAGGGGCACCTGGGTGACTCAGTTGGTTAAATGTCTGACTCTTGATTTCAGATCAGGTCATGATTTCAGGGTCATAAGATCCAGCCCCACGTCGGGCTCCATGCTGGGCTTGAGATTCTCTCTCTCCCTCTACCCCTCCTCGCCACAATAAATAAATAGGTAAAAATAAAAAATGTTTAAGTATCTCTATTCTTTAGGAATTCTGGACCTTATATTAGCATGTGGAGAATTTTTTTCCAATGTTGAAATGAGAATGAAGCTGTTTGTCTTAATGAAGACAAAGTATTTTCCCTTAAAACACTTATTTTTTAAGACCAGATTAATTGGTTTAAAGAATTTCCTTAGGCAAACAGTAAAGTTATTTATTGGTTTGCAGGTTTATCTTCTTGGGACAAGAATTTCCTGGAGAAAACACTTCAGTGATATCGACACATGAAAGCATGAAACTGTTTGGTTTCATACCACATTTAAAATAATACATATCTAAACTTGTGAGATGGAGCTGAAAGAATGTTTACAGGCAAACTTATAGACTCAAATATACATATTAGAAGAGAGGGAAAAACTGAAAATAAATTACCTTACTATCCAAATTAGGACGTTATGTAAAGAACAAAAGAACAATCTAAAGAAAACAAAAGAAAACCAGTAACATTAAAATAGGAAATTAATGAAATAGAAAATAAAGATATAATTGACAGGACAATAGAGCAAACATTGATTCCTTGCAAAGACTAAGAAAATAATATTTAAAAAATGTCTATTAAGAATAATGATTAGGGAAGAGGAGCAGAATTACAACAAAAGTAATAAAAAGCCTGGGTAATCCTTTAACCATTAAGAAATTATAACCATATACAATATTGAATTTTTTTAAAGATTTTATTTATTTATTTGACAGAGAGAGAGACAGTGAGAGAGGGAACACAAGCAGGGGGAGTGGGAGAGGGAGAAGCAGGGTCCCCGCTGATCAGGGAGCCCAACGTGGGACTCGATCCCAAGACCCTGGGACCATGACCTGAGCCAAAGGCAGACGCTTAACGACTGAGCCACCCAGGCGCCCCTACAATACTGAATTTTTGAAAATTTTTTTCACAAGGGAAAAAAAATCAAGCCTAAAGAGATATTTTTCATTGTGGTAAAATATATATAAGATAAAAATTACTTTTCTTTTTTTTAAGACTTATTTATTTGAGAGAGAAAGAGAGTGAAAGTGGGGGGAGGGGCAGAGGGAGAAGGAGAGAGAGAATCCCAAGCAGACTCCCCACTGAGCAAAGAGCCGGACACAGGGCTCCATCCCAAGACCCAGAGATCATGACCTGAGCCGAAACCGAGAGTTGGACGCTCAATTAACTGAGCCACCCAGGCACCCCCAAAATTAATTTTTAACCATTTTTAAGTGAAAGTTATTGTGCATTGAGTATACTCAACATTGTTGCACAATCATCACCACCATCCATCTCCAGAACTCTTTCATTTTCTCAAGATGGAACCCTACACAAATTAACTAATCTAGGAACCTCATACAAGTAGAATCATGTTCATTTGTCCTTTTGCTTCTGGCTTATTTCACTTAGTGTAATGTCTCCAAGGAATATCCATATTGTGGTGTGTGTCCAAATTTCCTCCCTTTTTAAGGATGAGGAATATTCTATTGTATGTACATATCACCTTTTGTTTATCTGTTCATCCATGTGGACACCTGAGCTGCTCTTTTGGGAGTATACCCAGAAGTAAAATTGCTGGAGCACATGCTAATTCTATGTTTAATCTTTTGAGGAATCTCCATACTATTTTCCATATCAGCTGTACCATTTTCTCACTAACAGTGCACAAGTGTACCAATTTCTCCACATCCTTGCCAAAAATTGTTTGTTGGTTTTGTTTGTTTGTTTGTTTGTTTTAATATAGTCACCATCCTAATGGTGTGAACTGGTATCTCACCATGATTTTGATTTGCATTTCCCTAATGACTAGTGATGTTGAACATCTTTTCATGTGCTTTTTGGTCATTTGTATAACTTCTTTGGAGAAATGTCTGTTCAAGTCCTTTGTCCATTTTTTCAGTTGGAACTTTGGCTTTTTCACTGTTGAGTTGTAGGAGTTCTTTATGTATTCTGGATATCAGTCTCATCAGTCACAAGGTTTGCAACACCTGAAGTTTTAAAGTTACGTTCTATCAAATTTACATAACAGAACATCCCAATATTATACAGTTATTTCAGAGAAGAGAAAAAAACGTATGCTGAAACTCATTTTATAAAGGTTGTATCAGTCAGGATTCAACCAGAGAAACAGAACCAGTAGGAGATATGTATTTAGAAATTTATTGCAAGTAATTGATTTACACGACTATGGGGACTGGTAAGCTGTGTCTGAAATACATAGTGCAAGATGTCAGAAAGAAGTAGGTGGAACTCATGGGCAAGAGCTGAAATTACCATCTACAGTTGGATTTATACTTTCTGAGGGAAGCCTCAACTCTGCTCTTAAGACCTTCCAATTGATTGAATCAGGCTTATGCAGGATAATCTAAGATGATTAATCATTCAATAAATATTTTAGGATCATCTGCCTAGTTAAAGTCAACTGATTATGGACTTTAATCACATCTATAAAATACCTTCACAGTAACACCTAGTTTAATGTTTGATTAAATAACTGGGGACTGTAGGCTAGCCAAGTTGGTACATAAAACAAACTATCACAAAGTTAATATAATCTATACCAAAGCCAGAAAAGAATAGTTCAAAAAATCACTGGCCTATTTCAGTCATAAATTGGGATTAAAATCCCCTCCCACAACCACAAAACTAACAATATCTAGCAAATCCAATCCAACTATATGTAAAATGAAAAAGAAAATGTCCAAAATATAAATACTTATCTTTGCATGAAATTCTAGAACTACAAAATATTTGACGCCATAGCTCTTTAAATTTTACTGAATAGAAAATATATAATAAGCTGCCCTTATAATAGAGTAGTATGTTCATTATATCTCTTTTTAAGATACTCCATGCTCTGAATAATCCCTTGTTTCATAACTGAAATCAGTGAAGTAACACTGAAGGCAGAAAAATGATAAATATATTACCTTCCCTCTCCATTATCCCTACTTCCTCAAGGTGAGCCTTACAATTATCCAGCATTGGAACTGCTTTGCTGTTTCAATTTACTAAATTATTCTGTGTTCCCTAATTTACTATGAATTACTAGCTTAACCTGTGTAATAACAATTCTGAAAGAAGAAGTGTTGTGGGGTTTTGTTTTTCTGGAATTTAAATGAAACTGGTGCTTTTATGTTACCATTTCTGTTAATTTTTTCCAGCATCAAAGTACAAATCCATTTATCCTTTGTAATAATACTTATAAATATCTGAACTAAAACATTCACCTGTAAAATTAGACAAATGGAGAAAAATGCTATAAAAGCAATAATACTAAAGAGATATTGAATTCAAATAGGGTTTGTCTTTTCAATAGCTAAGTTCATTACTGCCAAAGTGTTATTTTAGTTGAAGAATTAGAGGAAGAAGAATCTAAACTAAATAGAAGCAGCAATGTCTTAGAAGAGTACTGAAAAGGAAAGTATTCATCCAACAAATATTTAGCGAATGATTATTTAGTATCAGGCTTGTATTAAGTAGTAGAGGTAATAGACAAATAAGGTACAATTTTTTTTAAGATTCTCACAAGTCTGGTGGTAAGCTGAAGACCAACATATAAAAATATAAATACATTTCTGTGTAATAAGTGGTATGAAAGAAATATACACAGGATACTATAAGAAGATATAATCATGTGAGAAGTAGAGAACCCCTTAAAAACTTGTGTCAAATCTGCATTTTGAAGAGAAATACCAGTGAGCTCGCCCATTCAGCCAATTACTGAGGTCTGTAGGATGCAATACTATAACTGATTAGACTGTTTTGTTGTCAGGGGGCAAAATCTTCTGGGGATAGGGCTGAGGAGGAATGCATATTGTCCAGGCAAATTAGAAGCCACAACATTCAGGTAGTTTAGGAGCTACCATTTGGCCCTATAATATTTGCTCAAAATATAAACTTTGTGTACAGAGTTTTGATCCATTGGCTTTTGTGGAAATCTTTCCTCCAATATATTCTTTAACATTGTGTCCCACATTGGTTGTAGATTATTACAATTTTCTGTCTCTAAAAAATGAATGCTGTCTGTTTGCATTCTTTCCATTGAGATGAAAATCTTTGGAAACTTGAAATGGTGCATAAAGGATTTTACAACTCATTGTCACTTGCTGCTATCAATTGGGACTGAAAACGGGTGCCCTTTTCACGTAGCACAACTTATACAACATGACGATGTGTATAGCATATATTCTTCCAGCAACAGTAAGTCAAGACATTAGTGCTTAAATAAATACACCTCATACTCGATATCTTGTGAGTTATACTGAGATTTAGTGTAAAGTCCCTGTTCAGGCTATTTCTTTGGTATTTTCAACTTCTCTTCTTAATACTGTGACATCAAGTGCGATGTTTTAATGTGAAGGTCTCTCCTCTAAATTGATGAACAATACGCTTATCTTTGGTACTAAGATAATGATTTCCCCTTCTAACTGTAACATTCTGCATTGTTTATTCTACCTAGAAATACCTGCAATGACCTCTTCCAGTGCCACTCTCCATTCTTCCCTGCTCCACAGACCCTGATCCTCCACTGCCTTACAGGAGACTTGACCGGCAATGGCTCATTAGCATCATGAGTCTCTAGTCCACTACCAGCATCTGGTTTATCTTTGCCATTCTGTGACCTAGTAGCTGAACTTTCCCATTGTAGCTTCCCTTAACAGAGCTAAGCTCCTGGCAAGCGCATAAAGCAATTGATTTTTTGTTTGTTTTTGTTGCTTAGTCGTTCTCTGCTTGGAATAAAGAGATCAAAGATATGTATCTTCCCCTTTCCAAAGCCTAGCAATATCCACCTGAAGAATCTCATTTTAAACACACTTATTACAACATATTTTTGCATTTTGTTGTTTTTAATCTTCTTGTGTTGCCTCCTACTAATTAAAAAATTCTAAGTACTGAGATCAAAATCCTTACAGAAGGAGAAATAAATCAACAGCTGTTTACTTATAAGTCTAGATTTGCCAAGTGGAGAATGATAGTAATCTCCTTAAGGACTTGGAAGAAAAAGGCAATAATTATATTTGTTTTACTCTGGCATGCAAAACAAAATGAAAATGTTGCTTTCATCAAAAATAAAACAACAATCTTTTCATTAACAAGGGGATACCTATTATTCTAAAAATAAAAATTTTTCCCATAATTCGTGTTAATAACTTGCTTAGCATAAAAAGTAGGAGAGTTATGTGATGGATGCTTTACGGGTACAGTTTTATAATGTCATGATTTTTTGCAGCACAGTAAACCTACAAAAAATAAAAAACACACACAAATTGTATTGACAAGGTTTTCATGCTTAAGCCTACATTTTATTGTACCATTATCCCCAAACAAATTGAGACACAATATTTCATTAGACTGAACAGACATATTATTGAACACATGAAAGAATATCAAAAGCCATTCAATAGTTTTAGCAGACTATCAATATTAGGTTTGTAGGTTTGTGAAAAAAAAGTACTTTTTATATTATAGCTACATCTTTTATAATGATTTCTTTTTTAAATACCCAAAATGAATAGATAATTTATTTTTAAGAGATGTATTTTAAAGATGTTGTTTTTTCATAGGGCTTTAGTATTCAGAGGCACTATATTTAAAGGGGAGGGTGTTCACATTCAATCTTAAGGAATACGTCTCAGAACTGTCCTGACAATAGTTCTGTTAAGTCATCTGTTACATGCAGTTTAGTCACAGCGAAGCATCCAAGATTGAAATTGCTCCCAAACACTCCCCATTTTCTACCATTAGAGATATTTATCACAGGGAATCTAAGGTTTATGGTGCTTTTACAAGAGGAAAAACAGGATATCCCATGTAAACATTAGTCATAACAAAGTAGAAGAGCTATATTAATATCAGAACAAGTAATATCGCTAGGGATAACAAGAGACATTACATAATTATAAAAGGGTCAATCCATCAAGATGAGATAACAGCCCTAAACGTGTGCCTAATTGTAGAGCTCCAAAACACATAAAGCCAAAGCTTACAGAAATGAAAAGAGAGTAGACAAATGCAGAGTCGCTGCTGGAGACATCAGCCCTCTTCTCAGTAATTGATAGAGCAGACAGAAAATCAGTGAGGATATAGAAGACTTGAACAGCAGCATCTACTAATTTGTTCTAATTGACCTTTACGGAAGACTCCATCCAACAACAAAATACATATTCTTTTCAAATATACATGGAACATTCACCAGGATAGACCAATAGATCCTCGCCAACTCTGGTTGGGTATTTAAACCTGAAATGTTTGATACTAATGTCAAAAGTATTAGTTCATTGAACACTTGTCAGCATCTGATAATGAAAATCATTGAATTCCAATTGGTTCTAGGCATCTTGCCCTTTACTACCTAGTTTCCAAGTAGTACATTACAGGAAAGCAAGTCCGAGACATCATTCTCTCAATCCTACAAATACCTCATAGCAAGTAGGTAGAAAAACAGCCGTATAACCTCTTGCCACTCTCAGCTCTTGGGTGTTCTAACAAGCACATCGTACAAAAGGTTCACTTCACAACAGATGCAAAATTTTGCTGGTAGGATAAGCAAACTTTCTTGTTGTATCAGGTTACCTAATGGTTACCTGTGAGGGTGAGGTCATAGGATCAAAAGAAGCCCTAGACTTAAGGGACTACTCTGAGAAGATTAGGATGCAGGTCTTGCGAGCTACTTATACTTTATTCAAAGGCATAGATCCTGCACAATCTCTCTTGTCTACTATACATTTTGAACGTTGCTCATCTCACCAATGAAATATTTTTTCCTATATCCCATGGGCTAATTAACAATCTCTCTGGTTTAGATTTAGATATTAATATTTAAAAAGGCTGTGTCCACATCTCAAGCTGATTGAAGCAGTTCAAAGGCTAATCAACTACTCCTAAGGTATAGATTAATGTTAATTTACACTTACATATATTTCACACTCCACACTAACTATAAATAAATATATTTTGTCATATGATCCAACAGTATTATAAATCAACATACTAAAAATACGCTAAAATATTTGAAGTAAAATTACCAAAAAAAAATCTCACAATGTACCTGGAGGTGGGAAGCTCAGAAGGTAAGATGAATTAATGATGCCAAAAGGAAATCCTGGCATTTTAGTTAAACCAACTATGAGGGGAAAAACTGCTTTTTGACATTTTTTTTCTAGCATCTTTTAATAACTGCTCCTTAACTACCACTCTAGTTTTCCTGAGAACGAAGAACAAATTGCCTTTAGGTAATAGGAATTACCTTCTTTTAGCACCTATTAAAATGCTGTTTAATAAAGGTAATGATGATTTTTAAAATCAACACTTGTTTGACAGTAGAATTTAATTATCTGACTTTTAGGAGTGTAGGAAAAATATTCACATTGTACCCCATATATATATATATTTTTTTTTTTTTAAAGCCTCCTTTTAACATAGGACATATTCTTAGCTGCAATTGGGTTCCATCAATGTTTTCTTATTTCAGTCATGGACTGTTACATCATTAAATTGCATTCATTTCACTAAGTCACAGAAAAACTCTTCGCCTCCCACATTCCAATTTTAACACCTACTCTTTGTTCTTCATTTCGTATATGCCAACTTTAGTTCATCATTCAACTTCCACAGAGATTTATGTATTTATAATACTTACCAAAATTTTCCAAGAATTGCCTCTAGTGAGAGAAAAAATATGGTACCACAGGCTTAATTTCTCTTTGAAGGCTTCTATTTTATCTTAAAACTTCATGTGAATTTTGTGTTGAAATATACAACATATCAATGCTAATTTTTATATAAATGTTAATAATTTAAACTCTGATTGCTTAAGTCACATTAATCACGTAGCTATACAAAATTCTTCTATTTTCTCTATGTGTACCCAACCGAATTTGGAACAAGAAACAGAAGTCACAACTAAAAACAAATTGAGGGATCATTGTGGAAGGTGAGAAATGTTTCGTGAACTGACTATCTGATAGCCTTAAAGGGACATAGAGAGAGAGAGAGAGAGAGGAGAGGAAATGGAGTGACCACATTCATGAGCTCCATTTTTCCTAATTCTTTCAGAATGCCTATCTCACTAAGAATCAGAGGAATTTTAGAAGTGAATATTTGCTACAACAATACAGGCAGTATTAATTGTATACGGAAGTAACCAGTGCACTCTAGGATTTTGAAGTTTTCCTCATTCCTAAAAAAAGCCAAATTGTAGGAATCATCTTCCAGGCTTATACCTGGGAAGCCTGGGAAGCCATGGAGACTGCCTTTGGATTAAATACCCGTTGTGAAAAAACAGCCATTTAATGCAGCTTGTTGCTCTTTCAGGATAAATTGTCTTCTTGGAAGCCAAAGCAAGAAACATCTGGGTGAAGAGACAACAAAGCCTCAGAAGACAACGTAACAATTGTCCTTGGGACAGGAACTGGGTGACTAGAGGTCAGGAGTTGAAAAGACTTCCTTTTCTAGTTTTCCTTGTTCTCTTTTACTGTTTGTATCATGCACATGTATTACCCTTTTCAGAAAATAAATTCGTAATAATTTTTAATAAATAATCTCAAGACATCAGAAAATAAGCAAGTGACTTTTCATCTTTATCATAATTTTAGCCTCGGAGGTCTCACCAGACAGCCCTGAAGAAGCTCTAAGTCACCCCAAATAAAGCTTCTGTACCTGACAATGTCTTATAATTGAGCAGTACATGGTTAGTCCTTGCAGTTGCAATAAGAGAGAAGGTGTGCAAATGTGAGGGATATCCTAATGGTACCCACAATATTGTATATGCTCCCATCTATTGAAAGGGGAAGAAAAAGAATGTGTATGTATTTATTCATTTATGTATAAAACAATCTTTTGAAACTATGGATGCCTAAGACATAAAGTGACCCACATTATATTCATTTCATTGGATGGCATCCAATAGGTAGAACTCAATTTTGCCTTTCAATTTATTTATATTTATTATAGGATTATTCAAATTAACAAAAAGGTATCCAATACTAAATGAACCAATCTAAACTGAGTCTTTCTATAAATACATACCACAATACACACATATTTGTTTGGGATAGAAGCAAAGGTCACAATACCCTACCTTCTAGGGGGAGGCCCACAATGATCTTTTTCCCCTTGTAGAAATGGATTGGATATCATATACGAATTTTCATCAGAGTGAGTTCTAGAGCTTCCAAACGGAAACTCAATCTTTAAATATTAGGAGTAAAGTAAGACAGTATCTCCTCTTCCCTCCATACACACACACACACACACACACACACACACACACACGCACACACACTCCATCAAGTGAGCAAGAATTATCAAAGTGTGACAGTTTCCCCGTATACAATCCCATACTTTATGGGATCAGTCTGTCTATTCTATTCTTTCTGTAGTGTTGCTATTTACACAGTTGCTCAGATTAACTATATGCAACAAAGCTAGTGAAACCAATTATGTTGACCTTAAATATGAATAATATACTTGCTGTCTCTGTTAACTCCATTCATGTGTCCATAGGTTTTAGGGATTTGAGGCAACTCTAAGACATGGATGAGGTTGATCTTAGCCTGCCTTGGTGTTGAGAAAGTGCCATAGCTGAGACTCAGATTCACAATGTTTACACTCATGCATCTACAAAAGCTGTCAATTTTTATGTGTATGTGGATCACCTGGATTTTGTTAAAATACAATTTTGGTCCTATAGGTCTGGAGCAGGATCAGAGATTCTACATTTCTCACAAGGTGCTGCTGCTCTTGCTGACTCATGGACCACACTTTAATTAGCAAGTCTCTGCCTCTCTGAAGACTTAGGGCTGCACAGTTTTTCACATGTTTCAAATTTTGAACATGAGATTTTGAAGATTTGAATACATTGTACTTCACTATCTATTCAAAAAATGAATAAAAAATATAAAGCAAACAAAATCATCTTTTGTTGAAGTCCCAGTATTCTGCAGCTGAGGAGGACTCAAGCAGCTGAGTAGACCATGAGTAAGCCTGGCTCTCTTCAGAAACCCTGACCTCTGAGTAGGAAGCTTTTTTTTTTTTTTTAATCATGCTCACCCTAGAGATTTCCTCCCCTGTGCTTCAGTTACATAGCTCTTCACAGACCAGCTTGAAGTGTTACTGAGAATGGCTTCATGAAATTTCCTGAACAAAATAATCATTTTTTTCCCTTCTACACGCAATATTACCAAGAGGCAAAGAGAGAGAGAGAAAGAGAAGAAAAACAGGAAACCTCCCTACAAAGATTATATGATGATTTTGTGAGACTATAACAGGTCCCTTTTGTGGTGTGTATATTTGTAAAAGTGGCCCCTTCAGATGGATGAAGTCCTAGGTAGATGGTGTCTTTATTCAAAAGGAAAGGTAGCCCTTCCTCCCAGATTGACCTGGCTAATGGCTTGAAGAGTTGGAGCTTAGGTTGGATTTGTGAAGGGCACAATTTGACCACCCACAGGGCAAGCCATCTAAAATTCTCCCTAGCCAGGTTCAGTACACCAACAAGGAAAATCCCTTAGAAAGTGGGCAATAAATGAAAGGGAAGAGTTCGTAGAGAATAGTCTTTTTATTCCCTTCCTAATTTCCATGATGAAAGAAAGACTTCATGCTGGGAGTTCAGGAAAGCAGATGATATGACACTGATGAAACATGAAGTTCTATTTCTCATGAGTCTTCTCCTTAACAGCCACACTTTACGCCTGGTCATGTATTTGCCTTGTGTTATGGGCTGAATTGTGCTCCCACTCCCCAGTTCCTATGTTGAATGAATGTGACTGTATTTGGAGATAGAGTCTTTCAAGAAGGAATGAAGTTAAAATGAGGTCATTAGAGTGGGTCCTGATCCAATATGACTAGTGTCCTTATAAGAAGTGATTAGGACAAAGACACATACAGTGGGAAGACCATGTGAAGACACAGGGTAAAGGCAGCCATCTACAAGCCAAGGGGAGAGGACTCAGAAGGAACTAACCCTACTGACATCTTGATCTCAGACTTCCAGCTTCCACAATAGTAAGAAATTTAATTTCTGTTGTTTATAAGCCACTCATTTTATGGCACCTTGTTATGGGAGCCCTAGCAAACTAATATAACTTGTGTCAACCAGACTTTGGTAATTCATAGGCAAAGTCAGAGGTAAAGATTTGTTAGATTATGGATGCATCAGAATTATACCCACAAAAAGTCTTCTACTCACCTAACCTCTCCTCCTCCCAACCAGAGGGCACACAGATTAAGACGGCAATAGATTTAAGTAAAAGCTCTTTAAGAAATGAACTCTTGAAAGTTGCTCTCCTGACTTATGATTATATCTGTCTTTTTATTCAAAGCCATCAAGATCCACTGACCACAGTCACTGAGTAGACTAAACAGTGAAAAAATGTTTTACTAAGTACAAAGCATTATATTGGGACCTGTGTTAAAACAGAAGGAAAATGGGAGATAGAGTGTGAAACCCCATTTCTCCAAATTTCACTTCAAAAACATCTTTGACATGCAGAGAGTGATCACCTCTCCTTGGTCAATCTGGGGTGTTTAGAGGGGAGGGCAACATTCATTATTCACTTTTTTATTCCAGAGCCATTTAAGTCCATTGCAGCCAAGGAGCACAGGCATTAGCTAAATGACTTCTAATTAAAAATATAGGAAAGCTTAAAGTGACTTAATAAAGATGTCATGCCAATATAGTGTGTTAGCAAATCATGATAACTTCCCAGATTTAAGTACATAAGCATAGATCTATTTCTTCTTGAATTTTTATTTCAGGATATGAGTCCCCTGCCCACTCCAAAAGTCTATTTGAACTCAATTTCAGTTCTTTTCCTCTTTCCCAAATAACATCTGTAGCAATACTTACGCTCTTAAACACCAAGGAAAAAGCAAATCCCTTCTTATGTATAAAGATATATAGGAATCTATTTCAGCAACCCTATTCCATACGCCTCCACACATGGAGGCTTTTTCTCTATTTCTCCAAGTTTTTTCCTTCCTTCTTTCTCCTTTGTGGCTCAAGTTGACCTACTGCATAGAACCAAACCTATCACTTTCTGACTCCTTCAAAGGTACTAAAAAGCCTTCATGAAACTCATGAGGCATCATTAAGCACTGAGTTAAAACTCTCAGTGGGGGAAAAAATGTGTTTCATTATAATCAAGTCAGAAAATAGATTTGTCCACCATTTTCTATGTAAAACAGCCAAACAGCTGTGCTATCTTAGACTAGTCACTAGACTCAATGACGTGTGTGTTCATCCAAGTTGTTTATTATGACCATGAGTTGAAAATGAATAGCATTTAATCCTTGTTTGGATAACTTGCTTCTTTTTTTAATTTTAAATTTTATTTTAGAAATTTAGAAAATACTGAAAAATGCACAAAGAAGAAAATAAATGTTATCTGTTATCCTATCATCCAGAGTAACAGTTTTGGGGTTTTTTTGGCAGTGATTTTTTTTTTAAGATTATTTTTTTATGGTTCCCCCTTCAGTGGGATTTCCTTTTCTTTCCTTCTCTTTCTTTCTTTCTCTTTCTTTCTTTCTTTCTTTCTTTCTTTCTTTCTTTCTTTCTTTCTTTCTTTCTTTCTTTCTTTCTTCCTTTCTTCCTTCCTTCCTTCCTTCCTTCCTTCCTTCCTTCCTTTCTTTCTTTCTTTCTTTCTTCCTTCCTTCCTTTCTTTCTTTCTTTTTCTTTCTTTCCATTAACATATAGTGTATTACTAGTTTCAGAGGTAGAGTTCAGTGATTCATCAATCTTATATAATACCCAGTGCTCATTACCTCACGTGCCCTCCTTAATATCATCACCCAGTTACCCCATCTCCCCACCGCACTTCCTGCCAGCAACCCTCAGCTTGTTTCCTATGATTAAGAGTCTCTTATGACTTGTCTCCCTCTCTGATTTCATCTTGTTTTATTTTTCCCTCCCTTCCCCCATGATCCTCTATTTTGTTTCTTAAATTCCACATATCAGTAATTGTCTTTCTCTGATGGAATTATTTCACTTAGCATAATACCCTCTAGTTCCATCCATGTCATTGCAAATGGCAAGATTTCATTCTTTTTTATGGCTGAGTAGAATTCCACTGTAAATATATACCACATCTTCTTTATCCATTCATCTTTTGATGGACATCTGGGCTCTTTCCATAGTTTGGCTATTGTGGACATTGCTGCTATAAACATTGGGGTGAAGGTGCTCCTTCGGATCACTGCATTTGTATCTTTGCGATAAATACCTTGTAGTGCAATTGCTGGGTCATAGGGTAGCTCTATTTTCAATTTCTTGAGGAACCTCCATATTGTTTTCCAGAGTGGCTGCACCAGCTTGCATTCCCACCAACAATGTAGGAGGGTTCCCCTTTCTCCGCATCCTCGCCAACATCTGTCATTTTCTGAGTTGTTAATTTTAGCCATTCTGACTGGTGAGAGGGGGTATCTCATTGTGGTTTTGATTTGGATTTCCCTGATGCCGAGTGATATTGAGCACTTTTTCATGTGTCTGTTGGCCATTTGGATGTCTTCTTTGGGAAATGTCTGTTCATGTCTTCTGCCCATTTCTTGATTGGATTATTTGTTCTTTTTTTTAAAGATTTTATTTATTTATTTGACAGAGAGAGACACAGCAAGAGAGGGAACACAAGCAGGAGAAGTGGCAGAGGGCGCAGCAGGCTTCCCGCCGAGCAGGGAGCCCGATGCGGGGCTCGATCCCAGGAGCTGGGATCATGACCTGAGGTGAAGGCAGCTGCTTAAGGACTGAGCCACCCAGGAGCCCCAGACTATTTGTTCTTTGGGGGTTGAGTTTGATAAGTTTTTTATATATTTTGGATACTAGTCCTTTATCTGATATGTCATTTGCAAATATCTTCTCCCATGCTGTTGGTTGTCTTTTGGTTTTGTCAACTGTTTCCTTTGCTGCACAAAAGCTTTTTATCTTGATGAAATCCCAACAGTTCATTTTTGCCTTTGTTTCCCTTGCCTTTGGAGATGTGCCTAGCTAAAAGTTGCTGTGGCCGACTGCCTTGTGTTGAACCACCCTTGCAGCCCAGGAATAAATCCCACTTGGACATGGTGAATAATCCTTTTAATGTACTGTTGGATCCTATTGGCTAGTATCTTGGTGAGACTTTTTGCATCCATGTTCATCAGGGATATTGGTCTGTAATTCTCCTTTTCGGTGGGGTCTTTGTCTGGTTTGGGGATAAAGGTAATGCTGGCCTCATAGAAAGAGTTTGGAAGTTTTCCTTCCATTTCTATGTTTTGAAACAGCTTCAGAAGAATAGGTATTAATTCTTCTTTAAATGTTTGGGAGAATTCCCCCGGGAAGCCATCTGGCCCTGGACTCTTCTTTGTTGGGAGAGTTTTTGATTACTGCTTCAATTTCCTTGTTGGTTATGGAAACTTACTTCCTTTAACCCACTGTTCATACACCCCTCACCCCCAGCTTCAATCTTTGCCCTATGCTCACCCTTCTACTCTTTTTAGAAACAGCTATTAGTTACTTCTTCATTGGATATGGTTTTTATTGTACTGGTCCTCAAATGTAAATGGGCATATGAATGACCTGTGTATTTTGTTAAAATTTAGATTATTTCAGGGGCACCTGGGTGGCTTAGTGGGTTAAGCATCTGTCTTTGGCTCGGGTCATGATCCCTGGGTCCTGGTATCTAGCCCCACATCGGACTCCCTGCCCCATGGGGAGTCTGCTTCTCCCTCTCCCTCTGTCTGCTTCTCCCTCTGCTTGTGCTCTCTCTCTGTCAAATAAATAAATAAAATCTTTTAAAACATTTAGATTATTTCAGTAGATCTAAAGTTAGACCTAAAAATCTTCATTTCTGACAAGCTCCCAGGTGATGCCAATGCTCCTGATCTGAGATCACACATTGATTTAAAATGCTCTATTGTAAATAACATTGTATGGTGACAGATGGTGGCTACACATATCAAGGTGAGGATTGTATTATGTATGAAATTGCCAAATCACTATGTTGTTACCTGGAACTGATATAACATTGTATGTCAACTATACTCCAATAAAATAACAAAACAACACCAAAAAAACACTTGGGAATTAGAACTGAAAGGTGAGCAAGGAAAACAAAATTTATTGTAACCTTTGATAGGGTCTTTGTAGTTCCAAACATGGGCTCTGGAGGATAAACTATTCCAGCTACTTATATAAAATTTCTGCCAAGTAAGCGGCCAAATCAGTCCATCAGAGAGTATTTATTTAATACCCACCTCAAAGTTCTCAGTAAAATGTTTATATTTTAGCTTGGTAGGTATTTCTTAAATAATTTTCCATTTCAAAATACAAAAGACGTCTAAGTCTTTCAAAGGCAGTCAGTAGCCCTTCAGTCACTAATATTCTTCTCCCTACTCCCTATCTCCTCATCACAAAGTTATATTAATATAAGATTTGTAATTCACTTCTGTGCAGATGGTGCTCAGGACCAAAGAAGCTTTCCAGTATCCTCAGGTTGTACTTATTCACTCACTCAACAAATATTTACTGAGCACATACTATATGCCACACACTGTTTACTGATAACTGCAGAACACAGACAAAGCCAAGCTTCTCCACTTATGGGGTTTGCATTCCACAGGGTCAGGAAATGGACAATAAAAATATAAATAATTTCAGATAATCATCAGTAAATGACTAAAATAAAACAACATAATAGGACAGAGCATGACTGAAAAGTATTATTTCAGAAAGGATGATTAGGGAAAGCCTTTCTCTGGTGATCCCATTAGATCTGAAATGTAAATGATGAGAAGCCAACTATGGAAAGAGTTGAAAGAAGACCATTTTAAGAGTCTAATTTTTATGATTTATTCTGTAGAGTGTGTCCCTCTAAGTAGCAGTTTTGTGTGCAGTATTCTGTAAGTCTGAATGTGTCTGAAAAGGTGTTTTGAAATTCAGTTGGTACACATTTATCTCTTCTCTTGCCTACATTTTTTTAGTGTTTTTACAAGAAAAGATTAATATAGACTGCTTACATGAAGATTGGCTTATTAAGGATAACAGGAAGAGTGTAGGTGCAGATTTCAACAATCCAGGAGCAAACTATACATGGAATATTAAAGCCCATCATACATTCCAGGAAGGGAGGAAAAATTCTTTAATACTCAATGAGCACTTGTTACATGAGAAAAATGTATTTTTAATAACACAATGAGATGTGAGTACATAGAGATGGATATGGATCCTGTCTCCAAAGAGCTTACAAACAAACTATAAAGTAAAATGGGAAAAAGTGAGAAACAGAAGTACAAAGTGATGGAATAATCACTTTGAAGAGACAGTGATTAATAGCTGCTAGGAGAATCTGTAAATGTTCCAGCAAGAAGTGGGTATTTGACCTTACCCTTGAAATATGAAACATGGGCACCATATCAATAGGCAGCACGAAAGGCCATGGCACTAGATGAGACCAGTTGGAGAATAAGTGGAGGGAAGGGAAAAGGTTCAAGGATTGAGTCCCTTGCACAGATGTTAATGGCCTTAAAGATGAGGAAGCACAATAAATAGAGATTTCAACCATGTCAAATGATACACAGTAAAATGAGTAGTGAAAATTGACTGTGAATTTAGCCATTTGGAGATAATTGGTGACCTTGAAAGGGTGGGGGAATGGGCAAAATGAGTGCAGGGGAGTGGAAGATACAGACTTTTGGTTATGGAATGAATAAGTCATGGAAATACAAGGCACAGTATAGTCCATGGTATTGTATGATGACAGATGGTAGCTACACTTGTGGTGAGCATGGCATAGTGTATAGACATGTTGAATCACTATGTTGTACACCTGCAACTAATGTAAAATTATGTGTCAACGACATTCGAATAAAAACTATTAAAAAGACCTGTTTCAGTAGAGAGTAGAAAGGAACACTTCTTTGAAGTAGATTCAAGAGAAAACTACAAGGAGAACTGAAAATCAGTACTACAGATTAGTGCTTCTCAAACTTTAATGTCATTATAAATCTTGGTGATCCTATTAAAATGTTTTCTGATTCAATAGGTCCAGAGTAGGATCTGAGAGTCTGTGTTTTTACCAAGTTCCTTGGTGATGCTGATGTTGTTGGCCAATCATAATTTGAGAAGCAAAAGAAGAGAATCCTTTCAGGAATTTCTATAAAAGGAAGCAATAAAATGGGATGGGTGAGCAAACTAACTTGGGGGTGGGGTGCAGGGTCAAGGAAATTATTTTTAGAATTCTCATTATCACAGCAAATGTGCTTGAACGTCAGTGGCATTCTCTCCAGAGTTGGGAGAGGGCGAAACAAAATGAAGATGGAGGAGAGAGGGAGTAATTGTTTGAACAATGTCCTTGAGTAGTCAAGACAAAATGGCATCCAGTGATAAATGAAAGGGAAGCCTTGGCTGGAAGCACTGACAGTTGACCCACATTACTAAGGAAGGATGCAAAGTTCCTGGGTATAGATGCAAATGAGTTGGATGGTGGAGTGCAAAGAAGTTCTCTTCCAGCTGTTTTCAGTTCTCAGTGCAGTAACATATTTAGATGACAGTACTTGGGAAAAGTTGGTAGGGGTTTGAGGAAAGAGAAAAGTGTGGAAATAATCATGAGATGGGGGGAAGAGGGACAGAATAGGTGGAGCACAGAAAACTTTTAAGGTAGAGAAACTATACCATATGATACTATAATAGTGGATACATGTCATTCTATATTTGTTCAAACCCATAGAGTATACAAAACCAAGAGTGAACCTTAATAGAAACTATGCACTTTGGATGATAATGATGTGTCAGTGTAGGTTCATCAGCTGTAATGAATCATCCACTCTGCTGGGGGGTGTTCATAATGGAGGAGGGGATGGTTGAGTGGCAGCAGGGGCCATGAGGGAAATCTCTGTACCTTTGCTCAGTTTTGCTGTGGACCTAAAACTGCTCCAAAAAATAAAGTCTCTTCTATAAATAAATACATAAGTACATAATTGTGAGAAAGTGTATTGTCTAGGACAGTTGTTCTCCACCCTATCAAACCCAATGACCACTCTTATAACATATTTTTAACACCCTTGCTACTACTGTAAAAATAAAGTAATAATTTAACCTAGGTACACACACATTTTAAATCAATATAATGTCCTCACCGTAATATGTATATAAAAAAAGGAAAGTAGGTAATAATAAAATAACATGTATTTACACATGTGAATGCTCAGGTGTAGGTATACGGAAACCAAAAGCATCTCCACGAAACACTCAATGCTCTCTAGGGGGCGATACTACCCTTGGTGAGAATGATTATGTTGCTCCCCCTGACTCCACATTAGGGATTGTGATTTCCCAGGAGACCCATTTGCAAAGTTTGTGTGTTTGTTCAGCTGCTTGGATGCAAGCTCAGGAGTAAGTGAGTTGCATCTAACCAGGATAGTAGCTTTATTGGAAGAGTAAATGGACTGAGCAGGGAACAAGGCCACTTAAGGCCCAGGTCCACAATCCCTTTCTGCAATTCCATAATCCAAAAGGATCACTGGAAAAAACAAACAACAAAAAAAAGATTTTTATAAGATGGTTCACAACTCATTTGACAACAAAATTCAACCGGAATAGGCACATAGCTATTTAAATCCTTTATTGGTCCCACTTATTTGAGAATACTCATCAGTTTCACTGCAGATGGTATTATACAACATGGTATAGGAACTGTACTACCTTTCTAAAATTAAAAAAAAAATGTGAATTTGGAAATACATTAGACCTCAGGGGTCTGGGATAAAGGTTTATGGTACAGTTACAGGTAATGATGAGTTTAGACCCTGAGGTGGCAGAAGTCAGGAAGAATCATCCATGTGGATACTGAAATCACTAAGATGAGTAGCGGGTACTTAGATTTGTCTGCATCGAGGAGTAGAGCTGGGTAATATAGTCTAAACTTCAAAAGAGCAGGTTGTATGAGCAAGAAGAGAAAAAGGTCTGGAGGAAGCAATGAGGGAAAAGAACATTCACCCATGGTGTGGGGTGAAAGGTGTGAAAAAAATAAAGAGTCTCAACCTGAGAGGGCTTCAGGGGAAGCCAAGTGGTTTATTAAGGCTAGAAGATGGTAATGGTTGTTGGCATACAAGGGCACAGAAGGACTTCTGGAAAGGCGTGAGACTGGTTCTCTTAAGAAAATGTACAGAGCCTTGTGATGGGGACAGACCAGTGCAGAATTGTTTGACCACTGGTGGCAACTGAGGTAAATGGGAATACTTGGCTCAGTATTAAGGATATACACATAAACAATAGCAGAATTTTGCAAATGAAGCAGCCCTATTCAGATAAAATGGAATAGTTCAGGGGTCAGTAAACTTTTTTTGTAAAGGACCAGATAATAAATATTTTAGGTTTTGTGTCACAATGACTCAACTCTGCCAGAATACACAAAGTAGCCATATCCAATGGCAAATGAATGGGCATGGCTCTGTTCCAATAATATTTTGTTCAGGGTTAATGAACTTTTAATTTCATATAAGCTTCAATGTCAGAATATATTACTTTTCTTTTGATTTTCTGTTCAATAATTCAGAAATGTGAAAACCTTTCTTAGCTCATGACAGGCAGCAGACTACATTTGGACAAGGCACCACAGGTGGAAGACCTCTGGGATAGTTTACTATGTAGAGGGGGAAAAGAGAAGAGGTTGCAACCAGACTAGGAGGACTTCAAAAAGCATGCTAATGACTTTGCACTTTTGGGTGTTTTTTTTTTGTTTTTTTGTGGGTTTTTTGGTATGCTTTAGGACCTATTCAAAATTGTCACAGGGGTAAAAGATATCATCTCTCTTTTTTTTTTAAGATTTTATTTATTTATTTGTGAGAGAGAGAGAATGAGAGAGAGAGAGTACGAGAGGGAAGAGGGTCAGAGGGAGAAGCAGACTCCCTGCTGAGCAGGGAGCCCGATGCGGGACTTGATCCCGGTACTCCAGGATCATGACCTGAGCCGAAGGCAGTCGCTTAACCAACTGAGCCACCCAGGTGCCCTTTTTTTTTTTTTTTAAGATTTTATTTATTTATTTGAGAGAGAGAGAGAATGAGAGAGAGAGAAAAGATATCATCTCATCAGTGTTCAGGAAAATAAGTGGTTGTCGTAGAAATAATGGATTGGAAAGACAAGAGAGTGGCTGCAGAGTGTCAGTTTAGAAGTCTTGGCTCTTATATAGAGGGGACCCAAATGCCCAGAGACCCCTTTGTTTGAGAAAGAATAAGCCATTCAATGTCATTAGAAATAATTAAAAGGGCAATGCTGAGAGGATATTAAATATACAATTTACTTTCTCTCTGAACATACTCAAAGGAGGAAGATACCAAATGAACAAAAAAAAGCAATTCAATATCCTAAAATGGAAGCCAAAGAGGATTGTAAATAGAGGAAGCACATACAAGGCACAGACACAGAAAGGAAAGAATATTTAGGAACATTAAGGAGATTTAACTCACAGGACTCAGAGGGTAAGAATATGGTGCTGGTCAAGAAATAGGAGAGAGTGGGTACCCATGGGGAAGAGTTCTGAGAACGGGATCCAAGAGTATGGTCCCTCCAGTTAACAGAGCTAAAATTATTTTCCCTCAGGGTTTGAGAATTCTTTTTTATGACAATTTCTTAAAATACTTTTCTCTCTTTAATTTTATGACTGATTTCCCTGGGTGAAACTCTAGAAGCTAGAGAAAGGAGAAATCCCATCCTAGAGACTACAAGTGATTCTAACCCAGAAAGGCACATCTGAGACCCATTCCCAGGCTCAAAGGGCTCCTGGATTGGGCCAGCAAGACACACATTTAGAATCCTACCATAGCAGTAATTTCTTGGCTCCTTCTGTAGAAAAGAGTAAAAATACACCCAGAAACCTCTGCCATTACCTTCCATATTTACCCAAAGAAAAAAATCCCAGTAGAAGTGAAGAAACTTCGTCAGTACTCTGGAGAAAATCCACTTAACTTTCTCTTTTGCCCTTTGCTATTTACAGAATGCACTTCTAAGTGGAACAATTAAAATTTGGTCCTAAGCTGCCTCTCTTTTCTACTTCTGCCAGCCCAGGGGAGGTTAATACCCTCTCAACGAAGAAAATAAATCTTGTAGATATGACAGAATTTGAGGAAATTTATGTACGCTGGCTCCAACCTACCACTGAAGCTGAAACCAGAATGAAGCCAAGGACCAGGCTTGTAATAATCTGGGCAGAGAATTTCAGACAGAAGAGAGACAAGTGCAAAAATCCTGTCAGTGAGCCTGTCATGGCTGTAGAAGAACAAGGAAGGAAGGTTAGGCTTGAGGGAAAATGAGTGCAGTTGAGACAGGAGGTGGTGGGTATAGGCCACACCACTGGCTACCTTCTAAGATAGGAAGGAATTAGAATTTTTTTCTAAGGGAGATGGAAAGTGACTGGAAGAGTGGCATCTCATTTACCTTTCTAAAAGATCACTGTGGTATGCCCTATTCTTTCAATGGTGCCTTTTAAACTTCATAATTTCAATCTCATCCAATTTAGCATTTTTTTCTTTATATTCAACTTTTTTTTTTTTGAGAGAGAGAGAGAGCAAGCTCTTGCACATGCATGAGCTGAGGGGGGGAGGGTCAGAGGAAGAGAGAATCTCAAGCTGACTCCCCGCTGAGCACAGAGCCCCATGCCAGGCTCAAACTTACCACCCTGAGATCATGACTGGACATTTAACCGACTGAACCACCCAGGTGCCCTGTATTCAATATTTTTTGTGTGTTGATTAAGACTCAAGCCCAAATTTTAGATATTTTCCCATGTCCTTCTTAAAGTTGTATTATTTTACCTTTCACAATTATATCTACAATCCATAATTATAGCTATAATCTGCAACTTCTTTTTGTGTGCAGTATGAATTACAAGTGAAGATTCTTTTTTTTTCCCACATAGATAACCAGTTGTCTCGGCATTGTTTTTGGAAACACTAGTCTTTTCTCACTGCCACCTTTGTTATGAGTCAGTGTCCTAGTCAATTCAGGCTGCTGTAACAAAATACCATACACTGGGTGGCTTATCACCTTATGAGAAATTGATTTCTCATACTTCTGGAGGCTGAAAGTCAAGATCACAGTATTGGCATGGTGGGTTCCGCTGAGAGCCTTTGCTCTGAGGCCGACTGCCAACCTTTCATTGTATCTTTATGGTGGTAGAAAGAGAATGAACCAGCTCTCACCTCTTATAAGGGCACCAATCCTATTTGTGAGGGCTCTATGTTCATAACCTAATTACTCCCAAATGTTCTATCTCCCAGGGCCATCACATTGGGTGTTAAATTTCAGCATATGAATTTAGGGAAGCACACAGGTCGGTCAGGTTATCCCAGGTGTACAGGTCTATTTCTGGTCTCTGCTCTGATATATTGTATGTCTTTCTATCATTTTAACAAACTTTACAGAAAATATTTAATGATACAAGTTAAAAAGATGGATGAGACCAGAAACATAATTCTTCCATTGTTCATTCCTGCTGCACTTTCTTGTGGGTGAGCAGTAAAGTATAACTGGAAAACTGGGGACCTGCACTGTTTATTTATATAAAGTAGATTATCTAAACCAACTTATTTTAAAGCACATTTGGGATTTTTTTTAGCTCAAAAAAAGATATAATATTTAAGTTCCAAATTAAAGATTGAATCTTTGATGCTCACACATTTACCCATTTTGATCCATTTCTAATGAAAAATGTAAACAAAATTTTTAGAGCTACATTTCTCAAAATTTTTGACTAACAAAATGCTGGTCTACTCACTAATGGGTTCCAACTCACAGTTTGAACAAACTGAATTTAGATCTGAAAATTCAAAAAAAAAAAAAAGGACTCTACATGATTGTGTAACCCACAACTAGGTATTTTATATATTTTTCTCTGCCCAAATAAGGCAGAACCAGTATTATTTGTGTGCTAAACTTCACCATTTATTTTTACCATTTCAAAAATAATACAAAATAGTAACCAAAACGTTCTACAGTTCATCTAGCTATATAGACTTTAAAAAGTCTGGAGGATCCAGTGTGCCATAATGATTTTCTCTTGTACAAATGTGCATTTTACTGGTTTTCCACTTACCACATTACAGATAAAAAAGATCTCTAAAGGTAATGTTAAATAGCTGATTATGTGGTATAGAATATATTTCTAAAAGCCAAGGTCATTCTATATAGAGAGATGGCATTGAGTTTCCAAAAGATTTTCTGAGTGGTATGATTCTTGATTTGAGTCGTGAAAGAGGTATAAACTTGGAATCGGGGTTGGTGGTGAATTTTAAGGAAGGAGTGGTTTTAGGTTATCCCATGACATACATTGCATTTTCTGGGCTGGAACTGGAATTAGATTGTGGAGCTCATGTCTCTATTAACCATATCCTAAATGCAAAATAGCATCTGGATTGGATCCTAGAACAGATTTATTTTTAAAGGAGATTAGTGGAAAAACTGAAGTCCAAATAAAATTTTGTTAATAGTATTGTAACAATGTAGATTTCTTAATTGTACAAAATTTGCATTGGTTATGTAAGACATTAACATCAGGGAAAGCTGGGTGAAGGGATATATGACAACGCTTTTGTGTCATCTCTGCACATCTTCCATAAATCCAAAAGTATCTCAAAATAAAAGTTTTTTCAAAGCCCATACAATCTGTGGTTGACTCAAAATTTTTTTTTATGGGAAAGTATAGGAGAGGATCTAAGTTAGAGGGAGCCCTGAAAATTTTCTTCAGGTGAACCCAATTTTAATAGGTTCTTTTTTTTTTTAAAGATTTTATTTATTTATTTGAGAGAGAGAATGAGAGAGAGAGAGAGCACACATGAGAGGGGGGAGGGTCAGAGGGAGAAACAGACTCCCCGCCGAGCAGGGAGCCCGATGCAGGACTCGATCCCCGGACTCCAGGATCATGACCTGAGCCGAAGGCAGTCGCTTAACCAACTGAGCCACCCAGGCGCCCCTAATAGGTTCTTTAGTAGGAAAGGAGGTTATGTGAATACTACATTCTTAAAAGGAAAAAAAGATCTTATGAAACTGCCAAATAATAACATTCACAAATTATTGCCAAAGTTCAAAGAGAATGTGCAGTCTGAAAAACAGCCTTTAAGGTCTCCCACTGAGGCCCACATCTGATTCTCCTGGAGGAAATGAAACATGACAATATTTGTGTGGTTATAGCTTTCATCTAAAGAGCATGAAGACTGTTGAAATGTATGACGATACAATAACAAGTCTCATTTTTGTCAGTGTGAAGTACCAAACAGCTTCCAGTTAGATGTTAAAAAAAAAAAGAAGAAGTAGAGTCCACCTTCAACCATTTCTCCCACCCCCCACTGCAACTTCTGGGTGAAGTGGGTCAAAGGGTACAATTTCCAGTTATAAAATAAATAAGTCCTGAGTATGTAATGTACAGCCTGGTGACTCTAATACTAATAATACTATATTGTATACTTGAAAGTGGCTAAGAAAATAAATCTTAAAAGTTCTCAACACAAGAAAAAAAAAATGTAACTTTGTGGTGAAGGATGTTACCTGGATTTATTCTGGTGATCATTTCCCTATCTATATATAGACAGTGTGGTACTGGCACAAAAACAGACACATAGATCAATGGAACAGAATAGAGAGCCCAGAAATAGACCCTCAAGTCTATGGTCAACTAATCTTTGACAAAGCAGGAAAGAATGTCCAGTGGAGAAAAGACAGTCTTTTCAACAAATGGTGTTGGGAAAATTGGACAGCCACATGCAGAAGAATGAAACTGGACCATTTCCTTACACCACACACAAAAATAGACTCCAAATGGTTGAAAGACCTCAGTGTGAGACTGGAATCCATCAAAATCCTAGAGGAGAACACAGGCGGCAAACTCTTCGACCTCAACCGCAGCAACTTCTTCCTAGAAACATCGCCAAAGGCAAGGGAAGCAAGGGCAAAATTGAACTATTGGGACTTCATCAAGATAAAAAGCTTTTGCACAGCAAAGGAAACAGTCAACAAAATCAAAAGACAACTGACAGAATGGGAGAGGATATTTGCAAATAACATTTCAGTTAAAGGGCTAGTATCCAAAATCTATAAAGAACTTATCAAACTCAACACCCAAAGAACAAATAATCCAATCAAGAAATGGGCAGAAGACATGAACATTTTTCCAAAGAAGACATCCAAATGGCCAACAGACACATGAAAAAGTGCTCAACGTCGCTGGGCATCAGGGAACTCCAAATCAAAACCTCAATGAGATACAACCTCACACCAGTCAGAATGTCTAAAATTAACAAGTCAGGAAATGACAGATGTTGGCGAGGATGCGGAGAAATGGGAACCCTCCTACACTGTTGGTGGGAATGCAAGCTGGTGCAGCCACTCTGGAAAACAGTATGGAGGTTCCTCAAAAAGTTGAAAATAGAGCTACCATATGATCCAGCAATTGCACTACTGGGTATTTACCCCAAAGATACAAGCATAGTGATCCAAAGGGGTATGTGCACCCCAACGTTTATAGCAGCAATGTCCACAATAGCCAAACTGTGGAAAGAGCCAAGATGTCCATCAACAGATGAATGGATAAAGAAGATGTAGTGTGTGTGTGTATACACACACACACACCCACACACACACACACACACACACACACACTGGAATATTATGCAGCCATCAAAAAACCACGAAATCTTGCCATTTGCAATGACGTGGATGGAACTAGAGGGTATTACGCTAAGCGAAATAAGTCAATCAGAGAAAGACAAATATTGTATGATCTCACTGATATGAGGAATTCTTAACCTCAGGAAACAAACTGAGGGTTGCTGGAGTGGTGGGGGGGTGGGAGGGATGGGGTGGCTGGGTGATAGACTTTGGAGAGGGGATGTGCCATGGTGAACGCTGTGAATTGCGTAAGATTGTTGAATCACAGACCTGTACCTCTGAAGCAAATAATACATTATATGTTTTAAAAAAAAAAGATATTAGGAAGGGAAAAATGAAGGGCGGGGAATCAGAGGGGGAGAGGAACCATGAAAGACTATGGACTCTGAGAAACAAACTGAGGGTTTTAGAGGGGAGGGGGCGGGGGGATGGGTTAGCCCGGTGATGGGTATTAAAGAGGGCACGTACTGCGTGGAGCACTGGGTGCTATACGCAAACAATGAATCATGGAACACTACATCAAAAACTAATGGTGTAACGTATGTTGACTAACATAATAAAATAAAATAAAAGAGAAATATGAATTAAAAAAAAAGAATCATGATGTACACCTGAAATTAATATAATGTTATATATCAGTTATATCTCAATTAAAAACAAAAGGGCAGAGTCAAAATGTGCTTTAGTATGCCCTCTTAAAAGTCATAATCTACTAAGATCTCAAATTCCAAGGAGAAACTTATACATTATTAACTGGATTTTTTTTTTTTTTGGTGGAGAAACTCTAAAAGTACATTTTAGAAGCTCTTTAAACAATTGATTGAACTTGAAAAACATTAACTTTGCCTTTAAACTTTGTCAAGACAGCAAGACTTGGGGTCTAAACTTTGGCCTGTAAACTAATACTTGCATAGTTTCGAAGAAGGCACTTGTCATTACTGACTTTCTATTTCCTTATCCATAAAATGGATAATAACAATTCATAAGGTTTCTATCAATATCAAATAAGTATGCAAATAGGCATTATAAATGATAGAAAATAATAGTGCGAGACTTTTTATAAAAGATATAATCATGGCATCTCTAAAATGCCATAATATAAAAGGCTATATCTCAAAGAATTAAGCACACTTGAGTTCTTTTTTTTTTTGCAGTTTTATTCAGAAATAATTAGCATACGTCACTGAATGAGTTTAAGATGTACAGCATGATGATGTGATTTACATCATTGTGAAATGGTTACCACAACAGGATTAGCTAACATCCATCTTCTCATATAGATACAATAAAAAGCAAAGAAAGGGAAAAAGGGAAGAAAAATTTCTCCTTGTGATGAGAACTCTCAGGATTTACTGTCTTAATTTTCCCATATATCAGTGTTAACTGTAGTCATCATGTCATATGTTACATCCCTAGTACTTATTTATCTTATAACTGGAAGTTTGTACCTTTTTGGTCACCTTCCTCCAATTCTTCCTCCTCCCACCCCCTGCCTCTGGTAACCACAAGTCTGATCTCTTTTTCTTTTCCTTTCCTTTTCTTTTTTTTTTAATATTTCACATATAAGTGTTATCATACAGTATTTGTCTTTCTCTGACTTCACTTAGCATAATGCCTTCAAGTTCCATTCATGTTGTCACAAATGATAGGGTTTCCTTGTTTTTTTTTTTTTAAAGATTTTATTTATTTATTTATTTATTTATTTGAGAGAGAGAATGAGAGAGAGCATGAGAGGCAGGAGGGTCAGAGGGAGAAGCAGACTCCCCGCTGAGCGGGGAGCCCGATGTGGGACTCGATCCCGGGACTCCAGGATCATGACCTGAGCCGAAGGCAGTCGCTTAACCAACTGAGCCACCCAGGCGCCCCAGGGTTTCCTTGTTTTTTATGGTTCAGTAATATTCCATTATATATATGTACACCACAATTTGTTATCCATTCATCCATCTATGGACACTTGGGTTATTTCCATGTCTTGGCTATGGTGAACATAGGGGTACAGATATCTTTTCAAGTTAATATTTTCATTTCCCTTGGATATAGTTCTAGAAGTGGAACTGCTGGATCATAGGGTAGCTCTATTTTTAATTTTTTGAGGAAACTCCATACTGTTTTCCACAGTGGCTACACCAATTTACAAACCCAGCGATAGTGCACAAGGGTATCTCTAGCCCAGTATTTGTTACCTCTTGTCTTTTTGATGAAGGCCATTCTTAATAGGTGTTGTATCCTTGAGTTCTAATCTGAGTTTAGCTACTTACTTAATTTACTTACTTGCTTTCTTGGTGGTGCTTCAGAGTTATTATTTTTAAATGCAAATAAAATGATGATAATAATAGTAATGATAATCATTTTATAAATTTGATTTCTAGATAAAATGAGTAAATGTATGTAAAGCATTCAATTCCTCTTAGCTAGAACACACATAGACTGAAGAGCCAACAATGAAACAACAGTTTACAAGTTTAAGGTTAATATGCACTTATGTATGAAGCATGCTTTCTTGTAATAGTCCATTCCCATTGCTCTTGGGATGAAGATCTAACTTCTTACTACAGCCTACAAGGCCCAGGAGTCTGGCACTGTATATCCCCTCTTGCTCCCCTTCCTTAAATAGCTATTCCCTCTACTATTAAGGGAGGTGGGGGGGGGCTCTGCCCTCCGATCTGCCTTCAAATCATAGTAGTTCTAGGGAAACCTTCCCTGAACTGCCAGATTCTGTTACAGCCTCCTGTTATGGGCTCCCATAACACGGAATACCTACCCTTCATTGTCCTAACAATAGCTCCATTTGACATTTACAAAGTGTGATTATTTAGTTGTCTTTATTTGCATTTTTGATAGTTGTTCACATGGATTCTTGCACTATTTTTTTGTTTTCTTATTTTTTTAAAGATTTATTTATTGGGGTGCTTGGGTGGTTCAGTCGTTAAGCATCTGCCTTCGGCTCAGGTCATGATCCTGGAGTCCTGGGATCGAGCCCCACAGCAGGCTTCCTGCTCATTGGGAAACCTGCTTCTCCCTCTCCCACTCCCCCTGTTTGTGTTCCCTCTCTCGCTGTCTCTCTCTTTCAAATAAATAAATAAAATCTTTTAAAATTATTTATTTATTTATTTATTTATTTTTAGAGAAGGACAGAGAGCTTAAGCGGGGGGAAGGGCAAGGGAGAGGGAGAGAATCCCAAGCAGACTCCCCGAAGAGCACAGAGCCCCACGTGGGTCTCCATTCCAGGACCCTGAGATAATGACCTCAGTTGAAATCAAGAGTTGGACGCTTAACCTACTGAGCCACTGAGGTGCCCCTCATTTATTTTTATTTTCAAAACTATTTCATAAAAAAAATTTCATTAGGGCGCCTGGGTGGCTCAGTCGTTAAGCGTCTGCCTTCGGATCAGGTCGTGATCCGGGATCGAGTCCCACATCAGGCTCCCTGCTCCGCGGGAAGCCTGCTTCTCCCTCTCCCACTCCCCCTGCTTGTGTTCCCTCTCTCGCTGTGTCTCTCTCTGTCAAATAAATAAATAAAATCTTTTTTAAAAATTTCATTAAACTATTATTAATTCTAATTACTGAATTTTTTGGCACTCTTTAAATTTTGCTGCAGGGAAAACTGCCTGTTATTTGCCTCCCTCTAGTTCCTGCCATGCAACTTCAGCTTGCAAACTCCAGAAAGGCTAGTTAGAGATACATACCCTCAGGGCCTAGAACAGTGGCCTGTCTGGGGGAAAAAATTTAAATATGTGTTGAGTGAATTAAAGCATATTAATAGTTTTCATATTCTAAGCTTTTTAGGGAAAATATTGGTTTGTAAGACTGAAATAAATTTTCAAAATACAACTTTTTAAAAACTAGCCAGGATGTTATTTGTAGAAGAATTGCTTTGACTAAAGTTCCAGCAATCCAAAAAATTAACTTGTTTCCATGCACCATTCTCTTTCTATCAATTTCAAAAGGCAGCCCACTTTCGTTGCATGATTTAATTGGTTCCCCAACTCATTTTGGAGAATTGCCTTTGATCTCAGTTCTGATGACAACAGATGAGTTCCTTCCTTTTGGTTTACTTCCTCAGGAAAGCTAAAACAAAATGAGAGCAAAAATAATTTCTGTAGAAGGTGGAGTGCGAAATGTAAATTTAGATTTTCTAAATATGTTGTCTCCGGTTTCCAGACAGTCACACTTAACACAAACCAAGTGAACCGTCTGAATCAGTAGTGAGGAAGGGATTATAAATTAATCTAGTTGATTGTATGCACTGTTTCAACAGTTAAGGGACTGATAACAAAAGGGTGAATTAGATGAAAGAAAGGATCTTCAGCTTCAGCTAGTGTATCTCTCTCTATATATGTATCACCATCATCTTTTATATAAAATTATATATTAAATCAAGATAGAAATAAATGATATATAATCATTTATATATGATTTATATATTTATATAAAACATGTTTGTTAACATATATTATCTATACATATAAGTTATGTATAAATGATTATATGTAACTTATTTATATTTTTATGTATATAAATAATGACGATTACACAGAGAGAGAGATACCTCCAGTGAGGAAGAGGATTTTTAAAGACCAATGGCATTGCCATTTAAAGGCTTGCAAAGAATGGTGAGGGAATAAGACTCTAGAAAAACAGTTTACATATTTCCCCCAGTGGAAATGATCTTTTACTTTCCGATCTCACAATTGAGATTTATTCTAAACAGATTAAAAAAAAAAAAATAGCGCGGAGAACTGCTCCCAGATATGCATGTGAATTGCAGACAAGCTTCAAGTAAAATTTAAGAGGTTTTTAAACACTGATTTGGGTTTTTGTTTTAATGGTCTATGTGCTTACACGAACTATTAAACTTCACTAGACCATAGCCAATGGCGACTGTTGACTGTCCGCAGCTTTCAAAGTGAGTTGTGTTACCTTTAGGGATATGAACAGTGAAGAGTAATGGCTGAAAAAGAAAAAGCAGTAATTCCGCGACTGGAGGTAGGGTGGGGTGGGGAGTGGAGGTTGGGGGAGGATATGAGAGAGTGCAGGGCAAGGTGTGGTGCGCTTTTAGGTAAACCTCCACTTCCAGAGGGTAAAAACTGCCTCCACCGCTGGGTTTTCATTTCATTGATAAGTAACTGTTTAAATACGATTATACCTACGTTCATTTGTTCAGCAGACATTTACTGAGTGCCTACTACACGCGAAAGCTAGGTGATTGGGATTCCAAGAGATGTGCCCACGTGGTGAGGGCCGGGGGACTGAGGCGCTGGGGGAGGAGTCAGCCCCGCAGGGTAGGGTCTCCGCTGAAGGTGACCGCCGGTGGCCGGGTCTAGGCGGACCACCCCGACCAGGGCCGAGCAGAGCCACACCCGGCCGCCACTCCCACTGCTACCTGATATCCCTACGGTGAAAGGTTTGGTAGAGCTTTTCCTTCGGAATTCTAACCTAATCAATGCAGCGCTGAAAGGTAGGTGCAGCCTAATTTGAATGTGTCCATCAAAAAGAGGGTGGGTCTAAGTGGCTGAACGTTACGCAGGGTTGATTTCAGCCGCTCTCCGGGCGCGAGTAGCAGTTTCTACTTGGGTCTTTTGAAAACAAGTGGAACGGGAGCTATCAGAGTGCATCTGGGTAGCATGGGTAAGTCTTGTTTCATGGAACTTTGCTTTTTTTCAGATATGGGGGAAAGGGTGTGTATTGAGTTCACTACTTAGAATGTATTTTTATCAAGGGTCCTGTTCAAAAGGTTTTGAAAACCATGGACGAGAAGCGTTTTATCATCCAAGAACCAGGTGGGGAATGGACCTTGGCCAGGAGACTTCTAGTGTTTAGACCGCGTTGACTATAGCTGCCCCGGACCACTGGCCTCAAACTTTTAAAACAGATAAAGGAGAAAAGTAAATACCTTTTCTGGAAAGTAGATACCTGGTTGAAATTTCCTTAAAGTCGCATTCTTTAAATTTTGTTTAAAAAAATTCATATAAATATTGTATTTCACTGCAACAAACGGCTAGATGTTTTGTCTTAAAATGTTTATATTAAAATGTTCAGTTTTTACAAGTCTTAAAACGTTCACATTATTAAATCAAGAGAGTATACCTGTCTTCCCTTTCTTCCCTCCTCCCAATTACCTCTGCAAGTGACGCTACCACCCGCCCTGTTACTGCAGCAAAAAACCTAGACCACTTACTCATTATTGATTTCTGTTTGCCTTACTCCCTTTATCCAATCCTCCAGAAAGTTTAGAAGGTTCTGTTTTCCCTGTCTCCCGCCATTTCATCTCCGCTACCAACACCTGCTCCAAACCAACTGCACTCTTTGTGGATTGCTAAATAGCCCAAGGGATTTTTCTGCTTTCACCTTGCCTCCTGAGGTCTATTCTCCACACACCAGCCTGAGTAATCATTTTAACCTCAGCCAGAACAGGCTTTATCTGGTTTGAAAGAAACTCCTGTAATGGCTCCCCCTGGTTTGTGAAAGAAATGCAAATGGCTCCCCTGGTTCACAGGATTCTGCAAGGTCCTCAACCTTATCACAGACCACTCTGTGCCAGCCACTGTGTGCCATAAACATGGCTCCCTTTGTCCTCCAGCATGTTAATTCCTTTGTACGCCCTGCTGTGGCCTAGAACACTCTTCTCTCATCTCTTTCCACTGGCTGATACTTTTCTTTTTCAGGTCTCGACCTAATGCCCTCTGCTTGGAGGCCATTCCAGACATTCTTTCTCAAGATGGCCTCCCCCATTTCCTTTCCCTCTCACACCCTAATTGCTTTTATTTCATAGCATTTTTTTCAACCTTAAATTATTTTATTTACCATTTTACAAACACCGTTTATTTGCATTTATATCTCACACAGATAAAAGCTCTTATGAAAACCAGGAACTTCGTATCTTTTTAGTGCTCTAGGGTCAGCACCTAGAACAGTGTTTGCTACTAAATATTTGTCAAATGACTAAGTAAATGATGCACCCTTGGAGTACCTCTATCCCAGTTTGAGCAATATAAAATTATATTACTCTCATACCATTACGTATTTATCATCCAGATTTTCTCTTAACACCGTGTTCACCCAGTACGTTTTCCAAGTAGTTCTATCCACCAAGGGAGAATGTATTTGTCGTATAAACAGGATTTTTCCCATTATAAATTAATAAATTACTATTTCAATTTTATACATCATTCTCACAAACTTTAATATTGTGCGAGAAATGGTATAATGCTCAGAGATCTGGCAAATAAGAATCTAGCTTAGAAAAGTAAGGGCTACATAAGTTCATAAAGAATATACCTCTTTCAACCCTGATCTCATAAGATCAGGTAACATCTTGGCACCACTGATAAACCAACTTTTTGAAACTTCTACACTGTTTTCAAAGTCCCACATAATTTTGTAGTAAATTAATTTTATAGGTTTGCTAAATCAGTATCACCAGTATGATTATTAATGCATAATTCATCAATTCATTTCATTAGACAAATGCACTAAGTCCTGGGACATGTGACTAAAACAGAAGAGAACCTTGCCCTAGCAGAGCTTACAGTCTAGTAGGTAAGTCAAACCTTAAGAAAACAATACCAGAGACTGTTCAGTATAAAATAGGAAGCTATGGAAACACTGAGCTTGGGGACCTAACTGAGCTGGAAGGTAGCCTGAGGAAGTGATGTTTAGGGAGAGATCAGAAATACGGATGAGAAATAAGCCTCTCTGTTGTGTGTGTGTGTGTGTGTGTGTGTGTATGTATGCACTCATGTGCACACACTAATAAGGGGAGGAGGAGTGAGGGGTAGTATTTTATTAAGAGGGAAGAGCGTGGCACTTTATTGGAGGGAGCGTTTACTATGGCTGAAAAATAAGTAGAGATGGAGATAATAAATTTGGAGAGAAAAGCTAGAATCAAATTGCAGTTATTTTAAAAGGAGTGGGGGGGTTTGTATTGTCCTACTCAGACTTTAGAGTGATTGCTGGTGATTTTGCTCCAAAGAGGCTATATTCATTAATTTTTTTTAAAAAGTCAAGAATTACTTTTAGCTAGGAGAACAAGATTTTGTTAGGCAAATTTCCTGAATATAGTCTCCTGGCTTATCTTACTTTTTTAAAAGAAAGAATAAATAATAACACTTGTACCATTTAACATTACATATATACTGCTTGAAAATACATGTGGTTTTTTTGTTTGTTTGTTTGTTTTTAGAGAGAGTGTGAGTTGGAGGAGGGAGGGAATCTTAAGCAGACTCCACACTGAGCATTCTGAGCCCCACATGGGGCTTGATCTCATGACCCTCAGATGAAGACCTAAGCCAAAATCAAGAGTCAGAGACTCAACTGACTGAGCCACCCAGATGCCCCATACAGCTTGAAAATATTTAAGTAGCCACACTTAAAAATATCTCAAAAGGATCCTGCCATTTACTTTTTTTGGGGAAAAAAAAAAATACATGGAACAAAACAAACCATGCTTTTCAGTTGCTAAGGAAAGAGTATATTTTAAGTTTTTTCTTAAATGTTTGTGTATATATAATATAAAAATATTATATATTATATATACAGATGTTTAAGAAGAAATTCAAAACTCTTCCCTTAGCAATTTATATATATAAAATAGTTATGTATTGTATATAAATATATAATTTATTTATAATTTATGTATTTTAAAACTAGAATTTACATAAAACATTATTTATTTATATATTATATATTTATATATATAAATGTTTAAGAAGGCATTTCAAACCCTCCCCATAGCAATTGAAAAACATGTTTTGTTTTGATGCTGTGTATGTTTTTGCCAAAAGTAAACAGCATGATTCTTTTGAGGTGGTATTTTTTTTAAATGTAGTTATTTCAAAATATTTTCAAGTTGTTATTTTTTCTCTCCACTACTTTCACATTTACTCTTTTTTTTTTTAAGATTATCTTACTTATTTGACAGAGACACACAGCGAGAGAGGGAACACAAGCAGGGGGAGTGGGAAAGGGAGAAGCAGGCTCCCCGCTGAGCAGGGAGCCCGATGTGGGGCTCGATCCCAGGACCCTGGGATCATGACCTGAGCCGAAGGCAGACGCTTAACAACTGAGTCACGCAGGAGCCCCCACATTTACTCCTTTTTAAAAAGGATTTATTTCTGTTCCTTCAGCAGGACATCAGGACAATAAAATTAAGAGATCTTCTATAAGGCACACAATCGTAACATTAAGCAAAAGGCTCCTAGATTATAACATATTCATGGTGTAACTTTTATAATGTTGCTTTTAGATTTTTAAGAAAAAGAAAAGTGTTCAAGGCTGAACTCCCCTGTGCATGGAAATGCATGGATTTCATGTGTCTTTTTTTTTTTTTCTCTGAATCTCTATTTTCTGCAGAAATAGAAACCACACATGGGTCAGATCCAGCATCTGCTTATTTTATTGGAACACAGCTCCTCCTCTATGAATCAGTGATGGCTGCTTCCGTGCAACAGAAGCAGAGTTGAACAGTTATGGCATAGATCATGGGGGCCACAAAGCTTAAATCTGGCTCTTTATTAAATTAAAAAAAAAAAAGCTGCCCTTGGTCTAGAATAGTATCTGGCATATCCCAGGACCCAACATATACTTAAAGAATGAATACAAAGGTAAAATAACACTAGTTCATGTAAGCATTCAGCATTAGCTCTGTGCCATGATCTGTGCAAAGTACTTTATATACATTATTTCATTTGAATTTCACAACAGTGTTCACCATAGGCAACCCTCACTTCAAGTTTTTAGTCAGCTGCTGCCTCCGCAGTCAAGGCCTGCGTGAGCTCCCAATTTAAAATCGTGAATTCCTTTCTGCCAGCCCCTTTGCTTATTCTCTACGCTTTACCTTTTTTGTTTTGTTTTCAATTTTTAAGACTATCTTTAATTTAGGTTTCATAGATGGGGAAGTTTGTTACATGAAGTTAGTCAAGTAACAATGAGTTCGGGCTGAGTAAGGGAAACTGAAGAGAAAGTTTGATTATAAGTATGATTTCAAAATGAGGAAAATTAGAATTAATGCTTTTGTTGTTGCCTTCTGCTTTGAAGTGTAAGGTCCATCCTCCATCCTTACAAAACTATAGGCAAGAATTTGCGGCATCTTACATTGGGCTTTTTTTTTTTTTCCTTAAATTTTGTTAGTTAACATAGTGTAATATTGGTTTCTGGAGTAGAATTCATACAACACCCAGTGTAGCAGTTTACCTTTTTAAGGTGTGGCATGTAATACTTCGTGTGTTCAGGAGAACGTATACTCCAGGAGGCATAGATTTTTTTTCTGTGTCCACTTACTGATTGAACCCAACCCATGAGTAGCCTAAAGTAGGGCTAGCACATAGTGAGTGCCAATAACATGAGGTGGTCAGTTGGAGAGGTCAGATAATTTGTGGGGATACCCACATAAGGTAAAGTTATGACCTACATCCTATGTCACAGTTCACAGTTCATTCTTTTTCTTGGGTTTGTCAGAGAAGAAGCAAATGCAACCATTTTGTCACTGAAAAGTGAATTTGAGGCCATTTTCTTAGGTCATTTTCTGACAGTGGTTCTAAAGTTGGACTATATTTTATCTAAAGGTTACTATCTCAAAGGAGGTGTTTGCTGAAGACAGCTTACTCAGATCACTGTCACTTGGAAGTGGTTGATATATCCTGGTGCAAATATTCAAGGAAGAAGCAGGCAGGACGCTATGGCCCAGCAACTGAAGAAGAGGGCAAAGACTTGTGGCCAGAAAGGCCTGGGTAGAAGAGCCTTCAGGAGGGAGAAGCCAAGGCCATCCAAGACACAGCCAGTCCAGAAGGAACTTCTCGACACCACATGGGCCTTAGAAGATGAAGGTGTGTTCTTTGAGACGAGCCATCTGGTTGTTAGAGAAGACTCTTTCTCTGACTGTTACATAGAATGCATAATTAGAGGTGAGTTTTCTGAACCCATTCTGGAAGAAGACTCGTCCCTTGACTACCTGGAAGAAGGATCAGAGCAAGAGCTTTCTCAACACGTTCTTACAGCAAGCTCGCTTCTGGAAAAATCCTTGAAATGCACGCAGAAAGGGGCAACACAAGAACTTCCTCAACAGATTGTTAGAGAGAATTCACAGCTTGAGTATTCTGAGTGTGTAATACGCAAGAAGCTTCCTCCTGGAGGAATACCCAGCATTGACTTACCAGATCCTAAACAGTCTGCAGAATTTGCGAGAAAGAAGCCAACAAAAGATAAGGAATATGAGGCTCCAGAAAGAATTGTTTGTCCTCACAGTGGATGCCCAAGAAAGTTGAAGAATAGAGCTTCCCTGAGAAAGCATCTCCTCGTCCATGGTCCTCGAGATCACGTATGTGCAGAATGTGGGAAAGCATTCAATGAGAATGCAAAACTAAAAAGACATTTTCTGGTTCATACTGGAGAGAAGCCATTTCAGTGCACTTTTGAAGGGTGCGGAAAACGCTTTTCCCTGGACTACAATTTGCGCACACACGTCCGCATCCACACTGGGGAGAAACGTTTTGTGTGCCCCTTTGAAAGCTGTCACAGGAGGTTTATTCAGTCAAATAACCTGAAGGTTCACATCTTAACTCATTCAAAGACCAACAAAATGAAAGAGAAGATGGAAAGTAATCCTTTAACAGGATAAGCATATTAACAAAAGAGTGATTTGGGGACAAATGTACCTTATCATCGTCTGCAGGAAAGAGCTTTTTAAAGCAATTGCAACCCTACATGGCATATTTTTGTTTTAATGTACTACGGTGCTCCAGTAGTTTGACACCATTTTAGAATGCTGTATAGAATTAACAGTGTGTTTCCAACAAGGTCAGTAATGAATTTACTTCAAAAGCACAATCCTTAATACATTATGAACTGAATTACTGGATATGGGACTTATTTTCACATGCTGTAAATATGAAATTAACATTGTTTTTAAAGTCTGTAGTTTCCAACTGTCTAGCTTTTGCCTTTTAGGAATAAACTTCATGCAACGTGTGTGAATCCTAGAGAATGAAAATTTTGCAGTAGATTGTCAGTAAGTGAATGAGTAGTTAAACATGTTTAAAAGTTTGATGTATTTTTAATCCTTTTTTTATCATTGTAGAAAACTATTGAAATCATATAGCTAAATTTGAATGGTTATCTGATAGTGTCAATTCATTGGAATCATTTTAGATATTTTAAAAGGAAATAAAAACCCAGAGATATGCTGAATCTGGATTTAAAAAATCAAAGAGGTGTGTATTGAAAGGCAGTACCATTTATTTGTCTTTGAAACTAACAAAACATTGCAAAGATTAATATTTCAGTATTGGTGGGGGGGTGGGGGGAGAAGTCCAAAACCAAGGTGTTGGTAGGGTTAGCTCCTTTTCGGTGTCATGAAGGAAGGATCTATACCTGGCTTCACTCCTTGGTTTGTAGATGATCACCTTCATGTTTACATGGTTGTTTTCCCTTATGTGCTCATCTCCTTGGCTCTGCATGTCCATGTCCCCAGATGCCCTCTTACCAAGATACCAGTCATACTGATTAGAACCCATCCTAATAACCTCATTTTAACTTGACCACCTCCATAAAGACCCCATCTCTAAATAAGGCTCCATTCTGGGGTATTAGGGCTAGGATTTTGACACAAATGTTGGGTACACAGTTCAACCTGTAATGTGCATTTCCTTAGACCAAATAATTTCATTTCTGGAATTGTATTCTACAGAAGCATTTGCACGGATGTACAGAGATATTTGTTCAAGGATATTAAGCACATTTTTAATAGTATTAATTTCGTATCTTAAATGTCCGTTAAAAGGCAACAGGTTGCATAAATCATGATACCAATATTCATTCAGTAGAAAGTACGCAAATATCCTTAAAGGAACCCTGACTGTAAAGGGAAGGAAATAGGGCCACAGCCAGAGGAAAGCCACAGAGTAGGAGAGGGTTTGTTGTTAATAGATATTAAAATTAATAAAATAGATACTCTGGGACAGAATCTGGGATATCTACATGCTGTGGAAGAAAGTTCAGAGAAAGTGGTTAAATATTCTGGATGAGAGGGAGGAATTGTTTTGTCCAGAGGTAGCTGATAAAAAAACTATAGCTTCAATATAGGGATTAACTGAATCCTTGAATGAAATAATCTTAATGATGTGCAGAATATATGCAGCTATCAAACTTGGAATGTACCCCCCACATTAATATTATAAATACCCAGTAGTTAACAAACCATATTTGATGTTAAGATTTAAGACCCCCTTGGAAGTAATGATAGTATGTACCATAAATTTAACAGCTTTTCAAAAAAAAAAATAACAAAACAGTATATAAGCAGATAAACTTTAAGATTAATTTTGATTTGAGAAATGCCAAAATGTACAATCACATGACTTCAAAGCAGTTAAAAATGAAGGGCTTATATTTTCACCTCATTGAGCAAACTGTTAGTATGGAATATTACAGGAACTTAATTTTTTATTTATAATATATTTGGTATGACATTTAAACCATTTCTGTAGGAATGTGGGTCCTGAGTTTCTAGGTCAAAAGGAACATTGGATATATAATCCATTCATAAATTTGGAATTTCCTCTAAATCAAACACCTGAGTATAGAATTTAGGATGGGAATTTGGTATTGATCAAGGTGATGGAGCATATGTTTTGGTTTTTGCTTTAACATTAATGTGTTTGATTTGGTCTTCTGGATTTCTACCTCAAGAGTTGAATTAGGACAGAATCTCTATAGGCTAAGCAAAAAGGCTGGATTAAATAGGGAGCAGTCAAAACTAAAGTCTATGGTGGGGTTTAGGCAGCAAGCTCTTGAGACCTGGGACTCAGGGCATCAAGAGGGATCAAGATCGACTTCCCCTTTGTAGAGGCTGGTCTACTTCTGTAGATTACTCCTTCTTGAGCTGAGGGGCCCAAAGCTCAGTATTTACAACCCTAAAGCTTAAATGTACAAGAAATACCAATTTGAGAAAGTGTGTATCTGGATTCCAAGGCTTAGTTAAATTCTGATTTGGGAATAGGATGCTCCTTGGCTAGCCTTCTAGCTGTTTGTTTCGTTTCCCAAAGAAGACCCCTCAAACTGCTACGAATGTAAAAGGAAGAAGGCATGTGGATGAAAAATTGAAAAAGGAACAGAAAAGGAAATTAGCTAATGCAGATACGTTGTCTAAAATCTTAATAATGTTAATGTTTTGGAAAGGAAAGGATACACTTTTCTACATTTGTATTCTAAGAATGAACACAAGATGTGTGAATACATATCCAGAGAAAACTGAAAAAGGAAATCAATCCATCTAGATTCTCAGATCTTCACGGCTCCAGGTACCAGCATGTTGCAAACCCCAAATCCTGATAAATGAACAAATACTTTTCTGTTTTCATGCTGGTATTTGGATTCATGGCCCATATCATTTTTTTTTCTTTTTTATAGCCAAACATTAATAGTCAGAAGGTAACACCAGAGAAGTGGCTTTCCACGGAAAAATGAAAATCTTAAAGCCCATCACTTTCTTGGTATCTCCAACACATAGGTCATAGTTAGTTGGCACTTAATAAATAACAGAATGAATAAATGTAAAAATACAGCTTAATATGCTTTCTAAAAAACGAGTTATGAAGTTCTTAAAATTATATATAATTTAAAAACAGCTAATTACTTACCTTTATATAAAATCTCCTGGTTAACTGCGAAGGAAGGTGTACAACTTCACTAAAGTATTTATTTGCTCATCCATGCATAGATCAACTCTTAACTCCAAAAGCAATTACCACTAAAAATTGTTATATTATTTGATCATTTTTATTAATAGTGGTAATTATCTTAAGTCTCACTTTTTTCCCTGTCCTTCTCCAAAAGGGGCAGGAGAGTGAGGGTCTGTTCATGTCCTAACATCTTGGATAATGAAGCACTAACCTGCATTGAGAATTTTATCTACCAAGACTATGATTAATTAACAGTGTGTTGAGACATTCCTACTTTGGTTTCTTTTACCTCATTCTCTGATACGTATACGGATCTCCCAAACAGTCATATTTGATTTCTTTATTTCACCTTAGCTACCATATACATTAGCAGACACAGGATTTCTATCATATTCTATCTAAAAAATAATTTTATACAAAAGCAATTGGACAGATTCTTTTCTGTGGAATATGCATGTGCAGAAATCTGTGTGTGCTTACGTTTTAATTACCTCATGCACTAGCTCTGAATAAATTGCATGATTACATCCTACACTGGACACAGAACAGTGCAAGATAAATTAAAAAGCCATTATATTTGCAACTCTGAGCAAGAGACTATAATTAAAAGGCAACTGGATGAAATTAGCTTTGAGAGTACAAGAGTTTAAGTAGGATTTGGTAAATGAACATTAATGGTTAACATGTGGTTTTTATTATGTCTTTCGCTGCTTCTCTCTGTGACCCCAGGGTTGAATCTCTTAGATTTCAGGGGACCAGACATGTGAAAACACCTGTACAAAGCTATGCTTTACCATGTGGCTAAAGTTATATCCATAAAAGAAGCCAACATAACTTTTGTGACTTCAGTAAATCAAAGGTATTAGGTAAGCTAGAATGATACCCTGGGCATTAATAAACTATTTTTAATGCTCCTAAGATCTCAGGTATGTGTCATAAAAGCGCAGTTCACACTTCCTGCAGCTCAAAATGTTGGTCATAAAATACACATGTACAAATCAAAGAAGAGATAAAACTTCAAAGCATTTTGATTATTGTGACCATTAAATAAAATTAAAGTTACATACAATATATGTAATAACCACTTCACCTTTATCTAAGGCAACCAAAACATTTGCAAACTACTGAGGCTTCAGCCTGGTACTGATATTTCCATGTATGGGAGGGGAGGTGGAAATCTTTGTGTTTATCAGGTGTATATGCCTGATCTTCAACTTAGGGCAGATTAAAGATGGCTGCAAATTCTCCCTGTTACTCCCGTTGAGAGTTGGAGTCTATTTCCCCTCCCTTTGAGTTTCTGCTGGTCTGTGAATGCCTCGATCAACAGAGTTAGGTGTAAAGGGTGCTATAATAGCTATGCCAATGTCAGGCCAGCTTTTAAGAGGCCTGGCAGCTACTGCCCTGCTCTCTAGTAACTAACTGCCATTATAACTACCCTAAGACCACCATCCTAGGCAAAATCCAAGCCACATGTGGAGGCCTGTAAGATGAGACCTTGCGAGAACAAGGCCAAGCAGTAGTGAGGGGCCATCTTGCAGAATCAGCCAGCCCGTCACCCCAAGTGACACCAAATGAACTGTAGGCAAACTACCTGGATAGTCCATTTCCAACTTTCTGACCTACAAAATGATGAACAAGGGGCACCTGGGTGGCTCAGTCGTTAAGCGTCTGCCTTCGGCTCAGGTCATGATCCCAGGGTCCTGGGATGGAGTCTCGCATCGGGCTCCCTGCGGAGCAGGGAGCCTGCTTCTCCCTCTCCCACTCCCCCTGCTTGTGCTCTCTCTGTCTCTGACAAATAAGTAAATAGAATCTTAAACCAAAATGATGAACAAAATAAAATGGTTGTTTACATGGTAACTATAGCTGATAACACTGTATTATATATAGTTGAAATCTGCTGGGAGTAGAACTTAGCATACATATAGTGAGAACATGTGAGGTGACAGATGTATTAGCTAGATGGGAGGAGTCCTTTAACAATGTATACTTATATCAAACACAGTGTACACTTTAAATATCTTAAATTTTCTCTGCCAATTATACGTCAATAAAGCTGAAAAGATGACTGTTTTAAGTCACTTGAATTTTGGGTTTTGTTCATTATGCAGTAAGAGATATAAACACTTCAGATTTGTTACTTGACTTTATAGTCTCCACTCTACATTTGTGTAATGAGTGTTGTGTGTGTGCATGTGTTTATATATACAGACATACCTATATACATAGATCTTACCGTATAATTAGTTTATGCCTAAGTTCAAAAGGAATTTACATATTTTCAAATTTATGTACTAGATTTAATTTCAGTAAGTCGTAACAGCGAGGTAGGTAGTGAGTTCCTTGTTCCTAGACCAATAGAAACTGATCTATTTGGTTGGATATTTAAGGAAACTACAGCTGCCTTTAATAAAACTAAAACTCAGTTTCTCTAAGGGTGATGGAGGGACAGTCTCCCCTTGGGAGGAAGTTTCTCTTGACCAGCAGTTAATGTCTTCCTGGGTAGGAAGACATAATTATTACAGCCACCACCACTGTCCTTAAAGGGCCATACTCTGTTTTGACACTGACCCAAGCATGAGCGCACAACTCTTCCTTTATTCATTTTCAGTGAAAATGAGATGAGCCTGGACATTTAAAAATCCCATTAGAGGCAAGAGGAAAACACAATACAGCTTGCTTTCTCAGGTCACAGGCTTAAGAGATATCCACCTGTTTGGTTGGGATCCAGAGTTAAGGGAAAAGCTCCAGTGATTAATTTTCACCTGAGACCTGGTTTTGGTTTCTGACTGAGGACCCACTTACTATCCTTGCTTACTAACCTCAGTATGTCTAGATGGAGTATTTAAATAGGGGGACCCCTAAAGTTATCCCATACAGAGATATAGGATGGACACACAAAAGAAGATCTTATAGAAATGGGCGAGGAACAAATTTTGAAGGCGTTATAAAACCATCTTTAAAAGTTAGAATTTTGTCTTAGAGTAAGTAAAGAAAGCATTGAAGGAAATAAGTAAGTGATATGATCAAATTTGCTTTTTAGAAAAACCATTTGGGATTCAGGGTAAAAGATGGACTGGGGAGTAGAAAAACAGGCAGCTGTTGCAATAATCCACAGGAGATAAGACATGTCTTATTGGACTTTATATTTCCAGCACAGGCATAGTACACCATAAATGATTAATGGATGTTTGAATGCATGCTTGACTTGACATAACTAAAAGTATTTCCAAGCAGTAGTAAAAATAGAAAAGTGACAGATGCACTAAACATCACTGACACACACAATCAAAAGACAATCCAATTAAAAAAAAAATGAGCATAGGGCTTGAATAGACATTTCTTCAGAGAAGATCTATAAATGGCCAATAAGCTCACATAAAGCTAATGCTCCACCTCAGTCACTAGGGAAATGCAAATCAAAACCACCATCATACCACTCCACACTCACTAGAATGGCTATAAAAAACAACAACAAAAAATAGAAGTGTTGGCCAGAAAGTGGAGAAATCTGAACCTTCATTCACTTCGGGTGGGAATGTAAAATGGCGCAGTCGCTTTGGAAAACACTTCAATAGTTCTTCAAAATGCCAAGCATGATTATTGTATGACTCAGCAAGTTCACTCCTAGAGAGATGTAAAACTCTGTTCACACCAAAATTTGTATATGAATGCTCATAATGGCATAATTCATAATAGCCAAAAAAATGGAAATAAGCCAAATGCCCTCCAACTGATAAGTGGATAAACAAAATTTGGTATATCCATACAATGGCTTGTTATGTCAGCCATAAAAAGGAACGTGTTACAACATGGATGAGCCTTTAAGACATGGTAAGTTAAGCCAGACACAAAAATCCCTATATTGTAGGATTCCATTTACTTGAAACGTCTGGAATAGACAAACCCAAAGAAATTCAAAGTAGATTAGTGGTTGCCAAGGTCTAGGACATGGAGAGAATGACAGTGACCACTAATCGCTTATTTTTGGTGTGATAAAAAGTGTTTCTGATTACTGTAGAACTGAATGCACTAAAAAACACCTGTATACTTTGAAAGGATGAATTTTATGGTATGTGAATTACATCTCAATAAAGCTGTTACTTTAATAATCACTTATGCAAACTCATATTGTCTTATTAACTATTTTACAGACCTTGCATCAAAAGTAATAACTAAGCACATCAAACACTCAGGAGGTTAGGTAGCCAGGGTTAAGAACACAGACATCTGAATCTGGCAGACTGAGTGGAAATTCAGTTTCATCACGTAGAAACTGACTTTGGGCAAATCACGTAACTTCTCTGAACTTCCAGTCATCTGTAAAATAGGAATAATACCTATCAGAGATGTTGTGAAGGTTAAATGAGACAACAGACAGAAAAAGTCCTGAGCTGAAGTGCCTAAGAAAGGAATGTTACATATTATTATTCTGTGTATTATAAATATGACCTCTAGTAGGTGTACTGTGTCAAAACCATGGTCCTGCCCCTTAAGATTCTTTTAATCTCAAGCACATTATAGGTGGTTGATATAAATTATCACATTTGTTTCCTTAATGAGCATGTATTTTTTTTTAAAGTGTGTTGAAGATGAAAATATTTAAGGTCAGCATCTTGAAGTTTCATTTGTTTTCTAAAACTGGAACCCCTGTGACTTACACATTCGAAGGTTTTCCAAGGGCAGCTTTAAAGTGGGTAGATCTGGTATTTACCAAGCCCAGTTCACCTTCTCTCCCTTACACCAGCAAGCCTCCACAGACATTTTCTGTTATTAAAGGAACAAGGCAATTCAGAGACCTTTCCCACAGTAGTACGGCTTCCCTTTGGTTCCCCAGGCAAAGCCACAACAGTGTCTTCAATTAGAATTGATGGCATTCCTCTAGGTCTAGGTTTTCCCCCACGTTTTCCTTACAAATGTTAGTGCTCTTTTATTATCAGGTATTTTTGGATAAAGTGAAAATAACATACAAAGAGTATTCATAGTTTTATGAATTTTTACCAAGTTCTTGATTTTTAGTTTATTTCTGAGATAATCAGTGGGGGTGGGACTCAGTGTTCCCCTTGTCCTAATCTGCATTAGTGGAGACCTTCAAGATAGCCCTTCTGCCTGGTCTATAGATGTAATTCAGGTCCATCAAGAGGTGTTTTGCAGTGTTAGGAAAATACACTGTCTCTTTGAGGACCTCTAGCCTGGATAATATTTGAGACCACTAGGTACATCCGTTACAAGTGGGGTCTGAGACCCACGAAATACTCTTGAGTGCTATAACTAGTGACATGTGAATGACAAGATAGCAAGATGAAAATTCAAAGAGTTCTACTTCTAGAATATAATTCTAAGACCTTTTTAGTTCTGAAAGTCTGTTCTAGTCTAATGGTGTTGACATATAATAAATGAGTCATGTTAAGATAATACAGTAAAAGGTAAGAAAGAGATAAATTACTGTTTTATTGTTACTATTGCTTTATTAGTACTAATGACTTAGGGACACAATTGCAAAAACCGTGGCCTTGGCTTTGGAGGAAATTATAGGTGTCTATTTTAGAGTGGTTTAAATAATAAAGATATACATTCACATTTGTGAGTGCTTTGAAAATGAAAGGTGCAGTGTGAGCATAAAATGGCATGTTGTGTGAGCACAAAACGCCATGTAAAATGGAACTGAATGTGTCTGTGCCAAAATCCATAGTTGAAGACTGAACCTCTAGTACCTCAGAATATGAGATAAAGCTTTTACAATGTGGTTCAGGTAAAATGAGGTGCTTAGGATGGGCCCTGATTCAATCGGACTGGTGTCTTTATAAGAAGAGAAAATTTGGACACACAGAAGAGACACCAAGGATGCGTGCCTACTGAGGAAAGGCCTTGTGAGGACACAGCGGGAAGGCAGCTATCTAAAGGCCAAGAGAGACCTCAGGAAAAAAAAAACAAAAACAAAAACAAAAACAACGAACCTGCTGACACCTTGATCTTGGACTTCAGGCCTACAGAATATGAGAAAATAAATGTCTGTTGTTTAAGCCACCCAATCTGTGGCATGTTATTATGGCAACTCGAGCAGATTACACAGGCCACTTTGCAGAAGTGGGCTCAGAGGAAAGAGTAAGAGCGAAGGCACGGAGGCACGGAACAGCATTGCACAGGCAGGAGCAAATGCTGGGCAAGAACTTCAAGAGAATAGACTGGAGGCGCGCACAGGCGCCTTGGGCTAAAGCGATCTTCTGCCATGCTGAGGAGCTTTAAATTCTCACATGTAGAAACGTAGGCCATTGAAGGGAGAGTTCTAGGTCACTTGGGGTTTTTTGTTTTGTTTTGTTTTAATTGCTACTGTTTTAAGAACTGAGATCTTTTCGAGAAAGGTAGCGAAGTATAAAGCATAAATAAAAGATAAATACACTAAAAATTTTACCACCTAGAAGGAACCCACGGGTGAATATGTTCCTTAAAAGTCAATGAGTTTACTCAGAAGAGCAATACATTCAGATCTGCATGTTATAACTAACACTCTTGTGTGACCTGTGGATGTGAGCATCTGTGAAGCAGGGGAGAATAGCCTGAGAAGACAGGTCTGTTTGGAAGAGGTCTGGAAAGCCTGAGAAAAGGCAGCTACTGTAGGGATAAAGAGGAGGAGACGAGTAAGGTAATACGTAGGTGAAATTATCAGGCCATGGTGCTCCATGAGGGGAGGAAGAAGCGTCTAGAATGGCCTCTAGGGTTTCCAGCTTGGAAGAGTGGGTAGGTTGTGATACCAGGAAGGGGCATGGAAGCTAGAAATGCAGGAGGAAGAGCAAGGAGAAACTATGTGATATGTTCAGTTGAAGATGAGACTCACTGTGTGTGTTGGGATAAAAACAAAAATCACTGTGAAAAGTGAACTTACTCAAATTTGACTGGGGAAGCTAAGAATTCACATTCCACAATTTTATGGATTTCTTAAGATGGTTCAACTCTGTGTTGCAAAATAAGTAAATCAGAGAGGATAAACAGTATTTTAACAGGTTAAATGTGAGATAGTTTCAACGCACTAAATTGACTCTTAAGTCTATGTCAAACTTGAAATAGATATAATCAAAATCAAAACAGAGCAAAGCCATTTACTCTCTAGCAAATATTTATTTGCACAGAAGACAGGTATACTCAAGAATGTCCAGCCAATCTTTAAAATGATTAGGAATTCAAAGACCTATCTAGAAATTTCTCTAGTCAAAGAAATAACCATAGTTGTAAAATAGCTGACAAGCCATTTACTAAAACAGTAGGCGACTAATGCTTCTCCTTGTTTCAAGGTTATATTATAAATCAACCGAGAGGGGCAAAAACCTTGTAAGAGACCTGTAGGAGGATGAGCAGAAGAACAATTTAAACTATTAAAAAAAAAAAAGTCCTAAAGTGCATATCTTACTTACAGAAAGAATGAGGTTTAAAAGGATAATTAACAGAAATTGACACAGCTGGCTTCCAGCAAGTTTCAATTGCAAAGATCATATAAATTGATTTATAATGTTCCCATGTGACTAATGAAAGTAGATTGGTGACCATATTGTTCCAAATGATTGCATTAGAGAACATTATTACTTTAGAGAAGCCCACATTAATAATAAAATCATTATCACCAAGGAATAAATAAAATAATACTTTTCAGAGCAACGTGTTGGATTCTAACACTCATACTTTATTATTATTAACCATCTTTCAAAATGATTAAAAAGAACACTCCAAAGAAACATCAGTTCCGTTCTTCATTTTATTTTTCCCTTGGAAGACAGGGGGATTCAAAACCTTCCTGATGTCAGCACTTAGAAAGGTTAATTATTCATACAGAACAATGAAGAGGAAGCACTAGATTTAATTGGACACATGCTTCTCACATTTAAAGATAGGGGAGTAGATAATGATGTCCCTTTTGTGTCCTTCCAGAAGAAATATGGGGAACCGATAATGCCTCACACAAGTCTTCAAGGAAGAAAATGTAGGGCATGCGTTTTCGTAGATCATTCACTCATTAAGGAAAAAACTCAGAAGAAATGTAGTCTCAATAAGAGCTTAGATATGATCAAATTTAAATATCTTACTTTGGAAACAAGTAAATTTGACATCACTAGCCTCTGGAGACTAGTAGGAGCTTCTGACATATAAAGTTTTATCTAAGTATAGGGACTTTCTGATCGAGGAAATAGTTTAAAGGAATGAACAAACAAAAAATTGGACCATAGAGCATTCCATCAACGAATTCTGGTGAAAGCTTATATGGAAATGGTGACAGTAATATTCTTTTGCTCAAAGTGAATAAACTACACTGTAAACTGCATGAAGTGAGAGAAACTAAATCTTTTTATCTCTGTACACCCGGTGCCCTAGTATAGTATCTAGCATGTACTGAGTAGGCAGGGATTAACTGTACGTTAAAAAAATGAACTTTGGAAAGGTCAATTCTAGGACATGTACTGACAAGAAATAGTAAGTATTCTTAGAGCAAAAATCATTCATTCACCAATTTTTTTAATGCAAATCCCTTTTTGTCTTATTAGATGCAGAAAAATGTCTAGATCATGAAGTGATTTGCATTCCACTTGCCCCCTTCCAGACATTATCCACCGTCACCAGAAAGGTAACCACTCCACTGACCTCTAACACCACTGTTACTGTTAAGGGCATGTGGGAAGTTTCTGGTTTAGGGCTGTTAGAAATAATACTGCTATGAATATTCTTATGTCTTTTGGAGGAAAAAAGAAATGTTCTCATTTCTTCTGATTATAATTAGAAATGGAATTGCTCATTCTTTGGATATATATATATATATATATATGATGAACTTTAAAAGATATTTTCAGTTTTCTGAAGCGAGAGAAAATTCCTCTAAAGAGTTGTCTTGACGAACCATGAGAGACGATGGACTCTGAGAAACAAACTGAGGGTTCTAGAGGGGAGAGGGTAGGGGGATGGGTTAGCCCGGTGATGGGTATTAAAGAGGGCACGTTCTGCGTGGAGCACTGGGTGTTACGCACAAACAATGAATCGTGGAACACTACATCAAAAACTAATGATGTAATGTATGGTGATTAACATAACAATAAAAAATTTAAAAAAAAAAGAGTTGTCTTAAGTGATGGGTAGGAGTCCGTTATCAGCTGTGTGTGCGCTCAGTCCCCTTCCCCAGGAACCAGTTCTTGAACATTCACTTCTTGGTCTACTCTCTTTGGTGATCTCATCCAGTTTTAGGCTTTCATTTTATTTATTTATTTTTTAGGATTTTATTTATTTATTTGAGGGAGACAGAGAGAGAGCCCAAGCAGGGGGGTGGGGGGAGAGAGAGAGGGAGAAAGAGAGAGTCAGCTGGGAGTCTGATGCCGGGCTCAATCCCAGGACTCTGAGATCATGACCTGAGCAGAAGGAAGATGCTTAATCCGCTGAGGCTCCCAGGCGCCCTCTGTTTTAGGCCTTTAAATGTCTTCTGTAGGTAACATAATTCCTCAAATTTATCCTACCGCCTTATCACCTCCACTTAAATGTCTTCTGTGAATCTCAAACTCAACATGTCTTTATCTCTCCACTTCAAATTCCCCTCCCTCCAATATCTTCTTGCGTTACTCTTGCACACTCAGACTCGTCTTTGTCCACACTGACCTCCTTACTCCACAATGAATGTATGAGTATGTTCCCACTTCAGCGCCTTTATACCTGGAAGATTCTTGCAGATATCCGCCCAACCGGCTACCCCACCCCATAACCTTCATCAAGTCCTTTCTCCAGTGGAAACTTCTCAGCAAGATCTTATCTAATTATTCTGTTTTCTGCTTTGTCACTCATCACCATCTAATATATATTTTACTTATTTATGTGTGTCATTGTCTATCTCCCTCTGAAATGTAAACTCTATGAGGGCAGGAATGTTGGTTCACTTTTGTATATTCCATGAGTTCAGTAACTTTGTTTTTGCTGTATTCCAAACGCCAATAAGAGAGTCTGGTGCACAGTAGGCGTACAATAAATATATGCCAAATGAATAATGAACTTACTGAAATCTTATTTGGCAATCTGTTAATAAATAGCCTGAAATTAGATATAACATTACAAACAGAGTCTTACAAGTAGCCCACAAAAAGAAACTATAATCTTCTCTCTTATGTATTCTCTCTTATATATGTGAAGCCTTCTCACAGATAACACAAAATAGCTTTGAACAGTTGTTTCATTTATAGACTTTCTGAATCTTTGGGTTTTTATGTGCTGCAACCTTTCTCAGTATCTTGCTTGAGTCAAAATAGGCAATGGAGAATTTTACCCACTATACAAGATCAGCCTGAAATTCATTCCATATTTTACTCTCTCTCCATATTTTAGCAAACTCTAGTACAAGATATACAATGCATTTTCCATGTCCTAAGAATTTTAAAAATCTGAGGAAAGGAATAACAAGAAATATTTTATTCACTACAAAACAAAACAACAAACTAAAGTACAGAGAGAGTGGCATATACATGAGTGATGAAGGGTATTCTGTACAAGCTTCACTAAAATTCTAATTCTTCCATCTTCTACTCTTGAATAAAGAAAAAGAGCTATCAAGTGAGAGTAACTCATTCTTAAATTTCTTTCCAGTAAACTGTATGTGAATCCATAGGCTGTACAAAAGTTTGTAAGCATTCACTTTCTACTTATTTCAATTTTTAATAATGGAAGTAATATATGATTATGATGCATAAAAAAAGAACGTACAGGAGTGCCTGGGTAACTCAGTCAGTTAAGCGTCCAACTCTTGATTTCAGCTCAGGTCATGGTCTCGGCATGGTAGGACTAAGCCCCATGTCGGGCTCTGTGCTGGGCACAGAGTCTTCCTGGGATTCTCTTTCCCTCTACCCCTCCCTCTGCTTGTGTGTGCTCTCTCTCTAAAGTAAATGAATTAATCTTGAAAAAAAAAAAGAACCTACAGAGTAAAGAGTTAGCCTCATCACTACCACCCTATTTCTTTCTTCATATGTCACTGCTGTTAAGTATGTAGTATATTCCCTCTCCTTCTATACATTTGTATGCATGTGCATGTGTGTATACCTAAGTTTGTAGTACGTATTTACGGCATGCCTGGTATGACCTTATTTCCCTTGTGTAACTCTTGCTATATGTGTCTAGATATATTTGGATTTTAAAAAAATGGGATGATATGAATACTATATGATATATATATAATACTAGCATTATATTCTAGAGAGTTTCTCTGTATATAAAGGTCTACCCATTTTTTTTTAAGATTTTTTATTTATTTATTCACGAGAGACAGAGGAGGAGGAGAGAGAGAGGGAGAGAGAGAGAGAGAGAGAAGCAGAGGGAGAAGCAGGCTCCCAAGGAGCAGGGAGCCCGATGTGGGACTCGATCCCAGGACCCTGGGATCATGACCTGAGCCCAAGGCAGACGCTTAACCATCTGAGCCACCCAGGCGCCCAAGGTCTACCCATTTTTTTTAATGGCTGCCCGGTATTCCTTCATATGAATACGCTATACTTTGTTTAACCATTTGCTATTGGGGAATATTTCAATTGTTTACAGTGTCCTGTTATTGTCAGAAATAGTACAGTGAACCCTGGTGTATGACTTGTGCATAAGTTGTAAATATTTCTTTAGGTCAGTAGTTCTCAGAGTGTGGGTCTGGAGCCCTTAATATGTTATTTGCTTTTGTACTTGTGTCAATATTTACACTTATGAGGCAAAAGCAATAATGAATAAGCCAGTTTGCAGTTCAGAACAAGTCAAGGCACCAAACTGAACTAGAGTCATTATATCCTTCTCTACCATGCATCAAACGCTGACACTTTTATAATGAAAAAATAATTTATAATAGACTACATCTAATCCAAAGTTAAAATCGATGGTTCTGAATTCATATACAAATTGTTAATTTCCGTTCAAATTAAAATTCTTTTGACACGTATCTCATATGCCAATATTCCTAAATTATACTCATAGATAAGTACATTCCAAGTCATCTAAATAAGTTGATTTAGGCGCTGTGGTAGACAGCCTGCCAATATGGCTGCCAACAATTCTTCCCAACCAGCCTTTTAAGCACAGACCACTCCTCACGTCAAGAGTAGATTCTATTTCCTCTCCATTTGAATATGAGCTGTATTGTGACTTGTTCTAACAATAGAATACCGTGGAGGAGACATTCTAGGACTTCTGAGCCCAGGCTTTGAGAGAGCTGGCAGCTTTTGTTTATTCCTCTTAGATTAATTATAAAATAGCTCGGGCTAAACTACTGATTGAAGAGAAGCCCTAAGAAATGACCATCCATCATGTATGGTCCAGCCACTGTTGAGCTTCCAGCTGAACACAGCAGAACGAATACCTTCGTCTTTTTTTTTCTTTTTTGAAAAGTACTTGTTAGCATTTAATGAACCACCCCCCCCCCCATGTGGCTTCAAGCTACTAGAATGCAGGCGCCCCCCACACCCTTAATCTTCTCCTCTGCTCTTCTACTGAAGAATTTGGACTTCATGATGACAGGTTGTTTGGGGACTTTTCCCTTTCCCAAAAACTTTGTAGTAGCCCGGTCGCACCACATCAACGATAGGAGCAGCTCCTGTCTTGTTTCTGCGGCATTCACCCGTGTCTGCTCACTGACTAAGGTTCACAGTTTATCAAAGTTGGCAGTTGGGCAGAAGCTCTGGTTCCTTTTTAGTGGTCATGTCTCATACCAACTTTTCCAAAGTAACCTGGGTGATAGTTGTCCAAGTTGATCCCGTGCTGATGCATGCCACCAGCATTACCCCGGCCTCCTGGGTGCTTCCAGTGCTTGCCCATGCGGCCGTGGCTCTGAAGTTTCCAGGTCTTCCTCAGTCTGGATGGCACGCCAGCAGCCAAGAACACCTTCATTTTATGCATTGTGAAGAAGAAAAGCTTCCCAGCTGAACTCAGTCTGCCCTCAAGATCGTAGATAAAATCATAAATTGTTACTGTTTTAGGTCACTGGGTTGTTGTTTTTTTAATTATTTGGCAACTGAAAACTAACTTTTTGAAAGTAAGCAATGAATAACTGACCATTCAACCATTATATTTGGATATGTGACACTAAGCCACATGAAGTTTTTTTCAGAGGAAGGCATTTTTGGGTTATTTTTATTTTGATATAAACTCACAGAAAAGTTGTAAGAATAGGACGAGGGACTTCCATATACCCTTTACATTTTATCATCTTTGCTCTATCATTCTCTGCCACTCTTTATCTGTCTCCGCGTCGCCTTCTCTGTCATTCTTCTTTACATTTGAAAATAAGCTAGAAACATCATATCCCTTTATTCCTGAACATTTCAGTGAGTATTTCTAAGAACAAAGATATTTACTTCCACAAACACAGCACAATTATCGAATTTAACTTTGATAAAACTATTACCTGATAGGTAATCTCTATTTCAAATTCTGTCCATTTTCCCAGTAATATCCTTTATAGCTACTACCTCCCCTCTCCCCTGGGTTGAGGATACAATCCAGGGTCCTGTATTTATTACATGACAGTTGTCATAACCTTTTCGTTTCCTTTAATATAGAAGAGTTTCTTAGCCTTTCTTTGTGTTTCTTGACCTTGACAATTTTAAAGAATACAGGCCAGTTATTTTGTAGAATGTCTCCCAAATTGGGTTTGTCTGTTGTTTCCTTATGATTAGACTCAAGTTGTGCATTTTTGGCAGAAATATAACCATAGTGATTTGGGGGCCTTCACTGTGCATTATATCAAAAGGCACTTGATGTTGATTTATTCCAAGGCCAGGTTATCTTTGAGTACTTTGTTAAGGTAGTGTCTGCTATGTTTCTCTACTGGGAAGTTACTGTCTTTCTTTTGTCTTTCATAAGTAATTTGTGGGGAAAAACTTGGAGACTATGCACTTATCCTGTACTTATCAAACATTCACTCAGTGGTTTTAGCATAAACTCATAAGAAAAGGAATATTTTGAACAAAATATATAATAATAATTAACTATTAAGAAACTTCTTGAAGCAGAATAATTGTATTTTAACTATAAACAAATAAAAAATGTATGGCTTCAATTTTCTGTAAAATATGTTTACTTAAAATTCGGTGGAAATGTGCTTCACAAAATGAGTTTTAAGGCTTTTTGAATGAAATGTATTTTCAAAAAACAGATTGATATATTCAGAAATTAAAAAGTAAGTGTTACCTAACCCTACTAAAAATTTTATAACATATCTTCCAATCCATTTAACTACCAAAAAAAAAAAAAAACAACAAAAGAAATGTTAGTATATATAATACACATAGTTTAACCTGAATCTACAACAAAATTAAAAAACTGTTATATCGCAACTGGAAAAAAATGCAGATTTTGTATTTAATTGACATTTATTGAAAGTCTGTTACCTGCTAAGCATCGTGATACATAATCCCATCCATACTAAGCATCTTATTTTATTATTATCACAATTCTATAGAGTAGTTGCATTATGTCTCTTTTTTTACATCAGAGAACCTTCAAGAGGTTTATTTACTTAGCAAATCATGACTACCCTGTGTCAGGTTCTGTATTAAGCATTGAGAATACAATATGGAACAAGGTGGAAATGGCTCTCTTATAATCTAGGCAAGACAGACAAGTAAACAGCCAATTATAACATTCTATGCCTAATGTTTAACAGATGGTATGATTGAGCTCTGAGCAGTGTACTAAGAGAGGCCCATAAAGCAGACTCAGGTGTTAGGACAGACTGTGGACGGAATTTATGATTAGGCGGAGAAATGAAACAGGAGCAGGAGCTACGTGTAAGGTGTGGGTTGGTAGTGGTGGAGGGAGGGTGCAAATATCCCTGAAACATTTTCAGGGGTCCCGTGGCTATGCAGGGATTTTCATTACAATGGGAACACAGAGAGCCTGGGCAGATGACAAACAATGCTGCTAGCCAAGTAAATAGGCTTAAGGCTAAGTGACATAAGAGTTCCTTGAGGACTGCACTCTACCCACCACTTGATTAACATCGCTCAAAGATCACTCCTATCACTTGGAGGAGGTTTTGACATAGTTTACATTGAATTTAGTTTGTTCATTTCGGGATCAAAGGATGGCAGGGTTTCTGCTGCATCCAGGACGTTAGGAATCACTAAAATGCTGAAACCACTTTTACCAGTTTATTCTGGTCCTGGCCAGAAGTCACTAACCCAGCTGAAACATCAAATACCAAGGTTATTTGGCGGAAAATAAATAATAGATTATATTAATACAAACAGGGATTAGATAATGAGAAAAACTTCTTAGTTCTACAGCATACTGAATGGTTTATTTGTAAATCAAAATGAAGCAAATAAATTGCTTTAAAAGAAGATCACTCTTTTAGGTGTTCTTAATACTCCCATAAATTATAAATTAGGATAAATAAGACAAGAGCTCTGTATTACAGAATTAAATTATTTTATAATTCTGAAAGAGAACTGAATACTTTTTTTTTTTTTTTAAGATTTATGTATTTGAGAGAACACATGCGGGAGCCGGGGAAGCGGGTGGAGGGTCAGAGGGAGAGGGAGAGAAGCAGATTCATCGCTGAGTCTGGTGGGGGGGTGGGGAACGACTCCATGCAGAGCTCCAAATGGGGCTTGACAAGGGGCTGGAGCGCAAGGCTTGAGATCAAGACCTAAGCGGGGAAATCAGTAATGGGAGGCGCAAAGCACAGAGCCACCCAGGGGCCCTTCTAACATAATATTGGTCACATTTGTTGAGCATTTACTATGCATAGTAACTGAATTCTAAATTTTTTACATCTTTACATCTTTACGTATAAGTCAAATATCAAAAATTGCCCCAAACCTCCCTTACAGAACTGGTATGTCGTATTTGCATTGTTTTATGTTCTTAAAAACCATTGTGTATACTGAACCACAACTGCCCTCAAGGGTTCTGAAGAGCCATTTTTGGACCTATGTAATTAACATGCCAATTAATAATTACTTGATATATTAATAATTAACAGTATACCCGTTAAAATTAATATTTGAATGAAAATGAATATTTTAATAAACATTTGAATCCAGTTATCAGTATAAAGAAATTGTAGAATGTCAAATAAGATTCAATTACCACAAGTTTTAGAAAGAATTATTTATTCCTGTTGGACTCTGCCTAAAATAAAGGTGGCTGCTCTCTTATGCAGTATCTATGGATTATGGTCTAGAATTCAGTGTATCTGGAATATGAAACACTGAATAGAACTTATCACTGTCAAGGATGTGACTGGGGGTCCAGTTTGAATCTTTTGTCTTTATTTTAATACGTTATATAGCAATGAGCAAATTACCAAGCATCCCAAGTCCTAATTTTCTTTTCTGTAATATTGTGATGATAATTTATGACTTTGGGTTATTGTGAGAATTGAGTAATAAGATAATGTGGGTCTTTATACCTAACCTCTTAGTAAGCATGTAGTAGATGGTAGCTATTATTAAGCCAAATAATTATACATAGGGATAATATTTTCCTATCAAAGCTGACAATATGGATTAGGTAAATGTCTCCATAAAGGGTAAATATGCTGAAATAATTAAGAAGCATACCTAACATGAAAAATGTCTCTTAGTGCTAAAGCACTTAGTGCTAAAGCAGGTAACAATCCCTGCAATTGTGGAGCTTATCTTCTGGAAGGCTGAGTTGGGGAATGACTTTTAAACAAGCAAACTGAGGGGCACCTGGGAGGCTCAGCTGGTTAGGCGTCTGCCTTCAGCTCAGGTCATGATCTCAGGGTCCTGAGATCGAGCCCCACATCAGGCTCTCCGCTCACTGGGGAGTCTGCTTCTCCCTCTCACTCTCCCTCTGTGCTCTCTCTCTGTCTCAAATAAATAAAATATTTAAAAAATAAAACATAAATTATAAACAAGCAAATTGAAATAAACATTAGAAGATGATATATGCTATGGGGGGAATCAAGGAAAAAAGTAGAACTGGCTTTAAACAGATTATGGAGGAGTGGGAAGGCATGAGTTACAAAGGTAAAAAGGTGGTAAGTATAGGCTGAATGAAGATAGTGATATTTGGGGCGCCTGGGTGGCTCAGTTGGTTAAGCGACTGCCTTCGGCTCAGGTCATGATCCTGGAGTCCCGGGATCGAGTCCCACATCGGGCTCCCTGCTGAGCAGGGAGTCTGCTTCTCCCTCTGAACCTCTTGCCTCTCATGCTCTCTATCTCTCATTCTCTCTCTCTCTCAAATAAATAAATAAAATCTTTAAAAAAAAAAAGATAGTGATATTTGATCTGAGACTTGAAGTAGGTAAGGGCCAAGTAGATATCTGCAGAAAGAGTATTTCAGGCAAGGAACTTCTAGGGCAAAGGCCCTCAGGCAAGAGCTGTGTGCTAGGATGGATAAAGCCCTAGGCTTGCTTGGAGTTCTGAGATGGCAAGGGGCTAGGGGTTGAGGTGGAGGGACAGAACAGATGGACACAGAAACAGGAGAATGGTGGAGAGTAAGAACCATGTAGGACATTCTAAGCACTCAGATGGTTTCTCCAAGTGTTAATGGACTTCCACTTAAAATATTCTGGCCCAGGGCCAGCAAACTCTCCCTGTGAAAGTCCAGATTGTAAATATTTTAAACGTTATAGTCCAAATGATCTCTTTTGCAACTATTGAACTTAGTCCCTATGGCATGAAAGTCATAGGCAATATGGAAACAAATGAGCATGATTCGGTTTCAATAAACTTTATCTAGGAAAAAAAAAGGCAGTAGGCCACATTTTGCCTAATGGCCATGGTTTTTCAATCTCTGCTTTGGCCTAACTTATGGACACTGAGTTTTTGTCTCTGTTTTTTTCAAGAAGTTTTATAGTTTTTTTTTTTTTTAAGATTTAATTAATTTATTTATTTGACAGAGAGAGACACAGTGAGAGAGGGAACACAAGCAAGGGGAGTGTGAGAGGGAGAAGCAGGCTCGCCACTGAGCAGGGAGCCCGATGCGGGGCTCGATCCCAGGACCCTGGGATCATGACCTGAGCCGAGGGCAGACGCTTAACGACTGAGCCACCCAGGCGCCCCAAGAAGTTTTATAGTTTTATTTTTACATTTGGGCCCATTTTGAGGTCATTTCTGTGTTATGAGCTAAGAATTGAGTTTCTTTTTTTTACTTTTTCTTTCTTTTCTTTCTTATCTATGGATATCTAAATGCTCAGCACTGTTTGTTGAAAAGATTAGCTTTTCCCTTTACTTTGGCACTTCTGTCAAAAATCAACTGAATGTGTGTTATCTATTTCTGGAGTCTATTGTATTCCATTCATTTCTGTGTTATTCTTACACAAACACAACACTATTTTGATTACTTTAGCTTTATAGTAAATCTTGACTTCAGGTAATCTAAGACCTTTAACTTTGTTCTTATTCAAAATTATTTTTGTTATTCTATTTCCTTTCCACTTGCATGAATATTTTAGGACCAGCTTTTCAATTTCTACCAAAGAGCCTATTGGGATATTGATCCAGATTTCAATGAATCCCATAGATCAATCTGGAGAATATTTACTTCTTAACAAAGATTTCTTTGATAAGATGCCAAAACTACATTTAAAAAATTGAAAACTGCACTTCACCAAAATTCAAAAGGCACAAAATCTGAAAAGACAAGCCACAGACTAGGAGAAAATATATGCAAAAGATATATCTGATAAAGAACTTGTATCCAAAATACATAAATTTTATAACTCAATAGTAAAATAACAATCAACCTAATATAAAAACTGGCCAAAAGATTTGAATAGAAAATTCATCATGAATATATAATGAATGGCAAATAAATGCATAAAAATAAACAACATTGTTATTTATTGGGAAAATGCAAATTAAAATCAGAATAAGATACTGACACACATCCACTACAAGACTGAATTTAAAAAGACTGACAATATCAAACATTATAAAGGCTGTGAAGCAATGGGAATTCTCAAAAATTATTAATGGGAATGCAAAATAGTGCAACTACTTTGGAAATTAGGCAGTTTCTTAAAAAGTTTACCATGGGGATGCCTGGGTGGCTCAGTCGGTTAAGTGTCTGCCTATGGCTTGGGTCATGATCCCAGGGTCCTGAGATTGAGTCCTGTGACGGGCTCCTTGCTTAGCGGGGAGCCAGCTTCTCCCTCTCCCACTGCCCCTGCTTGTGTTCCTGCTCTCGCTGTCTCTCTCTCTGTCAAATAAATAAATAAAATCTTAAAAAAAAAAAAAGTTTACCATGTACTCCTGTAAGACCTGGCAAACTCACCCCTAGGTATTTAACCAACTGAAATGAAAAATATGTCCACAGAAAGACTTGCACTGGAATTTTCATAGCAGCTTTATTAAAAATTGACAAAAACTAGAAACAACCCACATGTCCATCAACTAGTGAATGGATAAAACAAAGTGTGGTATCTTTATACAATGGAATACTCTGTGCAATCGAAAGAAACTGAGTGACTGATACATCTAACAACATAACACATTTCAAAAGCATTTGCTAAGTGAAATAAGCCACATGCAAAAGGATACATATTGTATGATTCCATATAAATAAAATGGATTCTAAAAAAGGCAAATCTATAGTGATAAAAATCAGATCAGTGGTCCATACCAGACACTTGCCAGCAGATAGCAGGGGATGTAATAGAAGATTTAACTGAAAGGGATATGAGGAAGGTTTTGGGGTTGACAGAATTATTCTACTTTGTGATTCTTGTTGTTTCATGACTGTTTGCATTTGTTAAAACTTACTGAATCATGGGTGCCTGGGTGGCTCAGTTGGTTAGGCGACTGCCTTCGCCTCAGGTCATGATCCTGGAGTCCCGGGATCGAGTCCCGCATCGGGCTCCCTGCTCAGCAGGGAGTCTGCTTCTCCCTCTGACCCTCCTCCCTCTCATGCTCTCTCTTTCTATCTCATTCTCTCTCTCAAATAAATAAATAAAACCTTAAAAAAAAAAACCTTACTGAATCATAATAATCAAGCAACCTTTAATGGAAACTGGACCAGTGTGGTAGTGGAGGAAGTTGGTGGAGAGAAGTGGTCAGATTCTTCATTTACTTTGAAGGCAGAGTCACAGGATTTCCTAACAGCTTGGATGTAAAATATGAGAAAAAGAAAGAAGGGGGTTAATGAACCTCCAATGACATAAGATATTCTTTCTCAACCCTTGTCAGAAACTACACTACACGCTCACTGGGAAAACCCAGTTGGCAGTAGTACAGTGCAAGAGTAAAGAGGTCAGACTGGGAGTCAGATATTGCTCTGGCTTATAGAGGGCCCTACAAACCACTTAACTTTTCTCAGCCTCCTTTTTCCATTTGTAAAAAGGGGTTAATCCAATGTCTATCTCATGGGCCTGTTTAAAGCATGAAATGAGTTAACACATGCGACATGTTTAGAACAGGGCTGATACACAATAAGCTCTCAATGAACGTCAACTCTTCCTTCTCAAAATCAGACTCAAGAAACACTGACTTAAAGGAGAGCTCGATTTTTTTCCCCCTAAAAGGGACATTTAGTCAGCTTAAAGCTCTTTGCTTGGGGAAACAGCAATCTGTGCTGGACCAACTACTGTATCTTCCTATCTTGAACGCCAATCTGCAAGCTAGTTGTTCCTGACCCAGTCTAGCTTACCTTCAAAAAGTGCAGGGCCTTGGCACAAATTGGTGCCAGATAAATCTTGTCTTTCTCTCTCTCTCATTTACCATAAATGTCTCCAGTTACCATAAGCAAGACAGAGCATTTTTTTAGGACAGTTTTAGATTTACAGAAAAATGGAGAAATAGTAGAAACACCCATAGACTCTATACCCTTATCATTAACATCTTACATTGGTATGGTACATTTGTAACAATTTTTGAACTAATATTGATACATAATTTACTCAGATTTTCTTAATTTTTTTTTAAGATTTTATTTATTTCTTTGAGAGAGAGAATGAGATAGAGAGAGAGAGCATGAGAGGGGGGAGGGTCAGAGGGAGAAGCAGACTCCCTGCTGAGCAGGGAGCCTGATATGGGACTCGATCCCAGGACTCCAGGATCATGACCTGAGCCAAAGGCAGTCACTTAACCAACTGAGCCACCCAGGCGCCTCCAGATTTTCTTAATTTTTACCTAATGTCTTTTTCTCAGTTCTAGGAATCTACCCACTATACCGCATTATAATTAGTCCTTAGGTTCCCCTTTGGTGTCTCCCTCGGTTCCTCTTACCTCTGACAAGTTTCTGAGACTTCCCTTGTTTTTTATGACTTGGACTTTGACAATTTTTCAGAGTACTGGTCTTGTATTTTGTAGCATGCTCTTCTATTGGAATTTTTCTGTTTTTCGTGATTAGGTTGGGGTAATATGTTTTGAAAAGGAAGACCACTGAGGTAAAGTGCCACTGTCATTATTTCATTATGTACTATTACTGCAGTTGAGGTTGGCCTCGATCACTTAGACGAGGTGGTGTTTCACGGGTTTCTTCACTGTAAAGTTACCTTTTTCATGCTGTAGTCTTTGGAGGGAAGTCAGCATACGCAACCTATATTTACATTGTGCTCCCTCTCCATCCATGGCATTTTTAAAACTGAAAATTTTAGGCATTTGAAAACAACTAAGCATTCTGCTATTTTACCTACTTTTTTTTTTAAGATTTTATTTACTTGACAGAAAGAGCACAAGCAGAGGGAGCAGCATGCAGAGGCAGAGGGAGAAGCAGGCTTCCCACTGAGCAGGGAGCCTGATGCGGTACTCGATTCCAGGACCCCAGGATCATGACCTGAGCCGAAGGCAGATGCTTAACCGACTGAGCCACCCAGGCATCCCATTACGTACTTTTATTTCATTGTTTCATCCTGAAGTTAGATGATGTTATATATTCAGGGCTCCAGCCCAGAAATTCAAATTCAATACATTGGAGTGGAGCCTAGGATTGAACAAGTGCCCCTAGGGTGTTTCAGAGGCACATACTCCAGCAGTCCACTTTAAAAAAACTCTACTCTAATCACTTACGAATGATAATTATTCTGAACTAAAGACCTTTTTACTGACTCCAGAGCTATTTTTCCCTTGGTTAAAGGTTTTTGTCATTAGTTTCCTGTCAGAGTTGGAGGAATACCTCTCTGCCCTTGTCTGCCTGCTTAACATTCAAAATAGTTGAACTAATTTGGCAACCACAGGAAATTCAGATGCAGCATACAGCTCTGTGTCTCTTACTCCTCCCTACCAAAAAAAGTTCCCAATACATACAAATAAGTGTATAAATTATTGAGAATGCAATTTAAATTAATCCCAGAACTCCTAAAAATAGCCAAGTCAAGGCTATTGTTTGGGGGCACCTGGGTGGCTCAGATGGTTAAGTGTCTGCCTTCGGCTCAGGTCAGGATCCCAGGGTTCTGGGATCGAGTCCCGCATCAGGCTCCCTGATCCTTGGGAGCCTGCTTCTCTCTCTTCCTGTCTCTCACGAATAAATAAATAAAATCTTAAAAAAAAAAAAAAAAAAAAAGAATTCTTCTAAAGATGTTCCAGAAAGAAAGAAAGTAAGTAATGGAAGATATTCAATGAGGACAGTAATTTCTTCTGAGGAGAATAATGTAGAATCTGATGTTGAGAATTCAAAGAACCAACATCTTGACTGGCCTTTCTCTCTTAGTAGCTGCAACTCTGGGCGATGCACTTAATTTTTGTGCTTCAATTTCTCATCTGTGAAGTACAAACAATAACCACCTGTCTTATTATATTGAGTTTAAGATAAAGTGGGATACTGTATGAGGATCTGAAAATTAAAGATCTTGATGCACAGATACGAAGTTTCTTTGTGAAACAGAATTTATTTACCAATGTACGGGGATCAAAGAATTCAACTTTTAATGTTTCATATCATAATTATTGCATGTCCATATCTAGATTAAGGAAACAAAGTTGAAGAAACTAAGTGCCTCTGATCCCCCAGTATATAATGGAACAGGCCAAGATACACAATATGCAAAACTATACACACTTAAAACCTAAAATAATTTCCAGAGACTCTAGAGTATTCATATTAAGTTATACTTTGGTTGCTTAAAATAATTATTTTTGCATTAAAAAAGTTAAACAGTATGACATTTCTGAAAATTTAACTTTGGCCTTTTCAAAATGGAGGCCCAACAGCCATTTCATTAGAGAAGCTAAGTCCCTGAATATGGTTGTAAATCCTGGCTCTGCCACTTACTGGCTGGGTTATCTTGGGTAAGTTTCTTAACTATTCAGTTTTCTTATCAGTAAAATAAGGATAATAACAGTACCTACATGGCAGGTTATTTGTGAGTGATGAGAGTCAACATCTGTAAAATTCTTTAAAACATTGGTACATGTGATACTATTATTATTATTTATTACTAGCCATTTTAGAGGATTAAGATCTATGGAAACCACATAAAATAAATAAAAAATTAATTAATTAGTTAAAAACAGAAATATTGGCAGTCAGTTTGCCTCTACTTTATGTAGCAACTGAAAATTATTTGGATTTAGTCAAAATGGTAAATTGAAAGTAAAACACCACTATCTACTTCCTCAAGCTAAGTGCCAGATAGAAAATGGACAGAAAAGGAATTAATTGGATTACCAAAAGATAGTACGTGACCCCAATTACTTCTGCTTATTAACTAATAAAAAAGTCTGAATAATGAAATTGGACTTTCCTGTCATGAAAAACTGAGTTAGGCAACTAGCTTCACTATTCTACATTTTCATGTCAAATGACACAGAAGGCCTTGCTCTCAATCATGAAATACTGTCCTATTGACTAATACTTAAAACTGCAAATCGGTTATCAAAATCCACATTTTAAAGATTAAGTTCAGGGGCACCTGGGTGGTTCAGTTGGTTAAGCGTCTGCCTTCGCCTCAGGTCATGATCTCAGGGTCCTGGGATCGAGCCCTGTGTTGGGCTCCCTGCTCTTGGGGAGCCTGCTTCTCCTTCTCCTCCCCACTCGTGCTCCCTCTTGCTATCTCTCTCTCTCTCTCACACATAAATATATAAAATCTTAAAAAAAAAATGAGTAAGTTCAACTTCTGACTCTTCACAAAGATTCCTTGATTACCCTGTGGAGAGTTCTTCCTTTCCACGTTCAGATATAGATAGGGTATCTGTAATTTTGGTGATAGCAAGCTTTTTTAACATCACTAGCATAGTTTCATACAGCACGTACAACAAAGGAATTTGTCTTGTTTACTTTTGTACATCCTCACTCCACCAAGCACAGAGGATAAAAGTATTTGTTCATGGGCATGCAAATAGATACCAACATTGGACTACACCCCAAGTCTCCCTGACACTATTTCAAATATGCTTTTCCTCACACTTTTCACTCATATATATGCCACAGCTGGTCTGAAATTCCAGGCCTTGAAAATCCAACAAGAAACAAATTAGTTGAATAATAGTAAAGAAAAAGACACTTTTTCATTTGATCAGACTTTTTTATACATGACTACACAGTCATAATATACATGAGGTAATAATAGCCTCTATTTTCAATAATGAAATAACGTTCCACAATATAAGTAAGTCCTAACCTAAGATTCATTAAAAATGTAAGTATTTGGTTCTGCTATGGCTAACATATCACCTATTCATATGTGTTTGCTATTAAGTTTGCTATTAAATATAGGTAGGTAAATATGCAATCATGGCAAGGTTGCAGGATACAAGGTTAATATATAAAAGTCAATTTCTTTCCCAAATAGCAGCAATGAACAAATGGAATGTGAAAAATGCAAAACTATTTATACTAGCACCTAAAAGAATGAAATCCTTAGTTATAAGCCCAACAAAATATGTACAAATCTATATGAGGAAAACTATAAAATTCTAATGCATAAAAAACAGAAAAGAACTAAATAAATGGAGAGGTATACCATGTGCATGAATAGGAAGACTCACTGTCAAGATGCTACTTCTTCCCAACTTGATCTATAGATCAAATGCAATGCCTATCAAATTCCCAGCAAATTATTTCATAGGTACTGACAAACTGATTCTAAAATTTATATGGAGAGGCAAAAGACCCAACTAACCAACACAATATTTAATGAGAACAAAGTTGGAAGACTGACACTACCCAATTTCAATACTTATTATAAAGCTAGAATAATTAAGACACTAGTATTGTGGAAGAATAGACAAATAGGTCAATGGAACAGAATAAAGAGCCCACAAATACAGCGTCAGAAATATCATCAACTGGTCTTTGACAAAGGATCAAAGGTAATATAATGGAACAAAAACAGTCTTTTCAACAAATGGTACTGGAACAGTTGGATATCCACACATTAAAAAAAAAAAAATAGATACCCTGCATGCTTCACAAAAAGTAATTCAAAATAGGTTACAGCCCAAAATGTAAAGGGCAAAGGTATAAACTAGGTATAAAGTCCTAGAAGGTAACACAGGAGAAAATTTAGATGACCTTGTAGATCCAATACCAAGGGAACAATCCATGAAGGAAATAATTGACAAGCTGAATTTCATTAAAATTAAAAACTTCTGCTCTGAAAAAGACAATGTCAAGAGAATGAGAAGACAGACTGGGAGAAAATATTTGCAAAGATATATCTGATAATGGACTATTATGCAAAATATACAAAGAACACTTAAAACACAACAATGAAAAAATAATCCAATTAAAAATAGGCCAAAGACCTTAAGAGATACTTCACCAAAGAAGATGTACAAACGGCAAATAAGCATATATTAAAATTGTCTATATCATAGGTCATCAGGGAAATGAAAATTAAAACAAGGTAACACCATACACATATTAGAATGGCCAAAATCTATAACACTGACACCACCAAATGTTGACAAAGATGTGGAGCAACCAGAACTTATTGCTGGTTCATGCAAAATAGTACAGTCACTTTGGAAACGGTTTGGTAGTTTCTTACAAAACTAAACATACTCTTACTATATGATCTAGTGATTGTACTTCAAAGGAATTAAAAACTTATGCCCACACAAAAACCTACATATAGATATTTATAGAAACTTTGTTCACAATTTCCAAAACTTGGAAGCAACAAGATGTGTTTCAGTAAATGAATGGGTAAGTAAACTTTGGTACATCCAGACACTGGAATATTCTTCAGTGCTAAAAAGAAATGAGCTATCAAGCCATGAAAAGACATGGTACATATTGCTAAGTGAAAGAAGCCGATCTGAAAAGGCTATATACTTACTTATATGATTCCAACCAAATAACATTTTGGAGAAGAGACAACTGTGGAGAAGAGTAAAAAGATCAGTGGTTGCTAGAGGTTGAGGAGGGACAGATGAATAGGTAGAGCACAGAAGATTTTAGGGAAATGAAAATACTCTGCATGATACCATAATGATGGAAATATGTCATTATACATTTATCCAAACCCATAGAATACATGACACCAAGAGTGAACCATAATGTAAACTATGAACTTTGAGTGATTATAATGTATTGATATAGATTCACCAGTTGTAATAAATGTACCACTCTGCTGGGAGATTTTTTAAAAATTTTTTTAATAGATTTTATTTATTTATTTGACACACAGAGAAAGAGAGATAGTGAGAGAGAGAACACAAGCAGGGGGAGCGGCAGGCAGAGGGAGAGGGAGATGCAGGCTCCCCGCTGAGCAGGGAGCTCGATGCGGGGCTCAATCCCAGGACCTCGAGCCGAAGGCAGATGCTTAATGACTGAGCCACCCAGGCGCCCCTGGGAGATGTTGATAATAGGGAAGGCTATGCATAAATGGGGCAAGGGTATATGGGAAATCTCTTACCTTCCCCTCAATTTTGCTATGAACCTACAACTGTTGTAAAAAATAAAATATTAATTTAAAAAAGCTAGAGAGATTGTAGCCCTTCTGTATATGTGTGTGTGTGTGTGTATAACTTGTATGAGAAGAATATATTGTTGAATGCAAGAGTTTTGTTGAGTTCCTGATTTTGAGATCCATTCAGGGCAAATAGGTTTTCTGGGTCTTAAAGATATTCTTCCCTTTATCTTTCAAATCTCTTTTATGCACTGAATTATCTGTGCTCTAAAGTTCATGTCTAGCTAATAACAGGTGCTTACTCCAACTCCCATAGCTGTCTTTATTTCATTTAAATATGTATGGTAGGTTCACTTTTGGCATATTTACTTTAAAATATTTATTATTGCAATGCTTTAATTTTAAACGAATTGTGATATAAAGAAAATCTTTGGTTAATTTTTTTTGTTAAATAGGTAATACCTTTGAAAAGAAAAATAATCCTGTTTTTAATATAAATGATCTTTTCCAAATAGTCAGTCTTTTTTTATTGTCCATTTGTTTTGTTTTTATTTATTGAGCTTTTACAAATTAGAGGAAATGAATGCAACATTTAGATTTTCATATCACACACTTATATTTTTCAAGTGACATATGTACTGTAGGTCAAGCTCATTTGTTTATACTAGCACTGAATGAAGGAAGAGAAAAAGATTTGTTTTACCATGAAAAGCAAACAAAACGTCATACACACTGATTTGTGTTTACTATGCTAGTTTCAGTGCTTCACTGCAAGTATGAATATTACCTAGGCTTTGTTTATTTGACAAAGTTCTGCTCCATAATAAAGCCAAGGGCAAAGCCAAGTACCTGTTTCATGAGGTAAAGAAAGACAGGTACAAGTTTGTACCATGTGACTGTTTATTGATCAGAAGAAAGGCAGTTTAAAAAAAAAAATATCCAGGGGTACCTGGGTGGCTCAGTCAGTTAAGCGGCTGACTCCTGATTTCATCTCAGGTCATGATCTCAGGGTTGTGAAATCAAGCCCCGGGTCAGGCTCATGCACTGGGTGTCGAGCCCGCTTAAGATTCTCTCTCTCCCTCTCTTGCTGTCCCTCCTTCCTTCCCTCTATAAAATCAAAAAAAAAGAAAGAAAGAAAAAAAATATCCAATGTGTTGAAAAAACAAAATACTCTTGAACTACTACTTGTCACTCCCTAATAAATTAGTTCAAAAATTCCGGATTGGTCTCTATTTATGAAGTGTGATCTTCAGTTTAAAACTTACATATGCACAAAGATGCACCACCAATTGCTAAACATTGATATAAGTGTGATAACATTACTTTTGATGTTGAAGAAGAGCAAATGATGTACATATACACGCTTGCCTTAGCCTTGTACTTTCTACAATTAATAAAACCTTACTGATGTTTCAAAATGAGTTTTTAGTATTTTCTTTTCCATTACCAATAAGCCCCCAAATGAACTTCTGGAATTTGAAAACCTATTTAAACTTTTGTTATGGACTGAGTCTTTTTATCCCAACCCCAGAAATTCACATGTTGAAGCCCTAACCTCCAGTGTGGCAGTATTTGGAGATGGGGCCTCTAAGGAAATAATTAAGGGTAAATGAGGTCGTAAGGATTGGAGTCTCGACCTGATGGGATTAGTGTCCTTACAGAAGAGACATCAGAGAGCTCTCTCTTACACACACACATCAAGTTAAGGCCATGTGAGGACATACCAGGAAGACAACTATCTGCAAGCCAGAGAGCTCTCACCAGAGATCAAATTTGTGGGC